>NC_072433.2:2500000-3750000 GCF_028878055.3 Symphalangus syndactylus
CAGAATGCATCTGTGTAGTTTTTATTTGAAGATATTCTTTTTCCCAATATAGGCCTCTTAGCGCTTAGCATGTCCAATTGCAGTTTCTACAGAAAGAGTGTTTCAGAACGGCTCAATCAAAAGTAAGGTTCAACTCTGTTAGTTGAATGCACAGAACAGAAAGAATTTTCACAGAATGCTACTGTGTAGTTTATATTTGAATATATTCCTTTTTCCACTATTACCCTCTTAGCGCTCCGAATGTCCATTTGCATTGTCTACAGAAAGAGTGTTCAGAACTGCGCAATCAAAAGTATGGTTTAACTCTGTTAGCTTAATGAACATATCAGTAATAAGTTTCACACAATGCTTCTGTGTAGTTTTTATTTGAAGATATTATTTTTCCCAATATAGGCCTCTTAGCGCTCAGAATGTCCAATTGCAGTTTCTACAGAAAGAGTGTTTCAGAAAGGCTCAATCAAAAGTAAGGTTCAACTCTGTTAGTTGAATGCACAGAACAGAAAGAAGTTTCATACAATGCTTCTGTGTAGTTTATATTTGAACATATTCTTTTTTCCACTATTACCCACTTAGCGCTACGAATGTCCAGTTGCATTTTCTACAGACAGAGTGTTCCAAACTGCTCAATCAAAAGTATGGTTTAACTCTGTTAGCTGAAAGCTCAGATCAGAAAGAAGTTTCACAGAATGCTTCTGTGTAGTTTATATTTGAATATATTCCTTTTTCCACTACTACGCTCTTAGCGCTCCAAATGTCCAGTTGCATTTTCTACAGAAAGAGTGTTCAGATCTGCTCAATCAAAAGAATGGTTTAACTCTGTTAGCTGAATGCACAGATCAGAAAGAAGTTTCACCGAATGATTCTGTGTAGTTTATATTTGAAGACATTCCTTTTTCCACTATTACCCTCTTAGCGCTCCGAATCTCCACTTGCATTTTCTACAAAAAGAGTGTTTCATAACTGCTCAATCAAAAATATGTTTTATCTCTGTTAACTGAATTTACAGATCAGAAATAAGTTTCACAGAATGCATCTGTGTAGTTTTTATTTGAAGATATTCTTTTTCCCAATGTAGGCATCTTAGCGCTTAGCATATCCAATTGCAGTTTCTCCAGAAAGAGTGTTTCAGAACGGCTCAATCAAAAGTAAGGTTCAACTCTGTTAGTTGAATGCACAGAACAGAAAGAATTTTCACAGAATGCTACTGTGTAGTTTATATTTGAATATATTCCTTTTTCCACTATTACCCTCGTAGCGCTCCGAATGTCCACTTGAATTTTCTACAGAAAGAGTGTTCAGAACTGCGCAATCAAAAGTATGGTTTAACTCTGTTAGCTTAATGAACATATCAGAAATAAGTTTCACACAATGCCTCTGTGTAGTTTTTATTTGAAGATATTATTTTTCCCAATATAGGCCTCTTAGCGCTCAGAATGTCCAATTGCAGTTTCTACAGAAAGAGTGTTTCAGAAAGGCTCAATCAAAAGTAAGGTTCAACTCTGTTAGTTGAATGCACAGAACAGAAAGAAGTTTCATACAATGCTTCTGTGTAGTTTATATTTGAACATATTCTTTTTTCCACTATTACCCACTTAGAGCTACGAATGTCCAGTTGCATTTTCTACAGACAGAGTGTTTCAAAACTGCTCAATCAAAAGTATGGTTTAACTCTGTTAGCTGAATGCTCAGATCAGGAAGAAGTTTCACAGAATGCTTCTGTGTAGTTTATATTTGAATATATTCCTTCTTCCACTGCTACCCTCTTAGCGCTCCAAATGTCCAGTTGCATTTTCTACAGAAAGAGTGTTCAGATCTGCTCAATCAAAAGTATGGTTTAACTCTGTTTTCTGAATGCACAGATCAGAAAGAAGTTTCACAGAATGATTCTGTGTAGTTTATATTTGGAGACATTCCTTTTTCCACTATTACCCTCTTAGCGCTCCGAAACTCCACTTGCATTTTCTACAGAAAGAGTGTTTCAGAACGGCTCAATCAAAACTAAGGTTCAACTCTTTTAGTTGAACAAACAGAACAGAAAGAAGTTTCACACAATTCTTCTGTGTAGTTTTTATTTGTAGACATTCTTTTTCCCAATATAGGCCTCTTAGCGCTCAGAATGTCCAATTGCAGTTTCTACAGAAAGAGTGTTTCAGAACGGCTCAATCAAAAGTAAGGTTCAACTCTGTTAGTTGAATGCACAGAACAGAAAGAAGTTTCATACAATGCTTCTGTGTAGTTTATATTTGAACATATTCTTTCTTCCACTATTACCCCCTTAGTGCTACGAATGTCCAGTTGCATTTTCTACAGACAGAGTGTTTCAAAACTGCTCAATCAAAAGTATGGTTTAATTCTGTTAGCTGAATGCTCAGATCAGAAAGAAGTTTCACAGAATGCTTCTGTGTAGTTTATATTTGAATATATTCCTTTTTCCACTACTACGCTCTTAGCGCTCCAAATGTCCAGTTGCATTTTCTACAGAAAGAGTGTTCAGATCTGCTCAATCAAAAGTATGGTTTAACTCTGTTAGCTGCATGCACAGATCGGAAAGAAGTTTCACCGAATGATTCTGTGTAGTTTATATTTGAAGACATTCCTTTTTCCACTATTACCTTCTTAGCGCTCCGAATCTCCACTTGCATTTTCTACAAAAAGAGTGTTTCATAACTGCTCAATCAAAAATATGTTTTATCTCTGTTAACTGAATTTACAGATCAGAAATAAGTTTCACAGAATGCATCTGTGTAGTTTTTATTTGAAGATATTCTTTTTCCCAATATAGGCCTCTTAGCGCTTAGCATGTCCAATTGCAGTTTCTACAGAAAGAGTGTTTCAGAACGGCTCAATCAAAAGTAAGGTTCAACTCTGTTAGTTGAATGCACAGAACAGAAAGAATTTTCACAGAATGCTACTGTGTAGTTTATATTTGAATATATTCCTTTTTCCACTATTACCCTCTTAGCGCTCCGAATGTCCATTTGCATTTTCTACAGAAAGAGTGTTCAGAACTGCGCAATCAAAAGTACGGTTGAACTCTGTTAGCTTAATGAACATATCAGTAATAAGTTTCACACAATGCTTCTGTGTAGTTTTTATTTGAAGATATTATTTTTCCCAATATAGGCCTCTTAGCGCTCAGAATGTCCAATTGCAGTTTCTACAGAAAGAGTGTTTCAGAAAGGCTCAATCAAAAGTAAGGTTCAACTCTGTTAGTTGAATGCACAGAACAGAAAGAAGTTTCATACAATGCTTCTGTGTAGTTTATATTTGAACATATTCTTTTTTCCACTATTACCCACTTAGCGCTACGAATGTCCAGTTGCATTTTCTACAGACAGAGTGTTTCAAAACTGCTCAATCAAAAGTATGGTTTAACTCTGTTAGCTGAATGCTCAGATCAGAAAGAAGTTTCACAGAATGCTTCTGTGTAGTTTATATTTGAATATATTCCTTTTTCCACTACTACGCTCTTAGCGCTCCAAATGTCCAGTTGCATTTTCTACAGAAAGAGTGTTCAGATCTGCTCAATCAAAAGTATGGTTTAACTCTGTTAGCTGAATGCACAGATCAGAAAGAAGTTTCACCGAATGATTCTGTGTAGTTTATATTTGAAGACATTCCTTTTTCCACTATTACCCTCTTAGCGCTCCGAATCTCCACTTGCATTTTCTACAAAAAGAGTGTTTCATAACTGCTCAATCAAAACTAAGTTTCAACTCTTTTAGTTGAACAAACAGAACAGAAAGAAGTTTCACACAATTCTTCTGTGTAGTTTTTATTTGTAGACATTCTTTTTCCCAATATAGGCCTCTTAGCGCTCAGAATGTCCAATTGCAGTTTCTACAGAAAGAGTGTTTCAGAACGGCTCAATCAAAAGTAAGGTTCAACTCTGTTAGTTGAATGCACAGAACAGAAAGAAGTTTCATACAATGCTTCTGTGTCGTTTATATTTGAACATATTCTTTTTTCCACTATTACCCACTTAGTGCTGCGAATGTCCAGTTGCATTTTCTACAGACAGAGTGTTTCAAAACTGCTCAATCAAAAGTATGGTTTAACTCTGTTAGCTGAATGCTCAGATCAGAAAGAAGTTTCACAGAATGCTTCTGTGTAGTTTATATTTGAATATATTCCTTTTTCCACTACTACG
This sequence comes from Symphalangus syndactylus, assembly GCF_028878055.3. Classification (NCBI taxonomy): domain Eukaryota; kingdom Metazoa; phylum Chordata; class Mammalia; order Primates; family Hylobatidae; genus Symphalangus; species Symphalangus syndactylus. The sequence goes on from NC_072433.2 coordinate 2,504,151, forward strand.
CTCTTAGCGCTCCAAATGTCCAGTTGCATTTTCTTCAGAAAGAGTGTTCAGATCTGCTCAATCAAAAGTATGGTTTAACACTGTTAGGTGCATGCACAGATCAGAAAGATGTTTCACCGAATGATTCTGTGTAGTTTATATTTAAAGAAATTCCTTTTTCCACTATTACCCTCTTAGCGCTCCGAATCTCCACTTGCATTTTCTACAAAAAGAGTGTTTCATAACTGCTCAATCAAAAATATGTTTTATCTCTGTTAACTGAATTTACAGATCAGAAATAAGTTTCACAGAATGCATCTGTGTAGTTTTTATTTGAAGATATTCTTTTTCCCTATATAGGCCTCTTAGCGCTTAGCATGTCCAATTGCAGTTTCTACAAAAAGAGTGTTTCGGAACGGCTCAATCAAAAGTAAGGTTCAAATCTGTTATTTGAATGCACAGAACAGAAAGTATTTTCACAGAATGCTACTGTGTAGTTTATATTTGAATATATTCCTTTTTCCACTATTACCCTCTTAGCGCTCCGAATGTCCAGTTGCATTTTCTACAGAAAGAGTGTTCAGAACTGCGCAATCAAAAGTATGGTTTAACTCTGTTAGCTGAATGCACAGATCAGAAAGAAGTTTCACCGAATGATTCTGTGTAGTTTATATTTGAAGACATTCCTTTTTCCACTATTACCCTCTTAGCGCTCCGAATCTCCACTTGCATTTTCTACAAAAAGAGTGTTTCATAACTGCTCAATCAAAAATATGTTTTATCTCTGTTAACTGAATTTACAGATCAGAAATAAGTTTCACAGAATGCATCTGTGTAGTTTTTATTTGAAGATATTCTTTTTCCCAATGTAGGCCTCTTAGCGCTTACCATGTCCAATTGCAGTTTCTACAGAAAGAGTGTTTCAGAACGGCTCTATCAAAAGTAAGGTTCAACTCTGTTAGTTGAATGCACAGAACAGAAAGAATTTTCACAGAATGCTACTGTGTAGTTTATATTTGAATATATTCCTTTTTCCACTATTACCCTCTTAGCGCTCCGAATGTCCACTTGCATTTTCTACAGAAAGAGTGTTCAGAACTGCGCAATTAAAAGTATGGTTTAACTCTGTTAGCTTAATGAACATATCAGAAATAAGTTTCACACAATGCTTCTGTGTAGTTTTTATTTGAAGATATTATTTTTCCCAATATAGGCCTCTTAGCACTCAGAATGTCCAATTGCAGTTTCTATAGAAAGAGTGTTTCAGAAAGGCTCAATCAAAAGTAAGGTTCAACTCTGTTAGTTGAATGCACAGAACAGAAAGAAGTTTCATACAATGCTTCTGTGTAGTTTATATTTGAACATATTCTTTTTTCCACTATTACCCACTTAGCGCTACAAATATCCAGTTGCATTTTCTACAGACAGAGTGTTTCAAAACTGCTCAATCAAAAGTATGGTTTAACTCTGTTAGCTGAATGCTCAGATCAGAAAGAAGTTTCACAGAATGCTTCTGTGTAGTTTATATTTGAATATATTCCTTTTTCCACTACTACTCTCTTAGCGCTACAGATGTCCAGTTGCATTTTCTACAGAAAGAGTGTTAAGATCTGCTCAATCAAAAGTATGGTTTAACTCTGTTAGCTGAATGCACAGATCAGAAAGAAGTTTCACAGAATGATTCTGTGTAGTTTATATTTGGAGACATTCCTTTATCCACTATTACCCTCTTAGCGCTCCGAATCTCCACTTGCATTTTCTACAGAAAGAGTGTTTCAGAACGGCTCAATCAAAACTAAGGTTCAACTCTTTTAGTTGAACAAACAGAACAGAAAGAAGTTTCACACAATTCTTCTGTGTAGTTTTTATTTGTAGACATTCTTTTTCCCAATATAGGCCTCTTAGCGCTCAGAATGTCCAATTGCAGTTTCTACAGAAAGAGTGTTTCAGAACGGCTCAATCAAAAGTAAGGTTCAACTCTGTTAGTTGAATGCACAGAACAGAAAGTAGTTTCATACAATGCTTCTGTGTAGTTTATATTTGAACATATTCTTTTTTCCACTATTACCCACTTAGCGATACGAACGTCCAGTTGCATTTTCTACAGACAGAGTGTTTCAAAACTGCTCAATCAAAAGTATGGTTTAACTCTGTTAGCTGAATGCTCAGATCAGAAAGAAGTTTCACAGAATGCTTCTGTGTAGTTTATACTTGAATATATTCCTTTTTCCACTACTACGCTCTTAGCGCTACAAATGTCCCGTTGCATTTTCTACAGAAAGAGTGTTCAGATCTGCTCAATCAAAAGTATGGTTTAACTCTGTTAGCTGAATGCACAGATCAGAGAGAAGTTTCACCGAATGATTCTGTGTAGTTTATATTTGAAGACATTCCTTTTTCCACTATTACCCTCTTAGCGCTCCGAATCTCCACTTGCATTTTCTACAAAAAGAATGTTTCATAACCGCTCAATCAAAAATATGTTTTATCTCTGTTAACTGAATTTACAGATCAGAAATAAGTTTCACAGAATGCATCTGTGTAGTTTTTATTTGAAGATATTCTTTTTCCCAATATAGGCCTCTTAGCGCTTAGCATGTCCAATTGCAGTTTCTACAGAAAGAGTGTTTCAGAACGGCTCAATCAAAAGTAAGGTTCAACTCTGTTAGTTGAATGCACAGAACAGAAAGTAGTTTCATACAATGCTTCTGTGTAGTTTATATTTGAACATATTCTTTTTTCCACTATTACCCACTTAGCGCTACGAATGTCCAGTTGCATTTTCTACAGACAGAGTGTTTCAAATCTGCTCAATCAAAATTATGGTTTAACTCTGTTAGCTGAATGCTCAGATCAGAAAGAAGTTTCACAGAATGCTTCTGTGTAGTTTATATTTGAATATATTCCTTTTTCCACTTCTACTCTCTTAGCGCTCCAAGTGTCCAGTTGCATTTTCTACAGAAAGAGTGTTCAGATCTGCTCAATCAAAAGTATGGTTTAACTCTGTTAGCTGAATGCACAGATCAGAAAGAAGTTTCACAGAATGATTCCGTGTAGTTTATATTTGGAGACATTCCTTTTTCCACTATTACCCTCTTAGCGCTCCGAATCTCCACTTGCATTTTCTACAGAAAGAGTGTTTCAGAACGGCTCAATCAAAACTAAGGTTCAACTCTTTTAGTTGAACAAACAGAACAGAAAGAAGTTTCACACAATTCTTCTGTGTAGTTTTTATTTGTAGACATTTTTTTCCCAATATAGGCCTCTTAGCGCTCAGAATGTCCAATTGCAGTTTCTACAGAAGGAGTGTTTCAGAACGGCTCAATCAAAAGTAAGGTTCAACTCTGTTAGTTGAATGCACAGAACAGAAAGAAGTTTCATACAATGCTTCTGTGTAGTTTATATTTGAACATATTCTTTTTTCCACTATTACCCACTTAGCGCTACGAATGTCCAGTTGCATTTTCTACAGACAGAGTGTTTCAAAACTGCTCAATCAAAAGTATGGTTTAACTCTGTTAGCTGAATGCTCAGATCAGAAAGAAGTTTCACAGAATGCTTCTGTGTGGTTTATATTTGAATATATTCCTTTTTTTACTATTACGCTCTTAGCGCTCCAAATGTCCAGTTGCATTTTCTACAGAAAGAGTGTTCAGATCTGCTCAATCAAAAGTATGGTTTAACTCTGTTAGCTGAATGCACAGATCAGAAAGAAGTTTCACCGAATGATTCTGTGTAGTTTATATTTGAAGACATTCCTTTTTCCACTATTACCCTCTTAGCGCTCCGAATCTCCACTTGCATTTTCTACAAAAAGAGTGTTTCATAACTGCTCAATCAAAAATATGTTTTATCTCTGTTAACTGAATTTACAGATCAGAAATAAGTTTCACAGAATGCATCTGTGTAGTTTTTATTTGACGATATTCTTTTTCCCAATGTAGGCCTCTTAGCGCTTAGCATGTCCAATTGCAGTTTCTACAGAAAGAGTGTTTCAGAACGGCTCAATCAAAAGTAAGGTTCAACTCTGTTAGTTGAATGCACAGAACAGAAAGAATTTTCACAGAATGCTACTGTGTAGTTTATATTTGAATATATTCCTTTTTCCACTATTACCCTCTTAGCGCTCCGAATGTCCATTTGCATTTTCTACAGAAAAAGTGTTCAGAACTGCGCAATCAAAAGTATGGTTTAACTCTGTTAGCTTAATGAACATATCAGTAATAAGTTTCACACAATGCTTCTGTGTAGTTTTTATTTGAAGATATTATTTTTCCCAATATAGGCCTCTTAGCACTCAGAATGTCCAATTGCAGTTTCTACAGAAAGAGTGTTTCAGAAAGGCTCAATCAAAAGTAAGGTTCAACTCTGTTAGTTGAATGCACAGAACAGAAAGAAGTTTCATACAATGCTTCTGTGTAGTTTATATTTGAACATATTCTTTTTTCCACTATTACCCACTTAGCGCTACGAATGTCCAGTTGCATTTTCTACAGACAGAGTGTTTCAAAACTGCTCAATCAAAATTATGGTTTAACTCTGTTAGCTGAATGCTCAGATCAGAAAGAAGTTTCACAGAATGCTTCTGTGTAGTTTATATTTGAATATATTCCTTTTTCCACTACTACTCTCTTAGCGCTCCAAGTTTCCAGTTGCATTTTCTACAGAAAGAGTGTTCAGATCTGCTCAATCAAAAGTATGGTTTAACTCTGTTAGCTGAATGCACAGATCAGAAAGAAATTTCACAGAATGATTCTGTGTAGTTTATATTTGGAGACATTCCTTTTTCCACTATTACCCTCTTAGCGCTCCGAATCTCCACTTGCATTTTCTACAGAAAAAGAGTTTCAGAACGGCTCAATCAAAACTAAGGTTCAACTCTTTTAGTTGAACAAACAGAACAGAAAGAAGTTTCACACAATTCTTCTGTGTAGTTTTTATTTGTAGACATTCTTTTTCCCAATATAGGCCTCTTTGCGCTCAGAATGTCCAATTGCAGTTTCTACAGAAAGAGTGTTTCAGAACGGCTCAATCAAAAGTAAGGTTCAACTCTGTTAGTTGAATGCACAGAACAGAAAGAAGTTTCATACAATGCTTCTGTGTAGTTTATATTTGAACATATTCTTTTTTCCACTATTACCCACTTAGCGCTACGAATGTCCAGTTGCATTTTCTACAGACAGAGTGTTTCAAAACTGCTCAATCAAAAGTATGGTTTAACTCTGTTAGCTGAATGCTCAGATCAGAAAGAAGTTTCACAGAATGCTTCTGTGTGGTTTATATTTGAATATATTTCTTTTTCCACTATTACGCTCTTAGCGCTCCAAATGTCCAGTTGCATTTTCTAAAGAAAGAGTGTTCACATCTGCTCAATCAAAAGTATGGTTTAACTCTGTTAGCTGAATGCACAGATCAGAAAGAAGTTTCATCGAATGATTCTGTGTAGTTTATATTTGAAGACATTCCTTTTTCCACTATTACCCTCTTAGCGCTCCGAATCTCCACTTGCATTTTCTACAAAAAGAGTGTTTCATAACTGCTCAATCAAAAATATGTTTTATCTCTGTTAACTGAATTTACAGATCAGAGATAAGTTTCACAGAATGCATCTGTGTAGTTTTTATTTGAAGATATTCTTTTTCCCAATGTAGGCATCTTAGCGCTTAGCATATCCAATTGCAGTTTCTCCAGAAAGAGTGTTTCAGAACGGCTCAATCAAAAGTAAGGTTCAACTCTGTTAGTTGAATGCACAGAACAGAAAGAATTTTCACAGAATGCTACTGTGTAGTTTATATTTGAATATATTCCTTTTTCCACTATTACCCTCGTAGCGCTCCGAATGTCCACTTGAATTTTCTACAGAAAGAGTGTTCAGAACTGCGCAATCAAAAGTATGGTTTAACTCTGTTAGCTTAATGAACATATCAGAAATAAGTTTCACACAATGCCTCTGTGTAGTTTTTATTTGAAGATATTATTTTTCCCAATATAGGCCTCTTAGCGCTCAGAATGTCCAATTGCAGTTTCTACAGAAAGAGTGTTTCAGAAAGGCTCAATCAAAAGTAAGGTTCAACTCTGTTAGTTGAATGCACAGAACAGAAAGAAGTTTCATACAATGCTTCTGTGTAGTTTATATTTGAACATATTCTTTTTTCCACTATAACCCACTTAGCGCTACGAATGTCCAGTTGCATTTTCTACAGACAGAGTGTTTCAAAACTGCTCAATAAAAAGTATGGTTTAACTCTGTTAGCTGAATGCTCAGATCAGGAAGAAGTTTCACAGAATGCTTCTGTGTAGTTTATATTTGAATATATTCCTTCTTCCACTACTACCCTCTTAGCGCTCCAAATGTCCAGTTGCATTTTCTACAGAAAGAGTGTTCAGATCTGCTCAATCAAAAGTATGGTTTAACTCTGTTTTCTGAATGCACAGATCAGAAAGAAGTTTCACAGAATGATTCTGTGTAGTTTATATTTGGAGACATTCCTTTTTCCACTATTACCCTCTTAGCGCTCCGAAACTCCACTTGCATTTTCTACAGAAAGAGTGTTTCAGAACGGCTCAATCAAAACTAAGGTTCAACTCTTTTAGTTGAACAAACAGAACAGAAAGAAGTTTCACACAATTCTTCTGTGTAGTTTTTATTTGTAGACATTCTTTTTCCCAATATAGGCCTCTTAGCGCTCAGAATGTCCAATTGCAGTTTCTACAGAAAGAGTGTTTCAGAACGGCTCAATCAAAAGTAAGGTTCAACTCTGTTAGTTGAATGCACAGAACAGAAAGAAGTTTCATACAATGCTTCTGTGTAGTTTATATTTGAACATATTCTTTTTTCCACTATTACCCACTTAGTGCTACGAATGTCCAGTTGCATTTTCTACAGACAGAGTGTTTCAAAACTGCTCAATCAAAAGTATGGTTTAATTCTGTTAGCTGAATGCTCAGATCAGAAAGAAGTTTCACAGAATGCTTCTGTGTAGTTTATATTTGAATATATTCCTTTTTCCACTACTACGCTCTTAGCGCTCCAAATGTCCAGTTGCATTTTCTACAGAAAGAGTGTTCAGATCTGCTCAATCAAAAGTATGGTTTAACTCTGTTAGCTGCATGCACAGATCGGAAAGAAGTTTCACCGAATGATTCTGTGTAGTTTATATTTGAAGACATTCCTTTTTCCACTATTACCTTCTTAGCGCTCCGAATCTCCACTTGCATTTTCTACAAAAAGAGTGTTTCATAACTGCTCAATCAAAAATATGTTTTATCTCTGTTAACTGAATTTACAGATCAGAAATAAGTTTCACAGAATGCATCTGTGTAGTTTTTATTTGAAGATATTCTTTTTCCCAATATAGGCCTCTTAGCGCTTAGCATGTCCAATTGCAGTTTCTACAGAAAGAGTGTTTCAGAACGGCTCAATCAAAAGTAAGGTTCAACTCTGTTAGTTGAATGCACAGAACAGAAAGAATTTTCACAGAATGCTACTGTGTAGTTTATATTTGAATATATTCCTTTTTCCACTATTACCCTCTTAGCGCTCCGAATGTCCATTTGCATTTTCTACAGAAAGAGTGTTCAGAACTGCGCAATCAAAAGTACGGTTGAACTCTGTTAGCTTAATGAACATATCAGTAATAAGTTTCACACAATGCTTCTGTGTAGTTTTTATTTGAAGATATTATTTTTCCCAATATAGGCCTCTTAGCGCTCAGAATGTCCAATTGCAGTTTCTACAGAAAGAGTGTTTCAGAAAGGCTCAATCAAAAGTAAGGTTCAACTCTGTTAGTTGAATGCACAGAACAGAAAGAAGTTTCATACAATGCTTCTGTGTAGTTTATATTTGAACATATTCTTTTTTCCACTATTACCCACTTAGCGCTACGAATGTCCAGTTGCATTTTCTACAGACAGAGTGTTTCAAAACTGCTCAATCAAAAGTATGGTTTAACTCTGTTAGCTGAATGCTCAGATCAGAAAGAAGTTTCACAGAATGCTTCTGTGTAGTTTATATTTGAATATATTCCTTTTTCCACTACTACGCTCTTAGCGCTCCAAATGTCCAGTTGCATTTTCTACAGAAAGAGTGTTCAGATCTGCTCAATCAAAAGTATGGTTTAACTCTGTTAGCTGAATGCACAGATCAGAAAGAAGTTTCACCGAATGATTCTGTGTAGTTTATATTTGAAGACATTCCTTTTTCCACTATTACCCTCTTAGCGCTCCGAATCTCCACTTGCATTTTCTACAAAAAGAGTGTTTCATAACTGCTCAATCAAAACTAAGTTTCAACTCTTTTAGTTGAACAAACAGAACAGAAAGAAGTTTCACACAATTCTTCTGTGTAGTTTTTATTTGTAGACATTCTTTTTCCCAATATAGGCCTCTTAGCGCTCAGAATGTCCAATTGCAGTTTCTACAGAAAGAGTGTTTCAGAACGGCTCAATCAAAAGTAAGGTTCAACTCTGTTAGTTGAATGCACAGAACAGAAAGAAGTTTCATACAATGCTTCTGTGTCGTTTATATTTGAACATATTCTTTTTTCCACTATTACCCACTTAGTGCTGCGAATGTCCAGTTGCATTTTCTACAGACAGAGTGTTTCAAAACTGCTCAATCAAAAGTATGGTTTAACTCTGTTAGCTGAATGCTCAGATCAGAAAGAAGTTTCACAGAATGCTTCTGTGTAGTTTATATTTGAATATATTCCTTTTTCCACTACTACGCTCTTAGCGCTCCAAATGTCCAGTTGCATTTTCTTCAGAAAGAGTGTTCAGATCTGCTCAATCAAAAGTATGGTTTAACACTGTTAGGTGCATGCACAGATCAGAAAGATATTTCACCGAATGATTCTGTGTAGTTTATATTTAAAGAAATTCCTTTTTCCACTATTACCCTCTTAGCGCTCCGAATCTCCACTTGCATTTTCTACAAAAAGAGTGTTTCATAACTGCTCAATCAAAAATATGTTTTATCTCTGTTAACTGAATTTACAGATCAGAAATAAGTTTCACAGAATGCATCTGTGTAGTTTTTATTTGAAGATATTCTTTTTCCCTATATAGGCCTCTTAGCGCTTAGCATGTCCAATAGCAGTTTCTACAAAAAGAGTGTTTCAGAACGGCTCAATCAAAAGTAAGGTTCAAATCTGTTATTTGAATGCACAGAACAGAAAGAATTTTCACAGAATGCTACTGTGTAGTTTATATTTGAATATATTCCTTTTTCCACTATTACCCTCTTAGCGCTCCGAATGTCCACTTGCATTTTCTACAGAAAGAGTGTTCAGAACTGCGCAATTAAAAGTATGGTTTAACTCTGTTAGCTTAATGAACATATCAGAAATAAGTTTCACACAATGCTTCTGTGTAGTTTTTATTTGAAGATATTATTTTTCCCAATATAGGCCTCTTAGCACTCAGAATGTCCAATTGCAGTTTCTACAGAAAGAGTGTTTCAGAAAGGCTCAATCAAAAGTAAGGTTCAACACTGTTAGTTGAATGCACAGAACAGAAAGAAGTTTCATACAATGCTTCTGTGTAGTTTATATTTGAACATATTCTTTTTTCCACTATTACCCACTTAGCGCTACAAATATCCAGTTGCATTTTCTACAGACAGAGTGTTTCAAAACTGCTCAATCAAAAGTATGGTTTAACTCTGTTAGCTGAATGCTCAGATCAGAAAGAAGTTTCACAGAATGCTTCTGTGTAGTTTATATTTGAATATATTCCTTTTTCCACTACTACTCTCTTAGCGCTACAGATGTCCAGTTGCATTTTCTACAGAAAGAGTGTTAAGATCTGCTCAATCAAAAGTATGGTTTAACTCTGTTAGCTGAATGCACAGATCAGAAAGAAGTTTCACAGAATGATTCTGTGTAGTTTATATTTGGAGACATTCCTTTATCCACTATTACCCTCTTAGCGCTCCGAATCTCCACTTGCATTTTCTACAGAAAGAGTGTTTCAGAACGGCTCAATCAAAACTAAGGTTCAACTCTTTTAGTTGAACAAACAGAACAGAAAGAAGTTTCACACAATTCTTCTGTGTAGTTTTTATTTGTAGACATTCTTTTTCCCAATATAGGCCTCTTAGCGCTCAGAATGTCCAATTGCAGTTTCTACAGAAAGAGTGTTTCAGAACGGCTCAATCAAAAGTAAGGTTCAACTCTGTTAGTTGAATGCACAGAACAGAAAGTAGTTTCATACAATGCTTCTGTGTAGTTTATATTTGAACATATTCTTTTTTCCACTATTACCCACTTAGCGATACGAACGTCCAGTTGCATTTTCTACAGACAGAGTGTTTCAAAACTGCTCAATCAAAAGTATGGTTTAACTCTGTTAGCTGAATGCTCAGATCAGAAAGAAGTTTCACAGAATGCTTCTGTGTAGTTTATACTTGAATATATTCCTTTTTCCACTACTACGCTCTTAGCGCTACAAATGTCCCGTTGCATTTTCTACAGAAAGAGTGTTCAGATCTGCTCAATCAAAAGTATGGTTTAACTCTGTTAGCTGAATGCACAGATCAGAGAGAAGTTTCACCGAATGATTCTGTGTAGTTTATATTTGAAGACATTCCTTTTTCCACTATTACCCTCTTAGCGCTCCGAATCTCCACTTGCATTTTCTACAAAAAGAATGTTTCATAACCGCTCAATCAAAAATATGTTTTATCTCTGTTAACTGAATTTACAGATCAGAAATAAGTTTCACAGAATGCATCTGTGTAGTTTTTATTTGAAGATATTCTTTTTCCCAATATAGGCCTCTTAGCGCTTAGCATGTCCAATTGCAGTTTCTACAGAAAGAGAGTTTCAGAACGGCTCAATCAAAAGTAAGGTTCAACTCTGTTAGTTGAATGCACAGAACAGAAAGAAGTTTCATACAATGCTTCTGTGTAGTTTATATTTGAACATATTCTTTTTTCCACTATTACCCACTTAGCGCTACGAATGTCCAGTTGCATTTTCTACAGACAGAGTGTTTCAAATCTGCTCAATCAAAATTATGGTTTAACTCTGTTAGCTGAATGCTCAGATCAGAAAGAAGTTTCACAGAATGCTTCTGTGTAGTTTATATTTGAATATATTCCTTTTTCCACTTCTACTCTCTTAGCGCTCCAAGTGTCCAGTTGCATTTTCTACAGAAAGAGTGTTCAGATCTGCTCAATCAAAAGTATGGTTTAACTCTGTTAGCTGAATGCACAGATCAGAAAGAAGTTTCACAGAATGATTCCGTGTAGTTTATATTTGGAGACATTCCTTTTTCCACTATTACCCTCTTAGCGCTCCGAATCTCCACTTGCATTTTCTACAGAAAGAGTGTTTCAGAACGGCTCAATCAAAACTAAGGTTCAACTCTTTTAGTTGAACAAACAGAACAGAAAGAAGTTTCACACAATTCTTCTGTGTAGTTTTTATTTGTAGACATTTTTTTCCCAATATAGGCCTCTTAGCGCTCAGAATGTCCAATTGCAGTTTCTACAGAAAGAGTGTTTCAGAACGGCTCAATCAAAAGTAAGGTTCAACTCTGTTAGTTGAATGCACAGAACAGAAAGAAGTTTCATACAATGCTTCTGTGTAGTTTATATTTGAACATATTCTTTTTTCCACTATTACCCACTTAGCGCTACGAATGTCCAGTTGCATTTTCTACAGACAGAGTGTTTCAAAACTGCTCAATCAAAAGTATGGTTTAACTCTGTTAGCTGAATGCTCAGATCAGAAAGAAGTTTCACAGAATGCTTCTGTGTGGTTTATATTTGAATATATTCCTTTTTTTACTATTACGCTCTTAGCGCTCCAAATGTCCAGTTGCATTTTCTACAGAAAGAGTGTTCAGATCTGCTCAATCAAAAGTATGGTTTAACTCTGTTAGCTGAATGCACAGATCAGAAAGAAGTTTCACCGAATGATTCTGTGTAGTTTATATTTGAAGACATTCCTTTTTCCACTATTACCCTCTTAGCGCTCCGAATCTCCACTTGCATTTTCTACAAAAAGAGTGTTTCATAACTGCTCAATCAAAAATATGTTTTATCTCTGTTAACTGAATTTACAGATCAGAAATAAGTTTCACAGAATGCATCTGTGTAGTTTTTATTTGACGATATTCTTTTTCCCAATGTAGGCCTCTTAGCGCTTAGCATGTCCAATTGCAGTTTCTACAGAAAGAGTGTTTCAGAACGGCTCAATCAAAAGTAAGGTTCAACTCTGTTAGTTGAATGCACAGAACAGAAAGAATTTTCACGGAATGCTACTGTGTAGTTTATATTTGAATATATTCCTTTTTCCACTATTACCCTCTTAGCGCTCCGAATGTCCATTTGCATTTTCTACAGAAAAAGTGTTCAGAACTGCGCAATCAAAAGTATGGTTTAACTCTGTTAGCTTAATGAACATATCAGTAATAAGTTTCACACAATGCTTCTGTGTAGTTTTTATTTGAAGATATTATTTTTCCCAATATAGGCCTCTTAGCACTCAGAATGTCCAATTGCAGTTTCTACAGAAAGAGTGTTTCAGAAAGGCTCAATCAAAAGTAAGGTTCAACTCTGTTAGTTGAATGCACAGAACAGAAAGAAGTTTCATACAATGCTTCTGTGTAGTTTATATTTGAACATATTCTTTTTTCCACTATTACCCACTTAGCGCTACGAATGTCCAGTTGCATTTTCTACAGACAGAGTGTTTCAAAACTGCTCAATCAAAATTATGGTTTAACTCTGTTAGCTGAATGCTCAGATCAGAAAGAAGTTTCACAGAATGCTTCTGTGTAGTTTATATTTGAATATATTCCTTTTTCCACTACTACTCTCTTAGCGCTCCAAGTTTCCAGTTGCATTTTCTACAGAAAGAGTGTTCAGATCTGCTCAATCAAAAGTATGGTTTAACTCTGTTAGCTGAATGCACAGATCAGAAAGAAATTTCACAGAATGATTCTGTGTAGTTTATATTTGGAGACATTCCTTTTTCCACTATTACCCTCTTAGCGCTCCGAATCTCCACTTGCATTTTCTACAGAAAAAGAGTTTCAGAACGGCTCAATCAAAACTAAGGTTCAACTCTTTTAGTTGAACAAACAGAACAGAAAGAAGTTTCACACAATTCTTCTGTGTAGTTTTTATTTGTAGACATTCTTTTTCCCAATATAGGCCTCTTTGCGCTCAGAATGTCCAATTGCAGTTTCTACAGAAAGAGTGTTTCAGAACGGCTCAATCAAAAGTAAGGTTCAACTCTGTTAGTTGAATGCACAGAACAGAAAGAAGTTTCATACAATGCTTCTGTGTAGTTTATATTTGAACATATTCTTTTTTCCACTATTACCCACTTAGCGCTACGAATGTCCAGTTGCATTTTATACAGACAGAGTGTTTCAAAACTGCTCAATCAAAAGTATGGTTTAAGTCTGTTAGCTGAATGCTCAGATCAGAAAGAAGTTTCACAGAATGCTTCTGTGTGGTTTATATTTGAATATATTTCTTTTTCCACTATTACGCTCTTAGCGCTCCAAATGTCCAGTTGCATTTTCTAAAGAAAGAGTGTTCACATCTGCTCAATCAAAAGTATGGTTTAACTCTGTTAGCTGAATGCACAGATCAGAAAGAAGTTTCACCGAATGATTTTGTGTAGTTTATATTTGAAGACATTCCTTTTTCCACTATTACCCTCTTAGCGCTCCGAATCTCCACTTGCATTTTCTACAAAAAGAGTGTTTCATAACTGCTCAATCAAAAATATGTTTTATCTCTGTTAACCGAATTTACAGATCAGAGATAAGTTTCACAGAATGCATCTGTGTAGTTTTTATTTGAAGATATTCTTTTTCCCAATGTAGGCCTCTTAGCGCTTAGCATGTCCAATTGCAGTTTCTACAGAAAGAGTGTTTCAGAACGGCTCAATCAAAAGTAAGGTTCAACTCTGTTAGTTGAATGCACAGAACAGAAAGAATTTTCACAGAATGCTACTGTGTAGTTTATATTTGAATATATTCCTTTTTCCACTATTACCCTCTTAGCACTCCGAATGTCCACTTGCATTTTCTACAGAAAGTGTGTTCAGAACGGCGCAATCAAAAGTATGGTTTAACTCTGTTAGCTTAATGAACATATCAGAAATAAGTTTCACACAATGCTTCTGTGTAGTTTTTATTTGAAGATATTATTTTTCCCAATATAGGTCTCTTAGCGCTCAGAATGTCCAATTGCAGTTTCTACAGAAAGAGTGTTTCAGAAAGGCTCAATCAAAAGTAAGGTTCAACTCTGTTAGTTGAATGCACAGAACAGAAAGAAGTTTCATACAATGCTTCTGTGTAGTTTATATTTGAACATAATCTTTTTTCCACTATTACCCACTTAGCGCTACGAATGTCCGGTTGCATTTTCTACAGACAGAGTGTTTCAAAACTGCTCAATCAAAAGTATGGTTTAACTCTGTTAGCTGAATGCTCAGATCAGAAAGAAGTTTCACAGAATGCTTCTGTGTAGTTTATATTTGAATATATTCCTTTTTCCACTACTACTCTCTTAGCGCTCCAAATGTCCAGTTGCATTTTCTACAGAAAGAGTGTTCAGATCTGCTCAATCAAAAGTATGGTTTAACTCTGTTAGCTGAATGCGCAGATCAGAAAGAAGATTCACAGAATGATTCTGTGTAGTTTATATTTGGAGACATTCCTTTTTCCACTATTACCCTCTTAGCGCTCCGAATCTCCACTTGCATTTTCTACAAAAAGAGAGTTTCATAACTGCTCAATCAAAAATATGTTTTATCTCTGTTAACTGAATTTACAGATCAGAAATAAGTTTCACAGAATGCATCAGTGTAGTTTTTATTTGAAGATATTCCTTTTCCCAATGTAGGCCTCTTAGCGCTTAGCATGTCCAATTGCAGTTTCTACAGAAAGAGTGTTTCAGAACGGCTCAATCAAAAGTAAGGTTCAACTCTGTTAGTTGAATGCACAGAACAGAAAGTAGTTTCATACAATGCTTCTGTGTAGTTTATATTTGAACATATTCTTTTTTCCACTATTACCCACTTAGCGCTACGAATGTCCAGTTGCATTTTCTACAGACAGAGTGTTTCAAAACTGCTCAATCAAAAGTATGGTTTAACTCTGTTAGCTGAATGCTCAGATCAGAAAGAAGTTTCACAGAATGCTTCTGTGTGGTTTATATTTGAATATATTCCTTTTTTTACTATTACGCTCTTAGCGCTCCAAATGTCCAGTTGCATTTTCTACAGAAAGAGTGTTCAGATCTGCTCAATCAAAAGTATGGTTTAACTCTGTTAGCTGAATGCACAGATCAGAAAGAAGTTTCACCGAATGATTCTGTGTAGTTTATATTTGAAGACATTCCTTTTTCCACTAT
Organism: Symphalangus syndactylus; assembly: GCF_028878055.3. NCBI lineage: Eukaryota > Metazoa > Chordata > Mammalia > Primates > Hylobatidae > Symphalangus > Symphalangus syndactylus. The sequence goes on from NC_072433.2 coordinate 2,519,508, forward strand.
TACCCTCTTAGCGCTCCGAATCTCCACTTGCATTTTCTACAAAAAGAGTGTTTCATAACTGCTCAATCAAAAATATGTTTTATCTCTGTTAACTGAATTTACAGATCAGAAATAAGTTTCACAGAATGCATCTGTGTAGTTTTTATTTGACGATATTCTTTTTCCCAATGTAGGCCTCTTAGCGCTTAGCATGTCCAATTGCAGTTTCTACAGAAAGAGTGTTTCAGAACGGCTCAATCAAAAGTAAGGTTCAACTCTGTTAGTTGAATGCACAGAACAGAAAGAATTTTCACAGAATGCTACTGTGTAGTTTATATTTGAATATATTCCTTTTTCCACTATTACCCTCTTAGCGCTCCGAATGTCCATTTGCATTTTCTACAGAAAAAGTGTTCAGAACTGCGCAATCAAAAGTATGGTTTAACTCTGTTAGCTTAATGAACATATCAGTAATAAGTTTCACACAATGTTTCTGTGTAGTTTTTATTTGAAGATATTATTTTTCCCAATATAGGCCTCTTAGCACTCAGAATGTCCAATTGCAGTTTCTACAGAAAGAGTGTTTCAGAAAGGCTCAATCAAAAGTAAGGTTCAACTCTGTTAGTTGAATGCACAGAACAGAAAGAAGTTTCATACAATGCTTCTGTGTAGTTTATATTTGAACATATTCTTTTTTCCACTATTACCCACTTAGCGCTACGAATGTCCAGTTGCATTTTCTACAGACAGAGTGTTTCAAAACTGCTCAATCAAAATTATGGTTTAACTCTGTTAGCTGAATGCTCAGATCAGAAAGAAGTTTCACAGAATGCTTCTGTGTAGTTTATATTTGAATATATTCCTTTTTCCACTACTACTCTCTTAGCGCTCCAAGTTTCCAGTTGCATTTTCTACAGAAAGAGTGTTCAGATCTGCTCAATCAAAAGTATGGTTTAACTCTGTTAGCTGAATGCACAGATCAGAAAGAAATTTCACAGAATGATTCTGTGTAGTTTATATTTGGAGACATTCCTTTTTCCACTATTACCCTCTTAGCGCTCCGAATCTCCACTTGCATTTTCTACAGAAAAAGAGTTTCAGAACGGCTCAATCAAAACTAAGGTTCAACTCTTTTAGTTGAACAAACAGAACAGAAAGAAGTTTCACACAATTCTTCTGTGTAGTTTTTATTTGTAGACATTCTTTTTCCCAATATAGGCCTCTTTGCCCTCAGAATGTCCAATTGCAGTTTCTACAGAAAGAGTGTTTCAGAACGGCTCAATCAAAAGTAAGGTTCAACTCTGTTAGTTGAATGCACAGAACAGAAAGAAGTTTCATACAATGCTTCTGTGTAGTTTATATTTGAACATATTCTTTTTTCCACTATTACCCACTTAGCGCTACGAATGTCCAGTTGCATTTTATACAGACAGAGTGTTTCAAAACTGCTCAATCAAAAGTATGGTTTAACTCTGTTAGCTGAATGCTCAGATCAGAAAGAAGTTTCACAGAATGCTTCTGTGTGGTTTATATTTGAATATATTTCTTTTTCCACTATTACGCTCTTAGCGCTCCAAATGTCCAGTTGCATTTTCTAAAGAAAGAGTGTTCACATCTGCTCAATCAAAAGTATGGTTTAACTCTGTTAGCTGAATGCACAGATCAGAAAGAAGTTTCACCGAATGATTTTGTGTAGTTTATATTTGAAGACATTCCTTTTTCCACTATTACCCTCTTAGCGCTCCGAATCTCCACTTGCATTTTCTACAAAAAGAGTGTTTCATAACTGCTCAATCAAAAATATGTTTTATCTCTGTTAACCGAATTTACAGATCAGAGATAAGTTTCACAGAATGCATCTGTGTAGTTTTTATTTGAAGATATTCTTTTTCCCAATGTAGGCCTCTTAGCGCTTAGCATGTCCAATTGCAGTTTCTACAGAAAGAGTGTTTCAGAACGGCTCAATCAAAAGTAAGGTTCAACTCTGTTAGTTGAATGCACAGAACAGAAAGAATTTTCACAGAATGCTACTGTGTAGTTTATATTTGAATATATTCCTTTTTCCACTATTACCCTCTTAGCACTCCGAATGTCCACTTGCATTTTCTACAGAAAGAGTGTTCAGAACTGCGCAATCAAAAGTATGGTTTAACTCTGTTAGCTTAATGAACATATCAGAAATAAGTTTCACACAATGCTTCTGTGTAGTTTTTATTTGAAGATATTATTTTTCCCAATATAGGTCTCTTAGCGCTCAGAATGTCCAATTGCAGTTTCTACAGAAAGAGTGTTTCAGAAAGGCTCAATCAAAAGTAAGGTTCAACTCTGTTAGTTGAATGCACAGAACAGAAAGAAGTTTCATACAATGCTTCTGTGTAGTTTATATTTGAACATAATCTTTTTTCCACTATTACCCACTTAGCGCTACGAATGTCCGGTTGCATTTTCTACAGACAGAGTGTTTCAAAACTGCTCAATCAAAAGTATGGTTTAACTCTGTTAGCTGAATGCTCAGATCAGAAAGAAGTTTCACAGAATGCTTCTGTGTAGTTTATATTTGAATTTATTCCTTTTTCCACTACTACTCTCTTAGCGCTCCAAATGTCCAGTTGCATTTTCTACAGAAAGAGTGTTCAGATCTGCTCAATCAATAGTATGGTTTAACTCTGTTAGCTGAATGCGCAGATCAGAAAGAAGATTCACAGAATGATTCTGTGTAGTTTATATTTGGAGACATTCCTTTTTCCACTATTACCCTCTTAGCGCTCCGAATCTCCACTTGCATTTTCTACAAAAAGAGAGTTTCATAACTGCTCAATCAAAAATATGTTTTATCTCTGTTAACTGAATTTACAGATCAGAAATAAGTTTCACAGAATGCATCAGTGTAGTTTTTATTTGAAGATATTCCTTTTCCCAATGTAGGCCTCTTAGCGCTTAGCATGTCCAATTGCAGTTTCTACAGAAAGAGTGTTTCAGAACGGCTCAATCAAAAGTAAGGTTCAACTCTGTTAGTTGAATGCACAGAACAGAAAGTAGTTTCATACAATGCTTCTGTGTAGTTTATATTTGAACATATTCTTTTTTCCACTATTACCCACTTAGCGCTACGAATGTCCAGTTGCATTTTCTACAGACAGAGTGTTTCAAAACTGCTCAATCAAAAGTATGGTTTAACTCTGTTAGCTGAATGCTCAGATCAGAAAGAAGTTTCACAGAATGCTTCTGTGTAGTTTATATTTGAATATATTCCTTTTTCCACTACTACTCTCTTAGCGCTCCAAATGTCCAGTTGCATTTTCTACAGAAAGAGTGTTCAGATCTGCTCAATCAAAAGTATGGTTTAACTCTGTTAGCTGAATGCACAGATCAGAAAGAAGTTTCACAGAATGATTCTGTGTAGTTTATATTTGGAGACATTCCTTTTTCCACTATTACCCTCTTAGCGCTCCGAATCTCCACTTGCATTTTCTACAGAAAGAGAGTTTCAGAACGGCTCAATCAAAACTAAGGTTCAACTCTTTTAGTTGAACAAACAGAGCAGAAAGAAGTTTCACACAATTCTTCTGTGTAGTTTTTATTTGTAGACATTCTTTTTCCCAATATAGGCCTCTTAGCGCTCAGAATGTCCAATTGCAGTTTCTACAGAAAGAGTGTTTCAGAACGGCTCAATCAAAAGTAAGGTTCAACTCTGTTAGTTGAATGCACAGAATAGAAAGAAGTTTCATACAATGCTTCTGTGTAGTTTATATTTGAACATATTCTTTTTTCCACTATTACCCACTTAGCGCTACGAATGTCCAGTTGCATTTTCTACAGACAGACTGTTTCAAAACTGCTCAATCAAAAGTATGGTTTAACTCTGTTAGCTGAATGCTCAGATCAGAAAGAAGTTTCACAGAATGCTTCTGTGTAGTTTATATTTGAATATATTCCTTTTTCCACTACTACCCTCTTAGCGCTCCAAATGTCTAGTTGCATTTTCTACAGAAAGAGTGTTCAGATCTGCTCAATCAAAAGTATGGTTTAACTCTGTTAGCTGAATGCACAGATCAGAAAGAAGTTTCACAGAATGATTCTGTGTAGTTTATATTTGGAGACATTCCTTTTTCCACTATTACCCTCTTAGCGCTCCGAATCTCCACTTGCATTTTCTGCAAAAAGAGTGTTTCATAACTGCTCAATCAAAAATATGTTTTATCTCTGTTAACTGAATTTACAGATCAGAAATAAGTTTCACAGAATGCATCTGTGTAGTTTTTATTTGAAGATATTCTTTTTCCCAATTTAGGCCTCTTAGCGCTTAGCATGTCCAATTGCAGTTTCTACAGAAAGATTGTTTCAGAACGGCTCAATCAAAAGTAAGGTTCAAATCTGTTAGTTGAATGCACAGAACAGAAAGAATTTTCACAGAATGCTACTGTGTAGTTTATATTTGAATATATTCCTTTTTCCACTATTACCCTCTTAGCGCTCCGAATGTCCACTTGCATTTTCTACAGAAAGAGTGTTCAGAACTGCCCAATCAAAAGTATGGTTTAACTCTGTTAGCTTAATGAACATATCAGAAATAAGTTTCACACAATGCTTCTGTGTAGTTTTTATTTGAAGATATTATTTTTCCCAATATAGGCCTCTTAGCGCTCAGAATGTCCAATTGCAGTTTCTACAGAAAGAGTGTTTCAGAAAGGCTCAATCAAAAGTAAGGTTCAACTCTGTTAGTTGAATGCACAGAACAGAAAGAAGTTTCATACAATGCTTCTGTGTAGTTTATATTTGAACATATTCTTTTTTCCACTATTACCCACTTAGCGCTACGAATGTCCAGTTGCATTTTCTACAGACAGAGTGTTTCAAAACTGCTCAATCAAAAGTATGTTTTAACTCTGTTAGCTGAATGCTCAGATCAGAAAGAAGTTTCACAGAATGCTTCTGTGTAGTTTATATTTGAATATATTCCTTTTTCCACTACTACTCTCTTAGCGCTCCAAATGTCCAGTTGCATTTTCTACAGAAAGAGTGTTCAGATCTGCTCAATCAAAAGTATGGTTTAACTCTGTTAGCTGAATGCACAGATCAGAAAGAAGTTTCACAGAATGATTCTGTGTAGTTTATATTTGGAGACATTCCTTTTTCCACTATTACCCTCTTAGCGCTCCGAATCTCCACTTGCATTTTCTACAAACAGAGTGTTTCATAACTGCTCAATCAAAAATATGTTTTATCTCTGTTAACTGAATTTACAGGTCACATATAAGTTTCACAGAATGCATCTGTGTAGTTTTTATTTGAAGATATTCTTTTTCCCAATGTAGGCCTCTTAGCGCTTAGCATGTCCAATTGCAGTTTCTACAGAAAGAGTGTTTCAGAACGGCTCAATCAAAAGTAAGGTTCAACTCTGTTAGTTGAATGCACAGAACAGAAAGAATTTTCACAGAATGCTACTGTGTAGTTTACATTTGAATATATTCCTTTTTCCACTATTACCATCTTAGCGCTCCGAATGTCCACTTGCATTTTCTGCAGAAGGAGTGTTCAGAACTGCGCAATCAAAAGTATGGTTTAACTCTGTTAGCTTAATGAACATATCAGAAATAAGTTTCACACAATGCTTCTGTGTAGTTTACTTTGAAGATATCATTTTTCCCAATATAGGCCTCTTAGCGCTCAGAATGTCCAATTGCAGTTTCTACAGAAAGAGTGATTCAGAAAGGCTCAATCAAAAGTAAGGTTCAACTCTGTTAGTTGAATGCACAGAACAGAAAGAAGTTTCATACAATGCTTCTGTGTAGTTTATATTTGAACATATTATTTTTTCCACTATTACCCACTTAGCGCTACGAATGTCCAGTTGCATTTTCTACAGACAGAGTGTTTCAAAACTGCTCAATCAAAAGTATGGTTTAACTCTGTTAGCTGAATGCTCAGATCAGAAAGAAGTTTCACAGAATGCTTCTGTGTAGTTTATATTTGAATATATTCCTTTTTCCACTACTACGCTCTTAGCGCTCCAAATGTCCAGTTGCATTTTCTACAGAAAGAGTGTTCAGATCTGCTCAATCAAAAGTATGGTTTAACTCTGTTAGCTGAATGCACAGATCAGAAAGAAGTTTCACCGAATGATTCTGTGTAGTTTATATTTGAAGACATTCCTTTTTCCACTATTACCCTCTTAGCGCTCCGAATCTCCACTTGCATTTTCTACAAAAAGAGTGTTTCTTAACTGCTCAATCACAAATATGTTTTATCTCTGTTAACTGAATTTACAGATCAGAAATAAGTTTCACAGAATGCATCTGTGTAGTTTTTATTTGAAGATATTCTTTTTCCCAATGTAGGCCTCTTAGCGCTTAGCATGTCCAATTGCAGTTTCTACAGAAAGAGTGTTTCAGAACGGCTCAATCAAAAGTAAGGTTCAACTCTGTTAGTTGAATGCACAGAACAGAAAGAATTTTCACAGAATGCTACTGTGTAGTTTATATTTGAATATATTCCTTTTTCCACTATTACCCTCTTAGCGCTCCGAATGTCCACTTGAATTTTCTACAGAAAGAGTGTTCAGAACTGCGCAATCAAAAGTATGGTTTAACTCTCTTAGCTTAATGAACATATCAGAAATAAGTTTCACACAATGCTTCTGTGTAGTTTTTATTTGAAGATATTATTTTTCCCAATAGAGGCCTCTTAGCGCTCAGAATATCCAATTGCAGTTTCTACAGAAAGAGTGTTTCAGAAAGGCTCAATCAAAAGTAAGGTTCAACTCTGTTAGTTGAATGCACAGAACAGAAAGTAGTTTCATACAATGCTTCTGTGTAGTTTATATTTGAACATATTCTTTTTTCCACTATTACCCACTTAGCGCTACGAATGTCCAGTTGCATTTTCTACAGACAGAGTGTTTCAAAACTGCTCAATCAAAAGTTTGGTTTAACTCTGTTAGCTGAATGCTCACATCAGAAAGAAGTTTCACAGAATGCTTCTGTGTAGTTTATATTTGAATATATTCCTTTTTCCACTACTACTCTCTTAGCGCTCCAAATGTCCAGTTGCATTTTCGACAGAAAGAGTGTTCAGATCTGCTCAATCAAAAGTATGGTTTAACTCTGTTAGCTGAATGCACAGATCAGAAAGAATTTTCACAGAATGATTCTGTGTAGTTTATATTTGGAGACATTCCTTTTTCCACTATTACCCTCTTAGCGCTCCGAATCTCCACTTGCATTTTCTACAGAAAGAGTGCTTCAGAACGGCTCAATCAGAACTAAGGTTCAATTCTTTTAGTTGAACAAACAGAACAGAAAGAAGTTTCACACAATTCTTCTGTGTAGTTTTTATTTGTAGACATTCTTTTTCCCAATAGAGGCCTCTTAGCGCTCAGAATGTCCAATTGCAGTTTCTACAGAAAGAGTGTTTCAGAACGGCTCAATCAAAAGTAATGTTCAACTCTGTTATTTGAATGCACAGAACAGAAAGAAGTTTCATACAATGCTTCTGTGTAGTTTATATTTGAACATATTCTTTTTTCCACTATTACCCACTTAGCGCTACGAATGTCCAGTTGCATTTTCTACAGACAGAGTGTTTCAAAACTGCACAATCAAAAGTATGGTATAACTCTGTTAGCTGAATGCTCAGATCAGAAAGAAGTTTCACAGAATGCTTCTGTGTAGTTTATATTTGAATATATTCCTTTTTCCACTACTACGCTCTTAGCGCTCCAAATGTCCAGTTGCATTTTCTACAGAAAGATTGTTCAGATCTGCTCAATCAAAAGTATGGTTTAACTCTGTTAGCTGAATGCACAGATCAGAAAGAAGTTTCACAGAATGATTCTGTGTAGTTTATATTTGGAGACATTCCTTTTTCCACTATTACCCTCTTAGCGCTCCGAATCTCCACTTGCATTTTCTACAGTAAGAGTGTTTCAGAACGGCTCAATCAAAACTAAGGTTCAAATCTTTTAGTTGAACAAACAGAACAGAAAGAAGTTTCACACAATTCTTCTGTGTAGTTTTTATTTGTAGACATTCTTTTTCCCAATATAGGCCCCTTAGCGCTCAGAATGTCCAATTGCAGTTTCTACAGAAAGAGTGTTTCAGAACGGCTCAATCAAAAGTAAGGTTCAACTCTGTTAGTTGAATGCACAGAACAGAAAGAAGTTTCATACAATGCTTCTGTGTAGTTTATATTTGAACATATTCTCTTTTCCACTATTACCCACTTAGCGCTACGAATGTCCAGTTGCATTTTCTACAGACAGAGTGTTTCAAAACTGCTCAATCAAAAGTATGGTTTAACTCTGTTAGCTGAATGCTCAGATCAGAAAGAAGTTTCACAGAATGCTTCTGTGTAGTTTATATTTGAATATATTCCTTTTTCCACTACTACTCTCTTAGCGCTCCAAATGTCCAGTTGCATTTTCTACAGAAAGAGTGTTCAGATCTGCTCAATCAAAAGTATGGTTTAACTCTGTTAGCTGAATGCACAGATCAGAAAGAAGTTTCACAGAATGATTCTGTGTAGTTTATATTTGGAGACATTCCTTTTTCCACTATTACCCTCTTAGCGCTCCGAATCTCCACTTGCATTTTCTACAAAAAGAGTGTTTCATAACTGCTCAATGAAAAATATGTTTTATCTCTGTTAACTGAATTTACAGATCAGAAATAAGTTTCACAGAATGCATCTGTGTAGTTTTTATTTGAAGATATTCTTTTTCCCAATGTAGGCCTCTTAGCGCTTAGCATGTCCAATTGCAGTTTCTACAGAAAGATTGTTTCAGAACGGCTCAATCAAAAGTAAGGTTCAACTCTGTTAGTTGAATGCACAGAACAGAAAGAATTTTCACAGAATGCTACTGTGTAGTTTATATTTGAATATATTCCTTTTTCCACTATTACCCTCTTAGCGCTCCGAATGTCCACTTGCATTTTCTACAGAAAGAGTGTTCAGAACTGCCCAATCAAAAGTATGGTTTAACTCTGTTAGCTTAATGAACATATCAGAAATAAGTTTCACACAATGCTTCTGTGTAGTTTTTATTTGAAGATATTATTTTTCCCAATATAGGCCTCTTAGCGCTCAGAATGTCCAATTGCAGTTTCTACAGAAAGAGTGTTTCAGAAAGGCTCAATCAAAAGTAAGGTTCAACTCTGTTAGTTGAATGCACAGAACAGAAAGAAGTTTCATACAATGCTTCTGTGTAGTTTATATTTGAACATATTCTTTTTTCCACTATTACCCACTTAGCGCTACGAATGTCCAGTTGCATTTTCTACAGACAGAGTGTTTCAAAACTGCTCAATCAAAAGTATGGTTTAACTCTGTTAGCTGAATGCTCAGATCAGAAAGAAGTTTCACAGAATGCTTCTGTGTAGTTTATATTTGAATATATTCCTTTTTCCACTACTACTCTCTTAGCGCTCCAAATGTCCAGTTGCATTTTCGACAGAAAGAGTGTTCAGATCTGCTCAGTCAAAAGTATGGTTTAACTCTGTTAGCTGAATGCACAGATCAGAAAGAAGTTTCACAGAATGATTCTGTGTAGTTTATATTTGGAGACATTCCTTTTTCCACTATTACCCTCTTAGCGCTCTGAATCTCCACTTGCATTTTCTACAGAAAGAGTGTTTCAGAACGGCTCAATCAAAACTAAGTTTCAACTCTCTTAGTTGAACAAACAGAACAGAAAGAAGTTTCACACAATTCTTCTGTGTAGTTTTTATTTGTAGACATTCTTTTTCCCAATATAGGCCTCTTAGCGCTCAGAATGTCCAATTGCAGTTTCTACAGAAAGAGTGTTTCAGAACGGCTCAATCAAAAGTAAGGTTCAACTCTGTTAGTTGAATGCACAGAACAGAAAGAAGTTTCATACAATGCTTCTGTGTCGTTTATATATGAACATATTCTTTTTTCCACTATTACCCACTTAGTGCTGCGAATGTCCAGTTGCATTTTCTACAGACAGAGTGTTTCAAAACTGCTCAATCAAAAGTATGGTTTAACTCTGTTAGCTGAATGCTCAGATCAGAAAGAAGTTTCACAGAATGCTTCTGTGTAGTTTATATTTGAATATATTCCTTTTTCCACTACTACGCTCTTAGCGCTCCAAATGTCCAGTTGCATTTTCTACAGAAAGAGTGTTCAGATCTGCTCAATCAAAAGTATGGTTTAACTCTGTTAGGTGCATGCACAGATCAGAAAGAAGTTTCACCGAATGATTCTGTGTAGTTTATATTTAAAGAAATTCCTTTTTCCACTATTACCCTCTTAGCGCTCCGAATCTCCACTTGCATTTTCTACAAAAAGAGTGTTTCATAACTGCTCAATCAAAAATATGTTTTATCTCTGTTAACTGAATTTACAGATCAGAAATAAGTTTCACAGAATGCATCTGTGTAGTTTTTATTTGAAGATATTCTTTTTCCCAATGTAGGCCTCTTAGCGCTTAGCATGTCCAATTGCAGTTTCTACAGAAAGAGTGTTTCAGAACGGCTCAATCAAAAGTAAGTTTCAACTCTGTTAGTTGAATGCACAGAACAGATAGAATTTTCACAGAATGCTACTGTGTAGTTTATATTTGAATATATTCCTTTTTCCACTATTACCCTCTTAGCGCTCCGAATGTCCATTTGCATTTTCTACAGAAAGAATGTTCAGAACTGCGCAATCAAAAGTATGGTTTAACTATGTTAGCTTAATGAACATATCAGTAATAAGTTTCACAAAATGCTTCTGTGTAGTTTTTATTTGAAGATATTATTTTTCCCAATATAGGCCTCTTAGCACTCAGAATGTCAAATTGCAGTTTCTACAGAAAGAGTGTTTCAGAAAGGCTCAATCAAAAGTAAGGTTCAACTCTGTTAGTTGAATGCACAGAACAGAAAGAAGTTTCATACAATGCTTCTGTGTAGTTTATATTTGAACATATTCTTTTTTCCACTATTACCCACATAGCGCTACGAATGTCCAGTTGCATTTTCTACAGACAGAGTGTTTCAAAACTGCTCAATCAAAAGTATGGTTTAACTCTGTTAGCTGAATGCTCAGATCAGAAAGAAGTTTCACAGAATGCTTCTGTGTAGTTTATATTTGAATATATTCCTTTTTCCACTACTACTCTCTTAGCGCTCCAAATGTCCAGTTGCATGTTCTACAGAAAGAGTGTTCAGATCTGCTCAATCAAAAGTATGGTTTAACTCTGTTAGCTGAATGCACAGATCAGAAAGAAGTTTCAGAGAATGATTCTGTGTAGTTTATATTTGGAGACATTCCTTTTTCCACTATTACCATCTTAGCGCTCTGAATCTCCACTTGCATTTTCTACAGAAAGAGTGTTTCAGAACTGCTCAATCAAAACTAAGTTTCAACTCTTTTAGTTGAACAAACAGAACAGAAAGAAGTTTCACACAATTCTTCTGTGTAGTTTTTATTTGTAGACATTCTTTTTCCCAATATAGGCCTCTTAGCGCTCAGAATGTCCAATTGCAGTTTCTACAGAAAGAGTGTTTCAGAACGGCTCAATCAAAAGTAAGGTTCAACTCTGTTAGTTGAATGCACAGAACAGAAAGAAGTTTCATACAATGCTTCTGTGTCGTTTATATTTGAACATATTCTTTTTTCCACTATTACCCACTTAGTGCTGCGAATGTCCAGTTGCATTTTCTACAGACAGAGTGTTTCAAAACTGCTCAATCAAAAGTATGGTTTAACTCTGTTAGCTGAATGCTCAGATCAGAAAGAAGTTTCACAGAATGCTTCTGTGTAGTTTATATTTGAATATATTCCTTTTTCCACTACTACGCTCTTAGCGCTCCAAATGTCCAGTTGCATTTTCTTCAGAAATAGTGTTCAGATCTGCTCAATCAAAAGTATGGTTTAACACTGTTAGGTGCATGCACAGATCAGAAAGATGTTTCACCGAATGATTCTGTGTAGTTTATATTTAAAGAAATTCCTTTTTCCACTATTACCCTCTTAGCGCTCCGAATCTCCACTTGCATTTTCTACAAAAAGAGTGTTTCATAACTGCTAAATCAAAAATATGTTTTATCTCTGTTAACTGAATTTACAGATCAGAAATAAGTTTCACAGAATGCATCTGTGTAGTTTTTATTTGAAGATATTCTTTTTCCCTATATAGGCCTCTTAGCGCTTAGCATGTCCAATTGCAGTTTCTACAAAAAGAGTGTTTCAGAACGGCTCAATCAAAAGTAAGGTTCAAATCTGTTATTTGAATGCACAGAACAGAAAGTATTTTCACAGAATGCTACTGTGTAGTTTATATTTGAATATATTCCTTTTTCCACTATTACCCTCTTAGCGCTCCGAATGTCCAGTTGCATTTTCTACAGAAAGAGTGTTCAGAACTGCGCAATCAAAAGTATGGTTTAACTCTGTTAGCTGAATGCACAGATCAGAAAGAAGTTTCACCGAATGATTCTGTGTAGTTTATATTTGAAGACATTCCTTTTTCCACTATTACCCTCTTAGCGCTCCGAATCTCCACTTGCATTTTCTACAAAAAGAGTGTTTCATAACTGCTCAATCAAAAATATGTTTTATCTCTGTTAACTGAATTTACAGATCAGAAATAAGTTTCACAGAATACATCTGTGTAGTTTTTATTTGAAGATATTCTTTTTCCCAATGTAGGCCTCTTAGCGCTTAGCATGTCCAATTGCAGTTTCTACAGAAAGAGTGTTTCAGAACGGCTCAATCAAAAGTAAGGTTCAACTCTGTTAGTTGAATGCACAGAACAGAAAGAATTTTCACAGAATGCTACTGTGTAGTTTATATTTGAATATATTCCTTTTTCCACTATTACCCTCTTAGCGCTCCGAATGTCCACTTGCATTTTCTACAGAAAGAGTGTTCAGAACTGCGCAATTAAAAGTATGGTTTAACTCTGTTAGCTTAATGAACATATCAGAAATAAGTTTCACACAATGCTTCTGTGTAGTTTTTATTTGAAGATATTATTTTTCCCAATATAGGCCTCTTAGCACTCAGAATGTCCAATTGCAGTTTCTACAGAAAGAGTGTTTCAGAAAGGCTCAATCAAAAGTAAGGTTCAACTCTGTTAGTTGAATGCACAGAACAGAAAGAAGTTTCATACAATGCTTCTGTGTAGTTTATATTTGAACATATTCTTTTTTCCACTATTACCCACTTAGCGCTACAAATATCCAGTTGCATTTTCTACAGACAGAGTGTTTCAAAACTGCTCAATCAAAAGTATGGTTTAACTCTGTTAGCTGAATGCTCAGATCAGAAAGAAGTTTCACAGAATGCTTCTGTGTAGTTTATATTTGAATATATTCCTTTTTCCACTACTACTCTCTTAGCGCTACAGATGTCCAGTTGCATTTTCTACAGAAAGAGTGTTAAGATCTGCTCAATCAAAAGTATGGTTTAACTCTGTTAGCTGAATGCACAGATCAGAAAGAAGTTTCACAGAATGATTCTGTGTAGTTTATATTTGGAGACATTCCTTTATCCACTATTACCCTCTTAGCGCTCCGAATCTCCACTTGCATTTTCTACAGAAAGAGTGTTTCAGAACGGCTCAATCAAAACTAAGGTTCAACTCTTTTAGTTGAACAAACAGAACAGAAAGAAGTTTCACACAATTCTTCTGTGTAGTTTTTATTTGTAGACATTCTTTTTCCCAATATAGGCCTCTTAGCGCTCAGAATGTCCAATTGCAGTTTCTACAGAAAGAGTGTTTCAGAACGGCTCAATCAAAAGTAAGGTTCAACTCTGTTAGTTGAATGCACAGAACAGAAAGTAGTTTCATACAATGCTTCTGTGTAGTTTATATTTGAACATATTCTTTTTTCCACTATTACCCACTTAGCGATACGAACGTCCAGTTGCATATTCTACAGACAGAGTGTTTCAAAACTGCTCAATCAAAAGTATGGTTTAACTCTGTTAGCTGAATGCTCAGATCAGAAAGAAGTTTCACAGAATGCTTCTGTGTAGTTTATACTTGAATATATTCCTTTTTCCACTACTACGCTCTTAGCGCTACAAATGTCCCGTTGCATTTTCTACAGAAAGAGTGTTCAGATCTGCTCAATCAAAAGTATGGTTTAACTCTCTTAGCTGAATGCACAGATCAGAGAGAAGTTTCACCGAATGATTCTGTGTAGTTTATATTTGAAGACATTCCTTTTTCCACTATTACCCTCTTAGCGCTCCGAATCTCCACTTGCATTTTCTACAAAAAGAATGTTTCATAACCGCTCAATCAAAAATATGTTTTATCTCTGTTAACTGAATTTACAGATCAGAAATAAGTTTCACAGAATGCATCTGTGTAGTTTTTATTTGAAGATATTCTTTTTCCCAATATAGGCCTCTTAGCGCTTAGCATGTCCAATTGCAGTTTCTACAGAAAGAGTGTTTCAGAACGGCTCAATCAAAAGTAAGGTTCAACTCTGTTAGTTGAATGCACAGAACAGAAAGAAGTTTCATACAATGCTTCTGTGTAGTTTATATTTGAACATATTCTTTTTTCCACTATTACCCACTTAGCGCTACGAATGTCCAGTTGCATTTTCTACAGACAGAGTGTTTCAAATCTGCTCAATCAAAATTATGGTTTAACTCTGTTAGCTGAATGCTCAGATCAGAAAGAAGTTTCACAGAATGCTTCTGTGTAGTTTATATTTGAATATATTCCTTTTTCCACTTCTACTCTCTTAGCGCTCCAAGTGTCCAGTTGCATTTTCTACAGAAAGAGTGTTCAGATCTGCTCAATCAAAAGTATGGTTTAACTCTGTTAGCTGAATGCACAGATCAGAAAGAAGTTTCACAGAATGATTCCGTGTAGTTTATATTTGGAGACATTCCTTTTTCCACTATTACCCTCTTAGCGCTCCGAATCTCCACTTGCATTTTCTACAGAAAGAGTGTTTCAGAACGGCTCAATCAAAACTAAGGTTCAACTCTTTTAGTTGAACAAACAGAACAGAAAGAAGTTTCACACAATTCTTCTGTGTAGTTTTTATTTGTAGACATTTTTTTCCCAATATAGGCCTCTTAGCGCTCAGAATGTCCAATTGCAGTTTCTACAGAAAGAGTGTTTCAGAACGGCTCAATCAAAAGTAAGGTTCAACTCTGTTAGTTGAATGCACAGAACAGAAAGAAGTTTCATACAATGCTTCTGTGTAGTTTATATTTGAACATATTCTTTTTTCCACTATTACCCACTTAGCGCTACGAATGTCCAGTTGCATTTTCTACAGACAGAGTGTTTCAAAACTGCTCAATCAAAAGTATGGTTTAACTCTGTTAGCTGAATGCTCAGATCAGAAAGAAGTTTCACAGAATGCTTCTGTGTGGTTTATATTTGAATATATTCCTTTTTTTACTATTACGCTCTTAGCGCTCCAAATGTCCAGTTGCATTTTCTACAGAAAGAGTGTTCAGATCTGCTCAATCAAAAGTATGGTTTAACTCTGTTAGCTGAATGCACAGATCAGAAAGAAGTTTCACCGAATGATTCTGTGTAGTTTATATTTGAAGACATTCCTTTTTCCACTATTACCCTCTTAGCGCTCCGAATCTCCACTTGCATTTTCTACAAAAAGAGTGTTTCATAACTGCTCAATCAAAAATATGTTTTCTCTGTTAACTGAATTTACAGATCAGAAATAAGTTTCACAGAATGCATCTGTGTAGTTTTTATTTGACGATATTCTTTTTCCCAATGTAGGCCTCTTAGCGCTTAGCATGTCCAATTGCAGTTTCTACAGAAAGAGTGTTTCAGAACGGCTCAATCAAAAGTAAGGTTCAACTCTGTTAGTTGAATGCACAGAACAGAAAGAATTTTCACAGAATGCTACTGTGTAGTTTATATTTGAATATATTCCTTTTTCCACTATTACCCTCTTAGCGCTCCGAATGTCCATTTGCATTTTCTACAGAAAAAGTGTTCAGAACTGCGCAATCAAAAGTATGGTTTAACTCTGTTAGCTTAATGAACATATCAGTAATAAGTTTCACACAATGCTTCTGTGTAGTTTTTATTTGAAGATATTATTTTTCCCAATATAGGCCTCTTAGCACTCAGAATGTCCAATTGCAGTTTCTACAGAAAGAGTGTTTCAGAAAGGCTCAATCAAAAGTAAGGTTCAACTCTGTTAGTTGAATGCACAGAACAGAAAGAAGTTTCATACAATGCTTCTGTGTAGTTTATATTTGAACATATTCTTTTTTCCACTATTACCCACTTAGCGCTACGAATGTCCAGTTGCATTTTCTACAGACAGAGTGTTTCAAAACTGCTCAATCAAAATTATGGTTTAACTCTGTTAGCTGAATGCTCAGATCAGAAAGAAGTTTCACAGAATGCTTCTGTGTAGTTTATATTTGAATATATTCCTTTTTCCACTACTACTCTCTTAGCGCTCCAAGTTTCCAGTTGCATTTTCTACAGAAAGAGTGTTCAGATCTGCTCAATCAAAAGTATGGTTTAACTCTGTTAGCTGAATGCACAGATCAGAAAGAAATTTCACAGAATTATTCTGTGTAGTTTATATTTGGAGACATTCCTTTTTCCACTATTACCCTCTTAGCGCTCCGAATCTCCACTTGCATTTTCTACAGAAAAAGAGTTTCAGAACGGCTCAATCAAAACTAAGGTTCAACTCTTTTAGTTGAACAAACAGAACAGAAAGAAGTTTCACACAATTCTTCTGTGTAGTTTTTATTTGTAGACATTCTTTTTCCCAATATAGGCCTCTTTGCGCTCAGAATGTCCAATTGCAGTTTCTACAGAAAGAGTGTTTCAGAACGGCTCAATCAAAAGTAAGGTTCAACTCTGTTAGTTGAATGCACAGAACAGAAAGAAGTTTCATACAATGCTTCTGTGTAGTTTATATTTGAACATATTCTTTTTTCCACTATTACCCACTTAGCGCTACGAATGTCCAGTTGCATTTTATACAGACAGAGTGTTTCAAAACTGCTCAATCAAAAGTATGGTTTAACTCTGTTAGCTGAATGCTCAGATCAGAAAGAAGTTTCACAGAATGCTTCTGTGTGGTTTATATTTGAATATATTTCTTTTTCCACTATTACGCTCTTAGCGCTCCAAATGTCCAGTTGCATTTTCTAAAGAAAGAGTGTTCACATCTGCTCAATCAAAAGTATGGTTTAACTCTGTTAGCTGAATGCACAGATCAGAAAGAAGTTTCACCGAATGATTCTGTGTAGTTTATATTTGAAGACATTCCTTTTTCCACTATTACCCTCTTAGCGCTCCGAATCTCCACTTGCATTTTCTACAAAAAGAGTGTTTCATAACTGCTCAATCAAAAATATGTTTTATCTCTGTTAACCGAATTTACAGATCAGAGATAAGTTTCACAGAATGCATCTGTGTAGTTTTTATTTGAAGATATTCTTTTTCCCAATGTAGGCCTCTTAGCGCTTAGCATGTCCAATTGCAGTTTCTACAGAAAGAGTGTTTCAGAACGGCTCAATCAAAAGTAAGGTTCAACTCTGTTAGTTGAATGCACAGAACAGAAAGAATTTTCACAGAATGCTACTGTGTAGTTTATATTTGAATATATTCCTTTTTCCACTATTACCCTCTTAGCACTCCGAATGTCCACTTGCATTTTCTACAGAAAGAGTGTTCAGAACTGCGCAATCAAAAGTATGGTTTAACTCTGTTAGCTTAATGAACATATCAGAAATAAGTTTCACACAATGCTTCTGTGTAGTTTTTATTTGAAGATATTATTTTTCCCAATATAGGTCTCTTAGCGCTCAGAATGTCCAATTGCAGTTTCTACAGAAAGAGTGTTTCAGAAAGGCTCAATCAAAAGTAAGGTTCAACTCTGTTAGTTGAATGCTCAGAACAGAAAGAAGTTTCATACAATGCTTCTGTGTAGTTTATATTTGAACATAATCTTTTTTCCACTATTACCCACTTAGCGCTACGAATGTCCGGTTGCATTTTCTACAGACAGAGTGTTTCAAAACTGCTCAATCAAAAGTATGGTTTAACTCTGTTAGCTGAATGCTCAGATCAGAAAGAAGTTTCACAGAATGCTTCTGTGTAGTTTATATTTGAATATATTCCTTTTTCCACTACTACTCTCTTAGCGCTCCAAATGTCCAGTTGCATTTTCTACAGAAAGAGTGTTCAGATCTGCTCAATCAAAAGTATGGTTTAACTCTGTTAGCTGAATGCGCAGATCAGAAAGAAGATTCACAGAATGATTCTGTGTAGTTTATATTTGGAGACATTCCTTTTTCCACTATTACCCTCTTAGCGCTCCGAATCTCCACTTGCATTTTCTACAAAAAGAGAGTTTCATAACTGCTCAATCAAAAATATGTTTTATCTCTGTTAACTGAATTTACAGATCAGAAATAAGTTTCACAGAATGCATCAGTGTAGTTTTTATTTGAAGATATTCCTTTTCCCAATGTAGGCCCCTTAGCGCTTAGCGTGTCCAATTGCAGTTTCTACAGAAAGAGTGTTTCAGAACGGCTCAATCAAAAGTAAGGTTCAACTCTGTTAGTTGAATGCACAGAACAGAAAGTAGTTTCATACAATGCTTCTGTGTAGTTTATATTTGAACATATTCTTTTTTCCACTATTACCCACTTAGCGCTACGAATGTCCAGTTGCATTTTCTACAGACAGAGTGTTTCAAAACTGCTCAATCAAAAGTATGGTTTAACTCTGTTAGCTGAATGCTCAGATCAGAAAGAAGTTTCACAGAATGCTTCTGTGTAGTTTATATTTGAATATATTCCTTTTTCCACTACTACTCTCTTAGCGCTCCAAATGTCCAGTTGCATTTTCTACAGAAAGAGTGTTCAGATCTGCTCAATCAAAAGTATGGTTTAACTCTGTTAGCTGAATGCACAGATCAGAAAGAAGTTTCACAGAATGATTCTGTGTAGTTTATATTTGGAGACATTCCTTTTTCCACTGTTACCCTCTTAGCGCTCCGAATCTCCACTTGCATTTTCTACAGAAAGAGAGTTTCAGAACGGCTCAATCAAAACTAAGGTTCAACTCTTTTAGTTGAACAAACAGAGCAGAAAGAAGTTTCACACAATTCTTCTGTGTAGTTTTTATTTGTAGACATTCTTTTTCCCAATATAGGCCTCTTAGCGCTCAGAATGTCCAATTGCAGTTTCTACAGAAAGAGTGTTTCAGAACGGCTCAATCAAAAGTAAGGTTCAACTCTGTTAGTTGAATGCACAGAACAGAAAGAATTTTCACAGAATGCTACTGTGTAGTTTATATTTGAATATATTCCTTTTTCCACTATTACCCTCTTAGCGCTCCGAATGTCCACTTGCATTTTCTACAGAAAGAGTGTTCAGAACTGCCCAATCAAAAGTATGGTTTAACTCTGTTAGCTTAATGAACATATCAGAAATAAGTTTCACACAATGCTTCTGTGTAGTTTTTATTTGAAGATATTATTTTTCCCAATATAGGCCTCTTAGCGCTCAGAATGTCCAATTGCAGTTTCTACAGAAAGAGTGTTTCAGAAAGGCTCAATCAAAAGTAAGGTTCAACTCTGTTAGTTGAATGCACAGAACAGAAAGAAGTTTCATACAATGCTTCTGTGTAGTTTATATTTGAACATATTCTTTTTTCCACTATTACCCACTTAGCGCTACGAATGTCCAGTTGCATTTTCTACAGACAGAGTGTTTCAAAACTGCTCAATCAAAAGTATGTTTTAACTCTGTTAGCTGAATGCTCAGATCAGAAAGAAGTTTCACAGAATGCTTCTGTGTAGTTTATATTTGAATATATTCCTTTTTCCACTACTACTCTCTTAGCGCTCCAAATGTCCAGTTGCATTTTCTACAGAAAGAGTGTTCAGATCTGCTCAATCAAAAGTATGGTTTAACTCTGTTAGCTGAATGCACAGATCAGAAAGAAGTTTCACAGAATGATTCTGTGTAGTTTATATTTGGAGACATTCCTTTTTCCACTATTACCCTCTTAGCGCTCCGAATCTCCACTTGCATTTTCTACAAACAGAGTGTTTCATAACTGCTCAATCAAAAATATGTTTTATCTCTGTTAACTGAATTTACAGGTCACATATAAGTTTCACAGAATGCATCTGTGTAGTTTTTATTTGAAGATATTCTTTTTCCCAATGTAGGCCTCTTAGCGCTTAGCATGTCCAATTGCAGTTTCTACAGAAAGAGTGTTTCAGAACGGCTCAATCAAAAGTAAGGTTCAACTCTGTTAGTTGAATGCACAGAACAGAAAGAATTTTCACAGAATGCTACTGTGTAGTTTACATTTGAATATATTCCTTTTTCCACTATTACCATCTTAGCGCTCCGAATGTCCACTTGCATTTTCTGCAGAAGGAGTGTTCAGAACTGCGCAATCAAAAGTATGGTTTAACTCTGTTAGCTTAATGAACATATCAGAAATAAGTTTCACACAATGCTTCTGTGTAGTTTAATTTGAAGATATCATTTTTCCCAATATAGGCCTCTTAGCGCTCAGAATGTCCAATTGCAGTTTCTACAGAAAGAGTGATTCAGAAAGGCTCAATCAAAAGTAAGGTTCAACTCTGTTAGTTGAATGCACAGAACAGAAAGAAGTTTCATACAATGCTTCTGTGTAGTTTATATTTGAACATATTATTTTTTCCACTATTACCCACTTAGCGCTACGAATGTCCAGTTGCATTTTCTACAGACAGAGTGTTTCAAAACTGCTCAATCAAAAGTATGGTTTAACTCTGTTAGCTGAATGCTCAGATCAGAAAGTAGTTTCACAGAATGCTTCTGTGTAGTTTATATTTGAATATATTCCTTTTTCCACTACTACGCTCTTAGCGCTCCAAATGTCCAGTTGCATTTTCTACAGAAAGAGTGTTCAGATCTGCTCAATCAAAAGTATGGTTTAACTCTGTTAGCTGAATGCACAGATCAGAAAGAAGTTTCACCGAATGATTCTGTGTAGTTTATATTTGAAGACATTCCTTTTTCCACTATTACCCTCTTAGCGCTCCGAATCTCCACTTGCATTTTCTACAAAAAGAGTGTTTCTTAACTGCTCAATCACAAATATGTTTTATCTCTGTTAACTGAATTTACAGATCAGAAATAAGTTTCACAGAATGCATCTGTGTAGTTTTTATTTGAAGATATTCTTTTTCCCAATGTAGGCCTCTTAGCGCTTAGCATGTCCAATTGCAGTTTCTACAGAAAGAGTGTTTCAGAACGGCTCAATCAAAAGTAAGGTTCAACTCTGTTAGTTGAATGCACAGAACAGAAAGAATTTTCACAGAATGCTACTGTGTAGTTTATATTTGAATATATTCCTTTTTCCACTATTACCCTCTTAGCGCTCCGAATGTCCACTTGAATTTTCTACAGAAAGAGTGTTCAGAACTGCGCAATCAAAAGTATGGTTTAACTCTCTTAGCTTAATGAACATATCAGAAATAAGTTTCACACAATGCTTCTGTGTAGTTTTTATTTGAAGATATTATTTTTCCCAATAGAGGCCTCTTAGCGCTCAGAATATCCAATTGCAGTTTCTACAGAAAGAGTGTTTCAGAAAGGCTCAATCAAAAGTAAGGTTCAACTCTGTTAGTTGAATGCACAGAACAGAAAGAAGTTTCATACAATGCTTCTGTGTAGTTTATATTTGAACATATTCTTTTTTCCACTATTACCCACTTAGCGCTACGAATGTCCAGTTGCATTTTCTACAGACAGAGTGTTTCAAAACTGCTCAATCAAAAGTTTGGTTTAACTCTGTTAGCTGAATGCTCACATCAGAATGAAGTTTCACAGAATGCTTCTGTGTAGTTTATATTTGAATATATTCCTTTTTCCACTACTACTCTCTTAGCGCTCCAAATGTCCAGTTGCATTTTCGACAGAAAGAGTGTTCAGATCTGCTCAATCAAAAGTATGGTTTAACTCTGTTAGCTGAATGCACAGATCAGAAAGAATTTTCACAGAATGATTCTGTGTAGTTTATATTTGGAGACATTCCTTTTTCCACTATTACCCTCTTAGCGCTCCGAATCTCCACTTGCATTTTCTACAGAAAGAGTGCTTCAGAACGGCTCAATCAGAACTAAGGTTCAATTCTTTTAGTTGAACAAACAGAACAGAAAGAAGTTTCACACAATTCTTCTGTGTACTTTTTATTTGTAGACATTCTTTTTCCCAATAGAGGCCTCTTAGCGCTCAGAATGTCCAATTGCAGTTTCTACAGAAAGAGTGTTTCAGAACGGCTCAATCAAAAGTAATGTTCAACTCTGTTAGTTGAATGCACAGAACAGAAAGAAGTTTCATACAATGCTTCTGTGTAGTTTATATTTGAACATATTCTTTTTTCCACTATTACCCACTTAGCGCTACGAATGTCCAGTTGCATTTTCTACAGACAGAGTGTTTCAAAACTGCACAATCAAAAGTATGGTATAACTCTGTTAGCTGAATGCTCAGATCAGAAAGAAGTTTCACAGAATGCTTCTGTGTAGTTTATATTTGAATATATTCCTTTTTCCACTACTACGCTCTTAGCGCTCCAAATGTCCAGTTGCATTTTCTACAGAAAGATTGTTCAGATCTGCTCAATCAAAAGTATGGTTTAACTCTGTTAGCTGAATGCACAGATCAGAAAGAAGTTTCACAGAATGATTCTGTGTAGTTTATATTTGGAGACATTCCTTTTTCCACTATTACCCTCTTAGCGCTCCGAATCTCCACTTGCATTTTCTACAGTAAGAGTGTTTCAGAACGGCTCAATCAAAACTAAGGTTCAAATCTTTTAGTTGAACAAACAGAACAGAAAGAAGTTTCACACAATTCTTCTGTGTAGTTTTTATTTGTAGACATTCTTTTTCCCAATATAGGCCTCTTAGCGCTCAGAATGTCCAATTGCAGTTTCTACAGAAAGAGTGTTTCAGAACGGCTCAATCAAAAGTAAGGTTCAACTCTGTTAGTTGAATGCACAGAACAGAAAGAAGTTTCATACAATGCTTCTGTGTAGTTTATATTTGAACATATTATTTTTTCCACTATTACCCACTTAGCGCTACGAATGTCCAGTTGCATTTTCTACAGACAGAGTGTTTCAAAACTGCTCAATCAAAAGTATGGTTTAACTCTGTTAGCTGAATGCTCAGATCAGAAAGAAGTTTCACAGAATGCTTCTGTGTAGTTTATATTTGAATATATTCCTTTTTCCACTACTACTCTCTTAGCGCTCCAAATGTCCAGTTGCATATTCTACAGAAAGAGTGTTCAGATCTGCTCAATCAAAAGTATGGTTTAACTCTGTTAGCTGAATGCACAGATCAGAAAGAAGTTTCACAGAATGATTCTGTGTAGTTTATATTTGGAGACATTCCTTTTTCCACTATTACCCTCTTAGCGCTCCGAATCTCCACTTGCATTTTCTACAAAAAGAGTGTTTCATAACTGCTCAATCAAAAATATGTTTTATCTCTGTTAACTGAATTTACAGATCAGAAATAAGTTTCACAGAATGCATCTGTGTAGTTTTTATTTGAAGATATTCTTTTTCCCAATGTAGGCCTCTTAGCGCTTAGCATGTCCAATTGCAGTTTCTACAGAAAGATTGTTTCAGAACGGCTCAATCAAAAGTAAGGTTCAACTCTGTTAGTTGAATGCACAGAACAGAAAGAATTTTCACAGAATGCTACTGTGTAGTTTATATTTGAATATATTCCTTTTTCCACTATTACCCTCTTAGCGCTCCGAATGTCCACTTGCATTTTCTACAGAAAGAGTGTTCAGAACTGCGCAATCAAAAGTATGGTTTAACTCTGTTAGCTTAATGAACATATCAGAAATAAGTTTCACACAATGCTTCTGTGTAGTTTTTATTTGAAGATATTATTTTTCCCAATATAGGCCTCTTAGCGCTCAGAATATCCAATTGCAGTTTCTACAGAAAGAGTGTTTCAGAAAGGCTCAATCAAAAGTAAGGTTCAACTCTGTTAGTTGAATGCACAGAACAGAAAGAAGTTTCATACAATGCTTCTGTGTAGTTTATATTTGAATATATTCTTTTTTCCACTATTACCCACTTAGCGCTACGAATGTCCAGTTGCATTTTCTACAGACAGAGTGTTTCAAAACTGCTCAATCAAAAGTATGTTTTAACTCTGTTAGCTGAATGCTCAGATCAGAAAGAAGTTTCACAGAATGCTTCTGTGTAGTTTATATTTGAATATATTCCTTTTTCCACTACTACTCTCTTAGCGCTCCAAATGTCCAGTTGCATTTTCTACAGAAAGAGTGTTCAGATCTGCTCAATCAAAAGTATGGTTTAACTCTGTTAGCTGAATGCACAGATCAGAAAGAAGTTTCACAGAATGATTCTGTGTAGTTTATATTTGGAGACATTCCTTTTTCCACTATTACCCTCTTAGCGCTCCGAATCTCCACTTGCATTTTCTACAAAAAGAGTGTTTCATAACTGCTCAATCAAAAATATGTTTTATCTCTGTTAACTGAATTTACAGATCACATATAAGTTTCACAGAATGCATCTGTGTAGTTTTTATTTGAAGATATTCTTTTTCCCAATGTAGGCCTCTTAGCGCTTAGCATGTCCAATTGCAGTTTCTACAGAAAGAGTGTTTCAGAACGGCTCAATCAAAAGTAAGGTTCAACTCTGTTAGTTGAATGCACAGAACAGAAAGAATTTTCACAGAATGCTACTGTGTAGTTTATATTTGAATATATTCCTTTTTCCACTATTACCATATTAGCGCTCCGAATGTCCACTTGCATTTTCTGCAGAAGGAGTGTTCAGAACTGCGCAATCAAAAGTATGGTTTAACTCTGTTAGCTTAATGAACATATCAGAAATAAGTTTCACACAATGCTTCTGTGTAGTTTTTATTTGAAGATATCATTTTTCCCAATATAGGCCTCTTAGCGCTCAGAATGTCCAATTGCAGTTTCTACAGAAAGAGTGATTCAGAAAGGCTCAATCAAAAGTAAGGTTCAACTCTGTTAGTTGAATGCACAGAACAGAAAGAAGTTTCATACAATGCTTCTGTGTAGTTTATATTTGAACATATTATTTTTTCCACTATTACCCACTTAGCGCTACGAATGTCCAGTTGCATTTTCTACAGACAGAGTGTTTCAAAACTGCTCAATCAAATGTATGGTTTAACTCTGTTAGCTGAATGCTCAGATCAGAAAGAAGTTTCACAGAATGCTTCTGTGTAGTTTATATTTGAATATATTCCTTTTTCCACTACTACGCTCTTAGCGCTCCAAATGTCCAGTTGCATTTTCTACAGAAAGAGTGTTCAGATCTGCTCAATCAAAAGTATGGTTTAACTCTGTTAGCTGAATGCACAGATCAGAAAGAAGTTTCACAGAATGATTCTGTGTAGTTTATATTTGGAGACATTCCTTTTTCCACTATTACCCTCTTAGCGCTCCGAATCTCCACTTGCATTTTCTACAAAAAGAGTGTTTCATAACTGCTCAATCAAAAATATGTTTTATCTCTGTTAACTGAATTTACAGATCACATATAAGTTTCACAGAATGCATCTGTGTAGTTTTTATTTGAAGATATTCTTTTTCCCAATGTAGGCCTCTTAGCGCTTAGCATGTCCAATTGCAGTTTCTACAGAAAGAGTGTTTCAGAACGGCTCAATCAAAAGTAAGGTTCAACTCTGTTAGTTGAATGCACAGAACAGAAAGAATTTTCACAGAATGCTACTGTGTAGTTTATATTTGAATATATTCCTTTTTCCACTATTACCATCTTAGCGCTCCGAATGTCCACTTGCATTTTCTGCAGAAGGAGTGTTCAGAACTGCGCAATCAAAAGTATGGTTTAACTCTGTTAGCTTAATGAACATATCAGAAATAAGTTTCACACAATGCTTCTGTGTAGTTTTTATTTGAAGATATCATTTTTCCCAATATAGGCCTCTTAGCGCTCAGAATGTCCAATTGCAGTTTCTACAGAAAGAGTGATTCAGAAAGGCTCAATCAAAAGTAAGGTTCAACTCTGTTAGTTGAATGCACAGAACAGAAAGGAGTTTCATACAATGCTTCTGTGTAGTTTATATTTGAACATATTATTTTTTCCACTATTACCCACTTAGCGCTACGAATGTCCAGTTGCATTTTCTACAGACAGAGTGTTTCAAAACTGCTCAATCAAAAGTATGGTTTAACTCTGTTAGCTGAATGCTCAGATCAGAAAGAAGTTTCACAGAATGCTTCTGTGTAGTTTATATTTGAATATATTCCTTTTTCCACTACTACTCTCTTAGCGCTCCAAATGTCCAGTTGCATTTTCTACAGAAAGAGTGTTCAGATCTGCTCAATCAAAAGTATGGTTTAACTCTGTTAGCTGAATGCGCAGATCAGAAAGAAGATTCACAGAATGATTCTGTGTAGTTTATATTTGGAGACATTCCTTTTTCCACTATTACCCTCTTAGCGCTCCGAATCTCCACTTGCATTTTCTACAAAAAGAGAGTTTCATAACTGCTCAATCAAAAATATGTTTTATCTCTGTTAACTGAATTTACAGATCAGAAATAAGTTTCACAGAATGCATCAGTGTAGTTTTTATTTGAAGATATTCCTTTTCCCAATGTAGGCCCCTTAGCGCTTAGCGTGTCCAATTGCAGTTTCTACAGAAAGAGTGTTTCAGAACGGCTCAATCAAAAGTAAGGTTCAACTCTGTTAGTTGAATGCACAGAACAGAAAGTAGTTTCATACAATGCTTCTGTGTAGTTTATATTTGAACATATTCTTTTTTCCACTATTACCCACTTAGCGCTACGAATGTCCAGTTGCATTTTCTACAGACAGAGTGTTTCAAAACTGCTCAATCAAAAGTATGGTTTAACTCTGTTAGCTGAATGCTCAGATCAGAAAGAAGTTTCACAGAATGCTTCTGTGTAGTTTATATTTGAATATATTCCTTTTTCCACTACTACTCTCTTAGCGCTCCAAATGTCCAGTTGCATTTTCTACAGAAAGAGTGTTCAGATCTGCTCAATCAAAAGTATGGTTTAACTCTGTTAGCTGAATGCACAGATCAGAAAGAAGTTTCACAGAATGATTCTGTGTAGTTTATATTTGGAGACATTCCTTTTTCCACTGTTACCCTCTTAGCGCTCCGAATCTCCACTTGCATTTTCTACAGAAAGAGAGTTTCAGAACGGCTCAATCAAAACTAAGGTTCAACTCTTTTAGTTGAACAAACAGAGCAGAAAGAAGTTTCACACAATTCTTCTGTGTAGTTTTTATTTGTAGACATTCTTTTTCCCAATATAGGCCTCTTAGCGCTCAGAATGTCCAATTGCAGTTTCTACAGAAAGAGTGTTTCAGAACGGCTCAATCAAAAGTAAGGTTCAACTCTGTTAGTTGAATGCACAGAACAGAAAGAATTTTCACAGAATGCTACTGTGTAGTTTATATTTGAATATATTCCTTTTTCCACTATTACCCTCTTAGCGCTCCGAATGTCCACTTGCATTTTCTACAGAAAGAGTGTTCAGAACTGCCCAATCAAAAGTATGGTTTAACTCTGTTAGCTTAATGAACATATCAGAAATAAGTTTCACACAATGCTTCTGTGTAGTTTTTATTTGAAGATATTATTTTTCCCAATATAGGCCTCTTAGCGCTCAGAATGTCCAATTGCAGTTTCTACAGAAAGAGTGTTTCAGAAAGGCTCAATCAAAAGTAAGGTTCAACTCTGTTAGTTGAATGCACAGAACAGAAAGAAGTTTCATACAATGCTTCTGTGTAGTTTATATTTGAACATATTCTTTTTTCCACTATTACCCACTTAGCGCTACGAATGTCCAGTTGCATTTTCTACAGACAGAGTGTTTCAAAACTGCTCAATCAAAAGTATGTTTTAACTCTGTTAGCTGAATGCTCAGATCAGAAAGAAGTTTCACAGAATGCTTCTGTGTAGTTTATATTTGAATATATTCCTTTTTCCACTACTACTCTCTTAGCGCTCCAAATGTCCAGTTGCATTTTCTACAGAAAGAGTGTTCAGATCTGCTCAATCAAAAGTATGGTTTAACTCTGTTAGCTGAATGCACAGATCAGAAAGAAGTTTCACAGAATGATTCTGTGTAGTTTATATTTGGAGACATTCCTTTTTCCACTATTACCCTCTTAGCGCTCCGAATCTCCACTTGCATTTTCTACAAACAGAGTGTTTCATAACTGCTCAATCAAAAATATGTTTTATCTCTGTTAACTGAATTTACAGGTCACATATAAGTTTCACAGAATGCATCTGTGTAGTTTTTATTTGAAGATATTCTTTTTCCCAATGTAGGCCTCTTAGCGCTTAGCATGTCCAATTGCAGTTTCTACAGAAAGAGTGTTTCAGAACGGCTCAATCAAAAGTAAGGTTCAACTCTGTTAGTTGAATGCACAGAACAGAAAGAATTTTCACAGAATGCTACTGTGTAGTTTACATTTGAATATATTCCTTTTTCCACTATTACCATCTTAGCGCTCCGAATGTCCACTTGCATTTTCTGCAGAAGGAGTGTTCAGAACTGCGCAATCAAAAGTATGGTTTAACTCTGTTAGCTTAATGAACATATCAGAAATAAGTTTCACACAATGCTTCTGTGTAGTTTAATTTGAAGATATCATTTTTCCCAATATAGGCCTCTTAGCGCTCAGAATGTCCAATTGCAGTTTCTACAGAAAGAGTGATTCAGAAAGGCTCAATCAAAAGTAAGGTTCAACTCTGTTAGTTGAATGCACAGAACAGAAAGAAGTTTCATACAATGCTTCTGTGTAGTTTATATTTGAACATATTATTTTTTCCACTATTACCCACTTAGCGCTACGAATGTCCAGTTGCATTTTCTACAGACAGAGTGTTTCAAAACTGCTCAATCAAAAGTATGGTTTAACTCTGTTAGCTGAATGCTCAGATCAGAAAGTAGTTTCACAGAATGCTTCTGTGTAGTTTATATTTGAATATATTCCTTTTTCCACTACTACGCTCTTAGCGCTCCAAATGTCCAGTTGCATTTTCTACAGAAAGAGTGTTCAGATCTGCTCAATCAAAAGTATGGTTTAACTCTGTTAGCTGAATGCACAGATCAGAAAGAAGTTTCACCGAATGATTCTGTGTAGTTTATATTTGAAGACATTCCTTTTTCCACTATTACCCTCTTAGCGCTCCGAATCTCCACTTGCATTTTCTACAAAAAGAGTGTTTCTTAACTGCTCAATCACAAATATGTTTTATCTCTGTTAACTGAATTTACAGATCAGAAATAAGTTTCACAGAATGCATCTGTGTAGTTTTTATTTGAAGATATTCTTTTTCCCAATGTAGGCCTCTTAGCGCTTAGCATGTCCAATTGCAGTTTCTACAGAAAGAGTGTTTCAGAACGGCTCAATCAAAAGTAAGGTTCAACTCTGTTAGTTGAATGCACAGAACAGAAAGAATTTTCACAGAATGCTACTGTGTAGTTTATATTTGAATATATTCCTTTTTCCACTATTACCCTCTTAGCGCTCCGAATGTCCACTTGAATTTTCTACAGAAAGAGTGTTCAGAACTGCGCAATCAAAAGTATGGTTTAACTCTCTTAGCTTAATGAACATATCAGAAATAAGTTTCACACAATGCTTCTGTGTAGTTTTTATTTGAAGATATTATTTTTCCCAATAGAGGCCTCTTAGCGCTCAGAATATCCAATTGCAGTTTCTACAGAAAGAGTGTTTCAGAAAGGCTCAATCAAAAGTAAGGTTCAACTCTGTTAGTTGAATGCACAGAACAGAAAGAAGTTTCATACAATGCTTCTGTGTAGTTTATATTTGAACATATTCTTTTTTCCACTATTACCCACTTAGCGCTACGAATGTCCAGTTGCATTTTCTACAGACAGAGTGTTTCAAAACTGCTCAATCAAAAGTTTGGTTTAACTCTGTTAGCTGAATGCTCACATCAGAATGAAGTTTCACAGAATGCTTCTGTGTAGTTTATATTTGAATATATTCCTTTTTCCACTACTACTCTCTTAGCGCTCCAAATGTCCAGTTGCATTTTCGACAGAAAGAGTGTTCAGATCTGCTCAATCAAAAGTATGGTTTAACTCTGTTAGCTGAATGCACAGATCAGAAAGAATTTTCACAGAATGATTCTGTGTAGTTTATATTTGGAGACATTCCTTTTTCCACTATTACCCTCTTAGCGCTCCGAATCTCCACTTGCATTTTCTACAGAAAGAGTGCTTCAGAACGGCTCAATCAGAACTAAGGTTCAATTCTTTTAGTTGAACAAACAGAACAGAAAGAAGTTTCACACAATTCTTCTGTGTACTTTTTATTTGTAGACATTCTTTTTCCCAATAGAGGCCTCTTAGCGCTCAGAATGTCCAATTGCAGTTTCTACAGAAAGAGTGTTTCAGAACGGCTCAATCAAAAGTAATGTTCAACTCTGTTAGTTGAATGCACAGAACAGAAAGAAGTTTCATACAATGCTTCTGTGTAGTTTATATTTGAACATATTCTTTTTTCCACTATTACCCACTTAGCGCTACGAATGTCCAGTTGCATTTTCTACAGACAGAGTGTTTCAAAACTGCACAATCAAAAGTATGGTATAACTCTGTTAGCTGAATGCTCAGATCAGAAAGAAGTTTCACAGAATGCTTCTGTGTAGTTTATATTTGAATATATTCCTTTTTCCACTACTACGCTCTTAGCGCTCCAAATGTCCAGTTGCATTTTCTACAGAAAGATTGTTCAGATCTGCTCAATCAAAAGTATGGTTTAACTCTGTTAGCTGAATGCACAGATCAGAAAGAAGTTTCACAGAATGATTCTGTGTAGTTTATATTTGGAGACATTCCTTTTTCCACTATTACCCTCTTAGCGCTCCGAATCTCCACTTGCATTTTCTACAGTAAGAGTGTTTCAGAACGGCTCAATCAAAACTAAGGTTCAAATCTTTTAGTTGAACAAACAGAACAGAAAGAAGTTTCACACAATTCTTCTGTGTAGTTTTTATTTGTAGACATTCTTTTTCCCAATATAGGCCTCTTAGCGCTCAGAATGTCCAATTGCAGTTTCTACAGAAAGAGTGTTTCAGAACGGCTCAATCAAAAGTAAGGTTCAACTCTGTTAGTTGAATGCACAGAACAGAAAGAAGTTTCATACAATGCTTCTGTGTAGTTTATATTTGAACATATTATTTTTTCCACTATTACCCACTTAGCGCTACGAATGTCCAGTTGCATTTTCTACAGACAGAGTGTTTCAAAACTGCTCAATCAAAAGTATGGTTTAACTCTGTTAGCTGAATGCTCAGATCAGAAAGAAGTTTCACAGAATGCTTCTGTGTAGTTTATATTTGAATATATTCCTTTTTCCACTACTACTCTCTTAGCGCTCCAAATGTCCAGTTGCATATTCTACAGAAAGAGTGTTCAGATCTGCTCAATCAAAAGTATGGTTTAACTCTGTTAGCTGAATGCACAGATCAGAAAGAAGTTTCACAGAATGATTCTGTGTAGTTTATATTTGGAGACATTCCTTTTTCCACTATTACCCTCTTAGCGCTCCGAATCTCCACTTGCATTTTCTACAAAAAGAGTGTTTCATAACTGCTCAATCAAAAATATGTTTTATCTCTGTTAACTGAATTTACAGATCAGAAATAAGTTTCACAGAATGCATCTGTGTAGTTTTTATTTGAAGATATTCTTTTTCCCAATGTAGGCCTCTTAGCGCTTAGCATGTCCAATTGCAGTTTCTACAGAAAGATTGTTTCAGAACGGCTCAATCAAAAGTAAGGTTCAACTCTGTTAGTTGAATGCACAGAACAGAAAGAATTTTCACAGAATGCTACTGTGTAGTTTATATTTGAATATATTCCTTTTTCCACTATTACCCTCTTAGCGCTCCGAATGTCCACTTGCATTTTCTACAGAAAGAGTGTTCAGAACTGCGCAATCAAAAGTATGGTTTAACTCTGTTAGCTTAATGAACATATCAGAAATAAGTTTCACACAATGCTTCTGTGTAGTTTTTATTTGAAGATATTATTTTTCCCAATATAGGCCTCTTAGCGCTCAGAATGTCCAATTGCAGTTTCTACAGAAAGAGTGTTTCAGAAAGGCTCAATCAAAAGTAAGGTTCAACTCTGTTAGTTGAATGCACAGAACAGAAAGAAGTTTCATACAATGCTTCTGTGTAGTTTATATTTGAATATATTCTTTTTTCCACTATTACCCACTTAGCGCTACGAATGTCCAGTTGCATTTTCTACAGACAGAGTGTTTCAAAACTGCTCAATCAAAAGTATGTTTTAACTCTGTTAGCTGAATGCTCAGATCAGAAAGAAGTTTCACAGAATGCTTCTGTGTAGTTTATATTTGAATATATTCCTTTTTCCACTACTACTCTCTTAGCGCTCCAAATGTCCAGTTGCATTTTCTACAGAAAGAGTGTTCAGATCTGCTCAATCAAAAGTATGGTTTAACTCTGTTAGCTGAATGCACAGATCAGAAAGAAGTTTCACAGAATGATTCTGTGTAGTTTATATTTGGAGACATTCCTTTTTCCACTATTACCCTCTTAGCGCTCCGAATCTCCACTTGCATTTTCTACAAAAAGAGTGTTTCATAACTGCTCAATCAAAAATATGTTTTATCTCTGTTAACTGAATTTACAGATCACATATAAGTTTCACAGAATGCATCTGTGTAGTTTTTATT
Source organism: Symphalangus syndactylus (assembly GCF_028878055.3). Classification (NCBI taxonomy): domain Eukaryota; kingdom Metazoa; phylum Chordata; class Mammalia; order Primates; family Hylobatidae; genus Symphalangus; species Symphalangus syndactylus. The sequence continues at coordinate 2,552,252 of NC_072433.2, forward strand.
TGAAGATATTCTTTTTCCCAATGTAGGCCTCTTAGCGCTTAGCATGTCCAATTGCAGTTTCTACAGAAAGAGTGTTTCAGAACGGCTCAATCAAAAGTAAGGTTCAACTCTGTTAGTTGAATGCACAGAACAGAAAGAATTTTCACAGAATGCTACTGTGTAGTTTATATTTGAATATATTCCTTTTTCCACTATTACCATATTAGCGCTCCGAATGTCCACTTGCATTTTCTGCAGAAGGAGTGTTCAGAACTGCGCAATCAAAAGTATGGTTTAACTCTGTTAGCTTAATGAACATATCAGAAATAAGTTTCACACAATGCTTCTGTGTAGTTTTTATTTGAAGATATCATTTTTCCCAATATAGGCCTCTTAGCGCTCAGAATGTCCAATTGCAGTTTCTACAGAAAGAGTGATTCAGAAAGGCTCAATCAAAAGTAAGGTTCAACTCTGTTAGTTGAATGCACAGAACAGAAAGAAGTTTCATACAATGCTTCTGTGTAGTTTATATTTGAACATATTATTTTTTCCACTATTACCCACTTAGCGCTACGAATGTCCAGTTGCATTTTCTACAGACAGAGTGTTTCAAAACTGCTCAATCAAATGTATGGTTTAACTCTGTTAGCTGAATGCTCAGATCAGAAAGAAGTTTCACAGAATGCTTCTGTGTAGTTTATATTTGAATATATTCCTTTTTCCACTACTACGCTCTTAGCGCTCCAAATGTCCAGTTGCATTTTCTACAGAAAGAGTGTTCAGATCTGCTCAATCAAAAGTATGGTTTAACTCTGTTAGCTGAATGCACAGATCAGAAAGAAGTTTCACAGAATGATTCTGTGTAGTTTATATTTGGAGACATTCCTTTTTCCACTATTACCCTCTTAGCGCTCCGAATCTCCACTTGCATTTTCTACAAAAAGAGTGTTTCATAACTGCTCAATCAAAAATATGTTTTATCTCTGTTAACTGAATTTACAGATCACATATAAGTTTCACAGAATGCATCTGTGTAGTTTTTATTTGAAGATATTCTTTTTCCCAATGTAGGCCTCTTAGCGCTTAGCATGTCCAATTGCAGTTTCTACAGAAAGAGTGTTTCAGAACGGCTCAATCAAAAGTAAGGTTCAACTCTGTTAGTTGAATGCACAGAACAGAAAGAATTTTCACAGAATGCTACTGTGTAGTTTATATTTGAATATATTCCTTTTTCCACTATTACCATCTTAGCGCTCCGAATGTCCACTTGCATTTTCTGCAGAAGGAGTGTTCAGAACTGCGCAATCAAAAGTATGGTTTAACTCTGTTAGCTTAATGAACATATCAGAAATAAGTTTCACACAATGCTTCTGTGTAGTTTTTATTTGAAGATATCATTTTTCCCAATATAGGCCTCTTAGCGCTCAGAATGTCCAATTGCAGTTTCTACAGAAAGAGTGATTCAGAAAGGCTCAATCAAAAGTAAGGTTCAACTCTGTTAGTTGAATGCACAGAACAGAAAGGAGTTTCATACAATGCTTCTGTGTAGTTTATATTTGAACATATTATTTTTTCCACTATTACCCACTTAGCGCTACGAATGTCCAGTTGCATTTTCTACAGACAGAGTGTTTCAAAACTGCTCAATCAAAAGTATGGTTTAACTCTGTTAGCTGAATGCTCAGATCAGAAAGAAGTTTCACAGAATGCTTCTGTGTAGTTTATATTTGAATATATTCCTTTTTCCACTACTACGCTCTTAGCGCTCCAAATGTCCAGTTGCATTTTCTACAGAAAGAGTGTTCAGATCTGCTCAATCAAAAGTATGGTTTAACTCTGTTAGCTGAATGCACAGATCAGAAAGAAGTTTCACCGAATGATTCTGTGTAGTTTATATTTGAAGACATTCCTTTTTCCACTATTACCCTCTTAGCGCTCCGAATCTCCACTTGCATTTTCTACAAAAAGAGTGTTTCATAACTGCTCAATCACAAATATGTTTTATCTCTGTTAACTGAATTTACAGATCAGAAATAAGTTTCACAGAATGCATCTGTGTAGTTTTTATTTGAAGATATTCTTTTTCCCAATGTAGGCCTCTTAGCGCTTAGCATGTCCAATTGCAGTTTCTACAGAAAGAGTGTTTCAGAACGGCTCAATCAAAAGTAAGGTTCAACTCTGTTAGTTGAATGCACAGAACAGAAAGAATTTTCACAGAATGCTACTGTGTAGTTTATATTTGAATATATTCCTTTTTCCACTATTACCCACTTAGCGCTCCGAATGTCCACTTGCATTTTCTACAGAAAGAGTGTTCAGAACTGCGCAATCAAAAGTATGGTTTAACTCTCTTAGCTTAATGAACATATCAGAAATAAGTTTCACACAATGCTTCTGTGTAGTTTTTATTTGAAGATATTATTTTTCCCAATAGAGGCCTCTTAGCGCTCAGAATATCCAATTGCAGTTTCTACAGAAAGAGTGTTTCAGAAAGGCTCAATCAAAAGTAAGGTTCAACTCTGTTAGTTGAATGCACAGAACAGAAAGAAGTTTCATACAATGCTTCTGTGTAGTTTATATTTGAACATATTCTTTTTTCCACTATTACCCACTTAGCGCTACGAATGTCCAGTTGCATTTTCTACAGACAGAGTGTTTCAAAACTGCTCAATCAAAAGTTTGGTTTAACTCTGTTAGCTGAATGCTCACATCAGAAAGAAGTTTCACAGAATGCTTCTGTGTAGTTTATATTTGAATATATTCCTTTTTCCACTACTACTCTCTTAGCGCTCCAATTGTCCAGTTGCATTTTCGACAGAAAGAGTGTTCAGATCTGCTCAATCAAAAGTATGGTTTAACTCTGTTAGCTGAATGCACAGATCAGAAAGAAGTTTCACAGAATGATTCTGTGTAGTTTATATTTGGAGACATTCCTTTTTCCACTATTACCCTCTTAGCGCTCCGAATCTCCACTTGCATTTTCTACAGTAAGAGTGTTTCAGAACGGCTCAATCAAAACTAAGGTTCAAATCTTTTAGTTGAACAAACAGAACAGAAAGAAGTTTCACACAATTCTTCTGTGTAGTTTTTATTTGTAGACATTCTTTTTCCCAATATAGGCCTCTTAGCGCTCAGAATGTCCAATTGCAGTTTCTACAGAAAGAGTGTTTCAGAACGGCTCAATCAAAAGTAAGGTTCAACTCTGTTAGTTGAATGCACAGAACAGAAAGAAGTTTCATACAATGCTTCTGTGTAGTTTATATTTGAACATATTCTCTTTTCCACTATTACCCACTTAACGCTACGAATGTCCAGTTGCATTTTCTACAGACAGAGTGTTTCAAAACTGCTCAATCAAAAGTATGGTTTAACTCTGTTAGCTGAATGCTCAGATCAGAAAGAAGTTTCACAGAATGCTTCTGTGTAGTTTATATTTGAATATATTCCTTTTTCCACTACTACTCTCTTAGCGCTCCAAATGTCCAGTTGCATTTTCTACAGAAAGAGTGTTCAGATCTGCTCAATCAAAAGTATGGTTTAACTCTGTTAGCTGAATGCACAGATCAGAATGAAGTTTCACAGAATGATTCTGTGTAGTTTATATTTGGAGACATTCATTTTTCCACTATTACCCTCTTAGCGCTCCGAATCTCCACTTGCATTTTCTACAAAAAGAGTGTTTCATAACTGCGCAATGAAAAATATGTTTTATCTCTGTTAACTGAATTTACAGATCAGAAATAAGTTTCACAGAATGCATCTGTGTAGTTTTTATTTGAAGATATTCTTTTTCCCAATGTAGGCCTCTTAGCGCTTAGCATGTCCAATTGCAGTTTCTACAGAAAGATTGTTTCAGAACGGCTCAATCAAAGGTAAGGTTCAACTCTGTTAGTTGAATGCACAGAACAGAAAGAATTTTCACAGAATGCTACTGTGTAGTTTATATTTGAATATATTCCTTTTTCCACTATTACCCTCTTAGCGCTCCGAATGTCCACTTGCATTTTCTACAGAAAGAGTGTTCAGAACTGCCCAATCAAAAGTATGGTTTAACTCTGTTAGCTTAATGAACATATCAGAAATAAGTTTCACACAATGCTTCTGTGTAGTTTTTATTTGAAGATATTATTTTTCCCAATATAGGCCTCTTAGCGCTCAGAATGTCCAATTGCAGTTTCTACAGAAAGAGTGTTTCAGAAAGGCTCAATCAAAAGTAAGGTTCAACTCTGTTAGTTGAATGCACAGAACAGAAAGAAGTTTCATACAATGCTTCTGTGTAGTTTATATTTGAACATATTCTTTTTTCCACTATTACCCACTTAGCGCTACGAATGTCCAGTTGCATTTTCTACAGACAGAGTGTTTCAAAACTGCTCAATCAAAAGTATGGTTTAACTCTGTTAGCTGAATGCTCAGATCAGAAATAAGTTTCACAGAATGCTTCTGTGTAGTTTATATTTGAATATATTCCTTTTTCCACTACTACTCTCTTAGCGCTCCAAATGTCCAGTTGCATTTTCTACAGAAAGAGTGTTCAGATCTGCTCAATCAAAAGTATGGTTTAACTCTGTTAGCTGAATGCACAGATCAGAAAGAAGTTTCACAGAATGATTCTGTGTAGTTTATATTTGGAGACATTCCTTTTTCCACTATTACCCTCTTAGCGCTCCGAATCTCCACTTGCATTTTCTACAAAAAGAGTGTTTCATAACTGCTCAATCAAAAATATGTTTTATCTCTGTTAACTGAATTTACAGATCACATATAGGTTTCACAGAATGCATCTGTGTAGTTTTTATTTGAAGATATTCTTTTTCCCAATGTAGGCCTCTTAGCGCTTAGCATGTCCAATTGCAGTTTCTACAGAAAGAGTGTTTCAGAACGGCTCAATCAAAAGTAAGGTTCAACTCTGTTAGTTGAATGCACAGAACAGAAAGAATTTTCACAGAATGCTACTGTGTAGTTTATATTTGAATATATTCCTTTTTCCACTATTACCATCTTAGCGCTCCGAATGTCCACTTGCATTTTCTGCAGAAGGAGTGTTCAGAACTGCGCAATCAAAAGTATGGTTTAACTCTGTTAGCTTAATGAACATATCAGAAATAAGTTTCACACAATGCTTCTGTGTAGTTTTTATTTGAAGATATCATTTTTCCCAATATAGGCCTCTTAGCGCTCAGAATGTCCAATTGCAGTTTCTACAGAAAGAGTGATTCAGAAAGGCTCAATCAAAAGTAAGGTTCAACTCTGTTAGTTGAATGCACAGAACAGAAAGAAGTTTCATACAATGCTTCTGTGTAGTTTATATTTGAACATATTATTTTTTCCACTATTACCCACTTAGCGCTACGAATGTCCAGTTGCATTTTCTACAGACAGAGTGTTTCAAAACTGCTCAATCAAAAGTATGGTTTAACTCTGTTAGCTGAATGCTCAGATCAGAAAGAAGTTTCACAGAATGCTTCTGTGTAGTTTATATTTGAATATATTCCTTTTTCCACTACTACGCTCTTAGCGCTCCAAATGTCCAGTTGCATTTTCTACAGAAAGAGTGTTCAGATCTGCTCAATCAAAAGTATGGTTTAACTCTGTTAGCTGAATGCACAGATCAGAAAGAAGTTTCACCGAATGATTCTGTGTAGTTTATATTTGAAGACATTCCTTTTTCCACTATTACCCTCTTAGCGCTCCGAATCTCCACTTGCATTTTCTACAAAAAGAGTGTTTCATAACTGCTCAATCACAAATATGTTTTATCTCTGTTAACTGAATTTACAGATCAGAAATAAGTTTCACAGAATGCATCTGTGTAGTTTTTATTTGAAGATATTCTTTTTCCCAATGTAGGCCTCTTAGCGCTTAGCATGTCCAATTGCAGTTTCTACAGAAAGAGTGTTTCAGAACGGCTCAATCAAAAGTAAGGTTCAACTCTGTTAGTTGAATGCACAGAACAGAAAGAATTTTCACAGAATGCTACTGTGTAGTTTATATTTGAATATATTCCTTTTTCCACTATTACCCACTTAGCGCTCCGAATGTCCACTTGCATTTTCTACAGAAAGAGTGTTCAGAACTGCGCAATCAAAAGTATGGTTTAACTCTCTTAGCTTAATGAACATATCAGAAATAAGTTTCACACAATGCTTCTGTGTAGTTTTTATTTGAAGATATTATTTTTCCCAATAGAGGCCTCTTAGCGCTCAGAATATCCAATTGCAGTTTCTACAGAAAGAGTGTTTCAGAAAGGCTCAATCAAAAGTAAGGTTCAACTCTGTTAGTTGAATGCACAGAACAGAAAGAAGTTTCATACAATGCTTCTGTGTAGTTTATATTTGAACATATTCTTTTTTCCACTATTACCCACTTAGCGCTACGAATGTCCAGTTGCATTTTCTACAGACAGAGTGTTTCAAAACTGCTCAATCAAAAGTTTGGTTTAACTCTGTTAGCTGAATGCTCACATCAGAAAGAAGTTTCACAGAATGCTTCTGTGTAGTTTATATTTGAATATATTCCTTTTTCCACTACTACTCTCTTAGCGCTCCAATTGTCCAGTTGCATTTTCGACAGAAAGAGTGTTCAGATCTGCTCAATCAAAAGTATGGTTTAACTCTGTTAGCTGAATGCACAGATCAGAAAGAAGTTTCACAGAATGATTCTGTGTAGTTTATATTTGGAGACATTCCTTTTTCCACTATTACCCTCTTAGCGCTCCGAATCTCCACTTGCATTTTCTACAGTAAGAGTGTTTCAGAACGGCTCAATCAAAACTAAGGTTCAAATCTTTTAGTTGAACAAACAGAACAGAAAGAAGTTTCACACAATTCTTCTGTGTAGTTTTTATTTGTAGACATTCTTTTTCCCAATATAGGCCTCTTAGCGCTCAGAATGTCCAATTGCAGTTTCTACAGAAAGAGTGTTTCAGAACGGCTCAATCAAAAGTAAGGTTCAACTCTGTTAGTTGAATGCACAGAACAGAAAGAAGTTTCATACAATGCTTCTGTGTAGTTTATATTTGAACATATTCTCTTTTCCACTATTACCCACTTAACGCTACGAATGTCCAGTTGCATTTTCTACAGACAGAGTGTTTCAAAACTGCTCAATCAAAAGTATGGTTTAACTCTGTTAGCTGAATGCTCAGATCAGAAAGAAGTTTCACAGAATGCTTCTGTGTAGTTTATATTTGAATATATTCCTTTTTCCACTACTACTCTCTTAGCGCTCCAAATGTCCAGTTGCATTTTCTACAGAAAGAGTGTTCAGATCTGCTCAATCAAAAGTATGGTTTAACTCTGTTAGCTGAATGCACAGATCAGAATGAAGTTTCACAGAATGATTCTGTGTAGTTTATATTTGGAGACATTCATTTTTCCACTATTACCCTCTTAGCGCTCCGAATCTCCACTTGCATTTTCTACAAACAGAGTGTTTCATAACTGCTCAATGAAAAATATGTTTTATCTCTGTTAACTGAATTTACAGATCAGAAATAAGTTTCACAGAATGCATCTGTGTAGTTTTTATTTGAAGATATTCTTTTTCCCAATGTAGGCCTCTTAGCGCTTAGCATGTCCAATTGCAGTTTCTACAGAAAGATTGTTTCAGAACGGCTCAATCAAAGGTAAGGTTCAACTCTGTTAGTTGAATGCACAGAACAGAAAGAATTTTCACAGAATGCTACTGTGTAGTTTATATTTGAATATATTCCTTTTTCCACTATTACCCTCTTAGCGCTCCGAATGTCCACTTGCATTTTCTACAGAAAGAGTGTTCAGAACTGCCCAATCAAAAGTATGGTTTAACTCTGTTAGCTTAATGAACATATCAGAAATAAGTTTCACACAATGCTTCTGTGTAGTTTTTATTTGAAGATATTATTTTTCCCAATATAGGCCTCTTAGCGCTCAGAATGTCCAATTGCAGTTTCTACAGAAAGAGTGTTTCAGAAAGGCTCAATCAAAAGTAAGGTTCAACTCTGTTAGTTGAATGCACAGAACAGAAAGAAGTTTCATACAATGCTTCTGTGTAGTTTATATTTGAACATATTCTTTTTTCCACTATTACCCACTTAGCGCTACGAATGTCCAGTTGCATTTTCTACAGACAGAGTGTTTCAAAACTGCTCAATCAAAAGTATGGTTTAACTCTGTTAGCTGAATGCTCAGATCAGAAATAAGTTTCACAGAATGCTTCTGTGTAGTTTATATTTGAATATATTCCTTTTTCCACTACTACTCTCTTAGCGCTCCAAATGTCCAGTTGCATTTTCTACAGAAAGAGTGTTCAGATCTGCTCAATCAAAAGTATGGTTTAACTCTGTTAGCTGAATGCACAGATCAGAAAGAAGTTTCACAGAATGATTCTGTGTAGTTTATATTTGGAGACATTCCTTTTTCCACTATTACCCTCTTAGCGCTCGATATCTCCACTTGCATTTTCTACAAAAAGAGTGTTTCATAACTGCTCAATCAAAAATATGTTTTATCTCTGTTAACTGAATTTACAGATCACATATAAGTTTCACAGAATGCATCTGTGTAGTTTTTATTTGAAGATATTCTTTTTCCCAATGTAGGCCTCTTAGCGCTTAGCATGTCCAATTGCAGTTTCTACAGAAAGAGTGTTTCAGAACGGCTCAATCAAAAGTAAGGTTCAACTCTGTTAGTTGAATGCACAGAACAGAAAGAATTTTCACAGAATGCTACTGTGTAGTTTATATTTGAATATATTCCTTTTTCCACTATTACCATCTTAGCGCTCCGAATGTCCACTTGCATTTTCTGCAGAAGGAGTGTTCAGAACTGCGCAATCAAAAGTATGGTTTAACTCTGTTAGCTTAATGAACATATCAGAAATAAGTTTCACACAATGCTTCTGTGTAGTTTTTATTTGAAGATATCATTTTTCCCAATATAGGCCTCTTAGCGCTCAGAATGTCCAATTGCAGTTTCTACAGAAAGAGTGATTCAGAAAGGCTCAATCAAAAGTAAGGTTCAACTCTGTTAGTTGAATGCACAGAACAGAAAGAAGTTTCATACAATGCTTCTGTGTAGTTTATATTTGAACATATTATTTTTTCCACTATTACCCACTTAGCGCTACGAATGTCCAGTTGCATTTTCTACAGACAGAGTGTTTCAAAACTGCTCAATCAAAAGTATGGTTTAACTCTGTTAGCTGAATGCTCAGATCAGAAAGAAGTTTCACAGAATGCTTCTGTGTAGTTTATATTTGAATATATTCCTTTTTCCACTACTACGCTCTTAGCGCTCCAAATGTCCAGTTGCATTTTCTACAGAAAGAGTGTTCAGATCTGCTCAATCAAAAGTATGGTTTAACTCTGTTAGCTGAATGCACAGATCAGAAAGAAGTTTCACCGAATGATTCTGTGTAGTTTATATTTGAAGACATTCCTTTTTCCACTATTACCCTCTTAGCGCTCCGAATCTCCACTTGCATTTTCTACAAAAAGAGTGTTTCATAACTGCTCAATCACAAATATGTTTTATCTCTGTTAACTGAATTTACAGATCAGAAATAAGTTTCACAGAATGCATCTGTGTAGTTTTTATTTGAAGATATTCTTTTTCCCAATGTAGGCCTCTTAGCGCTTAGCATGTCCAATTGCAGTTTCTACAGAAAGAGTGTTTCAGAACGGCTCAATCAAAAGTAAGGTTCAACTCTGTTAGTTGAATGCACAGAACAGAAAGAATTTTCACAGAATGCTACTGTGTAGTTTATATTTGAATATATTCCTTTTTCCACTATTACCCACTTAGCGCTCCGAATGTCCACTTGCATTTTCTACAGAAAGAGTGTTCAGAACTGCGCAATCAAAAGTATGGTTTAACTCTCTTAGCTTAATGAACATATCAGAAATAAGTTTCACACAATGCTTCTGTGTAGTTTTTATTTGAAGATATTATTTTTCCCAATAGAGGCCTCTTAGCGCTCAGAATATCCAATTGCAGTTTCTACAGAAAGAGTGTTTCAGAAAGGCTCAATCAAAAGTAAGGTTCAACTCTGTTAGTTGAATGCACAGAACAGAAAGAAGTTTCATACAATGCTTCTGTGTAGTTTATATTTGAACATATTCTTTTTTCCACTATTACCCACTTAGCGCTACGAATGTCCAGTTGCATTTTCTACAGACAGAGTGTTTCAAAACTGCTCAATCAAAAGTTTGGTTTAACTCTGTTAGCTGAATGCTCACATCAGAAAGAAGTTTCACAGAATGCTTCTGTGTAGTTTATATTTGAATATATTCCTTTTTCCACTACTACTCTCTTAGCGCTCCAAATGTCCAGTTGCATTTTCGACAGAAAGAGTGTTCAGATCTGCTCAATCAAAAGTATGGTTTAACTCTGTTAGCTGAATGCACAGATCAGAAAGAAGTTTCACAGAATGATTCTGTGTAGTTTATATTTGGAGACATTCCTTTTTCCACTATTACCCTCTTAGCGCTCCGAATCTCCACTTGCATTTTCTACAGTAAGAGTGTTTCAGAACGGCTCAATCAAAACTAAGGTTCAAATCTTTTAGTTGAACAAACAGAACAGAAAGAAGTTTCACACAATTCTTCTGTGTAGTTTTTATTTGTAGACATTCTTTTTCCCAATATAGGCCTCTTAGCGCTCAGAATGTCCAATTGCAGTTTCTACAGAAAGAGTGTTTCAGAACGGCTCAATCAAAAGTAAGGTTCAACTCTGTTAGTTGAATGCACAGAACAGAAACAAGTTTCATACAATGCTTCTGTGTAGTTTATATTTGAACATATTCTCTTTTCCACTATTACCCACTTAGCGCTACGAATGTCCAGTTGCATTTTCTACAGACAGAGTGTTTCAAAACTGCTCAATCAAAAGTATGGTTTAACTCTGTTAGCTGAATGCTCAGATCAGAAAGAAGTTTCACAGAATGCTTCTGTGTAGTTTATATTTGAATATATTCCTTTTTCCACTACTACTCTCTTAGCGCTCCAAATGTCCAGTTGCATTTTCTACAGAAAGAGTGTTCAGATCTGCTCAATCAAAAGTATGGTTTAACTCTGTTAGCTGAATGCACAGATCAGAATGAAGTTTCACAGAATGATTCTGTGTAGTTTATATTTGGAGACATTCATTTTTCCACTATTACCCTCTTAGCGCTCCGAATCTCCACTTGCATTTTCTACAAAAAGAGTGTTTCATAACTGCTCAATGAAAAATATGTTTTATCTCTGTTAACTGAATTTACAGATCAGAAATAAGTTTCACAGAATGCATCTGTGTAGTTTTTATTTGAAGATATTCTTTTTCCCAATGTAGGCCTCTTAGCGCTTAGCATGTCCAATTGCAGTTTCTACAGAAAGATTGTTTCAGAACGGCTCAATCAAAGGTAAGGTTCAACTCTGTTAGTTGAATGCACAGAACAGAAAGAATTTTCACAGAATGCTACTGTGTAGTTTATATTTGAATATATTCCTTTTTCCACTATTACCCTCTTAGCGCTCCGAATGTCCACTTGCATTTTCTACAGAAAGAGTGTTCAGAACTGCCCAATCAAAAGTATGGTTTAACTCTGTTAGCTTAATGAACATATCAGAAATAAGTTTCACACAATGCTTCTGTGTAGTTTTTATTTGAAGATATTATTTTTCCCAATATAGGCCTCTTAGCGCTCAGAATGTCCAATTGCAGTTTCTACAGAAAGAGTGTTTCAGAAAGGCTCAATCAAAAGTAAGGTTCAACTCTGTTAGTTGAATGCACAGAACAGAAAGAAGTTTCATACAATGCTTCTGTGTAGTTTATATTTGAACATATTCTTTTTTCCACTATTACCCACTTAGCGCTACGAATGTCCAGTTGCATTTTCTACAGACAGAGTGTTTCAAAACTGCTCAATCAAAAGTATGGTTTAACTCTGTTAGCTGAATGCTCAGATCAGAAATAAGTTTCACAGAATGCTTCTGTGTAGTTTATATTTGAATATATTCCTTTTTCCACTACTACTCTCTTAGCGCTCCAAATGTCCAGTTGCATTTTCTACAGAAAGAGTGTTCAGATCTGCTCAATCAAAAGTATGGTTTAACTCTGTTAGCTGAATGCACAGATCAGAAAGAAGTTTCAAAGAATGATTCTGTGTAGTTTATATTTGGAGACATTCCTTTTTCCACTATTACCCTCTTAGCGCTCCGAATCTCCACTTGCATTTTCTACAAAAAGAGTGTTTCATAACTGCTCAATCAAAAATATGTTTTATCTCTGTTAACTGAATTTACAGATCACATATAAGTTTCACAGAATGCATCTGTGTAGTTTTTATTTGAAGATATTCTTTTTCCCAATGTAGGCCTCTTAGCGCTTAGCATGTCCAATTGCAGTTTCTACAGAAAGAGTGTTTCAGAACGGCTCAATCAAAAGTAAGGTTCAACTCTGTTAGTTGAATGCACAGAACAGAAAGAATTTTCACAGAATGCTACTGTGTAGTTTATATTTGAATATATTCCTTTTTCCACTATTACCATCTTAGCGCTCCGAATGTCCACTTGCATTTTCTGCAGAAGGAGTGTTCAGAACTGCGCAATCAAAAGTATGGTTTAACTCTGTTAGCTTAATGAACATATCAGAAATAAGTTTCACACAATGCTTCTGTGTAGTTTTTATTTGAAGATATCATTTTTCCCAATATAGGCCTCTTAGCGCTCAGAATGTCCAATTGCAGTTTCTACAGAAAGAGTGATTCAGAAAGGCTCAATCAAAAGTAAGGTTCAACTCTGTTAGTTGAATGCACAGAACAGAAAGAAGTTTCATACAATGCTTCTGTGTAGTTTATATTTGAACATATTATTTTTTCCACTATTACCCACTTAGCGCTACGAATGTCCAGTTGCATTTTCTACAGACAGAGTGTTTCAAAACTGCTCAATCAAAAGTATGGTTTAACTCTGTTAGCTGAATGCTCAGATCAGAAAGAAGTTTCACAGAATGCTTCTGTGTAGTTTATATTTGAATATATTCCTTTTTCCACTACTACGCTCTTAGCGCTCCAAATGTCCAGTTGCATTTTCTACAGAAAGAGTGTTCAGATCTGCTCAATCAAAAGTATGGTTTAACTCTGTTAGCTGAATGCACAGATCAGAAAGAAGTTTCACCGAATGATTCTGTGTAGTTTATATTTGAAGACATTCCTTTTTCCACTATTACCCTCTTAGCGCTCCGAATCTCCACTTGCATTTTCTACAAAAAGAGTGTTTCATAACTGCTCAATCACAAATATGTTTTATCTCTGTTAACTGAATTTACAGATCAGAAATAAGTTTCACAGAATGCATCTGTGTAGTTTTTATTTGAAGATATTCTTTTTCCCAATGTAGGCCTCTTAGCGCTTAGCATGTCCAATTGCAGTTTCTACAGAAAGAGTGTTTCAGAACGGCTCAATCAAAAGTAAGGTTCAACTCTGTTAGTTGAATGCACAGAACAGAAAGAATTTTCACAGAATGCTACTGTGTAGTTTATATTTGAATATATTCCTTTTTCCACTATTACCCACTTAGCGCTCCGAATGTCCACTTGCATTTTCTACAGAAAGAGTGTTCAGAACTGCGCAATCAAAAGTATGGTTTAACTCTCTTAGCTTAATGAACATATCAGAAATAAGTTTCACACAATGCTTCTGTGTAGTTTTTATTTGAAGATATTATTTTTCCCAATAGAGGCCTCTTAGCGCTCAGAATATCCAATTGCAGTTTCTACAGAAAGAGTGTTTCAGAAAGGCTCAATCAACAGTAAGGTTCAACTCTGTTAGTTGAATGCACAGAACAGAAAGAAGTTTCATACAATGCTTCTGTGTAGTTTATATTTGAACATATTCTTTTTTCCACTATTACCCACTTAGCGCTACGAATGTCCAGTTGCATTTTCTACAGACAGAGTGTTTCAAAACTGCTCAATCAAAAGTTTGGTTTAACTCTGTTAGCTGAATGCTCACATCAGAAAGAAGTTTCACAGAATGCTTCTGTGTAGTTTATATTTGAATATATTCCTTTTTCCACTACTACTCTCTTAGCGCTCCAAATGTCCAGTTGCATTTTCGACAGAAAGAGTGTTCAGATCTGCTCAATCAAAAGTATGGTTTAACTCTGTTAGCTGAATGCACAGATCAGAAAGAAGTTTCACAGAATGATTCTGTGTAGTTTATATTTGGAGACATTCCTTTTTCCACTATTACCCTCTTAGCGCTCCGAATCTCCACTTGCATTTTCTACAGTAAGAGTGTTTCAGAACGGCTCAATCAAAACTAAGGTTCAAATCTTTTAGTTGAACAAACAGAACAGAAAGAAGTTTCACACAATTCTTCTGTGTAGTTTTTATTTGTAGACATTCTTTTTCCCAATATAGGCCTCTTAGCGCTCAGAATGTCCAATTGCAGTTTCTACAGAAAGAGTGTTTCAGAACGGCTCAATCAAAAGTAAGGTTCAACTCTGTTAGTTGAATGCACAGAACAGAAAGAAGTTTCATACAATGCTTCTGTGTAGTTTATATTTGAACATATTCTCTTTTCCATTATTACCCACTTAGCGCTACGAATGTCCAGTTGCATTTTCTACAGACAGAGTGTTTCAAAACTGCTCAATCAAAAGTATGGTTTAACTCTGTTAGCTGAATGCTCAGATCAGAAAGAAGTTTCACAGAATGCTTCTGTGTAGTTTATATTTGAATATATTCCTTTTTCCACTACTACTCTCTTAGCGCTCCAAATGTCCAGTTGCATTTTCTACAGAAAGAGTGTTCAGATCTGCTCAATCAAAAGTATGGTTTAACTCTGTTAGCTGAATGCACAGATCAGAATGAAGTTTCACAGAATGATTCTGTGTAGTTTATATTTGGAGACATTCATTTTTCCACTATTACCCTCTTAGTGCTCCGAATCTCCACTTGCATTTTCTACAAAAAGAGTGTTTCATAACTGCTCAATGAAAAATATGTTTTATCTCTGTTAACTGAATTTACAGATCAGAAATAAGTTTCACAGAATGCATCTGTGTAGTTTTTATTTGAAGATATTCTTTTTCCCAATGTAGGCCTCTTAGCGCTTAGCATGTCCAATTGCAGTTTCTACAGAAAGATTGTTTCAGAACGGCTCAATCAAAGGTAAGGTTCAACTCTGTTAGTTGAATGCACAGAACAGAAAGAATTTTCACAGAATGCTACTGTGTAGTTTATATTTGAATATATTCCTTTTTCCACTATTACCCTCTTAGCGCTCCGAATGTCCACTTGCATTTTCTACAGAAAGAGTGTTCAGAACTGCCCAATCAAAAGTATGGTTTAACTCTGTTAGCTTAATGAACATATCAGAAATAAGTTTCACACAATGCTTCTGTGTAGTTTTTATTTGAAGATATTATTTTTCCCAATATAGGCCTCTTAGCGCTCAGAATGTCCAATTGCAGTTTCTACAGAAAGAGTGTTTCAGAAAGGCTCAATCAAAAGTAAGGTTCAACTCTGTTAGTTGAATGCACAGAACAGAAAGAAGTTTCATACAATGCTTCTGTGTAGTTTATATTTGAACATATTCTTTTTTCCACTATTACCCACTTAGCGCTACGAATGTCCAGTTGCATTTTCTACAGACAGAGTGTTTCAAAACTGCTCAATCAAAAGTATGGTTTAACTCTGTTAGCTGAATGCTCAGATCAGAAATAAGTTTCACAGAATGCTTCTGTGTAGTTTATATTTGAATATATTCCTTTTTCCACTACTACTCTCTTAGCGCTCCAAATGTCCAGTTGCATTTTCGACAGAAAGAGTGTTCAGATCTGCTCAATCAAAAGTATGGTTTAACTCTGTTAGCTGAATGCACAGATCAGAAAGAAGTTTCACAGAATGATTCTGTGTAGTTTATATTTGGAGACATTCCTTTTTCCACTATTACCCTCTTAGCGCTCCGAATCTCCACTTGCATTTTCTACAAAAAGAGTGTTTCATAACTGCTCAATCAAAAATATGTTTTATCTCTGTTAACTGAATTTACAGATCACATATAAGTTTCACAGAATGCATCTGTGTAGTTTTTATTTGAAGATATTCTTTTTCCCAATGTAGGCCTCTTAGCGCTTAGCATGTCCAATTGCAGTTTCTACAGAAAGAGTGTTTCAGAACGGCTCAATCAAAAGTAAGGTTCAACTCTGTTAGTTGAATGCACAGAACAGAAAGAATTTTCACAGAATGCTACTGTGTAGTTTATATTTGAATATATTCCTTTTTCCACTATTACCATCTTAGCGCTCCGAATGTCCACTTGCATTTTCTGCAGAAGGAGTGTTCAGAACTGCGCAATCAAAAGTATGGTTTAACTCTGTTAGCTTAATGAACATATCAGAAATAAGTTTCACACAATGCTTCTGTGTAGTTTTTATTTGAAGATATCATTTTTCCCAATATAGGCCTCTTAGCGCTCAGAATGTCCAATTGCAGTTTCTACAGAAAGAGTGATTCAGAAAGGCTCAATAAAAAGTAAGGTTCAACTCTGTTAGTTGAATGCACAGAACAGAAAGAAGTTTCATACAATGCTTCTGTGTAGTTTATATTTGAACATATTATTTTTTCCACTATTACCCACTTAGCGCTACGAATGTCCAGTTGCATTTTCTACAGACAGAGTGTTTCAAAACTGCTCAATCAAAAGTATGGTTTAACTCTGTTAGCTGAATGCTCAGATCAGAAAGAAGTTTCACAGAATGCTTCTGTGTAGTTTATATTTGAATATATTCCTTTTTCCACTACTACGCTCTTAGCGCTCCAAATGTCCAGTTGCATTTTCTACAGAAAGAGTGTTCAGATCTGCTCAATCAAAAGTATGGTTTAACTCTGTTAGCTGAATGCACAGATCAGAAAGAAGTTTCACCGAATGATTCTGTGTAGTTTATATTTGAAGACATTCCTTTTTCCACTATTACCCTCTTAGCGCTCCGAATCTCCACTTGCATTTTCTACAAAAAGAGTGTTTCATAACTGCTCAATCACAAATATGTTTTATCTCTGTTAACTGAATTTACAGATCAGAAATAAGTTTCACAGAATGCATCTGTGTAGTTTTTATTTGAAGATATTCTTTTTCCCAATGTAGGCCTCTTAGCGCTTAGCATGTCCAATTGCAGTTTCTACAGAAAGAGTGTTTCAGAACGGCTCAATCAAAAGTAAGGTTCAACTCTGTTAGTTGAATGCACAGAACAGAAAGAATTTTCACAGAATGCTACTGTGTAGTTTATATTTGAATATATTCCTTTTTCCACTATTACCCACTTAGCGCTCCGAATGTCCACTTGCATTTTCTACAGAAAGAGTGTTCAGAACTGCGCAATCAAAAGTATGGTTTAACTCTCTTAGCTTAATGAACATATCAGAAATAAGTTTCACACAATGCTTCTGTGTAGTTTTTATTTGAAGATATTATTTTTCCCAATAGAGGCCTCTTAGCGCTCAGAATATCCAATTGCAGTTTCTACAGAAAGAGTGTTTCAGAAAGGCTCAATCAAAAGTAAGGTTCAACTCTGTTAGTTGAATGCACAGAACAGAAAGAAGTTTCATACAATGCTTCTGTGTAGTTTATATTTGAACATATTCTTTTTTCCACTATTACCCACTTAGCGCTACGAATGTCCAGTTGCATTTTCTACAGACAGAGTGTTTCAAAACTGCTCAATCAAAAGTTTGGTTTAACTCTGTTAGCTGAATGCTCACATCAGAAAGAAGTTTCACAGAATGCTTCTGTGTAGTTTATATTTGAATATATTCCTTTTTCCACTACTACTCTCTTAGCGCTCCAAATGTCCAGTTGCATTTTCGACAGAAAGAGTGTTCAGATCTGCTCAATCAAAAGTATGGTTTAACTCTGTTAGCTGAATGCACAGATCAGAAAGAAGTTTCACAGAATGATTCTGTGTAGTTTATATTTGGAGACATTCCTTTTTCCACTATTACCCTCTTAGCGCTCCGAATCTCCACTTGCATTTTCTACAGTAAGAGTGTTTCAGAACGGCTCAATCAAAACTAAGGTTCAAATCTTTTAGTTGAACAAACAGAACAGAAAGAAGTTTCACACAATTCTTCTGTGTAGTTTTTATTTGTAGACATTCTTTTTCCCAATATAGGCCTCTTAGCGCTCAGAATGTCCAATTGCAGTTTCTACAGAAAGAGTGTTTCAGAACGGCTCAATCAAAAGTAAGGTTCAACTCTGTTAGTTGAATGCACAGAACAGAAAGAAGTTTCATACAATGCTTCTGTGTAGTTTATATTTGAACATATTCTCTTTTCCACTATTACCCACTTAGCGCTACGAATGTCCAGTTGCATTTTCTACAGACAGAGTGTTTCAAAACTGCTCAATCAAAAGTATGGTTTAACTCTGTTAGCTGAATGCTCAGATCAGAAAGAAGTTTCACAGAATGCTTCTGTGTAGTTTATATTTGAATATATTCCTTTTTCCACTACTACTCTCTTAGCGCTCCAAATGTCCAGTTGCATTTTCTACAGAAAGAGTGTTCAGATCTGCTCAATCAAAAGTATGGTTTAACTCTGTTAGCTGAATGCACAGATCAGAATGAAGTTTCACAGAATGATTCTGTGTAGTTTATATTTGGAGACATTCATTTTTCCACTATTACCCTCTTAGCGCTCCGAATCTCCACTTGCATTTTCTACAAAAAGAGTGTTTCATAACTGCTCAATGAAAAATATGTTTTATCTCTGTTAACTGAATTTACAGATCAGAAATAAGTTTCACAGAATGCATCTGTGTAGTTTTTATTTGAAGATATTCTTTTTCCCAATGTAGGCCTCTTAGCGCTTAGCATGTCCAATTGCAGTTTCTACAGAAAGATTGTTTCAGAACGGCTCAATCAAAGGTAAGGTTCAACTCTGTTAGTTGAATGCACAGAACAGAAAGAATTTTCACAGAATGCTACTGTGTAGTTTATATTTGAATATATTCCTTTTTCCACTATTACCCTCTTAGCGCTCCGAATGTCCACTTGCATTTTCTACAGAAAGAGTGTTCAGAACTGCCCAATCAAAAGTATGGTTTAACTCTGTTAGCTTAATGAACATATCAGAAATAAGTTTCACACAATGCTTCTGTGTAGTTTTTATTTGAAGATATTATTTTTCCCAATATAGGCCTCTTAGCGCTCAGAATGTCCAATTGCAGTTTCTACAGAAAGAGTGTTTCAGAAAGGCTCAATCAAAAGTAAGGTTCAACTCTGTTAGTTGAATGCACAGAACAGAAAGAAGTTTCATACAATGCTTCTGTGTAGTTTATATTTGAACATATTCTTTTTTCCACTATTACCCACTTAGCGCTACGAATGTCCAGTTGCATTTTCTACAGACAGAGTGTTTCAAAACTGCTCAATCAAAAGTATGGTTTAACTCTGTTAGCTGAATGCTCAGATCAGAAATAAGTTTCACAGAATGCTTCTGTGTAGTTTATATTTGAATATATTCCTTTTTCCACTACTACTCTCTTAGCGCTCCAAATGTCCAGTTGCATTTTCTACAGAAAGAGTGTTCAGATCTGCTCAATCAAAAGTATGGTTTAACTCTGTTAGCTGAATGCACAGATCAGAAAGAAGTTTCACAGAATGATTCTGTGTAGTTTATATTTGGAGACATTCCTTTTTCCACTATTACCCTCTTAGCGCTCCGAATCTCCACTTGCATTTTCTACAAAAAGAGTGTTTCATAACTGCTCAATCAAAAATATGTTTTATCTCTGTTAACTGAATTTACAGATCACATATAAGTTTCACAGAATGCATCTGTGTAGTTTTTATTTGAAGATATTCTTTTTCCCAATGTAGGCCTCTTAGCGCTTAGCATGTCCAATTGCAGTTTCTACAGAAAGAGTGTTTCAGAACGGCTCAATCAAAAGTAAGGTTCAACTCTGTTAGTTGAATGCACAGAACAGAAAGAATTTTCACAGAATGCTACTGTGTAGTTTATATTTGAATATATTCCTTTTTCCACTATTACCATCTTAGCGCTCCGAATGTCCACTTGCATTTTCTGCAGAAGGAGTGTTCAGAACTGCGCAATCAAAAGTATGGTTTAACTCTGTTAGCTTAATGAACATATCAGAAATAAGTTTCACACAATGCTTCTGTGTAGTTTTTATTTGAAGATATCATTTTTCCCAATATAGGCCTCTTAGCGCTCAGAATGTCCAATTGCAGTTTCTACAGAAAGAGTGATTCAGAAAGGCTCAATCAAAAGTAAGGTTCAACTCTGTTAGTTGAATGCACAGAACAGAAAGAAGTTTCATACAATGCTTCTGTGTAGTTTATATTTGAACATATTATTTTTTCCACTATTACCCACTTAGCGCTACGAATGTCCAGTTGCATTTTCTACAGACAGAGTGTTTCAAAACTGCTCAATCAAAAGTATGGTTTAACTCTGTTAGCTGAATGCTCAGATCAGAAAGAAGTTTCACAGAATGCTTCTGTGTAGTTTATATTTGAATATATTCCTTTTTCCACTACTACGCTCTTAGCGCTCCAAATGTCCAGTTGCATTTTCTACAGAAAGAGTGTTCAGATCTGCTCAATCAAAAGTATGGTTTAACTCTGTTAGCTGAATGCACAGATCAGAAAGAAGTTTCACCGAATGATTCTGTGTAGTTTATATTTGAAGACATTCCTTTTTCCACTATTACCCTCTTAGCGCTCCGAATCTCCACTTGCATTTTCTACAAAAAGAGTGTTTCATAACTGCTCAATCACAAATATGTTTTATCTCTGTTAACTGAATTTACAGATCAGAAATAAGTTTCACAGAATGCATCTGTGTAGTTTTTATTTGAAGATATTATTTTTCCCAATGTAGGCCTCTTAGCGCTTAGCATGTCCAATTGCAGTTTCTACAGAAAGAGTGTTTCAGAACGGCTCAATCAAAAGTAAGGTTCAACTCTGTTAGTTGAATGCACAGAACAGAAAGAATTTTCACAGAATGCTACTGTGTAGTTTATATTTGAATATATTCCTTTTTCCACTATTACCCACTTAGCGCTCCGAATGTCCACTTGCATTTTCTACAGAAAGAGTGTTCAGAACTGCGCAATCAAAAGTATGGTTTAACTCTCTTAGCTTAATGAACATATCAGAAATAAGTTTCACACAATGCTTCTGTGTAGTTTTTATTTGAAGATATTATTTTTCCCAATAGAGGCCTCTTAGCGCTCAGAATATCCAATTGCAGTTTCTACAGAAAGAGTGTTTCAGAAAGGCTCAATCAAAAGTAAGGTTCAACTCTGTTAGTTGAATGCACAGAACAGAAAGAAGTTTCATACAATGCTTCTGTGTAGTTTATATTTGAACATATTCTTTTTTCCACTATTACCCACTTAGCGCTACGAATGTCCAGTTGCATTTTCTACAGACAGAGTGTTTCAAAACTGCTCAATCAAAAGTTTGGTTTAACTCTGTTAGCTGAATGCTCACATCAGAAAGAAGTTTCACAGAATGCTTCTGTGTAGTTTATATTTGAATATATTCCTTTTTCCACTACTACTCTCTTAGCGCTCCAAATGTCCAGTTGCATTTTCGACAGAAAGAGTGTTCAGATCTGCTCAATCAAAAGTATGGTTTAACTCTGTTAGCTGAATGCACAGATCAGAAAGAAGTTTCACAGAATGATTCTGTGTAGTTTATATTTGGAGACATTCCTTTTTCCACTATTACCCTCTTAGCGCTCCGAATCTCCACTTGCATTTTCTACAGTAAGAGTGTTTCAGAACGGCTCAATCAAAACTAAGGTTCAAATCTTTTAGTTGAACAAACAGAACAGAAAGAAGTTTCACACAATTCTTCTGTGTAGTTTTTATTTGTAGACATTCTTTTTCCCAATATAGGCCTCTTAGCGCTCAGAATGTCCAATTGCAGTTTCTACAGAAAGAGTGTTTCAGAACGGCTCAATCAAAAGTAAGGTTCAACTCTGTTAGTTGAATGCACAGAACAGAAAGAAGTTTCATACAATGCTTCTGTGTAGTTTATATTTGAACATATTCTCTTTTCCACTATTACCCACTTAGCGCTACGAATGTCCAGTTGCATTTTCTACAGACAGAGTGTTTCAAAACTGCTCAATCAAAAGTATGGTTTAACTCTGTTAGCTGAATGCTCAGATCAGAAAGAAGTTTCACAGAATGCTTCTGTGTAGTTTATATTTGAATATATTCCTTTTTCCACTACTACTCTCTTAGCGCTCCAAATGTCCAGTTGCATTTTCTACAGAAAGAGTGTTCAGATCTGCTCAATCAAAAGTATGGTTTAACTCTGTTAGCTGAATGCACAGATCAGAATGAAGTTTCACAGAATGATTCTGTGTAGTTTATATTTGGAGACATTCATTTTTCCACTATTACCCTCTTAGCGCTCCGAATCTCCACTTGCATTTTCTACAAAAAGAGTGTTTCATAACTGCTCAATGAAAAATATGTTTTATCTCTGTTAACTGAATTTACAGATCAGAAATAAGTTTCACAGAATGCATCTGTGTAGTTTTTATTTGAAGATATTCTTTTTCCCAATGTAGGCCTCTTAGCGCTTAGCATGTCCAATTGCAGTTTCTACAGAAAGATTGTTTCAGAACGGCTCAATCAAAGGTAAGGTTCAACTCTGTTAGTTGAATGCACAGAACAGAAAGAATTTTCACAGAATGCTACTGTGTAGTTTATATTTGAATATATTCCTTTTTCCACTATTACCCTCTTAGCGCTCCGAATGTCCACTTGCATTTTCTACAGAAAGAGTGTTCAGAACTGCCCAATCAAAAGTATGGTTTAACTCTGTTAGCTTAATGAACATATCAGATATAAGTTTCACACAATGCTTCTGTGTAGTTTTTATTTGAAGATATTATTTTTCCCAATATAGGCCTCTTAGCGCTCAGAATGTCCAATTGCAGTTTCTACAGAAAGAGTGTTTCAGAAAGGCTCAATCAAAAGTAAGGTTCAACTCTGTTAGTTGAATGCACAGAACAGAAAGAAGTTTCATACAATGCTTCTGTGTAGTTTATATTTGAACATATTCTTTTTTCCACTATTACCCACTTAGCGCTACGAATGTCCAGTTGCATTTTCTACAGACAGAGTGTTTCAAAACTGCTCAATCAAAAGTATGGTTTAACTCTGTTAGCTGAATGCTCAGATCAGAAATAAGTTTCACAGAATGCTTCTGTGTAGTTTATATTTGAATATATTCCTTTTTCCACTACTACTCTCTTAGCGCTCCAAATGTCCAGTTGCATTTTCTACAGAAAGAGTGTTCAGATCTGCTCAATCAAAAGTATGGTTTAACTCTGTTAGCTGAATGCACAGATCAGAAAGAAGTTTCACAGAATGATTCTGTGTAGTTTATATTTGGAGACATTCCTTTTTCCACTATTACCCTCTTAGCGCTCCGAATCTCCACTTGCATTTTCTACAAAAAGAGTGTTTCATAACTGCTCAATCAAAAATATGTTTTATCTCTGTTAACTGAATTTACAGATCACATATAAGTTTCACAGAATGCATCTGTGTAGTTTTTATTTGAAGATATTCTTTTTCCCAATGTAGGCCTCTTAGCGCTTAGCATGTCCAATTGCAGTTTCTACAGAAAGAGTGTTTCAGAACGGCTCAATCAAAAGTAAGGTTCAACTCTGTTAGTTGAATGCACAGAACAGAAAGAATTTTCACAGAATGCTACTGTGTAGTTTATATTTGAATATATTCCTTTTTCCACTATTACCATCTTAGCGCTCCGAATGTCCACTTGCATTTTCTGCAGAAGGAGTGTTCAGAACTGCGCAATCAAAAGTATGGTTTAACTCTGTTAGCTTAATGAACATATCAGAAATAAGTTTCACACAATGCTTCTGTGTAGTTTTTATTTGAAGATATCATTTTTCCCAATATAGGCCTCTTAGCGCTCAGAATGTCCAATTGCAGTTTCTACAGAAAGAGTGATTCAGAAAGGCTCAATCAAAAGTAAGGTTCAACTCTGTTAGTTGAATGCACAGAACAGAAAGAAGTTTCATACAATGCTTCTGTGTAGTTTATATTTGAACATATTATTTTTTCCACTATTACCCACTTAGCGCTACGAATGTCCAGTTGCATTTTCTACAGACAGAGTGTTTCAAAACTGCTCAATCAAAAGTATGGTTTAACTCTGTTAGCTGAATGCTCAGATCAGAAAGAAGTTTCACAGAATGCTTCTGTGTAGTTTATATTTGAATATATTCCTTTTTCCACTACTACGCTCTTAGCGCTCCAAATGTCCAGTTGCATTTTCTACAGAAAGAGTGTTCAGATCTGCTCAATCAAAAGTATGGTTTAACTCTGTTAGCTGAATGCACAGATCAGAAAGAAGTTTCACCGAATGATTCTGTGTAGTTTATATTTGAAGACATTCCTTTTTCCACTATTACCCTCTTAGCGCTCCGAATCTCCACTTGCATTTTCTACAAAAAGAGTGTTTCATAACTGCTCAATCACAAATATGTTTTATCTCTGTTAACTGAATTTACAGATCAGAAATAAGTTTCACAGAATGCATCTGTGTAGTTTTTATTTGAAGATATTCTTTTTCCCAATGTAGGCCTCTTAGCGCTTAGCATGTCCAATTGCAGTTTCTACAGAAAGAGTGTTTCAGAACGGCTCAATCAAAAGTAAGGTTCAACTCTGTTAGTTGAATGCACAGAACAGAAAGAATTTTCACAGAATGCTACTGTGTAGTTTATATTTGAATATATTCCTTTTTCCACTATTACCCACTTAGCGCTCCGAATGTCCACTTGCATTTTCTACAGAAAGAGTGTTCAGAACTGCGCAATCAAAAGTATGGTTTAACTCTCTTAGCTTAATGAACATATCAGAAATAAGTTTCACACAATGCTTCTGTGTAGTTTTTATTTGAAGATATTATTTTTCCCAATAGAGGCCTCTTAGCGCTCAGAATATCCAATTGCAGTTTCTACAGAAAGAGTGTTTCAGAAAGGCTCAATCAAAAGTAAGGTTCAACTCTGTTAGTTGAATGCACAGAACAGAAAGAAGTTTCATACAATGCTTCTGTGTAGTTTATATTTGAACATATTCTTTTTTCCACTATTACCCACTTAGCGCTACGAATGTCCAGTTGCATTTTCTACAGACAGAGTGTTTCAAAACTGCTCAATCAAAAGTTTGGTTTAACTCTGTTAGCTGAATGCTCACATCAGAAAGAAGTTTCACAGAATGCTTCTGTGTAGTTTATATTTGAATATATTCCTTTTTCCACTACTACTCTCTTAGCGCTCCAAATGTCCAGTTGCATTTTCGACAGAAAGAGTGTTCAGATCTGCTCAATCAAAAGTATGGTTTAACTCTGTTAGCTGAATGCACAGATCAGAAAGAAGTTTCACAGAATGATTCTGTGTAGTTTATATTTGGAGACATTCCTTTTTCCACTATTACCCTCTTAGCGCTCCGAATCTCCACTTGCATTTTCTACAGTAAGAGTGTTTCAGAACGGCTCAATCAAAACTAAGGTTCAAATCTTTTAGTTGAACAAACAGAACAGAAAGAAGTTTCACACAATTCTTCTGTGTAGTTTTTATTTGTAGACATTCTTTTTCCCAATATAGGCCTCTTAGCGCTCAGAATGTCCAATTGCAGTTTCTACAGAAAGAGTGTTTCAGAACGGCTCAATCAAAAGTAAGGTTCAACTCTGTTAGTTGAATGCACAGAACAGAAAGAAGTTTCATACAATGCTTTTGTGTAGTTTATATTTGAACATATTCTCTTTTCCACTATTACCCACTTAGCGCTACGAATGTCCAGTTGCATTTTCTACAGACAGAGTGTTTCAAAACTGCTCAATCAAAAGTATGGTTTAACTCTGTTAGCTGAATGCTCAGATCAGAAAGAAGTTTCACAGAATGCTTCTGTGTAGTTTATATTTGAATATATTCCTTTTTCCACTACTACTCTCTTAGCGCTCCAAATGTCCAGTTGCATTTTCTACAGAAAGAGTGTTCAGATCTGCTCAATCAAAAGTATGGTTTAACTCTGTTAGCTGAATGCACAGATCAGAATGAAGTTTCACAGAATGATTCTGTGTAGTTTATATTTGGAGACATTCATTTTTCCACTATTACCCTCTTAGCGCTCCGAATCTCCACTTGCATTTTCTACAAAAAGAGTGTTTCATAACTGCTCAATGAAAAATATGTTTTATCTCTGTTAACTGAATTTACAGATCAGAAATAAGTTTCACAGAATGCATCTGTGTAGTTTTTATTTGAAGATATTCTTTTTCCCAATGTAGGCCTCTTAGCGCTTAGCATGTCCAATTGCAGTTTCTACAGAAAGATTGTTTCAGAACGGCTCAATCAAAGGTAAGGTTCAACTCTGTTAGTTGAATGCACAGAACAGAAAGAATTTTCACAGAATGCTACTGTGTAGTTTATATTTGAATATATTCCTTTTTCCACTATTACCCTCTTAGCGCTCCGAATGTCCACTTGCATTTTCTACAGAAAGAGTGTTCAGAACTGCCCAATCAAAAGTATGGTTTAACTCTGTTAGCTTAATGAACATATCAGAAATAAGTTTCACACAATGCTTCTGTGTAGTTTTTATTTGAAGATATTATTTTTCCCAATATAGGCCTCTTAGCGCTCAGAATGTCCAATTGCAGTTTCTACAGAAAGAGTGTTTCAGAAAGGCTCAATCAAAAGTAAGGTTCAACTCTGTTAGTTGAATGCACAGAACAGAAAGAAGTTTCATACAATGCTTCTGTGTAGTTTATATTTGAACATATTCTTTTTTCCACTATTACCCACTTAGCGCTACGAATGTCCAGTTGCATTTTCTACAGACAGAGTGTTTCAAAACTGCTCAATCAAAAGTATGGTTTAACTCTGTTAGCTGAATGCTCAGATCAGAAATAAGTTTCACAGAATGCTTCTGTGTAGTTTATATTTGAATATATTCCTTTTTCCACTACTACTCTCTTAGCGCTCCAAATGTCCAGTTGCATTTTCTGCAGAAAGAGTGTTCAGATCTGCTCAATCAAAAGTATGGTTTAACTCTGTTAGCTGAATGCACAGATCAGAAAGAAGTTTCACAGAATGATTCTGTGTAGTTTATATTTGGAGACATTCCTTTTTCCACTATTACCTTCTTAGCGCTCCGAATCTCCACTTGCATTTTCTACAAAAAGAGTGTTTCATAACTGCTCAATCAAAAATATGTTTTATCTCTGT
Organism: Symphalangus syndactylus; assembly: GCF_028878055.3. Lineage (NCBI taxonomy): Eukaryota > Metazoa > Chordata > Mammalia > Primates > Hylobatidae > Symphalangus > Symphalangus syndactylus. The sequence goes on from NC_072433.2 coordinate 2,579,503, forward strand.
TAACTGAATTTACAGATCACATATAAGTTTCACAGAATGCATCTGTGTAGTTTTTATTTGAAGATATTCTTTTTCCCAATGTAGGCCTCTTAGCGCTTAGCATGTCCAATTGCAGTTTCTACAGAAAGAGTGTTTCAGAACGGCTCAATCAAAAGTAAGGTTCAACTCTGTTAGTTGAATGCACAGAACAGAAAGAATTTTCACAGAATGCTACTGTGTAGTTTATATTTGAATATATTCCTTTTTCCACTATTACCATCTTAGCGCTCCGAATGTCCACTTGCATTTTCTGCAGAAGGAGTGTTCAGAACTGCGCAATCAAAAGTATGGTTTAACTCTGTTAGCTTAATGAACATATCAGAAATAAGTTTCACACAATGCTTCTGTGTAGTTTTTATTTGAAGATATCATTTTTCCCAATATAGGCCTCTTAGCGCTCAGAATGTCCAATTGCAGTTTCTACAGAAGGAGTGATTCAGAAAGGCTCAATCAAAAGTAAGGTTCAACTCTGTTAGTTGAATGCACAGAACAGAAAGAAGTTTCATACAATGCTTCTGTGTAGTTTATATTTGAACATATTATTTTTTCCACTATTACCCACTTAGCGCTACGAATGTCCAGTTGCATTTTCTACAGACAGAGTGTTTCAAAACTGCTCAATCAAAAGTATGGTTTAACTCTGTTAGCTGAATGCTCAGATCAGAAAGAAGTTTCACAGAATGCTTCTGTGTAGTTTATATTTGAATATATTCCTTTTTCCACTACTACGCTCTTAGCGCTCCAAATGTCCAGTTGCATTTTCTACAGAAAGAGTGTTCAGATCTGCTCAATCAAAAGTATGGTTTAACTCTGTTAGCTGAATGCACAGATCAGAAAGTAGTTTCACCGAATGATTCTGTGTAGTTTATATTTGAAGACATTCCTTTTTCCACTATTACCCTCTTAGCGCTCCGAATCTCCACTTGCATTTTCTACAAAAAGAGTGTTTCATAACTGCTCAATCACAAATATGTTTTATCTCTGTTAACTGAATTTACAGATCAGAAATAAGTTTCACAGAATGCATCTGTGTAGTTTTTATTTGAAGATATTCTTTTTCCCAATGTAGGCCTCTTAGCGCTTAGCATGTCCAATTGCAGTTTCTACAGAAAGAGTGTTTCAGAACGGCTCAATCAAAAGTAAGGTTCAACTCTGTTAGTTGAATGCACAGAACAGAAAGAATTTTCACAGAATGCTACTGTGTAGTTTATATTTGAATATATTCCTTTTTCCACTATTACCCACTTAGCGCTCCGAATGTCCACTTGCATTTTCTACAGAAAGAGTGTTCAGAACTGCGCAATCAAAAGTATGGTTTAACTCTCTTAGCTTAATGAACATATCAGAAATAAGTTTCACACAATGCTTCTGTGTAGTTTTTATTTGAAGATATTATTTTTCCCAATAGAGGCCTCTTAGCGCTCAGAATATCCAATTGCAGTTTCTACAGAAAGAGTGTTTCAGAAAGGCTCAATCAAAAGTAAGGTTCAACTCTGTTAGTTGAATGCACAGAACAGAAAGAAGTTTCATACAATGCTTCTGTGTAGTTTATATTTGAACATATTCTTTTTTCCACTATTACCCACTTAGCGCTACGAATGTCCAGTTGCATTTTCTACAGACAGAGTGTTTCAAAACTGCTCAATCAAAAGTATGGTTTAACTCTGTTAGCTGAATGCTCACATCAGAAAGAAGTTTCACAGAATGCTTCTGTGTAGTTTATATTTGAATATATTCCTTTTTCCACTACTACTCTCTTAGCGCTCCAAATGTCCAGTTGCATTTTCGACAGAAAGAGTGTTCAGATCTGCTCAATCAAAAGTATGGTTTAACTCTGTTAGCTGAATGCACAGATCAGAAAGAATTTTCACAGAATGATTCTGTGTAGTTTATATTTGGAGACATTCCTTTTTCCACTATTACCCTCTTAGCGCTCCGAATCTCCACTTGCAATTTCTACAGAAAGAGTGCTTCAGAACGGCTCAATCAGAACTAAGGTTCAATTCTTTTAGTTGAACAAACAGAACAGAAAGAAGTTTCACACAATTCTTCTGTGTAGTTTTTATTTGTAGACATTCTTTTTCCCAATATAGGCCTCTTAGCGCTCAGAATGTCCAATTGCAGTTTCTACAGAAAGAGTGTTTCAGAACGGCTCAATCAAAAGTAATGTTCAACTCTGTTAGTTGAATGCACAGAACAGAAAGAAGTTTCATACAATGCTTCTGTGTAGTTTATATTTGAACATATTCTTTTTTCCACTATTACCCACTTAGCGCTACGAATGTCCAGTTGCATTTTCTACAGACAGAGTGTTTCAAAACTGCACAATCAAATGTATGGTATAACTCTGTTAGCTGAATGCTCAGATCAGAAATAAGTTTCACAGAATGCTTCTGTGTAGTTTATATTTGAATATATTCCTTTTTCCACTACTACGCTCTTAGCGCTCCAAATGTCCAGTTGCATTTTCTACAGAAAGATTGTTCAGATCTGCTCAATCAAAAGTATGGTTTAACTCTGTTAGCTGAATGCACAGATCAGAAAGAAGTTTCACAGAATGATTCTGTGTAGTTTATATTTGGAGACATTCCTTTTTCCACTATTACCCTCTTAGCGCTCCGAATCTCCACTTGCATTTTCTACAGTAAGAGTGTTTCAGAACGGCTCAATCAAAACTAAGGTTCAAATCTTTTAGTTGAACAAACAGAACAGAAAGAAGTTTCACACAATTCTTCTGTGTAGTTTTTATTTGTAGACATTCTTTTTCCCAATATAGGCCTCTTAGCGCTCAGAATGTCCAATTGCAGTTTCTACAGAAAGAGTGTTTCAGAACGGCTCAATCAAAAGTAAGGTTCAACTCTGTTAGTTGAATGCACAGAACAGAAAGAAGTTTCATACAATGCTTCTGTGTAGTTTATATTTGAACATATTCTCTTTTCCACTATTACCCACTTAGCGCTACGAATGTCCAGTTGCATTTTCTACAGACAGAGTGTTTCAAAACTGCTCAATCAAAAGTATGGTTTAACTCTGTTAGCTGAATGCTCAGATCAGAAAGAAGTTTCACAGAATGCTTCTGTGTAGTTTATATTTGAATATATTCCTTTTTCCACTACTACTCTCTTAGCGCTCCAAATGTCCAGTTGCATTTTCTACAGAAAGAGTGTTCAGATCTGCTCAATCAAAAGTATGGTTTAACTCTGTTAGCTGAATGCACAGATCAGAAAGAAGTTTCACAGAATGATTCTGTGTAGTTTATATTTGGAGACATTCCTTTTTCCACTATTACCCTCTTAGCGCTCCGAATCTCCACTTGCATTTTCTACAAAAAGAGTGTTTCATAACTGCTCAATGAAAAATATGTTTTATCTCTGTTAACTGAATTTACAGATCAGAAAAAAGTTTCACAGAATGCATCTGTGTAGTTTTTATTTGAAGATATTCTTTTTCCCAATGTAGGCCTCTTAGCGCTTAGCATGTCCAATTGCAGTTTCTACAGAAAGATTGTTTCAGAACGGCTCAATCAAAAGTAAGGTTCAACTCTGTTAGTTGAATGCACAGAACAGAAAGAATTTTCACAGAATGCTACTGTGTAGTTTATATTTGAATATATTCCTTTTTCCACTATTACCCTCTTAGCGCTCCGAATGTCCACTTGCATTTTCTACAGAAAGAGTGTTCAGAACTGCCCAATCAAAAGTATGGTTTAACTCTGTTAGCTTAATGAACATATCAGAAATAAGTTTCACACAATGCTTCTGTGTAGTTTTTATTTGAAGATATTATTTTTCCCAATATAGGCCTCTTAGCGCTCAGAATGTCCAATTGCAGTTTCTACAGAAAGAGTGTTTCAGAAAGGCTCAATCAAAAGTAAGGTTCAACTCTGTTAGTTGAATGCACAGAACAGAAAGAAGTTTCATACAATGCTTCTGTGTAGTTTATATTTGAATATATTCTTTTTTCCACTATTACCCACTTAGCGCTACGAATGTCCAGTTGCATTTTCTACAGAGAGACTGTTTCAAAACTGCTCAATCAAAAGTATGTTTTAACTCTGTTAGCTGAATGCTCAGATCAGAAAGAAGTTTCACAGAATGCTTCTGTGTAGTTTATATTTGAATATATTCCTTTTTCCACTACTACTCTCTTAGCGCTCCAAATGTCCAGTTGCATTTTCTACAGAAAGAGTGTTCAGATCTGCTCAATCAAAAGTATGGTTTAACTCTGTTAGCTGAATGCACAGATCAGAAAGAAGTTTCACAGAATGATTCTGTGTAGTTTATATTTGGAGACATTCCTTTTTCCACTATTACCCTCTTAGCGCTCCGAATCTCCACTTGCATTTTCTACAAAAAGAGTGTTTCATAACTGCTCAATCAAAAATATGTTTTATCTCTGTTAACTGAATTTACAGATCACATATAAGTTTCACAGAATGCATCTGTGTAGTTTTTATTTGAAGATATTCTTTTTCCCAATGTAGGCCTCTTAGCGCTTAGCATGTCCAATTGCAGTTTCTACAGAAAGAGTGTTTCAGAACGGCTCAATCAAAAGTAAGGTTCAACTCTGTTAGTTGAATGCACAGAACAGAAAGAATTTTCACAGAATGCTACTGTGTAGTTTATATTTGAATATATTCCTTTTTCCACTATTACCATCTTAGCGCTCCGAATGTCCACTTGCATTTTCTGCAGAAGGAGTGTTCAGAACTGCGCAATCAAAAGTATGGTTTAACTCTGTTAGCTTAATGAACATATCAGAAATAAGTTTCACACAATGCTTCTGTGTAGTTTTTATTTGAAGATATCATTTTTCCCAATATAGGCCTCTTAGCGCTCAGAATGTCCAATTGCAGTTTCTACAGAAAGAGTGATTCAGAAAGGCTCAATCAAAAGTAAGGTTCAACTCTGTTAGTTGAATGCACAGAACAGAAAGAAGTTTCATACAATGCTTCTGTGTAGTTTATATTTGAACATATTATTTTTTCCACTATTACCCACTTAGCGCTACGAATGTCCAGTTGCATTTTCTACAGACAGAGTGTTTCAAAACTGCTCAATCAAAAGTATGGTTTAACTCTGTTAGCTGAATGCTCAGATCAGAAAGAAGTTTCACAGAATGCTTCTGTGTAGTTTATATTTGAATATATTCCTTTTTCCACTACTACGCTCTTAGCGCTCCAAATGTCCAGTTGCATTTTCTACAGAAAGAGTGTTCAGATCTGCTCAATCAAAAGTATGGTTTAACTCTGTTAGCTGAATGCACAGATCAGAAAGAAGTTTCACCGAATGATTCTGTGTAGTTTATATTTGAAGACATTCCTTTTTCCACTATTACCCTCTTAGCGCTCCGAATCTCCACTTGCATTTTCTACAAAAAGAGTGTTTCATAACTGCTCAATCACAAATATGTTTTATCTCTGTTAACTGAATTTACAGATCAGAAATAAGTTTCACAGAATGCATCTGTGTAGTTTTTATTTGAAGATATTCTTTTTCCCAATGTAGGCCTCTTAGCGCTTAGCATGTCCAATTGCAGTTTCTACAGAAAGAGTGTTTCAGAACGGCTCAATCAAAAGTAAGGTTCAACTCTGTTAGTTGAATGCACAGAACAGAAAGAATTTTCACAGAATGCTACTGTGTAGTTTATATTTGAATATATTCCTTTTTCCACTATTACCCACTTAGCGCTCCGAATGTCCACTTGCATTTTCTACAGAAAGAGTGTTCAGAACTGCGCAATCAAAAGTATGGTTTAACTCTCTTAGCTTAATGAACATATCAGAAATAAGTTTCACACAATGCTTCTGTGTAGTTTTTATTTGAAGATATTATTTTTCCCAATAGAGGCCTCTTAGCGCTCAGAATATCCAATTGCAGTTTCTACAGAAAGAGTGTTTCAGAAAGGCTCAATCAAAAGTAAGGTTCAACTCTGTTAGTTGAATGCACAGAACAGAAAGAAGTTTCATACAATGCTTCTGTGTAGTTTATATTTGAACATATTCTTTTTTCCACTATTACCCACTTAGCGCTACGAATGTCCAGTTGCATTTTCTACAGACAGAGTGTTTCAAAACTGCTCAATCAAAAGTTTGGTTTAACTCTGTTAGCTGAATGCTCACATCAGAAAGAAGTTTCACAGAATGCTTCTGTGTAGTTTATATTTGAATATATTCCTTTTTCCACTACTACTCTCTTAGCGCTCCAAATGTCCAGTTGCATTTTCGACAGAAAGAGTGTTCAGATCTGCTCAATCAAAAGTATGGTTTAACTCTGTTAGCTGAATGCACAGATCAGAAAGAAGTTTCACAGAATGATTCTGTGTAGTTTATATTTGGAGACATTCCTTTTTCCACTATTACCCTCTTAGCGCTCCGAATCTCCACTTGCATTTTCTACAGTAAGAGTGTTTCAGAACGGCTCAATCAAAACTAAGGTTCAAATCTTTTAGTTGAACAAACAGAACAGAAAGAAGTTTCACACAATTCTTCTGTGTAGTTTTTATTTGTAGACATTCTTTTTCCCAATATAGGCCTCTTAGCGCTCAGAATGTCCAATTGCAGTTTCTACAGAAAGAGTGTTTCAGAACGGCTCAATCAAAAGTAAGGTTCAACTCTGTTAGTTGAATGCACAGAACAGAAAGAAGTTTCATACAATGCTTCTGTGTAGTTTATATTTGAACATATTCTCTTTTCCACTATTACCCACTTAGCGCTACGAATGTCCAGTTGCATTTTCTACAGACAGAGTGTTTCAAAACTGCTCAATCAAAAGTATGGTTTAACTCTGTTAGCTGAATGCTCAGATCAGAAAGAAGTTTCACAGAATGCTTCTGTGTAGTTTATATTTGAATATATTCCTTTTTCCACTACTACTCTCTTAGCGCTCCAAATGTCCAGTTGCATTTTCTACAGAAAGAGTGTTCAGATCTGCTCAATCAAAAGTATGGTTTAACTCTGTTAGCTGAATGCACAGATCAGAATGAAGTTTCACAGAATGATTCTGTGTAGTTTATATTTGGAGACATTCATTTTTCCACTATTACCCTCTTAGCGCTCCGAATCTCCACTTGCATTTTCTACAAAAAGAGTGTTTCATAACTGCTCAATGAAAAATATGTTTTATCTCTGTTAACTGAATTTACAGATCAGAAATAAGTTTCACAGAATGCATCTGTGTAGTTTTTATTTGAAGATATTCTTTTTCCCAATGTAGGCCTCTTAGCGCTTAGCATGTCCAATTGCAGTTTCTACAGAAAGATTGTTTCAGAACGGCTCAATCAAAGGTAAGGTTCAACTCTGTTAGTTGAATGCACAGAACAGAAAGAATTTTCACAGAATGCTACTGTGTAGTTTATATTTGAATATATTCCTTTTTCCACTATTACCCTCTTAGCGCTCCGAATGTCCACTTGCATTTTCTACAGAAAGAGTGTTCAGAACTGCCCAATCAAAAGTATGGTTTAACTCTGTTAGCTTAATGAACATATCAGAAATAAGTTTCACACAATGCTTCTGTGTAGTTTTTATTTGAAGATATTATTTTTCCCAATATAGGCCTCTTAGCGCTCAGAATGTCCAATTGCAGTTTCTACAGAAAGAGTGTTTCAGAAAGGCTCAATCAAAAGTAAGGTTCAACTCTGTTAGTTGAATGCACAGAACAGAAAGAAGTTTCATACAATGCTTCTGTGTAGTTTATATTTGAACATATTCTTTTTTCCACTATTACCCACTTAGCGCTACGAATGTCCAGTTGCATTTTCTACAGACAGAGTGTTTCAAAACTGCTCAATCAAAAGTATGGTTTAACTCTGTTAGCTGAATGCTCAGATCAGAAAGAAGTTTCACAGAATGCTTCTGTGTAGTTTATATTTGAATATATTCCTTTTTCCACTACTACTCTCTTAGCGCTCCAAATGTCCAGTTGCATTTTCTACAGAAAGAGTGTTCAGATCTGCTCAATCATAAGTATGGTTTAACTCTGTTAGCTGAATGCACAGATCAGAAAGAAGTTTCACAGAATGATTCTGTGTAGTTTATATTTGGAGACATTCCTTTTTCCACTATTACCCTCTTAGCGCTCCGAATCTCCACTTGCATTTTCTACAAAAAGAGTGTTTCATAACTGCTCAATCAAAAATATGTTTTATCTCTGTTAACTGAATTTACAGATCACATATAAGTTTCACAGAATGCATCTGTGTAGTTTTTATTTGAAGATATTCTTTTTCCCAATGTAGGCCTCTTAGCGCTTAGCATGTCCAATTGCAGTTTCTACAGAAAGAGTGTTTCAGAACGGCTCAATCAAAAGTAAGGTTCAACTCTGTTAGTTGAATGCACAGAACAGAAAGAATTTTCACAGAATGCTACTGTGTAGTTTATATTTGAATATATTCCTTTTTCCACTATTACCATCTTAGCGCTCCGAATGTCCACTTGCATTTTCTGCAGAAGGAGTGTTCAGAACTGCGCAATCAAAAGTATGGTTTAACTCTGTTAGCTTAATGAACATATCAGAAATAAGTTTCACACAATGCTTCTGTGTAGTTTTTATTTGAAGATATTATTTTTCCCAATAGAGGCCTCTTAGCGCTCAGAATATCCAATTGCAGTTTCTACAGAAAGAGTGTTTCAGAAAGGCTCAATCAAAAGTAAGGTTCAACTCTGTTAGTTGAATGCACAGAACAGAAAGAAGTTTCATACAATGCTTCTGTGTAGTTTATATTTGAACATATTCTTTTTTCCACTATTACCCACTTAGCGCTACGAATGTCCAGTTGCATTTTCTACAGACAGAGTGTTTCAAAACTGCTCAATCAAAAGTATGGTTTAACTCTGTTAGCTGAATGCTCACATCAGAAAGAAGTTTCACAGAATGCTTCTGTGTAGTTTATATTTGAATATATTCCTTTTTCCACTACTACTCTCTTAGCGCTCCAAATGTCCAGTTGCATTTTCGACAGAAAGAGTGTTCAGATCTGCTCAATCAAAAGTATGGTTTAACTCTGTTAGCTGAATGCACAGATCAGAAAGAATTTTCACAGAATGATTCTGTGTAGTTTATATTTGGAGACATTCCTTTTTCCACTATTACCCTCTTAGCGCTCCGAATCTCCACTTGCAATTTCTACAGAAAGAGTGCTTCAGAACGGCTCAATCAGAACTAAGGTTCAATTCTTTTAGTTGAACAAACAGAACAGAAAGAAGTTTCACACAATTCTTCTGTGTAGTTTTTATTTGTAGACATTCTTTTTCCCAATATAGGCCTCTTAGCGCTCAGAATGTCCAATTGCAGTTTCTACAGAAAGAGTGTTTCAGAACGGCTCAATCAAAAGTAATGTTCAACTCTGTTAGTTGAATGCACAGAACAGAAAGAAGTTTCATACAATGCTTCTGTGTAGTTTATATTTGAACATATTCTTTTTTCCACTATTACCCACTTAGCGCTACGAATGTCCAGTTGCATTTTCTACAGACAGAGTGTTTCAAAACTGCACAATCAAAAGTATGGTATAACTCTGTTAGCTGAATGCTCAGATCAGAAATAAGTTTCACAGAATGCTTCTGTGTAGTTTATATTTGAATATATTCCTTTTTCCACTACTACGCTCTTAGCGCTCCAAATGTCCAGTTGCATTTTCTACAGAAAGATTGTTCAGATCTGCTCAATCAAAAGTATGGTTTAACTCTGTTAGCTGAATGCACAGATCAGAAAGAAGTTTCACAGAATGATTCTGTGTAGTTTATATTTGGAGACATTCCTTTTTCCACTATTACCCTCTTAGCGCTCCGAATCTCCACTTGCATTTTCTACAGTAAGAGTGTTTCAGAACGGCTCAATCAAAACTAAGGTTCAAATCTTTTAGTTGAACAAACAGAACAGAAAGAAGTTTCACACAATTCTTCTGTGTAGTTTTTATTTGTAGACATTCTTTTTCCCAATATAGGCCTCTTAGCGCTCAGAATGTCCAATTGCAGTTTCTACAGAAAGAGTGTTTCAGAACGGCTCAATCAAAAGTAAGGTTCAACTCTGTTAGTTGAATGCACAGAACAGAAAGAAGTTTCATACAATGCTTCTGTGTAGTTTATATTTGAACATATTCTCTTTTCCACTATTACCCACTTAGCGCTACGAATGTCCAGTTGCATTTTCTACAGACAGAGTGTTTCAAAACTGCTCAATCAAAAGTATGGTTTAACTCTGTTAGCTGAATGCTCAGATCAGAAAGAAGTTTCACAGAATGCTTCTGTGTAGTTTATATTTGAATATATTCCTTTTTCCACTACTACTCTCTTAGCGCTCCAAATGTCCAGTTGCATTTTCTACAGAAAGAGTGTTCAGATCTGCTCAATCAAAAGTATGGTTTAACTCTGTTAGCTGAATGCACAGATCAGAAAGAAGTTTCACAGAATGATTCTGTGTAGTTTATATTTGGAGACATTCCTTTTTCCACTATTACCCTCTTAGCGCTCCGAATCTCCACTTGCATTTTCTACAAAAAGAGTGTTTCATAACTGCTCAATCAAAAATATGTTTTATCTCTGTTAACTGAATTTACAGATCACATATAAGTTTCACAGAATGCATCTGTGTAGTTTTTATTTGAAGATATTCTTTTTCCCAATGTAGGCCTCTTAGCGCTTAGCATGTCCAATTGCAGTTTCTACAGAAAGAGTGTTTCAGAACGGCTCAATCAAAAGTAAGGTTCAACTCTGTTAGTTGAATGCACAGAACAGAAAGAATTTTCACAGAATGCTACTGTGTAGTTTATATTTGAATATATTCCTTTTTCCACTATTACCATCTTAGCGCTCCGAATGTCCACTTGCATTTTCTGCAGAAGGAGTGTTCAGAACTGCGCAATCAAAAGTATGGTTTAACTCTGTTAGCTTAATGAACATATCAGAAATAAGTTTCACACAATGCTTCTGTGTAGTTTTTATTTGAAGATATCATTTTTCCCAATATAGGCCTCTTAGCGCTCAGAATGTCCAATTGCAGTTTCTACAGAAAGAGTGATTCAGAAAGGCTCAATCAAAAGTAAGGTTCAACTCTGTTAGTTGAATGCACAGAACAGAAAGAAGTTTCATACAATGCTTCTGTGTAGTTTATATTTGAACATATTATTTTTTCCACTATTACCCACTTAGCGCTACGAATGTCCAGTTGCATTTTCTACAGACAGAGTGTTTCAAAACTGCTCAATCAAAAGTATGGTTTAACTCTGTTAGCTGAATGCTCAGATCAGAAAGAAGTTTCACAGAATGTTTCTGTGTAGTTTATATTTGAATATATTCCTTTTTCCACTACTACGCTCTTAGCGCTCCAAATGTCCAGTTGCATTTTCTACAGAAAGAGTGTTCAGATCTGCTCAATCAAAAGTATGGTTTAACTCTGTTAGCTGAATGCACAGATCAGAAAGTAGTTTCACCGAATGATTCTGTGTAGTTTATATTTGAAGACATTCCTTTTTCCACTATTACCCTCTTAGCGCTCCGAATCTCCACTTGCATTTTCTACAAAAAGAGTGTTTCATAACTGCTCAATCACAAATATGTTTTATCTCTGTTAACTGAATTTACAGATCAGAAATAAGTTTCACAGAATGCATCTGTGTAGTTTTTATTTGAAGATATTCTTTTTCCCAATGTAGGCCTCTTAGCGCTTAGCATGTCCAATTGCAGTTTCTACAGAAAGAGTGTTTCAGAACGGCTCAATCAAAAGTAAGGTTCAACTCTGTTAGTTGAATGCACAGAACAGAAAGAATTTTCACAGAATGCTACTGTGTAGTTTATATTTGAATATATTCCTTTTTCCACTATTACCCACTTAGCGCTCCGAATGTCCACTTGCATTTTCTACAGAAAGAGTGTTCAGAACTGCGCAATCAAAAGTATGGTTTAACTCTCTTAGCTTAATGAACATATCAGAAATAAGTTTCACACAATGCTTCTGTGTAGTTTTTATTTGAAGATATTATTTTTCCCAATAGAGGCCTCTTAGCGCTCAGAATATCCAATTGCAGTTTCTACAGAAAGAGTGTTTCAGAAAGGCTCAATCAAAAGTAAGGTTCAACTCTGTTAGTTGAATGCACAGAACAGAAAGAAGTTTCATACAATGCTTCTGTGTAGTTTATATTTGAACATATTCTTTTTTCCACTATTACCCACTTAGCGCTACGAATGTCCAGTTGCATTTTCTACAGACAGAGTGTTTCAAAACTGCTCAATCAAAAGTTTGGTTTAACTCTGTTAGCTGAATGCTCACATCAGAAAGAAGTTTCACAGAATGCTTCTGTGTAGTTTATATTTGAATATATTCCTTTTTCCACTACTACTCTCTTAGCGCTCCAAATGTCCAGTTGCATTTTCGACAGAAAGAGTGTTCAGATCTGCTCAATCAAAAGTATGGTTTAACTCTGTTAGCTGAATGCACAGATCAGAAAGAAGTTTCACAGAATGATTCTGTGTAGTTTATATTTGGAGACATTCCTTTTTCCACTATTACCCTCTTAGCGCTCCGAATCTCCACTTGCATTTTCTACAGTAAGAGTGTTTCAGAACGGCTCAATCAAAACTAAGGTTCAAATCTTTTAGTTGAACAAACAGAACAGAAAGAAGTTTCACACAATTCTTCTGTGTAGTTTTTATTTGTAGACATTCTTTTTCCCAATATAGGCCTCTTAGCGCTCAGAATGTCCAATTGCAGTTTCTACAGAAAGAGTGTTTCAGAACGGCTCAATCAAAAGTAAGGTTCAACTCTGTTAGTTGAATGCACAGAACAGAAAGAAGTTTCATAAAATGCTTCTGTGTAGTTTATATTTGAACATATTCTCTTTTCCACTATTACCCACTTAGCGCTACGAATGTCCAGTTGCATTTTCTACAGACAGAGTGTTTCAAAACTGCTCAATCAAAAGTATGGTTTAACTCTGTTAGCTGAATGCTCAGATCAGAAAGAAGTTTCACAGAATGCTTCTGTGTAGTTTATATTTGAATATATTCCTTTTTCCACTACTACTCTCTTAGCGCTCCAAATGTCCAGTTGCATTTTCTACAGAAAGAGTGTTCAGATCTGCTCAATCAAAAGTATGGTTTAACTCTGTTAGCTGAATGCACAGATCAGAATGAAGTTTCACAGAATGATTCTGTGTAGTTTATATTTGGAGACATTCCTTTTTCCACTATTACCCTCTTAGCGCTCCGAATCTCCACTTGCATTTTCTACAAAAAGAGTGTTTCATAACTGCTCAATGAAAAATATGTTTTATCTCTGTTAACTGAATTTACAGATCAGAAATAAGTTTCACAGAATGCATCTGTGTAGTTTTTATTTGAAGATATTCTTTTTCCCAATGTAGGCCTCTTAGCGCTTAGCATGTCCAATTGCAGTTTCTACAGAAAGATTGTTTCAGAACGGCTCAATCAAAAGTAAGGTTCAACTCTGTTAGTTGAATGCACAGAACAGAAAGAATTTTCACAGAATGCTACTGTGTAGTTTATATTTGAATATATTCCTTTTTCCACTATTACCCTCTTAGCGCTCCGAATGTCCACTTGCATTTTCTACAGAAAGAGTGTTCAGAACTGCCCAATCAAAAGTATGGTTTAACTCTGTTAGCTTAATGAACATATCAGAAATAAGTTTCACACAATGCTTCTGTGTAGTTTTTATTTGAAGATATTATTTTTCCCAATATAGGCCTCTTAGCGCTCAGAATGTCCAATTGCAGTTTCTACAGAAAGAGTGTTTCAGAAAGGCTCAATCAAAAGTAAGGTTCAACTCTGTTAGTTGAATGCACAGAACAGAAAGAAGTTTCATACAATGCTTCTGTGTAGTTTATATTTGAACATATTCTTTTTTCCACTATTACCCACTTAGCGCTACGAATGTCCAGTTGCATTTTCTACAGACAGAGTGTTTCAAAACTGCTCAATCAAAAGTATGGTTTAACTCTGTTAGCTGAATGCTCAGATCAGAAAGAAGTTTCACAGAATGCTTCTGTGTAGTTTATATTTGAATATATTCCTTTTTCCACTACTACTCTCTTAGCGCTCCAAATGTCCAGTTGCATTTTCTACAGAAAGAGTGTTCAGATCTGCTCAATCATAAGTATGGTTTAACTCTGTTAGCTGAATGCACAGATCAGAAAGAAGTTTCACAGAATGATTCTGTGTAGTTTATATTTGGAGACATTCCTTTTTCCACTATTACCCTCTTAGCGCTCCGAATCTCCACTTGCATTTTCTACAAAAAGAGTGTTTCATAACTGCTCAATCAAAAATATGTTTTATCTCTGTTAACTGAATTTACAGATCACATATAAGTTTCACAGAATGCATCTGTGTAGTTTTTATTTGAAGATATTCTTTTTCCCAATGTAGGCCTCTTAGCGCTTAGCATGTCCAATTGCAGTTTCTACAGAAAGAGTGTTTCAGAACGGCTCAATCAAAAGTAAGGTTCAACTCTGTTAGTTGAATGCACAGAACAGAAAGAATTTTCACAGAATGCTACTGTGTAGTTTATATTTGAATATATTCCTTTTTCCACTATTACCATCTTAGCGCTCCGAATGTCCACTTGCATTTTCTGCAGAAGGAGTGTTCAGAACTGCGCAATCAAAAGTATGGTTTAACTCTGTTAGCTTAATGAACATATCAGAAATAAGTTTCACACAATGCTTCTGTGTAGTTTTTATTTGAAGATATCATTTTTCCCAATATAGGACTCTTAGCGCTCAGAATGTCCAATTGCAGTTTCTACAGAAAGAGTGATTCAGAAAGGCTCAATCAAAAGTAAGGTTCAACTCTGTTAGTTGAATGCACAGAACAGAAAGAAGTTTCATACAATGCTTCTGTGTAGTTTATATTTGAACATATTATTTTTTCCACTATTACCCAATTAGCGCTACGAATGTCCAGTTGCATTTTCTACAGACAGAGTGTTTCAAAACTGCTCAATCAAAAGTATGGTTTAACTCTGTTAGCTGAATGCTCAGATCAGAAAGAAGTTTCACAGAATGCTTCTGTGTGGTTTATATTTGAATATATTCCTTTTTCCACTACTACGCTCTTAGCGCTCCAATTGTCCAGTTGCATTTTCTACAGAAAGAGTGTTCAGATCTGCTCAATCAAAAGTATGGTTTAACTCTGTTAGCTGAATGCACAGATCAGAAAGAAGTTTCACCGAATGATTCTGTGTAGTTTATATTTGAAGACATTCCTTTTTCCACTATTACCCTCTTAGCGCTCCGAATCTCCACTTGCATTTTCTACAAAAAGAGTGTTTCATAACTGCTCAATCAAAAATATGTTTTATCTCTGTTAACTGAATTTACAGATCAGAAATAAGTTTCACAGAATGCATCTGTGTAGTTTTTATTTGAAGATATTCTTTTTCCCAATGTAGGCCTCTTAGCGCTTAGCATGTCCAATTGCAGTTTATACAGAAAGAGTGTTTCAGAACGGCTCAATCAAAAGTAAGGTTCAACTCTGTTAGTTGAATGCACAGAACAGAAAGAATTTTCACAGAATGCTACTGTGTAGTTTATATTTGAATATATTCCTTTTTCCACTATTACCCTCTTAGCGCTCCGAATGTCCACTTGCATTTTCTACAGAAAGAGTGTTCAGAACTGCGCAATCAAAAGTATGGTTTAACTCTCTTAGCTTAATGAACATATCAGAAATAAGTTTCACACAATGCTTCTGTGTAGTTTTTATTTGAAGATATTATTTTTCCCAATAGAGGCCTCTTAGCGCTCAGAATGTCCAATTGCAGTTTCTACAGAAAGAGTGTTTCAGAAAGGCTCAATCAAAAGTAAGGTTCAACTCTGTTAGTTGAATGCACAGAACAGAAAGAAGTTTCATACAATGCTTCTGTGTAGTTTATATTTGAACATATTCTTTTTTCCACTATTACCAACTTAGCGCTACGAATGTCCAGTTGCATTTTCTACAGACAGAGTGTTTCAAAACTGCTCAATCAAAAGTATGGTTTAACTCTGTTAGCTGAATGCTCACATCAGAAAGAAGTTTCACAGAATGCTTCTGTGTAGTTTATATTTGAATATATTCCTTTTTCCACTACTACTCTCTTAGCGCTCCAAATGTCCAGTTGCATTTTCGACAGAAAGAGTGTTCAGATCTGCTCAATCAAAAGTATGGTTTAACTCTGTTAGCTGAATGCACAGATCAGAAAGAATTTTCACAGAATGATTCTGTGTAGTTTATATTTGGAGACATTCCTTTTTCCACTATTACCCTCTTAGCACTCCGAATCTCCACTTGCATTTTCTACAGAAAGAGTGCTTCAGAACGGCTCAATCAGAACTAAGGTTCAATTCTTTTAGTTGAACAAACAGAACAGAAAGAAGTTTCACACAATTCTTCTGTGTAGTTTTTATTTGTAGACATTCTTTTTCCCAATATAGGCCTCTTAGCGCTCAGAATGTCCAATTGCAGTTTCTACAGAAAGAGTGTTTCAGAACGGCTCAATCAAAAGTAATGTTCAACTCTGTTAGTTGAATGCACAGAACAGAAAGAAGTTTCATACAATGCTTCTGTGTAGTTTATATTTGAACATATTCTTTTTCCACTATTACCCACTTAGCGCTACGAATGTCCAGTTGCATTTTCTACAGACAGAGTGTTTCAAAACTGCACAATCAAAAGTATGGTATAATTCTGTTAGCTGAATGCTCTGATCAGAAATAAGTTTCACAGAATGCTTCTGTGTAGTTTATATTTGAATATATTCCTTTTTCCACTACTACGCTCTTAGCGCTCCAAATGTCCAGTTGCATTTTCTACAGAAAGATTGTTCAGATCTGCTCAATCAAAAGTATGGTTTAACTCTGTTAGCTGAATGCACAGATCAGAAAGAAGTTTCACAGAATGATTCTGTGTAGTTTATATTTGGAGACATTCATTTTTCCACTATTACCCTCTTAGCGCTCCAAATCTCCACTTGCATTTTCTACAGTAAGAGTGTTTCAGAACGGCTCAATCAAAACTAAGGTTCAAATCTTTTAGTTGAACAAACAGAACAGAAAGAAGTTTCACACAATTCTTCTGTGTAGTTTTTATTTGTAGACATTCTTTTTCCCAATATAGGCCTCTTAGCGCTCAGAATGTCCAATTGCAGTTTCTACAGAAAGAGTGTTTCAGAACGGCTCAATCAAAAGTAAGGTTCAACTCTGTTAGTTGAATGCACAGAACAGAAAGAAGTTTCATACAATGCTTCTGTGTAGTTTATATTTGAACATATTCTTTTTTCCACTATTACCCACTTAGCGCTACGAATGTCCAGTTGCATTTTCTACAGACAGAGTGTTTCAAAACTGCTCAATCAAAAGTATGGTTTAACTCTGTTAGCTGAATGCTCAGATCAGAAAGAAGTTTCACAGAATGCTTCTGTGTAGTTTATATTTGAATATATTCCTTTTTCCACTACTACGCTCTTAGCGCTCCAAATGTCCAGTTGCATTTTCTACAGAAAGAGTGTTCAGATCTGCTCAATCAAAAGCATGGTTTAACTCTGTTAGCTGAATGCACAGATCAGAAAGAAGTTTCACCGAATGATTCTGTGTAGTTTATATTTGAAGACATTCCTTTTTCCACTATTACCCTCTTAGCGCTCTGAATCTCCACTTGCATTTTCTACAAAAAGAGTGTTTCATAACTGCTCAATCAAAAATATGTTTTATCTCTGTTAACTGAATTTACAGATCAGGAATAAGTTTCACAGAATGCATCTTTGTAGTTTTTATTTGAAGATATTCTTTTTCCCAATGTAGGCCTCTTAGCGCTTAGCAGGCCCAATTGCAGTTTTTACAGAAAGAGTGTTTCAGAACGGCTCAATCAAAAGTAAGGTTCAACTCTGTCAGTTGAATGCACAGAACAGAAAGAATTTTCACAGAATGCTACTGTGTAGTTTATATTTGAATATATTCCTTTTTCCACTATTACCCTCTTAGCGCTCCGAATGTCCACTTGCATTTTCTACAGAAAGAGTGTTCAGAACTGCGCAATCAAAAGTATGGTTTAACTCTGTTAGCTTAATGAACATATCAGAAATAAGTTTCACACAATGCTTCTGTGTAGTTTTTATTTGAAGATATTATTTTTCCCAATATAGGCCTCTTAGCGCTCAGAATGTCCAATTGCAGTTTCTACAGAAAGAGTGTTTCAGAAAGGCTCAATCAAAAGTAAGGTTCAACTCTGTTAGTTGAATGCACAGAACAGAAAGAAGTTTCATACAATGCTTCTGTGTAGTTTATATTTGAACATATTCTTTTTTCCACTATTATCCACTTAGCGCTACGAATGTCCAGTTGCATTTTCTACAGACAGAGTGTTTCAAAACCGCTCAATCAAAAGTACGGTTTAACTCTGTTAGCTGAATGCTCAGATCAGAAAGAAGTTTCACAGAATGCTTCTGTGTAGTTTATATTTGAATATATTCCTTTTTCCACTACTACTCTCTTAGCGCTCCAAATGTCCAGTTGCATTTTCTACAGAAAGAGTGTTCAGATCTGCTCAATCCAAAGTATGGTTTAACTCTGTTAGCTGAATGCACAGATCAGAAAGAAGTTTCACAGAATGATTCTGTGTAGTTTATATTTGGAGACATTCCTTTTTCCACTATTACCCTCTTAGCGCTCCGAATCTCCACTTGCATTTTCTACAGAAAGAGTGTTTCAGAACGGCTCAATCAGAACTAAGGTTCAATTCTTTTAGTTGAACAAACAGAACAGAAAGAAGTTTCACACAATTCTTCTGTGTAGTTTTTATTTGTAGACATTCTTTTTCCCAATATAGGCCTCTTAGCGCTCAGAATGTCCAATTGCAGTTTCTACAGAAAGAGTGTTTCAGAACGGCTCAATCAAAAGTAATGTTCAACTCTGTTAGTTGAATGCACAGAACAGAAAGAAGTTTCATACAATGCTTCTGTGTAGTTTATATTTGAACATATTCTTTTTTCCACTATTACCCACTTAGCGCTACGAATGTCCAGTTGCATTTTCTACAGACAGAGTGTTTCAAAACTGCTCAATCAAAAGTATGTTATAACTCTGTTAGCTGAATGCTCAGATCAGAAAGAAGTTTCACAGAATGCTTCTGTGTAGTTTATATTTGAATATATTCCTTTTTCCACTACTACGCTCTTAGCGCTCCAAATGTCCAGTTGCATTTTCTACAGAAAGAGTGTTCAGATCTGCTCAATCAAAAGCATGGTTTAACACTGTTAGCTGAATGCACAGATCAGAAAGAAGTTTCACCGAATGATTCTGTGTAGTTTATATTTGAAGACATTCCTTTTTCACTATTACCATCTTACCGCTCCGAATCTCCACTTGCATTTTCTACAAAAAGTGTGTTTCATAACTGCTCAATCAAAAATATGTTTTATCTCTGTTAACTGAATTTACAGATCAGAAATAGGTTTCACAGAATGCATCTGTGTAGTTTTTATTTGAAGATATTCTTTTTCCCAATGTAGGCCTCTTAGCACTTAGCATGTCCAATTGCAGTTTCTACAGAAAGAGTGTTTCAGAACGGCTCAATCAAAAGTAAGGTTCAACTCTGTTAGTTGAATGCACAGAACAGAAAGAATTTTCACAGAATGCTACTGTGTAGTTTCTATTTGAATATATTCCTTTTTCCACTATTACCCTCTTAGCGCTCCGAATGTCCACTTGCATTTTCTACAGAAAGAGTGTTCAGAACTGCGCAATCAAAAGTATGGTTTAAATCTGTTAGCTTAATGAACATATCAGAAATAAGTTTCACACAATTCTTCTGTGTAGTTTTTATTTGAAGATATTATTTTTCCCAATAGAGGAATCTTCGCGCTCAGAATGTCCAATTGCAGTTTCTACGGAAAGAGTGTTTCAGAAAGGCTCAATCAAAAGTAAGGTTCAACTCTGTTAGTTGAATGCACAGAACATAAAGAAGTTTCATACAATGCTTCTGTGTAGTTTATATTTGAACATATTATTTTTTCCACTATTACCCACTTAGCGCTACGAATGTCCAGTTGCATTTTCTACAGACAGAGTGTTTCAAAACTGCTCAATCAAAAGTATGGTTTAACTCTGTTAGCTGAATGCTCACATCAGAAAGAAGTTTCACAGAATGCTTCTGTGTAGTTTATATTTGAATATATTCCTTTTTCCACTACTACTCTCTTAGCGCTCCAAATGTCCAGTTGCATTTTCGACAGAAAGAGTGTTCAGATCTGCTCAATCAAAAGTATGGTTTAACTCTGTTAGCTGAATGCACAGATCAGAAAGAAGTTTCACAGAATGATTCTGTGTAGTTTATATTTGGAGACATTCCTTTTTCCACTATTACCCACTTAGCGCTCCGAATATCCACTTGCATTTTCTACAGAAAGAGTGTTTCAGAACGGCTCAATCAGAACTAAGGTTCAATTCTTTTAGTTGAACAAACAGAACAGAAAGAAGTTTCACACAATTCTTCTGTGTAGTTTTTATTTGTAGACATTCTTTTTCCCAATATAGGCCTCTTAGCGCTCAGAATGTCCAATTGCAGTTTCTACAGAAAGAGTGTTTCAGAACGGCTCAATCAAAAGTAAGGTTCAACTCTGTTAGTTGAATGCACAGAACAGAAAGAAGTTTCATACAATGCTTCTGTGTAGTTTATATTTGAACATATTCTTTTTTCCACTATTACCCACTTAGCGCTACGAATGTCCAGTTGCATTTTCTACAGACAGAGTGTTTCAAAACTGCTCAATCAAAAGTATGGTTTAACTCTGTTAGCTGAATGCTCAGATCAGAAAGAAGTTTCACAGAATGCTTCTGTGTAGTTTATATTTGAATATATTCCTTTTTCCACTACTACGCTCTTAGCGCTCCAAATGTCCAGTTGCATTTTCTACAGAAAGAGTGTTCAGATCTGCTCAATCAAAAGCATGGTTTAACTCTGTTAGCTGAATGCACAGATCAGAAAGAAGTTTCACCGAATGATTCTGTGTAGTTTATATTTGAAGACATTCCTTTTTCCACTATTACCCTCTTAGCGCTCCGAATCTCCACTTGCATTTTCTACAAAAAGAGTGTTTCATAACTGCTCAATCAAAAATATGTTTTATCTCTGTTAACTGAATTTACAGATCAGGAATAAGTTTCACAGAATGCATCTTTGTAGTTTTTATTTGAAGATATTCTTTTTCCCAATGTAGGCCTCTTAGCGCTTAGCAGGCCCAATTGCAGTTTTTACAGAAAGAGTGTTTCAGAACGGCTCAATCAAAAGTAAGGTTCAACTCTGTCAGTTGAATGCACAGAACAGAAAGAATTTTCACAGAATGCTACTGTGTAGTTTATATTTGAATATATTCCTTTTTCCACTATTACCCTCTTAGCGCTCCGAATGTCCACTTGCATTTTCTACAGAAAGAGTGTTCAGAACTGCGCAATCAAAAGTATGGTTTAACTCTGTTAGCTTAATGAACATATCAGAAATAAGTTTCACACAATGCTTCTGTGTAGTTTTTATTTGAAGATATTATTTTTCCCAATATAGGCCTCTTAGCGCTCAGAATGTCCAATTGCAGTTTCTACAGAAAGAGTGTTTCAGAAAGGCTCAATCAAAAGTAAGGTTCAACTCTGTTAGTTGAATGCACAGAACAGAAAGAAGTTTCATACAATGCTTCTGTGTAGTTTATATTTGAACATATTCTTTTTTCCACTATTATCCACTTAGCGCTACGAATGTCCAGTTGCATTTTCTACAGACAGAGTGTTTCAAAACCGCTCAATCAAAAGTACGGTTTAACTCTGTTAGCTGAATGCTCAGATCAGAAAGAAGTTTCACAGAATGCTTCTGTGTAGTTTATATTTGAATATATTCCTTTTTCCACTACTACTCTCTTAGCGCTCCAAATGTCCAGTTGCATTTTCTACAGAAAGAGTGTTCAGATCTGCTCAATCCAAAGTATGGTTTAACTCTGTTAGCTGAATGCACAGATCAGAAAGAAGTTTCACAGAATGATTCTGTGTAGTTTATATTTGGAGACATTCCTTTTTCCACTATTACCCTCTTAGCGCTCCGAATCTCCACTTGCATTTTCTACAGAAAGAGTGTTTCAGAACGGCTCAATCAGAACTAAGGTTCAATTCTTTTAGTTGAACAAACAGAACAGAAAGAAGTTTCACACAATTCTTCTGTGTAGTTTTTATTTGTAGACATTCTTTTTCCCAATATAGGCCTCTTAGCGCTCAGAATGTCCAATTGCAGTTTCTACAGAAAGAGTGTTTCAGAACGGCTCAATCAAAAGTAATGTTCAACTCTGTTAGTTGAATGCACAGAACAGAAAGAAGTTTCATACAATGCTTCTGTGTAGTTTATATTTGAACATATTCTTTTTTCCACTATTACCCACTTAGCGCTACGAATGTCCAGTTGCATTTTCTACAGACAGAGTGTTTCAAAACTGCTCAATCAAAAGTATGTTATAACTCTGTTAGCTGAATGCTCAGATCAGAAAGAAGTTTCACAGAATGCTTCTGTGTAGTTTATATTTGAATATATTCCTTTTTCCACTACTACGCTCTTAGCGCTCCAAATGTCCAGTTGCATTTTCTACAGAAAGAGTGTTCAGATCTGCTCAATCAAAAGCATGGTTTAACACTGTTAGCTGAATGCACAGATCAGAAAGAAGTTTCACCGAATGATTCTGTGTAGTTTATATTTGAAGACATTCCTTTTTCACTATTACCATCTTACCGCTCCGAATCTCCACTTGCATTTTCTACAAAAAGTGTGTTTCATAACTGCTCAATCAAAAATATGTTTTATCTCTGTTAACTGAATTTACAGATCAGAAATAGGTTTCACAGAATGCATCTGTGTAGTTTTTATTTGAAGATATTCTTTTTCCCAATGTAGGCCTCTTAGCACTTAGCATGTCCAATTGCAGTTTCTACAGAAAGAGTGTTTCAGAACGGCTCAATCAAAAGTAAGGTTCAACTCTGTTAGTTGAATGCACAGAACAGAAAGAATTTTCACAGAATGCTACTGTGTAGTTTCTATTTGAATATATTCCTTTTTCCACTATTACCCTCTTAGCGCTCCGAATGTCCACTTGCATTTTCTACAGAAAGAGTGTTCAGAACTGCGCAATCAAAAGTATGGTTTAAATCTGTTAGCTTAATGAACATATCAGAAATAAGTTTCACACAATTCTTCTGTGTAGTTTTTATTTGAAGATATTATTTTTCCCAATAGAGGCCTCTTCGCGCTCAGAATGTCCAATTGCAGTTTCTACGGAAAGAGTGTTTCAGAAAGGCTCAATCAAAAGTAAGGTTCAACTCTGTTAGTTGAATGCACAGAACATAAAGAAGTTTCATACAATGCTTCTGTGTAGTTTATATTTGAACATATTATTTTTTCCACTATTACCCACTTAGCGCTACGAATGTCCAGTTGCATTTTCTACAGACAGAGTGTTTCAAAACTGCTCAATCAAAAGTATGGTTTAACTCTGTTAGCTGAATGCTCACATCAGAAAGAAGTTTCACAGAATGCTTCTGTGTAGTTTATATTTGAATATATTCCTTTTTCCACTACTACTCTCTTAGCGCTCCAAATGTCCAGTTGCATTTTCGACAGAAAGAGTGTTCAGATCTGCTCAATCAAAAGTATGGTTTAACTCTGTTAGCTGAATGCACAGATCAGAAAGAAGTTTCACAGAATGATTCTGTGTAGTTTATATTTGGAGACATTCCTTTTTCCACTATTACCCACTTAGCGCTCCGAATATCCACTTGCATTTTCTACAGAAAGAGTGTTTCAGAACGGCTCAATCAGAACTAAGGTTCAATTCTTTTAGTTGAACAAACAGAACAGAAAGAAGTTTCACACAATTCTTCTGTGTAGTTTTTATTTGTAGACATTCTTTTTCCCAATATAGGCCTCTTAGCGCTCAGAATGTCCAATTGCAGTTTCTACAGAAAGAGTGTTTCAGAACGGCTCAATCAAAAGTAATGTTCAACTCTGTTAGTTGAATGCACAGAACAGAAAGAAGTTTCATACAATGCTTCTGTGTAGTTTATATTTGAACATATTCTTTTTTCCACTATTACCCACTTAGCGCTACGAATGTCCAGTTGCATTTTCTACAGACAGAGTGTTTCAAAACTGCTCAATCAAAAGTATGGTATAACTCTGTTAGCTGAATGCTCAGATCAGAAAGAAGTTTCACAGAATGCTTCTGTGTAGTTTATATTTGAATATATTCCTTTTTCCACTACTACGCTCTTAGCGCTCCAAATGTCCAGTTGCATTTTCTACAGAAAGAGTGTTCAGATCTGCTCAATCAAAAGCATGGTTTAACTCTGTTAGCTGAATGCACAGATCAGAAAGAAGTTTCACCGAATGATTCTGTGTAGTTTATATTTGAAGACATTCCTTTTTCCACTATTACCCTCTTAGCTCTCCGAATCTCCACTTGCATTTTCTACAAAAAGAGTGTTTCATAACTGCTCAATCAAAAATATGTTTTATCTCTGTTAACTGAATTTACAGTTCAGGAATAAGTTTCACAGAATGCATCTTTGTAGTTTTTATTTGAAGATATTCTTTTTCCCAATGTAGGCCTCTTAGCGCTTAGCAGGCCCAATTGCAGTTTTTACAGAAAGAGTGTTTCAGAACGGCTCAATCAAAAGTAAGGTTCAACTCTGTCAGTTGAATGCACAGAACAGAAAGAATTTTCACAGAATGCTACTGTGTAGTTTATATTTGAATATATTCCTTTTTCCACTATTACCCTCTTAGCGCTCCGAATGTCCACTTGCATTTTCTACAGAAAGAGTGTTCAGAACTGCGCAATCAAAAGTATGGTTTAACTCTGTTAGCTTAATGAACATATCAGAAATAAGTTTCACACAATGCTTCTGTGTAGTTTTTATTTGAAGATATTATTTTTCCCAATATAGGCCTCTTAGCGCTCAGAATGTCCAATTGCAGTTTCTACAGAAAGAGTGTTTCAGAAAGGCTCAATCAAAAGTAAGGTTCAACTCTGTTAGTTGAATGCACAGAACAGAAAGAAGTTTCATACAATGCTTCTGTGTAGTTTATATTTGAACATATTCTTTTTTCCACTATTATCCACTTAGCGCTACGAATGTCCAGTTGCATTTTCTACAGACAGAGTGTTTCAAAACCGCTCAATCAAAAGTACGGTTTAATTCTGTTAGCTGAATGCTCAGATCAGAAAGAAGTTTCACAGAATGCTTCTGTGTAGTTTATATTTGAATATATTCCTTTTTCCACTACTACTCTCTTAGCGCTCCAAATGTCCAGTTGCATTTTCTACAGAAAGAGTGTTCAGATCTGCTCAATCCAAAGTATGGTTTAACTCTGTTAGCTGAATGCACAGATCAGAAAGAAGTTTCACAGAATGATTCTGTGTAGTTTATATTTGGAGACATTCCTTTTTCCACTATTACCCTCTTAGCGCTCCGAATCTCCACTTGCATTTTCTACAGAAAGAGTGTTTCAGAACGGCTCAATCAGAACTAAGGTTCAATTCTTTTAGTTGAACAAACAGAACAGAAAGAAGTTTCACACAATTCTTCTGTGTAGTTTTTATTTGTAGACATTCTTTTTCCCAATATAGGCCTCTTAGCGCTCAGAATGTCCAATTGCAGTTTCTACAGAAAGAGTGTTTCAGAACGGCTCAATCAAAAGTAATGTTCAACTCTGTTAGTTGAATGCACAGAACAGAAAGAAGTTTCATACAATGCTTCTGTGTAGTTTATATTTGAACATATTCTTTTTTCCACTATTACCCACTTAGCGCTACGAATGTCCAGTTGCATTTTCTACAGACAGAGTGTTTCAAAACTGCTCAATCAAAAGTATGTTATAACTCTGTTAGCTGAATGCTCAGATCAGAAAGAAGTTTCACAGAATGCTTCTGTGTAGTTTATATTTGAATATATTCCTTTTTCCACTACTACGCTCTTAGCGCTCCAAATGTCCAGTTGCATTTTCTACAGAAAGAGTGTTCAGATCTGCTCAATCAAAAGCATGGTTTAACACTGTTAGCTGAATGCACAGATCAGAAAGAAGTTTCACCGAATGATTCTGTGTAGTTTATATTTGAAGACATTCCTTTTTCACTATTACCATCTTACCGCTCCGAATCTCCACTTGCATTTTCTACAAAAAGTGTGTTTCATAACTGCTCAATCAAAAATATGTTTTATCTCTGTTAACTGAATTTACAGATCAGAAATAGGTTTCACAGAATGCATCTGTGTAGTTTTTATTTGAAGATATTCTTTTTCCCAATGTAGGCCTCTTAGCACTTAGCATGTCCAATTGCAGTTTCTACAGAAAGAGTGTTTCAGAACGGCTCAATCAAAAGTAAGGTTCAACTCTGTTAGTTGAATGCACAGAACAGAAAGAATTTTCACAGAATGCTACTGTGTAGTTTCTATTTGAATATATTCCTTTTTCCACTATTACCCTCTTAGCGCTCCGAATGTCCACTTGCATTTTCTACAGAAAGAGTGTTCAGAACTGCGCAATCAAAAGTATGGTTTAAATCTGTTAGCTTAATGAACATATCAGAAATAAGTTTCACACAATTCTTCTGTGTAGTTTTTATTTGAAGATATTATTTTTCCCAATAGAGGCCTCTTCGCGCTCAGAATGTCCAATTGCAGTTTCTACGGAAAGAGTGTTTCAGAAAGGCTCAATCAAAAGTAAGGTTCAACTCTGTTAGTTGAATGCACAGAACATAAAGAAGTTTCATACAATGCTTCTGTGTAGTTTATATTTGAACATATTATTTTTTCCACTATTACCCACTTAGCGCTACGAATGTCCAGTTGCATTTTCTACAGACAGAGTGTTTCAAAACTGCTCAATCAAAAGTATGGTTTAACTCTGTTAGCTGAATGCTCACATCAGAAAGAAGTTTCACAGAATGCTTCTGTGTAGTTTATATTTGAATATATTCCTTTTTCCACTACTACTCTCTTAGCGCTCCAAATGTCCAGTTGCATTTTCGACAGAAAGAGTGTTCAGATCTGCTCAATCAAAAGTATGGTTTAACTCTGTTAGCTGAATGCACAGATCAGAAAGAAGTTTCACAGAATGATTCTGTGTAGTTTATATTTGGAGACATTCCTTTTTCCACTATTACCCACTTAGCGCTCCGAATATCCACTTGCATTTTCTACAGAAAGAGTGTTTCAGAACGGCTCAATCAGAACTAAGGTTCAATTCTTTTAGTTGAACAAACAGAACAGAAAGAAGTTTCACACAATTCTTCTGTGTAGTTTTTATTTGTAGACATTCTTTTTCCCAATATAGGCCTCTTAGCGCTCAGAATGTCCAATTGCAGTTTCTACAGAAAGAGTGTTTCAGAACGGCTCAATCAAAAGTAATGTTCAACTCTGTTAGTTGAATGCACAGAACAGAAAGAAGTTTCATACAATGCTTCTGTGTAGTTTATATTTGAACATATTCTTTTTTCCACTATTACCCACTTAGCGCTACGAATGTCCAGTTGCATTTTCTACAGACAGAGTGTTTCAAAACTGCTCAATCAAAAGTATGGTATAACTCTGTTAGCTGAATGCTCAGATCAGAAAGAAGTTTCACAGAATGCTTCTGTGTAGTTTATATTTGAATATATTCCTTTTTCCACTACTACGCTCTTAGCGCTCCAAATGTCCAGTTGCATTTTCTACAGAAAGAGTGTTCAGATCTGCTCAATCAAAAGCATGGTTTAACTCTGTTAGCTGAATGCACAGATCAGAAAGAAGTTTCACCGAATGATTCTGTGTAGTTTATATTTGAAGACATTCCTTTTTCCACTATTACCCTCTTAGCTCTCCGAATCTCCACTTGCATTTTCTACAAAAAGAGTGTTTCATAACTGCTCAATCAAAAATATGTTTTATCTCTGTTAACTGAATTTACAGTTCAGGAATAAGTTTCACAGAATGCATCTTTGTAGTTTTTATTTGAAGATATTCTTTTTCCCAATGTAGGCCTCTTAGCGCTTAGCAGGCCCAATTGCAGTTTTTACAGAAAGAGTGTTTCAGAACGGCTCAATCAAAAGTAAGGTTCAACTCTGTTAGTTGAATGCACAGAACAGAAAGAATTTTCACAGAATGCTACTGTGTAGTTTATATTTGAATATATTCCTTTTTCCACTATTACCCTCTTAGCGCTCCGAATGTCCACTGGCATTTTCTACAGAAAGAGTGTTCAGAACTGCGCAATCAAAAGTATGGTTTAACTCTGTTAGCTTAATGAACATATCAGAAATAAGTTTCACACAATGCTTCTGTGTAGTTTTTATTTGAAGATATTATTTTTCCCAATATAGGCCTCTTAGCGCTCAGAATGTCCAATTGCAGTTTCTACAGAAAGAGTGTTTCAGAAAGGCTCAATCAAAAGTAAGGTTCAACTCTGTTAGTTGAATGCACAGAACAGAAAGAAGTTTCATACAATGCTTCTGTGTAGTTTATATTTGAACATATTCTTTTTTCCACTATTATCCACTTAGCGCTACGAATGTCCAGTTGCATTTTCTACAGACAGAGTGTTTCAAAACTGCTCAATCAAAAGTATGGTTTAACTCTGTTAGCTGAATGCTCAGATCAGAAAGAAGTTTCACAGAATGCTTCTGTGTAGTTTATATTTGAATATATTCCTTTTTCCACTACTACGCTCTTAGCGCTCCAAATGTCCAGTTGCATTTTCTACAGAAAGAGTGTTCAGATCTGCTCAATCCAAAGTATGGTTTAACTCTGTTAGCTGAATGCACAGATCAGAAAGAAGTTTCACAGAATGATTCTGTGTAGTTTATATTTGGAGACATTCCTTTTTCCACTATTACCCTCTTAGCGCTCCGAATCTCCACTTGCATTTTCTACAGAAAGACTGTTTCAGAACGGCTCAATCAAAACTAAGGTTCAACTCTTTTAGTTGAACAAACAGAACAGAAAGAATTTTCACACAACTCTTCTGTGTAGTTTTTATTTGTAGACATTCTTTTTCCCAATATAGGCCTCTTAGCGCTCAGAATGTCCAATTGCAGTTTCTACAGAAAGAGTGTTTCAGAACGGCTCAATCAAAAGTATGGTTCAACTCTGTTAGTTGAATGCACAGAACAGAAAGAAGTTTCATACAATGCTTCTGTGTAGTTTATATTTGAACATATTCTTTTTTCCACTATTACCCACTTAGCGCTACGAATGTCCAGTTGCATTTTCTACAGACAGAGTGTTTCAAAACTGCTCAATCAAAAGTATGGTTTAACTCTGTTAGCTGAATGCTCAGATCAGAAAGAATTTTCACAGAATGCTTCTGTGTAGTTTATATTTGAATATATTCCTTTTTCCACTACTACGCTCTTAGCGCTCCAAATGTCCAGTTGCATTTTCTACAGAAAGAGTGTTCAGATCTGCTCAATCAACAGTATGGTTTAACTCTGTTAGCTGAATGCACAGATCAGAAAGAAGTTTCACCGAATGATTCTGTGTAGTTTATATTTGAAGACATTCCTTTTTCACTATTACCATCTTAGCGCTCCGAATCTCCACTTGCATTTTCTACAAAAAGTGTGTTTCATAACTACTCAATCAAAAATATGTTTTATCTCTGTTAACTGAATTTACAGATCAGAAATAAGTTTCACAGAATGCATCTGTGTAGTTTTTATTTGAAGATATTCTTTTTCCCAATGTAGGCCTCTTAGCGCTTAGCATGTCCAATTGCAGTTTCTACAGAAAGAGTGTTTCAGAACGGCTCAATCAAAAGTAAGGTTCAACTCTGTTAGTTGAATGCACAGAACAGAAAGAATTTTCACAGAATGCTACTGTGTAGTTTCTATTTGAATATATTCCTTTTTCCACTATTACCCTCTTAGCGCTCCGAATGTCCACTTGCATTTTCTACAGAAAGAGTGTTCAGAACTGCGCAATCAAAAGTATGGTTTAAATCTGTTAGCTTAATGAACATATCAAAAATAAGTTTCACACAATTCTTCTGTGTAGTTTTTATTTGAAGATATTATTTTTCCCAATAGAGGCCTCTTAGCGCTCAGAATGTCCAATTGCAGTTTCTACGGAAAGAGTGTTTCAGAAAGGCTCAATCAAAAGTAAGGTTCAACTCTGTTAGTTGAATGCACAGAACATAAAGAAGTTTCATACAATGCTTCTGTGTAGTTTATATTTGAACATATTCTTTTTTCCACTATTACCCACTTAGCGCTACGAATGTCCAGTTGCATTTTCTACAGACAGAGTGTTTCAAAACTGCTCAATCAAAAGGATGGTTTAACTCTGTTAGCTGAATGCTCACATCAGAAAGAAGTTTCACAGAATGCTTCTGTGTAGTTTATATTTGAATATATTCCTTTTTCCACTACTACTCTCTTAGCGCTCCAAATGTCCAGTTGCATTTTCGACAGAAAGAGTGTTCAGATCTGCTCAATCAAAAGTATGGTTTAACTCTGTTAGCTGAATGCACAGATCAGAAAGAAGTTTCACAGAATGATTCTGTGTAGTTTATATTTGGAGACATTCCTTTTTCCACTATTACCCTCTTAGCGCTCCGAATCTCCACTTGCATTTTCTACAGAAAGAGTGTTTCAGAACGGCTCAATCAGAACTAAGGTTCAATTCTTTTAGTTGAACAAACAGAACAGAAAGAAGTTTCACACAATTCTTCTGTGTAGTTTTTATTTGTAGACATTCTTTTTCCCAATATAGGCCTCTTAGCGCTCAGAATGTCCAATTGCAGTTTCTACAGAAAGAGTGTTTCAGAACGGCTCAATCAAAAGTAATGTTCAACTCTGTTAGTTGAATGCACAGAACAGAAAGAAGTTTCATACAATGCTTCTGTGTAGTTTATATTTGAACATATTCTTTTTTCCACTATTACCCACTTAGCGCTACGAATGTCCAGTTGCATTTTCTACAGACAGAGTGTTTCAAAACTGCTCAATCAAAAGTATGGTATAACTCTGTTAGCTGAATGCTCAGATCAGAAAGAAGTTTCACAGAATGCTTCTGTGTAGTTTATATTTGAATATATTCCTTTTTCCACTACTACGCTCTTAGCGCTCCAAATGTCCAGTTGCATTTTCTACAGAAAGAGTGTTCAGATCTGCTCAATCAAAAGCATGGTTTAACTCTGTTAGCTGAATGCACAGATCAGAAAGAAATTTCACCGAATGATTCTGTGTAGTTTATATTTGAAGACATTCCTTTTTCACTATTACCCTCTTAGCGCTCCGAATCTCCACGTGCATTTTCTACAAAAAGTGTGTTTCATAACTGCTCAATCAAAAATATGTTTTATCTCTGTTAACTGAATTTACAGATCAGAAATAGGTTTCACAGAATGCATCTGTGTAGTTTTTATTTGAAGATATTCTTTTTCCCAATGTAGGCCTCTTAGCGCTTAGCATGTCCAATTGCAGTTTCTACAGAAAGAGTGTTTCAGAACGGCTCAATCAAAAGTAAGGTTCAACTCTGTTAGTTGAATGCACAGAACAGAAAGAATTTTCACAGAATGCTACTGTGTATTTTCTATTTGAATATATTCCTTTTTCCACTATTACCCTCTTAGCGCTCCGAATGTCCACTTGCATTTTCTACAGAAAGAGTGTTCAGAACTGCGCAATCAAAAGTATGGTTTAAATCTGTTAGCTTAATGAACATATCAGAAATAAGTTTCACACAATTCTTCTGTGTAGTTTTTATTTGAAGATATTATTTTTCCCAATAGAGGCCTCTTAGCGCTCAGAATGTCCAATTGCAGTTTCTACGGAAAGAGTGTTTCAGAAAGGCTCAATCAAAAGTAAGGTTCAACTCTGTTAGTTGAATGCACAGAACATAAAGAAGTTTCATACAATGCTTCTGTGTAGTTTATATTTGAACATATTCTTTTTTCCACTATTACCCACTTAGCGCTACGAATGTCCAGTTGCATTTTCTACAGACAGAGTGTTTCAAAACTGCTCAATCAAAAGGATGGTTTAACTCTGTTAGCTGAATGCTCACATCAGAAAGAAGTTTCACAGAATGCTTCTGTGTAGTTTATATTTGAATATATTCCTTTTTCCACTACTACTCTCTTAGCGCTCCAAATGTGCAGTTGCATTTTCGACAGAAAGAGTGTTCAGATCTGCTCAATCAAAAGTATGGTTTAACTCTGTTAGCTGAATGCACAGATCAGAAAGAAGTTTCACAGAATGATTCTGTGTAGTTTATATTTGGAGACATTCCTTTTTCCACTATTACCCTCTTAGCGCTCCGAATCTCCACTTGCATTTTCTACAGAAAGAGTGTTTCAGAACGGCTCAATCAGAACTAAGGTTCAATTCTTTTAGTTGAACAAACAGAACAGAAAGAAGTTTCACACAATTCTTCTGTGTAGTTTTTATTTGTAGACATTCTTTTTCCCAATATAGGCCTCTTAGCGCTCAGAATGTCCAATTGCAGTTTCTACAGAAAGAGTGTTTCAGAACGGCTCAATCAAAAGTAATGTTCAACTCTGTTAGTTGAATGCACAGAACAGAAAGAAGTTTCATACAATGCTTCTGTGTAGTTTATATTTGAACATATTCTTTTTTCCACTATTACCCACTTAGCGCTACGAATGTCCAGTTGCATTTTCTACAGACAGAGTGTTTCAAAACTGCTCAATCAAAAGTATGGTATAACTCTGTTAGCTGAATGCTCAGATCAGAAAGAAGTTTCACAGAATGCTTCTGTGTAGTTTATATTTGAATATATTCCTTTTTCCACTACTACGCTCTTAGCGCTCCAAATGTCCAGTTGCATTTTCTACAGAAAGAGTGTTCAGATCTGCTCAATCAAAAGCATGGTTTAACTCTGTTAGCTGAATGCACAGATCAGAAAGAAGTTTCACCGAATGATTCTGTGTAGTTTATATTTGAAGACATTCCTTTTTCACTATTACCCTCTTAGCGCTCCGAATCTCCACGTGCATTTTCTACAAAAAGTGTGTTTCATAACTGCTCAATCAAAAATATGTTTTATCTCTGTTAACTGAATTTACAGATCAGAAATAGGTTTCACAGAATGCATCTGTGTAGTTTTTATTTGAAGATATTCTTTTTCCCAATGTAGGCCTCTTAGCGCTTAGCATGTCCAATTGCAGTTTCTACAGAAAGAGTGTTTCAGAACGGCTCAATCAAAAGTAAGGTTCAACTCTGTTAGTTGAATGCACAGAACAGAAAGAATTTTCACAGAATGCTACTGTGTATTTTCTATTTGAATATATTCCTTTTTCCACTATTACCCTCTTAGCGCTCCGAATGTCCACTTGCATTTTCTACAGAAAGAGTGTTCAGAACTGCGCAATCAAAAGTATGGTTTAAATCTGTTAGCTTAATGAACATATCAGAAATAAGTTTCACACAATTCTTCTGTGTAGTTTTTATTTGAAGATATTATTTTTCCCAATAGAGGCCTCTTAGCGCTCAGAATGTCCAATTGCAGTTTCTACGGAAAGAGTGTTTCAGAAAGGCTCAATCAAAAGTAAGGTTCAACTCTGTTAGTTGAATGCACAGAACATAAAGAAGTTTCATACAATGCTTCTGTGTAGTTTATATTTGAACATATTCTTTTTTCCACTATTACCCACTTAGCGCTACGAATGTCCAGTTGCATTTTCTACAGACAGAGTGTTTCAAAACTGCTCAATCAAAAGGATGGTTTAACTCTGTTAGCTGAATGCTCACATCAGAAAGAAGTTTCACAGAATGCTTCTGTGTAGTTTATATTTGAATATATTCCTTTTTCCACTACTACTCTCTTAGCGCTCCAAATGTCCAGTTGCATTTTCGACAGAAAGAGTGTTCAGATCTGCTCAATCAAAAGTATGGTTTAACTCTGTTAGCTGAATGCACAGATCAGAAAGAAGTTTCACAGAATGATTCTGTGTAGTTTATATTTGGAGACATTCCTTTTTCCACTATTACCCTCTTAGCGCTCCGAATCTCCACTTGCATTTTCTACAGAAAGAGTGTTTCAGAACGGCTCAATCAGAACTAAGGTTCAATTCTTTTAGTTGAACAAACAGAACAGAAAGAAGTTTCACACAATTCTTCTGTGTAGTTTTTATTTGTAGACATTCTTTTTCCCAATATAGGCCTCTTAGCGCTCAGAATGTCCAATTGCAGTTTCTACAGAAAGAGTGTTTCAGAACGGCTCAATCAAAAGTAATGTTCAACTCTGTTAGTTGAATGCACAGAACAGAAAGAAGTTTCATACAATGCTTCTGTGTAGTTTATATTTGAACATATTCTTTTTTCCACTATTACCCACTTAGCGCTACGAATGTCCAGTTGCATTTTCTACAGACAGAGTGTTTCAAAACTGCTCAATCAAAAGTATGGTATAACTCTGTTAGCTGAATGCTCAGATCAGAAAGAAGTTTCACAGAATGCTTCTGTGTAGTTTATATTTGAATATATTCCTTTTTCCACTACTACGCTCTTAGCGCTCCAAATGTCCAGTTGCATTTTCTACAGAAAGAGTGTTCAGATCTGCTCAATCAAAAGCATGGTTTAACTCTGTTAGCTGAATGCACAGATCAGAAAGAAGTTTCACCGAATGATTCTGTGTAGTTTATATTTGAAGACATTCCTTTTTCACTATTACCCTCTTAGCGCTCCGAATCTCCACGTGCATTTTCTACAAAAAGTGTGTTTCATAACTGCTCAATCAAAAATATGTTTTATCTCTGTTAACTGAATTTACAGATCAGAAATAGGTTTCACAGAATGCATCTGTGTAGTTTTTATTTGAAGATATTCTTTTTCCCAATGTAGGCCTCTTAGCGCTTAGCATGTCCAATTGCAGTTTCTACAGAAAGAGTGTTTCAGAACGGCTCAATCAAAAGTAAGGTTCAACTCTGTTAGTTGAATGCACAGAACAGAAAGAATTTTCACAGAATGCTACTGTGTATTTTCTATTTGAATATATTCCTTTTTCCACTATTACCCTCTTAGCGCTCCGAATGTCCACTTGCATTTTCTACAGAAAGAGTGTTCAGAACTGCGCAATCAAAAGTATGGTTTAAATCTGTTAGCTTAATGAACATATCAGAAATAAGTTTCACACAATTCTTCTGTGTAGTTTTTATTTGAAGATATTATTTTTCCCAATAGAGGCCTCTTAGCGCTCAGAATGTCCAATTGCAGTTTCTACGGAAAGAGTGTTTCAGAAAGGCTCAATCAAAAGTAAGGTTCAACTCTGTTAGTTGAATGCACAGAACATAAAGAAGTTTCATACAATGCTTCTGTGTAGTTTATATTTGAACATATTCTTTTTTCCACTATTACCCACTTAGCGCTACGAATGTCCAGTTGCATTTTCTACAGACAGAGTGTTTCAAAACTGCTCAATCAAAAGGATGGTTTAACTCTGTTAGCTGAATGCTCACATCAGAAAGAAGTTTCACAGAATGCTTCTGTGTAGTTTATATTTGAATATATTCCTTTTTCCACTACTACTCTCTTAGCGCTCCAAATGTCCAGTTGCATTTTCGACAGAAAGAGTGTTCAGATCTGCTCAATCAAAAGTATGGTTTAACTCTGTTAGCTGAATGCACAGATCAGAAAGAAGTTTCACAGAATGATTCTGTGTAGTTTATATTTGGAGACATTCCTTTTTCCACTATTACCCTCTTAGCGCTCCGAATCTCCACTTGCATTTTCTACAGAAAGAGTGTTTCAGAACGGCTCAATCAGAACTAAGGTTCAATTCTTTTAGTTGAACAAACAGAACAGAAAGAAGTTTCACACAATTCTTCTGTGTAGTTTTTATTTGTAGACATTCTTTTTCCCAATATAGGCCTCTTAGCGCTCAGAATGTCCAATTGCAGTTTCTACAGAAAGAGTGTTTCAGAACGGCTCAATCAAAAGTAATGTTCAACTCTGTTAGTTGAATGCACAGAACAGAAAGAAGTTTCATACAATGCTTCTGTGTAGTTTATATTTGAACATATTCTTTTTTCCACTATTACCCACTTAGCGCTACGAATGTCCAGTTGCATTTTCTACAGACAGAGTGTTTCAAAACTGCTCAATCAAAAGTATGGTATAACTCTGTTAGCTGAATGCTCAGATCAGAAAGAAGTTTCACAGAATGCTTCTGTGTAGTTTATATTTGAATATATTCCTTTTTCCACTACTACGCTCTTAGCGCTCCAAATGTCCAGTTGCATTTTCTACAGAAAGAGTGTTCAGATCTGCTCAATCAAAAGCATGGTTTAACTCTGTTAGCTGAATGCACAGATCAGAAAGAAGTTTCACCGAATGATTCTGTGTAGTTTATATTTGAAGACATTCCTTTTTCACTATTACCCTCTTAGCGCTCCGAATCTCCACGTGCATTTTCTACAAAAAGTGTGTTTCATAACTGCTCAATCAAAAATATGTTTTATCTCTGTTAACTGAATTTACAGATCAGAAATAGGTTTCACAGAATGCATCTGTGTAGTTTTTATTTGAAGATATTCTTTTTCCCAATGTAGGCCTCTTAGCGCTTAGCATGTCCAATTGCAGTTTCTACAGAAAGAGTGTTTCAGAACGGCTCAATCAAAAGTAAGGTTCAACTCTGTTAGTTGAATGCACAGAACAGAAAGAATTTTCACAGAATGCTACTGTGTATTTTCTATTTGAATATATTCCTTTTTCCACTATTACCCTCTTAGCGCTCCGAATGTCCACTTGCATTTTCTACAGAAAGAGTGTTCAGAACTGCGCAATCAAATGTATGGTTTAAATCTGTTAGCTTAATGAACATATCAGAAATAAGTTTCACACAATTCTTCTGTGTAGTTTTTATTTGAAGATATTATTTTTCCCAATAGAGGCCTCTTAGCGCTCAGAATGTCCAATTGCAGTTTCTACGGAAAGAGTGTTTCAGAAAGGCTCAATCAAAAGTAAGGTTCAACTCTGTTAGTTGAATGCACAGAACATAAAGAAGTTTCATACAATGCTTCTGTGTAGTTTATATTTGAACATATTCTTTTTTCCACTATTACCCACTTAGCGCTACGAATGTCCAGTTGCATTTTCTACAGACAGAGTGTTTCAAAACTGCTCAATCAAAAGGATGGTTTAACTCTGTTAGCTGAATGCTCACATCAGAAAGAAGTTTCACAGAATGCTTCTGTGTAGTTTATATTTGAATATATTACTTTTTCCACTACTACTCTCTTAGCGATCCAAATGTCCAGTTGCATTTTCTACAGAAAGAGTGTTCAGATCTGCTCAATCAAAAGTATGGTTTAACTCTGTTACCTGAATGCACAGATCAGAAAGAAGTTTCAAAGAATGATTCTGTGTAGTTTATATTTGGAGACATTCCTTTTTCCACTATTACCCTCTTAGCGCTCCGAATCTCCACTTGCATTTTCTACAGTAAGAGTGTTTCAGAACGGCTCAATCCAAACTAAGGTTCAACTCTTTTAGTTGAACAAACAGAACAGAAAGAAGTTTCACACAATTCTTCTGTGTAGTTTTTATTTGTAGACATTCTTTTTCCCAATATAGGCCTCTTAGCGCTCAGAATGTCCAATTGCAGTTTCTACAGAAAGAGTGTTTCAGAACGGCTCAATCAAAAGTAAGGTTCAACTCTGTTAGTTGAATGCACAGAACAGAAAGAAGTTTCATACAATGCTTCTGTGTAGTTTATATTTGAACATATTCTTTTTTCCACTATTACCCACTTAGCGCTACGAATGTCCAGTTGCATTTTCTACAGACAGAGTGTTTCAAAACTGCTCAATCAAAAGTATGGTTTAACTCTGTTAGCTGAATGCTCAGATCAGAAAGAAGTTTCACAGAATGCTTCTGTGTAGTTTATATTTGAATATATTCCTTTTTCCACTACTACGCTCTTAGCGCTCCAAATGTCCAGTTGCATTTTCTACAGAAAGAGTGTTCAGTTCTGCTCAATCAAAAGCATGGTTTAACTCTGTTAGCTGAATGCACAGATCAGAAAGAAGTTTCACCGAATGATTCTGTGTAGTTTATATTTGAAGACATTCCTTTTTCACTATTACCCTCTTAGCGCTCCGAATCTCCACGTGCATTTTCTACAAAAAGTGTGTTTCATAACTGCTCAATCAAAAATATGTTTTATCTCTGTTAACTGAATTTACAGATCAGAAATAGGTTTCACAGAATGCATCTGTGTAGTTTTTATTTGAAGATATTCTTTTTCCCAATGTAGGCCTCTTAGCGCTTAGCATGTCCAATTGCAGTTTCTACAGAAAGAGTGTTTCAGAACGGCTCAATCAAAAGTAAGGTTCAACTCTGTTAGTTGAATGCACAGAACAGAAAGAATTTTCACAGAATGCTACTGTGTATTTTCTATTTGAATATATTCCTTTTTCCACTATTACCCTCTTAGCGCTCCGAATGTCCACTTGCATTTTCTACAGAAAGAGTGTTCAGAACTGCGCAATCAAAAGTATGGTTTAAATCTGTTAGCTTAATGAACATATCAGAAATAAGTTTCACACAATTCTTCTGTGTAGTTTTTATTTGAAGATATTATTTTTCCCAATAGAGGCCTCTTCGCGCTCAGAATGTCCAATTGCAGTTTCTACGGAAAGAGTGTTTCAGAAAGGCTCAATCAAAAGTAAGGTTCAACTCTGTTAGTTGAATGCACAGAACATAAAGAAGTTTCATACAATGCTTCTGTGTAGTTTATATTTGAACATATTCTTTTTTCCACTATTACCCACTTAGCGCTACGAATGTCCAGTTGCATTTTCTACAGACAGAGTGTTTCAAAACTGCTCAATCAAAAGGATGGTTTAACTCTGTTAGCTGAATGCTCACATCAGAAAGAAGTTTCACAGAATGCTTCTGTGTAGTTTATATTTGAATATATTACTTTTTCCACTACTACTCTCTTAGCGATCCAAATGTCCAGTTGCATTTTCTACAGAAAGAGTGTTCAGATCTGCTCAATCAAAAGTATGGTTTAACTCTGTTACCTGAATGCACAGATCAGAAAGAAGTTTCACAGAATGATTCTGTGTAGTTTATATTTGGAGACATTCCTTTTTCCACTATTACCCTCTTAGCGCTCCGAATCTCCACTTGCATTTTCTACAGTAAGAGTGTTTCAGAACGGCTCAATCCAAACTAAGGTTCAACTCTTTTAGTTGAACAAACAGAACAGAAAGAAGTTTCACACAATTCTTCTGTGTAGTTTTTACTTGTAGACATTCTTTTTCCCAATATAGGCCTCTTAGCGCTCAGAATGTCCAATTGCAGTTTCTACAGAAAGAGTGTTTCAGAACGGCTCAATCAAAAGTAAGGTTCAACTCTGTTAGTTGAATGCACAGAACAGAAAGAAGTTTCATGCAATGCTTCTGTGTAGTTTATATTTGAACATATTCTTTTTTCCACTATTACCCACTTAGCGCTACGAATGTCCAGTTGCATTTTCTACAGACAGAGTGTTTCAAAACTGCTCAATCAAAAGTATGGTTTAACTCTGTTAGCTGAATGCTCAGATCAGAAAGAAGTTTCACAGAATGCTTCTGTGTAGTTTATATTTGAATATATTCCTTTTTCCACTACTACTCTCTTAGCGCTCCAAATGTCCAGTTGCATTTTCTACAGAAAGAGTGTTCAGATCTGCTCAATCCAAAGTATGGTTTAACTCTGTTAGCTGAATGCACAGATCAGAAAGAAGTTTCACAGAATGATTCTGTGTAGTTTATATTTGGAGACATTCCTTTTTCCACTATTACCCTCTTAGCGCTCCGAATCTCCACTTGCATTTTCTACAGAAAGACTGTTTCAGAACGGCTCAATCAAAACTAAGGTTCAACTCTTTTAGTTGAACAAACAGAACAGAAAGAATTTTCACACAATTCTTCTGTGTAGTTTTTATTTGTAGACATTCTTTTTCCCAATATAGGCCTCTTAGCGCTCAGAATGTCCAATTGCAGTTTCTACAGAAAGAGTGTTTCAGAACGGCTCAATCAAAAGTATGGTTCAACTCTGTTAGTTGAATGCACAGAACAGAAAGAAGTTTCATACAATGCTTCTGTGTAGTTTATATTTGAACATATTCTTTTTTCCACTATTACCCACTTAGCGCTACGAATGTCCAGTTGCATTTTCTACAGACAGAGTGTTTCAAAACTGCTCAATCAAAAGTATGGTTTAACTCTGTTAGCTGAATGCTCAGATCAGAAAGAATTTTCACAGAATGCTTCTGTGTAGTTTATATTTGAATATATTCCTTTTTCCACTACTACGCTCTTAGCGCTCCAAATGTCCAGTTGCATTTTCTACAGAAAGAGTGTTCAGATCTGCTCAATCAACAGTATGGTTTAACTCTGTTAGCTGAATGCACAGATCAGAAAGAAGTTTCACCGAATGATTCTGTGTAGTTTATATTTGAAGACATTCCTTTTTCACTATTACCATCTTAGCGCTCCGAATCTCCACTTGCATTTTCTACAAAAAGTGTGTTTCATAACTACTCAATCAAAAATATGTTTTATCTCTGTTAACTGAATTTACAGATCAGAAATAAGTTTCACAGAATGCATCTGTGTAGTTTTTATTTGAAGATATTCTTTTTCCCAATGTAGGCCTCTTAGCGCTTAGCATGTCCAATTGCAGTTTCTACAGAAAGAGTGTTTCAGAACGGCTCAATCAAAAGTAAGGTTCAACTCTGTTAGTTGAATGCACAGAACAGAAAGAATTTTCACAGAATGCTACTGTGTAGTTTCTATTTGAATATATTCCTTTTTCCACTATTACCCTCTTAGCGCTCCGAATGTCCACTTGCATTTTCTACAGAAAGAGTGTTCAGAACTGCGCAATCAAAAGTATGGTTTAAATCTGTTAGCTTAATGAACATATCAAAAATAAGTTTCACACAATTCTTCTGTGTAGTTTTTATTTGAAGATATTATTTTTCCCAATAGAGGCCTCTTAGCGCTCAGAATGTCCAATTGCAGTTTCTACGGAAAGAGTGTTTCAGAAAGGCTCAATCAAATGTAAGGTTCAACTCTGTTAGTTGAATGCACAGAACATAAAGAAGTTTCATACAATGCTTCTGTGTAGTTTATATTTGAACATATTCTTTTTTCCACTATTACCCACTTAGCGCTACGAATGTCCAGTTGCATTTTCTACAGACAGAGTGTTTCAAAACTGCTCAATCAAAAGGATGGTTTAACTCTGTTAGCTGAATGCTCACATCAGAAAGAAGTTTCACAGAATGCTTCTGTGTAGTTTATATTTGAATATATTCCTTTTTCCACTACTACTCTCTTAGCGCTCCAAATGTCCAGTTGCATTTTCGACAGAAAGAGTGTTCAGATCTGCTCAATCAAAAGTATGGTTTAACTCTGTTAGCTGAATGCACAGATCAGAAAGAAGTTTCACAGAATGATTCTGTGTAGTTTATATTTGGAGACATTCCTTTTTCCACTATTACCCTCTTAGCGCTCCGAATCTCCACTTGCATTTTCTACAGAAAGAGTGTTTCAGAACGGCTCAATCAGAACTAAGGTTCAATTCTTTTAGTTGAACAAACAGAACAGAAAGAAGTTTCACCCAATTCTTCTGTGTAGTTTTTATTTGTAGACATTCTTTTTCCCAATATAGGCCTCTTAGCGCTCAGAATGTCCAATTGCAGTTTCTACAGAAAGAGTGTTTCAGAACGGCTCAATCAAAAGTAATGTTCAACTCTGTTAGTTGAATGCACAGAACAGAAAGAAGTTTCATACAATGCTTCTGTGTAGTTTATATTTGAACATATTCTTTTTTCCACTATTACCCACTTAGCGCTACGAATGTCCAGTTGCATTTTCTACAGACAGAGTGTTTCAAAACTGCTCAATCAAAAGTATGGTATAACTCTGTTAGCTGAATGCTCAGATCAGAAAGAAGTTTCACAGAATGCTTCTGTGTAGTTTATATTTGAATATATTACTTTTTCCACTACTACGCTCTTAGCGCTCCAAATGTCCAGTTGCATTTTCTACAGAAAGAGTGTTCAGATCTGCTCAATCAAAAGCATGGTTTAACTCTGTTAGCTGAATGCACAGATCAGAAAGAAGTTTCACCGAATGATTCTGTGTAGTTTATATTTGAAGACATTCCTTTTTCACTGTTACCCTCTTAGCGCTCCGAATCTCCACTTGCATTTTCTACAAAAAGTGTGTTTCATAACTGCTCAATCAAAAATATGTTTTATCTCTGTTAACTGAATTTACAGATCAGAAATAGGTTTCACAGAATGCATCTGTGTAGTTTTTATTTGAAGATATTCTTTTTCCCAATGTAGGCCTCTTAGCGCTTAGCATGTCCAATTGCAGTTTCTACAGAAAGACTGTTTCAGAACGGCTCAATCAAAAGTAAGGTTCAACTCTGTTAGTTGAATGCACAGAACAGAAAGAATTTTCACAGAATGCTACTGTGTATTTTCTATTTGAATATATTCCTTTTTCCACTATTACCCTCTTAGCGCTCCGAATGTCCACTTGCATTTTCTACAGAAAGAGTGTTCAGAACTGCGCAATCAAAAGTATGGTTTAAATCTGTTAGCTTAATGAACATATCAGAAATAAGTTTCACACAATTCTTCTGTGTAGTTTTTATTTGAAGATATTATTTTTCCCAATAGAGGCCTCTTAGCGCTCAGAATGTCCAATTGCAGTTTCTACGGAAAGAGTGTTTCAGAAAGGCTCAATCAAAAGTAAGGTTCAACTCTGTTAGTTGAATGCACAGAACATAAAGAAGTTTCATACAATGCTTCTGTGTAGTTTATATTTGAACATATTCTTTTTTCCACTATTACCCACTTAGCGCTACGAATGTCCAGTTGCATTTTCTACAGACAGAGTGTTTCAAAACTGCTCAATCAAAAGGATGGTTTAACTCTGTTAGCTGAATGCTCACATCAGAAAGAAGTTTCACAGAATGCTTCTGTGTAGTTTATATTTGAATATATTCCTTTTTCCACTACTACTCTCTTAGCGATCCAAATGTCCAGTTGCATTTTCTACAGAAAGAGTGTTCAGATCTGCTCAATCAAAAGTATGGTTTAACTCTGTTACCTGAATGCACAGATCAGAAAGAAGTTTCACAGAATGATTCTGTGTAGTTTATATTTGGAGACATTCCTTTTTCCACTATTACCCTCTTAGCGCTCCGAATCTCCACTTGCATTTTCTACAGTAAGAGTGTTTCAGAACGGCTCAATCCAAACTAAGGTTCAACTCTTTTAGTTGAACAAACAGAACAGAAAGAAGTTTCACACAATTCTTCTGTGTAGTTTTTATTTGTAGACATTCTTTTTCCCAATATAGGCCTCTTAGCGCTCAGAATGTCCAATTGCAGTTTCTACAGAAAGAGTGTTTCAGAACGGCTCAATCAAAAGTAAGGTTCAACTCTGTTAGTTGAATGCACAGAACAGAAAGAAGTTTCATACAATGCTTCTGTGTAGTTTATATTTGAACATATTCTTTTTTCCACTATTACCCACTTAGCGCTACGAATGTCCAGTTGCATTTTCTACAGACAGAGTGTTTCAAAACTGCTCAATCAAAAGTATGGTTTAACTCTGTTAGCTGAATGCTCAGATCAGAAAGAAGTTTCACAGAATGCTTCTGTGTAGTTTATATTTGAATA
The DNA here is from genome assembly GCF_028878055.3 of Symphalangus syndactylus. Taxonomy (NCBI): domain Eukaryota; kingdom Metazoa; phylum Chordata; class Mammalia; order Primates; family Hylobatidae; genus Symphalangus; species Symphalangus syndactylus. The sequence continues at coordinate 2,623,254 of NC_072433.2, forward strand.
TATTCCTTTTTCCACTACTATGCTCTTAGCGCTCCAAATGTCCAGTTGCATTTTCTACAGAAAGAGTGTTCAGATCTGCTCAATCAAAAGTATGGTTTAACTCTGTTTGCTGAATGCTCAGATCAGAAAGAAGTTTCACCGAATGATTCTGTGTAGTTTATATTTGAAGACATTCCTTTTTCCACTATTACCATCTTAGCGCTCCGAATCTCCACTTGCATTTTCTACAAAAAGAGTGTTTCATAACTGCTCAATCAAAAATATGTTTTATCTCTGTTAACTGAATTTACAGATCAGAAATAAGTTTCACAGAATGCATCTGTGTAGTTTTTATTTGAAGATATTCTTTTTCCCAATGTAGGCCTCTTAGCGCTTAGCATGTCCAATTGCAGTTTCTACAGAAAGAGTGTTTCAGAACGGCTCAATCAAAAGTAAGGTTCAACTCTGTTAGTTGAATGCACAGAACAGAAAGAATTTTCACAGAATGCTACTGTGTAGTTTATATTTGAATATATTCCTTTTTCCACTATTACCCTCTTAGCACTCCGAATGTCCACTTGCATTTTCTACAGAAAGAGTGTTCAGAACTGCGCAATCAAATGTATGGTTTAACTCTGTTAGCTTAATGAACATATCAGAAATAAGTTTCACACAATGCTTCTGTGTAGTTTTTATTTGAAGATAGTATTTTTCCCAATAGAGGCCTCTTAGCGCTCAGAATGTCCAATTGCAGTTTCTACAGAAAGAGTGTTTCAGAAAGGCTCAATCAAAAGTAAGGTTCAACTCTGTTAGTTGAATGCACAGAACAGAAAGAAGTTTCATACAATGCTTCTGTGTAGTTTATATTTGAACATATTCTTTTTTCCACTATTACCCACTTAGCGCTACGAATGTCCAGTTGCATTTTCTACAGACAGAGTGTTTCAAAACTGCTCAATCAAAAGTATGGTTTAACTCTGTTAGCTGAATGCTCAGATCAGAAAGAAGTTTCACAGAATGCTTCTGTGTAGTTTATATTTGAATATATTCCTTTTTCCACTACTACTCTCTTAGCGCTCCAAATGTCCAGTTGCATTTTCTACAGAAAGAGTGTTCAGATCTGCTCAATCAAAAGTATGGTTTAACTCTGTTAGCTGAATGCACAGATCAGAAAGAAGTTTCACAGAATGATTCTGTGTAGTTTATATTTGGAGACATTCCTTTTTCCACTATTACCCTCTTAGCGCTCCGAATCTCCACTTGCATTTTCTACAGAAAGAGTGTTTCAGAACGGCTCAATCAAAACTAAGGTTCAACTCTTTTAGTTGAACAAACAGAACAGAAAGAAGTTTCACACAATTCTTCTGTGTAGTTTTTATTTGTAGACATTCTTTTTCCCAATATAGGCCTCCTAGCGCTCAGAATGTCCAATTGCAGTTTCTACAGAAAGAGTGTTTCAGAACGGCTCAATCAAAAGTAAGGTTCAACTCTGTTAGTTGAATGCACAGAACAGAAAGAAGTTTCATACAAAGCTTCTGTGTAGTTTATATTTGAACATATTCTTTTTTCCACTATTACCCACTTTGCGCTACGAATGTCCAGTTGCATTTTCTACAGACAGAGTGTTTCAAAACTGCTCAATCAAAAGTATGGTTTAACTCTGTTAGCTGAATGCTCAGATCAGAAAGAAGGTTCACAGAATGCTTCTGTGTAGTTTATATTTGAATATATTCCTTTTTCCACGACTACTCTCTTAGCGCTCCAAATGTCCAGTTGCATTTTCTACAGAAAGAGTGTTCAGATCTGCTCAATCAAAAGTATGGTTTAACTCTGTTAGCTGAATGCACAGATCAGAAAGAAGTTTCACAGAATGATTCTGTGTAGTTTATATTTGGAGACATTCCTTTTTTTACTATTACCCACTTAGCGCTCCGAATCTCCACTTGCATTTTCTACAGAAAGAGTTTTTCATAACTGCTCAATCAAAAATATGTTTTATCTCTGTTAACTGAATTTACAGATCAGAAATAAGTTTCACAGAATGCATCTGTGTAGTTTTTATTTGAAGATATTCTTTTTCCCAATATAGGCCTCTTAGCGCTTAGCATGTCCAATTGCAGTTTCTACAGAAAGAGTGTTTCAGAACGGCTCAATCAAAGGTAAGGTTCAACTCTGTTAGTTGAATGCACAGAACAGAAAGAATTTTCACAGAATGCTACTGTGTAGTTTATATTTGAATATATTAATATTTCCACTATTACCATCTTAGCGCTCCAAATGTCCACTTGCATTTTCTACAGAAAGAGTGTTCAGAACTGCGCAATCAAAAGTATGGTTTAACTCTGTTAGCTTAATGAACATATCAGAAATAAGTTTCACACAATGATTCTGTGTAGTTTTTATTTGAAGATATTATTTTTCCCAATATAGGCCTCTTAGCGCTCAGAATATCCAATTGCAGTTTCTACAGAAAGAGTGTTTCAGAAAGGCTCAATCAAAAGTAAGGTTCAACTCTGTTAGTTGAATGCACAGAACAGAAAGAAGTTTCATACAATGCTTCTGTGTAGTTTATATTTGAACATATTCTTTTTTCCACTATTACCCACTTAGCGCTACGAATGTCCAGTTGCATTTTCTACAGACAGAGTGTTTCAAAACTGCTCAATCAAAAGTATGGTTTAACTCTGTTAGCTGAATGCTCAGATCAGAAAGAAGTTTCACAGAATGCTTCTGTGTAGTTTATATTTGCATATATTCCTTTTTCCACTACTACTCTCTTAGCGCTCCAAATGTCCAGTTGCATTCTCTACAGAAAGAGTGTTCAGATCTGCTCAATCAAAAGTATGGTTTAACTCTGTTAGCTGAATGCACAGATCAGAAAGAAGTTTCACAGAATGATTCTGTGTAGTTTATATTTGGAGACATTCCTTTTTCCACTATTACCCTCTTAGCGCTCCGAATCTCCACTTGCATTTTCTACAGAAAGAGTGTTTCAGAACGGCTCAATCAAAACTAAGGTTCAACTCTTTTAGTTGAACAAACAGAACAGAAAGTAGTTTCACACAATTCTTCTGTGTAGTTTTTATTTGTAGACATTCTTTTTCCCAATATAGGCCTCTTAGCGCTCAGAATGTCCAATTGCAGTTTCTACAGAAAGAGTGTTTCAGAACGGCTCAATCTAAAGTAAGGTTCAACTCTGTTAGTTGAATGCACAGAACAGAAAGAAGTTTCATACAATGCTTCTGTGTAGTTTATATTTGAACATATTCTTTTTTCCACTATTACCCACTTAGCGCTACGAATGTCCAGTTGCATTTTCTACAGACAGAGTGTTTCAAAACTGCTCAATCAAAAGTATGGTTTAACTCTGTTAGCTGAATGCTCAGATCACAAAGAAGTTTCACAGAATGCTTCTGTGTACTTTATATTTGAATATATTCCTTTTTCCACTACTACGCTCTTAGCGCTCCAAATGTCCACTTGCATTTCCTACAGAAAGAGTGTTCAGATCTGCTCAATCAAAAGTATGGTTTAACTCTGTTAGCTGAATGCACAGATCAGAAAGAAGTTTCACCGAATGATTCTGTGTAGTTTATATTTGAAGACATTCCTTTTTCCACTGGTACCCTCTTAGCGCTCCGAATCTCCACTTGCATTTTGTACAAAAAGAGTGTTTCATAACTGCTCAATCAAAAATATGTTTTATCTCTGTTAACTGAATTTACAGATCAGAAATAAGTTTCACAGAATGCATCTGTGTAGTTTTTATTTGAAGATATTCTTTTTCCCAATGTAGGCCTCTTAGCGCTTAGCATGTCCAATTGCAGTTTCTACAGAAAGAGTGTTTCAGAACGGCTCAATCAAAAGTAAGGTTCAACTCTGTTAGTTGAATGCACAGAACAGAAAGAATTTTCACAGAATGCTACTGTGTAGTTTATATTTGAATATATTCCTTTTTCCACTATTACCCTCTTAGCACTCCGAATGTCCACATGCATTTTCTACAGAAAGAGTGTTCAGAACTGCGCAATCAAATGTATGGTTTAACTCTGTTAGCTTAATGAACATATCAGAAATAAGTTTCACACAATGCTTCTGTGTAGTTTTTATTTGAAGATATTATTTTTCCCAATAGAGGCCTCTTAGCGCTCAGAATGTCCAATTGCAGTTTCTACAGAAAGAGTGTTTCAGAAAGGCTCAATCAAAAGTAAGGTTCAACTCTGTTAGTTGAATGCACAGAACAGAAAGAAGTTTCATACAATGCTTCTGTGTAGTTTATATTTGAACATATTCTTTTTTCCACTATTACCCACTTAGCGCTACGAATGTCCAGTTGCATTTTCTACAGACAGAGTGTTTCAAAACTGCTCAATCAAAAGTATGGTTTAACTCTATTAGCTGAATGCTCAGATCAGAAAGAAGTTTCACAGAATGCTTCTGTGTAGTTTATATTTTAATATATTCCTTTTTCCACTACTACTCTCTTAGCGCTCCAAATGTCCAGTTGCATTTTCTACAGAAAGAGTGTTCAGATCTGCTCAATCAAAAGTATGGTTTAACTCTGTTAGCTGAATGCACAGATCAGAAAGAAGTTTCACAGAATGATTCTGTGTAGTTTATATTTGGAGACATTCCTTTTTCCACTATTACCCTCTTAGCGCTCCGAATCTCCACTTGCATTTTCTACAGAAAGAGTGTTTCAGAACGGCTCAATCAAAACTAAGGTTCAACTCTTTTAGTTGAACAAACAGAACAGAAAGAAGTTTCACACAATTCTTCTGTGTAGTTTTTATTTGTAGACATTCTTTTTCCCAATATAGGCCTCCTAGCGCTCAGAATGTCCAATTGCAGTTTCTACAGAAAGAGTGTTTCAGAACGGCTCAATCAAAAGTAAGGTTCAACTCTGTTAGTTGAATGCACAGAACAGAAAGAAGTTTCATACAAAGCTTCTGTGTAGTTTATATTTGAACATATTCTTTTTCCACTATTACCCACTTTGCGCTACGAATGTCCAGTTGCATTTTCTACAGACAGAGTGTTTCAAAACTGCTCAATCAAAAGTATGGTTTAACTCTGTTAGCTGAATGCTCAGATCAGAAAGAAGTTTCACAGAATGCTTCTGTGTAGTTTATATTTGAATATATTCCTTTTTCCACGACTACTCTCTTAGCGCTCCAAATGTCCAGTTGCATTTTCTACAGAAAGAGTGTTCAGATCTGCTCAATCAAAAGTATGGTTTAACTCTGTTAGCTGAATGCACAGATCAGAAAGAAGTTTCACAGAATGATTCTGTGTAGTTTATATTTGGAGACATTCCTTTTTTTACTATTACCCACTTAGCGCTCCGAATCTCCACTTGCATTTTCTACAGAAAGAGTTTTTCATAACTGCTCAATCAAAAATATGTTTTATCTCTGTTAACTGAATTTACAGATCAGAAATAAGTTTCACAGAATGCATCTGTGTAGTTTTTATTTGAAGATATTCTTTTTCCCAATGTAGGCCTCTTAGCGCTTAGCATGTCCAATTGCAGTTTCTACAGAAAGAGTGTTTCAGAACGGCTCAATCAAAGGTAAGGTTCAACTCTTTTAGTTGAATGCACAGAACAGAAAGAATTTTCACAGAATGCTACTGTGTAGTTTATATTTGAATATATTAATATTTCCACTATTACCATCTTAGCGCTCCAAATGTCCACTTGCATTTTCTACAGAAAGAGTGTTCAGAACTGCGCAATCAAAAGTATGGTTTAACTCTGTTAGCTTAATGAACATATCAGAAATAAGTTTCACACAATGATTCTGTGTAGTTTTTATTTGAAGATATTATTTTTCCCAATATAGGCCTCTTAGCGCTCAGAATATCCAATTGCAGTTTCTACAGAAAGAGTGTTTCAGAAAGGCTCAATCAAAAGTAAGGTTCAACTCTGTTAGTTGAATGCACAGAACAGAAAGAAGTTTCATACAATGCTTCTGTGTAGTTTATATTTGAACATATTCTTTTTTCCACTATTACCCACTTAGCGCTACGAATGTCCAGTTGCATTTTCTACAGACAGAGTGTTTCAAAACTGCTCAATCAAAAGTATGGTTTAACTCTGTTAGCTGAATGCTCAGATCAGAAAGAAGTTTCACAGAATGCTTCTGTGTAGTTTATATTTGCATATATTCCTTTTTCCACTACTACTCTCTTAGCGCTCCAAATGTCCAGTTGCATTTTCTACAGAAAGAGTGTTCAGATCTGCTCAATCAAAAGTATGGTTTAACTCTGTTAGCTGAATGCACAGATCAGAAAGAAGTTTCACAGAATGATTCTGTGTAGTTTATATTTGGAGACATTCCTCTTTCCACTATTACCCTCTTAGCGCTCCGAATCTCCACTTGCATTTTCTACAGAAAGAGTGTTTCAGAACGGCTCAATCAAAACTAAGGTTCAACTCTTTTAGTTGAACAAACAGAACAGAAAGGAGTTTCACACAATTCTTCTGTGTAATTTTTATTTGTAGATATTCTTTTTCCCAATATAGGCCTCTTAGCGCTCAGAATGTCCAATTGCAGTTTCTACAGAAAGAGTGTTTCAGAACGGCTCAATCTAAAGTAAGGTTCAACTCTGTTAGTTGAATGCACAGAACAGAAAGAAGTTTCATACAATGCTTCTGTGTAGTTTATATTTGAACATATTCTTTTTTCCACTATTACCCACTTAGCGCTACGAATGTCCAGTTGCATTTTCTACAGACAGAGTGTTTCAAAACTGCTCAATCAAAAGTATGGTTTAACTCTGTTTGCTGAATGCTCAGATCACAAAGAAGTTTCACAGAATGCTTCTGTGTACTTTATATTTGAATATATTCCTTTTTCCACTACTACGCTCTTAGCGCTCCAAATGTCCAGTTGCATTTTCTACAGAAAGAGTGTTCAGATCTGCTCAATCAAAAGTATGGTTTAACTCTGTTAGCTGAATGCACAGATCAGAAAGAAGTTTCACCGAATGATTCTGTGTAGTTTATATTTGAAGACATTCCTTTTTCCACTGGTACCCTCTTAGCGCTCCGAATCTCCACTTGCATTTTCTACAAAAAGAGTGTTTCATAACTGCTCAATCAAAAATATGTTTTATCTCTGTTAACTGAATTTACAGATCAGAAATAAGTTTCACAGAATGCATCTGTGTAGTTTTTATTTGAAGATATTCTTTTTCCCAATGTAGGCCTCTTAGCGCTTAGCATGTCCAATTGCAGTTTCTACAGAAAGAGTGTTTCAGAACGGCTCAATCAAAAGTAAGGTTCAACTCTGTTAGTTGAATGCACAGAACAGAAAGAATTTTCACAGAATGCTACTGTGTAGTTTATATTTGAATATATTCCTTTTTCCACTATTACCCTCTTAGCACTCCGAATGTCCACTTGCATTTTCTACAGAAAGAGTGTTCAGAACTGCGCAATCAAATGTATGGTTTAACTCTGTTAGCTTAATGAACATATCAGAAATAAGTTTCACACAATGCTTCTGTGTAGTTTTTATTTGAAGATATTATTTTTCCCAATAGAGGCCTCTTAGCGCTCAGAATGTCCAATTGCAGTTTCTACAGAAAGAGTGTTTCAGAAAGGCTCAATCAAAAGTAAGGTTCAACTCTGTTAGTTGAATGCACAGAACAGAAAGAAGTTTCATACAATGCTTCTGTGTAGTTTATATTTGAACATATTCTTTTTTCCACTATTACCCACTTAGCGCTACGAATGTCCAGTTGCATTTACTACAGACAGAGTGTTTCAAAACTGCTCAATCAAAAGTATGGTTTAACTCTGTTAGCTGAATGCTCAGATCAGAAAGAAGTTTCACAGAATGCTTCTGTGTAGTTTATATTTGAATATATTCCTTTTTCCACTACTACTCTTTTAGCGCTCCAAATGTCCAGTTGCATTTTCTACAGAAAGAGTGTTCAGATCTGCTCAATCAAAAGTATGGTTTAACTCTGTTAGCTGAATGCACAGATCAGAAAGAAGTTTCACAGAATGATTCTGTGTAGTTTATATTTGGAGACATTCCTTTTTCCACTATTACCCTCTTAGCGCTCCGAATCTCCACTTGCATTTTCTACAGAAAGAGTGTTTCAGAACGGCTCAATCAAAACTAAGGTTCAACTCTTTTAGTTGAACAAACAGAACAGAAAGAAGTTTCACACAATTCTTCTGTGTAGTTTTTATTTGTAGACATTCTTTTTCCCAATATAGGCCTCCTAGCGCTCAGAATGTCCAATTGCAGTTTCTACAGAAAGAGTGTTTCAGAACGGCTCAATCAAAAGTAAGGTTCAACTCTGTTAGTTGAATGCACAGAACAGAAAGAAGTTTCATACAAAGCTTCTGTGTAGTTTATATTTGAACATATTCTTTTTTCCACTCTTACCCACTTTGCGCTACGAATGTCCAGTTGCATTTTCTACAGACAGAGTTTTTCAAAACTGCTCAATCAAAAGTATGGTTTAACTCTGTTAGCTGAATGCTCAGATCAGAAAGAAGTTTCACAGAATGCTTCTGTGTAGTTTATATTTGAATATATTCCTTTTTCCACTACTACGCTCTTAGCGCTCCAAATGTCCAGTTGCATTTTCTACAGAAAGAGTGTTCAGATCTGCTCAATCAAAAGTATGGTTTAACTCTGTTAGCTGAATGCACAGATCAGAAAGAAGTTTCACCGAATGATTCTGTGTAGTTTATATTTGAAGACATTCCTTTTTCCACTATTACCCTCTTAGCGCTCCGAATCTACACTTGCATTTTCTACAAAAAGAGTGTTTCATAACTGCTCAATCAAAAATATGTTTTATCTCTGTTAACTGAATTTACAGATCAGAAATAAGTTTCACAGAATGCATCTGTGTAGTTTTTATTTGAAGATATTCTTTTTCCCAATGTAGGCCTCTTAGCGCTTAGCATGTCCAATTGCAGTTTCTACAGAAAGATTGTTTCAGAACGGCTCAATCAAAAGTAAGGTTCAACTCTGTTAGTTGAATAAACAGAACAGGAAGAATTTTCACAGAATGCTACTGTGTAGTTTATATTTGAATATATTCCTTTTTCCACTATTACCCTCTTAGCGCTCCGAATGTCCACTTGCATTTTCTACAGAAAGAGTGTTCAGAACTGCGCAATCAAAAGTATGGTTTAACTCTGTAAGCTTAATGAACATATCAGAAATAAGTTTCACACAAAGCTTCTGTGTAGTTTTTATTTGAAGATATTATTTTTCCCAATAGAAGCCTCTTAGCGCTCAGAATGTCCAATTGCAGTTTCTACAGAAAGAGTGTTTCAAAAAGGCTCAATCAAAAGTAAGGTTGAACTCTGTTAGTTGAATGCACAGAACAGAAAGAAGTTTCATACAATGCTTCTGTGTAGTTTACATTTGAACATATTCTTTTTTCCACTATTACCCACTTAGCGCTACGAATGTCCAGTTGCATTTTCTACAGACAGAGTGTTTCAAAACTGCTCAATCAAAAGTATGGTTTAACTCTGTTAGCTGAATGCTCAGATCAGAAAGAAGTTTCACAGAATGCTTCTGTGTAGTTTATATTTGAATATATTCCTTTTTCCACGACTACTCTCTTAGCGCTCCAAATGTCCAGTTGCATTTTCTACAGAAAGAGTGTTCAGATCTGCTCAATCAAAAGTATGGTTTAACTCTGTTAGCTGAATGCACAGATCAGAAAGAAGTTTCACAGAATGATTCTGTGTAGTTTATATTTGGAGACATTCCTTTTTTTACTATTACCCACTTAGCGCTCCGAATCTCCACTTGCATTTTCTACAGAAAGAGTTTTTCATAACTGCTCAATCAAAAATATGTTTTATCTCTGTTAACTGAATTTACAGATCAGAAATAAGTTTCACAGAATGCATCTGTGTAGTTTTTATTTGAAGATATTCTTTTTCCCAATGTAGGCCTCTTAGCGCTTAGCATGTCCAATTGCAGTTTCTACAGAAAGAGTGTTTCAGAACGGCTCAATCAAAGGTAAGGTTCAACTCTTTTAGTTGAATGCACAGAACAGAAAGAATTTTCACAGAATGCTACTGTGTAGTTTATATTTGAATATATTAATATTTCCACTATTACCATCTTAGCGCTCCAAATGTCCACTTGCATTTTCTACAGAAAGAGTGTTCAGAACTGCGCAATCAAAAGTATGGTTTAACTCTGTTAGCTTAATGAACATATCAGAAATAAGTTTCACACAATGATTCTGTGTAGTTTTTATTTGAAGATATTATTTTTCCCAATATAGGCCTCTTAGCGCTCAGAATATCCAATTGCAGTTTCTACAGAAAGAGTGTTTCAGAAAGGCTCAATCAAAAGTAAGGTTCAACTCTGTTAGTTGAATGCACAGAACAGAAAGAAGTTTCATACAATGCTTCTGTGTAGTTTATATTTGAACATATTCTTTTTTCCACTATTACCCACTTAGCGCTACGAATGTCCAGTTGCATTTTCTACAGACAGAGTGTTTCAAAACTGCTCAATCAAAAGTATGGTTTAACTCTGTTAGCTGAATGCTCAGATCAGAAAGAAGTTTCACAGAATGCTTCTGTGTAGTTTATATTTGCATATATTCCTTTTTCCACTACTACTCTCTTAGCGCTCCAAATGTCCAGTTGCATTTTCTACAGAAAGAGTGTTCAGATCTGCTCAATCAAAAGTATGGTTTAACTCTGTTAGCTGAATGCACAGATCAGAAAGAAGTTTCACAGAATGATTCTGTGTAGTTTATATTTGGAGACATTCCTCTTTCCACTATTACCCTCTTAGCGCTCCGAATCTCCACTTGCATTTTCTACAGAAAGAGTGTTTCAGAACGGCTCAATCAAAACTAAGGTTCAACTCATTTAGTTGAACAAACAGAACAGAAAGGAGTTTCACACAATTCTTCTGTGTAATTTTTATTTGTAGACATTCTTTTTCCCAATATAGGCCTCTTAGCGCTCAGAATGTCCAATTGCAGTTTCTACAGAAAGAGTGTTTCAGAACGGCTCAATCTAAAGTAAGGTTCAACTCTGTTAGTTGAATGCACAGAACAGAAAGAAGTTTCATACAATGCTTCTGTGTAGTTTATATTTGAACATATTCTTTTTTCCACTATTACCCACTTAGCGCTACGAATGTCCAGTTGCATTTTCTACAGACAGAGTGTTTCAAAACTGCTCAATCAAAAGTATGGTTTAACTCTGTTTGCTGAATGCTCAGATCACAAAGAAGTTTCACAGAATGCTTCTGTGTACTTTATATTTGAATATATTCCTTTTTCCACTACTACGCTCTTAGCGCTCCAAATGTCCAGTTGCATTTTCTACAGAAAGAGTGTTCAGATCTGCTCAATCAAAAGTATGGTTTAACTCTGTTAGCTGAATGCACAGATCAGAAAGAAGTTTCACCGAATGATTCTGTGTAGTTTATATTTGAAGACATTCCTTTTTCCACTGGTACCCTCTTAGCGCTCCGAATCTCCACTTGCATTTTCTACAAAAAGAGTGTTTCATAACTGCTCAATCAAAAATATGTTTTATCTCTGTTAACTGAATTTACAGATCAGAAATAAGTTTCACAGAATGCATCTGTGTAGTTTTTATTTGAAGATATTCTTTTTCCCAATGTAGGCCTCTTAGCGCTTAGCATGTCCAATTGCAGTTTCTACAGAAAGAGTGTTTCAGAACGGCTCAATCAAAAGTAAGGTTCAACTCTGTTAGTTGAATGCACAGAACAGAAAGAATTTTCACAGAATGCTACTGTGTAGTTTATATTTGAATATATTCCTTTTTCCACTATTACCCTCTTAGCACTCCGAATGTCCACTTGCATTTTCTACAGAAAGAGTGTTCAGAACTGCGCAATCAAATGTATGGTTTAACTCTGTTAGCTTAATGAACATATCAGAAATAAGTTTCACACAATGCTTCTGTGTAGTTTTTATTTGAAGATATTATTTTTCCCAATAGAGGCCTCTTAGCGCTCAGAATGTCCAATTGCAGTTTCTACAGAAAGAGTGTTCCAGAAAGGCTCAATCAAAGGTAAGGTTCAACTCTGTTAGTTGAATGCACAGAACAGAAAGAAGTTTCATACAATGCTTCTGTGTAGTTTATATTTGAACATATTCTTTTTTCCACTATTACCCACTTAGCGCTACGAATGTCCAGTTGCATTTACTACAGACAGAGTGTTTCAAAACTGCTCAATCAAAAGTATGGTTTAACTCTGTTAGCTGAATGCTCAGATCAGAAAGAAGTTTCACAGAATGCTTCTGTGTAGTTTATATTTGAATATATTCCTTTTTCCACTACTACTCTCTTAGCGCTCCAAATGTCCAGTTGCATTTTCTACAGAAAGAGTGTTCAGATCTGCTCAATCAAAAGTATGGTTTAACTCTGTTAGCTGAATGCACAGATCAGAAAGAAGTTTCACAGAATGATTCTGTGTAGTTTATATTTGGAGACATTCCTTTTTCCACTATTACCCTCTTAGCGCTCCGAATCTCCACTTGCATTTTCTACAGAAAGAGTGTTTCAGAACGGCTCAATCAAAACTAAGGTTCAACTCTTTTAGTTGAACAAACAGAACAGAAAGAAGTTTCACACAATTCTTCTGTGTAGTTTTTATTTGTAGACATTCTTTTTCCCAATATAGGCCTCCTAGCGCTCAGAATGTCCAATTGCAGTTTCTACAGAAAGAGTGTTTCAGAACGGCTCAATCAAAAGTAAGGTTCAACTCTGTTAGTTGAATGCACAGAACAGAAAGAAGTTTCATACAAAGCTTCTGTGTAGTTTATATTTGAACATATTCTTTTTTCCACTCTTACCCACTTTGCGCTACGAATGTCCAGTTGCATTTTCTACAGACAGAGTGTTTCAAAACTGCTCAATCAAAAGTATGGTTTAACTCTGTTAGCTGAATGCTCAGATCAGAAAGAAGTTTCACAGAATGCTTCTGTGTAGTTTATATTTGAATATATTCCTTTTTCCACTACTACGCTCTTAGCGCTCCAAATGTCCAGTTGCATTTTCTACAGAAAGAGTGTTCAGATCTGCTCAATCAAAAGTATGGTTTAACTCTGTTAGCTGAATGCACAGATCAGAAAGAAGTTTCACCGAATGATTCTGTGTAGTTTATATTTGAAGACATTCCTTTTTCCACTATTACCCTCTTAGCGCTCCGAATCTACACTTGCATTTTCTACAAAAAGAGTGTTTCATAACTGCTCAATCAAAAATATGTTTTATCTCTGTTAACTGAATTTACAGATCAGAAATAAGTTTCACAGAATGCATCTGTGTAGTTTTTATTTGAAGATATTCTTTTTCCCAATGTAGGCCTCTTAGCGCTTAGCATGTCCAATTGCAGTTTCTACAGAAAGATTGTTTCAGAACGGCTCAATCAAAAGTAAGGTTCAACTCTGTTAGTTGAATAAACAGAACAGAAAGAATTTTCACAGAATGCTACTGTGTAGTTTATATTTGAATATATTCCTTTTTCCACTATTACCCTCTTAGCGCTCCGAATGTCCACTTGCATTTTCTACAGAAAGAGTGTTCAGGACTGTGCAATCAAAAGTATGGTTTAACTCTGTAAGCTTAATGAACATATCAGAAATAAGTTTCACACAAAGCTTCTGTGTAGTTTTTATTTGAAGATATTTTTTTTCCCAATAGAAGCCTCTTAGCGCTCAGAATGTCCAATTGCAGTTTCTACAGAAAGAGTGTTTCAAAAAGGCTCAATCAAAAGTAAGGTTCAACTCTGTTAGTTGAATGCACAGAACAGAAAGAAGTTTCATACAATGCTTCTGTGTAGTTTACATTTGAACATATTCTTTTTTCCACTATTACCCACTTAGCGCTACGAATGTCCAGTTGCATTTTCTACAGACAGAGTGTTTCAAAACTGCTCAATCAAAAGTATGGTTTAACTCTGTTAGCTGAATGCTCAGATCAGAAAGAAGTTTCACAGAATGCTTCTGTGTAGTTTATATTTGAATATATTCCTTTTTCCACTACTACTCTCTTAGCGCTCCAAATGTCCAGTTGCATTTTCTACAGAAAGAGTGTTCAGATCTGCTCAATCAAAAGTATGGTTTAACTCTGTTAGCTGAATGCACAGATCAGAAAGAAGTTTCACAGAATGATTCTGTGTAGTTTATATTTGGAGACATTCCTTTTTTTACTATTACCCACTTAGTGCTCCGAATCTCCACTTGCATTTTCTACAGAAAGAGTTTTTCATAATTGCTCAATCAAAAATATGTTTTATCTCTGTTAACTGAATTTACAGATCAGAAATAAGTTTCACAGAATGCATCTGTGTAGTTTTTATTTGAAGATATTCTTTTTCCCAATATAGGCCTCTTAGCGCTTAGCATGTCCAATTGCAGTTTCTACAGAAAGAGTGTTTCAGAACGGCTCAATCAAAGGTAAGGTTCAACTCTGTTAGTTGAATGCACAGAACAGAAAGAATTTTCACAGAATGCTACTGTGTAGTTTATATTTGAATATATTAATATTTCCACTATTACCATCTTAGCGCTCCAAATGTCCACTTGCATTTTCTACAGAAAGAGTGTTCAGAACTGCGCAATCAAAAGTATGGTTTAACTCTGTTAGCTTAATGAACATATCAGAAATAAGTTTCACACAATGATTCTGTGTAGTTTTTATTTGAAGATATTATTTTTCCCAATATAGGCCTCTTAGCGCTCAGAATATCCAATTGCAGTTTCTACAGAAAGAGTGTTTCAGAAAGGCTCAATCAAAAGTAAGGTTCAACTCTGTTAGTTGAATGCACAGAACAGAAAGAAGTTTCATACAATGCTTCTGTGTAGTTTATATTTGAACATATTCTTTTTTCCACTATTACCCACTTAGCGCTACGAATGTCCAGTTGCATTTTCTACAGACAGAGTGTTTCAAAACTGCTCAATCAAAAGTATGGTTTAACTCTGTTAGCTGAATGCTCAGATCAGAAAGAAGTTTCACAGAATGCTTCTGTGTAGTTTATATTTGCATATATTCCTTTTTCCACTACTACTCTCTTAGCGCTCCAAAGGTCCAGTTGCATTTTCTACGGAAAGAGTGTTCAGATCTGCTCAATCAAAAGTATGGTTTAACTCTGTTAGCTGAATGCACAGATCAGAAAGAAGTTTCACAGAATGATTCTGTGTAGTTTATATTTGGAGACATTCCTTTTTCCACTATTACCCTCTTAGCGCTCCGAATCTCCACTTGCATTTTCTACAGAAAGAGTGTTTCAGAACGGCTCAATCAAAACTAAGGTTCAACTCCTTTAGTTGAACAAACAGAACAGAAAGAAGTTTCACACAATTCTTCTGTGTAGTTTTTATTTGTAGACATTCTTTTTCCCAATATAGGCCTCTTAGCGCTCAGAATGTCCAATTGCAGTTTCTACAGAAAGAGTGTTTCAGAACGGCTCAATCTAAAGTAAGGTTCAACTCTGTTAGTTGAATGCACAGAACAGAAAGAAGTTTCATACAATGCTTCTGTGTAGTTTATATTTGAACATATTCTTTTTTCCACTATTACCCACTTAGCGCTACGAATGTCCAGTTGCATTTTCTACAGACAGAGTGTTTCAAAACTGCTCAA
This sequence comes from Symphalangus syndactylus, assembly GCF_028878055.3. NCBI lineage: Eukaryota > Metazoa > Chordata > Mammalia > Primates > Hylobatidae > Symphalangus > Symphalangus syndactylus. Next base: position 2,638,870 of record NC_072433.2, read on the forward strand.
TCAAAAGTATGGTTTAACTCTGTTAGCTGAATGCTCAGATCACAAAGAAGTTTCACAGAATGCTTCTGTGTACTTTATATTTGAATATATTCCTTTTTCCACTACTACGCTCTTAGCGCTCCAAATGTCCAGTTGCATTTTCTACAGAAAGAGTGTTCAGATCTGCTCAATCAAAAGTATGGTTTAACTCTGTTAGCTGAATGCACAGATCAGAAATAAGTTTCACCGAATGATTCTGTGTAGTTTATATTTGAAGACATTCCTTTTTCCACTGGTACCCTCTTAGCGCTCCGAATCTCCACTTGCATATTCTACAAAAAGAGTGTTTCATAACTGCTCAATCAAAAATATGTTTTATCTCTGTTAACTGAATTTACAGATCAGAAATAAGTTTCACAGAATGCATCTGTGTAGTTTTTATTTGAAGATATTCTTTTTCCCAATGTAGGCCTCTTAGCGCTTAGCATGTCCAATTGCAGTTTCTACAGAAAGAGTGTTTCAGAACGGCTCAATCAAAAGTAAGGTTCAACTCTGTTAGTTGAATGCACAGAACAGAAAGAATTTTCACAGAATGCTACTGTGTAGTTTATATTTGAATATATTCCATTTTCCACTATTACCCTCTTAGCACTCCGAATGTCCACTTGCATTTTCTACAGAAAGAGTGTTCAGAACTGCGCAATCAAATGTATGGTTTAACTCTGTTTGCTTAATGAACATATCAGAAATAAGTTTCACACAATGCTTCTGTGTAGTTTTTATTTGAAGATATTATTTTTCCCAATAGAGGCCTCTTAGCGCTCAGAATGTCCAATTGCAGTTTCTACAGAAAGAGTGTTTCAGAAAGGCTCAATCAAATGTAAGGTTCAACTCTGTTAGTTGAATGCACAGAACAGAAAGAAGTTTCATACAATGCTTCTGTGTAGTTTATATTTGAACATATTCTTTTTTCCACTATTACCCACTTAGCGCTACGAATGTCCAGTTGCATTTTCTACAGACAGAGTGTTTCAAAACTGCTCAATCAAAAGTATGGTTTAACTCTGTTAGCTGAATGCTCAGATCAGAAAGAAGTTTCACAGAATGCTTCTGTGTAGTTTATATTTGAATATATTCCTTTTTCCACTACTACTCTCTTAGCGCTCCAAATGTCCAGTTGCATTTTCTACAGAAAGAGTGTTCAGATCTGCTCAATCAAAAGTATGGTTTAACTCTGTTAGCTGAATGCACAGATCAGAAAGAAGTTTCACAGAATTATTCTGTGTAGTTTATATTTGGAGACATTCCTTTTTCCACTATTACCCTCTTAGCGCTCCGAATCTCCACTTGCATTTTCTACAGAAAGAGTGTTTCAGAACGGCTCAATCAAAACTAAGGTTCAACTCTTTTAGTTGAACAAACAGAACAGAAAGAAGTTTCACACAATTCTTCTGTGTAGTTTTTATTTGTAGACATTCTTTTTCCCAATATAGGCCTCCTAGCGCTCAGAATGTCCAATTGCAGTTTCTACAGAAAGAGTGTTTCAGAACGGCTCAATCAAAAGTAAGGTTCAACTCTGTTAGTTGAATGCACAGAACAGAAAGAAGTTTCATACAATGCTTCTGTGTAGTTTATATTTGAACATATTCTTTTTTCCACTATTACCCACTTTGCGCTACGAATGTCCAGTTGCATTTTCTACAGACAGAGTGTTTCAAAACTGCTCAATCAAAAGTATGGTTTAACTCTGTTAGCTGAATGCTCAGATCAGAAAGAAGTTTCACAGAATGCTTCTGTGTAGTTTATATTTGAATATATTCCTTTTTCCACTACTACGCTCTTAGCGCTCCAAATGTCCAGTTGCATTTCTACAGAAAGAGTGTTAAGATCAGCTCAATCAAAAGTATGGTTTAACTCTGTTAGCTGAATGCACAGATCAGAAAGAAGTTTCACCGAATGATTCTGTGTAGTTTATATTTGAAGACATTCCTTTTTCCACTATTACCCTCTTAGCGCTCCGAATCTCCACTTGCATTTTCTACAAAAAGAGTGTTTCATAACTGCTCAATCAAAAATATGTTTTATCTCTGTTCACTGAATTTACAGATCAGAAATAAGTTTCACAGAATGCATCTGTGTTGTTTTTATTTGAAGATATTCTTTTTCCCAATGTAGGCCTCTTAGCGCTTAGCATGTCCAATTGCAGTTTCTACAGAAAGAGTGTTTCAGAACGGCTCAATCAAAAGTAAGGTTCAACTCTGTTAGTTGAATGCACAGAACAGAAAGAATTTTCACAGAATGCTACTGTGTAGTTTATATTTGAATATATTCCTTTTTCCACTATTACCCTCTTAGCGCTCCGAATGTCCACTTGCATATTCTACAGAAAGAGTGTTCAGAACTGCGCAATCAAAAGTATGGTTTAACTCTGTTAGCTTAATGAACATATCAGAAATAAGTTTCACACAATGCTTCTGTGTAGTTTTTATTTGAAGATATTATTTTTCCCAATAGAGGCCTCTTAGCGCTCAGAATGTCCAATTGCAGTTTCTACAGAAAGAGTGTTTCAAAAAGGCTCAATCAAAAGTAAGGTTCAACTCTGTTCGTTGAATGCACAGAACAGAAAGAAGTTTCATACAATGCTTCTGTGTAGTTTATATTTGAACATATTCTTTTTTCCACTATTACCCACTTAGCGCTACGAATGCCCAGTTGCATTTTCTACAGACAGAGTGTTTCAAAACTGCTCAATCAAAAGTATGGTTTAACTCTGTTAGCTGAATGCTCAGATCAGAAAGAAGTTTCACAGAATGCTTCTGTGTAGTTTATATTTGCATATATTCCTTTTTCCACTACTATTCTCTTAGCGCTCCAAATGTCCAGTTGCATTTTCTACAGAAAGAGTGTTCAGATCTGCTCAATCAAAAGTATGGTTTAACTCTGTTAGCTGAATGCACAGATCAGAAATAAGTTTCACAGAATGATTCTGTGTAGTTTATATTTGGAGACATTCCTTTTTCCACTATTACCCTCTTAGCGCTCCGAATCTCCACTTGCATTTTCTACAGAAAGAGTGTTTCAGAACGGCTCAATCAAAACTAAGGTTCAACTCTTTTAGTTGAACAAACAGAACAGAAAGAAGTTTCACACAATTCTTCTGTGTAGTTTTTATTTGTAGACATTCTTTTTCCCAATATAGGCCTCTTAGCGCTCAGAATGTCCAATTGCAGTTTCTACAGAAAGAGTGTTTCAGAACGGCTCAATCAAAAGTAAGGTTCAACTCTGTTAGTTGAATGCACAGAACAGAAAGAAGTTTCATACAATGCTTCTGTGTAGTTTATATTTGAACATATTCTTTTTTCCACTATTACCCACTTAGCGCTACCAATGTCCAGTTGCATTTTCTACAGACAGAGTGTTTCAAAACTGCTCTATCAAAAGTATGGTTTAACTCTGTTAGCTGAATGCTCAGATCACAAAGAAGTTTCACAGAATGCTTCTGTGTAGTTTATATTTGAATATATTCCTTTTTCCACTACTACGCTCTTAGCGCTCCAAATGTCCAGTTGCATTTTCTACAGAAAGAGTGTTCAGATCTGCTCAATCAAAAGTATGGTTTAACTCTGTTAGCTGAATGCAGAGATCAGAAAGAAGTTTCACCGAATGATTCTGTGTAGTTTATATTTGAAGACATTCCTTTTTCCACTGGTACCCTCTTAGCGCTCCGAATCTCCACTTGCATTTTCTACAAAAAGAGTGTTTCATAACTGCTCAATCAAAAATATGTTTTATCTCTGTTAACTGAATTTACAGATCAGAAATAAGTTTCACAGAATGCATCTGTGTAGTTTTTATTTGAAGATATTCTTTTTCCCAATGTAGGCCTCTTAGCGCTTAGCATGTCCAATTGCAGTTTCTACAGAAAGAGTGTTTCAGAACGGCTCAATCAAAAGTAAGGTTCAACACTGTTAGTTGAATGCACAGAACAGAAAGAATTTTCACAGAATGCTACTGTGTAGTTTATATTTGAATATATTCCTTTTTCCACTATTACCCTCTTAGCACTCCGAATGTCCACTTGCATTTTCTACAGAAAGAGTGTTCAGAACTGCGCAATCAAAAGTATGGTTTAACTCTGTTAGCTTAATGAACAGATCAGAAATAAGTTTCACACAATGATTCTGTGTAGTTTTTATTTGAAGATATTATTTTTCCCAATAGAGGCCTCTTAGCGCTCAGAATGTCCAATTGCAGTTTCTACAGAAAGAGTGTTTCAGAAAGGCTCAATCAAAATTAAGGTTCAACTCTGTTAGTTGAATGCACAGAACAGAAAGAAGTTTCATACAATGCTTCTGTGTAGTTTATATTTGAACATATTCTTTTTTCCACTATTACCCACTTAGCGCTACGAATGTCCAGTTGCATTTTCTACAGACAGAGTGTTTCAAAACTGCTCAATCAAAAGTATGGTTTAACTCTGTTAGCTGAATGCTCAGATCAGAAAGAAGTTTCACAAAATGCTTCTGTGTAGTTTATATTTGAATATATTCCTTTTTCCACTACTACTCTCTTAGCGCTCCAAATGTCCAGTTGCATTTTCTACAGAAAGAGTGTTCAGATCTGCTCAATCAAAAGTATGGTTTAACTCTGTTAGCTGAATGCACAGATCAGAAAGAAGTTTCACAGAATGATTCTGTGTAGTTTATATTTGGAGACATTCCTTTTTCCACTATTACCCTCTTAGCGCTCCGAATCTCCACTTGCATTTTCTACAGAAAGAGTGTTTCAGAACGGCTCAATCAAAACTAAGGTTCAACTCTTTTAGTTGAACAAACAGAACAGAAAGAAGTTTCACACAATTCTTCTGTGTAGTTTTTATTTGTAGACATTCTTTTTCCCAATATAGGCCTCCTAGCGCTCAGAATGTCCAATTGCAGTTTCTACAGAAAGAGTGTTTCAGAACGGCTCAATCAAAAGTAAGGTTCAAATCTGTTAGTTGAATGCACAGAACAGAAAGAAGTTTCATACAAAGCTTCTGTGTAGTTTATATTTGAACATATTCTTTTTTCCACTATTACCCACTTTGCACTACGAATGTCCAGTTGCATTTTCTACAGACAGAGTGTTTCAAAACTGCTCAATCAAAAGTATGGTTTAACTCTGTTAGCTGAATGCTCAGATCAGAAAGAAGTTTCATAGAATGCTTCTGTGTAGTTTATATTTGAATATATTCCTTTTTCCACTACTACGCTCTTAGCGCTCCAAATGTCCAGTTGCATTTTCTACAGAAAGAGTGTTCAGATCTGCTCAATCAAAAGTATGGTTTAACTCTGTTAGCTGAATGCACAGATCAGAAAGAAGTTTCACCGAATGATTCTGTGTAGTTTATATTTGAAGACATTCCTTTTTCCACTATTAACCTCTTAGCGCTCGGAATCTACACTTGCATTTTCTACAAAAAGAGTGTTTCATAACTGCTCAATCAAAAATATGTTTTATCTCTGTTAACTGAATTTACAGATCAGAAATAAGTTTCACAGAATGCATCTGTGTAGTTTTTATTTGAAGATATTCTTTTTCCCAATGTAGGCCTCTTAGCGCTTAGCATGTCCAATTGCAGTTTCTACAGAAAGATTGTTTCAGAACGGCTCAATCAAAAGTAAGGTTCAACTCTGTTAGTTGAATGCACAGAACAGAAAGAATTTTCACAGAATGCTACTGTGTAGTTTATATTTGAATATATTCCTTTTTCCACTATTACCCTCTTAGCGCTCCGAATGTCCATTTGCATTTTCTACAGAAAGAGTGTTCAGAACTGCGCAATCAAAAGTATGGTTTAACTCTGTTAGCTTAATGAACATATCAGTAATAAGTTTCACACAATGCTTCTGTGTAGTTTTTATTTGAAGATATTATTTTTCCCAATAAAGGCCTCTTAGCGCTCAGAATGTCCAATTGCAGTTTCTACAGAAAGAGTGTTTCAGAAAGGCTCAATCAAAATTAAGGTTCAACTCTGTTAGTTGAATGCACAGAACAGAAAGAAGTTTCATAAAATGCTTCTGTGTAGTTTATATTTGAACATATTCTTTTTTCCACTATTACCCACTTAGCGCTACGAATGTCCAGTTGCATTTTCTACAGACAGAGTGTTTCAAAACTGCTCAATCAAAAGTGTGGTTTAACTCTGTTAGCTGAATGCTCAGATCAGAAAGAAGTTTCACAGAATGCTTCTGTGTAGTTTATATTTGAATATATTCCTTTTTCCACTACTACTCTCTTAGCGCTCCAAATGTCCAGTTGCATTTTCTACAGAAAGAGTGTTCAGATCTGCTCAATCAAAAGTATGTTTTAACTCTGTTAGCTGAATGCACAGATCAGAAAGAAGTTTCACAGAATGATTCTGTGTAGTTTATATTTGGAGACATTCCTTTTTCCACTATTACCCTCTTAGCGCTCCGAATCTCCACTTGCATTTTCTACAGAAAGAGTGTTTCAGAACGGCTCAATCAAAACTAAGGTTCAACTCTTTTAGTTGAACAAACAGAACAGAAAGAAGTTTCACACAATTCTTCTGTGTAGTTTTTATTTGTAGACATTCTTTTTCCCAATATAGGCCTCCTAGCGCTCAGAATGTCCAATTGCAGTTTCTACAGAAAGAGTGTTTCAGAACGGCTCAATCAAAAGTAAGGTTCAACTCTGTTAGTTGAATGCACAGAACAGAAAGAAGTTTCATACAAAGCTTCTGTGTAGTTTATATTTGAACATATTCTTTTTTCCACTATTACCCACTTTGCGCTACGAATGTCCAGTTGCATTTTCTACAGACAGAGTGTTTCAAAACTGCTCAATCAAAAGTATGGTTTAACTCTGTTAGCTGAATGCTCAGATCAGAAAGAAGTTTCACAGAATGCTTCTGTGTAGTTTATATTTGAATATATTCCTTTTTCCACTACTACGCTCTTAGCGCTCCAAATGTCCAGTTGCATTTTCTACAGAAAGAGTGTTCAGATCTGCTCAATCAAAAGTATGGTTTAACTCTGTTAGCTGAATGCACAGATCAGAAAGAAGTTTCACCGAATGATTCTGTGTAGTTTATATTTGAAGACATTCCTTTTTCCACTATTACCCTCTTAGCGCTCCGAATCTACACTTGCATTTTCTACAAAAAGAGTGTTTCATAACTGCTCAATCAAAAATATGTGTTATCTCTGTTAACTGAATTTACAGATCAGAAATAAGTTTCACAGAATGCATCTGTGTAGTTTTTATTCGAAGATATTCTTTTTCCCAATGTAGGCCTCTTAGCGCTTAGCATGTCCAATTGCAGTTTCTACAGAAAGATTGTTTCAGAACGGCTCAATCAAAAGTAAGTTTCAACTCTGTTAGTTGAATGCACAGAACAGAAAGAATTTTCACAGAATGCTACTGTGTAGTTTATATTTGAATATATTCCTTTTTCCACTATTACCCTCTTAGCGCTCCGAATGTCCACTTGCATTTTCTACAGAAAGAGTGTTCAGAACTGCGCAATCAAAAGTATGGTTTAACTCTGTAAGCTTAATGAACATATCAGAAATAAGTTTCACACAATGCTTCTGTGTAGTTTTTATTTGAAGATATTATTTTTCCCAATAGAGGCCTCTTAGCGCTCAGAATGTCCAATTGCAGTTTCTACAGAAAGAGTGTTTCAAAAAGGCTCAATCAAAAGTAAGGTTCAACTCTGTTAGTTGAATGCACAGAACAGAAAGAAGTTTCATACAATGCTTCTGTGTAGTTTATATTTGAACATATTCTTTTTTCCACTATTACCCACTTAGCGCTACGAATGTCCAGTTGCATTTTCTACAGACAGAGTGTTTCAAAACTGCTCAATCAAAAGTATGGTTTAACTCTGTTAGCTGAATGCTCAGATCAGAAAGAAGTTTCACAGAATGCTTCTGTGTAGTTTATATTTGAATATATTCCTTTTTCCACTACTACTCTCTTAGCGCTCCAAATGTCCAGTTGCATTTTCTACAGAAAGAGTGTTCAGATCTGCTCAATCAAAAGTATGGTTTAACTCTGTTAGCTGAATGCACAGATCAGAAAGAAGTTTCACAGAATGATTCTGTGTAGTTTATATTTGGAGACATTCCTTTTTCCACTATTACCCTCTTAGCGCTCCGAATCTCCACTTGCATTTTCTACAGAAAGAGTGTTTCAGAACGGCTCAATCAAAACTAAGGTTCAACTCTTTTAGTTGAACAAACAGAACAGAAAGAAGTTTCACACAATTCTTCTGTGTAGTTTTTATTTGTAGACATTCTTTTTCCCAATATAGGCCTCCTAGCGCTCAGAATGTCCAATTGCAGTTTCTACAGAAAGAGTGTTTCAGAACGGCTCAATCAAAAGTAAGGTTCAACTCTGTTAGTTGAATGCACAGAACAGAAAGAAGTTTCATACAATGCTTCTGTGTAGTTTATATTTGAACATATTCTTTTTTCCACTATTACCCACTTTGCGCTACGAATGTCCAGTTGCATTTTCTACAGACAGAGTGTTTCAAAACTGCTCAATCAAAAGTATGGTTTAACTCTGTTAGCTGAATGCTCAGATCAGAAAGAAGTTTCACAGAATGCTTCTGTGTAGTTTATATTTGAATATATTCCTTTTTCCACTACTACGCTCTTAGCGCTCCAAATGTCCAGTTGCATTTTCTACAGAAAGAGTGTTCAGATCTGCTCAATCAAAAGTATGATTTAACTCTGTTAGCTGAAGGCACAGATCAGAAAGAAGTTTCACCGAATGATTCTGTGTAGTTTATATTTGAAGACATTCCTTTTTCCACTATTACCCTCTTAGCGCTCCGAATCTCCACTTGCATTTTCTACAAAAAGAGTGTTTCATAACTGCTCAATCAAAAATATGTTTTATCTCTGTTAACTGAATTTACAGATCAGAAATAAGTTTCACAGAATGCATCTGTGTAGTTTTTATTTGAAGATATTCTTTTTCCCAATGTAGGCCTCATAGCGCTTAGCATGCCCAATTGCAGTTTCTACAGAAAGAGTATTTCAGAACGGCTCAATCAAAAGTAAGGTTCAACTCTGTTAGCTGAATGCACAGAACAGTAAGTGTTTTCACAGAATGCTACTGTGTAGTTTATATTTGAATATATTCCTTTTTCCACTATTACCCTCTTAGCGCTCCGAATGTCCACTTGCATTTTCTACAGAAAGAGTGTTCAGAACTGCGCAATGAAAAGTATGGTTTAACTCTGTTAGCTTAATGAACATATCAGAAATAAGTTTCACACAATGCTTCTGTGTAGTTTTTATTTGAAGATATTATTTTTCCCAATAGAGGCCTCTTAGCGCTCAGAATGTCCAATTGCAGTTTCTACAGAAAGAGTGTTTCTAAAGTCTCAATCAAAATAAGTTTCAACTCTGTTAGTTGAATGCACAGAATAGAAAGAAGTTTCATACAATGCTTCTGTGTAGTTTATATTTGAACATATTCTTTTTTCCACTATTACCCACTTAGCGCTACGAATGTCCAGTTGCATTTTCTACAGACAGAGTGTTTCAAAACTGCTCAATCAAAAGTATGGTTTAACTCTGTTAGCTGAATGCTCAGATCAGAAAGAAGTTTCACAGAATGCTTCTGTGTAGTTTATATTTGAATATATTCCTTTTTCCACTACTACTCTCTTAGCGCTCCAAATGTCCAGTTGCATTTTCAACAGAAAGAGTGTTCAGATCTGCTCAATCAAAAGTATGGTTTAACTCTGTTAGCTGAATGCACAGATCAGAAAGAAGTTTCACAGAATGATTCTGTGTAGTTTATATATGGAGACATTCCTTTTTCCACTATTACCCTCTTAGCGCTCCGAATCTCCACTTGCATTTTCTACAGAAAGAGTGTTTCAGAACGGCTCAATCAAAACTAAGGTTCAAATCTTTTAGTTGAACAAACAGAACAGAAAGAAGTTTCACACAATTCTTCTGTGTAGTTTTTATTTGTAGACATTCTTTTTCCCAATATAGGCCTCCTAGCGTTCAGAATGTCCAATTGCAGTTTCTACAGAAAGAGTCTTTCAGAACGGCTCAATCAAAAGTAAGGTTCAACTCTGTTAGTTGAATGCACAGAACAGAAAGAAGTTTCATACAATGCTTCTGTGTAGTTTATATTTGAACATATTCTTTTTTCCACTACTACCCACTATGCGCTACGAATGTCCAGTTGCATTTTCTACAGACAGAGTGTTTCAAAACTGCTCAATCAAAAGTATGGTTTAACTCAGCTGAATGCTCAGATCAGAAAGAAGTTTCACAGAATGCTTCTGTGTAGTTTATATTTGAATATATTACTTTTTCCACTACTACGCTCTTAGCGCTCCAAATGTCCAGTTGCATTTTCTACAGAAAGAGTGTTAAGATCAGCTCAATCAAAAGTATGGTTTAACTCTGTTAGCTGAATGCACAGATCAGAAAGAAGTTTCACCGAATGATTCTGTGTAGTTTATATTTGAAGACATTCCTTTTTCCACTATTACCCTCTTAGCGCTCCGAATCTCCACTTGCATTTTCTACAAAAAGAGTGTTTCAAAACTGCTCAATCAAAAATATGTTTTATCTCTGTTAACTGAATTTACAGATCAGAAATAAGTTTCACAGAATGCATCTGTGTAGTTTTTATTTGAAGATATTCTTTTTCCCAATGTAGGCCTCTTAGCGCTTAGCATGTCCAATTGCAGTTTCTACAGAAAGAGTGTTTCAGTACGGCTCAATCAAAAGTAAGGTTCAACTCTGTTAGTTGAATGCACAGAACAGAAAGAATTTTCACAGAATGCTACTGTGTAGTTTATATTTGAATATATTCCTTTTTCCACTATTACCCTCTTAGCGCTCCGAATGTCCACTTGCATTTTCTACAGAAAGAGTGTTCAGAACTGCGCAATCAAAAGTATGGTTTAACTCTGTTAGCTTAATGAACATATCAGAATTAAGTTTCACACAATGCTTCTGTGTAGTTTTTATTTGAAGACATTATTTTTCCCAATAGAGGCCTCTTATCGCTCAGAATGTCCAATTGCAGTTTCTACAGAAAGAGTGTTTCAAAAAGGCTCAATCAAAAGTAAGGTTCAACTCTGTTAGTTGAATGCACAGAACAGAAAGAAGTTTCATACAATGCTTCTGTGTAGTTTAAATTTGAACATATTCTTTTTTCCACTATTACCCACTTAGCGCTACGAATGTCCAGTTGCATTTTCTACAGACAGAGTGTTTCAAAGCTGCTCAATCAAAAGTATGGTTTAACTCTGTTAGCTGAATTCTCAGATCAGAAAGAAGTTTCACAGAATGCTTCTGTGTAGTTTATATTTGAATATATTCCTTTTTCCACTACTACTCTCTTAGCGCTCCAAATGTCCAGTTGCATTTTCTACAGAAAGTGTGTTCAGATCTGCTCAATCAAAAGTATGGTTTAACTCTGTTAGCTGAATGCACAGATCAGAAAGAAGTTTCAGAGAATGATTCTGTGTAGTTTATATTTGGAGACATTCCTTTATCCACTATTACCCTCTTAGCGCTCCGAATCTCCACTTGCATTTTCTACAGAAAGAGTGTTTCAGAACGGCTCAATCAAAACTAAGGTTCAACTCTTTTAGTTGAACAAACACAACAGAAAGAAGTTTCACACAATTCTTCTGTGTAGTTTTTATTTGTAGACATTCTGTTTCCCAATATAGGCCTCCTAGCGCTCAGAATGTCCTATTGCAGTTTCTACAGAAAGAGTGTTTCAGAACGGCTCAATCAAAAGTAAGATTCTACTCTGTTAGTTGAATGCACAGAACAGAAAGAAGTTTCATACAATGCTTCTGTGTAGTTTATATTTGAACATATTCTTTTTTCCACTATTACCCACTTAGCGCTACGAATGTCCAGTTGCATTTTCTACAGACAGAGTGTTTCAAAACTGCTCAATCAAAAGTGTGGTTTAACTCTGTTAGCTGAATGCTCAGATCAGAAAGAAGTTTCACAGAATGCTTCTGTGTAGTTTATATTTGAATATATTCCTTTTTCCACTACTACTCTCTTAGCGCTCCAAATGTCCAGTTGCATTTTCTACAGAAAGAGTGTTCAGATCTGCTCAATCAAAAGTATGTTTTAACTCTGTTAGCTGAATGCACAGATCAGAAAGAAGTTTCACAGAATGATTCTGTGTAGTTTATATTTGGAGACATTCCTTTTTCCACTATTACCCTCTTAGCGCTCCGAATCTCCACTTGCATTTTCTACAGAAAGAGTGTTTCAGAACGGCTCAATCAAAACTAAGGTTCAACTCTTTTAGTTGAACAAACAGAACAGAAAGTAGTTTCACACAATTCTTCTGTGTAGTTTTTATTTGTAGACATTCTTTTTCCCAATATAGGCCTCCTAGCGCTCAGAATGTCCAATTGCAGTTTCTACAGAAAGAGTGTTTCAGAACGGCTCAATCAAAAGTAAGGTTCAACTCTGTTAGTTGAATGCACAGAACAGAAAGAAGTTTCATACAAAGCTTCTGTGTAGTTTATATTTGAACATATTCTTTTTTCCACTATTACCCACTTTGCGCTACGAATGTCCAGTTGCATTTTCTACACACAGAGTGTTTCAAAACTGCTCAATCAAAAGTATGGTTTAACTCTGTTAGCTGAATGCTCAGATCAGAAAGAAGTTTCACAGAATGCTTCTGTGTAGTTTATATTTGAATATATTCCTTTTTCCACTACTACGCTCTTAGCGCTCCAAATGTCCAGTTGCATTTTCTACAGAAAGAGTGTTCAGATCTGCTCAATCAAAAGTATGGTTTAACTCTGTTAGCTGAATGCACAGATCAGAAAGAAGTTTCACCGAATGATTCTGTGTAGTTTATATTTGAAGACATTCCTTTTTCCACTATTACCCACTTAGCGCTCCGAATCTACACTTGCATTTTCTACAAAAAGAGTGTTTCATAACTGCTCAATCAAAAATATGTGTTATCTCTGTTAACTGAATTTACAGATCAGAAATAAGTTTCACAGAATGCATCTGTGTAGTTTTTATTCGAAGATATTCTTTTTCCCAATGTAGGCCTCTTAGCGCTTAGCATGTCCAATTGCAGTTTCTACAGAAAGATTGTTTCAGAACGGCTCAATCAAAAGTAAGTTTCAACTCTGTTAGTTGAATGCACAGAACAGAAAGAATTTTCACAGAATGCTACTGTGTAGTTTATATTTGAATATATTCCTTTTTCCACTATTACCCTCTTAGCGCTCCGAATGTCCACTTGCATTTTCTACAGAAAGAGTGTTCAGAACTGCGCAATCAAAAGTATGGTTTAACTCTGTAAGCTTAATGAACATATCAGAAATAAGTTTCACACAATGCTTCTGTGTAGTTTTTATTTGAAGATATTATTTTTCCCAATAGAGGCCTCTTAGCGCTCAGAATGTCCAATTGCAGTTTCTACAGAAAGAGTGTTTCAAAAAGGCTCAATCAAAAGTAAGGTTCAACTCTGTTAGTTGAATGCACAGAACAGAAAGAAGTTTCATACAATGCTTCTGTGTAGTTTATATTTGAACATATTCTTTTTTCCACTATTACCCACTTAGCGCTACGAATGTCCAGTTGCATTTTCTACAGACAGAGTGTTTCAAAACTGCTCAATCAAAAGTATGGTTTAACTCTGTTAGCTGAATGCTCAGATCAGAAAGAAGTTTCACAGAATGCTTCTGTGTAGTTTATATTTGAATATATTCCTTTTTCCACTACTACTCTCTTAGCGCTCCAAATGTCCAGTTGCATTTTCTACAGAAAGAGTGTTCAGATCTGCTCAATCAAAAGTATGGTTTAACTCTGTTAGCTGAATGCACAGATCAGAAAGAAGTTTCACAGAATGATTCTGTGTAGTTTATATTTGGAGACATTCCTTTTTCCACTATTACCCTCTTAGCGCTCCGAATCTCCACTTGCATTTTCTACAGAAAGAGTGTTTCAGAACGGCTCAATCAAAACTAAGGTTCAACTCTTTTAGTTGAACAAACAGAACAGAAAGAAGTTTCACACAATTCTTCTGTGTAGTTTTTATTTGTAGACATTCTTTTTCCCAATATAGGCCTCCTAGCGCTCAGAATGTCCAATTGCAGTTTCTACAGAAAGAGTGTTTCAGAACGGCTCAATCAAAAGTAAGGTTCAACTCTGTTAGTTGAATGCACAGAACAGAAAGAAGTTTCATACAATGCTTCTGTGTAGTTTATATTTGAACATATTCTTTTTTCCACTATTACCCACTTTGCGCTACGAATGTCCAGTTGCATTTTCTACAGACAGAGTGTTTCAAAACTGCTCAATCAAAAGTATGGTTTAACTCTGTTAGCTGAATGCTCAGATCAGAAAGAAGTTTCACAGAATGCTTCTGTGTAGTTTATATTTGAATATATTCCTTTTTCCACTACTACGCTCTTAGCGCTCCAAATGTCCAGTTGCATTTTCTACAGAAAGAGTGTTCAGATCTGCTCAATCAAAAGTATGATTTAACTCTGTTAGCTGAAGGCACAGATCAGAAAGAAGTTTCACCGAATGATTCTGTGTAGTTTATATTTGAAGACATTCCTTTTTCCACTATTACCCTCTTAGCGCTCCGAATCTCCACTTGCATTTTCTACAAAAAGAGTGTTTCATAACTGCTCAATCAAAAATATGTTTTATCTCTGTTAACTGAATTTACAGATCAGAAATAAGTTTCACAGAATGCATCTGTGTAGTTTTTATTTGAAGATATTCTTTTTCCCAATGTAGGCCTCATAGCGCTTAGCATGCCCAATTGCAGTTTCTACAGAAAGAGTATTTCAGAACGGCTCAATCAAAAGTAAGGTTCAACTCTGTTAGCTGAATGCACAGAACAGTAAGGGTTTTCACAGAATGCTACTGTGTAGTTTATATTTGAATATATTCCTTTTTCCACTATTACCCTCTTAGCGCTCCGAATGTCCACTTGCATTTTCTACAGAAAGAGTGTTCAGAACTGCGCAATGAAAAGTATGGTTTAACTCTGTTAGCTTAATGAACATATCAGAAATAAGTTTCACACAATGCTTCTGTGTAGTTTTTATTTGAAGATATTATTTTTCCCAATAGAGGCCTCTTAGCGCTCAGAATGTCCAATTGCAGTTTCTACAGAAAGAGTGTTTCTAAAGTCTCAATCAAAATAAGTTTCAACTCTGTTAGTTGAATGCACAGAATAGAAAGAAGTTTCATACAATGCTTCTGTGTAGTTTATATTTGAACATATTCTTTTTTCCACTATTACCCACTTAGCGCTACGAATGTCCAGTTGCATTTTCTACAGACAGAGTGTTTCAAAACTGCTCAATCAAAAGTATGGTTTAACTCTGTTAGCTGAATGCTCAGATCAGAAAGAAGTTTCACAGAATGCTTCTGTGTAGTTTATATTTGAATATATTCCTTTTTCCACTACTACTCTCTTAGCGCTCCAAATGTCCAGTTGCATTTTCAACAGAAAGAGTGTTCAGATCTGCTCAATCAAAAGTATGGTTTAACTCTGTTAGCTGAATGCACAGATCAGAAAGAAGTTTCACAGAATGATTCTGTGTAGTTTATATATGGAGACATTCCTTTTTCCACTATAACCCTCTTAGCGCTCCGAATCTCCACTTGCATTTTCTACAGAAAGAGTGTTTCAGAACGGCTCAATCAAAACTAAGGTTCAAATCTTTTAGTTGAACAAACAGAACAGAAAGAAGTTTCACACAATTCTTCTGTGTAGTTTTTATTTGTAGACATTCTTTTTCCCAATATAGGCCTCCTAGCGTTCAGAATGTCCAATTGCAGTTTCTACAGAAAGAGTCTTTCAGAACGGCTCAATCAAAAGTAAGGTTCAACTCTGTTAGTTGAATGCACAGAACAGAAAGAAGTTTCATACAATGCTTCTGTGTAGTTTATATTTGAACATATTCTTTTTTCCACTACTACCCACTATGCGCTACGAATGTCCAGTTGCATTTTCTACAGACAGAGTGTTTCAAAACTGCTCAATCAAAAGTATGGTTTAACTCAGCTGAATGCTCAGATCAGAAAGAAGTTTCACAGAATGCTTCTGTGTAGTTTATATTTGAATATATTACTTTTTCCACTACTACGCTCTTAGCGCTCCAAATGTCAAGTTGCATTTTCTACAGAAAGAGTGTTAAGATCAGCTCAATCAAAAGTATGGTTTAACTCTGTTAGCTGAATGCACAGATCAGAAAGAAGTTTCACCGAATGATTCTGTGTAGTTTATATTTGAAGACATTCCTTTTTCCACTATTACCCTCTTAGCGCTCCGAATCTCCACTTGCATTTTCTACAAAAAGAGTGTTTCAAAACTGCTCAATCAAAAATATGTTTTATCTCTGTTAACTGAATTTACAGATCAGAAATAAGTTTCACAGAATGCATCTGTGTAGTTTTTATTTGAAGATATTCTTTTTCCCAATGTAGGCCTCTTAGCGCTTAGCATGTCCAATTGCAGTTTCTACAGAAAGAGTGTTTCAGTACGGCTCAATCAAAAGTAAGGTTCAACTCTGTTAGTTGAATGCACAGAACAGAAAGAATTTTCACAGAATGCTACTGTGTAGTTTATATTTGAATATATTCCTTTTTCCACTATTACCCTCTTAGCGCTCCGAATGTCCACTTGCATTTTCTACAGAAAGAGTGTTCAGAACTGCGCAATCAAAAGTATGGTTTAACTCTGTTAGCTTAATGAACATATCAGAATTAAGTTTCACACAATGCTTCTGTGTAGTTTTTATTTGAAGACATTATTTTTCCCAATAGAGGCCTCTTATCGCTCAGAATGTCCAATTGCAGTTTCTACAGAAAGAGTGTTTCAAAAAGGCTCAATCAAAAGTAAGGTTCAACTCTGTTAGTTGAATGCACAGAACAGAAAGAAGTTTCATACAATGCTTCTGTGTAGTTTAAATTTGAACATATTCTTTTTTCCACTATTACCCACTTAGCGCTACGAATGTCCAGTTGCATTTTCTACAGACAGAGTGTTTCAAAGCTGCTCAATCAAAAGTATGGTTTAACTCTGTTAGCTGAATTCTCAGATCAGAAAGAAGTTTCACAGAATGCTTCTGTGTAGTTTATATTTGAATATATTCCTTTTTCCACTACTACTCTCTTAGCGCTCCAAATGTCCAGTTGCATTTTCTACAGAAAGTGTGTTCAGATCTGCTCAATCAAAAGTATGGTTTAACTCTGTTAGCTGAATGCACAGATCAGAAAGAAGTTTCAGAGAATGATTCTGTGTAGTTTATATTTGGAGACATTCCTTTATCCACTATTACCCTCTTAGCGCTCCGAATCTCCACTTGCATTTTCTACAGAAAGAGTGTTTCAGAACGGCTCAATCAAAACTAAGGTTCAACTCTTTTAGTTGAACAAACACAACAGAAAGAAGTTTCACACAATTCTTCTGTGTAGTTTTTATTTGTAGACATTCTGTTTCCCAATATAGGCCTCCTAGCGCTCAGAATGTCCTATTGCAGTTTCTACAGAAAGAGTGTTTCAGAACGGCTCAATCAAAAGTAAGATTCTACTCTGTTAGTTGAATGCACAGAACAGAAAGAAGTTTCATACAATGCTTCTGTGTAGTTTATATTTGAACATATTCTTTTTTCCACTATTACCCACTTAGCGCTACGAATGTCCAGTTGCATTTTCTACAGACAGAGTGTTTCAAAACTGCTCAATCAAAGGTATGGTTTAACTCTGTTAGCTGAATGCACAGATCAGAAAGAAGTTTCACAGAATGCTTCTGTGTAGTTTATATTTGAATATATTCCTTTTTCCACTACTACGCTCTTAGCGCTCCAAATGTCCAGTTGCATTTTCTACAGAAAGAGTGTTCAGATCTGCTCAATCAAAAGTATGGTTTAACTCTGTTAGCTGAATGCACAGATCAGAAAGAAGTTTCCCCGAATGATTCTGTGTAGTTTATATTTGAAGACATTCCTTTTTCCACTATTACCCTCTTAGCGCTCCGAATCTCCACTTGCATTTTCTACAAAAAGAGTGTTTCATAACTGCTCAATCAAAAATATGTTTTATCTCTGTTAACTGAATTTACAGATCAGAAATAAGTTTCACAGAGTGCATCTGTGTAGTTTTTATTTGAAGATATTCTTTTTCCCAATGTAGGCCTCTTAGCGCTTAGCATGTCCAATTGCAGTTTCTACAGAAAGAGTGTTTCAGAACGGCTCAATCAAAAGTAAGGTTCAACTCTGTTAGTTGAATGCACAGAACACAAAGAATTTTCACAGAATGCTACTGTGTAGTTTATATTTGAATATATTCCTTTTTCCACTATTACCCTCTTAGCGCTCCGAATGTCCACTTGCATTTTCTACAGAAAGAGTGTTCAGAACTGCGCAATCAAAAGTATGGTTTAACTCTGTTAGCTTAATGAACATATCAGAAATAAGTTTCACGCAATGCTTCTGTGTAGTTTTTATTTGAAGATATTATTTTTCCCAATATAGGCCTCTTAGCGCTCAGAATGTCCAATTGCAATTTCTACAGAAAGAGTGTTTCAGAAAGGCTCAATCAAAAGTAAGGTTCAACTCTGTTAGTTGAATGCACAGAACAGAAAGAAGTTTCATACAATGCTTCTGTGTAGTTTATATTTGAACATATTCTTTTTTCCACTATTACCCACTTAGCGCTACGAATGTCCAGTTGCATTTTCTACAGACAGAGTGTTTCAAAACTGCTCAATCAAAAGTATGGTTTAACTCTGTTAGCTGAATGCTCAGATCAGAAAGAAGTTTCACAGAATGCTTCTGTGTAGTTTATATCTGAATATATTCCTTTTTCCACTACTACTCTCTTAGCGCTCCAAATGTCCAGTTGCATTTTCTACAGAAAGAGTGTTCAGATCTGCTCAATCAAAAGTATGGTTTAACTCTGTTAGCTGAATTCACAGATCAGAAAGAAGTTTCACAGAATGATTCTGTGTAGTTTATATTTGGAGACATTCCTTTTTCCACTATTACCCTCTTAGCGCTCCGAATCTCCACTTGCATTTTCTACAGAAAGAGTGTTTCAGAACGGCTCAATCAAAACTAAGGTTCGACTCTTTTAGTTGAACAAACAGAACAGAAAGAAGTTTCACACAATTCTTCTGTGTAGTTTTTATTTGTAGACATTCTTTTTCCCAATATAGGCCTCCTAGCGCTCAGAATGTCCAATTGCAATTTCCACAGAAAGAGTGTTTCAGAAAGGCTCAATCAAAAGTAAGGTTGAACTCTGTTAGTTGAATGCACAGAACAGAAAGAAGTTTCATACCATGCTTCTGTGTAGTTTATATTTGAACATATTCTTTTTTCCACTATTACCCACTTAGCGCTACGAATGTCCAGTTGCATTTTCTACAGACAGAGTGTTTCAAAACTGCTCAATCAAAAGTATGGTTTAACTCTGTTAGCTGAATGCTCAGATCAGAAAGAAGTCTCACAGAATGCTTCTGTGTAGTTTATATTTGAATATATTCCTTTTTCCACTACTACTCTCTTAGCGCTCCAAATGTCCAGTTGCATTTTCTACAGAAAGAGTGTTCAGATCTGCTCAATCAAAAGTATGGTTTAACTCTGTTAGCTGAATGCACAGATCAGAAAGAAGTTTCACAGAATGATTCTGTGTAGTTTATATTTGGAGACATTCCTTTTTCCACTATTAACCTCTTAGCGCTCCGAATCTCCACTTGCATTTTCTACAGAAAGAGTGTTTCAGAACGGCTCAATCAAAACTAAGGTTCGACTCTTTTAGTTGAACAAACAGAACAGAAAGAAGTTTCACACAATTCTTCTGTGTAGTTTTTATTTGTAGACATTCTTTTTCCCAATATAGGCCTCCTAGCGCTCAGAATGTCCAATTGCAGTTTCTACAGAAAGAGTGTTTCAGAACGGCTCAATCAAAAGTAAGGTTCAACTCTGTTAGTTGAATGCACAGAACAGAAAGAAGTTTCATACAATTCTTCTGTGTAGTTTATATTTGAACATATTCTTTTTTCCACTATTACCCACTTAGCGCTACGAATGTGCAGTTGCATTTTCTACAGACAGAGTGTTTCAAAACTGCTCAATCAAAAGTATGGTTTAACTCTGTTAGCTGAATGCTCAGATCAGAAAGAAGTTTCACAGAATGCTTCTGTGTAGTTTATATTTGAATATATTCCTTTTTCCACTACTACGCTCTTAGCGCTCCAAATGTCCAGTTGCATTTTCTACAGAAAGAGTGTTCAGATCTGCTCAATGAAAAGTATGGTTTAACTCTGTTAGCTGAATGCACAGATCAGAAAGAAATTTCACCGAATGATTCTGTGTAGTTTATATTTGAAGACATTCCTTTTTCCACTATTACCCCCTTAGCGCTCCGAATCTCCACTTGCATTTTCTACAAAAAGAGTGTTTCATAACTGCTCAATCAAAAATATGTTTTATCTCTGTTAACTGAATTTACAGATCAGAAATAAGTTTCACAGAATGCATCTGTGTAGTTTTTATTTGAAGATATTCTTTTTCCCAATGTAGACCTCTTAGCGCTTAGCATGTCCAATTGCAGTTCCTACAGAAAGAGTGTTTCAGAACGGCTCAATCAAAAGTAAGGTTCAACTCTGTTAGTTGAATGCACAGAACAGAAAGAATTTTCACAGAATGCTACTGTGTAGTTTATATTTGAATATATTCCTTTTTCCACTATTACCCTCTTAGCGCTCCGAATGTCCACTTGCATTTTCTACAGAAAGAGTGTTCAGAACTGCGCAATCAAAAGTATGGTTTAACTCTGTTAGCTTAATGAACATATCAGAAATAAGTTTCACACAATGCTTCTGTGTAGTTTTTATTTGAAGATATTATTTTTCCCAATAGAGGCCTCTTAGCGCTCAGAATGTCCAATTGCAGTTTCTACAGAAAGAGTGTTTCAAAAAGGCTCAATCAAAAGTAAGGTTCAACTCTGTTAGTTGAATGCACAGAACAGAAAGGAGTTTCATACAATGCTTCTGTGTAGTTTATATTTGAACATATTCTTTTTTCCACTATTACCCACTTAGCGCTACGAATGTCCAGTTGCATTTTCTACAGACAGAGTGTTTCAAAACTGCTCAATCAAAAGTATGGTTTAACTCTGTTAGCTGAATGCTCAGATCAGAAAGAAGTTTCACAGAATGCTTCTGTGTAGTTTATATTTGAATATATTCCTTTTTCCACTACTACTCTCTTAGCGTTCCAAATGTCCAGTTGCATTTTCTACAGAAAGAGTGTTCAGATCTGCTCAATCAAAAGTATGGTTTAACTCTGTTAGCTGAATGCACAGATCAGAAAGAAGTTTCACAGAATGATTCTGTGTAGTTTATATTTGAAGACATTCCTTTTTCCACTATTACCCTCTTAGCGCTCCGAATCTCCACTTGCATTTTCTACAAAAAGAGTGTTTCATAACTGCTCAATCAAAAATATGTTTTATCTCTGTTAACTGAATTTACAGATCAGAAATAAGTTTCACAGAATGCATCTGTGTAGTTTTTATTTGAAGATATTCTTTTTCCCAATGTAGGCCTCTTAGCTTTTAGCATGTCCAATTGCAGTTTCTACAGAAAGAGTGTTTCAGAACGGCTCAATCAAAAGTAAGGTTCAACTCTGTTAGTTGAATGCACAGAACAGAAAGAATTTTCACAGAATGCTACTGTGTAGTTTATATTTGAATATATTCCTTTTTCCACTATTACCCTCTTAGCGCTCCGAATGTCCACTTGCATTTTCTACAGAAAGAGTGTTCAGAACTGCGCAATCAAAAGTATGGTTTAACTCTGTTAGCTTAATGAACATATCAGAAATAAGTTTCACACAATGCTTCTGTGTAGTTTTTATTTGAAGATATTATTTTTCCCAATAGAGGCCTCTTAGCGCTCAGAATGTCCAATTGCAGTTTCTACAGAAAGAGTGTTTCAAAAAGGCTCAATCAAAAGTAAGGTTCAACTCTGTTAGTTGAATGCACAGAACAGAAAGGAGTTTCATACAATGCTTCTGTGTAGTTTATATTTGAACATATTCTTTTTTCCACTATTACCCACTTAGCGCTACGAATGTCCAGTTGCATTTTCTACAGACAGAGTGTTTCAAAACTGCTCAATCAAAAGTATGGTTTAACTCTGTTAGCTGAATGCTCAGATCAGAAAGAAGTTTCACAGAATGCTTCTGTGTAGTTTATATTTGAATATATTCCTTTTTCCACTACTACTCTCTTAGCGTTCCAAATGTCCAGTTGCATTTTCTACAGAAAGAGTGTTCAGATCTGCTCAATCAAAAGTATGGTTTAACTCTGTTAGCTGAATGCACAGATCAGAAAGAAGTTTCACAGAATGATTCTGTGTAGTTTATATTTGAAGACATTCCTTTTTCCACTATTACCCTCTTAGCGCTCCGAATCTCCACTTGCATTTTCTACAAAAAGAGTGTTTCATAACTGCTCAATCAAAAATATGTTTTATCTCTGTTAACTGAATTTACAGATCAGAAATAAGTTTCACAGAATGCATCTGTGTAGTTTTTATTTGAAGATATTCTTTTTCCCAATGTAGGCCTCTTAGCTTTTAGCATGTCCAATTGCAGTTTCTACAGAAAGAGTGTTTCAGAACGGCTCAATCAAAAGTAAGGTTCAACTCTGTTAGTTGAATGCACAGAACAGAAAGAATTTTCACAGAATGCTACTGTGTAGTTTATATTTGAATATATTCCTTTTTCCACTATTACCCTCTTAGCGCTCTGAATGTCCACTTGCATTTTCTACAGAAAGAGTGTTCAGAACTGCGCAATCAAAAGTATGGTTTAACTCTGTTAGCTTAATGAACATATCAGAAATAAGTTTCACACTATGCTTCTGTGTAGTTTTTATTTGAAGATATTATTTTTCCCAGTAGAGGCCACTTAGCGCTCAGAATGTCCAATTGCAGTTTCTACAGAAACAGAATTTCAGAAAGGCTCAATCAAAAGTAAGGTTCAACTCTGTTAGTTGAATGCACAGAACAGAAAGAAGTTTCATACAATGCTTCTGTGTAGTTTATATTTCAACATATTCTTTTTTCCACGATTACCCACTTAGCGCTACGAATGTCCAGTTGCATTTTCTACAGACAGAGTGTTTCAAAACTGCTCAATCAAAAGTATGGTTTAACTCTGTTAGCTGAATGCTCAGATCAGAAAGAAGTTTCACAGAATGCTTCTGTGTAGTTTATATTTGAATATATTCCTTTTTCCACTACTACTCTCTTAGCGCTCCAAATGTCCAGTTGCATTTTCTACAGAAAGAGTGTTCAGATCTGCTCAATCAAAAGTATGGTTTAACTCTGTTAGCTGAATGCACAGATCAGAAAGAAGTTTCACAGAATGATTCTGTGTAGTTTATATTTGGAGACATTCCTTTTTCCACTATTACCCTCTTAGCGCTCCGAATCTCCACTTGCATTTTCTACAGAAAGAGTGTTTCAGAACGGCTCAATCAAAACTAAGGTTCAACTCTTTTAGTTGAACAAACAGAACAGAAAGAAGTTTCACACAATTCTTCTGTGTAGTTTTTATTTGTAGACATTCTTTTTCCCAATATAAGCCTCCTAGCGCCCAGAATGTCCAATTGCAGTTTCTACAAAAAGAGTGTTTCAGAACGGCTCAATCAAAAGTAAGGTTCAACTCTGTTAGTTGAATGCACAGAACAGAAAGAAGTTTCATACAATGCTACTGTGTAGTTTATATTTGAACATATTCTTTTTTCCACTATTACCCACTTAGCGCTACGAATGTCCAGTTGCATTTTCTACAGACAGAGTGTTTCAAAACTGCTCAATCAAAAGTATGGTTTAACTCTGTTAGCTGAATGCTCAGATCAGAAAGAAGTTTCACAGAATGCTTCTGTGTAGTTTATATTTGAATATATTCCTTTTTCCACTACTACTCTCTTAGCGCTCCAAATGTCCAGTTGCATTTTCTACAGAAAGAGTGTTCAGATCTGCTCAATCAAAAGTATGGTTTAACTCTGTTAGCTGAATGCACAGATCAGAAAGAAGTTTCAGAGAATGATTCTGTGTAGTTTATATTTGGAGACATTCCTTTATCCACTATTACCCTCTTAGCGCTCCGAATCTCCACTTGCATTTTCTACAGAAAGAGTGTTTCAGAACGGCTCAATCAAAACTAAGGTTCAACTCTTTTAGTTGAACAAACACAACAGAAAGAAGTTTCACACAATTCTTCTGTGTAGTTTTTATTTGTAGACATTCTGTTTTCCAATATAGGCCTCCTAGCGCTCAGAATGTCCTATTGCAGTTTCTACAGAAAGAGTGTTTCAGAACGGCTCAATCAAAAGTAAGGTTCAACTCTGTTAGTTGAATGCACAGAACAGAAAGAAGTTTCATACAATGCTTCTGTGTAGTTTATATTTGAACATATTCTTTTTTCCACTATTACCCACTTAGCGCTACGAATGTCCAGTTGCATTTTCTACAGACAGAGTGTTTCAAAACTGCTCAATCAAAAGTATGGTTTAACTCTGTTAGCTGAATGCTCAGATCAGAAAGAAGTTTCACAGAATGCTTCTGTGTAGTTTATATTTGAATATATTACTTTTTCCACTACTACGCTCTTAGCGCTCCAAATGTCCTGTTGCATTTTCTACAGAAAGAGTGTTCAGATCTGCTCAATCAAAAGTATGGTTTAACTCTGTTAGCTGAATGCACAGATCAGAAAGAAGTTTCACCGAATGATTCTGTGTAATTTATATTTGAAGACATTCCTTTTTCCACTATTACCCTCTTAGCGCTCCGAATCTCCACTTGCATTTTCTACAAAAAGAGTGTTTCATAACTGCTCAATCAAAAATACGTTTTATCTCTGTTAACTGAATTTACAGATCGGAAATAAGTTTCACAGAATGCATCTGTGTAGTTTTTATTTGAAGATATTCTTTTTCCCAATGTACGCCTCTTAGCGCTTAGCATGTCCAATTGCAGTTTCTACAGAAAGTGTGTTTCAGAACGGCTCAATCAAAAGTAAGGTTCAACTCTGTTAGTTGAATGCACAGTACAGAAAGAATTTTCACAGAATGCTACTGTGTAGTTTATATTTGAATATATTCCTTTTTCCACTATTACCCTCTTAGCGCTCCGAATGTCCACTTGCATTTTCTACAGAAAGAGTGTTCAGAACTGCGCAATCAAAAGAATGGTTTAACTCTGTTAGCTTAATGAACATATCAGGAATAAGTTTCACACAATGCTTCTGTGTAGTTTTTATTTGAAGATATTATTTTTCCCAATAGAGACATCTTAGCGCTCAGAATGTCCAATTGCAGTTTCTACAGAAAGAGTGTTTCAGAAAGGCTCAATCAAAACTAAGGTTCAACTCTGTTAGTTGAATGCACAGAACAGAGAGAAGTTTCATACAATGCTTCTGTGTAGTTTATATTTGAACATATTTTTTTTCCACTATTACCCACTTAGCGCTACGAATGTCCAGTTGCATTTTCTACAGACAGAGTGTTTCAAAACTGCTCAATCAAAAGTATGTTTTAACTCTGTTAGCTGAATGCTCAGATCAGAAAGAAGTTTCACAGAATGCTTCTGTGTAGTTTATATTTGAATATATTCCTTTTTCCACTACTACTCTCTTAGCGCTCCAAATGTCCAGTTGCATTTTCTACAGAAAGAGTGTTCAGATCTGCTCAATCAAAAGTATGGTTTAACTCTGTTAGCTGAATGCACAGATCAGAAAGAAGTTTCAGAGAATGATTCTGTGTAGTTTATATTTGGAGACATTCCTTTATCCACTATTACCCTCTTAGCGCTCCGAATCTCCACTTGCATTTTCTACAGAAAGAGTGTTTCAGAACGGCTCAATCAAAACTAAGGTTCAACTCTTTTAGTTGAACAAACACAACAGAAAGAAGTTTCACACAATTCTTCTGTGTAGTTTTTATTTGTAGACATTCTGTTTCCCAATATAGGCCTCCTAGCGCTCAGAATGTCCTATTGCAGTTTCTACAGAAAGAGTGTTTCAGAACGGCTCAATCAAAAGTAAGATTCAACTCTGTTAGTTGAATGCACAGAACAGAAAGAAGTTTCATACAATGCTTCTGTGTAGTTTATATTTGAACATATTCTTTTTTCCACTATTACCCACTTAGCGCTACGAATGTCCAGTTGCATTTTCTACAGACAGAGTGTTTCAAAACTGCTCAATCAAAAGTATGGTTTAACTCTGTTAGCTGAATGCTCAGATCAGAAAGAAGTTTCACAGAATGCTTCTGTGTAGTTTATATTTGAATATATTCCTTTTTCCACTACTACGCTCTTAGCGCTCCAAATGTCCAGTTGCATTTTCTACAGAAAGAGTGTTCAGATCTGCTCAATCAAAAGTATGGTTTAACTCTGTTAGCTGAATGCACAGATCAGAAAGAAGTTTCCCCGAATGATTCTGTGTAGTTTATATTTGAAGACATTCCTTTTTCCACTATTACCCTCTTAGCGCTCCGAATCTCCACTTGCATTTTCTACAAAAAGAGTGTTTCATAACTGCTCAATCAAAAATATGTTTTATCTCTGTTAACTGAATTTACAGATCAGAAATAAGTTTCACAGAATGCATCTGTGTAGTTTTTATTTGAAGATATTCTTTTTCCCAATGTAGGCCTCTTAGCGCTTATCATGTCCAATTGCAGTTTCTACAGAAAGAGTGTTTCAGAACGGCTCAATCAAAAGTAAGGTTCAACTCTGTTAGTTGAATGCACAGAACACAAAGAATTTTCACAGAATGCTACTGTGTAGTTTATATTTGAATATATTCCTTTTTCCACTATTACCCTCTTAGCGCTCCGAATGTCCACTTGCATTTTCTACAGAAAGAGTGTTCAGAACTGCGCAATCAAAAGTATGGTTTAACTCTGTTAGCTTAATGAACATATCAGAAATAAGTTTCACGCAATGCTTCTGTGTAGTTTTTATTTGAAGATATTATTTTTCCCAATATAGGCCTCTTAGCGCTCAGAATGTCCAATTGCAATTTCTACAGAAAGAGTGTTTCAGAAAGGCTCAATCAAAAGTAAGGTTCAACTCTGTTAGTTGAATGCACAGAACAGAAAGAAGTTTCATACAATGCTTCTGTGTAGTTTATATTTGAACATATTCTTTTTTCCACTATTACCCACTTAGCGCTACGAATGTCCAGTTGCATTTTCTACAGACAGAGTGTTTCAAAACTGCTCAATCAAAAGTATGGTTTAACTCTGTTAGCTGAATGCTCAGATCAGAAAGAAGTTTCACAGAATGCTTCTGTGTAGTTTATATCTGAATATATTCCTTTTTCCACTACTACTCTCTTAGCGCTCCAAATGTCCAGTTGCATTTTCTACAGAAAGAGTGTTCAGATCTGCTCAATCAAAAGTATGGTTTAACTCTGTTAGCTGAATGCACAGATCAGAAAGAAGTTTCACAGAATGATTCTGTGTAGTTTATATTTGGAGACATTCCTTTTTCCACTATTACCCTCTTAGCGCTCCGAATCTCCACTTGCATTTTCTACAGAAAGAGTGTTTCAGAACGGCTCAATCAAAACTAAGGTTCGACTCTTTTAGTTGAACAAACAGAACAGAAAGAAGTTTCACACAA
This sequence comes from Symphalangus syndactylus, assembly GCF_028878055.3. Taxonomy (NCBI): domain Eukaryota; kingdom Metazoa; phylum Chordata; class Mammalia; order Primates; family Hylobatidae; genus Symphalangus; species Symphalangus syndactylus. The sequence goes on from NC_072433.2 coordinate 2,666,569, forward strand.
TTCTTCTGTGTAGTTTTTATTTGTAGACATTCTTTTTCCCAATATAGGCCTCCTAGCGCTCAGAATGTCCAATTGCAGTTTCTACAGAAAGAGTGTTTCAGAACGGCTCAATCAAAAGTAAGGTTCAACTCTGTTAGTTGAATGCACAGAACAGAAAGAAGTTTCATACAATTATTCTGTGTAGTTTATATTTGAACATATTCTTTTTTCCACTATTACCCACTTAGCCCTACGAATGTGCAGTTGCATTTTCTACAGACAGAGTGTTTCAAAACTGCTCAATCAAAAGTATGGTTTAACTCTGTTAGCTGAATGCTCAGATCAGAAAGAAGTTTCACAGAATGCTTCTGTGTAGTTTATATTTGAATATATTCCTTTTTCCACTACTACGCTCTTAGCGCTCCAAATGTCCAGTTGCATTTTCTACAGAAAGAGTGTTCAGATCTGCTCAATCAAAAGTATGGTTTAACTCTGTTAGCTGAATGCACAGATCAGAAAGAAGTTTCCCCGAATGATTCTGTGTAGTTTATATTTGAAGACATTCCTTTTTCCACTATTACCCTCTTAGCGCTCCGAATCTCCACTTGCATTTTCTACAAAAAGAGTGTTTCATAACTGCTCAATCAAAAATATGTTTTATCTCTGTTAACTGAATTTACAGATCAGAAATAAGTTTCACAGATTGCATCTGTGTAGTTTTTATTTGAAGATATTCTTTTTCCCAATGTAGGCCTCTTAGCGCTTATCATGTCCAATTGCAGTTTCTACAGAAAGAGTGTTTCAGAACGGCTCAATCAAAAGTAAGGTTCAACTCTGTTAGTTGAATGCACAGAACACAAAGAATTTTCACAGAATGCTACTGTGTAGTTTATATTTGAATATATTCCTTTTTCCACTATTACCCTCTTAGCGCTCCGAATGTCCACTTGCATTTTCTACAGAAAGAGTGTTCAGAACTGCGCAATCAAAAGTATGGTTTAACTCTGTTAGCTTAATGAACATATCAGAAATAAGTTTCACGCAATGCTTCTGTGTAGTTTTTATTTGAAGATATTATTTTTCCCAATATAGGCCTCTTAGCGCTCAGAATGTCCAATTGCAATTTCTACAGAAAGAGTGTTTCAGAAAGGCTCAATCAAAAGTAAGGTTCAACTCTGTTAGTTGAATGCACAGAACAGAAAGAAGTTTCATACAATGCTTCTGTGTAGTTTATATTTGAACATATTCTTTTTTCCACTATTACCCACTTAGCGCTACGAATGTCCAGTTGCATTTTCTACAGACAGAGTGTTTCAAAACTGCTCAATCAAAAGTATGGTTTAACTCTGTTAGCTGAATGCTCAGATCAGAAAGAAGTTTCACAGAATGCTTCTGTGTAGTTTATATCTGAATATATTCCTTTTTCCACTACTACTCTCTTAGCGCTCCAAATGTCCAGTTGCATTTTCTACAGAAAGAGTGTTCAGATCTGCTCAATCAAAAGTATGGTTTAACTCTGTTAGCTGAATGCACAGATCAGAAAGAAGTTTCACAGAATGATTCTGTGTAGTTTATATTTGGAGACATTCCTTTTTCCACTATTACCCTCTTAGCGCTCCGAATCTCCACTTCCATTTTCTACAGAAAGAGTGTTTCAGAACGGCTCAATCAAAACTAAGGTTCGACTCTTTTAGTTGAACAAACAGAACAGAAAGAAGTTTCACACAATTCTTCTGTGTAGTTTTTATTTGTAGACATTCTTTTTCCCAATATAGGCCTCCTAGCGCTCAGAATGTCCAATTGCAGTTTCTACAGAAAGAGTGTTTCAGAACGGCTCAATCAAAAGTAAGGTTCAACTCTGTTAGTTGAATGCACAGAACAGAAAGAAGTTTCATACAATTCTTCTGTGTAGTTTATATTTGAACATATTCTTTTTTCCACTATTACCCACTTAGCCCTACGAATGTGCAGTTGCATTTTCTACAGACAGAGTGTTTCAAAACTGCTCAATCAAAAGTATGGTTTAACTCTGTTAGCTGAATGCTCAGATCAGAAAGAAGTTTCACAGAATGCTTCTGTGTAGTTTATATTTGAATATATTCCTTTTTCCACTACTACGCTCTTAGCGCTCCAAATGTCCAGTTGCATTTTCTACAGAAAGAGTGTTCAGATCTGCTCAATCAAAAGTATGGTTTATCTCTGTTAGCTGAATGCACAGATCAGAAAGAAATTTCACCGAATGATTCTGTGTAGTTTATATTTGAAGACATTCCTTTTTCCACTATTACCCTCTTAGCGCTCCGAATCTCCACTTGCATTTTCTACAAAAAGAGTGTTTCATAACTGCTCCATCAAAAATATGTTTTATCTCTGTTAACTGAATTTACAGATCAGAAATAAGTTTCACAGAATGCATCTGTGTAGTTTTTATTTGAAGATATTCTTTTTCCCAATGTAGGCCTCTTAGCGCTTAGCATGTCCAATTGCAGTTCCTACAGAAAGAGTGTTTCAGAACGGCTCAATCAAAAGTAAGGTTCAACTCTGTTAGTTGAATGCACAGAACAGAAAGAATTTTCACAGAATGCTACTGTGTAGTTTATATTTGAATATATTCCTTTTTCCACTATTACCCTCTTAGCGCTCCGAATGTCCACTTGCATTTTCTACAGAAAGAGTGTTCAGAACTGCGCAATCAAAAGTATGGTTTAACTCTGTTAGCTTAATGAACATATCAGAAATAAGTTTCACACAATGCTTCTGTGTAGTTTTTATTTGAAGATATTATTTTTCCCAATAGAGGCCTCTTAGCGCTCAGAATGTCCAACTGCAGTTTCTACAGAAAGAGTGTTTCAAAAAGGCTCAATCAAAAGTAAGGTTCAACTCTGTTAGTTGAATGCACAGAACAGAAAGAAGTTTCATACAATGCTTCTGTGTAGTTTATATTTGAACATATTCTTTTTTCCACTATTACCCACTTAGCGCTACGAATGTCCAGTTGCATTTTCTACAGACAGAGTGTTTCAAAACTGCTCAATCAAAAGTATGGTTTAACTCTGTTAGCTGAATGCTCAGATCAGAAAGAAGTTTCACAGAATGCTTCTGTGTAGTTCATATTTGAATATATTCCTTTTTCCACTACTACTCTCTTAGCGTTCCAAATGTCCAGTTGCATTTTCTACAGAAAGAGTGTTCAGATCTGCTCAATCAAAAGTATGGTTTAACTCTGTTAGCTGAATGCACAGATCAGAAAGAAGTTTCACAGAATGATTCTGTGTAGTTTATATTTGAAGACAGTCCTTTTTCCACTATTACCCTCTTAGCGCTCCGAATCTCCACTTGCATTTTCTACAAAAAGAGTGTTTCATAACTGCTCAATCAAAAATATGTTTTATCTCTGTTAACTGAATTTACAGATCAGAAATAAGTTTCACAGAATGCATCTGTGTAGTTTTTATTTGAAGATATTCTTTTTCCCAATGTAGGCCTCTTAGCGCTTAGCATGTCCAATTGCAGTTTCTACAGAAAGAGTGTTTCAGAACGGCTCAATCAAAAGTAAGGTTCAACTCTGTTAGTTGAATGCACAGTACAGAAAGAATTTTCACAGAATGCTACTGTGTAGTTTATATTTGAATATATTCCTTTTTCCACTATTACCCTCTTAGCGCTCCGAATGTCCACTTGCATTTTCTACAGAAAGAGTGTTCAGAACTGCGCAATCAAAAGAATGGTTTAACTCTGTTAGCTTAATGAACATATCAGGAATAAGTTTCACACAATGCTTCTGTGTAGTTTTTATTTGAAGATATTTTTTTTCCCAATAGAGACATCTTAGCGCTCAGAATGTCCAATTGCAGTTTCTACAGAAAGAGTGTTTCAGAAAGGCTCAATCAAAACTAAGGTTCAACTCTGTTAGTTGAATGCACAGAACAGAGAGAAGTTTCATACAATGCTTCTGTGTAGTTTATATTTGAACATATTTTTTTTCCACTATTACCCACTTAGCGCTACGAATGTCCAGTTGCATTTTCTACAGACAGAGTGTTTCAAAACTGCTCAATCAAAAGTATGTTTTAACTCTGTTAGCTGAATGCTCAGATCAGAAAGAAGTTTCACAGAATGCTTCTGTGTAGTTTATATTTGAATATATTCCTTTTTCCACTACTACTCTCTTAGCGCTCCAAATGTCCAGTTGCATTTTCTACAGAAAGAGTGTTCAGATCTGCTCAATCAAAAGTATGGTTTAACTCTGTTAGCTGAATGCACAGATCAGAAAGAAGTTTCAGAGAATGATTCTGTGTAGTTTATATTTGGAGACATTCCTTTATCCACTATTACCCTCTTAGCGCTCCGAATCTCCACTTGCATTTTCTACAGAAAGAGTGTTTCAGAACGGCTCAATCAAAACTAAGGTTCAACTCTTTTAGTTGAACAAACACAACAGAAAGAAGTTTCACACAATTCTTCTGTGTAGTTTTTATTTGTAGACATTCTGTTTCCCAATATAGGCCTCCTAGCGCTCAGAATGTCCTATTGCAGTTTCTACAGAAAGAGTGTTTCAGAACGGCTCAATCAAAAGTAAGATTCAACTCTGTTAGTTGAATGCACAGAACAGAAAGAAGTTTCATACAATGCTTCTGTGTAGTTTATATTTGAACATATTCTTTTTTCCACTATTACCCACTTAGCGCTACGAATGTCCAGTTGCATTTTCTACAGACAGAGTGTTTCAAAACTGCTCAATCAAAAGTATGGTTTAACTCTGTTAGCTGAATGCTCAGATCAGAAAGAAGTTTCACAGAATGCTTCTGTGTAGTTTATATTTGAATATATTCCTTTTTCCACTACTACGCTCTTAGCGCTCCAAATGTCCAGTTGCATTTTCTACAGAAAGAGTGTTCAGATCTGCTCAATCAAAAGTATGGTTTAACTCTGTTAGCTGAATGCACAGATCAGAAAGAAGTTTCCCCGAATGATTCTGTGTAGTTTATATTTGAAGACATTCCTTTTTCCACTATTACCCTCTTAGCGCTCCGAATCTCCACTTGCATTTTCTACAAAAAGAGTGTTTCATAACTGCTCAATCAAAAATATGTTTTATCTCTGTTAACTGAATTTACAGATCAGAAATAAGTTTCACAGAATGCATCTGTGTAGTTTTTATTTGAAGATATTCTTTTTCCCAATGTAGGCCTCTTAGCGCTTATCATGTCCAATTGCAGTTTCTACAGAAAGAGTGTTTCAGAACGGCTCAATCAAAAGTAAGGTTCAACTCTGTTAGTTGAATGCACAGAACACAAAGAATTTTCACAGAATGCTACTGTGTAGTTTATATTTGAATATATTCCTTTTTCCACTATTACCCTCTTAGCGCTCCGAATGTCCACTTGCATTTTCTACAGAAAGAGTGTTCAGAACTGCGCAATCAAAAGTATGGTTTAACTCTGTTAGCTTAATGAACATATCAGAAATAAGTTTCACGCAATGCTTCTGTGTAGTTTTTATTTGAAGATATTATTTTTCCCAATATAGGCCTCTTAGCGCTCAGAATGTCCAATTGCAATTTCTACAGAAAGAGTGTTTCAGAAAGGCTCAATCAAAAGTAAGGTTCAACTCTGTTAGTTGAATGCACAGAACAGAAAGAAGTTTCATACAATGCTTCTGTGTAGTTTATATTTGAACATATTCTTTTTTCCACTATTACCCACTTAGCGCTACGAATGTCCAGTTGCATTTTCTACAGACAGAGTGTTTCAAAACTGCTCAATCAAAAGTATGGTTTAACTCTGTTAGCTGAATGCTCAGATCAGAAAGAAGTTTCACAGAATGCTTCTGTGTAGTTTATATCTGAATATATTCCTTTTTCCACTACTACTCTCTTAGCGCTCCAAATGTCCAGTTGCATTTTCTACAGAAAGAGTGTTCAGATCTGCTCAATCAAAAGTATGGTTTAACTCTGTTAGCTGAATGCACAGATCAGAAAGAAGTTTCACAGAATGATTCTGTGTAGTTTATATTTGGAGACATTCCTTTTTCCACTATTACCCTCTTAGCGCTCCGAATCTCCACTTGCATTTTCTACAGAAAGAGTGTTTCAGAACGGCTCAATCAAAACTAAGGTTCGACTCTTTTAGTTGAACAAACAGAACAGAAAGAAGTTTCACACAATTCTTCTGTGTAGTTTTTATTTGTAGACATTCTTTTTCCCAATATAGGCCTCCTAGCGCTCAGAATGTCCAATTGCAGTTTCTACAGAAAGAGTGTTTCAGAACGGCTCAATCAAAAGTAAGGTTCAACTCTGTTAGTTGAATGCACAGAACAGAAAGAAGTTTCATACAATTCTTCTGTGTAGTTTATATTTGAACATATTCTTTTTTCCACTATTACCCACTTAGCCCTACGAATGTGCAGTTGCATTTTCTACAGACAGAGTGTTTCAAAACTGCTCAATCAAAAGTATGGTTTAACTCTGTTAGCTGAATGCTCAGATCAGAAAGAAGTTTCACAGAATGCTTCTGTGTAGTTTATATTTGAATATATTCCTTTTTCCACTACTACGCTCTTAGCGCTCCAAATGTCCAGTTGCATTTTCTACAGAAAGAGTGTTCAGATCTGCTCAATCAAAAGTATGGTTTAACTCTGTTAGCTGAATGCACAGATCAGAAAGAAGTTTCCCCGAATGATTCTGTGTAGTTTATATTTGAAGACATTCCTTTTTCCACTATTACCCTCTTAGCGCTCCGAATCTCCACTTGCATTTTCTACAAAAAGAGTGTTTCATAACTGCTCAATCAAAAATATGTTTTATCTCTGTTAACTGAATTTACAGATCAGAAATAAGTTTCACAGAATGCATCTGTGTAGTTTTTATTTGAAGATATTCTTTTTCCCAATGTAGGCCTCTTAGCGCTTATCATGTCCAATTGCAGTTTCTACAGAAAGAGTGTTTCAGAACGGCTCAATCAAAAGTAAGGTTCAACTCTGTTAGTTGAATGCACAGAACACAAAGAATTTTCACAGAATGCTACTGTGTAGTTTATATTTGAATATATTCCTTTTTCCACTATTACCCTCTTAGCGCTCCGAATGTCCACTTGCATTTTCTACAGAAAGAGTGTTCAGAACTGCGCAATCAAAAGTATGGTTTAACTCTGTTAGCTTAATGAACATATCAGAAATAAGTTTCACGCAATGCTTCTGTGTAGTTTTTATTTGAAGATATTATTTTTCCCAATATAGGCCTCTTAGCGCTCAGAATGTCCAATTGCAATTTCTACAGAAAGAGTGTTTCAGAAAGGCTCAATCAAAAGTAAGGTTCAACTCTGTTAGTTGAATGCACAGAACAGAAAGAAGTTTCATACAATGCTTCTGTGTAGTTTATATTTGAACATATTCTTTTTTCCACTATTACCCACTTAGCGCTACGAATGTCCAGTTGCATTTTCTACAGACAGAGTGTTTCAAAACTGCTCAATCAAAAGTATGGTTTAACTCTGTTAGCTGAATGCTCAGATCAGAAAGAAGTTTCACAGAATGCTTCTGTGTAGTTTATATCTGAATATATTCCTTTTTCCACTACTACTCTCTTAGCGCTCCAAATGTCCAGTTGCATTTTCTACAGAAAGAGTGTTCAGATCTGCTCAATCAAAAGTATGGTTTAACTCTGTTAGCTGAATGCACAGATCAGAAAGAAGTTTCACAGAATGATTCTGTGTAGTTTATATTTGGAGACATTCCTTTTTCCACTATTACCCTCTTAGCGCTCCGAATCTCCACTTGCATTTTCTACAGAAAGAGTGTTTCAGAACGGCTCAATCAAAACTAAGGTTCGACTCTTTTAGTTGAACAAACAGAACAGAAAGAAGTTTCACACAATTCTTCTGTGTAGTTTTTATTTGTAGACATTCTTTTTCCCAATATAGGCCTCCTAGCGCTCAGAATGTCCAATTGCAGTTTCTACAGAAAGAGTGTTTCAGAACGGCTCAATCAAAAGTAAGGTTCAACTCTGTTAGTTGAATGCACAGAACAGAAAGAAGTTTCATACAATTCTTCTGTGTAGTTTATATTTGAACATATTCTTTTTTCCACTATTACCCACTTAGCCCTACGAATGTGCAGTTGCATTTTCTACAGACAGAGTGTTTCAAAACTGCTCAATCAAAAGTATGGTTTAACTCTGTTAGCTGAATGCTCAGATCAGAAAGAAGTTTCACAGAATGCTTCTGTGTAGTTTATATTTGAATATATTCCTTTTTCCACTACTACGCTCTTAGCGCTCCAAATGTCCAGTTGCATTTTCTACAGAAAGAGTGTTCAGATCTGCTCAATCAAAAGTATGGTTTATCTCTGTTAGCTGAATGCACAGATCAGAAAGAAATTTCACCGAATGATTCTGTGTAGTTTATATTTGAAGACATTCCTTTTTCCACTATTACCCTCTTAGCGCTCCGAATCTCCACTTGCATTTTCTACAAAAAGAGTGTTTCATAACTGCTCCATCAAAAATATGTTTTATCTCTGTTAACTGAATTTACAGATCAGAAATAAGTTTCACAGAATGCATCTGTGTAGTTTTTATTTGAAGATATTCTTTTTCCCAATGTAGGCCTCTTAGCGCTTAGCATGTCCAATTGCAGTTCCTACAGAAAGAGTGTTTCAGAACGGCTCAATCAAAAGTAAGGTTCAACTCTGTTAGTTGAATGCACAGAACAGAAAGAATTTTCACAGAATGCTACTGTGTAGTTTATATTTGAATATATTCCTTTTTCCACTATTACCCTCTTAGCGCTCCGAATGTCCACTTGCATTTTCTACAGAAAGAGTGTTCAGAACTGCGCAATCAAAAGTATGGTTTAACTCTGTTAGCTTAATGAACATATCAGAAATAAGTTTCACACAATGCTTCTGTGTAGTTTTTATTTGAAGATATTATTTTTCCCAATAGAGGCCTCTTAGCGCTCAGAATGTCCAACTGCAGTTTCTACAGAAAGAGTGTTTCAAAAAGGCTCAATCAAAAGTAAGGTTCAACTCTGTTAGTTGAATGCACAGAACAGAAAGAAGTTTCATACAATGCTTCTGTGTAGTTTATATTTGAACATATTCTTTTTTCCACTATTACCCACTTAGCGCTACGAATGTCCAGTTGCATTTTCTACAGACAGAGTGTTTCAAAACTGCTCAATCAAAAGTATGGTTTAACTCTGTTAGCTGAATGCTCAGATCAGAAAGAAGTTTCACAGAATGCTTCTGTGTAGTTTATATTTGAATATATTCCTTTTTCCACTACTACTCTCTTAGCGTTCCAAATGTCCAGTTGCATTTTCTACAGAAAGAGTGTTCAGATCTGCTCAATCAAAAGTATGGTTTAACTCTGTTAGCTGAATGCACAGATCAGAAAGAAGTTTCACAGAATGATTCTGTGTAGTTTATATTTGAAGACAGTCCTTTTTCCACTATTACCCTCTTAGCGCTCCGAATCTCCACTTGCATTTTCTACAAAAAGAGTGTTTCATAACTGCTCAATCAAAAATATGTTTTATCTCTGTTAACTGAATTTACAGATCGGAAATAAGTTTCACAGAATGCATCTGTGTAGTTTTTATTTGAAGATATTCTTTTTCCCAATGTAGGCCTCTTAGCGCTTATCATGTCCAATTGCAGTTTCTACAGAAAGAGTGTTTCAGAACGGCTCAATCAAAAGTAAGGTTCAACTCTGTTAGTTGAATGCACAGAACACAAAGAATTTTCACAGAATGCTACTGTGTAGTTTATATTTGAATATATTCCTTTTTCCACTATTACCCTCTTAGCGCTCCGAATGTCCACTTGCATTTTCTACAGAAAGAGTGTTCAGAACTGCGCAATCAAAAGTATGGTTTAACTCTGTTAGCTTAATGAACATATCAGAAATAAGTTTCACGCAATGCTTCTGTGTAGTTTTTATTTGAAGATATTATTTTTCCCAATATAGGCCTCTTAGCGCTCAGAATGTCCAATTGCAATTTCTACAGAAAGAGTGTTTCAGAAAGGCTCAATCAAAAGTAAGGTTCAACTCTGTTAGTTGAATGCACAGAACAGAAAGAAGTTTCATACAATGCTTCTGTGTAGTTTATATTTGAACATATTCTTTTTTCCACTATTACCCACTTAGCGCTACGAATGTCCAGTTGCATTTTCTACAGACAGAGTGTTTCAAAACTGCTCAATCAAAAGTATGGTTTAACTCTGTTAGCTGAATGCTCAGATCAGAAAGAAGTTTCACAGAATGCTTCTGTGTAGTTTATATCTGAATATATTCCTTTTTCCACTACTACTCTCTTAGCGCTCCAAATGTCCAGTTGCATTTTCTACAGAAAGAGTGTTCAGATCTGCTCAATCAAAAGTATGGTTTAACTCTGTTAGCTGAATGCACAGATCAGAAAGAAGTTTCACAGAATGATTCTGTGTAGTTTATATTTGGAGACATTCCTTTTTCCACTATTACCCTCTTAGCGCTCCGAATCTCCACTTGCATTTTCTACAGAAAAAGTGTTTCAGAACGGCTCAATCAAAACTAAGGTTCGACTCTTTTAGTTGAACAAACAGAACAGAAAGAAGTTTCACACAATTCTTCTGTGTAGTTTTTATTTGTAGACATTCTTTTTCCCAATATAGGCCTCCTAGCGCTCAGAATGTCCAATTGCAATTTCTACAGAAAGAGTGTTTCAGAAAGGCTCAATCAAAAGTAAGGTTGAACTCTGTTAGTTGAATGCACAGAACAGAAAGAAGTTTCATACAATGCTTCTGTGTAGTTTATATTTGAACATATTCTTTTTTCCACTATTACCCACTTAGCGCTACGAATGTCCAGTTGCATTTTCTACAGACAGAGTGTTTCAAAACTGCTCAATCAAAAGTATGGTTTAACTCTGTTAGCTGAATGCTCAGATCAGAAAGAAGTTTCACAGAATGCTTCTGTGTAGTTTATATTTGAATATATTCCTTTTTCCACTACTACTCTCTTAGCGCTCCAAATGTCCAGTTGCATTTTCTACAGAAAGAGTGTTCAGATCTGCTCAATCAAAAGTATGGTTTAACTCTGTTAGCTGAATGCACAGATCAGAAAGAAGTTTCACAGAATGATTCTGTGTAGTTTATATTTGGAGACATTCCTTTTTCCACTATTACCCTCTTAGCGCTCCGAATCTCCACTTGCATTTTCTACAGAAAGAGTGTTTCAGAACGGCTCAATCAAAACTAAGGTTCGACTCTTTTAGTTGAACAAACAGAACAGAAAGAACTTTCACACCATTCTTCTGTGTAGTTTTTATTTGTAGACATTCTTTTTCCCAATATAGGCCTCCTAGCGCTCAGAATGTCCAATTGCAGTTTCTACAGAAAGAGTGTTTCAGAACGGCTCAATCAAAAGTAAGGTTCAACTCTGTTAGTTGAATGCACAGAACAGAAAGAAGTTTCATACAATTCTTCTGTGTAGTTTATATTTGAACATATTCTTTTTTCCACTATTACCCACTTAGCGCTACGAATGTGCAGTTGCATTTTCTACAGACAGAGTGTTTCAAAACTGCTCAATCAAAAGTATGGTTTAACTCTGTTAGCTGAATGCTCAGATCAGAAAGAAGTTTCACAGAATGCTTCTGTGTAGTTTATATTTGAATACATTCCTTTTTCCACTACTACGCTCTTAGCGCTCCAAATGTCCAGTTGCATTTTCTACAGAAAGAGTGTTCAGATCTGCTCAATCAAAAGTATGGTTTAACTCTGTTAGCTGAATGCACAGATCAGAAAGAAATTTCACCGAATGATTCTGTGTAGTTTATATTTGAAGACATTACTTTTTCCACTATTACCCTCTTAGCGCTCCGAATCTCCACTTGCATTTTCTACAAAAAGAGTGTTTCATAACTGCTCAATCAAAAATATGTTTTATCTCTGTTAACTGAATTTGCAGATCAGAAATATGTTTCACAGAATGCATCTGTGTAGTTTTTATTTGAAGATATTCTTTTTCCCAATGTAGGCCTCTTAGCGCTTAGCATGTCCAATTGCAGTTCCTACAGAAAGAGTGTTTCAGAACGGCTCAATCAAAAGTAAGGTTCAACTCTGTTAGTTGAATGCACAGAACAGAAAGAATTTTCACAGAATGCTACTGTGTAGTTTATATTTGAATATATTCCTTTTTCCACTATTACCCTCTTAGCGCTCCGAATGTCCACTTGCATTTTCTACAGAAAGAGTGTTCAGAACTGCGCAATCAAAAGTATGGTTTAACTCTGTTAGCTTAATGAACATATCAGAAATAAGTTTCACACAATGCTTCTGTGTAGTTTTTATTTGAAGATATTATTTTTCCCAATAGAGGCCTCTTAGCGCTCAGAATGTCCAACTGCAGTTTCTACAGAAAGAGTGTTTCAAAAAGGCTCAATCAAAAGTAAGGTTCAACTCTGTTAGTTGAATGCACAGAACAGAAAGAAGTTTCATACAATGCTTCTGTGTAGTTTATATTTGAACATATTCTTTTTTCCACTATTACCCACTTAGCGCTACGAATGTCCAGTTGCATTTTCTACAGACAGAGTGTTTCAAAACTGCTCAATCAAAAGTATGGTTTAACTCTGTTAGCTGAATGCTCAGATCAGAAAGAAGTTTCACAGAATGCTTCTGTGTAGTTTATATTTGAATATATTCCTTTTTCCACTACTACTCTCTTAGCGTTCCAAATGTCCAGTTGCATTTTCTACAGAAAGAGTGTTCAGATCTGCTCAATCAAAAGAATGGTTTAACTCTGTTAGCTGAATGCACAGATCAGAAAGAAGTTTCACAGAATGATTCTGTGTAGTTTATATTTGAAGACATTCCTTTTTCCACTATTACCCTCTTAGCGCTCCGAATCTCCACTTGCATTTTCTACAAAAAGAGTGTTTCATAACTGCTCAATCAAAAATATGTTTTATCTCTGTTAACTGAATTTACAGATCAGAAATAAGTTTCACAGAATGCATCTGTGTAGTTTTTATTTGAAGATATTCTTTTTCCCAATGTAGGCCTCTTAGCTCTTAGCATGTCCAATTGCAGTTTCTACAGAAAGAGTGTTTCAGAACGGCTCAATCAAAAGTAAGGTTCAACTCTGTTAGTTGAATGCACAGAACAGAAAGAATTTTCACAGAATGCTACTGTGTAGTTTATATTTGAATATATTCCTTTTTCCACTATTACCCTCTTAGCGCTCCGAATGTCCACTTGCATTTTCTACAGAAAGAGTGTTCAGAACTGCGCAATCAAAAGTATGGTTTAACTCTGTTAGCTTAATGAACATATCAGAAATAAGTTTCACACAATGCTTCTGTGTAGTTTTTATTTGAAGATATTATTTTTCCCAGTAGAGGCCACTTAGCGCTCAGAATGTCCAATTGCAGTTTCTACAGAAAGAGAATTTCAGAAAGGCTCAATCAAAAGTAAGATTCAACTCTGTTAGTTGAATGCACAGAACAGAAAGAAGTTTCATACAATGCTTCTGTGTAGTTTATATTTGAACATATTCTTTTTTCCACTATTACCCACTTAGCGCTACGAATGTCCAGTTGCATTTTCTACAGACAGAGTGTTTCAAAACTGCTCAATCAAAAGTATGGTTTAACTCTGTTAGCTGAATGCTCAGATCAGACAGAAGTTTCACAGAATGCTTCTGTGTAGTTTATATTTGAATATATTCCTTTTTCCACTACTACTCTCTTAGCGCTCCAAATGTCCAGTTGCATTTTCTACAGAAAGAGTGTTCAGATATGCTCAATCAAAAGTATGGTTTAACACTGTTAGCTGAATGCACAGATCAGAAAGAAGTTTCACAGAATGATTCTGTGTAGTTTATATTTGGAGACATTCCTTTTTCCACTATTACCCTCTTAGCGCTCCGAATCTCCACTTGCATTTTCTACAGAAAGAGTGTTTCAGAACGGCTCAATCAAAACTAAGGTTCAACTCTTTTAGTTGAACAAACAGAACAGAAAGAAGTTTCACACAATTCTTCTGTGTAGTTTTTATTTGTAGACATTCTTTTCCCAATATAAGCCTCCTAGCGCTCAGAATGTCCAATTGCAGTTTCTACAGAAAGAGTGTTTCAGAAAGGCTCAATCAAAAGTAAGGTTCAACTCTGTTAGTTGAATGCACAGAACAGAAAGAAGTTTCATACAATGCTACTGTGTAGTTTATATTTGAACATATTCTTTTTTCCACTATTACCCACTTAGCGCTACGAATGTCCAGTTGCATTTTCTACAGACAGAGTGTTTCAAAACTGCTCAATCAAAAGTATGGTTTAACTCTGTTAGCTGAAAGCTCAGATCAGAAAGAAGTTTCACAGAATGCTTCTGTATAGTTTATATTTGAATATATTCCTTTTTCCACTACTACGCTCTTAGCGCTCCAAATGTCCAGTTGCATTTTCTACAGAAAGAGTGTTAAGATCAGCTCAATCAAAAGTATGGTTTAACTCTGTTAGCTGAATGCACAGATCAGAAAGAAGTTTCACCGAATGATTCTGTGTAGTTTATATTTGAAGACATTTCTTTTTCCACTATTACCCTCTTAGCGCTCCGAATCTCCACTTGCATTTTCTACAAAAAGAGTGTTTCATAACTGCTCAATCAAAAATATGTTTTATCTCTGTTAACTGAATTTACAGATCAGAAATAAGTTTCACAGAATGCATCTGTGTAGTTTTTATTTGAAGATATTCTTTTTCCCAATGTAGGCCTCTTAGCGCTTAGCATGTCCAATTGCAGTTTCTACAGAAAGAGTGTTTCAGAACGGCTCAATCAAAAGTAAGGTTCAACTCTGTTAGTTGAATGCACAGAACAGAAAGAATTTTCACAGAATGCTACTGTGTAGTTTATATTTGAATATATTCCTTTTTCCACTATTACCCTCTTAGCGCTCCGAATGTCCACTTGCATTTTCTACAGAAAGAGTGTTCAGAACTGCGCAATCAAAAGTATGGTTTAACTCTGTTAGCTTAATGAACATATCAGAAATAAGTTTCACACAATGCTTCTGTGTTGTTTTTATTTGAAGATATTATTTTTCCCAATAGAGGCCACTTAGCGCTCAGAATGTCCAATTGCATTTTCTACAGAAAGAGAATTTCAGAAAGGCTCAATCAAAAGTAAGGTTCAACTCTGTTAGTTGAATGCACAGAACAGAAAGAAGTTTCATACAATGCTTCTGTGTAGTTTATATTTGAACATATTCTTTTTTCCACTATTACCCACTTAGCGCTACGAATGTCCAGTTGCATTTTCTACAGACAGAGTGTTTCAAAACTGCTCAATCAAAAGTATGGTTTAACTCTGTTAGCTGAATGCTCAGATCAGAAAGAAGTTTCACAGAATGCTTCTGTGTAGTTTATATTTGAATATATTCCTTTTTCCACTACTACTCTCTTAGCGCTCCAAATGTCCAGTTGCATTTTCTACAGAAAGAGTGTTCAGATCTGCTCAATCAAAAGTATGGTTTAACTCTGTTAGCTGAATGCACAGATCAGAAAAAGTTTCACAGAATGATTCTGTGTAGTTTACATTTGGAGACATTCCTTTTTCCACTATTACCCTCTTAGCGCTCCGAATCTCCACTTGCATTTTCTACAGAAAGAGTGTTTCAGAACGGCTCAATCAAAACTAAGGTTCAACACATTAGTTGAACAAACAGAACAGAAAGAAGTTTCACACAATTCTTCTGTGTAGTTTTTATTTGTAGACATTCTTTTTCCCAATATAGGCCTCTTAGCGCTCAGAATGTCCAATTGCAGTTTCTACAGAAAGAGTGTTTCAGAACGGCTCAATCAAAAGTAAGGTTCAACTCTGTTAGTTGAATGCACAGAACAGAAAGAAGTTTCATACAATGCTTCTCTGTAGATTATATTTGAACATATTCTTTTTTCCACTATTACCCACTTAGCGCTACGAATGTCCAGTTGCATTTTCTACAGACAGAGTGTTTCAAAACTGCTCAATCAAAAGTATGGTTTAACTCTGTTAGCTGAATGCTCAGATCAGAAAGAAGTTTCACAGAATGCTTCTGTGTAGTTTATATTTGAATATATTCCTTTTTCCACTACTACGCTCTTAGCGCTCCAAATGTCCAGTTGCATTTTCTACAGAAAGAGTGTTCAGATCTGCTCAATCAAAAGTATGGTTTAACTCTGTTAGCTGAATGCACAGATCAGAAAGAAGTTTCCCCGAATGATTCTGTGTAGTTTATATTTGAAGACATTCCTTTTTCCACTATTAACATCTTAGCGCTCCGAATCTCCACTTGCATTTTCTACAAAGGAGTGTTTCATAACTGCTCAATCAAAAATATGTTTTATCTCTGTTAACTGAATTTACAGATCAGAAATAAGTTTCACAGAATGCATCTGTGTAGTTTTTATTTGAAGATATTCTTTTTCCCAATGTAGGCCTCTTAGCGCTGAGCATGTCCAATTGCAGTTTCTACAGAAAGAGTGTTTCAGAACGGCTCAATCAAAAGTAAGGTTCAACTCTGTTAGTTGAATGCACAGAACACAAAGAATTTTCACAGAATGCTACTGTGTAGTTTATATTTGAATATATTCCTTTTTCCACTATTACCCTCTTAGCGCTCCGAATGTCCACTTGCATTTTCTACAGAAAGAGTGTTCAGAACTGCGCAATCAAAAGTATGGTTTAACTCTGTTAGCTTAATGAACATATCAGAAATAAGTTTCACGCAATGCTTCTGTGTAGTTTTTATTTGAAGATATTATTTTTCCCAATATAGGCCTCTTAGCGCTCAGAATGTCCAATTGCAGTTTCTACAGAAAGAGTGTTTCAGAAAGGCTCAATCAAAAGTAAGGTTCAACTCTGTTAGTTGAATGCACAGAACAGAAAGAAGTTTCATAGAATGCTTCTGTGTAGTTTCTATTTGAACATATTTTTTTTCCACTATTACCCACTTAGCGCTACGAATGTCCAGTTGCATTTTCTACAGACAGAGTGTTTCAAAACTGCTCAATCAAAAGTATGGTTTAACTCTGTTAGCTGAATGCTCAGATCAGAAAGAAGTTTCACAGAATGCTTCTGTGTAGTTTATATTTGAATATATTCCTTTTTCCACTACTACTCTCTTAGCGCTCCAAATGTCCAGTTGCATTTTCTACAGAAAGAGTGTTCAGATCTGCTCAATCAAAAGTGTGGTTTAACTCTGTTAGCTGAATGCACAGATCAGAAAGAAGTTTCCCCGAATGATTCTGTGTAGTTTATATTTGAAGACATTCCTTTTTCCACTATTACCCTCTTAGCGCTCCGAATCTCCACTTGCATTTTCTACAAAAAGAGTGTTTCATAACTGCTCAATCAAAAATATGTTTTATCTCTGTTAACTGAATTTACAGATCAGAAATAAGTTTCACAGAATGCATCTGTGTAGTTTTTATTTGAAGATATTCTTTTTCCCAATGTAGGCCTCTTAGGGCTTAGCATGTCCAATTGCAGTTTCTACAGAAAGAGTGTTTCAGAACGGCTCAATCAAAAGTAAGGTTCAACTCTGTTAGTTGAATGCACAGAACAGAAAGAATTTTCACAGAATGCTACTGTGTAGTTTATATTTGAATATATTCCTTTTTCCACTATTACCCTCTTAGCGCTCCGAATGTCCACTTGCATTTTCTACAGAAAGAGTGTTCAGAACTGCGCAATCAAAAGTATGGTTTAACTCTGTTAGCTTAATGAACATATCAGAAATAAGTTTCACGCAATGCTTCTGTGTAGTTTTTATTTGAAGATATTATTTTTCCCAATATAGGCCTCTTAGCGCTCAGAATGTCCAATTGCAATTTCTACAGAAAGAGTGTTTCAGAAAGGCTCAATCAAAAGTAAGGTTCAACTCTGTTAGTTGAATGCACAGAACAGAAAGAAGTTTCATACAATGCTTCTGTGTAGTTTATATTTGAACATATTCTTTTTTCCACTATTACCCACTTAGCGCTACGAATGTCCAGTTGCATTTTCTACAGACAGAGTGTTTCAAAACTGCTCAATCAAAAGTATGGTTTAACTCTGTTAGCTGAATGCTCAGATCAGAAAGAAGTTTCACAGAATGCTTCTGTGTAGTTTATATCTGAATATATTCCTTTTTCCACTACTACTCTCTTAGCGCTCCAAATGTCCAGTTGCATTTTCTACAGAAAGAGTGTTCAGATCTGCTCAATCAAAAGTATGGTTTAACTCTGTTAGCTGAATGCACAGATCAGAAAGAAGTTTCACAGAATGATTCTGTGTAGTTTATATTTGGAGACATTCCTTTTTCCACTATTACCCTCTTAGCGCTCCGAATCTCCACTTGCATTTTCTACAGAAAGAGTGTTTCAGAACGGCTCAATCAAAACTAAGGTTCAACTCTTTTAGTTGAACAAACAGAACAGAAAGAAGTTTCACACAATTCTTCTGTGTAGTTTTTATTTGTAGACAATCTTTTTCCCAATATAGGCCTCCTAGCGCTCAGAATGTCCAATTGCAATTTCTACAGAAAGAGTGTTTCAGAAAGGCTCAATCAAAAGTAAGGTTGAACTCTGTTAGTTGAATGCACAGAACAGAAAGAAGTTTCATACAATGCTTCTGTGTAGTTTATATTTGAACATATTTTTTTTCCACTATTACCCACTTAGCGCTACGAATGTCCAGTTGCATTTTCTACAGACAGAGTGTTTCAAAACTGCTCAATCAAAAGTATGGTTTAACTCTGTTAGCTGAATGCTAAGATCAGAAAGAAGTTTCACAGAATGCTTCTGTGTAGTTTATATTTGAATATATTCCTTTTTCCACTACTACGCTCTTAGCGCTCCAAATGTCCAGGTGCATTTTCTACAGAAAGAGTGTTCAGATCTGCTCAATCAAAAGTATGGTTTAACTCTGTTAGCTGAATGCACAGATCAGAAAGAAGTTTCCCCGAATGATTCTGTGTAGTTTATATTTGAAGACATTCCTTTTTCCACTATTACCCACTTAGCGCTCCGAATCTCCACTTGCATTTTCTACAAAAAGAGTGTTTCATAACTGCTCAATCAAAAATATGTTTTATCTCTGTTAACTGAATTTACAGATCAGAAATAAGTTTCACAGAATGCATCTGTGTAGTTTTTATTTGAAGATATTCTTTTTCCCAATGTAGGCCTCTTAGCGCTTAGCATGTCCAATTGCAGTTTCTACAGAAAGAGTGTTTCAGAATGGCTCAATCAAAAGTGAGGTTCAACTCTGTTTGTTTAATGCACAGAACAGAAAGAATTTTCACAGAATGCTACTGTGTAGTTTATATTTGAATATATTCCTTTTTCCACTATTACCCTCTTAGCGCTCCGAATGTCCACTTGCATTTTCTACAGAAAGAGTGTTCAGAACTGCGCAATCAAAATATGGTTTAACTCTGTTAGCTTAATGAACATATCAGGAATAAGTTTCACACAATGCTTCTGTGTAGTTTTTATTTGAAGATATTATTTTTCCCAATAGAGGCCTCTTAGCGCTCAGAATGTCCAATTGCAGTTTCTACAGAAAGAGTGTTTCAGAAAGGCTCAATCAAAAGTAAGGTTCAACTCTGTTAGTTGAATGCACAGAACAGAAAGAAGTTTCATACAATGCTTCTGTGTAGTTTATATTTGAACATATTTTTTTTCCACTATTACCCACTTAGCGCTACGAATGTCCAGTTGCATTTTCTACAGACAGAGTGTTTCAAAACTGCTCAATCAAAAGTATGGTTTAACTCGGTTAGCTGAATGCTCAGATCAGAAAGAAGTTTCACAGAATGCTTCTGTGTAGTTTATATTTGAATATATTCCTTTTTCCACTACTACTCTCTTAGCGCTCCAAATGTCCAGTTGAATTTTCTACAGAAAGAGTGTTCAGATCTGCTCAATCAAAAGTATGGTTTAACTCTGTTAGCTGAATGCACAGATCAGAAAGAAGTTTCACAGAATGATTCTGTGTAGTTTATATTTGGAGACATTCCTTTATCCACTATTACCCTCTTAGCGCTCCGAATCTCCACTTGCATTTTCTACAGAAAGAGTGTTTCAGAACGGCTCAATCAAAACTAAGGTTCAACTCTTTTAGTTGAACAAACAGAACAGAAAGAAGTTTCACACAATTCTTCTGTGTAGTTTTTATTTGTAGACATTCTATTTCCCAATATAGGCCTCCTAGCGCTCAGAATGTCCAATTGCAGTTTCTACAGAAAGAGTGTTTCAGAACGGCTCAATCAAAAGTAAGGTTCAACTCTGTTAGTTGAATGCACAGAACAGAAAGAAGTTTCATACAATGTTTCTGTGTAGTTTATATTTGAACATATTCTTTTTTCCACTATTACCCACTTAGCGCTACGAATGTCCAGTTGCATTTTCTACAGACAGAGTGTTTCAAAACTGCTCAATCAAAAGTATGGTTTAACTCTGTTAGCTGAATGCTCAGATCAGAAAGAAGTTTCACAGAATGCTTCTGTGTAGTTTATATTTGAATATATTCCTTTTTCCACTACTACGCTCTTAGCGCTCCAAATGTCCAGTTGCATTTTCTACAGAAAGAGTGTTCAGATCTGCTCAATCAAAAGTATGGTTTAACTCTGTTAGCTGAATGCACAGATCAGAAAGAAGTTTCACCCAATGATTCTGTGTAGTTTATATTTGAAGACATTCCTTTTTCCACTATTACCCTCTTAGCGCTCCGAATCTCCACTTGCATTTTCTACAAAAAGAGTGTTTCATAACTGCTCAATCAAAAATATGTTTTATCTCTGTTAACTGAATTTACAGATCAGAAATAAGTTTCACAGAATGCATCTGTGTAGTTTTTATTTGAAGATATTCTTTTCCCAATGAAGGCCTCTTAGCGCTTAGCATGTCCAATTGCAGTTTCTACAGAAAGAGTGTTTCAGAACGGCTCAATCAAAAGTAAGGTTCAACTCTGTTAGTTGAATGCACAGAACAGAAAGAATTTTCACAGAATGCTACTGTGTAGTTTATATTTGAATATATTCCTTTTTCCACTATTACCCTCTTAGCGCTCCGAATGTCCACTTGCATTTTCTACAGAAAGAGTGTTCAGAACTGCGCAATCAAAAGTATTGTTTAACTCTGTTAGCTTAATGAACATATCAGGAATAAGTTTCACACAATGCTTCTGTGTAGTTTTTATTTGAAGATATTATTTTTCCCAATAGAGGCCTCTTAGCGCTCAGAATGTCCAATTGCAGTTTCTACAGAAAGAGTGTTTCAGAAAGGCTCAATCAAAAGTAAGTTTCAACCCTGTTAGTTGAATGCACAGAACAGAAAGAAGTTTCATACAATGCTTCTGTGTAGTTTATATTTGAACATATTCTTTTTTCCACTATTACCCACTTAGCGCTACGAATGTCCAGTTGCATTTTCTACAGACAGAGTGTTTCAAAACTGCTCAATCAAAAGTATGGTTTAACTCTGTCAGCTGAATGCTCAGATCAGAAAGAAGTTTCACAGAATGCTTCTGTGTAGTTTATATTTGAATATATTACTTTTTCCACTACTACGCTCTTAGCGCTCCAAATGTCCAGTTGCATTTTCTACAGAAAGAGTGTTCAGATCTGCTCAATCAAAAGTATGGTTTAACTCTGTTAGCTGAATGCACAGATCAGAAAGAACCTTCACCGAATGATTCTGTGTAGTTTATATTTGAAGACATTCCTTTTCCACTATTACCCTCTTAGCGCTCCGAATCTCCACTTGCATTTTCTACAAAAAGAGTGTTTCATAACTGCTCAATCAAAAATATGTTTTATCTCTGTTAACTGAATTTACAGATCAGAAATAAGTTTCACAGAATGCATCTGTGTAGTTTTTATTTGAAGATATTCTTTTTCCCAATGTAGGCCTCTTAGCGCTTAGCATGTCCAATTGCAGTTTCTACAGAAAGAGTGTTTCAGAACGGCTCAATCAAAAGTGAGGTTCAACTCTGTTTGTTTAATGCACAGAACCGAAAGAATTTTCACAGAATGCTACTGTGTAGTTTATATTTGAATATATTCCTTTTTCCACTATTACCCTCTTAGCGCTCCGAATGTCCACTTGCATTTTCTACAGAAAGAGTGTTCAGAACTGCGCAATCAAAATATGGTTTAACTCTGTTAGCTTAATGAACATATCAGGAATAAGTTTCACACAATGCTTCTGTGTAGTTTTTATTTGAAGATATTATTTTGCCCAATAGAGGCCTCTTAGCGCTCAGAATGTCCAATTGCAGTTTCTACAGAAAGAGTGTTTCAGAAAGGCTCAATCAAAAGTAAGGTTCAACTCTGTTAGTTGAATGCACAGAACAGAAAGTAGTTTCATACAATGCTTCTGTGTAGTTTATATTTGAACATATTTTTTTTCCACTATTACCCACTTAGCGCTACGAATGTCCAGTTGCATTTTCTACAGACAGAGTGTTTCAAAACTGCTCAATCAAAAGTATGGTTTAACTCTGTTAGCTGAATGCTCAGATCAGAAAGAAGTTTCACAGAATGCTTCTGTGTAGTTTATATTTGAATATATTCCTTTTTCCACTACTACTCTCTTAGCGCTCCAAATGTCCAGTTGAATTTTCTACAGAAAGAGTGTTCAGATCTGCTCAATCAAAAGTATGGTTTAACTCTGTTAGCTGAATGCACAGATCAGAAAGAAGTTTCACAGAATGATTCTGTGTAGTTTATATTTGGAGACATTCCTTTATCCACTATTACCCTCTTAGCGCTCCGAATCTCCACTTGCATTTTCTACAGAAAGAGTGTTTCAGAACGGCTCAATCAAAACTAAGGTTCAACTCTTTTAGTTGAACAAACAGAACAGAAAGAAGTTTCACACAATTCTTCTGTGTAGTTTTTATTTGTAGACATTCTATTTCCCAATATAGGCCTCCTAGCGCTCAGAATGTCCAATTGCAGTTTCTACAGAAAGAGTGTTTCAGAACGGCTCAATCAAAAGTAAGGTTCAACTCTGTTAGTTGAATGCACAGAACAGAAAGTAGTTTCATACAATGTTTCTGTGTAGTTTATATTTGAACATATTCTTTTTTCCACTATTACACACTTAGCGCTACGAATGTCCAGTTGCATTTTCTACAGACAGAGTGTTTCAAAACTGCTCAATCAAAAGTATGGTTTAACTCTGTTAGCTGAATGCTCAGATCAGAAAGAAGTTTCACAGAATGCTTCTGTGTAGTTTATATTTGAATATATTCCTTTTTCCACTACTACGCTCTTAGCGCTCCAAATGTCCAGTTGCATTTTCTACAGAAAGAGTGTTCAGATCTGCTCAATCAAAAGTATGGTTTAACTCTGTTAGCTGAATGCACAGATCAGAAAGAAGTTTCACCCAATGATTCTGTGTAGTTTATATTTGAAGACATTCCTTTTTCCACTATTACCCTCTTAGCGCTCCGAATCTCCACTTGCATTTTCTACAAAAAGAGTGTTTCATAACTGCTCAATCAAAAATATGTTTTATCTCTGTTAACTGAATTTACAGATCAGAAATAAGTTTCACAGAATGCATCTGTGTAGTTTTTATTTGAAGATATTCTTTTCCCAATGAAGGCCTCTTAGCGCTTAGCATGTCCAATTGCAGTTTCTACAGAGAGAGTGTTTCAGAGCGGCTCAATCAAAAGTAAGGTTCAACTCTGTTAGTTGAATGCACAGAACAGAAAGAATTTTCACAGAATGCTACTGTGTAGTTTATATTTGAATATATTCCTTTTTCCACTATTACCCTCTTAGCGCTCCGAATGTCCACTTGCATTTTCTACAGAAAGAGTGTTCAGAACTGCGCAATCAAAAGTATTTTTTAACTCTGTTAGCTTAATGAACATATCAGGAATAAGTTTCACACAATGCTTCTGTGTAGTTTTTATTTGAAGATATTATTTTTCCCAATAGAGGCCTCTTAGCGCTCAGAATGTCCAATTGCAGTTTCTACAGAAAGAGTGTTTCAGAAAGGCTCAATCAAAAGTAAGTTTCAACCCTGTTAGTTGAATGCACAGAACAGAAAGAAGTTTCATACAATGCTTCTGTGTAGTTTATATTTGAACATATTCTTTTTTCCACTATTACCCACTTAGCGCTACGAATGTCCAGTTGCATTTTCTACAGACAGAGTGTTTCAAAACTGCTCAATCAAAAGTATGGTTTAACTCTGTCAGCTGAATGCTCAGATCAGAAAGAAGTTTCACAGAATGCTTCTGTGTAGTTTATATTTGAATATATTCCTTTTTCCACTACTACGCTCTTAGCGCTCCAAATGTCCAGTTGCATTTTCTACAGAAAGAGTGTTCAGATCTGCTCAATCAAAAGTATGGTTTAACTCTGTTAGCTGAATGCACAGATCAGAAAGAACTTTCACCGAATGATTCTGTGTAGTTTATATTTGAAGACATTCCTTTTCCACTATTACCCTCTTAGCGCTCCGAATCTCCACTTGCATTTTCTACAAAAAGAGTGTTTCATAACTGCTCAATCAAAAATATGTTTTATCTCTGTTAACTGAATTTACAGATCAGAAATAAGTTTCACAGAATGCATCTGTGTAGTTTTTATTTGAAGATATTCTTTTTCCCAATGTAGGCCTCTTAGCGCTTAGCATGTCCAATTGCAGTTTCTACAGAAAGAGTGTTTCAGAACGGCTCAATCAAAAGTGAGGTTCAACTCTGTTTGTTTAATGCACAGAACAGAAAGAATTTTCACAGAATGCTACTGTGTAGTTTATATTTGAATATATTCCTTTTTCCACTATTACCCTCTTAGCGCTCCGAATGTCCACTTGCATTTTCTACAGAAAGAGTGTTCAGAACTGGGCAATCAAAATATGGTTTAACTCTGTTAGCTTAATGAACATATCAGGAATAAGTTTCACACAATGCTTCTGTGTAGTTTTTATTTGAAGATATTATTTTTCCCAATAGAGGCCTCTTAGCGCTCAGAATGTCCAATTGCAGTTTCTACAGAAAGAGTGTTTCAGAAAGGCTCAATCAAAAGTAAGGTTCAACTCTGTTAGTTGAATGCACAGAACAGAAAGAAGTTTCATACAATGCTTCTGTGTAGTTTATATTTGAACATATTTTTTTTCCACTATTACCCACTTAGCGCTACGAATGTCCAGTTGCATTTTCTACAGACAGAGTGTTTCAAAACTGCTCAATCAAAAGTATGGTTTAACTCTGTTAGCTGAATGCTCAGATCAGAAAGAAATTTCACAGAATGCTTCTGTGTAGTTTATATTTGAATATATTCCTTTTTCCACTACTACTCTCTTAGCGCTCCAAATGTCCAGTTGAATTTTCTACAGAAAGAGTGTTCAGATCTGCTCAATCAAAAGTATGGTTTAACTCTGTTAGCTGAATGCACAGATCAGAAAGAAGTTTCACAGAATGATTCTGTGTAGTTTATATTTGGAGACATTCCTTTATCCACTATTACCCTCTTAGCGCTCCGAATCTCCACTTGCATTTTCTACAGAAAGAGTGTTTCAGAACGGCTCAATCAAAACTAAGGTTCAACTCTTTTAGTTGAACAAACAGAACAGAAAGAAGTTTCACACAATTCTTCTGTGTAGTTTTTATTTGTAGACATTCTATTTCCCAATATAGGCCTCCTAGCGCTCAGAATGTCCAATTGCAGTTTCTACAGAAAGAGTGTTTCAGAACGGCTCAATCAAAAGTAAGGTTCAACTCTGTTAGTTGAATGCACAGAACAGAAAGAAGTTTCATACAATGTTTCTGTGTAGTTTATATTTGAACATATTCTTTTTTCCACTATTACCCACTTAGCGCTACGAATGTCCAGTTGCATTTTCTACAGACAGAGTGTTTCAAAACTGCTCAATCAAAAGTATGGTTTAACTCTGTTAGCTGAATGCTCAGATCAGAAAGAAGTTTCACAGAATGCTTCTGTGTAGTTTATATTTGAATATATTCCTTTTTCCACTACTACGCTCTTAGCGCTCCAAATGTCCAGTTGCATTTTCTACAGAAAGAGTGTTCAGATCTGCTCAATCAAAAGTATGGTTTAACTCTGTTAGCTGAATGCACAGATCAGAAAGAAGTTTCACCCAATGATTCTGTGTAGTTTATATTTGAAGACATTCCTTTTTCCACTATTACCCTCTTAGCGCTCCGAATCTCCACTTGCATTTTCTACAAAAAGAGTGTTTCATAACTGCTCAATCAAAAATATGTTTTATCTCTGTTAACTGAATTTACAGATCAGAAATAAGTTTCACAGAATGCATCTGTGTAGTTTTTATTTGAAGATATTCTTTTCCCAATGAAGGCCTCTTAGCGCTTAGCATGTCCAATTGCAGTTTCTACAGAAAGAGTGTTTCAGAACGGCTCAATCAAAAGTAAGGTTCAACTCTGTTAGTTGAATGCACAGAACAGAAAGAATTTTCACAGAATGCTACTGTGTAGTTTATATTTGAATATATTCCTTTTTCCACTATTACCCTCTTAGCGCTCCGAATGTCCACTTGCATTTTCTACAGAAAGAGTGTTCAGAACTGCGCAATCAAAAGTATTGTTTAACTCTGTTAGCTTAATGAACATATCAGGAATAAGTTTCACACAATGCTTCTGTGTAGTTTTTATTTGAAGATATTATTTTTCCCAATAGAGGCCTCTTAGCGCTCAGAATGTCCAATTGCAGTTTCCACAGAAAGAGTGTTTCAGAAAGGCTCAATCAAAAGTAAGTTTCAACCCTGTTAGTTGAATGCACAGAACAGAAAGAAGTTTCATACAATGCTTCTGTGTAGTTTATATTTGAACATATTCTTTTTTCCACTATTACCCACTTAGCGCTACGAATGTCCAGTTGCATTTTCTACAGACAGAGTGTTTCAAAACTGCTCAATCAAAAGTATGGTTTAACTCTGTCAGCTGAATGCTCAGATCAGAAAGAAGTTTCACAGAATGCTTCTGTGTAGTTTATATTTGAATATATTCCTTTTTCCACTACTACGCTCTTAGCGCTCCAAATGTCCAGTTGCATTTTCTACAGAAAGAGTGTTCAGATCTGCTCAATCAAAAGTATGGTTTAACTCTCTTAGCTGAATGCACAGATCAGAAAGAACTTTCACCGAATGATTCTGTGTAGTTTATATTTGAAGACATTCCTTTTCCACTATTACCCTCTTAGCGCTCCGAATCTCCACTTGCATTTTCTACAAAAAGAGTGATTCATAACTGCTCAATCAAAAATATGTTTTATCTCTGTTAACTGAATTTACAGATCAGAAATAAGTTTCACAGAATGCATCTGTGTAGTTTTTATTTGAAGATATTCTTTTTCCCAATGTAGGCCTCTTAGCGCTTAGCATGTCCAATTGCAGTTTCTACAGAAAGAGTGTTTCAGAACGGCTCAATCAAAAGTGAGGTTCAACTCTGTTTGTTTAATGCACAGAACAGAAAGAATTTTCACAGAATGCTACTGTGTAGTTTATATTTGAATATATTCCTTTTTCCACTATTACCCTCTTAGCGCTCCGAATGTCCACTTGCATTTTCTACAGAAAGAGTGTTCAGAACTGCGCAATCAAAATATGGTTTAACTCTGTTAGCTTAATGAACATATCAGGAATAAGTTTCACACAATGCTTCTGTGTAGTTTTTATTTGAAGATATTATTTTTCCCAATAGAGGCCTCTTAGCGCTCAGAATGTCCAATTGCAGTTTCTACAGAAAGAGTGTTTCAGAAAGGCTCAATCAAAAGTAAGGTTCAACTCTGTTAGTTGAATGCACAGAACAGAAAGAAGTTTCATACAATGCTTCTGTGTAGTTTATATTTGAACATATTTTTTTTCCACTATTACCCACTTAGCGCTACGAATGTCCAGTTGCATTTTCTACAGACAGAGTGTTTCAAAACTGCTCAATCAAAAGTATGGTTTAACTCTGTTAGCTGAATGCTCAGATCAGAAAGAAGTTTCACAGAATGCTTCTGTGTAGTTTATATTTGAATATATTCCTTTTTCCACTACTACTCTCTTAGCGCTCCAAATGTCCAGTTGCATTTTCTACAGAAAGAGTGTTCAGATCTGCTCAATCAAAAGTATGGTTTAACTCTGTTAGCTGAATGCACAGATCAGAAAGAAGTTTCACAGAATGATTCTGTGTAGTTTATATTTGGAGACATTCCTTTATCCACTATTACCCTCTTAGCGCTCCGAATCTCCACTTGCATTTTCTACAGAAAGAGTGTTTCAGAACGGCTCAATCAAAACTAAGGTTCAAATCTTTTAGTTGAACAAACAGAACAGGAAGATGTTTCACACAATTCTTCTGTGTTGTTTTTATTTGTAGACATTCTTTTTCCCAATACAGGCCTCTTAGCGCTCAGAATGTCCAATTGCAGTTTCTACAGAAAGAGTGTTTCAGAACGGCTCAATCAAAAGTAAGGTTCAACTCTGTTAGTTGAATGCACAGAACAGAAAGCAGTTTCATACAATGCTTCTGTGTAGTTTATATTTGAACATATTCTTTTTTCCACTATTACCCACTTAGCGCTACGAATGTCCAGTTGCATTTTCTACAGACAGAGTGTTTCAAAACGGCTCAATCAAAAGTATGGTTTAACTCTGTTAGCTGAATGCTCAGATCAGAAAGAAGTTTCACAGAATGCTTCTGTGTAGTTTATATTTGAATATATTCCTTTTTCCACTACTACGCTCTTAGCGCTCCAAACGTCCAGTTGCATTTTCTACAGAAAGAGTGTTCAGATCTGCTCAATCAAAAGTATGGTTTAACTCTGTTAACTGAATGCACAGATCAGAAAGAAGTTTCACCGAATGATTCTGTGTAGTTTATATTTGAAGATATTCCTTTTTGCACTATTACCCTCTTAGCGCTCCGAATCTCCACTTGCATTTTCTACAAAAAGAGTGTTTCATAACTGCTCAATCAAAAATATGTTTTATCTCTGTTAACTGAATTTACAGATCAGAAATAAGTTTCACAGAATGAATCTGTGTAGTTTTTATTTGAAGATATTCTTTTTCCCAATGTAGGCCTCTTAGCGCTTAGCATGTCCAATTGCAGTTTCTACAGAAAGAGTGTTTCAGAACGGCTCAATCAAAAGTAAGGTTCAACTCTGTTAGTTGAATGCACAGAACAGAAAGAATTTTCACAGAATGCTACTGTGTAGTTTATATTTGAATATATTCCTTTTTCCACTATTACCCTCTTAGCGCTCCGAATGTCCACTTGCATTTTCTACAGAAAGAGTGTTCAGAACTGCGCAATCAAAAGTATGGTTTAACTCTGTTAGCTTAATGAACATATCAGAAATAAGTTTCACACAATGCTTCTGTGTAGTTTTTATTTGAAGATATTATTTTTCCCAATAGAGGCCTCTTAGCGCTCAGAATGTCCAATTGCAGTTTCTACAGAAAGAGTGTTTCAGAAAGGCTCAATCAAATTAAGGTTCAACTCTGTTAGTTGAATGCACAGAACAGAAAGAAGTTTCATACAATGCTTCTGTGTAGTTTATATTTGAACATATTCTTTTTTCCACTATTACCCACTTAGCGCTACGAATGTCCAGTTGCATTTTTTACAGACAGAGAGTTTCAAAACTGCTCAATCAAAAGTATGGTTTAACTCTGTTAGCTGAATGCTCAGATCAGAAAGAAGTTTCACAGAATGCTTCTGTGTAGTTTATATTTGAATATATTCCTTTTTCCACTACTACGCTCTTAGCGCTCCAAATGTCCAGTTGCATTTTCTACAGAAAGATTGTTCAGATCTGCTCAATCAAAAGTATGGTTTAACGGTGTTAGCTGAATGCACAGATCAGAAAGAAGTTTCACCGAATGATTCTGTGTAGTTTATATTTGAAGACATTCCTTTTTCCACTATTACCCTGTTAGCGCTCCGAATCTCCACTTGCATTTTCTACAAAAAGAGTGTTTCATAACTGCTCAATCAAAAATATGTTTTATCTCTGTTAACTGAATTTACAGATCAGAAATAAGTTTCACAGAATGCATCTGTGTAGTTTTTATTTGAAGATATTCTTTTTCCCAATGTAGGCCTCTTAGCGCTTAGCATGTCCAATTGCAGTTTCTACAGAAAGAGTGTTTCAGAACGGCTCAATCAAAAGTAAGGTTCAACTCTGTTAGTTGAATGCACAGAACAGAAAGAATTTTCACAGAATGCTACTGTGTAGTTTATATTTGAATATATTCCTTTTTCCACTATTACCCTCTTAGCGCTCCGAATGTCCACTTGCATTTTCTACATAAAGAGTGTTCAGAACTGCGCAATCAAAAGTATGGTTTAACTCTGTTAGCTTAATGAACATATCAGAAATAAGTTTCACACAATGCTTCTGTGTAGTTTTTATTTGAAGATATTTTTTTTCCCAATTGAGGCCTCTTAGCGCTCAGAATGTCCAATTGCAGTTTCTACAGAAAGAGTGTTTCAGAAAGGCTCTGTCAAAAGTAAGGTTCAACTCTGTTAGTTGAATGCACAGAACAGAAAGTAGTTTCATACAATGCTTCTGTGTAGTTTATATTTGAACATATTCTTTTTTCCACTATTACCCACTTAGCGCTACGAATGTCCAGTTGCATTTTCTACAGACAGAGTGTTTCAAAACTGCTCAATCAAAAGTATGGTTTAACTCTGTTAGCTGAATGCTCAGATCAGAAAGAAGTTTCACAGAATGCTTCTGTGTAGTTTATATTTGAATATATTCCTTTTTCCACTACTACGCTCTTAGCGCTCCAAATGTCCAGTTGCATTTTCTACAGAAAGAGTGTTCAGATCTGCTCAATCAAAAGTATGGTTTAACTCTGTTAGCTGAATGCACAGATAAGAAAGAAGTTTCACAGAATGATTCTGTGTAGTTTATATTTGGAGACTTTCCTTTTTCCACTATTACCCTCTTAGCGCTCCGAATCTCCACTTGCATTTTCTACAGAAAGAGTGTTTCAGAACGGCTCAATCAAAACTAAGGTTCAACTCTTTTAGTTGAACAAACAGAACAGAAAGAAGTTTCACACAATTCTTCTGTGTAGTTTTTATTTGTAGACATTCTTTTTCCCAATATAGGCCTCCTAGCGCTCAGAATGTCCAATTGCAGTTTCTACAGAAAGAGTGTTTCAGAACGGCTCAATCAAAAGTAAGGTTCAACTCTGTTAGTTGAATGCACAGAACAGATAGAAGTTTCATACAATGCTTCTGTGTAGTTTATATTTGAACATATTCTTTTTTCCACTATTACCCACTTAGCGCTACGAATCTCCACTTGCATTTTCTACAAAAAGAGTGTTTCAAAACTGCTCAATCAAAAATATGTTTTATCTCTGTTAACTGAATTTACAGATCAGAAATACGTTTCACAGAATGCATCTGTGTAGTTTTTATTTGAATATATTCTTTTTCCCAATGTAGGCCTCTTAGCGCTTAGCATGTCCAATTGCAGTTTCTACAGAAAGACTGTTTCAGAACGGCTCAATCAAAAGTAAGGTTCAACTCTGTTAGTTGAATGCACAGAACAGAAAGAATTTTCACAGAATGCTACTGTGTAGTTTATATTTGAATATATTCCTTTTTCCACTATTACCCTCTTAGCGCTCCGAATGTCCACTTGCATTTTCTACAGAAAGAGTGTTCAGAACTGCGCAATCAAAAGTATGGTTTAACTCTGTTAGCTTAATGAACATATCAGAAATAAGTTTCACACAATGCTTCTGTGTAGTTTTTATTTGAAGATATTATTTTTCCCAATTGAGGCCTCTTAGCGCTCAGAATGTCCAACTGCAGTTTCTACAGAAAGAGTGTTTCAGAAAGGCTCAATCAAATTAAGGTTCAACTCTGTTAGTTGAATGCACAGAACAGAAAGAAGTTTCATACAATGCTTCTGTGTAGTTTATATTTGAACATATTCTTTTTTCCACTATTACCCACTTAGCGCTACGAATGTCCAGTTGCATTTTTTACAGACAGAGAGTTTCAAAACTGCTCAATCAAAAGTATGGTTTAACTCTGTTAGCTGAATGCTCAGATCAGAAAGAAGTTTCACAGAATGCTTCTGTGTAGTTTATATTTGAATATATTCCTTTTTCCACTACTACGCTCTTAGCGCTCCAAATGTCCAGTTGCATTTTCTACAGAAAGATTGTTCAGATCTGCTCAATCAAAAGTATGGTTTAACGGTGTTAGCTGAATGCACAGATCAGAAAGAAGTTTCACCGAATGATTCTGTGTAGTTTATATTTGAAGACATTCCTTTTTCCACTATTACCCTGTTAGCGCTCCGAATCTCCACTTGCATTTTCTACAAAAAGAGTGTTTCATAACTGCTCAATCAAAAATATGTTTTATCTCTGTTAACTGAATTTACAGATCAGAAATAAGTTTCACAGAATGCATCTGTGTAGTTTTTATTTGAAGATATTCTTTTTCCCAATGTAGGCCTCTTAGCGCTTAGCATGTCCAATTGCAGTTTCTACAGAAAGAGTGTTTCAGAACGGCTCAATCAAAAGTAAGGTTCAACTCTGTTAGTTGAATGCACAGAACAGAAAGAATTTTCACAGAATGCTACTGTGTAGTTTATATTTGAATATATTCCTTTTTCCACTATTACCCTCTTAGCGCTCCGAATGTCCACTTGCATTTTCTACATAAAGAGTGTTCAGAACTGCGCAATCAAAAGTATGGTTTAACTCTGTTAGCTTAATGAACATATCAGAAATAAGTTTCACACAATGCTTCTGTGTAGTTTTTATTTGAAGATATTTTTTTTCCCAATTGAGGCCTCTTAGCGCTCAGAATGTCCAATTGCAGTTTCTACAGAAAGAGTGTTTCAGAAAGGCTCTGTCAAAAGTAAGGTTCAACTCTGTTAGTTGAATGCACAGAACAGAAAGTAGTTTCATACAATGCTTCTGTGTAGTTTATATTTGAACATATTCTTTTTTCCACTATTACCCACTTAGCGCTACGAATGTCCAGTTGCATTTTCTACAGACAGAGTGTTTCAAAACTGCTCAATCAAAAGTATGGTTTAACTCTGTTAGCTGAATGCTCAGATCAGAAAGAAGTTTCACAGAATGCTTCTGTGTAGTTTATATTTGAATATATTCCTTTTTCCACTACTACGCTCTTAGCGCTCCAAATGTCCAGTTGCATTTTCTACAGAAAGAGTGTTCAGATCTGCTCAATCAAAAGTATGGTTTAACTCTGTTAGCTGAATGCACAGATAAGAAAGAAGTTTCACAGAATGATTCTGTGTAGTTTATATTTGGAGACATTCCTTTTTCCACTATTACCCTCTTAGCGCTCCGAATCTCCACTTGCATTTTCTACAGAAAGAGTGTTTCAGAACGGCTCAATCAAAACTAAGGTTCAACTCTTTTAGTTGAACAAACAGAACAGAAAGAAGTTTCACACAATTCTTCTGTGTAGTTTTTATTTGTAGACATTCTTTTTCCCAATATAGGCCTCCTAGCGCTCAGAATGTCCAATTGCAGTTTCTACAGAAAGAGTGTTTCAGAACGGCTCAATCAAAAGTAAGGTTCAACTCTGTTAGTTGAATGCACAGAACAGATAGAAGTTTCATACAATGCTTCTGTGTAGTTTATATTTGAACATATTCTTTTTTCCACTATTACCCACTTAGCGCTACGAATCTCCACTTGGATTTTCTACAAAAAGAGTGTTTCAAAACTGCTCAATCAAAAATATGTTTTATCTCTGTTAACTGAATTTACAGATCAGAAATACGTTTCACAGAATGCATCTGTGTAGTTTTTATTTGAATATATTCTTTTTTGCAATGTAGGCCTCTTAGCGCTTAGCATGTCCAATTGCAGTTTCTACAGAAAGACTGTTTCAGAACGGCTCAATCAAAAGTAAGGTTCAACTCTGTTAGTTGAATGCACAGAACAGAAAGAATTTTCACAGAATTCTACTGTGTAGTTTATATTTGAATATATTCCTTTTTCCACTATTACCCTCTTAGCGCTCCGAATGTCCACTTGCATTTTCTACAGAAAGAGTGTTCAGAACTGCGCAATCAAAAGTATGGTTTAACTCTGTTAGCTTAATGAACATATCAGAAATAAGTTTCACACAATGCTTCTGTGTAGTTTTTATTTGAAGATATTATTTTTCCCAATTGAGGCCTCTTAGCGCTCAGAATGTCCAACTGCAGTTTCTACAGAAAGAGTGTTTCAGAAAGGCTCTATCAATAGTAAGGTTCAACTCTGTTAGTTGAATGCACAGAATAGAAAGAAGTTTCATACAATGCTTCTGTGTAGTTTATATTTGAACATATTCTTTTTTCCACTATTACCCACTTAGCGCTACGAATGTCCAGTTGCATTTTCTACAGACAGAGTGTTTCAAAACTGCTCAATCAAAAGTATGGTTTAACTCTGTTAGCTGAATGCTCAGATCAGAAATAAGTTTCACAGAATGCTTCTGTGTAGTTTATATTTGAATATATTCCTTTTTCCACTACTACGCTCTTTGCGCTCCAAATGTCCAGTTGCATTTTCTACAGAAAGAGTGTTCAGATCTGCTCAATCAAAAGTATGGTTTAACTCTGTTAGCTGAATGCACAGATCAGAAAGAAGTTTCACAGAATGATTCTGTGTAGTTTATATTTGGAGACATTCCTTTTTCCACTATTACCCTCTTAGCGCTCCGAATCTCCACTTGCATTTTCTACAGAAAGAGTGTTTCAGAACGGCTCAATCAAAACTAAGGTTCAACTCTTTTAGTTGAACAAACAGAACAGAAAGGAGTTTCACACAATTCTTCTGTGTAATTTTTATTTGTAGACATTCTTTTTCCCAATATAGGCCTCCTAGCGCTCAGAATGTCCAATTGCAGTTTCTACAGAAAGAGAGTTTCAGAACGGCTCAATCAAAAGTAAAGTTCAACTCTGTTAGTTGAATGCACAGAACAGAAAGTAGTTTCATACAATGCTTCTGTGTAGTTTATATTTGAACATATTCTTTTTTCCACTATTACCCACTTAGCGCTACGAATGTCCAGTTGCATTTTCTACAGACAGAGTGTTTCAAAACTGCTCAATCAAAAGTATGGTTTAACTCTGTTAGCTGAATGCTCAGATCAGAAAGAAGTTTCACAGAATGCTTCTGTGTAGTTTATATTTGAATATATCTTTTTCCACTACTACGGTCTTAGCGCTCCAAATGTCCAGTTGCATTTTCTACAGAAAGAGTGTTCAGATCTGCTCAATCAAAAGTATGGTTTAACTCTGTTAGCTGAATGCACAGATCAGAAAGAAGTTTCACCGAATGATTCTGTGTAGTTTATATTTGAAGACATTCCTTTTTCCACTATAACCCTCTTAGCGCTCCGAATCTCCACTTGCATTTTCTACAAAAAGAGTGTTTCATAACTGCTCAATCAAAAATATGTTTTATCTCTGTTAACTGAATTTACAGATCAGAAATAAGTTTCACAGAATGCATCTGTGTAGTTTTTATTTGAAGATATTCTTTTTCCCAAAGTAGGCCTCTTAGCGCTTAGCATGTCCAATTGCAGTTTCTACAGAAAGAGTGTTTCGGAACGGCTCAATCAAAAGTAAGGTTCAACTCTGTTAGTTGAATGCACAGTACAGAAAGGATTTTCACAGAATGCTACTGTGTAGTTTATATTTGAATATATTCCTTTTTCCACTATTACCCTCTTAGCGCTCCGAATGTCCACTTGCATTTTCTACAGAAAGAGTGTTCAGAACTGCGCAATCAAAAGTATGGTTTAACTCTGTTAGCTTAATGAACATATCAGAAATAAGTTTCACACAATGCTTCTGTGTAGTTTTTATTTGAAGATATTATTTTTCCCAATTGAGGCCTCTTAGCGCTCAGAATGTCCAATTGCAGTTTCTACAGAAAGAGTGTTTCAGAAAGGCTCTGTCAAAAGTAAGGTTCAACTCTGTTAGTTGAATGCACAGAACAGAAAGTAGTTTCATACAATGCTTCTGTGTAGTTTATATTTGAACATATTCTTTTTTCCACTATTACCCACTTAGCGCTACGAATGTCCAGTTGCATTTTCTACAGACAGAGTGTTTCAAAACTGCTCAATCAAAAGTATGGTTTAACTCTGTTAGCTGAATGCTCAGATCAGAAAGAAGTTTCACAGAATGCTTCTGTGTAGTTTATATTTGAATATATTCCTTTTTCCACTACTACGCTCTTAGCGCTCCAAATGTCCAGTTGCATTTTCTACAGAAAGAGTGTTCAGATCTGCTCAATCAAAAGTATGGTTTAACTCTGTTAGCTGAATGCACAGATCAGAAAGAAGTTTCACCGAATGATTCTGTGTAGTTTATATTTGAAGATATTCCTTTTTGCACTATTACCCTCTTAGCGCTCCGAATCTCCACTTGCATTTTCTACAAAAAGAGTGTTTCATAACTGCTCAATCAAAAATATGTTTTATCTCTGTTAACTGAATTTACAGATCAGAAATAAGTTTCACAGAATGAATCTGTGTAGTTTTTATTTGAAGATATTCTTTTTCCCAATGTAGGCCTCTTAGCGCTTAGCATGTCCAATTGCAGTTTCTACAGAAAGAGTGTTTCAGAACGGCTCAATCAAAAGTAAGGTTCAACTCTGTTAGTTGAATGCACAGAACAGAAAGAATTTTCACAGAATGCTACTGTGTAGTTTATATTTGAATATATTCCTTTTTCCACTATTACCCTCTTAGCGCTCCGAATGTCCACTTGCATTTTCTACAGAAAGAGTGTTCAGAACTGCGCAATCAAAAGTATGGTTTAACTCTGTTAGCTTAATGAACATATCAGAAATAAGTTTCACACAATGCTTCTGTGTAGTTTTTATTTGAAGATATTATTTTTCCCAATAGAGGCCTCTTAGCGCTCAGAATGTCCAATTGCAGTTTCTACAGAAAGAGTGTTTCAGAAAGGCTCAATCAAATTAAGGTTCAACTCTGTCAGTTGAATGCACAGAACAGAAAGAAGTTTCATACAATGCTTCTGTGTAGTTTATATTTGAACATATTCTTTTTTCCACTATTACCCACTTAGCGCTACGAATGTCCAGTTGCATTTTTTACAGACAGAGAGTTTCAAAACTGCTCAATCAAAAGTATGGTTTAACTCTGTTAGCTGAATGCTCAGATCAGAAAGAAGTTTCACAGAATGCTTCTGTGTAGTTTATATTTGAATATATTCCTTTTTCCACTACTACGCTCTTAGCGCTCCAAATGTCCAGTTGCATTTTCTACAGAAAGATTGTTCAGATCTGCTCAATCAAAAGTATGGTTTAACGCTGTTAGCTGAATGCACAGATCAGAAAGAAGTTTCACCGAATGATTCTGTGTAGTTTATATTTGAAGACATTCCTTTTTCCACTATTACCCTGTTAGCGCTCCGAATCTCCACTTGCATTTTCTACAAAAAGAGTGTTTCATAACTGCTCAATCAAAAATATGTTTTATCTCTGTTAACTGAATTTACAGATCAGAAATAAGTTTCACAGAATGCATCTGTGTAGTTTTTATTTGAAGATATTCTTTTTCCCAATGTAGGCCTCTTAGCGCTTAGCATGTCCAATTGCAGTTTCTACAGAAAGAGTGTTTCAGAACGGCTCAATCAAAAGTAAGGTTCAACTCTGTTAGTTGAATGCACAGAACAGAAAGAATTTTCACAGAATGCTACTGTGTAGTTTATATTTGAATATATTCCTTTTTCCACTATTACCCTCTTAGCGCTCCGAATGTCCACTTGCATTTTCTACATAAAGAGTGTTCAGAACTGCGCAATCAAAAGTATGGTTTAACTCTGTTAGCTTAATGAACATATCAGAAATAAGTTTCACACAATGCTTCTGTGTAGTTTTTATTTGAAGATTTTTTTTTCCCAATATAGGCCTCTTAGCGCTCAGAATGTCCAATTGCAGTTTCTACAGA
This sequence comes from Symphalangus syndactylus, assembly GCF_028878055.3. Lineage (NCBI taxonomy): Eukaryota > Metazoa > Chordata > Mammalia > Primates > Hylobatidae > Symphalangus > Symphalangus syndactylus. Next base: position 2,704,524 of record NC_072433.2, read on the forward strand.
AAGAGTGTTTCAGAAAGGCTCTGTCAAAAGTAAGGTTCAACTCTGTTAGTTGAATGCACAGAACAGAAAGTAGTTTCATACAATGCTTCTGTGTAGTTTATATTTGAACATATTCTTTTTTCCACTATTACCCACTTAGCGCTACGAATGTCCAGTTGCATTTTCTACAGACAGAGTGTTTCAAAACTGCTCAATCAAAAGTATGGTTTAACTCTGTTAGCTGAATGCTCAGATCAGAAAGAAGTTTCACAGAATGCTTCTGTGTAGTTTATATTTGAATATATTCCTTTTTCCACTACTACGCTCTTAGCGCTCCAAATGTCCAGTTGCATTTTCTACAGAAAGAGTGTTCAGATCTGCTCAATCAAAAGTATGGTTTAACTCTGTTAGCTGAATGCACAGATAAGAAAGAAGTTTCACAGAATGATTCTGTGTAGTTTATATTTGGAGACATTCCTTTTTCCACTATTACCCTCTTAGCGCTCCGAATCTCCACTTGCATTTTCTACAGAAAGAGTGTTTCAGAACGGCTCAATCAAAACTAAGGTTCAACTCTTTTAGTTGAACAAACAGAACAGAAAGAAGTTTCACACAATTCTTCTGTGTAGTTTTTATTTGTAGACATTCTTTTTCCCAATATAGGCCTCCTAGCGCTCAGAATGTCCAATTGCAGTTTCTACAGAAAGAGTGTTTCAGAACGGCTCAATCAAAAGTAAGGTTCAACTCTGTTAGTTGAATGCACAGAACAGAAAGAAGTTTCATACAATGCTTCTGTGTAGTTTATATTTGAACATATTCTTTTTTCCACTATTACCCACTTAGCGCTACGAATCTCCACTTGCATTTTCTACAAAAAGAGTGTTTCAAAACTGCTCAATCAAAAATATGTTTTATCTCTGTTAACTGAATTTACAGATCAGAAATACGTTTCACAGAATGCATCTGTGTAGTTTTTATTTGAATATATTCTTTTTCCCAATGTAGGCCTCTTAGCGCTTAGCATGTCCAATTGCAGTTTCTACAGAAAGACTGTTTCAGAACGGCTCAATCAAAAGTAAGGTTCAACTCTGTTAGTTGAATGCACAGAACAGAAAGAATTTTCACAGAATGCTACTGTGTAGTTTATATTTGAATATATTCCTTTTTCCACTATTACCCTCTTAGCGCTCCGAATGTCCACTTACATTTTCTACAGAAAGAGTGTTCAGAACTGCGCAATCAAAAGTATGGTTTAACTCTGTTAGCTTAATGAACATATCAGAAATAAGTTTCACACAATGCTTCTGTGTAGTTTTTATTTGAAGATATTATTTTTCCCAATTGAGGCCTCTTAGCGCTCAGAATGTCCAACTGCAGTTTCTACAGAAAGAGTGTTTCAGAAAGGCTCTATCAATAGTAAGGTTCAACTCTGTTAGTTGAATGCACAGAATAGAAAGAAGTTTCATACAATGCTTCTGTGTAGTTTATATTTGAATATATTCTTTTTTCCACTATTACCCACTTAGCGCTACGAATGTCCAGTTGCATTTTCTACAGACAGAGTGTTTCAAAACTGCTCAATCAAAAGTATGGTTTAACTCTGTTAGCTGAATGCTCAGATCAGAAATAAGTTTCACAGAATGCTTCTGTGTAGTTTATATTTGAATATATTCCTTTTTCCACTACTACGCTCTTTGCGCTCCAAATGTCCAGTTGCATTTTCTACAGAAAGAGTGTTCAGATCTGCTCAATCAAAAGTATGGTTTAACTCTGTTAGCTGAATGCACAGATCAGAAAGAAGTTTCACAGAATGATTCTGTGTAGTTTATATTTGGAGACATTCCTTTTTCCACTATTACCCTCTTAGCGCTCCGAATCTCCACTTGCATTTTCTACAGAAAGAGTGTTTCAGAACGGCTCAATCAAAACTAAGGTTCAACTCTTTTAGTTGAACAAACAGAACAGAAAGGAGTTTCACACAATTCTTCTGTGTAATTTTTATTTGTAGACATTCTTTTTCCCAATATAGGCCTCCTAGCGCTCAGAATGTCCAATTGCAGTTTCTACAGAAAGAGAGTTTCAGAACGGCTCAATCAAAAGTAAAGTTCAACTCTGTTAGTTGAATGCACAGAACAGAAAGTAGTTTCATACAATGCTTCTGTGTAGTTTATATTTGAACATATTCTTTTTTCCACTATTACCCACTTAGCGCTACGAATGTCCAGTTGCATTTTCTACAGACAGAGTGTTTCAAAACTGCTCAATCAAAAGTATGGTTTAACTCTGTTAGCTGAATGCTCAGATCAGAAAGAAGTTTCACAGAATGCTTCTGTGTAGTTTATATTTGAATATATCTTTTTCCACTACTACGGTCTTAGCGCTCCAAATGTCCAGTTGCATTTTCTACAGAAAGAGTGTTCAGATCTGCTCAATCAAAAGTATGGTTTAACTCTGTTAGCTGAATGCACAGATCAGAAAGAAGTTTCACCGAATGATTCTGTGTAGTTTATATTTGAAGACATTCCTTTTTCCACTATAACCCTCTTAGCGCTCCGAATCTCCACTTGCATTTTCTACAAAAAGAGTGTTTCATAACTGCTCAATGAAAAATATGTTTTATCTCTGTTAACTGAATTTACAGATCAGAAATAAGTTTCACAGAATGCATCTGTGTAGTTTTTATTTGAAGATATTCTTTTTCCCAAAGTAGGCCTCTTAGCGCTTAGCATGTCCAATTGCAGTTTCTACAGAAAGAGTGTTTCGGAACGGCTCAATCAAAAGTAAGGTTCAACTCTGTTAGTTGAATGCACAGTACAGAAAGGATTTTCACAGAATGCTACTGTGTAGTTTATATTTGAATATATTCCTTTTTCCACTATTACCCTCTTAGCGCTCCGAATGTCCACTTGCATTTTCTACAGAAAGAGTGTTCAGAACTGCGCAATCAAAAGTATGGTTTAACTCTGTTAGCTTAATGAACATATCAGAAATAAGTTTCACACAATGCTTCTGTGTAGTTTTTATTTGAAGATATTATTTTTCCCAATTGAGGCCTCTTAGCGCTCAGAATGTCCAATTGCAGTTTCTACAGAAAGAGTGTTTCAGAAAGGCTCTGTCAAAAGTAAGGTTCAACTCTGTTAGTTGAATGCACAGAACAGAAAGTAGTTTCATACAATGCTTCTGTGTAGTTTATATTTGAACATATTCTTTTTTCCACTATTACCCACTTAGCGCTACGAATGTCCAGTTGCATTTTCTACAGACAGAGTGTTTCAAAACTGCTCAATCAAAAGTATGGTTTAACTCTGTTAGCTGAATGCTCAGATCAGAAAGAAGTTTCACAGAATGCTTCTGTGTAGTTTATATTTGAATATATTCCTTTTTCCACTACTACGCTCTTAGCGCTCCAAATGTCCAGTTGCATTTTCTACAGAAAGAGTGTTCAGATCTGCTCAATCAAAAGTATGGTTTAACTCTGTTAGCTGAATGCACAGATAAGAAAGAAGTTTCACAGAATGATTCTGTGTAGTTTATATTTGGAGACATTCCTTTTTCCACTATTACCCTCTTAGCGCTCCGAATCTCCACTTGCATTTTCTACAGAAAGAGTGTTTCAGAACGGCTCAATCAAAACTAAGGTTCAACTCTTTTAGTTGAACAAACAGAACAGAAAGAAGTTTCACACAATTCTTCTGTGTAGTTTTTATTTGTAGACATTCTTTTTCCCAATATAGGCCTCCTAGCGCTCAGAATGTCCAATTGCAGTTTCTACAGAAAGAGTGTTTCAGAACGGCTCAATCAAAAGTAAGGTTCAACTCTGTTAGTTGAATGCACAGAACAGAAAGAAGTTTCATACAATGCTTCTGTGTAGTTTATATTTGAACATATTCTTTTTTCCACTATTACCCACTTAGCGCTACGAATCTCCACTTGCATTTTCTACAAAAAGAGTGTTTCAAAACTGCTCAATCAAAAATATGTTTTATCTCTGTTAACTGAATTTACAGATCAGAAATACGTTTCACAGAATGCATCTGTGTAGTTTTTATTTGAATATATTCTTTTTCCCAATGTAGGCCTCTTAGCGCTTAGCATGTCCAATTGCAGTTTCTACAGAAAGACTGTTTCAGAACGGCTCAATCAAAAGTAAGGTTCAACTCTGTTAGTTGAATGCACAGAACAGAAAGAATTTTCACAGAATGCTACTGTGTAGTTTATATTTGAATATATTCCTTTTTCCACTATTACCCTCTTAGCGCTCCGAATGTCCACTTGCATTTTCTACAGAAAGAGTGTTCAGAACTGCGCAATCAAAAGTATGGTTTAACTCTGTTAGCTTAATGAACATATCAGAAATAAGTTTCACACAATGCTTCTGTGTAGTTTTTATTTGAAGATATTATTTTTCCCAATTGAGGCCTCTTAGCGCTCAGAATGTCCAACTGCAGTTTCTACAGAAAGAGTGTTTCAGAAAGGCTCTATCAATAGTAAGGTTCAACTCTGTTAGTTGAATGCACAGAATAGAAAGAAGTTTCATACAATGCTTCTGTGTAGTTTATATTTGAACATATTCTTTTTTCCACTATTACCCACTTAGCGCTACGAATGTCCAGTTGCATTTTCTACAGACAGAGTGTTTCAAAACTGCTCAATCAAAAGTATGGTTTAACTCTGTTAGCTGAATGCTCAGATCAGAAATAAGTTTCACAGAATGCTTCTGTGTAGTTTATATTTGAATATATTCCTTTTTCCACTACTACGCTCTTTGCGCTCCAAATGTCCAGTTGCATTTTCTACAGAAAGAGTGTTCAGATCTGCTCAATCAAAAGTATGGTTTAACTCTGTTAGCTGAATGCACAGATCAGAAAGAAGTTTCACAGAATGATTCTGTGTAGTTTATATTTGGAGACATTCCTTTTTCCACTATTACCCTCTTAGCGCTCCGAATCTCCACTTGCATTTTCTACAGAAAGAGTGTTTCAGAACGGCTCAATCAAAACTAAGGTTCAACTCTTTTAGTTGAACAAACAGAACAGAAAGGAGTTTCACACAATTCTTCTGTGTAATTTTTATTTGTAGACATTCTTTTTCCCAATATAGGCCTCCTAGCGCTCAGAATGTCCAATTGCAGTTTCTACAGAAAGAGAGTTTCAGAACGGCTCAATCAAAAGTAAAGTTCAACTCTGTTAGTTGAATGCACAGAACAGAAAGTAGTTTCATACAATGCTTCTGTGTAGTTTATATTTGAACATATTCTTTTTTCCACTATTACCCACTTAGCGCTACGAATGTCCAGTTGCATTTTCTACAGACAGAGTGTTTCAAAACTGCTCAATCAAAAGTATGGTTTAACTCTGTTAGCTGAATGCTCAGATCAGAAAGAAGTTTCACAGAATGCTTCTGTGTAGTTTATATTTGAATATATCTTTTTCCACTACTACGGTCTTAGCGCTCCAAATGTCCAGTTGCATTTTCTACAGAAAGAGTGTTCAGATCTGCTCAATCAAAAGTATGGTTTAACTCTGTTAGCTGAATGCACAGATCAGAAAGAAGTTTCACCGAATGATTCTGTGTAGTTTATATTTGAAGACATTCCTTTTTCCACTATAACCCTCTTAGCGCTCCGAATCTCCACTTGCATTTTCTACAAAAAGAGTGTTTCATAACTGCTCAATCAAAAATATGTTTTATCTCTGTTAACTGAATTTACAGATCAGAAATAAGTTTCACAGAATGCATCTGTGTAGTTTTTATTTGAAGATATTCTTTTTCCCAAAGTAGGCCTCTTAGCGCTTAGCATGTCCAATTGCAGTTTCTACAGAAAGAGTGTTTCGGAACGGCTCAATCAAAAGTAAGGTTCAACTCTGTTAGTTGAATGCACAGTACAGAAAGGATTTTCACAGAATGCTACTGTGTAGTTTATATTTGAATATATTCCTTTTTCCACTATTACCCTCTTAGCGCTCCGAATGTCCACTTGCATTTTCTACAGAAAGAGTGTTCAGAACTGCGCAATCAAAAGTATGGTTTAACTCTGTTAGCTTAATGAACATATCAGAAATAAGTTTCACACAATGCTTCTGTGTAGTTTTTATTTGAAGATATTATTTTTCCCAATTGAGGCCTCTTAGCGCTCAGAATGTCCAATTGCAGTTTCTACAGAAAGAGTGTTTCAGAAAGGCTCTGTCAAAAGTAAGGTTCAACTCTGTTAGTTGAATGCACAGAACAGAAAGTAGTTTCATACAATGCTTCTGTGTAGTTTATATTTGAACATATTCTTTTTTCCACTATTACCCACTTAGCGCTACGAATGTCCAGTTGCATTTTCTACAGACAGAGTGTTTCAAAACTGCTCAATCAAAAGTATGGTTTAACTCTGTTAGCTGAATGCTCAGATCAGAAAGAAGTTTCACAGAATGCTTCTGTGTAGTTTATATTTGAATATATTCCTTTTTCCACTACTACGCTCTTAGCGCTCCAAATGTCCAGTTGCATTTTCTACAGAAAGAGTGTTCAGATCTGCTCAATCAAAAGTATGGTTTAACTCTGTTAGCTGAATGCACAGATCAGAAAGAAGTTTCACCGAATGATTCTGTGTAGTTTATATTTGAAGATATTCCTTTTTGCACTATTACCCTCTTAGCGCTCCGAATCTCCACTTGCATTTTCTACAAAAAGAGTGTTTCATAACTGCTCAATCAAAAATATGTTTTATCTCTGTTAACTGAATTTACAGATCAGAAATAAGTTTCACAGAATGAATCTGTGTAGTTTTTATTTGAAGATATTCTTTTTCCCAATGTAGGCCTCTTAGCGCTTAGCATGTCCAATTGCAGTTTCTACAGAAAGAGTGTTTCAGAACGGCTCAATCAAAAGTAAGGTTCAACTCTGTTAGTTGAATGCACAGAACAGAAAGAATTTTCACAGAATGCTACTGTGTAGTTTATATTTGAATATATTCCTTTTTCCACTATTACCCTCTTAGCGCTCCGAATGTCCACTTGCATTTTCTACAGAAAGAGTGTTCAGAACTGCGCAATCAAAAGTATGGTTTAACTCTGTTAGCTTAATGAACATATCAGAAATAAGTTTCACACAATGCTTCTGTGTAGTTTTTATTTGAAGATATTATTTTTCCCAATAGAGGCCTCTTAGCGCTCAGAATGTCCAATTGCAGTTTCTACAGAAAGAGTGTTTCAGAAAGGCTCAATCAAATTAAGGTTCAACTCTGTCAGTTGAATGCACAGAACAGAAAGAAGTTTCATACAATGCTTCTGTGTAGTTTATATTTGAACATATTCTTTTTTCCACTATTACCCACTTAGCGCTACGAATGTCCAGTTGCATTTTTTACAGACAGAGAGTTTCAAAACTGCTCAATCAAAAGTATGGTTTAACTCTGTTAGCTGAATGCTCAGATCAGAAAGAAGTTTCACAGAATGCTTCTGTGTAGTTTATATTTGAATATATTCCTTTTTCCACTACTACGCTCATAGCGCTCCAAATGTCCAGTTGCATTTTCTACAGAAAGATTGTTCAGATCTGCTCAATCAAAAGTATGGTTTAACGCTGTTAGCTGAATGCACAGATCAGAAAGAAGTTTCACCGAATGATTCTGTGTAGTTTATATTTGAAGACATTCCTTTTTCCACTATTACCCTGTTAGCGCTCCGAATCTCCACTTGCATTTTCTACAAAAAGAGTGTTTCATAACTGCTCAATCAAAAATATGTTTTATCTCTGTTAACTGAATTTACAGATCAGAAATATGTTTCACAGAATGCATCTGTGTAGTTTTTATTTGAAGATATTCTTTTTCCCAATGTAGGCCTCTTAGCGCTTAGCATGTCCAATTGCAGTTTCTACAGAAAGAGTGTTTCAGAACGGCTCAATCAAAAGTAAGGTTCAACTCTGTTAGTTGAATGCACAGAACAGAAAGAATTTTCACAGAATGCTACTGTGTAGTTTATATTTGAATATATTCCTTTTTCCACTATTACCCTCTTAGCGCTCCGAATGTCCACTTGCATTTTCTACATAAAGAGTGTTCAGAACTGCGCAATCAAAAGTATGGTTTAACTCTGTTAGCTTAATGAACATATCAGAAATAAGTTTCACACAATGCTTCTGTGTAGTTTTTATTTGAAGATTTTTTTTTCCCAATATAGGCCTCTTAGCGCTCAGAATGTCCAATTGCAGTTTCTACAGAAAGAGTGTTTCAGAAAGGCTCTGTCAAAAGTAAGGTTCAACTCTGTTAGTTGAATGCACAGAACAGAAAGTAGTTTCATACAATGCTTCTGTGTAGTTTATATTTGAACATATTCTTTTTTCCACTATTACCCACTTAGCGCTACGAATGTCCAGTTGCATTTTCTACAGACAGAGTGTTTCAAAACTGCTCAATCAAAAGTATGGTTTAACTCTGTTAGCTGAATGCTCAGATCAGAAAGAAGTTTCACAGAATGCTTCTGTGTAGTTTATATTTGAATATATTCCTTTTTCCACTACTACGCTCTTAGCGCTCCAAATGTCCAGTTGCATTTTCTACAGAAAGAGTGTTCAGATCTGCTCAATCAAAAGTATGGTTTAACTCTGTTAGCTGAATGCACAGATAAGAAAGAAGTTTCACAGAATGATTCTGTGTAGTTTATATTTGGAGACATTCCTTTTTCCACTATTACCCTCTTAGCGCTCCGAATCTCCACTTGCATTTTCTACAGAAAGAGTGTTTCAGAACGGCTCAATCAAAACTAAGGTTCAACTCTTTTAGTTGAACAAACAGAACAGAAAGAAGTTTCACACAATTCTTCTGTGTAGTTTTTATTTGTAGACATTCTTTTTCCCAATATAGGCCTCCTAGCGCTCAGAATGTCCAATTGCAGTTTCTACAGAAAGAGTGTTTCAGAACGGCTCAATCAAAAGTAAGGTTCAACTCTGTTAGTTGAATGCACAGAACAGAAAGAAGTTTCATACAATGCTTCTGTGTAGTTTATATTTGAACATATTCTTTTTTCCACTATTACCCACTTAGCGCTACGAATCTCCACTTGCATTTTCTACAAAAAGAGTGTTTCAAAACTGCTCAATCAAAAATATGTTTTATCTCTGTTAACTGAATTTACAGATCAGAAATACGTTTCACAGAATGCATCTGTGTAGTTTTTATTTGAATATATTCTTTTTCCCAATGTAGGCCTCTTAGCGCTTAGCATGTCCAATTGCAGTTTCTACAGAAAGACTGTTTCAGAACGGCTCAATCAAAAGTAAGGTTCAACTCTGTTAGTTGAATGCACAGAACAGAAAGAATTTTCACAGAATGCTACTGTGTAGTTTATATTTGAATATATTCCTTTTTCCACTATTACCCTCTTAGCGCTCCGAATGTCCACTTACATTTTCTACAGAAAGAGTGTTCAGAACTGCGCAATCAAAAGTATGGTTTAACTCTGTTAGCTTAATGAGCATATCAGAAATAAGTTTCACACAATGCTTCTGTGTAGTTTTTATTTGAAGATATTATTTTTCCCAATTGAGGCCTCTTAGCGCTCAGAATGTCCAACTGCAGTTTCTACAGAAAGAGTGTTTCAGAAAGGCTCTATCAATAGTAAGGTTCAACTCTGTTAGTTGAATGCACAGAATAGAAAGAAGTTTCATACAATGCTTCTGTGTAGTTTATATTTGAACATATTCTTTTTTCCACTATTACCCACTTAGCGCTACGAATGTCCAGTTGCATTTTCTACAGACAGAGTGTTTCAAAACTGCTCAATCAAAAGTATGGTTTAACTCTGTTAGCTGAATGCTCAGATCAGAAATAAGTTTCACAGAATGCTTCTGTGTAGTTTATATTTGAATATATTCCTTTTTCCACTACTACGCTCTTTGCGCTCCAAATGTCCAGTTGCATTTTCTACAGAAAGAGTGTTCAGATCTGCTCAATCAAAAGTATGGTTTAACTCTGTTAGCTGAATGCACAGATCAGAAAGAAGTTTCACAGAATGATTCTGTGTAGTTTATATTTGGAGACATTCCTTTTTCCACTATTACCCTCTTAGCGCTCCGAATCTCCACTTGCGTTTTCTACAGAAAGAGTGTTTCAGAACGGCTCAATCAAAACTAAGGTTCAACTCTTTTAGTTGAACAAACAGAACAGAAAGGAGTTTCACACAATTCTTCTGTGTAATTTTTATTTGTAGACATTCTTTTTCCCAATATAGGCCTCCTAGCGCTCAGAATGTCCAATTGCAGTTTCTACAGAAAGAGAGTTTCAGAACGGCTCAATCAAAAGTAAAGTTCAACTCTGTTAGTTGAATGCACAGAACAGAAAGTAGTTTCATACAATGCTTCTGTGTAGTTTATATTTGAACATATTCTTTTTTCCACTATTACCCACTTAGCGCTACGAATGTCCAGTTGCATTTTCTACAGACAGAGTGTTTCAAAACTGCTCAATCAAAAGTATGGTTTAACTCTGTTAGCTGAATGCTCAGATCAGAAAGAAGTTTCACAGAATGCTTCTGTGTAGTTTATATTTGAATATATCTTTTTCCACTACTACGGTCTTAGCGCTCCAAATGTCCAGTTGCATTTTCTACAGAAAGAGTGTTCAGATCTGCTCAATCAAAAGTATGGTTTAACTCTGTTAGCTGAATGCACAGATCAGAAAGAAGTTTCACCGAATGATTCTGTGTAGTTTATATTTGAAGACATTCCTTTTTCCACTATAACCCTCTTAGCGCTCCGAATCTCCACTTGCATTTTCTACAAAAAGAGTGTTTCATAACTGCTCAATCAAAAATATGTTTTATCTCTGTTAACTGAATTTACAGATCAGAAATAAGTTTCACAGAATGCATCTGTGTAGTTTTTATTTGAAGATATTCTTTTTCCCAAAGTAGGCCTCTTAGCGCTTAGCATGTCCAATTGCAGTTTCTACAGAAAGAGTGTTTCGGAACGGCTCAATCAAAAGTAAGGTTCAACTCTGTTAGTTGAATGCACAGTACAGAAAGGATTTTCACAGAATGCTACTGTGTAGTTTATATTTGAATATATTCCTTTTTCCACTATTACCCTCTTAGCGCTCCGAATGTCCACTTGCATTTTCTACAGAAAGAGTGTTCAGAACTGCGCAATCAAAAGTATGGTTTAACTCTGTTAGCTTAATGAACATATCAGAAATAAGTTTCACACAATGCTTCTGTGTAGTTTTTATTTGAAGATATTATTTTTCCCAATTGAGGCCTCTTAGCGCTCAGAATGTCCAATTGCAGTTTCTACAGAAAGAGTGTTTCAGAAAGGCTCTGTCAAAAGTAAGGTTCAACTCTGTTAGTTGAATGCACAGAACAGAAAGTAGTTTCATACAATGCTTCTGTGTAGTTTATATTTGAACATATTCTTTTTTCCACTATTACCCACTTAGCGCTACGAATGTCCAGTTGCATTTTCTACAGACAGAGTGTTTCAAAACTGCTCAATCAAAAGTATGGTTTAACTCTGTTAGCTGAATGCTCAGATCAGAAAGAAGTTTCACAGAATGCTTCTGTGTAGTTTATATTTGAATATATTCCTTTTTCCACTACTACGATCTTAGCGCTCCAAATGTCCAGTTGCATTTTCTACAGAAAGAGTGTTCAGATCTGCTCAATCAAAAGTATGGTTTAACTCTGTTAGCTGAATGCACAGATAAGAAAGAAGTTTCACAGAATGATTCTGTGTAGTTTATATTTGGAGACATTCCTTTTTCCACTATTACCCTCTTAGCGCTCCGAATCTCCACTTGCATTTTCTACAGAAAGAGTGTTTCAGAACGGCTCAATCAAAACTAAGGTTCAACTCTTTTAGTTGAACAAACAGAACAGAAAGAAGTTTCACACAATTCTTCTGTGTAGTTTTTATTTGTAGACATTCTTTTTCCCAATATAGGCCTCCTAGCGCTCAGAATGTCCAATTGCAGTTTCTACAGAAAGAGTGTTTCAGAACGGCTCAATCAAAAGTAAGGTTCAACTCTGTTAGTTGAATGCACAGAACAGAAAGAAGTTTCATACAATGCTTCTGTGTAGTTTATATTTGAACATATTCTTTTTTCCACTATTACCCACTTAGCGCTACGAATCTCCACTTGCATTTTCTACAAAAAGAGTGTTTCAAAACTGCTCAATCAAAAATATGTTTTATCTCTGTTAACTGAATTTACAGATCAGAAATACGTTTCACAGAATGCATCTGTGTAGTTTTTATTTGAATATATTCTTTTTCCCAATGTAGGCCTCTTAGCGCTTAGCATGTCCAATTGCAGTTTCTACAGAAAGACTGTTTCAGAACGGCTCAATCAAAAGTAAGGTTCAACTCTGTTAGTTGAATGCACAGAACAGAAAGAATTTTCACAGAATGCTACTGTGTAGTTTATATTTGAATATATTCCTTTTTCCACTATTACCCTCTTAGCGCTCCGAATGTCCACTTGCATTTTCTACAGAAAGAGTGTTCAGAACTGCGCAATCAAAAGTATGGTTTAACTCTGTTAGCTTAATGAACATATCAGAAATAAGTTTCACACAATGCTTCTGTGTAGTTTTTATTTGAAGATATTATTTTTCCCAATTGAGGCCTCTTAGCGCTCAGAATGTCCAACTGCAGTTTCTACAGAAAGAGTGTTTCAGAAAGGCTCTATCAATAGTAAGGTTCAACTCTGTTAGTTGAATGCACAGAATAGAAAGAAGTTTCATACAATGCTTCTGTGTAGTTTATATTTGAACATATTCTTTTTTCCACTATTACCCACTTAGCGCTACGAATGTCCAGTTGCATTTTCTACAGACAGAGTGTTTCAAAACTGCTCAATCAAAAGTATGGTTTAACTCTGTTAGCTGAATGCTCAGATCAGAAATAAGTTTCACAGAAGGCTTCTGTGTAGTTTATATTTGAATATATTCCTTTTTCCACTACTACGCTCTTTGCGCTCCAAATGTCCAGTTGCATTTTCTACAGAAAGAGTGTTCAGATCTGCTCAATCAAAAGTATGGTTTAACTCTGTTAGCTGAATGCACAGATCAGAAAGAAGTTTCACAGAATGATTCTGTGTAGTTTATATTTGGAGACATTCCTTTTTCCACTATTACCCTCTTAGCGCTCCGAATCTCCACTTGCATTTTCTACAGAAAGAGTGTTTCAGAACGGCTCAATCAAAACTAAGGTTCAACTCTTTTAGTTGAACAAACAGAACAGAAAGGAGTTTCACACAATTCTTCTGTGTAATTTTTATTTGTAGACATTCTTTTTCCCAATATAGGCCTCCTAGCGCTCAGAATGTCCAATTGCAGTTTCTACAGAAAGAGAGTTTCAGAACGGCTCAATCAAAAGTAAAGTTCAACTCTGTTAGTTGAATGCACAGAACAGAAAGTAGTTTCATACAATGCTTCTGTGTAGTTTATATTTGAACATATTCTTTTTTCCACTATTACCCACTTAGCGCTACGAATGTCCAGTTGCATTTTCTACAGACAGAGTGTTTCAAAACTGCTCAATCAAAAGTATGGTTTAACTCTGTTAGCTGAATGCTCAGATCAGAAAGAAGTTTCACAGAATGCTTCTGTGTAGTTTATATTTGAATATATCTTTTTCCACTACTACGGTCTTAGCGCTCCAAATGTCCAGTTGCATTTTCTACAGAAAGAGTGTTCAGATCTGCTCAATCAAAAGTATGGTTTAACTCTGTTAGCTGAATGCACAGATCAGAAAGAAGTTTCACCGAATGATTCTGTGTAGTTTATATTTGAAGACATTCCTTTTTCCACTATAACCCTCTTAGCGCTCCGAATCTCCACTTGCATTTTCTACAAAAAGAGTGTTTCATAACTGCTCAATCAAAAATATGTTTTATCTCTGTTAACTGAATTTACAGATCAGAAATAAGTTTCACAGAATGCATCTGTGTAGTTTTTATTTGAAGATATTCTTTTTCCCAAAGTAGGCCTCTTAGCGCTTAGCATGTCCAATTGCAGTTTCTACAGAAAGAGTGTTTCGGAACGGCTCAATCAAAAGTAAGGTTCAACTCTGTTAGTTGAATGCACAGTACAGAAAGGATTTTCACAGAATGCTACTGTGTAGTTTATATTTGAATATATTCCTTTTTCCACTATTACCCTCTTAGCGCTCCGAATGTCCACTTGCATTTTCTACAGAAAGAGTGTTCAGAACTGCGCAATCAAAAGTATGGTTTAACTCTGTTAGCTTAATGAACATATCAGAAATAAGTTTCACACAATGCTTCTGTGTAGTTTTTATTTGAAGATATTATTTTTCCCAATTGAGGCCTCTTAGCGCTCAGAATGTCCAATTGCAGTTTCTACAGAAAGAGTGTTTCAGAAAGGCTCTGTCAAAAGTAAGGTTCAACTCTGTTAGTTGAATGCACAGAACAGAAAGTAGTTTCATACAATGCTTCTGTGTAGTTTATATTTGAACATATTCTTTTTTCCACTATTACCCACTTAGCGCTACGAATGTCCAGTTGCATTTTCTACAGACAGAGTGTTTCAAAACTGCTCAATCAAAAGTATGGTTTAACTCTGTTAGCTGAATGCTCAGATCAGAAAGAAGTTTCACAGAATGCTTCTGTGTAGTTTATATTTGAATATATTCCTTTTTCCACTACTACGCTCTTAGCGCTCCAAATGTCCAGTTGCATTTTCTACAGAAAGAGTGTTCAGATCTGCTCAATCAAAAGTATGGTTTAACTCTGTTAGCTGAATGCACAGATAAGAAAGAAGTTTCACAGAATGATTCTGTGTAGTTTATATTTGGAGACATTCCTTTTTCCACTATTACCCTCTTAGCGCTCCGAATCTCCACTTGCATTTTCTACAGAAAGAGTGTTTCAGAACGGCTCAATCAAAACTAAGGTTCAACTCTTTTAGTTGAACAAACAGAACAGAAAGAAGTTTCACACAATTCTTCTGTGTAGTTTTTATTTGTAGACATTCTTTTTCCCAATATAGGCCTCCTAGCGCTCAGAATGTCCAATTGCAGTTTCTACAGAAAGAGTGTTTCAGAACGGCTCAATCAAAAGTAAGGTTCAACTCTGTTAGTTGAATGCACAGAACAGAAAGAAGTTTCATACAATGCTTCTGTGTAGTTTATATTTGAACATATTCTTTTTTCCACTATTACCCACTTAGCGCTACGAATCTCCACTTGCATTTTCTACAAAAAGTGTGTTTCAAAACTGCTCAATCAAAAATATGTTTTATCTCTGTTAACTGAATTTACAGATCAGAAATACGTTTCACAGAATGCATCTGTGTAGTTTTTATTTGAATATATTCTTTTTCCCAATGTAGGCCTCTTAGCGCTTAGCATGTCCAATTGCAGTTTCTACAGAAAGACTGTTTCAGAACGGCTCAATCAAAAGTAAGGTTCAACTCTGTTAGTTGAATGCACAGAACAGAAAGAATTTTCACAGAATGCTACTGTGTAGTTTATATTTGAATATATTCCTTTTTCCACTATTACCCTCTTAGCGCTCCGAATGTCCACTTGCATTTTCTACAGAAAGAGTGTTCAGAACTGCGCAATCAAAAGTATGGTTTAACTCTGTTAGCTTAATGAACATATCAGAAATAAGTTTCACACAATGCTTCTGTGTAGTTTTTATTTGAAGATATTATTTTTCCCAATTGAGGCCTCTTAGCGCTCAGAATGTCCAACTGCAGTTTCTACAGAAAGAGTGTTTCAGAAAGGCTCTATCAATAGTAAGGTTCAACTCTGTTAGTTGAATGCACAGAATAGAAAGAAGTTTCATACAATGCTTCTGTGTAGTTTATATTTGAACATATTCTTTTTTCCACTATTACCCACTTAGCGCTACGAATGTCCAGTTGCATTTTCTACAGACAGAGTGTTTCAAAACTGCTCAATCAAAAGTATGGTTTAACTCTGTTAGCTGAATGCTCAGATCAGAAATAAGTTTCACAGAAGGCTTCTGTGTAGTTTATATTTGAATATATTCCTTTTTCCACTACTACGCTCTTTGCGCTCCAAATGTCCAGTTGCATTTTCTACAGAAAGAGTGTTCAGATCTGCTCAATCAAAAGTATGGTTTAACTCTGTTAGCTGAATGCACAGATCAGAAAGAAGTTTCACAGAATGATTCTGTGTAGTTTATATTTGGAGACATTCCTTTTTCCACTATTACCCTCTTAGCGCTCCGAATCTCCACTTGCATTTTCTACAGAAAGAGTGTTTCAGAACGGCTCAATCAAAACTAAGGTTCAACTCTTTTAGTTGAACAAACAGAACAGAAAGGAGTTTCACACAATTCTTCTGTGTAATTTTTATTTGTAGACATTCTTTTTCCCAATATAGGCCTCCTAGCGCTCAGAATGTCCAATTGCAGTTTCTACAGAAAGAGAGTTTCAGAACGGCTCAATCAAAAGTAAAGTTCAACTCTGTTAGTTGAATGCACAGAACAGAAAGTAGTTTCATACAATGCTTCTGTGTAGTTTATATTTGAACATATTCTTTTTTCCACTATTACCCACTTAGCGCTACGAATGTCCAGTTGCATTTTCTACAGACAGAGTGTTTCAAAACTGCTCAATCAAAAGTATGGTTTAACTCTGTTAGCTGAATGCTCAGATCAGAAAGAAGTTTCACAGAATGCTTCTGTGTAGTTTATATTTGAATATATCTTTTTCCACTACTACGGTCTTAGCGCTCCAAATGTCCAGTTGCATTTTCTACAGAAAGAGTGTTCAGATCTGCTCAATCAAAAGTATGGTTTAACTCTGTTAGCTGAATGCACAGATCAGAAAGAAGTTTCACCGAATGATTCTGTGTAGTTTATATTTGAAGACATTCCTTTTTCCACTATAACCCTCTTAGCGCTCCGAATCTCCACTTGCATTTTCTACAAAAAGAGTGTTTCATAACTGCTCAATCAAAAATATGTTTTATCTCTGTTAACTGAATTTACAGATCAGAAATAAGTTTCACAGAATGCATCTGTGTAGTTTTTATTTGAAGATATTCTTTTTCCCAAAGTAGGCCTCTTAGCGCTTAGCATGTCCAATTGCAGTTTCTACAGAAAGAGTGTTTCGGAACGGCTCAATCAAAAGTAAGGTTCAACTCTGTTAGTTGAATGCACAGTACAGAAAGGATTTTCACAGAATGCTACTGTGTAGTTTATATTTGAATATATTCCTTTTTCCACTATTACCCTCTTAGCGCTCCGAATGTCCACTTGCATTTTCTACAGAAAGAGTGTTCAGAACTGCGCAATCAAAAGTATGGTTTAACTCTGTTAGCTTAATGAACATATCAGAAATAAGTTTCACACAATGCTTCTGTGTAGTTTTTATTTGAAGATATTATTTTTCCCAATATAGGCCTCTTAGCGCTCAGAATGTCCAATTGCAGTTTCTACAGAAAGAGTGTTTCAGAAAGGCTCAATCAAATGTAAGGTTCAACTCTGTTAGTTGAATGCACAGAACAGAAAGTAGTTTCATACAATGCTTCTGTGTAGTTTATATTTGAACATATACTTTTTTCCACTATTACCCACTTAGCGCTACGAATGTCCAGTTGCATTTTCTACAGACAGAGTGTTTCAAAACTGCTCAAACAAAAGTATGGTTTGAATCTGTTAGCTGAATGCTCAAATCAGAAAGAAGTTTCACAGAATGCTTCTGTGTAGTTTATATTTGAATATATTCCTTTTTCCACTACTACTCTCTTAGCGCTCCAAATGTCCAGTTGCATTTTCTACAGAAAGAGTGTTCAGATCTGCTCAATCAAAAGTATGGTTTAACTCTGTTAGCTGAATGCACAGATCAGAAAGAAGTTTCACAGAATGATTCTGTGTAGTTTATATTTGGAGACATTCCTTTTTCCACTATTACCCTATTAGCGCTCCGAATATCCACTTGCATTTTCTACAGAAAGAGTGTTTCAGAACGGCTCAATCAAAACTAAGGTTCAACCCTTTTAGTTGAACAAACAGAACAGAAAGAAGTTTCACACAATTCTTCTTTGTAGTTTTTATTTGCAGACATTCCTTTTCCCAATATAGGCCTCTTAGCGCTCAGAATGTCCAATTGCAGTTTCTACAGAAAGAGTGTTTCAGAACGGCTCAATCAAAAGTAAGGTTCAACTCTGTTAGTTGAATGCACAGAACAGAAAGGAGTTTCATACAATGCTTCTGTGTAGTTTATATTTGAACATATTCTTTTTTCCAGTATTACCCAATTAGCGCTACGAATGTCCAGTTGTATTTTCTACAGACATTGTGTTTCAAAACTGCTCAATCAAAAGTATGGTTTAACTCTGTTAGCTGAATGCTCAGATCAGAAAGAAGTTTCACAGAATGCTTCTGTGTAGTTTATATTTGAATATATTCCTTTTTCCACTACTACGCTCTTATGCTCCAAATGTCCAGTTGCATTTTCTACAGAAAGAGTGTTCAGATCTGCTCAATCAAAAGTATGGTTTAACTCTGTTAGCTGAATGCACAGATCAGAAAGAAGTTTCACCGAATGATTCTGTGTAGTTTATATTTGAAGACATTCCTTTTTCCACTATTACCCTCTTAGCGCTCCGAATCTCCACTTGCATTTTCTACAAAAACAGTGTTTCATAACTGCTCAATCAAAAATATGTTTTATCTCTGTTAACTGAATTAACAGATCAGAAATATGTTTCACAGAATGCATCTGTGTAGTTTTTATTTGAAGATATTCTTTTTCCCAATGTAGGCCTCTTAGCGCTTAGCATGTCCAATTGCAATTTCTACAGAAAGAGTGTTTCAGAACGGCTCGATCAAAAGTAATGTTCAAATCTGTTAGTTGAATGCACAGAACAGGAAGAATTTTCACAGAATGCTACTGTGTAGTTTATATTTGAATATATTCCTTTTTCCACTATTACCCTCTTAGCGCTCCGAATGTCCACTTGCATTTTCTACAGAAAGAGTGTTCAGAACTGCACAATCAAAAGTATGGTTTAACTCTGTTAGCTTAATGAACATATCAGAAATAAGTTTCACACAATGATTCTGTGTAGTTTTTATTTGAAGATATTATTTTTCCCAATAGAGGCCTCTTAGCGCTCAGAATGTCCAATTGCAGTTTCTGCAGAAAGAGTGTTTCAGAAAGGCTCAATCAAAAGTAAGGTTCAACTCTGTTAGTTGAATGCACAGAACAGAAAGTAGTTTCATACAATGCTTCTGTGTAGTTTATATTTGAACATATACTTTTTTCCACTATTACCCACTTAGCGCTACGAATGTCCAGTTGCATTTTCTACAGACAGAGTGTTTCAAAACTGCTCAAACAAAAGTATGGTTTGAATCTGTTAGCTGAATGCTCAGATCAGAAAGAAGTTTACAGAATGCTTCTGTGTAGTTTATATTTGAATATATTCCTTTTTCCACTACTACTCTCTTAGCGCTCCAAATGTCCAGTTGCATTTTCTACAGAAAGAGTGTTCAGATCTGCTCAATCAAAAGTATGGTTTAACTCTGTTACCTGAATGCACAGATCAGAAAGAAGTTTCACAGAATGATTCTGTGTAGTTTATATTTGGAGACATTCCTTTTTCCACTATTACCCTCTTAGCGCTCCGAATCTCCACTTGCATTTTCTACAGAAAGAGTGTTTCAGAACGGCTCAATCAAAACTAAGGTTCAACTAGATTAGTTGAACAAACAGAACAGAAAGAATTTTCACACAATTCTTCTGTGTAGTTTTTATTTGTAGACATTCTTTTTCCCAATAGAGGCCTCCTAGCGCTCAGAATGTCCAATTGCAGTTTCTACAGAAAGAGTGTTTCAGAACGGCTCAATCAAAAGTAAGGTTCAACTCTGTTAGTTGAATGCACAGAACAGAAAGAAGTTTCATACAATGCTTCTGTGTAGTTTATATTTGAACATATTCTTTTTTCCACTATTACCCACTTAGCGCTACGAATGTCCAGTTGCATTTTCTACAGACAGAGTGTTTCAAAACTGCTCAATCAAAAGTATGGTTTAACTCTGTTAGCTGAATGCTCAGATCAGAAAGAAGTTTCACAGAATGCTTCTGTGTAGTTTATATTTGAATATATTCCTTTTTCCACTACTACGCTCTTAGCGCTCCAAATGTCCAGTTGCATTTTCTACAGAAAGAGTGTTCAGATCTGCTCAATCAAAAGTATGGTTTAACTCTGTTAGCTGAATGCACAGATCATAAAGAAGTTTCACCGAATGATTCTGTGTAGTTTATATTTGAAGACATTCCTTTTTCCACTATTACCCTCTTAGCGCTCCGAATCTCCACTTGCATTTTCTACAAAAAGAGTGTTTCATAACTGCTCAATCAAAAATATGTTTTATCTCTGTTAACTGAATTTACAGATCAGAAATAAGTTTCCCAGAATGCATCTGTGTAGTATTTATTTGAAGATATACTTTTTCCCAATGTAGGCCTCTTAGCGCTTAGCATGTCCAGTTGCATTTTCTACAGAAAGAGTGTTCAGATCTGCTCAATCAAAAGTATGGTTTAACTCTGTTAGCTGAATGCACAGATCAGAAAGAAGTTTCACAGAATGATTCTGTGTAGTTTATATTTGGAGACATTCCTTTTTCCACTATTACCCTATTAGCGCTCCGAATCTCCACTTGCATTTTCTACAGAAAGAGTGTTTCAGAACGGCTCAATCAAAACTAAGGTTCAACTCTTTTAGTTGAACAAACAGAACAGAAAGAAGTTTCACACAATTCTTCTTTGTAGTTTTTATTTGTAGACATTCTTTTTCAAATATAGGCCTCTTAGCGCTGAGAATGTCCAATTGCAGTTTCTACAGAAAGAGTGTTTCAGAACGGCTCAATCAAAAGTAAGGTTCAACACTGTTAGTTGAATGCACAGAACAGAAAGAAGTTTCATACAATGCTTCTGTGTAGTTTATATTTGAACATATTCTTTTTTGCACTATTACCCACTTAGCGCTACGAATGTCCAGTTGTATTTTCTACAGACATTGTGTTTCAAAACTGCTCAATCAAAAGTATGGTTTAACTCTGTTAGCTGAATGCTCAGATCAGAAAGAAGTTTCACAGAATGCTTCTATGTAGTTTATATTTGAATATATTCCTTTTTCCACTACTACGCTCTTATGCTCCAAATGTCCAGTTGCATTTTCTACAGAAAGAGTGTTCAGATCTGCTCAATCAAAAGTATGGTTTAACTCTGTTCGCTGAATGCACAGATCAGAAAGAAGTTTCACCGAATGATTCTGTGTAGTTTATATTTGAAGACATTCCTTTTTCCACTATTACCCTCTTAGCGCTCCGAATCTCCACTTGCATTTTCTACAAAAAGAGTGTTTCATAACTGCTCAATCCAAAATATGTTTTATCTCTGTTAACTGAATTAACAGATCAGAAATAGGTTTCACAGAATGCATCTGTGTAGTTTTTATTTGAAGATATTCTTTTTCCCAATGTAGGCCTCTTAGCGATTAGCATGTCCAATTGCAATTTCTACAGAAAGAGTGTTTCAGAACGGCTCCATCAAAAGTAAGGTTCAAATCTGTTAGTTGAATGCACAGAACAGGAAGAATTTTCACAGAATGCTACTGTGTAGTTTATATTTGAATATATTCCTTTTTCCACTATTACCCTCTTAGCGCTCCGAATGTCCACTTGCATTTTCTACAGAAAGAGTGTTCAGAACTGCACAATCAAAAGTATGGTTTAACTCTGTTAGCTTAATGAACATATCAGAAATAAGTTTCACACAATGCTTCTGTGTAGTTTTTATTTGAAGATATTATTTTTCCCAATAGAGGCCTCTTAGCGCTCAGAATGTCCAATTGCAGTTTCTGCAGAAAGAGTGTTTCAGAAAGGCTCAATCAAAAGTAAGGTTCAACTCTGTTAGTTGAATGCACAGAACAGAAAGAAGTTTCATACAATGCTTCTGTGTAGTTTATATTTGAACATATTCTTTTTTCCACTATTACCCACTTAGCGCTACGAATGTCCAGTTGCATTTTCTACAGACAGAGTGTTTCAAAACTGCTCAATCAAAAGTATGGTTTAACTCTGTTAGCTGAATGCTCAGATCAGGAAGAAGTTTCACAGAATGCTTCTGTGTAGTTTATATTTGAATATATTCCTTTTTCCACTACTACTCTCTTAGCGCTCCAAATGTCCAGTTGCATTTTCTACAGAAAGAGTGTTCAGATCTGCTCAATCAAAAGTATGATTTAACTCTGTTAGCTGAATGCACAGATCAGAAAGAAGTTTCACCGAATGATTCTGTGTAGTTCATATTTGAAGACATTCCATTTTCCACTATTACCCTCTTAGCGCTCCGAATCTCCACTTGCATTTTCTACAAAAAGAGTGTTTCATAACTGCTCAATCAAAAATATGTTTTATCTCTGTTAACTGAATTTACAGATCAGAAATAAGTTTCACAGAATGCATCTGTGTAGTTTTTATTTGAAGATATTCTTTTTCCCAATGTAGGCCTCTTAGCGCTTAGCATGTCCAATTGCAGTTTCTACAGAAAGAGTGTTTCAGAACGGCTCAATCAAAAGTAAGGTTCAACTCTGTTAGTTGAATGCACAGAACAGAAAGAATTTTCACAGAATGCTACTGTGTAGTTTATATTTGAATATATTCCTATTTCCACTATTACCCTCTTAGCGCTCCGAATGTCCACTTGCATTTTCTACAGAAAGAGTGTTCAGAACTGCGCAATCAAAAGTATGGTTTAACTCTGTTAGCTTAATGAACATATCAGAAATAAGTTTCACACAATGCTTCTGTGTAGTTTTTATTTGAAGATATTATTTTTCCCAATTGAGGCCTCTTAGCGCTCAGAATGTCCAATTGCAGTTTCTACAGAAAGAGTGTTTCAGAAATGCTCAATCAAAAGTAAGGTTCAACTCTGTTAGTTGAATGCACAGAACAGAAAGAATTTTCATACAATGCTTCTGTGTAGTTTATATTTGAACATATTCTTTTTTCCACTATTACCCACTTAGCGCTACGAATGTCCAGTTGCATTTTCTACAGACAGAGTGTTTCAAAACTGCTCAATCAAATGTATGGTTTAACTCTGTTAGCTGAATGCTCAGATCAGAAAGAAGTTTCACAGAATGCTTCTGTGTAGTTTATATTTGAATATATTCCTTTTTCCACTACTACTCTCTTAGCGCTCCAAATGTCCAGTTGCATTTTCTACAGAAAGAGTGTTCAGATCTGCTCAATCAAAAGTATGGTTTAAATCTGTTAGCTGAATGCACAGATCAGAAAGAAGTTTCACAGAATGATTCTGTGTAGTTTATATTTGGAGACATTCCTTTTTCCACTATTACCCTCTTAGCGCTCCGAATCTCCACTTGCATTTTCTACAGAAAGAGTGTTTCAGAACGGCTCAATCAAAACTAAGGTTCAACTAGTTTAGTTGAACAAACAGAACAGAAAGAATTTTCACACAATTCTTCTGTGTAGTTTTTATTTGTAGACATTCTTTTTCCCAATAGAGGCCTCCTAGCGCTCAGAATGTCCAATTGCAGTTTCTACAGAAAGAGTGTTTCAGAACGGCTCAATCAAATGTAAGGTTCAACTCTGTTAGTTGAATGCACAGAACAGAAAGAAGTTTCATACAATGCTTCTGTGTAGTTTATATTTGAACATATTTTTTTTCCACTATTACCCACTTAGCGCTACGAATGTCCAGTTGCATTTTCTACAGACAGAGTGTTTCAAAACTGCTCAATCAAAAGTATGGTTTAACTCTGTTAGCTGAATGCTCAGATCAGAAAGAAGTTTCACAGAATGCTTCTGTGTAGTTTATATTTGAATATATTACTTTTTCCACTACTACGCTCTTAGCGCTCCAAATGTCCAGTTGCATTTTCTACAGAAAGAGTGTTCAGATCTGCTCAATCAAAAATATGGTTTAACTCTGTTAGCTGAATGCACAGATCAGAAAGAAGTTTCACCGAATGATTCTGTGTAGTTTATATTTGAAGACATTCCTTTTTTCACTATTACCCTCTTAGCGCTCCGAATCTCCACTTGCATTTTCTACAAAAAGAGTGTTTCATAACTGCTCAATCAAAAATATGTTTTATCTCTGTTAACTGAATTAACAGATCAGAAATAGGTTTCACAGAATGCATCTGGGTAGTTTTTATTTGAAGATATTCTTTTTCCCAATGTAGGCCTCTTAGCGCTTAGCATGTCCAATTGCAGTTTCTACAGAAAGGGTGTTTCAGAACGGCTCCATCAAAAGTAAGGTTCAACTCTGTTAGTTGAATGCACAGAACAGAAAGAATTTTCACAGAATGCTACTGTGTAGTTTATATTTGAATATATTCCTTTTTCCACTATTACCCTCTTAGCGCTCCGAATGTCCACTTGCATATTCTACAGAAAGAGTGTTCAGAACTGCACAATCAAAAGTATGGTTTAACTCTGTTAGCTTAATGAACATATCAGAAATAAGTTTCACACAATGCTTCTGTGTAGTTTTTATTTGAAGATATTATTTTTCCCAATAGAGGCCTCTTAGCGCTCAGAATGTCCAATTGCAGTTTCTACAGAAAGAGTGTTTCAGAACGGCTCAATCAAAAGTAAGGTTCAACACTGTTAGTTGAATGCACAGAACAGAAAGAAGTTTCATACAATGCTTCTGTGTAGTTTATATTTGAACATATTCTTTTTTGCACTATTACCCACTTAGCGCTACGAATGTCCAGTTGTATTTTCTACAGACATTGTGTTTCAAAACTGCTCAATCAAAAGTATGGTTTAACTCTGTTAGCTGAATGCTCAGATCAGAAAGAAGTTTCACAGAATGCTTCTATGTAGTTTATATTTGAATATATTCCTTTTTCCACTACTACGCTCTTATGCTCCAAATGTCCAGTTGCATTTTCTACAGAAAGAGTGTTCAGATCTGCTCAATCAAAAGTATGGTTTAACTCTGTTCGCTGAATGCACAGATCAGAAAGAAGTTTCACCGAATGATTCTGTGTAGTTTATATTTGAAGACATTCCTTTTTCCACTATTACCCTCTTAGCGCTCCGAATCTCCACTTGCATTTTCTACAAAAAGAGTGTTTCATAACTGCTCAATCCAAAATATGTTTTATCTCTGTTAACTGAATTAACAGATCAGAAATAGGTTTCACAGAATGCATCTGTGTAGTTTTTATTTGAAGATATTCTTTTTCCCAATGTAGGCCTCTTAGCGATTAGCATGTCCAATTGCAATTTCTACAGAAAGAGTGTTTCAGAACGGCTCCATCAAAAGTAAGGTTCAAATCTGTTAGTTGAATGCACAGAACAGGAAGAATTTTCACAGAATGCTACTGTGTAGTTTATATTTGAATATATTCCTTTTTCCAATATTACCCTCTTAGCGCTCCGAATGTCCACTTGCATTTTCTACAGAAAGAGTGTTCAGAACTGCACAATCAATAGTATGGTTTAACTCTGTTAGCTTAATGAACATATCAGAAATAAGTTTCACACAATGCTTCTGTGTAGTTTTTATTTGAAGATATTATTTTTCCCAATAGAGGCCTCTTAGCGCTCAGAATGTCCAATTGCAGTTTCTGCAGAAAGAGTGTTTCAGAAAGGCTCAATCAAAAGTAAGGTTCAACTCTCTTAGTTGAATGCACAGAACAGAAAGAAGTTTCATACAATGCTTCTGTGTAGTTTATATTTGAACATATTCTTTTTTCCACTATTACCCACTTAGCGCTACGAATGTCCAGTTGCATTTTCTACAGACAGAGTGTTTCAAAACTGCTCAATCAAAAGTATGGTTTAACTCTGTTAGCTGAATGCTCAGATCAGGAAGAAGTTTCACAGAATGCTTCTGTGTAGTTTATATTTGAATATATTCCTTTTTCCACTACTACTCTCTTAGCGCTCCAAATGTCCAGTTGCATTTTCTACAGAAAGAGTGTTCAGATCTGCTCAATCAAAAGTATGATTTAACTCTGTTAGCTGAATGCACAGATCAGAAAGAAGTTTCACCGAATGATTCTGTGTAGTTTATATTTGAAGACATTCCATTTTCCACTATTACCCTCTTAGCGCTCCGAATCTCCACTTGCATTTTCTACAAAAAGAGTGTTTCATAACTGCTCAATCAAAAATATGTTTTATCTCTGTTAACTGAATTTACAGATCAGAAATAAGTTTCACAGAATGCATCTGTGTAGTTTTTATTTTAAGATATTCTTTTTCCCAATGTAGGCCTCTTAGCGCTTAGCATGTCCAATTGCAGTTTCTACAGAAAGAGTGTTTCAGAACGGCTCAATCAAAAGTAAGGTTCAACTCTGTTAGTTGAATGCACAGAACAGAAAGAATTTTCACAGAATGCTACTGTGTAGTTTATATTTGAATATATTCCTATTTCCACTATTACCCTCTTAGCGCTCCGAATGTCCACTTGCATTTTCTACAGAAAGAGTGTTCAGAACTGCGCAATCAAAAGTATGGTTTAACTCTGTTAGCTTAATGAACATATCAGAAATAAGTTTCACACAATGCTTCTGTGTAGTTTTTATTTGAAGATATTATTTTTCCCAATTGAGGCCTCTTAGCGCTCAGAATGTCCAATTGCAGTTTCTACAGAAAGAGTGTTTCAGAAATGCTCAATCAAAAGTAAGGTTCAACTCTGTTAGTTGAATGCACAGAACAGAAAGAATTTTCATACAATGCTTCTGTGTAGTTTATATTTGAACATATTCTTTTTTCCACTATTACCCACTTAGCGCTACGAATGTCCAGTTGCATTTTCTACAGACAGAGTGTTTCAAAACTGCTCAATCAAAAGTATGGTTTAACTCTGTTAGCTGAATGCTCAGATCAGAAAGAAGTTTCACAGAATGCTTCTGTGTAGTTTATATTTGAATATATTCCTTTTTCCACTACTACTCTCTTAGCGCTCCAAATGTCCAGTTGCATTTTCTACAGAAAGAGTGTTCAGATCTGCTCAATCAAAAGTATGGTTTAAATCTGTTAGCTGAATGCACAGATCAGAAAGAAGTTTCACAGAATGATTCTGTGTAGTTTATATTTGGAGACATTCCTTTTTCCACTATTACCCTCTTAGCGCTCCGAATCTCCACTTGCATTTTCTACAGAAAGAGTGTTTCAGAACGGCTCAATCAAAACTAAGGTTCAACTAGTTTAGTTGAACAAACAGAACAGAAAGAATTTTCACACAATTCTTCTGTGTAGTTTTTATTTGTAGACATTCTTTTTCCCAATAGAGGCCTCCTAGCGCTCAGAATGTCCAATTGCAGTTTCTACAGAAAGAGTGTTTCAGAACGGCTCAATCAAATGTAAGGTTCAACTCTGTTAGTTGAATGCACAGAACAGAAAGAAGTTTCATACAATGCTTCTGTGTAGTTTATATTTGAACATATTTTTTTTCCACTATTACCCACTTAGCGCTACGAATGTCCAGTTGCATTTTCTACAGACAGAGTGTTTCAAAACTGCTCAATCAAAAGTATGGTTTAACTCTGTTAGCTGAATGCTCAGATCAGAAAGGAGTTTCACAGAATGCTTCTGTGTAGTTTATATTTGAATATATTCCTTTTTCCACTACTACGCTCTTAGCGCTCCAAATGTCCAGTTGCATTTTCTACAGAAAGAGTGTTCAGATCTGCTCAATCAAAAATATGGTTTAACTCTGTTAGCTGAATGCACAGATCAGAAAGAAGTTTCACCGAATGATTCTGTGTAGTTTATATTTGAAGACATTCCTTTTTTCACTATTACCCTCTTAGCGCTCCGAATCTCCACTTGCATTTTCTACAAAAAGAGTGTTTCATAACTGCTCAATCAAAAATATGTTTTATCTCTGTTAACTGAATTAACAGATCAGAAATAGGTTTCACAGAATGCATCTGGGTAGTTTTTATTTGAAGATATTCTTTTTCCCAATGTAGGCCTCTTAGCGCTTAGCATGTCCAATTGCAGTTTCTACAGAAAGGGTGTTTCAGAACGGCTCCATCAAAAGTAAGGTTCAACTCTGTTAGTTGAATGCACAGAACAGAAAGAATTTTCACAGAATGCTACTGTGTAGTTTATATTTGAATATATTCCTTTTTCCACTATTACCCTCTTAGCGCTCCGAATGTCCACTTGCATATTCTACAGAAAGAGTGTTCAGAACTGCACAATCAAAAGTATGGTTTAACTCTGTTAGCTTAATGAACATATCAGAAATAAGTTTCACACAATGCTTCTGTGTAGTTTTTATTTGAAGATATTATTTTTCCCAATAGAGGCCTCTTAGCGCTCAGAATGTCCAATTGCAGTTTCTACAGAAAGAGTGTTTCAGAACGGCTCAATCAAAAGTAAGGTTCAACACTGTTAGTTGAATGCACAGAACAGAAAGAAGTTTCATACAATGCTTCTGTGTAGTTTATATTTGAACATATTCTTTTTTGCACTATTACCCACTTAGCGCTACGAATGTCCAGTTGTATTTTCTACAGACATTGTGTTTCAAAACTGCTCAATCAAAAGTATGGTTTAACTCTGTTAGCTGAATGCTCAGATCAGAAAGAAGTTTCACAGAATGCTTCTATGTAGTTTATATTTGAATATATTCCTTTTTCCACTACTACGCACTTATGCTCCAAATGTCCAGTTGCATTTTCTACAGAAAGAGTGTTCAGATCTGCTCAATCAAAGTATGGTTTAAATCTGTTAGCTGAATGCACAGATCAGAAAGAAGTTTCACAGAATGATTCTGTGTAGTTTATATTTGGAGACATTCCTTTTTCCACTATTACCCTCTTAGCGCTCCGAATCTCCACTTGCATTTTCTACAGAAAGAGTGTTTCAGAATGGCTCAATCAAAACTAAGGTTCAACTAGTTTAGTTGAACAAACAGAACAGAAAGAATTTTCACACAATTCTTCTGTGTAGTTTTTATTTGTAGACATTCTTTTTCCCAATACAGGCCTCCTAGCGCTCAGAATGTCCAATTGCAGTTTCTACAGAAAGAGTGTTTCAGAACGGCTCAATCAAATGTAAGGTTCAACTCTGTTAGTTGAATGCACAGAACAGAAAGAAGTTTCATACAATGCTTCTGTGTAGTTTATATTTGAACATATTTTTTTCCACTATTACCCACTTAGCGCTACGAATGTCCAGTTGCATTTTCTACAGACAGAGTGTTTCAAAACTGCTCAATCAAAAGTATGGTTTAACTCTGTTAGCTGAATGCTCAGATCAGAAAGAAGTTTCACAGAATGCTTCTGTGTAGTTTATATTTGAATATATTCCTTTTTCCACTACTACGCTCTTAGCGCTCCAAATGTCCAGTTGCATTTTCTACAGAAAGAGTGTTCAGATCTGCTCAATCAAAAATATGGTTTAACTCTGTTAGCTGAATGCACAGATCAGAAAGAAGTTTCACCGAATGATTCTGTGTAGTTTATATTTGAAGACATTCCTTTTTTCACTATTACCCTCTTAGCGCTCCGAATCTCCACTTGCATTTTCTACAAAAAGTGTGTTTCATAACTGCTCAATCAAAAATATGTTTTATCTCTGTTAACTGAATTAACAGATCAGAAATAGGTTTCACAGAATGCATCTGGGTAGTTTTTATTTGAAGATATTCTTTTTCCCAATGTAGGCCTCTTAGAGCTTAGCATGTCCAATTGCAGTTTCTACAGAAAGGGTGTTTCAGAAAGGCTCCATCAAAAGTAAGGTTCAACTCTGTTAGTTGAATGCACAGAACAGAAAGAATTTTCACAGAATGCTACTGTGTAGTTTATATTTGAATATATTCCTTTTTCCACTATTACCCTCTTAGCGCTCCGAATGTCCACTTGCATATTCTACAGAAAGAGTGTTCAGAACTGCACAATCAAAAGTATGGTTTAACTCTGTTAGCTTAATGAACATATCAGAAATAAGTTTCACACAATGCTTCTGTGTAGTTTTTATTTGAAGATATTATTTTTCCCAATAGAGGCCTCTTAGCGCTCAGAATGTCCAATTGCAGTTTCTACAGAAAGAGTGTTTCAGAACGGCTCAATCAAAAGTAAGGTTCAACACTGTTAGTTGAATGCACAGTACAGAAAGAAGTTTCATACAATGCTTCTGTGTAGTTTATATTTGAACATATTCTTTTTTGCACTATTACCCACTTAGCGCTACGAATGTCCAGTTGTATTTTCTACAGACATTGTGTTTCAAAACTGCTCAATCAAAAGTATGGTTTAACTCTGTTAGCTGAATGCTCAGATCAGAAAGAAGTTTCACAGAATGCTTCTATGTAGTTTATATTTGAATATATTCCTTTTTCCACTACTACGCTCTTATGCTCCAAATGTCCAGTTGCATTTTCTACAGAAAGAGTGTTCAGATCTGCTCAATCAAAAGTATGGTTTAACTCTGTTCGCTGAATGCACAGATCAGAAAGAAGTTTCACCGAATGATTCTGTGTAGTTTATATTTGAAGACATTCCTTTTTCCACTATTACCCTCTTAGCGCTCCGAATCTCCACTTGCATTTTCTACAAAAAGAGTGTTTCATAACTGCTCAATCCAAAATATGTTTTATCTCTGTTAACTGAATTAACAGATCAGAAATAGGTTTCACAGAATGCATCTGTGTAGTTTTTATTTGAAGATATTCTTTTTCCCAATGTAGGCCTCTTAGCGATTAGCATGTCCAATTGCAATTTCTACAGAAAGAGTGTTTCAGAACGGCTCCATCAAAAGTAAGGTTCAAATCTGTTAGTTGAATGCACAGAACAGGAAGAATTTTCACAGAATGCTACTGTGTAGTTTATATTTGAATATATTCCTTTTTCCACTATTACCCTCTTAGCGCTCCGAATGTCCACTTGCATTTTCTACAGAAAGAGTGTTCAGAACTGCACAATCAAAAGTATGGTTTAACTCTGTTAGCTTAATGAACATATCAGAAATAAGTTTCACACAATGCTTCTGTGTAGTTTTTATTTGAAGATATTATTTTTCCCAATAGAGGCCTCTTAGCGCTCAGAATGTCCAATTGCAGTTTCTGCAGAAAGAGTGTTTCAGAAAGGCTCAATCAAAAGTAAGGTTCAACTCTGTTAGTTGAATGCACAGAACAGAAAGAAGTTTCATACAATGCTTCTGTGTAGTTTATATTTGAACATATTCTTTTTTCCACTATTACCCACTTAGCGCTACGAATGTCCAGTTGCATTTTCTACAGACAGAGTGTTTCAAAACTGCTCAATCAAAAGTATGGTTTAACTCTGTTAGCTGAATGCTCAGATCAGGAAGAAGTTTCACAGAATGCTTCTGTGTAGTTTATATTTGAATATATTCCTTTTTCCACTACTACTCTCTTAGCGCTCCAAATGTCCAGTTGCATTTTCTACAGAAAGAGTGTTCAGATCTGCTCAATCAAAAGTATGATTTAACTCTGTTAGCTGAATGCACAGATCAGAAAGAAGTTTCACCGAATGATTCTGTGTAGTTTATATTTGAAGACATTCCATTTTCCACTATTACCCTCTTAGCGCTCCGAATCTCCACTTGCATTTTCTACAAAAAGAGTGTTTCATAACTGCTCAATCAAAAATATGTTTTATCTCTGTTAACTGAATTTACAGATCAGAAATAAGTTTCACAGAATGCATCTGTGTAGTTTTTATTTGAAGATATTCTTTTTCCCAATGTAGGCCTCTTAGCGCTTAGCATGTCCAATTGCAGTTTCTACAGAAAGAGTGTTTCAGAACGGCTCAATCAAAAGTAAGGTTCAACTCTGTTAGTTGAATGCACAGAACAGAAAGAATTTTCACAGAATGCTACTGTGTAGTTTATATTTGAATATATTCCTATTTCCACTATTACCCTCTTAGCGCTCCGAATGTCCACTTGCATTTTCTACAGAAAGAGTGTTCAGAACTGCGCAATCAAAAGTATGGTTTAACTCTGTTAGCTTAATGAACATATCAGAAATAAATTTCACACAATGCTTCTGTGTAGTTTTTATTTGAAGATATTATTTTTCCCAATTGAGGCCTCTTAGCGCTCAGAATGTCCAATTGCAGTTTCTACAGAAAGAGTGTTTCAGAAAGGCTCAATCAAAAGTAAGGTTCAACTCTGTTAGTTGAATGCACAGAACAGAAAGAAGTTTCATACAATGTTTCTGTGTAGTTTATATTTGAACATATTCTTTTTTCCACTATTACCCACTTAGCGCTACGAATGTCCAGTTGCATTTTCTACAGACAGAGTGTTTCAAAACTGCTCAATCAAAAGTATGGTTTAACTCTGTTAGCTGAATGCTCAGATCAGAAAGAAGTTTCACAGAATGCTTCTGTGTAGTTTATATTTGAATATATTCCTTTTTCCACTACTACTCTCTTAGCGCTCCAAATGTCCAGTTGCATTTTCTACAGAAAGAGTGTTCAGATCTGCTCAATCAAAAGTATGGTTTAACACTCTTAGCTGAATGCACAGATCAGAAAGAAGTTTCACAGAATGATTCTGTGTAGTTTATATTTGGAGACATTCCTTTTTCCACTATTACCCTCTTAGCGCTCCGAATCTCCACTTGCATTTTCTACAGAGAGAGTGTTTCAGAACGGCTCAATCAAAACTAAGGTTCAACTAGTTTAGTTGAACAAACAGAACAGAAAGAATTTTCACACAATTCTTCTGTGTAGTTTTTATTTGTAGACATTCTTTTTCCCAATAGAGGCCTCCTAGCGCTCAGAATGTCCAATTGCAGTTTCTACAGAAAGAGTGTTTCAGAACGGCTCAATCAAATGTAAGGTTCAACTCTGTTAGTTGAATGCACAGAACAGAAAGAAGTTTCATACAATGCTTCTGTGTAGTTTATATTTGAACATATTTTTTTTCCACTATTACCCACTTAGCGCTACGAATGTCCAGTTGCATTTTCTACAGACAGAGTGTTTCAAAACTGCTCAATCAAAAGTATGGTTTAACTCTGTTAGCTGAATGCTCAGATCAGAAAGAAGTTTCACAGAATGCTTCTGTGTAGTTTATATTTGAATATATTCCTTTTTCCACTACTACGCTCTTAGCGCTCCAAATGTCCAGTTGCATTTTCTACAGAAAGAGTGTTCAGATCTGCTCAATCAAAAATATGGTTTAACTCTGTTAGCTGAATGCACAGATCAGAAAGAAGTTTCACCGAATGATTCTGTGTAGTTTATATTTGAAGACATTCCTTTTTTCACTATTACCCTCTTAGCGCTCCGAATCTCCACTTGCATTTTCTACAAAAAGAGTGTTTCATAACTGCTCAATCAAAAATATGTTTTATCTCTGTTAACTGAATTAACAGATCAGAAATAGGTTTCACAGAATGCATCTGGGTAGTTTTTATTTGAAGATATTCTTTTTCCCAATGTAGGCCTCTTAGCGCTTAGCATGTCCAATTGCAGTTTCTACAGAAAGGGTGTTTCAGAACGGCTCCATCAAAAGTAAGGTTCAAATCTGTTAGTTGAATGCACAGAACAGAAAGAATTTTCACAGAATGCTACAGTGTAGTTTATATTTGAATATATTCCTTTTTCCACTATTACCCTCTTAGCGCTCCGAATGTCCACTTGGATTTTCTACAGAAAGAGTGTTCAGAACTGCGCAATCAAAAGTATGTTGTAACTCTGTTAGCTTAATGAAGATATCAGGAATAAGTTTCACACAATGCTTCTGTGTAGTTTTTATTTGAAGATATTGTTTTTCCCAATAGAGGGCTCTTAGCGCTCGGAATGTCCAATTGCAGTTTCTACAGAAAGAGTGTTTCAGAGAGGCTCAATCAAAAGTAAGGTTCAACTCTGTTAGTTGAATGCACAGAACAGAAAGAAGTTTCATACAATGCTTCTGTGTAGTTTATATTTGAACATATTCTTTTTTCCACTATTACCCACTTAGCGCTACGAATGTCCAGTTGCATTTTCTACAGACAGAGTGTTTCAAAACTGCTCAATCAAAAGTATGGTTTAACTCTGTTAGCTGAATGCTCAGATCAGAAAGATGTTTCACAGAATGCTTCTGTGTAGTGTATATTTGAATATATTCCTTTTTCCACTACTACGCTCTTAGCGCTCCAAATGTCCAGTTGCATTTTCTACAGAATGAGTGTTCAGATCTGCTCAATCAAAAGTATGGTTTAACTCTGTTAGCTGAATGCACAGATCAGAAAGAAGTTTCACCGAATGATTCTGTGTAGTTTATATTTGAAGACATTCCTTTTTCCACTATTACCCTCTTAGCGCTCCGAATCTCCACTTGCATTTTCTACAAAAAGAGTGTTTCATAACTGCTCAATCAAAAATATGTTTTATCTCTGTTAACTGAATTTACAGATCAGAAATAAGTTTCACAGAATGCATCTGTGTAGTTTTTATTTGAAGATATTCTTTTTCCCAATGTAGGCCTCTTAGCGCTTAGCATGTCCAATTGCAGTTTCTACAGAAAGAGTGTTTCAGAACGGCTCAATCAAAAGTAAGGTTCAACTCTGTTAGTTGAATGCACAGAACAGAAAGGAGTTTCACAGAATGCTACTGTGTAGTTTATATTTGAATATATTCCTTTTTCCACTATTACCCTCTTAGCGCTCCGAATGTCCACTTGCATTTTCAACAGAAAGAGTGTTCAGAACTGCGCAATCAAAAGTATAGTTTAACTCTGTTAGCTTAATGAACATATCAGAAATAAGTTTCACACAATGCTTCTGTGTAGTTTTTATTTGAAGATATTATTTTTCCCAATAGAGGCCTCTTAGCGCTCGGAATGTCCAATTGCAGTTTCTACAGAAAGAGTGTTTCAGAAAGGCTCAATCATAAGTAAGGTTCAACTCTGTTAGTTGAATGCACAGAACAGAAAGGACTTTCATACAATGCTTCTGTGTAGTTTATATTTGAACATATTCTTTTTTCCACTATTACCCACTTAGCGCTACGAATGTCCAGTTGCATTTTCTACAGACAGAGTGTTTCAAAACTGCTCAATCAAAAGTATGGTTTAACTCTGTTAGCTGAATGCTCAGATCAGAAAGAAGTTTCACAGAATGCTTCTGTGTAGTTTATATTTGAATATATTCCTTTTTCCACTACTACTCTCTTAGCGCTCCAAATGTCCAGTTGCATTTTCTACAGAAAGAGTGTTCAGATCTGCTCAATCAAAAGTATGGTTTAACTCTGTTAGCTGAATGCACAGATCAGAAAGAAGTTTCACAGAATGATTCTGTGTAGTTTATATTTGGAGACATTCCTTTTTCCACTATTACCCTCTTAGCGCTCCGAAACTCCACTTGCATTTTCTACAGAAAGAGTGTTTCAGAACGGCTCAATCAAAACTAAGGTTCAACTCTTTTAGTTGAACAAACAGAACAGAAAGAAGTTTCACACAATTCTTCTGTGTAGTTTTTATTTGTAGACATTCTTTTTCCCAATAGAGGCCTCTTAGCGCTCAGAATGTCCAATTGAAGTTTCTACAGAAAGAGTGTTTCAGAAAGGCTCAAACATAAGTAAGGTTCAACTCTGTTAGTTGAATGCACAGAACAGAAAGAAGTTTCATACAATGCTTCTGTGTAGTTTATATTTGAACATATTCTTTTTTCCACTATTACCCACTTAGCGCTACAAATGTCCAGTTGCATTTTCTACAGACAGAGTGTTTCAAAACTGCTCAATCAAAAGTATGGTTTAACTCTGTTAGCTGAATGCTCAGATCAGAAAGAAGTTTCACAGAATGCTTCTGTGTAGTTTATATTTGAATATATTCCTTTTTCCACTACTACGCTCTTAGCGCTCCAAATGTCCAGTTGCATTTTCTACAGAAAGAGTGTTCAGATCTGCTCAATCAAAAATATGGTTTAACTCTGTTAGCTGAATGCACAGATCAGAAAGAAGTTTCACCGAATTATTCTGTGTAGTTTATATTTGAAGACATTCCTTTTTCCACTATTACCCTCTTAGCGCTCCGAATCTCCACTTGCATTTTCTACAAAAAGAGTGTTTCATAACTGCTCAATCAAAAATATGTTTTATCTCTGTTAACTGAATTTACAGATCAGAAATAAGTTTCACAGAATGCATCTGTGTAGTTTTTATTTGAAGATATTCTTTTTCCCAATGTAGGCCTCTTAGCGCTTAGCATGTCCAATTGCAGTTTCTACAGAAAGAGTTTTTCAGAACGGCTCAATCAAAAGTAAGGTTCAACTCTGTTAGTTGAATGCACAGAACAGAAAGAATTTTCACAGAATGCTACAGTGTAGTTTATATTTGAATATATTCCTTTTTCCACTATTACCCTCTTAGCGCTCCGAATGTCCACTTGGATTTTCTACAGAAAGAGTGTTCAGAACTGCGCAATCAAAAGTATGTTGTAACTCTGTTAGCTTAATGAAGATATCAGGAATAAGTTTCACACAATGCTTCTGTGTAGTTTTTATTTGAAGATATTGTTTTTCCCAATAGAGGGCTCTTAGCGCTCGGAATGTCCAATTGCAGTTTCTACAGAAAGAGTGTTTCAGAGAGGCTCAATCAAAAGTAAGGTTCAACTCTGTTAGTTGAATGCACAGAACAGAAAGAAGTTTCATACAATGCTTCTGTGTAGTTTATATTTGAACATATTCTTTTTTCCACTATTACCCACTTAGCGCTACGAATGTCCAGTTGCATTTTCTACAGACAGAGTGTTTCAAAACTGCTCAATCAAAAGTATGGTTTAACTCTGTTAGCTGAATGCTCAGATCAGAAAGATGTTTCACAGAATGCTTCTGTGTAGTGTATATTTGAATATATTCCTTTTTCCACTACTACGCTCTTAGCGCTCCAAATGTCCAGTTGCATTTTCTACAGAATGAGTGTTCAGATCTGCTCAATCAAAAGTATGGTTTAACTCTGTTAGCTGAATGCACAGATCAGAAAGAAGTTTCACCGAATGATTCTGTGTAGTTTATATTTGAAGACATTCCTTTTTCCACTATTACCCTCTTAGCGCTCCGAATCTCCACTTGCATTTTCTACAAAAAGAGTGTTTCATAACTGCTCAATCAAAAATATGTTTTATCTCTGTTAACTGAATTTACAGATCAGAAATAAGTTTCACAGAATGCATCTGTGTAGTTTTTATTTGAAGATATTCTTTTTCCCAATGTAGGCCTCTTAGCGCTTAGCATGTCCAATTGCAGTTTCTACAGAAAGAGTGTTTCAGAACGGCTCAATCAAAAGTAAGGTTCAACTCTGTTAGTTGAATGCACAGAACAGAAAGGAGTTTCACAGAATGCTACTGTGTAGTTTATATTTGAATATATTCCTTTTTCCACTATTACCCTCTTAGCGCTCCGAATGTCCACTTGCATTTTCAACAGAAAGAGTGTTCAGAACTGCGCAATCAAAAGTATAGTTTAACTCTGTTAGCTTAATGAACATATCAGAAATAAGTTTCACACAATGCTTCTGTGTAGTTTTTATTTGAAGATATTATTTTTCCCAATAGAGGCCTCTTAGCGCTCGGAATGTCCAATTGCAGTTTCTACAGAAAGAGTGTTTCAGAAAGGCTCAATCATAAGTAAGGTTCAACTCTGTTAGTTGAATGCACAGAACAGAAAGGACTTTCATACAATGCTTCTGTGTAGTTTATATTTGAACATATTCTTTTTTCCACTATTACCCACTTAGCGCTACGAATGTCCAGTTGCATTTTCTACAGACAGAGTGTTTCAAAACTGCTCAATCAAAAGTATGGTTTAACTCTGTTAGCTGAATGCTCAGATCAGAAAGAAGTTTCACAGAATGCTTCTGTGTAGTTTATATTTGAATATATTCCTTTTTCCACTACTACTCTCTTAGCGCTCCAAATGTCCAGTTGCATTTTCTACAGAAAGAGTGTTCAGATCTGCTCAATCAAAAGTATGGTTTAACTCTGTTAGCTGAATGCACAGATCAGAAAGAAGTTTCACAGAATGATTCTGTGTAGTTTATATTTGGAGACATTCCTTTTTCCACTATTACCCTCTTAGCGCTCCGAATCTCCACTTGCATTTTCTACAGAAAGAGTGTTTCAGAACGGCTCAATCAAAACTAAGGTTCAACTCTTTTAGTTGAACAAACAGAACAGAAAGAAGTTTCACACAATTCTTCTGTGTAGTTTTTATTTGTAGACATTCTTTTTCCCAATATAGGCCTCTTAGCGCTCAGAATGTCCAATTGCAGTTTCTACAGAAAGAGTGTTTCAGAATGGCTCAATCAAAAGTAAGGTTCAACTCTGTTAGTTGAATGAACAGAACAGAAAGAAGTTTCATACAATTCTTCTGTGTAGTTTATATTTGAACATATACTTTTTTCCACTATTACCCACTTAGCGCTACGAATGTCCAGTTGCATTTTCTACAGACAGAGTGTTTCAAAACTGCTCAATCAAAAGTATGGTTTAACTCTGTTAGCTGAATGCTCAGATCAGAAAGAAGTTTCACAGAATGCTTCGGTGTAGTTTATATTTGAATATATTCCTTTTTCCACTACTACGCTCTTAGCGCTCCAAATGTCCAGTTGCATTTTCTACAGAAAGAGTGTTCAGATCTGCTCAATCAAAAATATGGTTTAACTCTGTTAGCTGAATGCAGAGATCAGAAAGAAGTTTCACCGAATGATTCTGTGTAGTTTATATTTGAAGACATTCCTTTTTCCGCTATTACCCTCTTAGCGCTCCGAATCTCCACTTGCATTTTCTACAAAAAGGGTGTTTCATAACTGCTCAATCAAAAATATGTTTTATCTCTGTTAACTGAATTTACAGATCAGAAGTAAGTTTCACAGAATGCATCTGTGTAGTTTTTATTTGAATATATTCTTTTTCCCAATGTAGGCCTCTTAGCGTTTAGCATGTCCAATTGCAGTTTCTACAGAAAGAGTTTTTCAGAACGGCTCAATCAAAAGTAAGGTTCAACTCTGTTAGTTGAATGCACAGAACAGAAAGAATTTTCACAGAATGCTACTGTGTAGTTTATATTTGAATATATTCCTTTTTCCACTATTACCCTCTTAGCGCTCCGAATGTCCACTTGCATTTTCTACAGAAAGAGTGTTCAGATCTGCTCAATCAAAAGTATGGTTTAAATCTGTTAGCTGAATGCACAGATCAGAAAGAAGTTTCACAAAATGATTCTGTGTAGTTTATATTTGGAGACATTCCTTTTTCCACTATTACCCTCTTAGCGCTCTGAATCTCCACTTGCATTTTCTACAGAAAGAGTGTTTCAGAACGGCTCAATCAAAACTAAGGTTGAACTCTTTTAGTTGAACAAACAGAACAGAAAGAATTTTCACAGAATGCTACTGTGTAGTTTATATTTGAATATATTCCTTTTTCCACTATTACCCTCTTAGCGCTCCGAATGTCCACTTGCATTTTCTACAGAAAGAGTGTTCAGAACTGCGCAATCAAAAGTATGGTTTAACTCTGTTAGCTTAATGAACATATCAGAAATAAGTTTCACACAATGCTTCTGTGTAGTTTTTATTTGAAGATATTATTTTTCCCAATAGAGGCCTCTTAGCGCTCAGAATGTCCAATTGAAGTTTCTACAGAAAGAGTGTTTCAGAAAGGCTCAAACATAAGTAAGGTTCAACTCTGTTAGTTGAATGCACAGAACAGAAAGAAGTTTCATACAATGCTTCTGTGTAGTTTATATTTGAACATATTCTTTTTTCCACTATTACCCACTTAGCGCTACAAATGTCCAGTTGCATTTTCTACAGACAGAGTGTTTCAAAACTGCTCAATCAAAAGTATGGTTTAACTCTGTTAGCTGAATGCTCAGATCAGAAAGAACTTTCACAGAATGCTTCTGTGTAGTTTATATTTGAATATATTCCTTTTTCCACTACTACGCTCTTAGCGCTCCAAATGTCCAGTTGCATTTTCTACAGAAAGAGTGTTCAGATCTGCTCAATCAAAAATATGGTTTAACTCTGTTAGCTGAATGCACAGATCAGAAAGAAGTTTCACCGAATTATTCTGTGTAGTTTATATTTGAAGACATTCCTTTTTCCACTATTACCCTCTTAGCGCTCCGAATCTCCACTTGCATTTTCTACAAAAAGAGTGTTTCATAACTGCTCAATCAAAAATATGTTTTATCTCTGTTAACTGAATTTACAGATCAGAAATAAGTTTCACAGAATGCATCTGTGTAGTTTTTATTTGAAGATATTCTTTTTCCCAATGTAGGCCTCTTAGCGCTTAGCATGTCCAATTGCAGTTTCTACAGAAAGAGTTTTTCAGAACGGCTCAATCAAAAGTAAGGTTCAACTCTGTTAGTTGAATGCACAGAACAGAAAGAATTTTCACAGAATGCTACTGTGTAGTTTATATTTGAATATATTCCTTTTTCCACTATTACCCTCTTAGCGCTCCGAATGGCCACTTGCATTTTCTACAGAAAGAGTGTTCAGAACTGCGCAATCAAAAGTATGGTTTAACTCTGTTAGCTTAATGAACATATAAGAAATAAGTTTCACTCAATGCTTCTGTGTAGTTTTTATTTGAAGATATTATTTTTCCCAATAGAGGCCTCTTAGCGCTCAGAATGTCCAATTGCAGTTTCTACAGAAAGAGTGTTTCAGAAAGGCTCAATCAAAAGTAAGGTTCAAATCTGTTAGTTGAATGCACAGAACAGAAAGAAGTTTCATACAATGCTTCTGTGTAGTTTATATTTGAACATATTCTTTTTTCCACTATTACCCACTAAGTGCTACGAATGTCCAGTTGCATTTTCTACAGACAGTGTTTCAAAACTGCTCAATCAAAAGTATGGTTTAACTCTGTTAGCTGAATGCTCAGATCAGAAAGAAGTTTCACAGAATGCTTCTGTGTAGTTTATATTTGAATATATTCCTTTTTCCACTACTACTCTCTTAGCGCTCCAAATGTCCAGTTGCATTGTCTACAGAAAGAGTGTTCAGATCTGCTCAATCAAAAGTATGGTTTAACGCTGTTAGCTGAATGCACAGATCAGAAAGAACTTTCACAGAATGATTCTGTGTAGTTTATATTTGGAGACATTCCTTTTTCCACTATTACCCTCTTAGCGCTCCGAATCTCCACTTGCATTTTCTACAGAAAGAGTGTTTCAGAACGGCTCAATCAAAACTAAGGTTCAACTCTTTTAGTTGAACAAACAGAACAGAAAGATGTTTCACACTATTCTTCTGTGTAGTTTTTATTTGTAGACATTCTTTTTCCCAATATAGGCCTCCTAGCGCTCAGAATGTCCAATTGCAGTTTCTACAGAAAGAGTGTTTCAAAACGGCTCAATGAAAAGTAAGGTTCAACTCTGTTAGTTGAATGCACAGAACAGAAAGAAGTTTCATACAATGCTTCTGTGTAGTTTATATTTGAACATATTCTTTTTTCCACTATTACCCACTTAGCGCTACGAATGTCCAGTTGCATTTTCTACAGACAGAGTGTTTCAAAACTGCTCAATCAAAAGTATGGTTTAACTCTGTTAGCTGAATGCTCAGATCAGAAAGAAGTTTCACAGAATGCTTCTGTGTAGTTTATATTTGAATATATTACTTTTTCCACTACTACGCTCTTAGCGCTCCAAATGTCCAGTTGCATTTTCTACAGAAAGAGTGTTCAGATCTGCTCAATCAAAAATATGGTTTAACTCTGTTAGCTGAATGCACAGATCAGAAAGAAGTTTCACCGAATGATTCTGTGTAGTTTATATTTGAAGACATTCCTTTTTCCACTAGTACCCTCTTAGCGCTCCGAATCTCCACTTGCATTTTCTACAAAAAGAGTATTTCATAACTGCTCAATCAAAAATATGTTTTATCTCTGTTAACTGAATTTACAGATCAGAAATAAGTTTCACAGAATGCATCTGTGTAGTTTTTATTTGAAGATATTCTTTTTCCCAATGTAGGCCTCTTAGCGCTTAGCATGTCCAATTGCAGTTTCTACAGATAGAGTGTTTCAGAACGGCTCAATCAAAAGTAAGGTTCAACTCTGTTAGTTGAATGCACAGAACAGAAAGAAGTTTCACAGAATGCTACTGTGTAGTTTATATTTGAATATATTCCTTTTTCCACTATTACCCTCTTAGCGCTCCGAATGTCCACTTGCATTTTCTACAGAAAGAGTGTTCAGAACTGTGCAATCAAAAGTATGGTTTAACTCTGTTAGCTTAATGAACATATCAGAAATAAGTTTCACACAATGCTTCTGTGTAGTTTTTATTTGAAGATATTATTTTTCCCAATAGAGGCCTCTTAGCGCTCAGAATGTCCAATTGCAGTTTCTACAGAAAGAGTGTTTCAGTAAGGCTCAATCAAAAGTAAGG
Source organism: Symphalangus syndactylus (assembly GCF_028878055.3). Taxonomy (NCBI): domain Eukaryota; kingdom Metazoa; phylum Chordata; class Mammalia; order Primates; family Hylobatidae; genus Symphalangus; species Symphalangus syndactylus. The sequence goes on from NC_072433.2 coordinate 2,746,865, forward strand.
TTCAACTCTGTTAGTTGAATGCACAGAACAGAAAGAAGTTTCATACAATGCTTCTGTGTAGTTTATATTTGAACATATTCTTCTTTCCACTATTACCCACTTAGCGCTACGAATGTCCAGTTGCATTTTCTACTGACAGAGTGTTTCAAAACTGCTCAATCAAAAGTATGGTTTAACTCTGTTAGCTGAATGCTCAGATCAGAAAGAAGTTTCACAGAATGCTTCTGTGTAGTTTATATTTGAATATATTCCTTTTTCCACTACTACTCTCTTAGCGCTCCAAATGTCCAGTTGCATTTTCTACAGAAAGAGTGTTCAGATCTGCTCAATCAAAAGTATGGTTTAACTCTGTTAGCTGAATGCACAGATCAGAAAGAAGTTTCACAGAATTATTGTGTGTAGTTTTTATTTGGAGACATTCCTTTTTCCACTATTATCCTCTTAGCACTCCGAATCTCCACTTGCATTTTCTACAGAAAGAGTGTTTCAGAACGGCTCAATCAAAACTAAGGTTCAACTCTTTTAGTTGAACAAACAGAACAGAAAGAAGTTTCACACAATTCTTCTGTGTAGTTTTTATTTGTAGACATTCTTTTTCCCAATATAGGCCTCTTAGCGCTCAGAATGTCCAATTGCAGTTTCTACAGAAAGAGTGTTTCAGAGCGGCTCAATCAAAAGTAAGGTTCAACTCTGTTTGTTGAATGCACAGAACAGAAAGAAGTTTCATACAATGCTTCTGTGTAGTTTATATTTGAACATATTCTTTTTTCCACTATTACCCACTTAGCGCTACGAATGTCCAGTTGCATTTTCTACAGACAGAGTGTTTCAAAACTGCTCAATCAAAAGTATGGTTTAACTCTGTTAGCTGAATGCTCAGATCAGAAAGAAGTTTCACAGAATGCTTCTGTGTAGTTTATATTTGAATATATTCCTTTTTCCACTACTACGCTCTTAGCGCTCCAAATGTCCAGTTGCATTTTCTACAGAAAGAGTGTTCAGATCTGCTCAATCAAAAGTATGGTTTAACTCTGTTAGCTGAATGCACAGATCAGAAAGAAGTTTCACCGAATGATTCTGTGTAGTTTATATTTGAAGACATTCCTTTTTCCACTAGTACCCTCTTAGCGCTCCGAATCTCCACTTGCATTTTCTACAAAAAGAGTGTTTCATAACTGCTCAATCAAAAATATGTTTTTTCTCTGTTAACTGAATTTACAGATCAGAAATAAGTTTCACAGAATGCATCTCTGTAGTTTTTATTTGAAGATATTCTTTTTCCCAATGTAGGCCTCTTAGCGCTTAGCATGTCCAATTGCAGTTTCTACAGAAAGAGTGTTTCAGAACGGCTCAATCAAAAGTAAGGTTCAACTCTGTTAGTTGAATGCACAGAACAGAAAGAAGTTTCACAGAATGCTACTGTGTAGTTTATATTTGAATATATTCCTTTTTCCACTATTACCCTCTTAGCGCTCCGAATGTCCACTTGCATTTTCTACAGAAAGAGTGTTCAGAACTGTGCAATCAAAAGTATGGTTTAACTCTGTTAGCTTAATGAACATATCAGAAATAAGTTTCACACAATGCTTCTGTGTAGTTTTTATTTGAAGATATTATTTTTCCCAATAGAGGCCTCTTAGCGCTCAGAATGTCCAATTGCAGTTTCTACAGAAAGAGTGTTTCAGAAAGGCTCAATCATAAGTAAGGTTCAACTCTGTTAGTTGAATGCACAGAACAGAAAGAAGTTTCATACAATGCTTCTGTGTAGTTTATATTTGAACATATTCTTCTTTCCACTATTACCCACTTAGCGCTACGAATGTCCAGTTGCATTTTCTACTGACAGAGTGTTTCAAAACTGCTCAATCAAAAGTATGGTTTAACTCTGTTAGCTGAATGCTCAGATCAGAAAGAAGTTTCACAGAATGCTTCTGTGTAGTTTATATTTGAATATATTCCTTTTTCCACTACTACTCTCTTAGCGCTCCAAATGTCCAGTTGCATTTTCTACAGAAAGAGTGTTCAGATCTGCTCAATCAAAAGTATGGTTTAACTCTGTTAGCTGAATGCACAGATCAGAAAGAAGTTTCACAGAATTATTGTGTGTAGTTTTTATTTGGAGACATTCCTTTTTCCACTATTATCCTCTTAGCGCTCCGAATATCCACTTGCATTTTCTACAGAAAGAGTGTTTCAGAACGGCTCAATCAAAACTAAGGTTCAACTCTTTTAGTTGAACAAACAGAACAGAAAGAAGTTTCACACAATTCTTCTGTGTAGTTTTTATTTGTAGACATTCTTTTTCCCAATATAGGCCTCTTAGCGCTCAGAATGTCCAATTGCAGTTTCTACAGAAAGAGTGTTTCAGAACGGCTCAATCAAAAGTAAGGTTCAACTCTGTTTGTTGAATGCACAGAACAGAAAGAAGTTTCATACAATGCTTCTGTGTAGTTTATATTTGAACATATTCTTTTTTCCACTATTACCCACTTAGCGCTACGAATGTCCAGTTGCATTTTCTACAGACAGAGTGTTTCAAAACTGCTCAATCAAAAGTATGGTTTAACTCTGTTAGCTGAATGCTCAGATCAGAAAGAAGTTTCACAGAATGCTTCTGTGTAGTTTATATTTGAATATATTCCTTTTTCCACTACTACGCTCTTAGCGCTCCAAATGTCCAGTTGCATTTTCTACAGAAAGAGTGTTCAGATCTGCTCAATCAAAAGTATGGTTTAACTCTGTTAGCTGAATGCACAGATCAGAAAGAAGTTTCACCGAATGATTCTGTGTAGTTTATATTTGAAGACATTCCTTTTTCCACTAGTACCCTCTTAGCGCTCCGAATCTCCACTTGCATTTTCTACAAAAAGAGTGTTTCATAACTGCTCAATCAAAAATATGTTTTTTCTCTGTTAACTGAATTTACAGATCAGAAATAAGTTTCACAGAATGCATCTCTGTAGTTTTTATTTGAAGATATTCTTTTTCCCAATGTAGGCCTCTTAGCGCTTAGCATGTCCAATTGCAGTTTCTACAGAAAGAGAGTTTCAGAACGGCTCAATCAAAAGTAAGGTTCAACTCTGTTAGTTGAATGCACAGAACAGAAAGAATTTTCACAGAATGCTACTGTGTAGTTTATATTTGAATATATTCCTTTTTCCACTATTACCCTCTTAGCGCTCAGAATGTCCACTTGCATTATCTACAGAAAGAGTGTTCAGAACTGCGCAATCAAAAGTATGCTTTAACTCTGTTAGCTTAATGAACATATCAGAAATAAGTTTCACACAATGCTTCTGTGTAGTTTTTATTTGAAGATATTATTTTTCCCAATAGAGGCCTCTTAGCGCTCAGAATGTCCAATTGCAGTTTCTACAGAAAGAGTGTTTCTGAAAGGCTCAATCAAAAGTAAGGTTCAACTATGTTAGTTGAATGCACAGAACAGAAAGAAGTTTCATGCAATGCTTCTGTGTAGTTTATATTTGAACATATTCTTTTTTCCACTATTACCCACTTAGCGCTACGAATGTCCAGTTGCATTTTCTACAGACAGAGTGTTTCAAAACTGCTCAATCAAAAGTATGGTTTATCTCTGTTAGCTGAATGCTCAGATCAGAAAGAAGTTTCACAGAATGCTTCTGTGTAGTTTATATTTGAATATATTCCTTTTTCCACTACTACTCTCTTAGCGCTCCAAATGTCCAGTTGCATTTTCTAAAGAAAGAGTGTTCAGATCTGCTCAATCAAAAGTATGGTTTAACTCTGTTAGCTGAATGCACAGATCAGAAAGAAGTTTCACAGAATGATTCTGTGTAGTTTATATTTGGAGACATTCCTTTTTCCACTATTACCCTCTTAGCGCTCCGAATCTCCACTTGCATTTTCTACAGAAAGAGTGTTTCAGAACGGCTCAATCAAAACTAAGGTTCAACTCTTTTAGTTGAACAAACAGAACAGAAAGAAGTTTCACACAATTCTTCTGTGTAGTTTTTATTTGTAGACATTCTTTTTCCCAATATAGGCCTCTTAGCGCTCAGAATGTCCAATTGCAGTTTCTACAGAAAGAGTGTTTCAGAACGGCTCAATCAAAAGTAAGGTTCAACTCTGTTAGTTGAATGCACGGAACAGAAAGAAGTTTCATACAATGCTTCTGTGTAGTTTATATTTGAACATATTCTTTTTTCCACTATTACCCACTTAGCGCTACGAATGTCCAGTTGCATTTTCTACAGACAGAGTGTTTCAAAACTGCTCAATCAAAAGTATGGTTTAACTCTGTTAGCTGAATTCTCAGATCAGAAAGAAGTTTCACAGAATGCTTCTGTGTAGTTTATATTTGAATATATTCTTTTTCCACTACTACGCTCTTAGCGCTCCAAATGTCCAGTTGCATTTTCTACAGAAAGAGTGTTCACATCTGCTCAATCAAAAGTATGGTTTAACTCTCTTTGCTGAATGCACAGATCAGAAAGAAGTTTCACCGAATGATTCTGTGTAGTTTATATTTGAAGACATTCCTTTTTCCACTATTACCCTCTTAGCGCTCCGAATCTCCACTTGCATTTTCTACAAAAAGAGTGTTTCATAACTGCTCAATCAAAAATATGTTTTATCTCTGTTAACTGAATTTACAGATCAGAAATAAGTTTCACAGAATGCATCTGTGTAGTTTTTATTTGAAGATATTCTTTTTCCCAGTGTACGCCTCTTAGCGCTTAGAATGTCCAATTGCACTTTCTACAAAAAGAGTGTTTCCGAACGGCTCAATCAAAAGTAAGGTTCAACTCTTTTAGTTGAATGCACAGAACAGAAAGAATTTTCACAGAATGCTACTGTGTAGTTTATATTTGAATATATTCCTTTTTCCACTATTACCCTCTTAGCGCTCCGAATGTCCACTTGCATTTTCTACAGAAAGAATGTTCGGAACTGCGCTATCAAAAGTATGGTATAACTCTGTTAGCTGAATGCACACATCAGAAATAAGTTTCACACAATTCTTCTGTGTAGTTTTTATTTGAAGATATTTTTTTTCCCAATATAGGCCTCTTAGCGCTCAGAATGTCCAATTGCAGTTTCTACAGAAAGAGTGTTCCCGAACGGCTCAATCAAAAGTAAGGTTCAACTCTGTTAGCTGAATGCACAGAACAGAAAGTTGTTTCATACAATGCTTCTGTGTAGTTTATATTTGAACATATTCTTTTTTCCACTATTACCCACTTAGTGCTACGAATGTCCTGTTGCATTTTCTACAGACAGAGTGTTTCAAAACTGCTCAATCAAAAGTATGGTTTAACTCTGTTAGCTGAATGCTCAGATCAGAAACAAGTTTCACAGAATGCTTCTGTGTAGTTTATATTTGAAAATATTCCTTTTTCCACTACTACCCTCTTAGCGCTCCAAATGTCCAGTTGCATTTTCTACAGAAAGAGTGTTCAGATCTGCTCTATCAAAAGTATGGTTTAACTCTGTTAGCTGAATGCACAGATCAGAAAGTAGTTTCACAGAATGATTCTGTGTAGTTTATATTTGAAGACATTCCTTTTTCCACTATTACCCTCTTAGCGCTCCGAATCTCCACTTGCATTTTCTACAGAAAGAGTGTTTCAGAACGGCTCAATCAAAACTAAGGTTCAAACCTTTAGATGAATGAACAGAACAGAAAGAAGTTTCACAGAATGCTTCTGTGTAGTTTTTATTTGTAGATATTTTTTTTCCCAATATAGGCCTCTTAGCGCTCAGAATGTCCCATTGCAGTTTCTACAGAAAGAGTGTTTCAGAACGGCTCAATCAAAAGTAAGGTTAAACCCTGGTAGTTGAATGCACAGAACAGAAGGAAGTTTCACAGAATGCTTCTGTGTAGTTTATATTTGAATATATTCCTTTTTCCACTATTACCCTCTTAGCTCTCCGAATGTCCACTTGCATTTTCTACAGAAAGAGTGTTCTGAACTGCGCAATCAAAAGTATGGTTTAACTCTGTTAGCTGAATGCACATATCAGAAATAAGTTTCAAACAATGCTTCTGTGTAGTTTTTATTTGAAGATATTATTTTTCCCAATATAGGCCTCTTAGCGCTCAGAATGTCCAATTGCAGTTTCTACAGAAAGAGTGTTTCAGAACGGCTCAATCAAATGTAAGGTTCAAATCTCTTAGTTGAATGCACAGAACAGAAAGAAGTTTCACAGAATGCTTCTGTGTATTATTTAGTTGAAGATACTCCTTTTTGGACTATTACCCACTTAGCGCTCCGAATATCCACTGGCAGTTTCTACACAAAGAGTGTTTCATAACTGCTCCTTCAAAAGTAAGGCTCAACTCTGTTAGTTGAATGCGGAGAACAGAAAGGGGTTTCAGAGAATGCTTCTGTGTAGTTTTTAATTGGAGGTATTCCTTTTTCCTCTATTACAATCTTAGCGCTCCGAATGTCCACTTGCATTTTCAACAAAAAGAGTATTTCATAACTGCTCAATTAAAAATATGGTTTAGCTCTGTTAACTGAATTTACAGATCAGAAATAAGTTTCACAGAATATATCTGTGTAGTTTTTATTTGAAGATATTCTTTTTCCCCATGTAGGCCTCTTAGCGCTTAGAATGTCCAATTGCTGTTTCTACAGAAAGAGTGTTTCAGAACGGCTCAATCAAAAGTAAGGTTCAACTCTGTTATTTGAATGCACAGAAGAGAAAGAAGTTTCACAGAATGCTACTGTGTAGTTTATATTTGAATATATCCCTTTTTCCACTATTACCCTCTTAGCGCTCCGAATGTCCACTTGCATTTTCTACAGAAAGAGTGTTCTGAACTGCGCAATCAAAAGTATGGTTTAACTCTGTTAGCTGAATGCACATATCAGAAATAAGTTTCAAACAATGCTTCTGTGTAATTTTTATTTGAAGATATTATTTTTCCCAATATAGGCCTCTTAGCGCTCAGAATGTCCAATTGCAGTTTCTACAGAAAGAGTGTTTCAGAGCGGCTGAATCAAATGTAAGGTTCAAATCTCTTAGTTGAATGCACAGAACAGAAAGAAGTTTCACTGAATGCTTCTGTGTAGTATTTAGTTGAAGATACTCCTTTTTGGACTATTACACACTTAGCGCTCCGAATATCCACTGGCAGTTTCTACACAAAGAGTGTTTCAGAACTGCTCCTTCAAAAGTAAGGCTCAACTCTGTTATTTGAATGCGGAGAACAGAGGGGGTTTCAGAGAATGCTTCTGTGTAGTTTTTAATTGGAGATATTCCTTTTTCCTCTATTACAATCTTAACGCTCCGAATGTCCACTTGCATTTTCAACAAAAAGAGTATTTCATAACTGCTCAATTAAAAATATGGTTTAGCTCTGTTAACTGAATTTACAGATCAGAAATAAGTTTCACAGAATGCATCTGTGTAGTTTTTATTTGAAGATATTCTTTTTCCCAGTGTAGGCCTCTTAGCGCTTAGAATGTCCAATTGCAGTTTCTACAAAAAGAGTGTTTCAGAACGGCTCAATCAAAAGTAAGGTTCAACTCTGTTTGTTGAATGCACAGAACAGAAAGAAGTTTCATACAATGCTTCTGTGTAGTTTATATTTGAACATATTCTTTTTTCCACTATTACCCACTTAGCGCTACGAATGTCCAGTTGCATTTTCTACAGACAGAGTGTTTCAAAACTGCTCAATCAAAAGTATGGTTTAACTCTGTTAGCTGAATGCTCAGATCAGAAAGAAGTTTCACAGAATGCTTCTGTGTAGTTTATATTTGAATATATTCCTTTTTCCACTACTACGCTCTTAGCGCTCCAAATGTCCAGTTGCATTTTCTACAGAAAGAGTGTTCAGATCTGCTCAATCAAAAGTATGGTTTAACTCTGTTAGCTGAATGCACAGATCAGAAAGAAGTTTCACCGAATGATTCTGTGTAGTTTATATTTGAAGACATTCCTTTTTCCACTAGTACCCTCTTAGCGCTCCGAATCTCCACTTGCATTTTCTACAAAAAGAGTGTTTCATAACTGCTCAATCAAAAATATGTTTTTTCTCTGTTAACTGAATTTACAGATCAGAAATAAGTTTCACAGAATGCATCTCTGTAGTTTTTATTTGAAGATATTCTTTTTCCCAATGTAGGCCTCTTAGCGCTTAGCATGTCCAATTGCAGTTTCTACAGAAAGAGAGTTTCAGAACGGCTCAATCAAAAGTAAGGTTCAACTCTGTTAGTTGAATGCACAGAACAGAAAGAATTTTCACAGAATGCTACTGTGTAGTTTATATTTGAATATATTCCTTTTTCCACTATTACCCTCTTAGCGCTCAGAATGTCCACTTGCATTATCTACAGAAAGAGTGTTCAGAACTGCGCAATCAAAAGTATGCTTTAACTCTGTTAGCTTAATGAACATATCAGAAATAAGTTTCACACAATGCTTCTGTGTAGTTTTTATTTGAAGATATTATTTTTCCCAATAGAGGCCTCTTAGCGCTCAGAATGTCCAATTGCAGTTTCTACAGAAAGAGTGTTTCTGAAAGGCTCAATCAAAAGTAAGGTTCAACTATGTTAGTTGAATGCACAGAACAGAAAGAAGTTTCATGCAATGCTTCTGTGTAGTTTATATTTGAACATATTCTTTTTTCCACTATTACCCACTTAGCGCTACGAATGTCCAGTTGCATTTTCTACAGACAGAGTGTTTCAAAACTGCTCAATCAAAAGTATGGTTTATCTCTGTTAGCTGAATGCTCAGATCAGAAAGAAGTTTCACAGAATGCTTCTGTGTAGTTTATATTTGAATATATTCCTTTTTCCACTACTACTCTCTTAGCGCTCCAAATGTCCAGTTGCATTTTCTAAAGAAAGAGTGTTCAGATCTGCTCAATCAAAAGTATGGTTTAACTCTGTTAGCTGAATGCACAGATCAGAAAGAAGTTTCACAGAATGATTCTGTGTAGTTTATATTTGGAGACATTCCTTTTTCCACTATTACCCTCTTAGCGCTCCGAATCTCCACTTGCATTTTCTACAGAAAGAGTGTTTCAGAACGGCTCAATCAAAACTAAGGTTCAACTCTTTTAGTTGAACAAACAGAACAGAAAGAAGTTTCACACAATTCTTCTGTGTAGTTTTTATTTGTAGACATTCTTTTTCCCAATATAGGCCTCTTAGCGCTCAGAATGTCCAATTGCAGTTTCTACAGAAAGAGTGTTTCAGAACGGCTCAATCAAAAGTAAGGTTCAACTCTGTTAGTTGAATGCACGGAACAGAAAGAAGTTTCATACAATGCTTCTGTGTAGTTTATATTTGAACATATTCTTTTTTCCACTATTACCCACTTAGCGCTACGAATGTCCAGTTGCATTTTCTACAGACAGAGTGTTTCAAAACTGCTCAATCAAAAGTATGGTTTAACTCTGTTAGCTGAATTCTCAGATCAGAAAGAAGTTTCACAGAATGCTTCTGTGTAGTTTATATTTGAATATATTCTTTTTCCACTACTACGCTCTTAGCGCTCCAAATGTCCAGTTGCATTTTCTACAGAAAGAGTGTTCACATCTGCTCAATCAAAAGTATGGTTTAACTCTCTTTGCTGAATGCACAGATCAGAAAGAAGTTTCACCGAATGATTCTGTGTAGTTTATATTTGAAGACATTCCTTTTTCCACTATTACCCTCTTAGCGCTCCGAATCTCCACTTGCATTTTCTACAAAAAGAGTGTTTCATAACTGCTCAATCAAAAATATGTTTTATCTCTGTTAACTGAATTTACAGATCAGAAATAAGTTTCACAGAATGCATCTGTGTAGTTTTTATTTGAAGATATTCTTTTTCCCAGTGTACGCCTCTTAGCGCTTAGAATGTCCAATTGCACTTTCTACAAAAAGAGTGTTTCCGAACGGCTCAATCAAAAGTAAGGTTCAACTCTTTTAGTTGAATGCACAGAACAGAAAGAATTTTCACAGAATGCTACTGTGTAGTTTATATTTGAATATATTCCTTTTTCCACTATTACCCTCTTAGCGCTCCGAATGTCCACTTGCATTTTCTACAGAAAGAATGTTCGGAACTGCGCTATCAAAAGTATGGTATAACTCTGTTAGCTGAATGCACACATCAGAAATAAGTTTCACACAATTCTTCTGTGTAGTTTTTATTTGAAGATATTTTTTTTCCCAATATAGGCCTCTTAGCGCTCAGAATGTCCAATTGCAGTTTCTACAGAAAGAGTGTTCCCGAACGGCTCAATCAAAAGTAAGGTTCAACTCTGTTAGCTGAATGCACAGAACAGAAAGTTGTTTCATACAATGCTTCTGTGTAGTTTATATTTGAACATATTCTTTTTTCCACTATTACCCACTTAGTGCTACGAATGTCCTGTTGCATTTTCTACAGACAGAGTGTTTCAAAACTGCTCAATCAAAAGTATGGTTTAACTCTGTTAGCTGAATGCTCAGATCAGAAACAAGTTTCACAGAATGCTTCTGTGTAGTTTATATTTGAAAATATTCCTTTTTCCACTACTACCCTCTTAGCGCTCCAAATGTCCAGTTGCATTTTCTACAGAAAGAGTGTTCAGATCTGCTCTATCAAAAGTATGGTTTAACTCTGTTAGCTGAATGCACAGATCAGAAAGTAGTTTCACAGAATGATTCTGTGTAGTTTATATTTGAAGACATTCCTTTTTCCACTATTACCCTCTTAGCGCTCCGAATCTCCACTTGCATTTTCTACAGAAAGAGTGTTTCAGAACGGCTCAATCAAAACTAAGGTTCAAACCTTTAGATGAATGAACAGAACAGAAAGAAGTTTCACAGAATGCTTCTGTGTAGTTTTTATTTGTAAATATTTTTTTTCCCAATATAGGCCTCTTAGCGCTCAGAATGTCCCATTGCAGTTTCTACAGAAAGAGTGTTTCAGAACGGCTCAATCAAAAGTAAGGTTAAACCCTGGTAGTTGAATGCACAGAACAGAAGGAAGTTTCACAGAATGCTTCTGTGTAGTTTATATTTGAATATATTCCTTTTTCCACTATTACCCTCTTAGCTCTCCGAATGTCCACTTGCATTTTCTACAGAAAGAGTGTTCTGAACTGCGCAATCAAAAGTATGGTTTAACTCTGTTAGCTGAATGCACATATCAGAAATAAGTTTCAAACAATGCTTCTGTGTAGTTTTTATTTGAAGATATTATTTTTCCCAATATAGGCCTCTTAGCGCTCAGAATGTCCAATTGCAGTTTCTACAGAAAGAGTGTTTCAGAACGGCTCAATCAAATGTAAGGTTCAAATCTCTTAGTTGAATGCACAGAACAGAAAGAAGTTTCACAGAATGCTTCTGTGTATTATTTAGTTGAAGATACTCCTTTTTGGACTATTACCCACTTAGCGCTCCGAATATCCACTGGCAGTTTCTACACAAAGAGTGTTTCATAACTGCTCCTTCAAAAGTAAGGCTCAACTCTGTTAGTTGAATGCGGAGAACAGAAAGGGGTTTCAGAGAATGCTTCTGTGTAGTTTTTAATTGGAGGTATTCCTTTTTCCTCTATTACAATCTTAGCGCTCCGAATGTCCACTTGCATTTTCAACAAAAAGAGTATTTCATAACTGCTCAATTAAAAATATGGTTTAGCTCTGTTAACTGAATTTACAGATCAGAAATAAGTTTCACAGAATATATCTGTGTAGTTTTTATTTGAAGATATTCTTTTTCCCCATGTAGGCCTCTTAGCGCTTAGAATGTCCAATTGCTGTTTCTACAGAAAGAGTGTTTCAGAACGGCTCAATCAAAAGTAAGGTTCAACTCTGTTAGTTGAATGCACAGAAGAGAAAGAAGTTTCACAGAATGCTACTGTGTAGTTTATATTTGAATATATCCCTTTTTCCACTATTACCCTCTTAGCGCTCCGAATGTCCACTTGCATTTTCTACAGAAAGAGTGTTCTGAACTGCGCAATCAAAAGTATGGTTTAACTCTGTTAGCTGAATGCACATATCAGAAATAAGTTTCAAACAATGCTTCTGTGTAATTTTTATTTGAAGATATTATTTTTCCCAATATAGGCCTCTTAGCGCTCAGAATGTCCAATTGCAGTTTCTACAGAAAGAGTGTTTCAGAGCGGCTGAATCAAATGTAAGGTTCAAATCTCTTAGTTGAATGCACAGAACAGAAAGAAGTTTCACTGAATGCTTCTGTGTAGTATTTAGTTGAAGATACTCCTTTTTGGACTATTACACACTTAGCGCTCCGAATATCCACTGGCAGTTTCTACACAAAGAGTGTTTCAGAACTGCTCCTTCAAAAGTAAGGCTCAACTCTGTTATTTGAATGCGGAGAACAGAGGGGGTTTCAGAGAATGCTTCTGTGTAGTTTTTAATTGGAGATATTCCTTTTTCCTCTATTACAATCTTAACGCTCCGAATGTCCACTTGCATTTTCAACAAAAAGAGTATTTCATAACTGCTCAATTAAAAATATGGTTTAGCTCTGTTAACTGAATTTACAGATCAGAAATAAGTTTCACAGAATGCATCTGTGTAGTTTTTATTTGAAGATATTCTTTTTCCCAGTGTAGGCCTCTTAGCGCTTAGAATGTCCAATTGCAGTTTCTACAAAAAGAGTGTTTCAGAACGGCTCAATCAAAAGTAAGGTTCAACTCTGTTAGTTGAATGCACAGAACAGAAAGAAGTTTCACAGAATGCTACTGTGTAGTTTATATTTGAATATATTCCTTTTTCCACTATTACTCTCTTAGCGCTCTGAATGTCCACTTGCATTTTCTACAGAAAGAATGTTCGGAACTGCGCAATCAAAAGTATGGCTTAACTCTGGTAGCTGAATGCACACATCAGAAATAAGTTTCACACAATGCTTCTGTGTAGTTTTTATTTGAAGATATTTTTTTTCCCAATATAGGCCTCTTGGCGCTCAGAATGTCCAATTGCAGTTTCTACAGAAAGAGTGTTCCCGAACGGCTCAATCAAAAGTAAGGTTCAACTCTGTTAGCTGAATGCCCAGAACAGAAAGGTGTTTCATACAATGCTTCTGTGTAGTTTATATTTGAACATATTCTTTTTTCCACTATTACCCACTTAGCGCTACGAATGTCCAGTTGCATTTTCTACAGACAGAGTGTTTCAAAACTGCTCAATCAAAAGTATGGTTTAACTCTGTTAGCTGAATGCTCAGATCAGAAAGAAGTTTCACAGAATGCTTCTGTGTAGTTTATATTTGAATATATTCCTTTTCCACTACTACCCTCTTAGCGCTCCAAATATCCAGTTACATTTTCTACAGAAAGAGTGTTCAGATCTGCTCAATCAAAAGTATGGTTTAACTCTGTTAGCTGAATGCACAGATCAGAAAGAAGTTTCACCGAATGATTCTGTGTAGTTTATATTTGAAGACATTCCTTTTTCCACTATTACCCTCTTAGCGCTCCGAATCTCCACTTGCATTTTCTACAGAAAGAGTGTTTCAGAACGGCTCATTCAAAACTAAGGTTCAACTCTTTTAGTTGAATGAACAGAACAGAAAGAAGTTTCACAGAATGCTTCTGTGTAGTTTTTATTTGTAGATATTCTCTTTCCCAATATAGGCCTCTTAGCGCTCAGAATGTCCAATTGCAGTTTCTACAGAAAGAGTGTTTCAGAACGGCTCAATCAAAACTAAGGTTCAACTCTTTTAGTTGAATGAACAGAACAGAAAGAAGTTTCACAGAATGCTACTGTGTAGTTTATATTTGAATATATTCCTTTTTCCAATCTTACCCTCATAGCGCTTCGAATGTCCACTTGCATTTTCCACAGAAAGAGTGTTCTGAACTGCGCAATCAAAAGTATGGTTTCACTCTGTTAGCTGAATGCACATATCTGAAATAAGTTTCAAACAATGCTTCTGTGTAGTTTTTATTTGAAGATATTATTTTTCCCAATATAGGCCTCTTAGCACTCAGAATGTCCAATTCCAGTTTCTACAGAAAGAGTGTTTCAGAACGGCTCAATGAAATGTAAGGTTCAACTCTCTTAGTTGAATGCACAGAACAGAAAGAAGTTTCACAGAATGCTTCTGTGTAGTATTTAGTTGAAGATACTCCTTTTTGGACTATTACCCACTTAGCGCTCCGAATATCCACTGGCAGTTTCTACACAAAGAGTGTTTCAGAACTGCTCCTTCGAAAGTAAGGCTCAACTCTCTTAGTTGAATGCGGAGAACAGAAAGGGGTTTCAGAGAATGCTTCTGTGTAGTTTTTAATTGGAGATATTCCTTTTTCCTCTATTAAAATCTTAGCGCTCCGAATGTTCACTTGCATTTTCTACAAAAAGAGTGTTTCATAACTGCTCAATCAAAAATAAGGTTTAGCTCTGTTATCTGAATTTACAGATCAGAAATAAGTTTCACAGAATGCATCTGTGTAGTTTTTATTTGAAGATATTATTTTTCCCAATGTAGGCCTCTTAGCGCTTAGAATGTCCAATTGCAGTTTCTACAGAAAGAGTGTTTCAGAACGGCAAAAATCAAAAGTAAGATTCATCTCTGTTAGTTGAATGCACAGAACAGAAAGAAGTTTCATACAATGCTTCTGTGTAGTTTATATTTGAACATATTCTTTTTTCCACTATTACCCACTTAGCGCTACGAATGTCCAGTTGCATTTTCTACAGACAGAGTGTTTCAAAACTGCTCAATCAAAAGTATGGTTTAACTCTGTTAGCTGAATGCTCAGATCACAAAGAAGTTTCACAGAACGCTTCTGTGTAGTTTATATTTGAATATATTCTTTTTCCACTACTACACTGTTAGCGCTCCAAATGTCCAGTTGCATTTTCTACAGAAAGAGTGTTCAGATCTGCTCAATCAAAAGTATGGTTTAACTCTGTTAGCTGAATGCACAGATCAGAAAGAAGTTTCACAGAATGATTCTGTGTAGTTTATATTTGAAGACATTCCTTTTTCCACTATTACCCTCTTAGCGCTCCGAATTTCCACTTGCATTTTCTACAGAAAGAGTGTTTCAGAAAGGCTCAATCAAAACTAAGGTTCAACTCTTTTAGTTGAATGAACAGAACAGAAAGAAGTTTCACAGAATGCTTCAGTGTAGTTTTTATTTGTAGATATTCTTTTTCCCAATATAGGCCTCTTAGCGCTCAGAATGTCCAATTGCAGTTTCTACAGAAAGAGTGTTTCAGAACGGCTCAATCTAAAGTAAGGTTCAACACTGGTACTTGAATGCACAGAACAGAAAGAAGTTTCACAGAATGCTTCTGTGTAGTTTATATTTGAATATATTCCTTTTTCCACTATTACCCTCTTAGCGCTCCGAATGTCCACTTGCATTTTCTACAGAAAGAGTGTTCTGAACTGCGCAATCAAAAGTATGGTTTAACTCTGTTAGCTGAATGCACATATCAGAAATAAGTTTCACACAATGCTTCTGTGTAGTTTTTATTTGAAGATATTATTTTTCCCAATATAGGCCTCTTAGCGCTCAGAATGTCCAATTGCAGTTTCTACAGAAAGAGTGTTTCAGAACGGCTCAATCCAATGTAAGGTTCAACTTTCTTAGTTGAATGCACAGAACAGAAAGAAGTTTCACAGAATGCTTCTGTGTAGTATTTAGTTGAAGATACTACTTTTTGGACTATTACCCACTTAGCGCTCCGAATATCCACTGGCAGTTTCTACACAAAGAGTGTTTCAGAACTGCTCCTTCAAAAGTAAGGCTCAACTCTGTTAGTTGAATGCGGAGAACAGAAAGGGGTTTCAGAGAATGCTTCTGTGTAGTTTTTAATTGGAGATATTCCTTTTTCCTCTGTTACAATCTTAGCGCTCCGAATGTCCACTTGCATTTTCTACAAAAAGAGTGTTTCATAACTGCTCAATCAAAAATATGGTTTAGCTCTGTTAACTGAATTTACAGATCAGAAATAAGTTTCACAGAATGCATCTGTGTAGTTTTTATTTGAAGATATTGTTTTTCCCAATGTAGGCCTCTTAGCGCTTAGAATGTCCAATTGCAGTTTCTACAGAAAGAGTGTTTCAGAACGGCTCAATCAAAAGTAAGGTTCAACACTGTTAGTTGAATGCACAGAAGAGAAAGAAGTTTCACAGAATGCTACTGTGTAGTTTATATTTGAATATATCCCTTTTTCCACTATTACCCTCTTAGCACTCCGAATGTCCACTTGCATTTTCTACAGAAAGAGTGTTCTGAACTGCGCAATCAAAAGTATGGTTTAACTCTGTTAGCTGAATGCACATATCAGAAATAAGTTTCAAACAATGCTTCTGTGTAATTTTTATTTGAAGATATTATTTTTCCCAATATAGGCCTCTTAGCGCTCAGAATCTCCAATTGCAGTTTCTACAGAAAGAGTGTTTCAGAACGGCTGAATCAAATGTAAGGTTCAACTCTCTTAGTTGAATGCACAGAACAGAAAGAAGTTTCACTGAATGCTTCTGTGTAGTATTTAGTTGAAGATCCTCCTTTTTGGACTATTAAACACTTAGCGCTCCGAATATCCACTGGCAGTTTCTACACAAAGAGTGTTTCAGAACTGCTCCTTCAAAAGTAAGGCTCAACTCTGTTAGTTGAATGCGGAGAACAGAAAGTGGTTTCAGAGAATGCTTCTGTGTAGTTTTTAATTGGAGATATCCCTTTTTCCCCTATTACAATCTTAGTGCTCCGAATGTCCACTTGCATTTTCTACAAAAAGATTGTTTCATAACTGCTCAATCAAAAATATGGTTTAGCTCTGTTTACTGAATTTACAGATCAGAAATAAGTTTCACAGAATGCATCTGTGTAGTTTTTATTTGAAGATATTCATTTTCCCAATGTAGGCCTCTTAGCGCTTAGAATGTCCAATTGCAGTTTCTACAGAAAGAGTATTTCAGAACTTCTCAATAAAAAGTAAGGTTCAACTCTGTTAGTTGAATGCACAGAACAGAAAGAAGTTTCACAGAATGCTACTGTGTAGTTTATATTTGAATATATCCCTTTTTCCACAATTACTCTCTTAGCGCTCCGAATGTCCACTTGCATTTTCTACAGAAAGAGTGTTCTGAACTGCGCAATCAAAAGTATGGTTTAACTCTGTTAGCTGAATGCTCAGATCAGAAAGAAGTTTCACAGAATGCTTCTGTGTAGTTTATATTTGAATATATTCCTTTTTCCACTACTACACTCTTAGCGCTCCAAATGTCCAGTTGCATTTTCTACAGAAAGAGTGTTCAGATCTGCTCAATCAAAAGTATGGTTTAACTCTGTTAGCTGAATGCACAGATCAGAAAGTAGTTTCACAGAATGATTCTGTGTAGTTTATATTTGAAAACATTGCTTTTTCCACTATTACCATCTTAGCGCTCCGAATCTCCACTTGCATTTTCTACAGAAAGAGTGTTTCAGAACGGCTCAATCAAAACTAAGGTTCAACACTTTTAGTTGAATGAACACAACAGAAAGAAGTTTCACAGAATGCTTCTGTGTAGTTTTTTTTTGTAGATATTCTTTTTCCCAATATAGGCCTCTTAGCGCTCAGAATGTCCAATTGCAGTTTCTACAGAAAGAGTGTTTCAGAACGGCTCAATCAAAAGTAAGGTTCAACCCCGGTAGTTGAATGCACAGAACAGAAAGACGTTTCACAGAATGCTTCTGTGTAGTTTATATTTGTATATATTCCTTTTTCCAATATTACCCTCTTAGCGCTCCGAATGTCCACTTGCATTTTCTACAAAAGAGTGTTCTGAACTGCGCAATCAAAAGTATGGTTTAACTCTGTTAGCTGAATGCATATATCAGAAATAAGTTTCAAACAATGCTTCTGTGTAGTTTTTAATTGAAGATATTATTTTTCCCAATATAGGCCTCTAAGGGCTCAGAATGTCCAATTGCAGTTTCTACAGAAAGAGTGTTTCAGAACGGCTCAATCAAATGTAAGGTTCAACTCTCTTAGTTGAATGCACAGAACAGAAAGAAGTTTCACAGAATGCTTCTGTGTAGTATTTAGTTGAAGATACTCCTTTTTGGACTATTACCCACTTAGCGCTCCGAATATCCACTGGCAGTTTCTACAAAAATAGTGTTTCAGAACTGCTCCTTCAAAAGTAAGGTTCAACTCTGTTAGTTGAATGCGGAGAACAGAGGGGGTTTCAGAGAATTCTTCTGTGTAGTTTTTAATTGGAGATATTCCTTTTTCCTCTATTACAATCTTAGCGCTCCGAATGTCCACTTGCATTTTCAACAAAAAGAGTATTTCATAACTGCTCAATTAAAAATATGGTTTAGCTCTGTTAACTGAATTTACAGATCAGAGATAAGTTTCACAGAATACATCTGTGTAGTTTTTATTTGAAGATATTCTTTTTCCCCATGTAGGCCTCTTAGCGCTTAGAATGTCCAATTGCAGTTTCTACAGAAAGAGTGTTTCAGAACGGCTCAATCAAAAGTAAGGTTCAACACTGTTAGTTGAATGCACAGAAGAGAAAGAAGTTTCACAGAATGCTACTGTGTAGTTTATATTTGAATATATCCCTTTTTCCACTATTACCCTCTTAGCGCTCCGAATGTCCACTTGCATTTTCTACAGAAAGAGTGTTCTGAACTGCGCAATCAAAAGTATGGTTTAACTCTGTTAGCTGAATGCACATATGAGAAATAAGTTTCAAACAATGCTTCTGTGTAATTTTTATTTGAAGATATTATTTTTCCCAATATAGGCCTCTTAGCGCTCAGAATGTCCAATTGCAGTTTCTACAGAAAGAGTGTTTCAGAACGGCTGAATCAAATGTAAGGTTCAACTCTCTTAGTTGAATGCACAGAACAGAAAGAAGTTTCACTGAATGCTTCTGTGTAGTATTTAGTTGAAGATAATCCTTTTTGGACTATTACACACTTAGCGCTCCGAATATCCACTGGCAGTTTCTACACAAAGAGTGTTTCAGAACTGCTCCTTCAAAAGTAAGGCTCAACTCTGTTATTTGAATGCGGAGAACAGAGGGGGTTTCAGAGAATGCTTCTGTGTAGTTTTTAATTGGAGATATTCCTTTTTACTCTATTACAATCTTAGCGTTCCGAATGTCCACTTGCATTTTCAACAAAAAGAGTATTTCATAACTGCTCAATTAAAAATATGGTTTAGCTCTGTTAACTGAATTTACAGATCAGAAATAAGTTTCACAGAATGCATCTGTGTAGTTTTTATTTGAAGATATTCTTTTTCCCAGTGTAGGCCTCTTAGCGCTTAGAATGTCCAATTGCAGTTTCTACAAAAAGAGTGTTTCAGAACGGCTCAATCAAAAGTAAGGTTCAACTCTGTTAGTTGAATGCACAGAACAGAAAGAAGTTTCACAGAATGCTACTGTGTAGTTTATATTTGAATATATTCCTTTTTCCACTATTACTCTCTTAGCGCTCCGAATGTCCACTTGCATTTTCTACAGAAAGAATGTTCGGAACTGCGCAATCAAAAGTATGGCTTAACTCTGTTAGCTGAATGCACACATCAGAAATAAGTTTCACACAATGCTTCTGTGTAGTTTTTATTTGAAGATATTTTTTTTCCCAATCTAGGCCTCTTGGCGCTCAGAATGTCCAATTGCAGTTTCTACAGAAAGAGTGTTCCCGAACGGCTCAATCAAAAGTAAGGTTCAACTCTGTTAGCTGAATGCACAGAACAGAAAGCTGTTTCATACAATGCTTCTGTGTAGTTTATATTTGAACATATTCTTTTTTCCACTATTACCCACTTAGCGCTACGAATGTCCAGTTGCATTTTCTACAGACAGAGTGTTTCAAAACTGCTCAATCAAAAGTATGGTTTAACTCTGTTAGCTGAATGCTCAGATCAGAAAGAAGTTTCACAGAATGCTTCTGTGTAGTTTATATTTGAATATATTCCTTTTCCACTACTACCCTCTTAGCGCTCCAAATATCCAGTTGCATTTTCTACAGAAAGAGTGTTCAGATCTGCTCAATCAAAAGTATGGTTTAACTCTGTTAGCTGAATGCACAGATCAGAAAGAAGTTTCACCGAATGATTCTGTGTAGTTTATATTTGAAGATATTCCTTTTTCCACTATTACCCTCTTAGCGCTCCGAATATCCACTTGCATTTTCTACAGAAAGAGTGTTTCAGAACGGCTCAATCAAAACTAAGGTTCAACTCTTTTAGTTGAATGAACAGAACAGAAAGAAGTTTCACAGAATGCATCTGTGTAGTTTTTATTTGTAGATATTCTCTTTCCCAATATAGGCCTCTTAGCGCTCAGAATGTCCAATTGCAGTTTCTACAGAAAGAGTGTTTCAGAACGGCTCAATCAAAACTAAGGTTCAACTCTTTTAGTTGAATGAACAGAACAGAAAGAAGTTTCACAGAATGCTACTGTGTAGTTTATATTTGAATATATTCCTTTTTCCAATCTTACCCTCATAGCGCTTCGAATGTCCACTTGCATTTTCCACAGAAAGAGTGTTCTGAACTGCGCAATCAAAAGTATGGTTTCACTCTGTTAGCTGAATGCACATATCTGAAATAAGTTTCAAACAATGCTTCTGTGTAGTTTTTATTTGAAGATATTATTTTTCCCGATATAGGCCTCTTAGCACTCAGAATGTCCAATTCCAGTTTCTACAGAAAGAGTGTTTCAGAACGGCTCAATGAAATGTAAGGTTCAACTCTCTTAGTTGAATGCACAGAACAGAAAGAAGTTTCACAGAATGCTTCTGTGTAGTATTTAGTTGAAGATACTCCTTTTTGGACTATTACCCACTTAGCGCTCCGAATATCCACTGGCAGTTTCTACACAAAGAGTGTTTCAGAACTGCTCCTTCGAAAGTAAGGCTCAACTCTCTTAGTTGAATGCGGAGAACAGAAAGGGGTTTCAGAGAATGATTCTGTGTAGTTTTTAATTGGAGATATTCCTTTTTCCTCTATTACAATCTTAGCGCTCCGAATGTCCACTTGCATTTTCTACAAAAAGAGTGTTTCATAACTGCTCAATCAAAAATATGGTTTAGCTCTGTTATCAGAATTTACAGATCAGAAATAAGTTTCACAGAATGCATCTGTGTAGTTTTTATTTGAAGATATTATTTTTCCCAATGTAGGCCTCTTAGCGCTTAGAATGTCCAATTGCAGTTTCTACAGAAAGAGTGTTTCAGAACGGCAAAAATCAAAAGTAAGATTCATCTCTGTTAGTTGAATGCACAGAACAGAAAGAAGTTTCATACAATGCTTCTGTGTAGTTTATATTTGAACATATTCTTTTTTCCACTATTACCCACTTAGCGCTACGAATGTCCAGTTGCATTTTCTACAGACAGAGTGTTTCAAAACTGCTCAATCAAAAGTATGGTTTAACTCTGTTAGCTGAATGCTCAGATCACAAAGAAGTTTCACAGAACGCTTCTGTGTAGTTTATATTTGAATATATTCTTTTTCCACTACTACACTGTTAGCGCTCCAAATGTCCAGTTGCATTTTCTACAGAAAGAGTGTTCAGATCTGCTCAATCAAAAGTATGGTTTAACTCTGTTAGCTGAATGCACAGATCAGAAAGAAGTTTCACAGAATGATTCTGTGTAGTTTATATTTGAAGACATTCCTTTTTCCACTATTACCCTCTTTGCGCTCCGAATTTCCACTTGAATTTTCTACAGAAAGAGTGTTTCAGAAAGGCTCAATCAAAACTAAGGTTCAACTCTTTTAGTTGAATGAACAGAACAGAAAGAAGTTTCACAGAATGCTTCAGTGTAGTTTTTATTTGTAGATATTCTTTTTCCCAATATAGGCCTCTTAGCGCTCAGAATGTCCAATTGCAGTTTCTACAGAAAGAGTGTTTCAGAACGGCTCAATATAAAGTAAGGTTCAACCCTGGTACTTGAATGCACAGAACAGAAAGAAGTTTCACAGAATGCTTCTGTGTAGTTTATATTTGAATATATTCCTTTTTCCACTATTACCCTCTTAGCGCTCCGAATGTCCACTTGCATTTTCTACAGAAAGAGTGTTCTGAACTGCGCAATCAAAAGTATGGTTTAACTCTGTTAGCTGAATGCACATATCAGACATAAGTTTCACACAATGCTTCTGTGTAGTTTTTATTTGAAGATATTATTATTCCCAATATAGGCCTCTTAGCGCTCAGAATGTCCAATTGCAGTTTCTACAGAAAGAGTGTTTCAGAACGGCTCAATCCAATGTAAGGTTCAACTTTCTTAGTTGAATGCACAGAACAGAAAGAAGTTTCACAGAATGCTTCTGTGTAGTATTTAGTTGAAGATACTACTTTTTGGACTATTACCCACTTAGCGCTCCGAATATCCACTGGCAGTTTCTACACAAAGAGTGTTTCAGAACTGCTCCTTCAAAAGTAAGGCTCAACTCTGTTAGTTGAATGCGGAGAACAGAAAGGGGTTTCAGAGAATGCTTCTGTGTAGTTTTTAATTGGAGATATTCCTTTTTCCTCTGTTACAATCTTAGTGCTCCGAATGTCCACTTGCATTTTCTACAAAAAGAGTGTTTCATAACTGCTCAATCAAAAATATGGTTTAGCTCTGTTAACTGAATTTACAGATCAGAAATAAGTTTCACAGAATGCATCTGTGTAGTTTTTATTTGAAGATATTGTTTTTCCCAATGTAGGCCTCTTAGCGCTTAGAATGTCCAATTGCAGTTTCTACAGAAAGAGTGTTTCAGTACGGCTCAATCAAAAGTAAGGTTCAACACTGTTAGTTGAATGCACAGAAGAGAAAGAAGTTTCACAGAATGCTACTGTGTAGTTTATATTTGAATATATCCCTTTTTCCACTATTACCCTCTTAGCACTCCGAATGTCCACTTGCATTTTCTACAGAAAGAGTGTTCTGAACTGCGCAATCAAAAGTATGGTTTAACTCTGTTAGCTGAATGCACATATCAGAAATAAGTTTCAAACAATGCTTCTGTGTAATTTTTATTTGAAGATATTATTTTTCCCAATATAGGCCTCTTAGCGCTCAGAATCTCCAATTGCAGTTTCTACAGAAAGAGTGTTTCAGAACGGCTGAATCAAATGTAAGGTTCAACTCTCTTAGTTGAATGCACAGAACAGAAAGAAGTTTCACTGAATGCTTCTGTGTAGTATTTAGTTGAAGATCCTCCTTTTTGGACTATTAAACACTTAGCGCTCCGAATATCCACTGGCAGTTTCTACACAAAGAGTGTTTCAGAACTGCTCCTTCAAAAGTAAGGCTCAACTCTTTTAGTTGAATGCGGAGAACAGAAAGTGGTTTCAGAGAATGCTTCTGTGTAGTTTTTAATTGGAGATATCCCTTTTTCCCCTATTACAATCTTAGTGCTCCGAATGTCCACTTGCATTTTCTACAAAAAGATTGTTCCATAACTGCTCAATCAAAAATATGGTTTAGCTCTGTTTACTGAATTTACAGATCGGAAATAAGTTTCACAGAATGCATCTGTGTAGTTTTTATTTGAAGATATTCTTTTTCCCAATGTAGGCCTCTTAGCGCTTAGAATGTCCAATTGCAGTTTCTACAGAAAGAGTATTTCAGAACGGCTCAATCAAAAGTAAGGTTCAACTCTGTTAGTTGAATGCACAGAACAGAAAGAAGTTTCACAGAATGCTACTGTGTAGTTTATATTTGAATATATCCCTTTTTCAACAATTACTCTCTTAGCGCTCCGAATGTCCACTTGCATTTTCTACAGAAAGAGTGTTCTGAACTGCGCAATCAAAAGTATGGTTTAACTCTGTTAGTTGAATGCTCAGATCAGAAAGAAGTTTCACAGAATGCTTCTGTGTAGTTTATATTTGAATATATTCCTTTTTCCACTACTACACTCTTAGCGCTCCAAATGTCCAGTTGCATTTTCTACAGAAAGAGTGTTCAGATCTGCTCAATCAAAAGTATGGTTTAACTCTGTTAGCTGAATGCACAGATCAGAAAGTAGTTTCACAGAATGATTCTGTGTAGTTTATATTTGAAAACATTCCTTTTTCCACTATTACCATCTTAGCGCTCCGAATCTCCACTTGCATTTTCTACAGAAAGAGTGTTTCAGAACGGCTCAATCAAAACTAAGGTTCAACACTTTTAGTTGAATGAACAGAACAGAAAGAAGTTTCACAGAATGCTTCTGTGTAGTTTTTTTTTGTAGATATTCTTTTTCCCAATATAGGCCTCTTAGCGCTCAGAATGTCCAATTGCAGTTTCTACAGAAAGAGTGTTTCAGAACAGCTCAATCAAAAGTAAGGTTCAACCCCGGTAGTTGAATGCACAGAACAGAAAGACGTTTCACAGAATGCTTCTTTGTAGTTTATATTTGTATATATTCCTTTTTCCAATATTACCCTCTTAGCGCTCCGAATGTCCACTTGCATTTTCTACAAAAGAGTGTTCTGAACTGCGCAATCAAAAGTATGGTTTAACTCTGTTAGCTGAATGCACATATCAGAAATAAGTTTCAAACAATGCTTCTGTGTAGTTTTTATTTGAAGATATTATTTTTCCCAATATAGGCCTCTAAGGGCTCAGAATGTCCAATTGCAGTTTCTACAGAAAGAGTGTTTCAGAACGGCTCAATCAAATGTAAGGTTCAACTCTCTTAGTTGAATGCACAGAACAGAAAGAAGTTTCACAGAATGGTTCTGTGTAGTATTTAGTTGAAGATACTCCTTTTTGGACTATTACCCACTTAGCGCTCCGAATATCCACTGGCAGTTTCTACAAAAATAGTGTTTCAGAACTGCTCCTTCGAAAGTAAGGCTCAACTCTGTTAGTTGAATGCGGAGAACAGAAAGGGGTTTCAGAGAATGCTTCTGTGTAGTTTTTAATTGGATATATTCCTTTTTCCTTTATTACAATCTTAGCGCTCCGAATGTCCACTTGCATTTTCTACAAAAAGAGTGCTTCATAACTGCTCAATCAAAAATATGGTTTAGTTCTTTTAACTGAATTTACAGATCAGAAATTAGTTTCACAGAATGCATCTGTGTAGTTTTTATTTGAAGATATTCTTTTTCCCAATGTAGGCCTCTTAGCCCTTAGAATGTAAAATTGCAGTTTCTACAGAAAGAGTGTTTCAGAACGGCTCAATCAAAAGTAAGGTTCAACTCTGTTAGTTGAATGCACAGAACAGAAAGAAGTTTCACAGAATGCTACTGTGTAGTTTATATTTGAATATATTCCTTTTTCCACTATTACCCTCTTAGCGCTCCGAATGTCCACTTGCATTTTCTACAGAAAGAGTGTTCGGAACTGCGCAATCAAAAGTATGGTTTAACTCTGTTAGCTGAATGCACATATCAGAAATAAGTCTCACACAATGCTTCTGTGTAGTTTTTATTTGAAGATATTTTTTTTCCCAATATAGGCCTCTTAGCGCTCAGAATGTCCAATTGCATTTTCTACAGAAAGAGTGTTTCAGAACGGCTCAATCAAAAGTAAGGTTCAACTCTGTTAGTTGAATGCACAGAACAGAAAGAAGTTTCATACAATGCTTCTGTGTAGTTTATATTTGAACATATTCTTTTTTCCACTATTACCCACTTAGCGCTACGAATGTCCAGTTGCATTTTCTACAGACAGAGTGTTTCAAAACTGCTCAATCAAATATATGGTTTAACTCTGATATCTGAATGCTCAGATCAGAAAGAAGTTTCACAGAATGCTTCTGTGTAGTTTATATTTGAATATATTCCTTTTCCACTACTACCCTCTTAGCGCTCCAAATATCCAGTTGCATTTTCTACAGAAAGAGTGTTCAGATCTGCTCAATCAAAAGTATGGTTTAACTCTGTTAGCTGAATGCACAGATCAGAAAGAAGTTTCACAGAATGATTCTGTGTAGTTTATATTTGAAGACATTCCTTTTTCCACTATTACCCTCTTAGCGCTCCGAATCTCCACTTGCATTTTCTACAGAAAGAGTGTTTCAGAACGGCTCAATCAAAACTAAGGTTCAACTCTTTTAGTTGAATGAACAGAACAGAAAGAAATTTCACAGAATGCTTCTGTGTAGTTTTTATTTGTAGATATTCTCTTTCCCAATATAGGCCTCTTAGCGCTCAGAATGTCCAATTGCAGTTTCTACAGAAAGAGTGTTTCAGAACGGCTCAATCAAAACTAAGGATCAACTCTTTTAGTTGAGTGAACAGAACAGAAAGAAGTTTCACAGAATGCTACTGTGTAGTTTATATTTGAATATATTCCTTTTTCCACTCTTACCCTCATAGCGCTCCGAATGTCCACTTGCATTTTCCACAGAAAGAGTGTTCTGAACTGCGCAATCAAAAGTATGGTTTCACTCTGTTAGCTGAATGCACATATCAGAAATAAGTTTGAAACAATGCTTCTGTGTAGTTTTTATTTGAAGATATTATTTTTCCCAATATAGGCCTCTTAGCACTCAGAATGTCCAATTCCAGTTTCTACAGAAAGAGTGTTTCAGAACGGCTCAATCAAATGTAAGGTTCAACTCTCTTATTTGAATGCACAGAACAGAAAGAAGTTTCACAGAATGCTTCTGTGTAGTATTTAGTTGAAGATACTCCTTTTTGGACTATTACCCAGTTAGCGCTCCGAATATCCACTGGCAGTTTCTACACAAAGAGTGTTTCAGAACTGCTCCTTCGAAATTACGGCTCAACTCTCTTAGTTGAATGCGGAGAACAGAAAGGGGTTTCAGAGAATGCTTCTGTGTAGTTTTTAATTGGAGATATTCCTTTTTCCTCTATTACAATCTTAGCGCTCCGAATGTCCACTTGCATTTTCTACAAAAAGTGTGTTTCATAACTGCTCAATCAAAAATATGGTTTAGCTCTGTTATCTGAATTTACAGATCAGAAATAAGTTTCACAGAATGCATCTGTGTAGTTTTTATTTGAAGATATTATTTTTCTCAATGTAGGCCTCTTAGCTCTTAGAATGTCCAATTGCAGTTTCTACAGAAAGAGTGTTTCAGAACGGCTCAATCAAAAGTAAGGTTCAACTCTTTTAGTTGAATGCACAGAACAGAAAGAAGTTTCATACAATGCTTCTGTGTAGTTTATATTTGAACATATTCTTTTTTCCAATATTACCCACTTAGCGCTACGAATGACCAGTTGCATTTTCTACAGACAGAGTGTTTCAAAACTGCTCAATCAAAAGTATGGTTTAACTCTGTTAGCTGAATGCTCAGATCAGAAAGAAGTTTCACAGAATGCTTCTGTGTAGTTTATATTTGAATATATTCCTTTTTCCACTACTACACTCTTAGCGCTCCAAATGTCCAGTTGCATTTTCTACAGAAAGAGTGTTCAGATCTGCTGAATCAAAAGTATGGTTTAACTCTGTTAGCTTAATGCACAGATCAGAAAGAAGTTTCACAGAATCATTCTGTGCAGTTTATATTTGAAGACATTCCATTTTCCACTATTACCCTCTTAGCGCTCCGAATCTCCACTTGCATTTTCTACAGAAAGAGTGTTTCAGAACGGCTCAATCAAACCTAAGGTTCAAATCTGTTAGTTGAATGCACAGAACAGAATGTGGTTTCACAGATTGCTTCTGTGTAGTTTGTATTTGAAGATATTCCTTTTTCCACTGTTACCCTCTTAGAGCTCAGAATGTCCACTTGCATTTTCTACAGAAAGTGTGTTCAGAACTGCTCTATCAAAAGTATGATTTAACTCTGTTAGGTGAATGCACAGATCAGAAATAAGTTTCACAGAATTCTTCTGTGTAGTTTATATATGAATATATTCCATTTTCCACTATTACCCACTTAGCTCTCTGAATGTCCAGTTGCATTTTCTACAGAAAGAGTGTTTCAGAACTGCACAATCAAAAGTATGGTTTAGCTCTGTTAGCTGAATGCACAGATCAAAAAGATGTTTCACAGAATGCTGCTGTGTAGTGTTTATATGGAGATATTCTTTTTACCAATATAGGCCTCTTAGCGCACAGAATGTCCAATTGCAGTTTCTACAGAAAGAGTGTTTCAGAAAGGCTCAATCAAAAGTAAGGTTCAACTCTGTTAGTTGAATGAACAGAACAGAAAGAAGTTTCAGAGAATGATTCTGTGTAGTTTATATTTGAATATATTCCTTTTTCCACTATTACCTTCTAAGCGCTCCGAATGTCCACTTGCATTTTCTACAGAAAGAGTGTTTCCGAACTGCTCAATCAAAAGTATGGTTTAACTCTGTTAGCTGAATGCACAGATCAGTACGAAGTTTCACAGAATGTTTCTGTGTAGTTTTCATTTGAAGAAAGTCCTTTCTCATATATAGGCCTCTTAGCGCTCCGAATATCCAATTGCAGTTTCTACAGAAAGAGTGTTTCAGAACGGCTCAATGAAAAGTAGGGTTCAACTCTTTTAGTTGAATTCACAGAACAGAAAGAAGTTTCACAGAATGCTTCTGTGTAGTATTTATTTGAAGGTATTCCTTTTTCCACTATTAACCTCTTAGCGCTCCAAATGTCCAGTTGCATTTTCTACAGAAGGAGTGTTCAGAACTGCTCAAACATAAGTGTGGTTTAACCCTGTTAGGTGAATGCACAGATCAGAAAGAAGTTTCACAGAATTCTTCTGTGTAGTTTATATTTGAAGATATTCCATTTTTCACTATTACCCACTTAGCGCTCTGAATCTCCAGTTGCATTATCTACAGAAAGATTGTTTCAGAACTGGTCAATCAAAAGAATGGTTTAACTCTGTTAGCTGAATGCACAGAACAGAAAGAAGTTTCAAAGAATACTGCGGTGTAATGTTTATATGAAGATATTCTTTTTACCAATATAGGCCTCTTAGCGCTCAGAATGTCCAATTGCAGTTTCTACAGAAAGGGTGTTTCAGAAAAGCTCAATCAAAAGTAAGGTTCAACTATGTTAGTTGAATGCACAGAACAAAAAGAAGTTTCACAGAATGCTTCTGTGTAGTTTATATTTGAATATATTGCTTTTTCCAATACTACCCTCTTAGTGCTCCAAATGTCCAGTTGCATTTTCTACAGAAAGAGTGTTCAGAACTGCTCAATCAAATGTATGATTTAAATCTCTTAGCTGAATGCACAGATTAGAAAGAAGTTGCACAGAATGCTTCTGTGTAGTTTTTATTTGAAGATATTCTTTTTCCCAATATAGGCCTCTAGCGCTCAGATTGTCCAGTTGCAGTTTCTACACAAAGAGTGTTTCAGAACTGCTCCTTCAAAAGTAGGGCTCAACTCTGTTATTTGAATGCACAGAACAGAAAGTAGTTTCACAGAATGCTTCTCTGTAATTCATATTTGACGATATTACTTTTTCCACTATTACCCACTTAGAGCTCCGAATGTCCACTTGCATTTTCTACAGAAAGAGTGTTCAGAACTGCTCAATCAAAAGTATGGTTTAACTCTGTTAGTTGAATGCACAGATCAGAAAGAAGTTTCACAGAATTCTTCTGTGTAGTTTTTATTTGAAGATATTCCTTATTCCAATATAGGTCTCTTACCGCTCAGAATGTCCAATTGCTGTATCTGCAGAAAGAGAGTTTCAGAACTGCTCAATCAAAAGTAAGGTTCAATACTGTTAGTTGAATGCATGGAACAGAAAGAAGTTTCAGAGAATGCTTCTGTGTAGTTTATATTTGAAGATATTCCTTTTTTCACTATTACCCTCTTAGCGCTCCGAATCACCACTTGCATTTTCTACAGAAAGAGTGTTTCAGAACGGCTCAATCAAAAGTAAGGTTCAACTCTTTTAGTTGAATGCACAGAACAGAAAGAAGTTTCACAGAATGCTTCTGTGTAGTATTTAGTTATAGATATTCCTTTTTCAACTATTACCCTCTTAGCGTTCCGAATGTCCACTGGCAGTTTCTACACAATGAGTGTTTCAGAACAGCTCCTTCAAAGTAAGGCTCAAATATGTTAGTTGAATGCAGAGAACAGAAAAGAGTTTCAGAGAATGCTTCTGTGTAGTTTTAATTTGGGGATATTCCTTTTTCCACTAATACAATCTTAGCGCTCCGAATGTCCACTTGCATTTTCTACAGAAAGAGTGTCTCATAAATTCTCAATCAAAAGTATCGTTTAACTCTGTTAGCTGAATGCACAGATCAGAAATAAGTTTCACAGAATGCTTCTGAGTAGTTTTTATTTGGAGATATTCTTTTTCCCAATATAGGCCACTTAGCGCTCAGAATGTCCAATTGCAATTTCTACAGAATGAGTGTTTCAGAAGGCTCAATCAAAAGTAATTTTCAACTCTGTTAGTTGAATGCACAGAACAGAAAGAAGTTTCACAGAATGCTTCTGTGTAGTTTATATTTGAATGTATTCCTTTTTCCACTATTACCATCTTAGCGCTCCGAATGTCCACTTGCATTTTCTACAGAAAGAGGGTTTCAGAAAAGTTCCATCAAAAGTAAGGTTCAACTCTGTTACTTGAATGCACAGAACAGCAAGAAGTTTCACAGAATGCTTCTGTGTAGTTTATATTTGAATATATTCCTTTTTCCAGTATTACCCTCTTAGTGCTCCGAATGTCCACTTGCATTTTCTACAGAAAGAGTGTTCAGAATGGCTCAATCAAAAGTATGGTTTTACTTTGTTATTTGAATGCACATATCAGAAATAAGTTTCACAGAATCCTTCCGTGTAGTATTTTGTTGAAGATATTCCTTTTTCGACTATTATCCTCTTAGCTCTCCGAATGTCCAATTTCAGTTTCTACACAAAGAGTGTTTCAGAACTGCTCCTTCAAAAGTAGGGCTCAACTCTGTTAGTTGAATGCAGAGAACAGAAAGGTGTTACACAGAATGCCTCTGTGTAGTTTATATTTGAATATATTCCCTTTTTCAGTATTACCCTCTTAGCGCTCCGAATGTCCACTTGCATTTTCTACAGAAAGAGTGTTCAGAACTGCTCAATCAAAAGTATGGTTTAACTCTGTTAGCTGAATGCACAGATCAGAAAGAATTTTCACAGAATGCTTCTGTGTACTTTTTATTTGAAGATATTCCTTTCTCCAATATAGGAGTCTTAGCGCTCAGTATGTCCAATTGCAGTATCTACAGAAAGAGTGTTTCTGAACTGCTCAATCAAATGTAAGGTTCAACTCTGTTAGTTGAATGAACGGAACAGAAAGAAGTTTCTTAGAATGCTTCTGTGTAGTTTATATTTGAAGATGTTCCTTTTTCCACTATTACCTTCTAAGCGCTCCGAATGTCCACTTGCATTTTCTACAGAAAGAGTGTTTCCGAACTGTTCAATCAAAAGTATATTTTAATTCTGTTAGCTGAATGCACAGATCAGTACGAAGTTTCACGGAATGCTTCTGTGTAGTTTTTATTTGAAGATAGTCCTTTTTCCAATATAGGCCTCTTAGCGCTCCGAATATCCAATTGCAGTTTCTACAGAAAGAGTGTTTCAGAATGGCTCAATCAAAAGTAGCGTTCAACTCTTTTAGTTGAATGCACAGAACAGAAAGTAGTTTCACAGAATGCTTCTGTGTAGTATTTATTTGAATATATTCCTTTTTCCACTATTACCCTCTTAGCGCTCCGAATGTCCACTTGCAGTTTCTACAGAAAGAGTGTTTCAAGACTGCTCCTTCAAAAATAAGGCTCAACCCTGTTAGTTGAAAGCAGAGAACAGAAACAAGTTTCAGAGAATGCCTCTGTGTAGTTTTTATTTGAAGATATTCCTTTTTCCACAATTACCATCTTAGCGCACCGAATGACCACTTGCATTTTCTACAGAAAGAGTGTTTCAGAACTGCTAAATCAAAAGTATCGTTTAACTCTGTTAGCTTAATGCACAGTTAAGAAAGAAGTTTCACAGAATGCATCTGTTTAGTTTTTATTTTAAGATATTCTTTATCCCAATATAGGCATCATAGCGCTCAGTATGTTAAATTGCAGTTTCTACAGAAAGAGTGTTTCAGAACGGCTCAATCAAAAGTAAGGTTCAACTCTGTTAGTTGAATGCACAGAACAAAAAGAAGTTTCACAGAATGCTTCTCAGTAGTTTATATTTGAATATATTCCTTTTTCCACTATTACCCTCTTAGCGCTCCGAATGTCCACTTGCATTTTCTACATAAAGAGTGTTCAGAACGGCTCAATCAAAAATATAGTTTTACTCTGTTAGTTAAATGCACATATCAGAAATAAGTTTCAGAGAAGGCTTCTGTGTAGTATTTAGTTGAAGATATTCCTTTTTTGAATATTAACCTCTTAGCGCTCCGAATGTCCACTGGCAGTTTCTACACAAAGAGTTTTTCAGAACTGCTCCTTCAAAAGTAATGCTCAACACTGTAAGTTGAATGCAGAGAACAGAAAGCAGTTTCACAGAATGCTTCTGTGTAGTTTATATTTGAATATATTCCTTTTTTCAGTATTACCCTCTTAGCGCTCCGAATGTCCACCTGCATTTTCTACAAAAAGAGTGTTCAGAACTGCTCAATCAAAAGTATGGTTTATCTCTGTTAGCTGAATGCACATATCAGTACGAAGTTTCACAGAATGCTTCTGTGTAGTTTTTATTTGAAGATAGTCCTTTTTCAAATATAGGCCTCTTAGCGCTCCGAATATCCAATTGCAGTTTCTACAGAAAGAGTGTTTCAGAACGGCAAAATGAAAAGTAGGGTTCAACACTTCTAGTTGAATTCACAGAACAGAAAGTAGTTTCACAGATTGCTTCTGTGTAGTATTTATTTGAAGGTATTTCTTTTTCCACTATTACCCTAGTAGCGCTCGGAATGTCCACTTGCAGTTTCTACAGAAAGTGTGTTTCAGGGCTGCTCCTTCAAAAATAAGGCTCAACCCTGTTAGTTGAATGCAGAGAACAGAAAGAAGTTTCAGAGAATGCCTCTGTGTAGTTTTTATTTGAAGATATTACTTTTTCCACAATTACCAACTTAGCGCACCGAATGTCCACTTGCATTTTCTACAGAAAGAGTGTTTCAGAACTGCTAAATCAAATGTATCATTTAATTCTGTTAGCTGAATGCACAGATCAGAAAGTAGTTTCAGAGAATGCATCTCTGTAGTTTTTATTTGAAGATATTATTTTTCTCAATATAGGACTCTTAGCGTTCAGAAATCCAATTACACTTTCTACAGAAAGAGTGTTTCAGAACTGCTCAATCAAAATTAAGGTTCAACTCTGTTAGTTGAATGCACAGAACAGAATGTAGTTTCACAGAATGCTTCTGTGTAGTTTATATTTGAATATATTCCATTTTCCACTATTACCCACTTAGCGCTCTGAATGTCCAGTTGCATTTTCTACAGAAAGAGTGTTTCAGAACTGCTCAATCAAAAGTATGGTTTAACTCTGTTAGCTGAATGCACAGATCAGAAAGAAGTTTCACAGAATGCTGCTGTGTAGTGTTTATATGAAGATATTCTTTTTACCAATATAGGCCTCTTAGCGCTCAGAATGTCCAATTGCATTTTCTACAGAAAGAGTGTTTCAGAAAGGCTCAATCAAAAGTAAGGTTCAACTATGTTAGTTGAATGCACAGAACAGAAACAAGTTTCACAGAATGCTTCTGTGTAGTTTATATTTGAATATATTCCTTTTTGCACTACTACCCTCTTAGCGCTCCAAATGTCCAGTTGTATTTTCTACAGAAAGAGTGTTCAGAACTGATCAATCAAATGTATGATTTAACTCTGTTAGCTGAATGCACAGATCAGAAAAAGTGTCACAGAATGCTTCTGTGTAGTTTTTATTTGAAGATATTCTTTTTCCCAATATAGGCCTCTTATCGCTCAGATTGTCCAATTGAATTTTCTACAGAAAGAGTGTTTCAGAATGGCTCTATCAAAAGTAAGGTTCAACTCTGTTATTTGAATGCACAGAACAGAAAGTAGTTTCACAGAATGCTTGTCTGTAGTTCTTATTTGACGATATTACTTTTTCCACTATTACCCTCTTAGAGCTCCGAATGTCCACTTGCATTTTCTACAGAAAGAGTGTTCAGAACTGCTCAATCAAAAGTATGGTTTAACTCTGTTAGTTGAATGCACAGATCAGAAAGAAGTTTCACAGAATTCTTCTGTGTAGTTTTTATTTGAAGATATTCCTTTTTCCAATATAGGACTCTTAGCGTTCAGAATTTCCAATTGCAGTATCTACAGAAAGAGAGTTTCAGAACTGGTCAATCAAAAGTAAGGTTCAATATTGTTAGTTGAATGCAAGGAACAGAAAGAAGTTCTACAGAATGCTTCTGTGTAGTTTATATTTGAAGATATTCCTTTTTCCTCTATTACCCTCTTAGCGCTCCGAATCACCACTTGCATTTTCTACAGAAAGAGTGTTTCAGAACGGCTCAATCAAAAGTAAGCTTCAACTCTTTTAGTTGAATACACAGAAAAGAAAGAAGTTTCACAGAATGCTTCTGTTTAGTATTTAGTTGAAGATATTCCTTTTTCGACTATTACCCTCTTAGCGTTCCGAATGTCCACTGGCAGTTTCTACACAAAGAGTGTTTCAGAACAGCTCCTTCAAAAGTAAGGCTCAACTCTGTTAGTTTAATGTAGAGAACAGAAAGGAGTTTCAGAGAATGCTTCTGTGTAGTTTTTATTTGGGGATATTCCTTTTTCCACTATTACAATCTTAGCGCTCCTAATGTCCACTTGCATTTCCTACAGAAACAGTGTTTAATAACTGCTCAATCAAAAGTATGGTTTAACTCTGTTAGCTGAATGCACAGATCAGAAATAAGTTTCACAGAATTCTTCTGAGTAGTTTTTATTTGGAGATATTCTTTTTCCCAATATAGGCCACTTAGCGCTCAGAATGTCCAATTGCAGTTTCTACAGAATGAGTGTTTCAGGACGGCTCAATCAAAAGTAAGGTTCAACTCTGTTAGTTGAATGCACAGAACAGAAAGAAGTTTCACAGAATTCTTCTGTGTAGTTTATATTTGAATATATTCCTTTTTCCTGTATTACCTTCTTAGTGCTCCGAATGTCCACTTGCATTTTCTTCAGAAAGAGTGTTCATAATGGCTCAATCCAAAGTATGGTTTTACTCTGTTAGTTGAATGCACATATCAGAAATAAGTTTCACAGAATGCTTCTGTGTAGTATTTAGCTGAAGATATTCCTTTTTCGACTATTATCCTCTTAGCTCTCCGAATGTCCAATTTCAGTTTCTACACAAAGAGTGTTTCGGAACTGCTCCTTCAAAAGTAAGGCTCAACTCTGTTAGTTGAATGCAGAGAACAGAAAGAAGTTGCAGAGAACAGAAAGAAATTTCACAGAATGCTTCTGTTTACTTTATATTTGAATATATTCCTTTTTCCACTACTACCCTCTTAGCGCTGCAAATGTCCAGTTGCATTTTCTACAGAAAGAGTGTTCAGAACTGCTCAATCAAAAGTACGGTTTAACTCTGTTAGCTGAATGCACAGATCAGAAAAATGTTTCACAGAATGATTCTGTGTAGTTTATATTTGAAGATATTCCTTTCTGTTCTCTGCATTAAAATCAATCAAAAAATTATATTGAAATTGAAATACTGAATTTTATACTAAAGACAAGGCATACAACTGAAAATGAAATTTTCCAGGTGAAAATTTCCAAATCATAAATATGTAGGGACAAAAAACTTTATTTATAAAGAAAAAGATAATTCTAATTAATTGATGATTCAAAGGTTTACAACTTTAAAAGTAAATATTATCTTTGAAGTAAAGTCCATTTAAATTATTTATGCCGCCAAAATTTTAGTAATTGTATATGTATATCATGTAAACTTTTTCGAGAAAGATGGAATTGGAAATGTTAGAGTATTATGCGGAAAAAATCACCTAAAGGAAAAAATTATCTCCTCATGAAATATTACTTTAGCCACTTTGACAGGTGTAGGTAAAAGAACACTTAATGCACATCAATATGATTAGGAGATGCGCGCTTAGAAATACGTTATCATTGAAAAGAGAATTGTATTATCAGGTTTGCAGGGGCCCTTCTTATCCTTCATATTTATGTAACTTTGTCATCTATAGAAAGATTATAAGAATTTTAAAAATAGCTGATAGTTAAGAAACATCACCATAACACTGTGCTGAATGCATAATAAAACATTTCCCTTCTCTCTAAAAGCCTTTTAAAATTATGTACCATAATCAGTATGGCCAGCAGAGGGTCATTTCCATGTTCAAGTTCCTCTGTTTCTCGAGGGTGAGAATCCTTCTATAGTCTTCTGAGGGTGACACTGTAGTGTTTTCTTAGCCTGATTATTTTTATCTATTTTTTCCGATCCTTTCCTTTGTATATTTACATTTTACATATTGAAAGTTATTTTTTCAAATATTTTATATGCAAATTTACAAAGTACAACGACTGTACATTAAAATAACTTATTTATGCCATATGGAAGATTAAATATAATTTTACAATATCTAATATTGATTGTTTAGTTTCTAATCATTGATACTTGACATGATTTTTCCCAGCATACCTCAAAATATTCTTCAAAATCCTGCGAATTAATTCCTGTAACACTTCTGAGGTGTATTAATAAGCTAGAGATGTAAAGAAGATTTGCAGAGAAAATTAGGTTCCCAAATTAGAAATTTTGTCCCACTATCGACTAGAAACCTCTTGAAATGATCAAAAACAATAATAATGCATGTCATAGAGGAAAACCAATAAGGCTGCTGCAACATGACTACCTCTGTGACCTCATACAAGTTACGTGTGGGTCCCTACTTCTGTGACCTCAGACAAGTTACGTGTGGGTCCGCACTTATTTTCTTCATCTCTAATAAATATTTGACAAATCTCATTTTCAAAAGTCTTTTAAGGCCTATCCACCTTTATTTTTCAGATGGAGTTTTGCTCTCATTGCCCAGGCTGCAGTGCAATGTCATGGTCTCGGCTCACACAACCTCCGACTCCCGGGTTCATGTGATTCTCCTGCCTCCACCTCCTGAGTAGCTGGGATTACAGGTGCGCAACACAACGCCCAGCTAATTTTTTGTATTTTTAGTAGAGATGGGGTTTCACCATGTTGGTCAGGCTGGTCTTGAACTCCCGACCTCAGGTGATCTGCACGCCTCGGCCTCTCAAAGTGCTGGGATTACAGGCATGAGCAACCGCGGCCTGTGAGGGCTTTCTACTTTTAAGATGTCAGGACGTATAGCCTGGGAGGTAAATGGTAGTATATATATACATATATATATATATATGTATATATATATACACACACACACTGTATATATATACATATATACGGTATATTATACTATATATACATATATACTGAATATTATACTCTATATATACATATCTACTGTATATTATATGTATATATATATATACACATACACACATACACACATGAGACAGAGAGAAGAGATAGACAATTTCATGTGAAAATATAAACTGTTAACATAATATTTTGCTTCTCTGAGGAATATTTAGCATTGTTCTCAATCTTCTCTGCAGAATTTAAGCATTTTTCTCAGAACTCACCAGATAGAATGAGGGAGGGGCCATATGATACGAGCCAGAGATGAAGGGAGAACAATAGAGAGGGTGCTTTGGGAAAAATAGTACAGTAAGGCTAGGGAATACTTCTCTCCAACAAAAAGACCAAGGTCACAGCTGTATCTCTTCAGAAGCCAAACTTTCTTTTAAAATGTCAATTTCCATCTATTTCTTGCTTCACAGACATTCCATTCATTGCTGGATTTCAAATAAAGCCTTTCCATGTGCAACCTTTCTATAGAAAAAGAGAAATATGGGGGACAGTACAGTCTAAGAAGTGATTAAGAATATCTAGTGGACTTTCCCAGACTGTAAATCTTTACATATATCTGAGCCTAATGAGGTGATTTATTGTGCTATAATGCACAGTGAACTATACAGATGCTTCTTTTTGATCATGCTGCAGAATGGAACTAAATACTAAATACCAAATAGCACTCCCATGATTCTTATACATGTCATTCATATGGCATATTTATGCTTTTTTATATAGCAATTCTTATTCTTAGCTCTTAGGCAATTACGGAATCTTTTTGTCATTTTAATAATCATGCTCCATTTGAGTTATGCAAGGTACAAATTCTAAGTAGAAAATCTTGTTTTTATTGAAAGTTTTTAGTAAACATTTTGGAAAAAGTCTGTTTTTTGATGCTACTTCTGCACGCTTTCTCAACATGATATTACTTGGTATTGTCCTTATTAACCATAGTACACCATATTCTGCAAATGTTAGAGAGGGTTAAAAATCAGTCATGTATAAGTAAAGCTAATGAAATAGAAAGGAAACCATATTTAGGAAATGGAAGGCAGAAGCAAATGTATTAACCGTGAGTTAGAAACGGTTTAGTCTTTGGAATGAAGCAGCAAGAGTTTAAAAATCTGGTTTGTGATTCACTAGCTTTGTGACCTTGGAGAATTACTTCAGATTTCTGAGTATCAGTTTAGTAGGTGATATCAATTGCAACTTCGCAGAAATATCACAAGTATTAAATAAAGGACTTAGTATCTGGGAGAGCATAGAAAATTACTAATAGTTACATTTTTGTTAATATTACCGTTATTATTATCATACGTATAGTATTTTCTTTCACTGACAATGCATTTAGGACATAAGGAGAACTATAGAACAGTGCTTCTCCAACTTAAATGCAGAGCATGAATCACCTGGAGTTTTGTCAAAATGCGAATTCTGACTCAGTAGCCCTGCAAACTAAGGAAATCTTGATAATGCTGGTACTGCTAGTTCACCAACAGACCACACGTTTTGCAACAGCTATATAGAATGTCCTGTTTCTTTTTTTAATCACAAAACATGGCAAGCTCTAAAATAAAGCAGAATAACAGATTTAAATGTTAATACTCATGTCCTCAATTTATAATTTCTCCCTCCCTAACAATGGTATAATTCTGATTAAAAATTAGCAAAGAAAAAAATGGAAATTAATCTTCCTATGTTTATTCTTTTAACAAATTCTGTGTGATTACTACTGGGTTACTTGCTGTAGGAAATAGAAAAATTGCTTTGACATAGATCCTCAAGAATCTGTCCCACTACAAGCTTATTTTTGTAGGAATCTAAAAGATTTATATAAATAACCGTAATTAAAGAGACAAATGAAGAAGTGCAATGAAAGACGTAGGGAAAGTGCTAGAGGAGTTCGGGGTGGAGGAAAATTATCCTACAATAATATCTATGCGTAACATTATGCTATCTTCCCTAACCAGCGCTTGACCAGATTGTCACAGTGAACTTTGGTCCTTTCTTATATCTTAGTTTTGGTTCCCACATCCTTCTGTTTGGGGAAGTTCTTGTTTTCCTCATGTAATGACAACAACACTTAAACAATGTATACTAGATAAAAGGAACTATATTGCTTTATTTACATAGTTAATTTAATTTGTACAATGAACTATGAAGTAATCAGCATTATTTCCTTCATTTTACATATGAGAAAATGGAGAATCAGCGACATTGAATCATCTCAAGTTTCTAAAATATCCACTCTCACCAGGCTGTTTACCCTGTTTTTGTCTGTATGCTGCTATAACAAAATGCCACAGATTGAGTAATTCATAAAAAACAGAAATGTATTTCTCACAGTTCTGGGGCTGAGAAGTCCGAAATCAAGGCAGTGGAGATTTGGCAGTTGGTCCCGAGGTGGCACCTTCTTGCTTCGTCTTCACGTGACAAAAGTGGGCAAAAACGGACAATGTAACGACATGGCAGAAGAGACTGAGGAGCCCGGCATTCCTCTAAAGCATCTTTTACGAGGACGTTTATCTCATTCATGAGGGTGGATCCTTCTTCATTTAATCACTTAACCAAAAGCCCCATCTCTTGATGTCATTGTCCTTGGATTTTAGTTTCAACATACAAACTTTGGATGGGCACATAGGTTCAAATCATAGCACCCTCCAAATTATAATGCCTCTCTCATGCCTGTTCTCCTTGAAGTACCCTCTGGTTTTGCTCTCTTCATTCTTGCCATCACAGTTAACCCTTCAGTTCCATTTCTTTAAGTAATCTCTAAATTTGTAAGATGGTTCCATCTTTTTTTTTTTGTATATGGCAGTCTCTCAAACATATTTGTCATATGAACTAAGCAGGTAAATATGTAAATGCCAGCTAAATTTTAGTGAATGATATAATGGCCTAAAGTTGTATCTACCCTTCAGCCAAATATATTTACTTTTAGTAGCAATCTCCTGTCATATACAAAGTCACGACTCTAGGGGTAAGCATTTTAGCCTGTGGGTAAGATGTAAAGCAGTGGTATGTTATAGTGACAACTCACTGTCATAGCACTGGGACATGCTCCTCTATCTGCTACAAATTGAATCCACAAAATATATATGATTTTGTCAGATTTAAATGTATGCTCCTGTTAGTAAAATAAAAGTATGGGAAAACTTTACGGAGTAGATTTAATAGAAATGTTTTCCTGAGTTATCTGCCTTCTTTATTTTTATGTTATGCTTTAAGTCTATGGTCAATGTATAGAGCTATGATTGATGTGCTTTTCCAATTCTGTTCAGATCAGACAGGTTAATTTTCTTCTTTTAAATCTTCTTGAATTTTGTCTAACACTTTTTGTTCCAATTTCTTACTAGATTATACTCCCTTCCCTAACTGCTTCATGATTACTTATACACAAACAATATTATGATATTGACACATTGAATTCATTTTAGGTGATGATTTTGGTCATAAACATGAGCAGGTTGTGAAGTGTTTCAGCCATCCCAGGACATGGCTGTGAGTCCCTTGTCTAATGTTTCAAAAAAATCTTGAATTTGTGATGATGCTGTGATGGTCCCTCAGATATTCTTACACACATCTTTGCCCCTTGTTCCCTCTAACTTTCCTCTTCTGATAAAAAAGCAAACACTGCCAAGCTCAAATGGAATTACATTTGGATGCAAGTGTCACTATGCAATGGTTGCCAATAAAAGTACACAAGGAATTTCATTATGGTGAATTAAAGGCAAACAGACTTCAGAGAAATGAGCACGAACATGAAAATGGCGCATGGTACGCGGATCTCACTGGAAAGTCATTCGGTACACAATGTTTTCACTAGAAAAATCCATTAGCTTTAGCTAGAAATTGAAATTACTTTGTAGGAAATCAGAATAAAATATGTGAAAACATTATATTCTGTGCAAGATTAATACCACGCCTGGTGTTGAAAGGTTTGTGGTCTTGCTTCGACGATGCTAAAAGGTCAGAAACCACAAAGATGCATATGTGTTGTCGTTTGCACAGTTACTAATTTTTCTCATTATTTCCATAATGCGATGTGCTGTTTCAACAGAGAAACCCTCTGGAGAGTGGCTTGCACTGTTTTCAGGCAGCTCTTTTGCTTTCATGTTTTGGCCTTGGCCAGGGAATTCAGACAGACTTTTCAGTTATTTTCGACAAGAATGTATTCATTGATTGTTTTAAATAATAGTAAATAGATTTTAAAATTACTGTACATTACTGCACTTTAAACGCCATGAGGTCAAGGACTCTAAAGTCTGGACATCATTGTATACCCTACATCTTGCACAAGGTTTAGAAAAAATGGCATGGACACCTATTTTTTGAATCAATAAATGAATACATAAAAGAATTCCAAACTCTAGTCCAAGGTTTTAGATTAATAATGTATTAAAATGCGTAAAATTTATAGACAAAACTCTTCTTATTTAGAAGTTTATTCTTTAGTTGGAGAGATAAAATATATGCACATAAAAGCTTAAGGAAAAATAATAAGGGTTTTGAAGTACTTACTATGTGAAAAATTTAGCATAAATCTTACATCCATTTATTTAACACATTTTATACGTTGCATTATTTATATATAGTGCTGATTGGTAGAATTCATATGTGAACGGAACTATAAAAATTTTGAGGATAAGCACTAGAAACACAGAATAAATAGAGTGTTAACATGCAAAACACAGAAATACTTCAATTGACTAGGTGAAAGAAAAGATTTCTGGTTCCATGTACACTGA
This sequence comes from Symphalangus syndactylus, assembly GCF_028878055.3. Classification (NCBI taxonomy): domain Eukaryota; kingdom Metazoa; phylum Chordata; class Mammalia; order Primates; family Hylobatidae; genus Symphalangus; species Symphalangus syndactylus. The sequence goes on from NC_072433.2 coordinate 2,788,821, forward strand.
TTATTGAGGGATGAGTATGACATTATTATGCCAGAATCAATAAATATTTTAAATAGGGAGAAAACTATAATTATATATCTTTGTGTTCAACAGGAGTAGCAGTACTGATAAAGTAGAAGTTTGTTATACCTTTTTTATAGTCTTTTAAAGTTGTTTATAAATAAAATCTACTCTTAGTTAATTAATGGTTGATGTTCATTGAAGTGTTTTCAAATTTTTGACCTCTGAATTGCCTTGTACATATGGAGAAATAAAGCTTGCCTAGCATAATTTCTTGAGTGGAGAATGAATGATCTGGATAGATTTGTTGACAATATGTCTGTACTTATTTTATTAATTCTTTAATCTTCATGAAGAAAAATATAAAAGTCATATTCTAGTATTTTATACCATGGAAAAAATGTCTTATCCTTTTCCTAAGGAAAAATACATCATGACACAAAAGTAAAGTTAATTAAATTACTTACTTTATTAATTAACTGTCTATTATTTCTATGGGTTGAAGTAAATTTGATACTCAATGCTATTTAATCTAATTCTAAAAGCTTGAATGAGTAATGATTTTTTCATGTAAGGTTAGTTGAAATAAATTATCACTGATTTTCAGATTTAATATTAATTAGCTATTGCATATTCTTAATGGGAAATAAGTGTTTAAAAAGCCCTTTTTGGTTGCGAAAAGACCACGCCCATTGTAGACTTCTTAGAATACATCACATCTGGCCTCCTTTTTAGAGTGGGGAATTCAACTCATAAGTGGCTGGACATTGATTCTGAACATTTTGAACATTATTTGCCTGTCTTCACTCATACTGGTTGCTGTTCTTTTATAAGTAATCACCATGTTTAGCATGCACTTGAACTATTGTTACTTAGGGTGCTTGACTATTTACAAGTCTCACTAGGATTCTAGGTATTCATTAGTCTCGTGGTGTGTATTTGCTGATGGTCCTATTATCTTTGTTGGTTCAGTTACACAGTACCATCCAAGATGCTGCAACACATTATACACAGGCTATGGGTTGTGGGAGCTACAGATTTCAGTTATTATTTAGGCTCAGAAACTTAGAATCTCTGCAAGGTTGGACATGATCCTTAGTCTTGTTTTAAGACCGTCTTGTTTTAAAAGTTAAACCCAAATTCTTAAAATATAGAATAGGGGTGCTAGTAGTGCTCACAGAATTGTAGTAAAGATCAGCTGGGAAAGAAGAGCCTATTAAACAGAGCCTGGTATTTAATAAGTATCAGCTGCCTTCAATTAGGAATCTGTGTTGTCATGATTAGAAGATTGCTGGTTTATTTTACAGATCTGTAAGTATAGCCAAAATATGTCAAAATAACCACCAGAAAGAATCATATACCGTCCCTTGAACATTTCATCCCTAGAATCTAGCCAGATTAGCATGTCTATACTGGCAATACTGTTAACACAGATTGTGCTCAAACCCCTCATTGACTTTTCAGCACCTGTAAATTACTGGAGATTTAGGAAGAAGTCTGGGGTTATGGCTTAGTTAAGCTGAGTGGCCAGAAAGTGTGAGATGCTGGATGCCTCCTCCAGTTCATTTCTCCAGCGGCCGCACCAGGCGTATCCATAGCTCCGCTCCCGGGAGCTCGTCTCCGGCGTGGGGTGTGTGCGCACCCCTGGCCGGGCGGAGCCTGGAGCCTGCTCATTAGCAGCGCGGGCAGCTCGTGCGCCCGCAGGAGGGAGGCGGAAGCACAGCCCTGAGCCGCCAGCAGGAGGAGGGAGCGCGGCGGCTGCAGGCAGGGGAGGGAGAGGAAAGAACGGAGGGACGGTTCCCGGACAGAGCGGGAGGAATCGGGGAGCGGCCAGTCCAGGGGGAGCTGCTCCGCTGCGCTGCGCTCGTTATTCACAGGACGCGGCGGCGCTTCCCGGGGCCGCTTCCCGGTCCCCTGGGTGGAGGCTGCCATCTAAACCTGACTCCAGGTGAGTTCCCCAAAGAGGCGAAGCGAGGGGTCTCGAACCAGAGACTTGGAACTGGCGAGGCTGCTCGGCTCCCCAAGCGCTGCTGCCTTGACATTTCCCGATTCACGGGAGGTTTTGGGGGCGGCTGCACAGGCTGGAGGGGCGGATGGGCGGTTGCGATCCTCAGCCGGCGTGGGGGCGTTCGGGAGGAATTAGCTTCAGTGAACGGGGTTTTAGGAGATGTCCGCAAGGCACGCGCTATGTACGCGTTTCTAGACGAGCTTTTGAGACAGAAATTTGGCTTCCCGGATGCCCGTTTTGGCCTTCTGTCCTTCCTTTTGCTTGCCTCATGCCCAATTTTCCAAGCCGAGGAAAGGACTGGAAGGGCGTGGAAGTAGGAGGTCTGGGCACAGCATTCGGCAGGGCAGCCCTGGTCTCCAAGTTTGGGGGTGGGGGGTGGGACTCTTTTCCTTTCAGCCTAATTTACCAGGGGAAAACCCGCAGAGCACCTTGAGGTGCCTTTGCTCCGCACCCTCCATAAGCTTATTAGAGGGAACTTGAGGCTCGCTAGACAACCTGTGACAGGTGACGGCAATTTAGCTTAAAAGCCATGTTGGTTCACTTCGTCTCCTCTTTATCCTTTGTTGCAAAATTGATACCTTTTTGGATTTCTTTAACAGCACAAAGTTTAAGTGGCCGGCTGACAGGAAATATTTCTTTTGAAAATGCTATGAGAAAAGTGATGAGTTAACGTTGAGAGAAAGGCAACTTTATTTTCTCGGAAGAACTTTGGGGAAAGAGATTGATAGGGAAATTCTGGGCATGAAATTATGGACATTTCCCACAGAACTTCCTTCATTTATTTATTTTTTTACATTTCCTTCATTTTTTTTTTTAATCGTGTGTGTGTGTATCAGAGAGACAAAATTCGTTGGAGGTATTAGGACTTTATTTGGTTTAGAAGTTTCTTTCTTACTAATAGCACTAATTTGTGATCTTCATGATTATAAGAATTTACTAAGTGTTTTGCTTTTAGGTGTTTTGGGTCTGTTTTTTAAAAAAATTCAATACTTACTTTGTGGGCCTTGCTGAATACCTCTCAATAAAATCGGTGGGCATACAGTTAGTGACATGACCCCTGTGGATTTAATAGCAGGTAAGTATACAAATGATAAGTTTAGGAAATAAATGTCAGAATCAACATTTAGGTGTGAAATTGAAATATCTTTCAAATATTTACCAAACTCTCTTATAGGATCCAATGTCATTTTATGGTCAAGAGAGCTTAAAGGTTTCTCAGATTGAGATATATGTATCTACTTTGTTAATCCAAATGTAATGTTTTATTTTGTTCTTTAATGACTGTTTGAATTCAACAAATAAAACTTGCATATTTAATGTAAGGTTCTTTCACATATATTACTTCTCCAATTTTTAATATAAATTTAAGGAGAAAAGCAATATTCCATTTTGTAGATGAAGAGACTGTGTCACAGAAGTATTACTTTACCTAGATTTCTGTAATTATTATGTTATAAACTTAGAAATTACATATTATTCTGGAACATATAAAATATATGAATGTTATAAACCATAAGAATTCAGACCTATGCTATTTAACTTCAAGTTTAGTTCTTTACCCAAACAATTGCATGACTACATTGAGACTACTGAAGTAATTATATATGAACACGCTATACGAAAAAATACTTAAAACATTTCTTATTTTTGTCGTTTCTCTTTGATATAAAATATACTATAATTTAATGGAGTTATATTCCATATTTAGATGCTCCTAACTTCCAAATAACACCTAAACTCCTAAAAACTGACCTGTGTCCTTCTTAATAGAAGTGGCTTGACCGGGAGACCCAATTTTTACTAAGAATATTCTTGGGATAATTTACGTCTTATAATCAAGATAAAGACAGGCCACATTTAGTTGTATTTTTAAACCACTTAGTGTGAAGTTGCAACGCAGACATAACTTGCTTTCAGGCTACACTGCCAGCTTTGCAGTGAATAGTCTTTAAGATTCCGTGGAAACATTGGCAGATATAGCTAATGTCTATCTGATGTAGGATTTATGAGAAAAGGAGAGGTAGAAACTGAATGCTCTTATATTTCATATGTGACCACATTCATAAAACTTTATTGATAAGTACTTTGTTGTCTGACACGGGCTGATACAAATAGGCTTCTTCAAGAGTTGAGGAAGAAAACTAAATCCCTATAATACAGCCTTTTTCCTCCTTTTCTTTCTTAAGCGGTAATAGTTGATCCTAGCTTTTGTGTGTCTATGCATGCTCAATACAGTTAGGGGTATAAGGAGAAGTTAAGCAAGAATATTGAATGCTAGCTAGGATAGTTTTTGGAGTCTCAAATACTTTGGAACGATTTTTCACATTATATACATAAAATTCCTAGTTACATTTGGGAACTAAGTATATTATACACAACTTTGCATCTGATTACAGGATTCCCTGTACATTTATAGCTCAGGTATTCTGGAAAGAGTCAAGATAATTAGTTTTATGGCTCTTGCCCGTGTGACCTGTTTCTTTCTGGTCCTGATATTAAAAGGATGACTTAAATTTTCTGGAATGTCAAAATTTTCTCTTCCCTTGGATCCTACAAAATACTTCAAGCAGTGTATGTGTGATACTCGCTGTCATTCCAACATTTCCAATCCTCCTGAGAATGCTAAACAATGCCCTAGATTTCTTCCTTTGTAATTCTTTCAGATAGAGGGTTAGCTGAGTTAGGAAGAAAGGAGAGAGGGAGAGAAGAAGAGAGATGACATTTTATCCCTCAGGAAAGAACAAGACCAATTGTATTCCTAATTTAGAAATATTATTCTACAAACATTCCTGAACAAGAGGGCTTTGCATATACATTAAAGCAGAATACCTAGTCAACTTCTAGTTATGCCATGTAGTGAAATGGAAGTAAGATGAGCAGGCCAAGATCATTTTTGTTGGAGAACTGAGACCACATGAAATAGGTAACAGAGTTACCCCAACTGGGGGGCAAGAGGACTTGAAAGTTTCCTCCATAAATTTGCAGTTAGTACAGGGCTGCTCCAGTGATCAGAGTCATGAATGCCCTAGAGTGTCTGTATAACCCTGTACACAGGCTGAGACAGCTCTAACGGCCCAGAAAAGCCTCTGGACAGAATCACTGCACCCTTGGACATTGTCCGACCGCATGTATGAGAATAGTGAGTGCTGAGGAGTTGTGGGTAGCTCGGTACAACTCTTGCTAAAGGAGTGTCATCAACATTCATTGCTGAAAGTGAATTTTTTCATTCACATATGTGATGCCTATTAGGTCATGATTTCTTGGATACCAATTTGTACAAGATATGAATTAATTTTTGAACATCCTTTCTTAAAAGTACCATGTTCATATAGTTGCTCATTTTAATATGAGTAGTTCAGATGGGACATAATAGAGTAAGGAAATGATTGAACATCCTAAGATCTAGTGTATATACCTTTGTTCATGATGAGATTCATCCCCTGTCCCCCTTTGTAGTGACACTGATGGCATAAGGAGTATTAGATGAAATTTAATGCAGAAAACAATGGGATATATGAATGGTAGATATGGTTGACAACCACCATTTTCACTGAAGTTGTTTCAAAGCAAAGAAATTTGGGATAAATTCATTTTATTTGCTCCTGAAGGGTAATTAGGAATAAGTAGGAATTGTGAAGAGGCTGTAGTGTTGACATTAAGAGAAGTTTTTGATTCTTAAAATAGGATATATTACACAAGAGTGAACAAACAGAAGATACTGAACAAATATTCTGTCATAAGTAAGTGATGGATTATTCGGACTTGTTGAACTATGTTTTTAAATGTATTATTTAAATATTTAAATATTATTAAAACCTTAAATAATATTTAAATATTATAAAAGTTGTAGAAAATTATGTTTTCAATACAAATATACACTTATAAGCTATATTGTAGATATGGGAGTAAACAATGCAATTTTTTTTAACTGAGTGAAAAATTTAGTTTTTTAAAATTCCAAATGGAGCTAACAGCTTAGTGTGATACATATTTTGAATTTCAAAATTTGTAACCAAATAGGACAAATGTGTTGAACTGTACTTTTCTTGAAGAACCGTGATAAGAATGAGCGGTGAAAAAATTACAGCATACTTACCAGGGATCAAATACTTGCTTAGGGTTAATAAGAAAAATCTCAGCAAACGCTAGAAATGAGGTACACGATCTATCAGAGACCCATGATTAAAGTGGTATCTTGTTAGGTATATGAGCTTGAAAAGAAACGGCATAGCTTCACTTTACCCCAGTTGCTTCTTTTGTAAAACGGGGAGACTAAGAGTGTGGTAACTCAAAATCCTTTGTTAATGATTTTCTTCTTAGAACAGTGCCAGGTCCAATTAGGATTAGATTGCTATTTTTATTATTGATATTTGCCCTAGTTCTGCCTTTTATTGACTGTGTGAAATTGGTGAAGATCCCTTTCTGAAGCTTTGTTTCTTACCTACAAGCTGGGAATAGAATACTTGCTATGAAGAGTGGTTGTTAGTACATTAGAAAGGCTGGATATTTGTTGATATAAGGGGCTCAGCGCATGGTAGAAATTTGATAGCATTTTTTTCTTGCCCTCCCATGTATTACTGTGGAGACATCCCACATATTATGTCCAAGTTTTTATTTTCCCCTCAAATGCAATGTCAAGCACAAAACATTCCCATCTCCCAATTCTCTTCTGATGTTCTACAACCATTAAAGTATAGAAAACTAGAATGAGTGTTTTTATAACTTTTGCTGTACTTAAGCATGTGGAGAGAAGAGCGCTAGATCACAGGACACACTTTGATAGGAAAAGGGAAATATTTACACTGCAAACAACTTTCTCCTCATGCTTAACAGTTTTATGCTGTCATTCTGTCAGCACCAAGTGAGATTTTTCTATTTAAATAGTTTTCTATTTGTGGTATGATAATTCATGTATGGACTTCATGTAACTAACATAAATATAATGGATGGTTGAGAAGTGGTTTATTTTTACCAAGAGGAAAAAATGTGTACACGATTTTTTAAAATATTGCTTTGAAAATATTTAAAATTAATTTTGATTCAGTTGGTGGAAGATAGCGTCACAAATTCACTGCTAGTGGTATTCTTGAGAAGTAATGTTTGAATTTTCTAGGTATTGTCCCCAGACTGGCTTAAAAGAATTTAATTTTAGATGTAAATTTTCTGCTTAACATGGAAGATTTTCCCTGAAAATATTAGCTTCATCAGATACATAGTTGCTTAGGGGTAGCTGCATGGAATTATGGGAAGAGTGAAATAGAAAAAAATTTTCATGTCTAAGTTATACATACTGGTGTAATCATATTGATTGGATGATAATGATAATTACAGCAATAATGTGATTGAAAGGGTAAGCAAGTAACATATACTACAGTTACTAATATAATCCTGTGATTGAGTTTACCACTTCGTTTCTCTTTCCTGGAAACCCTTAAGTTTGTCACTATTGCACTTTATTTCCTTTGCTTATTGTAGTGGTGTATTAGTTGTATTACTGCTGCTATAACAAATTATGACACATTTACATAACTTAACACATATTTATTGTCTTGCAGTTTCAAAGGTCAGAAGTCCAAAATCACTTTAATATGGCTAAGTCAATGTGTCTGCAGTGTGGGTTCCTTCTGGAGGTGCTGAGGGGAGAATCCATTCTCTTGCATTTTCTGCTTCTGGTGGCACCTGTCTTCATTGTCTTTTCCCCATTCCTCCATTTTCAAGGTGCGTTGCTTTTATTTCTGTTTCTGTCTCCGCGCTGTCTCCTCCTTTAACTTTGAGTCCTTCTCTCCACTTCATCTAAGGACTCCTGTGATTACTTTGGACTCACGTGGATGATCTGGGATAATCACCTTGTCTCCAGATCCTTAAATGAATCGTATCTACAAGTCCTTTGGCTGTGTAAGGCAGCACATTCCCAGGGCCGGGAGATTAGGTGAAGAACATCTTTTGGGACTATTATGCAGCCTATCACAAGTGGTAATATCACTTTTATGCCTTGAGACCCTGAAATTAATGTACTTGCTTATGCATGGAAAAACAATGTATCTGTGGGGGTAACAGTTTATTTTTGAACCATTAGAAGGTATTGATGGGGAAGTTTTCATCTGACAACAGATACTGATAAATTAAATACCCTTAGATTTGTCAAAACTAGCTTTAGTAAAATATAAGTAAAAGTATTTGCACTGCTAGGGTCAAAAATATTAATTAAACCCATTATTTATCAAGGCCAAGTCCTGGATTAGTTAGGTTTAAATTAACCTAGAACATTATCTTCCATAGTGCTTAATTGTGAAGCTTAGTTCTTGTTGACAAAAGCTCATCCATATAAGAAAGCATCGAAAGGTTGGTGTTTTTTAACCTTTGCAGAATATAACTTTTCAAAGGGATGTTAGACAGTAGTTCCATCACAATTGATGCAGTTCACAGACATTCTTTGTGAATATTTTATCTCATGAGTTATATCTATGACACTAATCATAGACTTCTAGAAGAAATTTAGCAATGGTCATGTCAGCCTTTCAAATCTTTCTGTAACCTAGAAGAGGATCATTGCATAAGATAGATTCATTTTCCCCTTTATTCCATTGTTGCCAGAGAGAACTTGAAATGCCCTGTTCAAATTAATTTAATGCAAATGAATTCTTGCTGCCTCACAAGTAGTTTGTCCTTCATTTTTCTTAAAATTAGATTGAAAATGGATGTGACCTGCTTTACTGGTTGTTGTGCAGGAAGCGTTGTCCTTCCTGAAAGCTCCCTCAGTTGTCAAAATGAAGCCATTAAGAGTAAAGTAAATTATATTATCTGATCATAGTATCACAATTGACCTTAAAACAATAAATTTTATAATCAGTGCAAATTGCTGAATAGTGTTTGCAGTTGTAGAAATTTCAAAGGAAACCCTGGTTGAGATACAAAGCTGCTATAATCATTTTTAAAATCTTTGTTTTTCTTTTACTTTGGAACAGTAGTGCAGTAAGTACTTTTGCCTTATTGTTCTCTCTGCCTTCCAGAAACCCTCATTCAAATATTCTAAGTTTTTAAGTCTTTTTCATTTCTTTTAATATTGTAACATTTAACAATGTCAAAGAAAGTATAATTTTTCTGGAAATCAAGCTAAAAATAAAGAGAAGCCGATGTAAATGAACATCAAATTAACAAGATTGATTAGGAAAAGTAATTTTTGAAAAGGGCCCAAAATCCCTTTGCACATAAATGCAAAAGAATTTAGTGAAAGAAGGTGAAACTGGAGTAAAGAACTCTACGGATGCGTAAGTAACTCTTAATAAGAATGAGTAACATACATGCATATCTTTAGCTCCCAGTTTCAGAGACACAGTAGTTGTACAACAAATGGTCCTTTCCTGCTCTTAAGGAAGCCTCTCCTCCTCCAGCCATGCCATTCCTCAGAGCAAGCTCTTCCACTGAGTTTTCAGCAACCATAAGTAAGAAGGATGGTACGATAGGCTGCGTGTACATATGGCCCTCATTAGCAGGCCAACTGTTCCTTTTGCCCACCCACATCACTGGGGACATATGGCGTTACTTTGACTGTTGAAACAAGTGTGTGTGGACATATCTTGGTATGAGTAAAAGACTGTTGATTGTCTTTCTCTTGTCGCTCGTGCAACCGTCTCCTTGTGGAGATCGTATTATCCATAACACTAGATTTGAGGATGATAAATGACGTTGTTATTATTAACTGAATTTGCCTCTCTAGTTTGATCACAAAACCAGCGAATGTTTGCTTATGGAACATGTAAAGCTTATAGAAGACGGAAAGCTTACAGAAAGAAATGATGGCTTTTCTAAGCATAAGAGTCAGGTCTTTTTCAATCAAAAACTAACTCATTCAAAAATTCAAGAGTTCTGTAAAACCAGAACAGCAGAGGTTTCAGAAATGCTATTGAGATCATTTATTATAAAATAGCCATTAATGAAATGTAATAGTGAGTCTGTTGTTGTGACTATGTGGAGAAATGAATGAGAAAATATAAGATAGGCTGGAATGAAGGGAGTCATCGGATCCCAGCATAATTCATTTTGTATAGTTCACAGTATTGTAACTTTAAAAAATTATGAATTTTTTCAGTACTGTGAATTCTGAATTTGCAATATGAGGCTTTTCAATCCTTGCAACAAGTGTGTATTTTTCAGTGGTTCTAGAATTATCGGGGCTTTCGAGCTGCTTCTGATAAGAAGGCAAGGCTAGAGGACTTGTGTTGAGGTGGCATTTGCACAGGACTTTAGATAACATACATCGATGATGTAGAGAGAAGAGCGGGTGATGTTGCTGTGGATTATAGGGGAAAGGCACCTTTTGCTCCCTCTGCTGACCTCTTTGTGTATTCAGCTGTGTAGCATATTTCTTGTATAATTACATAGTAATTTCACACACTACATTAAGAAAATCTGAACAATTTTTACTAAACTCATGTTTTCTAAATATTAAGTAAATAAAACCAATATTTGGCTAGGTAACATTTATAAAAACAGGATTTCTAGATAGATGATGATAAATTTTCATCTATATCTATAGAGCTGATAAATTTTCAAAACCCTTTGAATATCACTTGTACTACAAAGTCTCGTTTCAGTTTCAGTGCCATGGCACATTGATTAATCACCACTAAAGCGGTACATGAAATATTTGGCAATATAGGTATTTGGTAATGGTGATTGATGCACAGAATACGGCACCATTATTATGCACTGGCCTTGAGAACTTTAGTTTTCATCTTCGATCACCTGATAGAGAACAAACTAACAGCTTTTTTCTTTCACCTTGCTGGAGAATAAACTAACAACTTCAAATTATCTGATCCATCCAAAAACTTATTTCCGTGAAACTCACTGATTTATTTATTATTTCGTGGGGATCACTATTATTTGCTGTAGTAAAATATCAAATGATCGATGTTTTATACCAACATGGCAGCTCACATGGTAGGCAACAGAATGAAAACAAACAGGTTTACTACCAAGAATTATACTAGATTGCTTTTATTGACAGAAAAAGCATACAGATAATTTTATTCAGAGATTTTATGTGAATTATTTTGATAAGTGTACACATATATTTATAACTGACCTTTCTTTGTCAAGTGTGTGCCCACACACGTATTCATACTAAATCAATCTTAGAGATCTTATCCAAAGATTGAATTTCTTAAAGTGACTGTTCCAAATATGTATAATTTATGGCAAAAAAGTCACAAAATGGCAATACAAGGAGGCATAAAAGTGAAGATAAAGGGGGAGATGATGGTTAAAAACACCTGTAAATGAATAATTGATTTTGATTTAAATTCTTTTTAGTTCTTAGCTGATGAAATGAATATAAATGAAATTATTATGCAAAACACCTCTATTTGTTGTATATGCATGTACATATATGTGTTACAAATACAAAACTGATAGGATATTATTTAACATATATTCACACTCATAATGTGCATATATGTACAAAATGAAAATGAGTGCTTGTTTTATATGTATGTATACACACACATACACATATTGCATACTTTCATTTTTTAAAATTTTACTTTAAGTTCTGGGATACATGTGCTGAACATGCAGGTTTGTTACATAGGTATACTTGTGCCATGGTAATTTGCTGCACCCATCAACCCGTCATCTAGGTTTTAAGCTCCACATGCATTAGCTATTTGTCCTAATGCTCTCCCTCCCCTTTCCCCACACCCACCTACAGACCCCAGTGTGTGATGTTCCTCTCCCTGTGTCAACATGTTCTCATTGTTCAGCACCCACTTATGAGTGAGAACATGCAGTGTTTGGTTTTCTGTTCCTGTGTTAGTTTGCTGAGGATGATGGTTTCCAGCTTCATCCATATCCCCGCAAAGGACGTGAACTCATCCTTTTTTATGGCTGTGTAGTATTCCATGGTGAATATGTGCCACATTTTCTTCATCCAGTCTATCATTGATGGGCATTATGTTGGTTCCAAGTCTTTGCTATTGTAAATAGTCCCATGATAAACATATATGTACATGTGTCTTTAGAGTAGAATGATGTATAATCCTTTGGTATATACCCAGTAATGGGATTGCTGGGTCAAATGGTATTTCTGGTTTTATATCCTTGAGGAATCACCACATTGTATTCCACAATGGTTGAACTATTTTACAAGCCCACCAACAGTGTAAAAGTGTTCCTATTTCTCTGCATCTTCTCCAGCATCTGCTGTTTCCAGAATTTTTAATGATCACCATTCTAACTGGTGTGAGATGGTATGTCATTGTGGTTTTGATTTGCATTTCTCTAATGAACAGTGATAATGAGCTTTTTTCATATGTTTATTGGCCATATACATATCTTCTTTTGAGGAGTGTCTGTTCATGTCCTTTGCCCACTTTTTGATGGGGTTGTTTGTTTTTTTTTTCTTGTAAATTTGTTTAAGTTCCTTCTAGATTCTGGATATTAGACCTTTGTCAGATGGATAGATTGCAAAAATTTTCTCATATTTTGTAGGTTGCCTGTTCACTCTTGTGATAGTTTATTTTACTGAGCAGAAGCTCTTTAGTTTGATTAGATTCCATCTGTCAATTTTGGCTGTTGTTTCAAGTGCTGTTGGTGATTTAGTCATGAAGTCTTTGCCCACACCTATGTCCTGAATCATATTGCCTAGGTTTTCTTCTAGGGTTTTTATAGTTTTAGGTTTTACATTTATGTTTTTAATCCACCTTGAGTTAATTCTTTTATAAGGTATAATGAAGGGGTCTAGTTTCTCTTTTCTGCATATGGCTACCCAGTTTTCCCAGCGCCATTAATTACATAGGGAATCCTTTCCCCATTGCTTGCTTTTGTCAGGTTTGTTGAAGATCAGATTGTTGTAGATGTGTGGTGTTATTTCTGAGGCCTCTATTCTGTTTCATTGGTCTATATATCTGTTTTGGTATTAGCACCATGCTGTTTTGGTTACTTTAGCTTTGTAATATAGTTTGAAGTCAGGCAGCGTCATGCCTCCAGCTTTGTTCTTTTTGCTTAGGTTAGCCTTGGCTCCACAGGCTCTTTTTTGCTTCCATATGAAATTTAACATAGTTTTTTTCTAGTTCTGTGAAGAAAGTCAATGGTAGCTTGATGGGAATAGCATTGAATCTATAAATTACTTTGGGCAATATGGCCATTTTCATGATATTGAGTCTTCCTATCCATGAGGATGGAGTGTTTCTCTATATGTTTGTGTCCTGTCATTTCCTTGAGCTCTGGTTTGTAGTTTTCTTTGAAGAGGTCCTTCACATCCCTTGTAGGTTGTATTCCTAGGTATTTTGTTTTCTTTATAGCAATTGTGAATGGGAGTTTACTAATGATTTGGCTCTCTGCTTGTCTGTTATTGGTATATAAGAATGATTGTGATTTTTGCACATTAATTTTATATCCTGAGACTTTGCCAAAGTTGCTTATCAGGTTAAGGAATTTTTGGGCTGAGGTGGTGGCGTTTTGTAAATATACAATCATGTCATCTGCAGACAGAGACAATTTGATTTCCTCTCTTCCTATTTGCATGCTTTTATTTCTTTCTCTTACTCGATTGCCCTGGCCAGAACTTCCAATACTATGTTGATAAGAGTGGGGAGAGAGGGCATCCTACTCTTGGGCCAGTTTTCAAAGGTAATGCTTCCAGCTTTTGGCCATTTAGCATGATATTAGCTATGCATTTGTCATAAATAGCTCTTATTTTTGTGAGATATGTTCCATCAATACCTAGTTTATTGAGAGTTTTTAGTATGAGGGGTGTTGAATTTTATTGAAGGCCTTTTCTGCATCTATTGAGATAATCATGTGGTTTTTGTCATTGGTTCTGTTTATGTGATGGATTATGTTTATTGATTTGCATATGTTGAACCAGCCTTTCATGCCAGGCATGAAGCCAACTTGATCGTGGTGGATAAGTTTTTGATGTGCTGCTGGATTCTCTTGCCAGTATTTTATTCAGGATTTTCGCATCGATGTTCATCAGTGATATTGGCCTGAAATTTTCTTTTTCTATTGGGTCTCCGCCAGGTTTTGGAATCAGAGTGATGCTGGCCTCATAAAATGATTTAGGGAGGAGTCTTTCTTTTTCTATTGTTCAGAATAGTTTCAGAAGGAATGGTACCAGCTCCTCTTTGTACCTCTGGTAGAACTCGGCTGTGAAGACATCTGGTCCTGGGCTTTTTTTGGTTGGTAGGCTAGTAATTACTGAGTCAATTTCAGAACTTGTTATTGGTCTATTCAGGGATTTGACTTCTTCCTGCTTTAGTCTTGGGAGGGTGTATGTGTCCAGGACTTTATCCATTTCTTCTAGATTTTCTAGTTTATTTGTGTAGAGGTGTTTACAGTATTCTCTAATAATAGTTTGTATTTCTGTGGGATCAGTGGTGATATCCCCTTTATCGTTTTTTAATGTGTCTATTTGATCTTTCTCTCTTTTCTTCCTTGTTAGTCTGGCTACCGGTCTATCTATTTTGTTAATCTTTTCAAAAAACCCACTCCTAGATTCATTGATTTTTTTTTGAAGGTTTTTTTGTGTTTCTCTCCCATTCGGTTCTGCTGTGATCTTAGTTATTTCTTGTTTTATACTAGGTTTTTAATGTGTTTTCCATTGCTTCTTTTGATTGTGATGTTAGGGTGTCTATTTTAGATCTTTCCCACTTTCTAATGTGGACATTTAATGCTGTAAATTTCCCTCTAAACACTGTTTTAACTGTATCCCAGAAATTCTGATATGTTGTGTCTTTGTTCTCATTGGTTTCAAAGAACTTATTTATTTCTGCCTTAATTTTGCTATTTACCCAGTAGTCATTCATAAGCAGGTTGTTCAGTTTCCATGTAGTTGTGCAGTTTTGAGTGAGCTTCTTAATTCTGAGTTCTAATTTGATTACACTGTGGTGTGAGAGATTGTTTGTTATGATTTTCATTCTTTTGCATTTGCTGAGGAGTGTTTTACTTCCAATTATGTGGTTGATTTTAGAATAAGTGCTATGTGGTGCTGAGAAGAATGTATATTCTGTTGATTTGGGGTGGAGAGTTCTGTAGGTATCTATTAGGTCCACTTGGACCAGAGCTGAGTTCAAGTCTGAATATCCTTGTTAATTTCCTTTCTTGTTGATCTGTCTAATATTGATAGTGGGTTGTTAAAGTTTCCCACTATTATTGTGTGGGAGTCTAAGTCTCCTTGTAGGTCTCTAGGAACTCGTTTTATGAATCCTGGTGCTCCTGTATTTGGCATATATATATATTTAGGATACTTAGCTCTTCTTGTTGCATTGATCCCTTTACTACTATGTAATGCCCTTCTTTGTCCTTTTTTATCCTTGTTGGTTTAAAGTCTGTTTTATTAGAGACTAGGATTGCAACTCCTGCTTTTTTTTTCTTTCTTTCCATTTGCTTGGTAAATATTCCTCCATCCCTTTATTTTGAGCCTATGTGTGACCTTGCGAGTGAGATGTGTCTCCTGAATACAGCACACCTGTGGGTATTGACTCTTTATCCAATTTGCCAGTGTATGTCTTTTAATTGGGGCATTTAGCTCATTTATATTTACCGTTAATATTGTTATGTGTGAATTTGGTCCTGTCATCATGATGTTAGCTGGTTATTCTGCACATTAGTTGAAGCAGTTTCTTCCTAGTTTCATTGGTTTATATATTTTGGTGTGTTTTTGCAGAGGCTGGTACTGGTTTTTCCTTTCCATGTTTAGTGCTTCCTTTAGGAGCTCTTGGAAGGCAGGTCTGATGGTGACTAAATCTGTCAGCATCTGCTTGTCTGTAAAGGATTTTATTTCTCATTCACTTATGAAGCTTAGTTTGGCTGGTTATGAAATTCCATATGTACATCATGGAAACGAGTGCATGTGATACACACACACACACACGCACACACATTGCATACTTTCATTTTTGTGTCCATTTCTTTTCTGATTTTATCAGCAGCCAACTAAAGAAAATAGAAAAAAAAATTGGTAATTCGATCTTTCATGTTCTGCATCTTCCAGCTTCACAACTTATAGTTTTCTATTTTTATTGTTATTGTGATCAGAATGAAAATGTATACAATAGAATCAGAATCAGGTCAGAATCAACAAAAATACTATAATGTTTGTACATGCTTTCGATGCAGTTTGTCTCTGCAAAGGGTGTGTGTGTTTCTATGCACATGTGCATGTACACAAGTGTGTAAATAAGTGTTTTATTCATGATGGAGAAAGGCTGGTCAAAATGATTCTGAATGAGATAGCACCACTACAGCAGATAATTAGGTCTCTAGCAATAAAACAAGTCATTAAACATGTTTCTAAGCATCTACTCAGTATCTGGCACAATGTTAAGTAGTGTAAATATAATCATTAGCAAAATTCAGCTTCTACCCTCAATGGTATATGTGTAGAACAAATTGGTAAAGCTGGAGTACATTTCAGGACCAAAAACAGTTTCTGTGTAGTTCCCACTTCATCAAGACCATGTTGTATACCTCTCATACACTTAAGCCATAGGGAAGCAATTATTCCATCCATCCTTTTACAGGGTAGTGGTGGGGAAGAAGAGCTGACTGTCATGCTTGAATTCACATAATTTCATAATTAAATAATTTCATGTTACATAATCTCGATAAACCTAAAATCCAATATATGATAAAGATAGTGTTTCAAATCAGTGGATAAGTGATAAACAGTTCATAAAATGGTGTTCAGATAATTGGCTATATGTATTTTATAGTTGCACAAAGGTATAATATGTCATTAATAAATATTAATTCCATAGTGGATGTCAAATACACTTTTCCAAAATATAAAGAAAAAATACCATAGACAAATATCACTTGCAACATTACGGTTAAAATTAAATATCCAAACATAGCCCTAACCAATAACAGAAAATTTAAAAAAAAATTTATGGATTGGAATTTGTTAAAATATAAAACTTTTCTTTTTCAGAGGATACAATGAATATGTGTAAAAAGCAAATATCAAATCAGCAACAAGTGCTTGCAGTTCACTTGACATATTTAAAATATGAGTAGTTCCAACAAATCATAAATAAATGATTAGTAGTCCAATAAAAAAAAGACGAAGTACATTGACAGGAAACTGTATGAAACTCATGAACACTAAATGTCTTAGATTCTCTATTGTTAAACAAAATGCAAAAACAATAGAGAACATTATGAATATGGAGTTAATATTTAACAAAATTATTTTATCCATGTTATAAGTAAATATTTACATCCAAAAACCCTTGTTTTCTCTGAAAGTTGTCACTTATGAGTCTATTTTGAAAATGTTTAAAGAATAGTAATTAATTAACTTTAATAAATAGGTACTCCTATTGAGGGAAAACAGACATTTCCATAATTTTTCTTCTGTTTCTAATCTAGTAGATGGTAGGAAAATAATGACAATTGCATATTCATACCTGGAGAATATGCATTCCATTTCTTTTAAACTTTTGCATTCTCAAAACTATATTGATACCTCAAAGCATACCCTTTGCTGTTGAAAACAGCCTTTCAAGTATAAAGACACACACATCACTTTCCTTAAATCTTATATAAGGCAAGGGCCTAGATTCCTATCAGAAAATGTATTTCAAGAATGCTTTTTTAGTAGTTCCTGTGGCCTTATCTTATAGAGGAAGGTTTTTTTTTTAAACATACACACAGTATTTGATGCACATTTTTATTGGAAAGAGCTTTTATTTCCTTAAATGTTTTGTTGTCTAAGTGTGAAAAGTATCCTGCAGTGGAATTTAGTGGCACAGATGCTTATTGTGATAGATGAGATGAACTTGCTTCCCTAAGCATGCATGGTCATGAAATGCATCTGGCTTCTGTACGTAAAAGTCAGTTATGTTCCCAAATGTGTCTCTGCATTTACACAGACGTTTAGGGGCAGACACCCTACTGTTCCCTCAAAAGGCGGCTCTGCTTAATTATGAAGTTCAAGTTAGACCAGAAGTTGGAAAATACTAAATTCCACATTGCAGACAGAGCCTGAGCAGGTGATGTCACCACTGCATTCTAAGGTGGCAAGTCCTCAGAGAAGTCACTTATCACCTTACCATGGAGAAAAATAACCGTGTCCAGAACACAAGAGGATGCTTTTAGGTAGCGTACAATCAAGTGTGCAAACCTGTGCAATACATACCAGATGAAATCCAGTTCAGAGGCTCAGGAAAACAAACAAATGAGGATATGCTTTAAAAAATAGGACTTAATATAAACAGTCGTGAGAGTAAAACTATTGCTAAGCACATAGGAAACATAAACCAGGCTTTCAGGAAGGAGTTTGGCACATGTGTGCACTGGTAGGAGGTGTAATGTGCAGAAATCCGGCCTTTTGTGGCATAGCAACTAAAGTTCCTTTTCTATTGTCCAGACAACCTTAAATATTCCTTTATGCAGTACTATTTTAAAAAGGCCATCTACTGTGCACAATGTGTTAGCATCAAGGACATGAAATTTATCTGGAATATACCAAAACTTTAATCAATAGACTAGGACCAAAGCTTTTAAAAACAGGTTTTCGTAGATAAATCATTATAAGTTATTATTTCCTCGCCATAGGTAAGGCATGATAGATAACTTTACTTTTTCTCAGTCACTTAGTGTGTAGGTAGAATAATGACCCTTAGCAGGATGACCTTTTGAATGTGTTGTTAGGCAGCATGGAAGCATTATGGTTAGAGGTGGAATTAAGATTGCTAATCACCTCACCTTAAACTGGAGCGATTATCCTGAATTATCTAGGTGGGCCCACTGTAGTCACAAAGAACCTTCAGACAGGAAGGCGGAGAGACCAGAGTGAGCAGAAGAGCTTGGGGAAACTGGAGCCGAGGCTGAAGTGATGTGCTGTGTCCAAGATGTGCAGAGGCCAAGAGCTCAGGGATACATGTGACCCCTCAAACCTGGTGAATTCTCTCCTGGAATCTCTAGACAAAATATACACTTGATGATACCTTGATTTTAGCACACTAAGACCCATTTTGGACTTCTGACCCCCAGAAGTATAAAGAAAAAAAATGTGTTGTTTTAAGCCTCTGAGTTTATGTTAATTTACTGTAACAGCAGTAAGAAACTAACACAGTAAGACGGCTTTTATTTTTATGTGATGTATAGAATTAAATTGGATATGCTAGGAAATATTGGAAATTTATGGATTTATTTTTTTGTCTGAGCTGGAGTCTGGCTCTGTCGCCCAGGCTGGAGTGCAGTGGCGCGATCTCGGCTCACTGCATGCTCTGCCTCCCGGGTTCCCGCCATTCTCCTGCCTCAGCCTCCCGAGTAGCTGGGACTACAGGCGCCGCCACCACGCCGGCTAATTTTCTGTATTTTTAGTAGAGACGGGGTTTCACCGTGGTCTCGATCTCCTGACCTCGTGATCCGCCCGCCTCGGCCTCCCAAAGTGCTGGGATTACAAGTGTGAGCCACCGCGCCCGGCCAGGAATTTATTTTCTTAATATAGTTCTTCATATTAGAATAATGAGAACCATCGAGTAATGAAGTGTTCTATTTTGTGAAGGATGATTATATAAACAGTACGAAGGTTAAAAACCGGGCGGGACCGGCTGGGCACAATGGCTCGTTCATGTAATCCCAGCACTTTGGGAGGCCGGGGCAGGTGGATCTCTTGAGCCCAGGAGTCTCAGATCAGCCTGGGCAACATGTGAAACCCCATCTCCACAAAAATACAAAAACCAGGCAGACGTGGTGGCGGCGCCTGTGGTCCCAGCCACTCAGGAGGCTGCGGTGGAAGGATCGGAGCCCGGCAGGTGCAGGCTGCGGTGGACCGTGATTATGCCACCGCGCTCCAGTCTGGGTGACAGAGTGAGACCTTGTCTCCATTAAATAAATAGATAAATAAATATATATATATAAGTAAAAGAGGAGGGTGTCTTTTGAAGGCTATTAAAGTCGTCTAAGTGTCCTCTGATTATATGAGGCTGGAATGGTGCATGGAATGTTGTGTTGAATAACCTGATACAGTCTCTGAAACTATAGAAGCATTAGTAATTTTAGCCTGAGAGTGCTATAATCTGGGATAATTTGGTCCAATACTTCCAGAGAGGGTTGAAGTTTTGAGATAGCTGGAGTTATTTCAGTTGAAGACCTGAATATGAGGCAACTGGATACTCAATTACAATTCAATTTCTACTCTTTATATAAGGTAGAAATGGGTAACATGTGGGACACTGTGTTAAAAGTAATGCAGCCATAGTGTAGTGGTAGAAGCAGATGAAAAGTACTATAATAGTCGTATAGATGAGGTACTGGAAAGAAGCAGAGTTGAAAAATTGGAGATAAATGTCAGTTTTCCAGAGCCATGGGATGAAAACCAAACAGGATTACAACAGATTCAATTCACTCAAGATGTCTAACTTGGTAATAGGTCAGAAAACTCAATTTGTCGTATTTTCTTAAAAGTACACAAAAATGTTCCTTTTGATAAAACACGTGTAGTGCACCTTCGGATTTGATTTTTCTTTATGTTCTGTAAACTGCTCACAGTAAAACAGAAAAAAAGTCTGACAAATATGATGGTCCTTAAACCTTGTAGGAGTATGATGCTTCTCCAAAGAATAGAGGTTTTCCTAGGAAGGCCCTAAGCAAGGAATCAAGTTTCCTTTTGCAAGAAATAAAATTCTCAAAAGTTCCCTGCACCTTGGAAAGGCTCTGGTTGAAATTAATAGCACAACGTTATTTATTTAAATTTTAACTTTTAAGTTCAGGGGTACAAGTGTAGGTTTGTTACAGAGGTAAGCTTATGCCATGGGATTGGTTGTACAGTTTATTTCATCACCCAGATATTAAGCCTAATATCCATTAGTTGTTTTTCCTGATCCTCATAGCAAATATTACCCCCATAAAGTTTTATGGTTACTTTTTTCTTATCTTCTGATTAATGCCATTAGATTCACCAATTGAAATTATTTTTCAGTAGTTTAATTCCCTCTAGAAGGTTTAAAAAATGTTTCTGAATTTCCTAAGTCTTCTTTCTTTGTTAGTCTTCTAAAAAGCTATATTCAATAGAATTCATGTGCTTAGGTACAGTTTCACTAAAAGCGTATCTTCAACATTTGATCTGTTTAAAAGTTCTTAAGGTGTTAAGGAACATTAGGTATCAGAGTTTATGGCATTTGATTAATCTGAATAAATCTTGGCATCAAATTGAATTCAGCAAAAGTAACAGTGATAAATCAGAGAGCAATATTTGAAATGTCTCCAGGAAACATTTTAAAACAATTTTTAAGTTCACTAATTTGAGTCATTACACTTGGCCCTAATATGGTAGATTTTAAGTGAAGCTCAGTCGAACCTGGCAGATATCATATACAAACTTTTAATAGTCCTAACAATTCCTGTACCTCATTTGGATAAAGATTATTTCCAGAGCATCAGTGCTTTGACCAGAAAGGCATTTATTATTCTGTAACACTTTTCTTGAGAAATTAGCATGATTCATCATTTGAGTACGCTCTCTCAGATAAGATTCTAATATTTGGGTGTGAATAAAACTTCAGGGCATTGAAAACAGCTGGAAGATAGACAATAGGGTGATCATCCTCTCTTGTCATTCTCTATCAAGGTCCTCTTTAATTATTGGCCTAAACAGCTATAACTTTATGGTGAAAACAAACCGCTCGGATATAGCGTTAAAGGTTGAAATAATGAATTATACATAAATCGATTTAGTTCAGTTATATTCTGTTGAATTGGGAGAACATCGAATTTTTAAATTTCTCTGCATTTCTTGAAGTTAGGAATAAAAGCTGGGGTGGGGTCTCCTGAAATAATGAGGTCTAGAATAATTTCTGTTAAATTTACTTTTTAGTAGGATAAGTCTACTAAAATCAATATGAATGGAACCTTCAATGTACCACTGAAGATAATTAATCTTTGAGAGGTTAAGTAACCATTACAAGGTAATTTACCTAATTAGCAACTAAACCAACCAAATTTTAGATTTCTTAACTTTAAGACTATTGCTCACATAGTCACGTAAAGTATATCTTCCACATAGTCACAGGCAATCACAAGCTAACACGAGCAGTTAGCACAAAATAGATGTTCCACATAGAATGCAGAACAAAAAAAGACACTTTAAAAATCCTTTTCCCTTTTCCAAATTCATATTTAAAAAGTTTCTTGTGGAATTTCCCAAATGCCAGCATGGCCACATATAATACAGATTGATACTCAGACCTCTAATGAGAAACAGTTAGAATTATGCTAAACAAGGAACATTCTATATTGATTTCACAAATTCTCCTCTTTCCACTTATAGTTTCTCATAAAATGTAACATGTTTGTCTCGTGTGGAGTCTGTATAGAAAAAGTGTGATAACTGAAGATATAGACACACAGGTGTATGTATGTCTGTGTGTTCCTGTGTATTATAGCCTTTCTTTAATGGTTTTCTCTTTATATTTATATATATATATATATATATATATACTTTAAGTTCTAGGACACATGTGCACAACGTGCAGGTTTGTTACATATGTATACATGTGCCATGTTGGTGTGCTGCACCCAGTAACTCATCATTTACATTAGGTATATCTCCAAATGCTGTCCCTCCCCCTCACCCCACCCCATGACAGGCCCCGGAGTGTGATGTTCCCCTTCCTGGGTCCATGTGTTCTCATTGTTCAATTCACACCTATGAGTGAGAACATGCAGCGTTTGGTTTTTTTTGTCCTTGTGATAGTTTGCTGAGAATTATGGTTTCCAGCTTCATCCATGTGTCTACAAAGGACATGAACTCATCCTTTTTTATGGCTGCATAGTATTCCATGGTGTATATGTGCCACATTTTCTTTTTTTTTTCTTTTTTTTATTATACTTTAGGTTTTAGGGTACATATGCACAATGTGCAGGTTTGTTACATATGTATCCAGCCACATTTTCTTAATCCAGTCTATCATCGTTGGACATTTGGGTTGGTTCCAAGTCTTTGCTATTGTGAATAGTGCCACAATAAACATACGTGTGCATGTGTCTTTATAGCAGCATGACTTATAATCCTTTGGGTATATATACATATATATATAAAAAAACTATATATATATATTTTTGGGACGGAGTTTTGCTCTGTCACCCAGCTGGAGTGCAGTGGCGCGATCTCGGCTCACTGCAAGCTCCGCCTCCCGGGTTCACACCATTCTCCTGCCTCAGCCTCCAGAGTAGCTGGGACTACAGGTGCCCGCCACCATGCCCGGCTAATTTTTTGCATTTTTAGTACAGACGGGGTTTCACCGTGTTAGCCAGGATGGTCTCGATCTCCTGACCTCATGATCCACCCTCCTCGGCCTCCCAAAGTGCTGGGATTACAGGCATGAACCACCGCGCCTGGTCTCTATTTAAGTTAGCTCTGTCCAGGGCAAACCAGCATTTCAAAGATACAAACTGTTTTTGCAAAAAACAGGTATACACCTATCCATAGTGCAGACATTATGTCTACTTATTTCTCTCTAAATAGATCTTTCATTTTAACAAGTACTTCACCTTCACAAAATTTAGTTGAGTCAGTGAACTCTTATCCAGATGCTATATCTTGGCCAGATTATCAAGAATTAAGCCTCACAGATAGGCTGTTTCCATTTCCTTTAACAAAGTTTATCAGTCCTGAGTTACTTCTTGATTTCTTGCCAGTGGCATATAATGATGACTCAGCCAAGTCAGTTCCCAGAGTTGGACTCTTTTTTTTCTTATACACAGGAAACTTCTTTTCCAAGAATACTTGTTCCAGTTGCTCACAATCTTCATAGTTGATGATTATAGAATGATCTATGTACTTTCAATGTACCTTCAAAAATGAGATCTGCAGCTGGATAAGACGTGTGTGTGTGTGTGTGTGTGTCTTAGTAGACTTAAACCGTTCATTGAATAAGAAGCCTAGTTGATAGTGTAAGGTGAGAGTTAGAAGAACAGGGAATTATTTGGTTTAAGGAATTGTGAAGAAATGTGCTATGCCATTAAAATTTTTCTCTACTTTTGTGTTAAATCTTAATTTTGTGCAGAATTTACTAAGCTGCAGGAAACTGTCAAAATTGACTCTTGCTAAGTTCCATATTGGTTTGTAATTATCTTAAAACAAAAGTTGGTTGATACTAAAGTGCAGTTTTTCCTCTAGCTTTCATAAATTGAGACAGGTCTTTTTCTCACCCTCCACATACCTATGGCTGGAAGCCGAGGTGGTTGTTCTTGGTTCCCGTTACAACTTCTAGACTGTTAATTTCTCCGCTCCTTGCAAATTAGACTGTTCCTTTGAAACTCAAACCCCTTGGAAATATCAGCCATGCCCCTTTGGTATTACCATCATCAACAGACCTCCCTCCTGGGCACTCTGGTCTTATTTTTTTTTTTTTTTTGAGATGGAGTCTTGCTCTGTCACCCATGCTGGAGTGTAATGGTGTGATCTCGGCTCACTGCAACCTCCTCCTCCCGGTTTCAAGTGATTCTCCTGCCTCAGGTTCCTGAGTAACTGGGATTACAGGTGCATACCACCACACCCAGCTAATTTTTGTATTTTTGGTAGAGACGGGGTTTCGCCATGTTGGCCAGGCTGGTCTCGAACTCCTGACCTCAGGTGATATGCCTGCCTCAGCCCCCCAAAGTGCTGGGATTACAGGCATGATCCACTGCACCTGGCCTCTTGCCATTTATTTAAGGCTGTAGATCTTTTGCTCAATATCATCTTCAGGCAAGTTCAGCCATCATTTTAGTGGCTCAGCTTTCACGTGAAAGCACCAGTACAAACCTCGGTTCCCCGTTTTTTGACATCTTTATTTCCATTATTTTTTTCTTTCCTCCACTTTATTGTCATCAAATCTGAAACATTTTCTATAAGGGTATATACCACCAGGATCTAGATGCAAATATTCTGCCTCCTGGACATCACTCCTTGCCAGCTCGTTGGCCCAGATGTCCTCATTCCTACAACCCTTCATTTTCACTGAGACTCTTCTTAGGACACAGCTGCTGCTGCTCCCTCACGATCCATCCGTACTCTCTTGCTTTCAGTTTCCACGTTTTCCTCCTCAAATGCCATAGTTCATTTTTAGCATTCCCTTGCAACTACCCTGAGCTTCATTTTCCCACAATTTATTTGTTTCTGTTTCTCTTCCCAAATTTTAAATATTGATGTTTCTAAGGGTTCTGTCCTAATTGCTCTTCTTTTCTCTCCACACACATACTCTCTCTAAGCTCTAAACACTACTAAACAGCTCATAATTTCCAGTCTTAGAGTTTGGCCCAGACCTTTATTCTGGGAGTTGATGATTTACATGACAATAGCACTCGAATAATTCAGAGGTAACATGTCCTGGTTTCCCACATGTCAGTAAGTGGCACTGCCAGCCATGCTAGACGCTTATAAGTCATTTTTGGCCCTTCCTCAATATTCTGACAATATCCAATTCAACATTCATTTAAAAAATATTTTGGTTCCAAATACATCTGTAATTTCCTCCACCTCTTTTGATTTCCAATGTCCCCAGCCTAGCCAGAGCCACATATTTTCTTACCTATGCTTATTTTCTTAGGTCATCCTTAGTCAACCTACTTTAATTCTTAATCTCCTACACCCTGTTAGCTACAGAGAAACCAAAGTGATCTCTTAACATGTCTTTCAGTTTCCAACTCTCCCACTTTTCTGGTGTACTTGGACTAAGATTTATGTTCCTCATCATTACTAATGAAGACCTGTACTGTTTCACATATCCTTCTCTTTCAGCCACGTCTCACATTAGTCTTTCTCCCTTCTGTACTTCATCCAGATTCCTACTTTTCAGTTTTTCATTTCATCCAATTCACAGGTTTCTTCTACATGCCAAGATCTTGCTCATATATTAGGGTCCATGAACACTGGGGGTTTTTCCTAAAAGACGAATCTTTCTGTAGTGTATGAAAAGTTAACTCTTTTTATTCTCAGGTCTTACCTTAAATATTCTCACTTGAAAGAAGTGGTTAGAATCTGTATAATCCAAATTAATATTTCTTTTTTTCTTTTTCTTTTGAGACAGGGTCTTGCTGTGTCACCCAGGCTGGAGTGCAGTGGCACAATCTTGGCTCACTGAAACCTCTGCCTCCTGGGTTCAAGCAGTTTTCCTTTCTCAGCCTCCTGAGTAGCTGGGACTACAAGCGCACACCACTACACCCGGCTAACTTTTTTATTTTTAGTAGAGATGGGGTTTTGCCATGTTGATCACACTGGTCTCAAACTCCTGGACTGAAGTGATCCATCCGCCTTGGCCTCCCAAAATGCTGGGATTACAGGCATAAGCCACCACGCCCGGCCCAAATTAATATATCTATATCTAAAAATTATATGTATGAATCTTATATAATCTGAATTAAGATTGTATCTAATGTTCGCCCCAAAACCCTTGTTGTATATTCAGTCCCTTGCTTCACTTTGCATGTGAACACATTTTGTAATAATCTCTTCTCTTTGCTCAGTTGGGTTTCTGTGCCTGTCTTCGTCTTCAGAATTGAAACCCTGGGAGTACAGGACTGTGGCTTTCTTATTCACCACTGCAGCTCCGTAACTAAGAGAGCATCTGATACATATGTGTGAAGGGAATTGGTTAAATATAGACCACTATGTCCAGTGGAGTCCACAGCCTATTCACTTCATGTAGTTTCCAAGAAACAAAGGCTTCTCAACATATATTAATGAATGAGATATGGGCCAGGATATCTGGTCTGGCTGGAGATGGCTTAACTTTGAGTTCACTTGAGAGGGTATCAGTGTGAGCAGGGATGCTTTCACTCACTTCAAGAATTGCATGGTGTTTAGGGGGAAGAATCACCCTGCTTCTCTGGAGAGACATGAGGGCTCTGTGGCTCCTGTGGGCTCTCAAACTGTTGGAAGATGACTGCTAAACCTGAGTTTTCAGGTCTCCTAGTTATATTCATTTAAACTTATAGATGATTTGTCACTATTTTAAGTTGTTTTTCACTGAAAATTCAGTCTGAATATAGAGCCTTATTTCATTCAGAACAGAAAGAATGGGTTACGGTGAAATCTGTTTATCTATAATTTTTAAGTAAGTACAATTTTATAAACCAGTTATTCCTAACTTGAGAGGCCTGGAGGATTTATTACAATGTGTATTTCAGGGCCACATCTGCAGAAGTTTTGATACAACATTTCCTTACTAATCCCCCTGACAGCACATTTTAGCAGGCATCCTGTGTTATTGAGAAGCAGAACGTTTATGCACCACACTTTGGGAGAGAGAAGTGCATGTTATGTTACCATTTAAAGATGCCTGGTTCTTGTGGGGCAAATTGGCAAATGATTTATCTGAACTAATGGCAGAGTGGAATTTTAATATTTTAGGGTTTTCAGGAATCTTAGAGCTGTTTTCATTTGTCTCATACATAGAGCCTGAACCTTGAAGACATTAATGAATTTGTCACAGAAATTAAATTGGGCCAAAATTTACATTTCCAACCCATGTCTGTGCTCTTCATTCTAAAGCACAATGGCCTAGAGTCATATTTTAACCTCTAACTTTTATCTTATTAAAAAATAAAATAAAATAAATAATTGTAAATACATGCATGTATTATACCTATATATACAATTTATATACATTACAATATTAATTTGAACTACACATGACATCACTAGTAAAGGCCAGTTACAGTTTAGACTGAGATAAGCCCTGTGAGAATTTACTAAGATCAAAAAGACTCCTTTTAATAGTGACTCAGTGGCACCTACTCTAAGGACAAAGGCTCCAGTATGTATCCTAATCTAAGTTATTACTGAATGTGAGTCCTGTGATAGCTTCTAATGAAAATTTCCCATTGGAAAAAATCAATGTTAATAACTGGAACTCGAGAGCTGTAATGGGTTCTGCTGTGTTTTTCGGGCTTAGACTGTGTGCTATAATATGCTAAGAAGAGGAGTTGATGACCTGTGAGCTCTGGTCACTTCCTGATCTCATTTGATTCTTTGGTCTTTAGTTTTAAAAGGGTGATCAGAGAGGTTGCTTTATAATGGAGAAGTTGAACAAAAGGACCATCAACCTGCAGGCTCACTGGCACAGCGCAAGTTTCACCGGATAAGCATTTCAGTAAAGAGGACTATTGCCAACAGCAATACTTGCAAGGAAGCTTTGTTCCAGAGAGGATTTTTGTTTTTAAAGAAGCTGCTAGAAAAACTGACACTAGAAGCTAACTAGAGTCACTCTTTCTAGATATCAATGAAATTGTAAGTCTGAAGACATTACTTACCTAGATACAGAAATGGACTTTATTTAAGAACCAACTTTATACATATCTAATATACCTAGGCTTGTTGATCAAGTTGGCTGGCTGGGGAAGAATAAGACCATCTAGAAGATCCACATGATGAGAGAAAGCATTCGGGGAGGGCAGACAGATACTTGATGCTGGCCACAGATAGAACCCAGAGACGCTCTGTGATTGAGGTGGTTCTAATACCTAGAAGCTTCGATTTGCTCTTATAACGTGTTCTAAAGCCATTTAATTCAAGACTACCCTTCCTGGTTGGTACCTGTAGATGTAATGCATCTCCTAAGGTATTACTCTAGGCTCCATCGGACAGAACAACTACATGGAGGTAGGTGGTGGAGCCTCCGGACTCCACGACACATTTCACAGTGCTGTTTACTCCAAAACACTGGCCTAATTGAACTAATGTAGCTATTGGGTAAGACGAGAAGTAATACACGAACATTCTTAAAGTCTGTTCTCTTTTGCCTTGTGACCTTAAACATTTGAAAGACCAAGATGAACACTATTGAATAGAATTGTGTTTCCATCGTCATAACTAACCTGAAAGCCTAAGTTTTACCTCTTTCACTGCACATCCGATCTATTTTATGGGCAGAAGAGCACAATGGGCTCAGCTATCCAGGCTTTAGGAGTTATTTTAATCTTTAAAGAACAATAGACACAAGTAAAAGTACATACATAAAGTAGGTATTTTATATTTAATTTTTATTTTCATATGCATGAAAAGGGTGTTCCAAAAAAAGATTAGAGAAGTCCATGGCATGTCTTTCTGGTTAATGTTACTTTATTTTTTGGTTCATCTACCATACTACTTACAAGTTACTTGATTTTGTTCATGGAAAATTATTTTAAATGAATTGATTTTACTTTTCATCAGCACAGTTGTTGACTAATACCAAAGTTAGTTAGAAGGTTATGATTTTTGTATTTATAGAATGGCAGGGGCAGCATTTAGATAATACATCATAGTAACTTGGCATTTATGAAATATTAGTTTTCCATAAACATGAACTCAGAGAGGAAGGTTACATTTTTTTAAATTATAATAACATTTTGAAAAGCATCTGTCCTTTAAAATGTTACTGAAATATATATTGGAACTGGTGTTTTAGATGCCAGTCCTTCCTGAAGAGTGTTTTGAGATTTTTTTCAAATACTGCCTCAGTTCTATATAAAATAGAAAAAATTCTGCCTTGTAAAATGACTACTGGATGTAGGTAAGAAGAAGTTAAGGAAATATTACATAAAAATAGATTTGCAAAGGTAATTTGCTGGAGGATTATTTACACTTTGATGAGTGGATCTGGATATTTTGATACTAAGTGAAAGTGGTTCCACTGGAATTAGAAGGGAACAGAGATCTGCAAGCAGGAGTGAAAAGAATGTGTGTAAGCCGGGCACGGTGGCTCATGCCTGACCTCAGGTGAGCCGCCCACTTCAGCCTCCCAAAGTGCTGGGATGACACGCTTGTTAAGTGGTACTCTAATTAATCAGTAACTTAAACCTCAAAAGAGATTCATTATGTACACAAAATTAATCTTGTGTAATCAAGTGTATAAGTAAAATTAATTGAAGAAATCAAAAAACGCACGGTGGCTGACACCTGTAATCTCAGTGCTTTCGGAAGTCCAGGTGGGAGGATCCCTTGACTTAAGGAGGCTGAGACCAGTCAAGCAACACGGTGGGACCCATCTCTGTAAAAAAAATTAGCCGGGGATGGTGGTGCGTGCCTGTAGTCCGAGCTACTTGAGAGGCCGAGGCAAAAGTATCGCTTGAGCCTAGGACTTGGAGTCTGCAGTGAGCTATGATCACACCACTGACTCCAGCCAGAGCAACAGAGGGAGACAATGAGAACACGTGGACACAGGAAGGGGAACATCACACTCTGGGGACTGTGGTGGGGTGGGGGGAGGGGGCAGGGACAGCATTAGGAGATACACCTAATGCTATATGACGAGTTAATGGGTGCAGCACATCAACATGGCACATGGATACATATGTAACAAACCTGCACATTGTGCACATGTACCCCAAAACTCAAAGTATAATAATAAATAAATAATAAACCACAAAACACTTGTAATTCCACATCCAGATATATAAACCACAGGAATACTTAGATAAACACACGCTATACACACATATAGTATATATATGATAAAATATATTTGTATGTTCAACTTGGGAAAGGTTGATGATTTTAGAAACAAACTAATAATTCTTTTGCCTTGTGCTCTAATGATTTTCAATATGAAGATGTATTTGGGATCAAATACATGAGGCTCCACATACAAGACATCTTTCTTTCCCCTCTTCTCAGCACCATTTTTTGGCTGATTATTGGACTACAACTGGGAGATCTAGAACTAAATTCCTGCTTAGTGTTTACTTGTTCAGAGCATAGGCTTTGAAATCGTCCTGTTTTGCCTCAGTCTCCACAGTGGTACCTACTAACCTCATGACTAGGGGATCGTGTAGCATTTCTCTAAGCCTTGTTTTCTTAGCTGTGAAGTGGTAAATTTTGGAAGTGCTTTGTTCATAGGATTTCTGTGAAAACTGAATTGGGTAAAGAATGTAAGGCATTTAGCACAGTAAAATAACCTGGATTACAGTAACTTTTCCAGGAGTGTTTATTAGTACTTAAACTGTCATTGTCATCAAAATTCTGTTTTTACATATGAACTTAGAAATGTCATTGTAACCTTCTCAACTCATTTGGTCATTTAAAATGGAGAGGTTGAGTTAGGTGTTTCTTAAATTTCTCTTTAGCTCTGATACTATGAGTCTGACGTTAAGTAATGCAAAGTTGGTAATTAAATCTTCCCCTTTCGTGATGTAGGAGAAAGGCATAAAAAATTTCTGGGTGACTGGATTCCCTTGCAAGTTTATTAGAATTGTAATTACGTAGCATTTTGAATAAAGCATTCATTCTGGAAATCATTAAGTTTATTTTTCTTAACTCCGTTATTTTGTCAACTGTGGAAAAATTGGGATTTAGGAGTAACCTCTGATTTAAAATTGCACCTACTAACCATTTAAATTGTAGTCTTGTAATTTCCTAACTTTAGTCTTGAAGGTGTTTCTCATTCTTATGCGTTATTATACTGTATTATATATTTATGCAACATAAAATTTATAGTTTTAACTATTGCACATGTTTACATATGAAAGGTGTAATTTTGAACTTATCATTATTAAATTTGCTAGTTTTGCTTCACTATTCATTTTGGACACTTATCCATATTAGTACATGCAACTCAAGTTTATTCTTTTGAGCTACTGTATATCATTCAAATGTATGAATAAATAACCTTGCTTTGGTGGACATTTAAGTATTTTCATGTATCAGTATGAAAAGCAGTTTCAAAATGAACATTCAAATATACATTGTCATATATGTGTATAATATTTGTATATATGAAGGTTCCTGTGGGTCATATATCTGAAATCAAAATTACAAGTGTTTTGTACCTTCTATAATTAATTTTACTCTCAATTTTAAGTAAACAAGATTAGTTTTTGCACATGATGCATCTCTTTATTCAGTTAAAATTACTGACATAATTAGAATACCACTTAAAACTTGAGAATATTTTCAAGGGTATTTATGCAAAACTTACATAAATGTGTTGAAAAGTCCTTTTGTATATATGTAGAGATTACATGGTATGTTAAATTCATCAATTTGCCTAAATATCAAGTTATACTTAAGTAGTGTCCATACACCATGCTTTTGCTTGACTGAACTCCAATATGTATATCGGGAGTACTTTTTAACATTCATAGGTTAAGTGGCCTGTTTTGGAAAATGATATTAAAAATGGAATTCAGATGAATGCTTAAAGATTAAAAATGAATGAGCTTTCGTATTAATCATCAATATGACAACCCTAAAGGGAAGCATGATTTTCAAATGTACCTCCTTGTAGGCAGGATAATTCAGAAATGCACAGTGCATATTAGATATGGGATTTGAGTCGTAGTGTATTTCTCTAAGAATGTAATTTATTGTACTTTCACATCCACCCCACTGAATATGCAGAGTTTAAGATGCAATGGCCAGAAGACACGAGCGTGTCACTAGAAGGATGTGGACGTGGGCTCCGGGGCTGTTGATGATGACGGTGGTGTTTTGGGGTCATCTGGGGAATGGACAAGGCCAAGGTAAGTGCAAGGATTTTCTAATTCTTTGCGAGTTGGATGCGAATTTCACTTTGTGATGAAATTATGTTTAGTGTTTGGTTTGATGTTTAAGCAATTTGTTACAATCTTCCGTCAGGTTTTTGTTACAGGGTATTGTAATATCTCTGCAGTTAAATTGAAATAGAATTAAGTGTGAGTAAATGCATCAAAATTGAAGCCATGTTTCTGAAATTGGCTTTTCTCTGTTGTAATTGATGATATGTATATATATGTGAGGTATTATGAGGCCATATATATGCGTGTGTCTCTGTTGCATTTGGTGACATGTATATATATGTGAGGTATTACGAGGCCATATAAATTCGAGTGTGTGGGTTTTGGGTGGGTGGGTGTGCCTGTGAGTTTGTGTATGTGGTATTTTACAGGAACACGTAGCATATAAAGTTGTTGTGATTTTGAAGAAAAGTTTTTGGACGTTTGTCTGTTTAGGGTTTTTATGTTTTTGGATGTTTGTCTCTTTAGGGTTTTTATGTTTAACATTTTAAAATTTCAAGAACCTATTCTTAAAGGATGTGATGTTCTTTAGAAATTAAATGAAAAATGTGACGTTTCTCGTTCTTCTGCCAAGGGTATTTAGGGGAAATTAATGAGAGAGTGGAGCTGCAAGGTTGTGGCATCCTGAAATGTCAGTTGGAGAGTAGAAAAGGGCCATAGATTTTGGAATAAGGCTTTCAATACTGATTTCATCAATAGCTGTATGGAGTGGTTTGTGCCAAATCTAGTATCTGTGAATGTATTTTGTGATAAGTATTGTATTATTTTTGGAGGTGTGTTGCCTGCTCATATACAAATTGCAATTCTGTACTTTATGTGATAAAACATCCTGACACCCCTGAAATTTTCTTTTCCTTTCGGGGCAAGTATATTCAGCATTGATTTTCTGCATTTTCAAGGCTTGAAATGAAATCTGTGAGCAGGAAGTTTACAGAGTTATTTCAAGGGATAGATATATTTCTCCAGATAAAATTGAAAGTGTGCAGTGTTATTATATAATTGTGATGAAGTTGAGCTTTGCTAGTTTGGAGTATCTAATAAAGTTTAACACTTTTTAAAAGATCCTTCAAAAAGATCAGTTTTCTTGCCATATGTAATATTGTTCAATGAAGATTTGAAATGAAATAGATATTTTTTCAAAACCACAAATGCATCTGTGCCTTTGTATATGAACAGTTGTATATACATGTAAGCAGATAATACATTTTGTTAATTAAGATCAGCTTTGATTTTAATTTTTCTTTCCTGTCATTCAGAATTTGTATTTGCATCTAATAGAATTCTCATTTTTCTTTTGTGATAAAACTAATGTAAAATATATTCAATACACATAGTAGTTTTTTTCACCAAAGGTCTAAAACAAGAATATGTAGACAGTAGCTACGTTGGATTTCTTTGGCTATAAGAGTTGTCTATTTCTCTGGTGATGTGTAGAATTACTAAAATGCAGCATGACAACTGTTTCTCTGTAATAGTGATCCAACATGACATGTAGTATTACACAGGGTTGCTAATACCTTCCTCTGACCATCATTTCCAGTAATTGTGGCTTGTTTTAGATGAGGAATAGGTTATTAGATATTTAAAATATTTGAGAAAAATAGGTATCTTCTCTCTTATTTACCCAAACCCTTTTATTTACTCAATATTGATGGCTCAAGTATTCTATCTTTCACTAGGGACCATCATTTATTAAAAAATGGCCTGAAATCAATTCCAAGTCTAGCTGTAGTGAAGCTTCTAGTGGGAAATGCAAGTTAAGTAATTTGTTTTCTTTCTAAAAGGATAAATTAAAATAGACAATGATTCAAAGAACAAAACAACTTAATAGAAAACATAATGGAATGCTTTGATACTATGATTCAGGGAATTTTGCTTCCTTAGTGGTAGCTAGATTGAGTGAAGGAGATTGCTTAGGTATAATGAGCAAATCTTATAATTGCAAGTATAACCCAAGCTGCATATCATCATTTAGCTCAATAAGCCTCATTAAATATTAAATATTACCTTTTAACTTTTATGCAATTAAGCAGAATTTAAAAATAAAAGTTTTAAAAATTAAAGTTTTTATTACTAAGTATCTTTTAAAATACAAATCTCACAGCTCCTTATTGTCAAGAAAAGAACACATGAAAATTTATAAATAAGGTTTTCTCTCTATTAAATTTACAGTCTTGCATTAAATATTGGTTATTGGGACCCACCATGTCCATGATTATGATTAAGTATCAATGAAAGATGACTCTTGCAGCAAATATGCATGCAAATGTTTTAAGATTATTTTCACATTATTTCACATAATTTCTTAAGCATAATAGGATAAGTAAATTATACTTTCTACACAAGCTCTTCATATTTATGAATAGACCATGTTCTAAATTTTTCAATCATTGGGGAATCCCAATGTCATATTTATGAATGGACCATGTTCTAAATGTTTCAGTCATTGGGGAATCCCAATGTCATATTTATGAATGGACCATGTTCTAAAAGTTTCAGTCATTGGGGAATCCCAGTGTCGTATTTATGAATGGACCATGTTCTAAATGTTTCAGTCATTGGGGAATCCCAGTGTCGTATTTATGAGTGGACCATGTTCTAAATGTTTCAGTCATTGGGGAATCCCAGTGTCGTATTTATGAATGGACCATGTTCAAAATGTTTCAGTCACTGGGGAATCCCAGTGTCGTATTTATGAATGGACCATGTTCTAAATGTTTCAGTCATTGAGGAATCTTCCTAGAGAAACCGTGTGAGAAATTGTAGCTAAGCTCAAAAACGGAAGACAAAAATCGATTTAACGAGGAATGTAGATTAATGTCATAGTATTATCGCGACTGTGTGCAACCACTACTTATAAACAATGATATAAGAAATGCAATCTGAAATCTGAATTCTAAATAGGAATGTAGTGCCATTATCCCTCTGGGACCCTTAGGGTCAAAATAAGATAAAAGTGATGAATGGTGGGTTGGAAGTCAGTCAGTGATCCTTGTCAAATTTTTGTATCTGTCAAGAAAAGCATCTGCTTGAGGACATCCATTTTCCTACTTCTGAGTTACAGAATAATAGGTACTTATCCTGAATGTGACATTCCCTGACGTGGACTCTGTCTTTGCTGCTTAGGTGGTGTGTGCATGAGAAAGTGCTTAACATCTGAAAACGGAGACAATCCTTAGAGAAAGATATATATGAATTTTAAAAGGAAATATACCTACGATGGAAATAAAACAAATAGCATAAATATCTAGCTGTATTTGGTCTTTTTGGTAACTATTACAATATATACATTTTCAAACAACTAAGTTCAGCACTGACTTTGGGAGAATCTAGATAAAACTGAACTGACATATAATAAGCATTGGTGTAATTAATAGCACAGCGGGCAGAACCATGGGGGTATTTCCTGAGGAAGAGGGACTATAGAGAGGCAAAAGAAAACCCAGCTCATTCTGGGGAGTGCCAGGAGCAGTTATTATATTCAGAACTGAGAACTTATTTCTAACTCACCAACCCATAGTTCTGGCTGAAGTGCAGTGGTGCAGTCATAGCTCATTCTCAGCCCCAAACTCCTGGGTTCATATGGTCCTCTCATCTCAGCCTCCTGGTAGCTATGACCACAGGTGTGCACTACTTTGTCCAGCCAGTTTATTTTATATTTTATTTTCATTTCATTTGTAAAGACTGGGTCTTGCTATGTTGCCCAGGCAGGTCACAAACTCCTATCCTCAAACAGTCCTCTAACCTAGGCCTCCCAAAGTACTGACATTACAGGCATGAGCCATTGCATCTGGCTCAAAAATATTTCTGTCCTAATGGCTTTAACAAAGAAGTGCCGTTTTGGGGATATATACAATGGTGTGCTGCTTGGGAGTGACAAAAAAATAATTATAAGAAGAATGGAACGAATATGTCAGTATGTTTTCAAAAGCAAGTTAGCCCAAGTTTTTAAACAAGCATAATTTTAGGGTTTTTGTAACTAACTTAGGGTTTAAATGTAGCAAAAATTTTAAACATTATCATGAATACACACAAAATTTTAATCAATTTGGTTTCCATGATGAATTTACATGCTTAAATTCCTAATTTCAATTTGCTGCTAGATATGAGAAAGTTTGAGATTTTGAAGAAGCAAGTGGTTCTTACAAATGTAGCAAACTTAAATTTTGAGGACAATTTAATTTAACTTCCATTTTTATGACCAGATTTTGGGTCAGCTGTTAAGCATTCAAAAAATAAAATCTGATAATATCTGGCAATTCCAATTTTCAGTTTTATTGATCTTCACCATGAAATAATATATAAGCTAAGGGGCAAAATTTTGGAAAAGCAGATCACTTTGTTGTCCTATTTAGCAAGTTCTCAAATTATGCCATCTTGGAATCATTACAAGTAATTATACGAAGACAGTATCTTGTGTTTTGTATTTCATTGTTACACATCCAATTGTTCTCTAGAGATATCAGAGAAAACCCACTCAAGAAGGGAAGGTTAGATAAACAGCCCTCTCTCTCTCTCTCTCTGTCTTTGCCTCCATTTGGTTCCTTATGTTCATTTCTCAGTGCATTTCAGTTACTTTTATTGTTCCCTTCATTTTCTCTTTCATTCCAGAAGTTTAAGTGATTGCATAATTCTTTTGACAGCTGAAAGTAGTATCCGACTTTGAATGAAAGGTTTACAGCTACAGCTTTTCAATTAGAAAATCTCAGATCATGTGATCTATGAGTTTTAATATCTTAGGATCTCGACCAGTAAGGAATAATCACTTTGAAAAACCTTGATGCTACCTAGAGTTTGTGTTTTGTGAGGTTGCTTGGTAAATTATTTTCCTTTGATAATTGAATATTGCTTCAAGAGAGGTGAGCTCAGACGTTTGGCAATGAATATTGAATGTGTATTCCAAGAGACATGACCTTAAAATATCATCAAGCTAAGTAGTAGTGAAATTGAACTCTGCTGTATAATAGAAGTCAGTGTTTCTTACATCTTTGTGATATATAAATATTTTTACATTGTGGTAGATAATAATTTGTATGGGAACATTTAATTGAATTTAATTTATCCTATGGCAGAATTATGTTGCATAGGTCATTTTAGTTTTTGATTTAAGCATCTTAAAATTACAAATGCAAATATTCAACACGTAAAACCCACATGAATACACACTCCCAAACATTTGAAATCCTAACAGTCATTTCCAACAGCTTTTTCCTACAAAAGAAGTCAGCTCTTCTTAGAGAAGACATGCATTCCCATAGCTTGAGAGGTGCACACTATAAGGTAAACAGAGAAAGGATTACAGCAGTTTAAGTATACCAGCGGATTTACTTTATAGACAATAGACTTTTGAATTACTTGTCTTCAAAATTTGGTTTCTTGAGAAAATTATCTGTGTAGATTAATCATGCATTTCAGATACTTTCCAGACATCTGAATGTTGTTTTCTTAAAAGTAGCCAGCACGCCTTTTTATGCAGTCTGCATGGGAGATAGTAAGAGATGTGTATGCTGTATATCTACTAGCAGAGATTTGTTTATGAGTGCTTCCTTAAAAAATTATTTTTTCTGAAGAAAGGGATTTCTTTTTTATAATTTAGATTAGATGATTTTAAATGTTTTTAGGTTTTAACCTCTCTGATCATCAGGGTCATTGCCATGGAAAAAATGCAAGTTATAGCATATTTCATTTTTATAAGGAAAGAAGTTGATAATTTAGACTTTTTTCTTTTACTAAATTGAATTACATCACTCAATATTTGGATGGCATTAATTCACAATAGCAACAAAAAAATCTTACTATTCAACAAAATAAAGTATGATTTCCTTCACATTTAACTTAATTTGTTCTTTAAAACATCTCCTAACGAAGGTTTTCTCATCCTCTGAAGCTGAATTTATTTAGGAAAAAATATTTTAAACACCATCCCAAGTGATATAACTATTTTTATTGAGCTTTGATGTTCTATTTGAACATATTTGAAGACTGTACAAGCACTCAATTTAGAATTAAGATTTTATTTGGAGATTTTGGTTGTATTTGAAATCTGTTGTGGAATTAAACATGAAGAATACGTCAATTTACTAGATGTCATTGTCTATGACACATTTTAGTCTTATCTTTCTGCCTATATGTAAAGAGGAATAGAAATAATTGGTATAAACAGGAAAAAAGAAGTAAAGTGGTAGGATCAGATGTGAGAAATATATAAGCTAAGATACTCTTTTTTTGTTTGTTTGTTTTTTGTTTTTGTGAGACAGAGTCTTGCTCTGTTGCCCAGGCTGGAGTGCAGTGACACAATCTTGGCTCACTGCGGCCTCCACCTCCCAGGCTCAATGGTTCTCCTGCCTCAGCCTCCTGTGTAGCTGGGATTACAGGTACGCATCACCACACCCGGCTAATTTTTGGATTTTTAGTAGAGACTAGGTTTGACCATGTTGGCTAGGCTAGTCTCAAACTCCTGACTTCAGTTGATCCGCCCACTTCAGCCTCCCAAAATTCTGGGATTTCAAGTGTGAGCCACCAGGGCCAGCCTAAGCTAAGATATTCTAGAAGCTATTAATAGTAAAATATAATGTAAATTGTTTAAAATTAATCTGTATATGAAATTTTTTCTAGGACTTTCCTGCCAGAAAAGTAGGAATAGAATGGCAAAAGGAACGAGGTTCCTTCTACAAGTAGGCACACATCCTATTTCACTTTATCCTGTGATCAGTCTCATAACCATCTCCTGGTGTGAAGTGCTAAAACTGTGCTTTAAGAATAACTTAAGTCCTTTATGTACAAACTAAAGTATGAGAGCCTGAACCTTGGGAACCAAGAGATTCCAAAAAGCCTTATGTGTGAGACTGGGTGCCACAGATCTTGGCAGAAATTACTGCTTATTCTTAATTCTTATTGTTCCTTTCTAGCACTTCAATTTATAATGCCAATATCTACCTCAGCCTAAAGACAAGCTCTAGAATCACTTGTGTTACTTATTACATTTCTTTTAAAAAACTCATGAATTACACATGAATTTCAAAGTTGCCAACTGAGATTCCAAGGACTTAAAAAAGAAAAAACGTGGCACCTTTCCATTATAAAGGCTGTACGCAGTCTTCATAGTGTTTGT
Organism: Symphalangus syndactylus; assembly: GCF_028878055.3. NCBI lineage: Eukaryota > Metazoa > Chordata > Mammalia > Primates > Hylobatidae > Symphalangus > Symphalangus syndactylus. The sequence continues at coordinate 2,828,408 of NC_072433.2, forward strand.
CTTTAAGGGACAACATGCCTCATCCATCAGCAACTTTTCTTCCTTAAATCATCATATCTTGCCTAAAAAGGTTTTCTGAAAACTAAGATTTGCAGATTGTTATATCACATCTTAATCTACGTATCAACTTTAGCATTATCAAAGCATGAACTGTTCTGGGTTTTCATAGTTAATTATGTTTGTGGTAATAACTGGGATGCAATTGTTTTTCTTCTGATGATTTTGTACTTGCTTTTCTTATGGTAACTTCTGATGCTTGTTTGTAAGATCTTCCTCTCTTTTCTCCATCTGGTTATCTTCTTACCTTCTGTCCTTTAACTCAGATGTCACCCACACTGTGTGTCTTTCTGGATTGCTTCTTATTTAACTGTTGCTTCTCATAGTTTACATACCTCCTCCTGTACCACACTATCAACATTTCTCAAGCTGCACTATATGCTGGGTTGTGTCTTTATTTATTTATAAGTTCCTTGATAATTCGGACTATATATTAGTATATTCAAAAAATACTTATGAAGTGTTTACTTTGGGTCAGGAATTATTGAGTGAAGGAAATTGACCAAAACTCTGCCATCATGAAGCTCGCATTCTAACTTAGAGAGACAGATAACAGACAATGAGCCACATAAATATGCAAAGTATCGTAAGTTAGATGGTGAAAAGTAATCCTGGATGGGGATCAGATAATTTTGATAGGATAATTTTTAACTGGGTAGTCAAGAAAGGCCGCACAGAGAAGATGGCAATTGGAAGAACAAGGTGGTGAGAACTGCTGAGTCTGGAGCAAACACACAATTTGGAGTAGTAGAAGATTCCAGAAGTAACAGAATAGAGGCGAAGAAGTGGGAATTGTGTGGAGTCTTTTACTTGCTGTTGTAATGACCTTGGCTATGCTTTGAAGTGAGGTGGAAAGTTGGCAGGGACCTTAGTTTTCTTTTTAATAATTCACTATGAATTTTGAACGGTCACTATTATAGACTCAATAATTTTGCTTTATTACTCTTGCAATTGACTACAAAAGAGCGTATTGAAGAAATGTTAAATTCTAATTTAAACTGATTGAAATAGGTTTTTATCTTTTTATATTTCTCATCACTGAATATCTCATTTTTAATTAGTTTGAAAGCATTCTAGGATAGTGAGCCAATGCAATTTAGCATAATGCATAACTTATTATTCATCAGATTTAGGTATTTAACCGAGGATGCTAATTAGGAAAGTAACTTGTTCTGTTGGATGATTTTGATAAAGCTACTTTCAAATGATTATCACATCCATTGATGTCATATTAAGTTGTGTTTCTGGAAACCAAATTTAGGCAGTGGTAATGAGTTAATATCTCTAAGTGGATACCTTTTATCTCTACAGTCAAGGATACTTGAAAGTGGAAAAACATACTGGCTTCAAGTCATGGGAACTAGGACTTACCGGAAATGTGTGTGTTTGTTTTGTTTCCTGGTGGAATTGTCTTCTCGGAAAGATGGTGTTTCCTTTTCAATCGGAAAAAATTGATCCTATGCTGCTTTACTTTAATGCTTTGCTTTTGTCAAAATAGTGTTTTCTTAGGAAAATTAACCTATCATAATATAATGAAAAGAGAAATGCTGAAGACACAAAATGATGTCCATGTTAATATTGAGTAGGAAGCATCAAGGGACATGAGAAGAGGGAAGCGAAGAGAGGGAGAAGAGAAATTTATAGTGTAACAACAATTAGTAAAAAGGATTAGCATATACATGTAGTCAATAAGTCAATAAATGGCTGTTTATAGAAAGCCTACCAGGCACTAGGGGATATAGCAGTGAAGAAGGCAAAGACACAATTGGCTATACTGTAGTGAGGAGGGAAAGAGGAGGAAGCCATACAAATACCTAAACAAAGCAATGGTGTGAAGGGCTATAAAGTACACTACTACGAAGAAGATTACATGTGATAACATGGCTGAGTAAAACTGTCAAGGAGGAAGGCACTGATCTCGCTGTAGGTATTTCAGAGCATTTTTCTCTCTGAGGAGGTAATATTTCATTTGAGAGTTGAGTGAAGACAAAGAGGAAGGTACTTTGAAGATCTGGGGTGCTCTGAGCAGAAAGAAGGGCAGATATAAAGATTCTGTAATTTAAAAAGAGAGCTTGATAGTTTCTTACAAAGAAAAGAAGGCCGGTTTGGCTGGAATGTCCATGAAGGAAGAGCATGGAGAGAGATTACATGAGTGTTCTCAGGGACCAAATCTAGATCTTATATCAAAGTGTGAATATAAATTAACTACATTGAGAATTGTATGATGGATGTGTGATACGATGAGGTTAGCGCTTAGGAGGGTGTACTATTGTGGAAGGGTACAGTAGTGAAGGAAGGGGGTTCATTTAGCTGACTATTGCACCTGTCCAGTTGAAGGATGATGGTAGTTGGGATTATGAGTGTAGCAATAAAGTTGGAGAAAATCAGTTGAGATTGGAAGTTGATTTGAAGATGATTGAATTTACTGAGCAAGAATTATATCAAGGTATTTGGATTTAGGGACATGGGGGATTATGGTCACTTTTAGTGATATGGCAAAGTCTTGATGACATGAGGCAGTTTGCAAGTGACAGAGGTGTGGGTAGGTGCGTATGTGTGATTGATTTTACATTTTTTAATCTTAAATTAAGACGCTAGTTAGAATCCAAGTGGAGACATCAAGTAGGCACTGACAAGTTGACTTGGCTAGAGATGTGAGTTAGATCATCGTAGCCTATAGAGCATGCCTAAAGTCATGAATCTAGGTGAGGGGTTGGAAAACTATTATAGCCCATGAGCCAGATCTGGTCTGCCACCTATTTTTGTATGGCTCATGAGTTATAAGTACGTGTGGCATTTATAAGTCTAAAATGTAAAATACAGGGAAATTTTTCAGCAGGGAAAGTTCCATAAATTTGCCTCTTGGCAACACAAAGCCTGCAATATTTACTATCTGGCTCTTTGTCAAAAATGTTACTGACTCCTGATCTGGATGAAACCCTGTGAGGAGAGAGTGTTGATAGAAGAGAGAGAAGCATCACAGTGGAAATTAAAATTATGTCAACTGAAGTGTGTAGGGTAGAGAATTTAAGCCTGAGTATAACAGTAAGAGATTAACAGTAAATTCATTATCAGCGTGATCAATGAAACCTTTGGGGGCAAAGAGGAACTATCTTCGTCACACCTTTCACTCACTCATAGAAAGATCTTAGGCAGGAAATATAACTTGTTTGAAGATCTGAGATAAGGCTAATGTAGTTTGGACAAAGAAAGCCAATGGGAGGATGACATTACATCTGGCCAAAGATTTAGGGAAGAGCCAAATACTTCAGGCTTTTTAAAGTGATCTTTAGATAAAGAGGAGGTCATCAAGCCATTCCGAAGTTGGAGGATCAAATCACATCTGATGGGAAAAAATCTGGCTGTATGTGCATCTAGGATGTAAGGAAGCCAACATGGATGTGAAGTTAAAATTGTCCATTGCAAATAATAAAATGAAGGCCCCAGGTAGCCTTGGCAAGGGCAGATTTGGTATAAAATCCTTATTGGAATGGGCTTAAGCAGTAACGGGAATACGGATCTAGCTGTTGTGTTTAGTGGAATTTTATCAGTCTTTTTGTTGTGTATGATATATAGATGGTCAAAATAAGGAACTTCTACATTTTCGGTTTTTGTTTTATTTTAATTGAGATTTGAATTAAAAATAAGAAACTTTTATTTTGAAACTTGGAGACTGTGTTTAAAAAGTATAGAGTAGGGCTAGAAAAAAACCTAAAACTCTCCTGATGAGGAGAGTGCTAATCGTGACTCTAATAATAATAAAATACTTTTCTGATAATTTTTTGTGTGTTTCATTATTTATATATGTATGGGAAGTTGTACCCTAGCCACATGCCAATTCACCTGGTGAACTTGCTCTTCAACGTGGCACAAATATTTCCTTCTATCTTTAGCCTTCCGGGGTTTCTCACATGGACTATCGGCTCTTCCTACTTGAACCTGCTGGTAGTACCCTGTAGGAGACATGCTACTCCATGACAACAGGCACCACGCTGTAGGGGAATTACCATACCTGTCAATCACTATCTCTAGAATGTGGCCTTTCATGAGCCCTGAGATTTCATACTGTTTCTCTGAGCTGTAACAATATTTATATTGAAAAAATAAACATGTTCTTCTATCTTTAATATTTTATATCTTATAATTTGAATATCCCATTTTCATTATACTACTTAGCTGCTAAGTTATGTTATAAAAACAAGTTTTAATTATCTGCAAACACCTTCAAATCTAATCCTTACCGGTGAAGACTGATGTCTGGTTAACATCTGTTAGGACATTTATTTCCATAAAGTATTTATAGCGCCTTTTTGTTATTGATTGGTATGATAAATGTGTAACTCTTACACAAAGATAAAATTTTTAGATTTTTGTATTTAAAATACTGGTTATCAAAAGAAAAACCCAGATGTTATTTGTTTATGTTTCTGCTTGAGGTACTGAATCTATTTCAAGTCATATTTCTCAGTATTGATATACTTAATTTTGCTGAAATAATAACACACTAACTTTAGCTACTTTTTTTCTCAGTGTGTCTCCTTGTCGCTCACCATTTCCGCCTCATTTCACTTCTCATCTTTATTTCTTTTTCTTTGGTCTTCTTTTACTTTAGGGATTCTTTCAATTTAGAAGTGTTCTTGTTTTCTGTTAATTACTATTCTTCTTGGATGTACACAGATATCCTTTTCCATTTCATTTGTGAATTCATCTCAGAGGCATTTTGTGTGTGCCTTTTACTCATAGCTTCTCAGAAGTCCCTTTCGAGGTTACTGATTTAACATGTCATGTACTATAAGGTTTGCATGGCATGGTGGCAGCTGACTTTGGTCTTTACAAGGATTGAAATGTTCACTCAACATGGATTGGTAGAATTTTTTTTTTCCTTAAACATTTCATCGCCTTGTAAACAAACAAAAGCAAACCCAAGACTCAAAACTGACATTACTATTGGTGCCCCTGGAAATAGCTACCTTCTCACTAAAGTAGATTTTGTCATCCAACTTTATGTGTTGTTGAACACACATGGTGCTGTATGAGCACTCACTCACTAGTCTAGAAAACATTGCTGTGACCAGTTACCAGAAAAATAAATTCAGATTGCTCTTCACCTTCCACAGATGACCCTTCTGAAAGCCATTTGAATTCATTATAAATTATAGTTATATTAGTGTGACTTTAATTCACTTGTAATCTGAACTTTATGTGCAATGCATTTTTTCCCGTGTTTAATCATTTTTGAATGCTAAATCATTTTTTTTTTTTTTTTTTTTTTTTTTTCTTGAGACGGAGTCTTGCTCTGTCACCCAGGCTGGAGTGCAGTGGCGCAATCTCGGCTCACTGCAAGCTCCGCCTCCCGGGTTCAGGCCATTCTCCTGCCTCAGCCTCTCCAAGTAGCTGGGACTACAGGCGCCCGCCACCACGCCTGGCTAATTTTTTGTATTTTTAGTAGAGACGGGGTTTCACCATGGTCTCGATCTCCTGACCTCGTGATCCACCCACCTCGGCCCCCCAAAGTGCTGGGATTACAAGCGTGAGCCACCACGCCCGGCCAAATGCTAAATCATTTGCAAACAAATGGCTTGTCCTTGGGAAAGAATTTAAGGCTGAAAGTACATTAAGTGCCATCTGGGTATCTGTGTCAATGGTTTTGTCACTACATATGTGTGTGTGTGTGCATATCACCTACTTTATCACATTTATTTGATAAAATTGATATGCAATCTCTAAATCATTGTGTCTCCAACTTGTGTTATACCACAAATACAAATTTTTGTCCTAAAATTGGTGGTACCCTTTGTAAAACTAGAAGTTCTCATTTGTGCAAAGGAAGGAAAAATAAAACAAGAAACAAATTCAATAAAATAATTAAAGGTCAGATTTCTTTTATAGCTGCTGAGTTCCTTTATTTCCTTTCCATCATCCTCACATTCCCAAATCTCAACAAAGTTAAGAAATTAAAACACACATCATGAGATCATATGTTCACCTTGTTCAGGAACTGAAGGATTACATATACAAGACTATACCTTAATAAGTAGAGGGAGAAATAGGAAGATATAAATAGAATATGAAAATTTATTATAATGCAGTTCTATTCTAAAGTGTTTCCTAGGCAGGCTAAGAGTATGTTGCCAGGAAATTTTAAGAGACCCACTCCATTATATAGAAGAGGATGTGTGTAGATCCCTTAATTCTGAAATGTTTAGAACTGAGTACAACAGGTCTTTGAATAACGACGTTTCATTCAATGTCATTTCATTATAATGTTGATGAGAAAAAACAAATTGATTCCAATTGGGGTTCACTGTCTGTGTAGAGCTTATATATTCTCCCCATGTCTGCATTGATATTCTCTGGATGCTCCAGTTTCCTCTCACTTCCCAAGGCTGTGCATGTGAGGTTGATTGACGTGTCTATGTGGTCCCAGTCTGAGTAACTGTGGGTATGTGTGAGTGCACCTGCAATGTGACGGCGTCCTGTCCAGGGCTGGTTCCCACATTGCGTCCTGAGCTGACAGGATAGGCTGCGGTCAACTGCAACCCCAAACTGAAATAAGTAGGTAAATAATGATTTTACTAGCTTTTATTAATCTTAAACGTATGAATAGCTGAAATTTATTTCAGCATTTAATATTAGAAGTGTTTTGATCTTTATTTACAAGTTTGTTGACGTTTTAGTTACCAAAAGCCATAGAAGCTTAACTCTTTTGATGTCAACCTATGGTAAAATGGGTTTCGCTTACTGTATTTTTGTACCAATTAACCATCCCCAATTTATCCCCCCGTATGCGTGTATCAAAACATCACGTGACCATAAATATATATACCTATGACCAGTTTTCAAGCACCTGTCGATGATGTTAAGTGAAGACTTATTGTAGTCCTTTTTTGGCATAACAAAAATGTGTGTGTTTTGTTCAAGATTGGAAAAGTTCTTTGTGTAAAGAACTAGACAGTAAATATTATAGGCTTTGCTGGCCATATGTAGTCTCTGTCTCTCCTTCATCTACTCATTCTTCTTCTCCCCTTCCTTCTCCTTCTTTAAACACTTCCAAAATGCCAAAACAATTTTTAGCTCTCAGCCATATGAAGCAAGCCATTGATTAAATTTGGCTTGTAGGCCCATAAAGTGTGAATTCCTTTACATCATCAGAATGCCGCATATATATGAAATGTTATCTATGAGAAATTAATGGTGCTCCCAGCAGAGAGAAATTAGCCTAAGTTAAGTTTGGGCTTTGGAATTCAGGGGAATGCCATGCACAAAAATGCTCTGCTTTTAAAACTAGTTACTAACAGTCCATTTCTGATATCAGAAATACATGAAAACTACCAATTGAATGGACATTATTCACTACTTTAGTGCTGCTACTCATGTGTGGTGGAAAAAGAATCCAGAAAGTTTTCCTGTCCATTTGAACATTCATGCAATAAAAATTTCCAAATCTTTTTTTGAACACATTTTTATCTGATAGTTCTCTTGTGTACTTTATAAGTACCTTTTGCTGCTTATTCTCAGTAACTGTATCGAAACAATCTGTTTTCCTTTATCAATCAAAATAAAATAAGAAATTTAGCTTAATACTAATATTAAGCTGAAGTGCAAGATATATGAAAAAGAGAGAAAAGAAGCAGGATAAACTGACCTTTTGATAACTGCAGAGGACAGCAGATCAAAGACTGGACTTTAACATCTTACATTTTCAGAATCTATCACAGTAAGTCCACTGGGTCCAGAAATAGGTTTTAATCCTAGATTGAAATGACTCACAATGCTGTCATGACATTGAGTTTGATGGAAAAAGTGAAGTTAAAGTTTTTCTCAATATTTTTTTAAAATCAATGATTGATTTAACTATAAAATGGACTGATTCTGAAGAACTCATTCTGACGTTGGAGGTGAAAACGCTTTTACTCTAATCATTAAAATCAATTTCTCTAGATATCTGACTTTATTCTGCTTTATAACATAAAGAATGAAACTATATTTATTAATGAAGTGTAATCTAGCAAAGTGGCATAAGCATAATTATCAGTCACTTACTAAAGTTGTGTGTTTTTTTCCATTGCATGAAAACCCTGCCTTGTTTTAATTTTTATTGACTCTTTAAAAGCAATTTTAGGTTTGTAGAAAGAAGTGAATAAGCATTCACACGTCATCCTCAGCCTCTACCCCAATTTCCCCGATTTTTAACATCTTGCAATAGTGTGGTACATTTGTTATAGTTGATGAGTCAATATTGGTACATTATTATTGACTAAAGTATGTAGTTTGTATTAGAGTTTACTCCTTGTCTTATGAATTCTATAGGTTTTGTGAAATGTGTAATGACAAATAATCCTCATTACAGTGTCATACAGAAAAATGGATTCACTCTCCTAAAATTCTTCCTTGCTCCATCCATTCATCGTTTCCTCTACTAATTTATGTAGAAGATAAATTAGTAGATTGAGTTGATGGTTATAGCAGTTTAAAGCACAGATAGAAAACTAGATTGACCTACCTACCCAGACTGTGCTTCTCACTCTCACTGTGCCCTTTCTTAACCTTTGGAAATGCTTTTATTCATATATAAAATAGGCTATAACTTCATATAGTTGTATTACAAAAAGTTAATGCACAGAAAAAGACTTGTGCTAGGTATATGGTTTCTTCTCAGTTAAATGGAAGCCATTGCATGTGTTTGTCAATAGAATTCGTCATACTTTATCTCACATATCTTTACGTCATTGTTGGCACATGACATGTTTAGACTGCACAAATCTCCTCCAAATCCCTAATAGCCACTGATCTCTTTACTGTCTCCATAGTTTTGCTTTCTCCAGAAGGTCATGCAGTTGAATCATACGGTATGTAGACTTTTCAGACTGGCTTCTTTCACTTGGCAATATGCATTTAAATGTTCCTGTGTGTCTTCTGTAGCTTGACAGAATACTATTCCATTGCCTGGATATACCACAGTTTATTTTTCCATTCACTTCCTGAAAGACATTTCGATTTTAGTGATCATGAATAAGGCTCCTGTAACATTCATGGGAAGAAGGCTTTTGTGTGCATGTAAGTTTTCAAATCCTTTATGTAAATACCGGGAATGTAATTGCTGGGTTGTGTGGTAGGGTATGTTTAGTTTTATAAGAAACTGCCAAACTGACTGCCAAAGTAGCTGTACTATTCTGCATTCTCACCAGCAATGAATAAAAGTTCCTGTTTCTCCTCACATTTGCCAGCTTTTGGTATCATCAGACTTTTGGATATTGGTCATTTTAATAGTCATGTAATAATATCTCACGGTTGCTGTGACTTGCAGTTCCCTAATGATACATGACTAGTAACTTCAAAATCCCCATTTGACAGCTGTATTTAGACCTTTGGACTATTTTTTAAATGAGTTGTTTTCTTTCTTATTTTCGAGTTCTCTGTATACTTTAAATACCAGTAATTTATCTGATATGTTTTGAAAATGTTTTGAATATGTTTTGAAAAAATTTTCTCCCAACCTGTGGCTTTTGTTTTCATTCTAAGCACAGTTTGAATAACAAAAGTCTTTAATTTTAATGATGCTCAATTTCTCAATTTTTTCTTTGTCTAACCCAATAAATCAGAAAGCTTTTTATCATTTCACATGACTTAACATTCAGGCAAGGTCTATATAGGCCCCTTTCAAACAGTCATAAAGTTTAGAAGCTCTGACCTCACAAACAATAACAACGACAACATAGAAACAAAAATGACAGCTTTCGATGTTGTCTCAGTAATTTCTCAATTCAAGAACAGATTACTGAGCTTTATAAGCAATACGTATAGATATCAATTTCACAATAAAATACCTTATGATATTTATCAAATCGCCTTAGTTTTGGTCACTTATTACTATTAGACTAAAATGTAATTTGTCAGACATGAGAAATCTTTTTGTAGTATTTTTTAGAGAACCAAGTATTTGTTTTAGCCTTTTCAGTTCTTCCCTTGCTATTTCTCCAGTATAGTCATTCCAATTGTCTCTATAGATGTATTAATACCAGGTACATAATAAACACAATTATCTCCCACGTGTACCCCAACCCCATTCCCTGTTCATGCAGTCAACATAAAGGAAGCAGGTCAAAAGGAAGCAGGTCATGTACCCTGTGATGTGCTGGGTTGTAAGGAAAGGTACACAATTAATGTACCATGTCTGAGTTTTCTTCTTCTCTGTATTTGTTCCATTTAATGCATGTATGTTTTTTATTCCTCAGGCCTCTCCAGTCCTAACACACTCAGGGATACTTGATACAGCTGTAAGGCTGTCTTTATCAGGTACCTTTGGGTTACCCCCAGCCAGGTGTGGGAAATAGAGGAAGTGAATGTCTGTATCCTCATTAAGTATCACACAGAGCAGAAACATAAAGAAGCCTGTGCCATGAATGGGTCTCTTCTTTCTCCAAAAACCACCTACCCCTTCAACTCCCACTGCTTAAAGGAAAATCTTTTATTAGTCTCCCCATTTTCTCCTCAAACTTGCTTTAGCAAAGCAGTTCTTAAACCTCTGTTAATGTATGTCCCCACCCCTAACTCAACACACAGTCTCATGTCACATCACAGAAAAGAAGTTCAAAACAAAACAAAACAAAGCCACAGTCTTATAAGAAAAATAGGTAAGTTTTACAAAAGTTGTGTACTGTATCTCTGCTTTGAATTTTGTCATTGGCCAAGGATAGTAAAACTCTTGGAAAACTATAAAACAGGAACTTACTTAATATATTTTACCCAAGATTTTTCAAACATTTTTGGAAGGATACTTATTAACATCTTGCAGAGGTAATGTTACATGAAAAACTTAGCATAAGACCAATCAGGTATTCTATGCAATAATGCAGATATATGAAAAAATAATATAATGAAATAAATGACTTTTCAAAAGGTATTGATCCTAGATCCACATTCTTTTTTTGGTTCAGGTGAGGCAATTAGAATGTGAAAAAAAGAAGCATAGAACAACTGTGTAATGAGAGGGACGAATGTTCCTGGGTGGAAAGTTATTAGAAGATAAATTAGTAGATTGACCCTTTTGCTGTCTACGCAGGTTTTTTTTTTTTTTGCTAGTACCAATAGAAACAAATTCATTTTATGGTTTGTGTCACTGGAAATGTATAACTTAGTGGTAGCTATATAGCAAACTTTCAATATGTAATAATAAGAGATTAGATGTAGATTTAATATCATTATTTAATTTATTTGCTTGAATACCCGTGAGGAATTTCCACTTAAGCTCTCGTTTTCCAGATGAGTGTTTAATTGAATTCCAGAATTCATTTTGAAATAGAACTTTGTGTAGAATATGAATTTCTTTGCAAGAAGAATCATTTGTACACTTGGGTTTGAGAGCAGTTTAATGTCAATATAACTTCTTTCCAGGCTTTCATTTCCTACTTTTTGATATGGGAATAATCTCATGGCGTGATTGTGAAAGTCTTAAAAGATAATGTTTGGGGGGAGGGGAAGGGATAGCAATAGGAGATATACCTAATGTTAAATGATGAGTTAATGGGTGCAGCACACCTACATGGCACATGTATACATATGTAACAAACCTCCACGTTGTGCACATGTACCCTAAACCTTAAAGTATAATAAAAAAAGATAATGTTTGCAAAGATACTCTGTGCACTCAAAGCGTGCTCTATGAACTTCATTACCGTTCACACTTTGGGTTTATGAGGCTTCCATTTGCTGGCAATTGAAATGTGACTCTGAGTTAGATGCCGTGGTGTGGGAGATGATGTTTATTGGAGTTTAAAGCACAGATAGACAACTAGATTGTCCTGCCCACCCAGACTGTGCTTCTCACTCTCACCGTGCCCTTTCTTAACCTTTGGAAACACCTGTATTTATATATAAAATAGTTTCATATACTATTTTATACTATATACTTCATATAGTTGTATTATGAAAAGTTAATGCACAGAAAAAGACTTGTGCTAGGTATACGGTTTCTTCTCAATTAAATGGAAGCTATTGCCTGTATTTGTCAATAGAATTCATCATACTTTATCTCACATATTCAGTGCTTTACATCATTTTTGGCACATGGTATGTTTAGACTGTGCAAGGGTTAATTACGCCAAATTTATCTATCTACAGTTAATATAGCCCAAGGTACCTTGTTTAGCTGAGCCAAAGTTTGTATTTATTAAAAATGTAAATTTATCTTGAAGTGATGCCTGATCTCACAGAACTATGGGTTCCAATCTCTAAATCACTGTGATCAGTAGTAAAACTATGTACTCTGTGTCTGTCCTACTAGCTATATTGCCGGAATCTGGAGCATGACTTTTGGGTCTTTCTGTAATGCCTTACCTCTCATCAAAATTCACAAAATTCACAAGACCTGCTCTCTGGATTGTGAGACTTTTGCATTACAAAGAAAAAGGTGCTGTCCTAATGGCATTCCAAAGCCATTTGAAATGAGTTGCTTTCGTTTCCAGGGAGTCATTTTTATGTTGGTTATCATTACTTTACCATTACCTTTTAATTTGGAAATGTTAAAATCCATTGCCATGCTCCTTGGAATATAAAGATCATATAGGGTCATTGAGATGAGTCTGAAAGTATGAGTCACTGGAGACCTTCTAGTGGGATAATGTTGTTAATATTGCTGGTATTCTATTCTTCACGTTTCCTCCAGTAAAATGTAAAGTGACCAAAATATAAGCGTCACGCAGGCAAAGATTCTTTTATTTGTTCAACGAACACTGCCTTCACATAGTAGTCAGTTAATATTCACTACTAGAATGCATGTTGAATGGCATCTCTTTTATTTGCCATTAGCGTTGGTCCACTTTATAGCAGTTGGACAAAAAAATTGGACAAAGTGTGTTGATCTTTTATGAAAAAATAGATATCTCTTTCTTTCTTTCATTGTTGCGTTTTCTGTGGGCAAGTTGATAGACACTGTAGTCCTGATGTTATTTTAGGGCATACAGTTGAAGTTACTAGATCTTTTAGAGTTTATTTAATTATAATATGAAGCTTTGAGTTTCTGTTTCGTTATTAAATAATTTATTTTATGATAGTGTTGCTTAACTTAGTGTGCAAGGCCTACAAATAAACCTAATAAATATCTTACAAACTACCTTAAAATAAATCTAACATTTTTTACTGAAATATTTTTAAACATGTTGAAGTTGGAATGCCACGTAATTGTATACACACACACACAAAACACACACACACACACACACACACATTAGGTTTTCATTTGGTTTCTTTGTTCCTATTATTGAAATTCCTATGCTAATAACCATATCAATTTATGAAACTCATTTTGAGAAAAAAGGCCAAAATATAACTCATTTTTAAAATGATTTTCTCTTAATTTATAATGTAATACTTTAATAAAATATGGTAGGGCAATTTTGTATAAATATTTATGCTAAGTTTTCTACATAAGTTACTGCATATAGTCTAGTTTTTAATAGAAGGGTTTTTTTTTTTGCTTCAGTATCCACTTTAAAGTCAATGACATTTAGTGTTTTCTACTTTACAGTTCTAAGTTACTTTTGCTTAAAAAGTCATCTGACTTTTAAGTTAATGTCCAACTTGATTACTATCTCTCTGTATCTCATCGATGTGTTCTTGAAAGTAGTTAGATTTTGAAAGACATTACTAAGAGGGCTTTTTCTCATCTTTGGAGAGTAACTTGGGGTAAATGGTTGTCTTTCGTCTTTGTCCTCCCCTCTACCCGCAACTCCCTATCCCAGATCATTAGCTGAACTTGTGTGCTCAGGTTAATGTTCTGTTTCACCTTTCTTGTCAAATTGCTAGAGACAACTCTCTTCAGTTATATAATGTACACACAGAATCTCATCTTTTTAATCTCTCTCTTTTAAACAAATGTGTTCACCCTCAGATTTGCTGTCATTTAGAACAGGACTTCCTATTAGAAATATAATAATTTTCATTCATGTGGAATCTTCAATACAAAAAAACCCAGAAAAACACATATCAATGGTTTGCTTGTGTCATGCTGATAGTTGGGGGACAGCTGATATTAGAAAAAGTGACACTATATTTCTGAACACAAACCTTGTTTCATCTTAGAATTTGGTGTTGAACCAATTTTGTACCTCAGTGCTATAAACCTTAATGAGTTGTTAATGTGTGATTAACTGCCTTGGCCAAACTCAAAATCTTATTCACACATACAATACACACAGAGAACTTATTTTTATTTGTTCAGTCACTCCTTTAGTCCTTCATTTATTTCACAAACATTCATTGACACTTACGTGGCAGCACTCTTATAAGAATAGAATATACCCTGTTAAATCAGACATGATACTTGCTTTTGTGGAGCTTATGCTTTAATGGAGAAACAGAAAGTCAAGCAAAACCTCAAACTATATAACTTTAAATTGGATATGTGCTAATGAAGGAAAATGTGGCACTGTAAGAAAAAATAATAGGGAGTTAAAGGATAAATAGGAGTTTGGTGGATGAAATTTATGAAGGGCTGAAGATTTAAAACAAAAGAAACTGATGCAGGAGGGTGCAGCTTTGGAGTCAAGAATGAAGTTCTAGGAAATAGCAAGGAAATGGTAGGAGAGGAGGTCAAAGTAGGTAGGATTTTATATATTATCAATGGGAAAATATTGAACAACCCTAAGCAGAAACGCAATGATATATGTTCATCTTCATTACAAATTCTTCTCTCTTTAGTAGACCTGTTTTCAGGCAAAATTTCATGAGAGAATAGTAACAAAGAGAAAAAAAGTGGTGTTCTCAGATTATCTCTAACTCACCTGATGACTTGAAGTTAAATGACCTCAACATTTTGTGAGGCTTTTCCTTCTTATAAAGTAAGGAGTTTAGATGAGGTGAGGTGTCCAATTTCATTTAGCTTCAATTTCCTGTAATTTGACAGCTGTCAAGTCATGCTTTGATTTGTTCTGTTTGTGAGCCAGAGTAACTTTAAGGCAGTATATTAACTAGGAGAACTATTTCTTTACTTTTAAACTTCAAAATTATGATGACGTAAGTATTTTAAAGAGCATTTAGAAAGTAGACAAATGAAAAATTTTTAACATTTTGGAATGCTTCTTTTATTTCTTTTTGAAACCTAGGTTTTTGGTGGTAGTGGTGATATTTATTTTTGCCAAACGAACCATTCCATGTAATTTTGTAGCATTTTGGGTTGATGACCACCGTAAGTCTAGTATTCCTATATGTGTTAAAACTTATCTTTACAATTAATGTATTTTCACTGAATTATTTAATTAAAAATTAAACTACGATTTCTAATACATGTTCAGTGAGATATTATTAGGCATTACCTGAAAGGGATTTCTGGAGAAAGAAAGAATTTCTGGTTAAAAGGAGTTGAGCAGGTTTTCCTAGAGCGATTCTCTCGGTCTCTAGGATGGAGCTACAGCATAAAATATCCTCCTAATTTACTTCACAAATTAGCCCTTAGATTTCATGAATTACTTATAATTCTTTTTGTAGACCACAGTTTCTTTGCTCTTCAGTATTTCACTTGCTTATGTGAGTTTCTAAAACTAAGTTTAATTTTGGAAATTCTTAATTTTATGTTTATATTTTGAATTTTGTTTAAAATTAAGTTTAGTAAAAAGCTAGGTTTTTATTTCTACCTACAAATTCAGTGTCCCGTCAATAGAAAAAAAATTCTCAATAATATTTTGAAGTTACTTTAGTCTTTGTCATTAAAGAATAAAAATTTACCAGGCAGAAATGCCCCAGAAGCTACCTATGGAGGAAATATAAATATTATTATTACCTACTAATATTAATATACAAAATAGTCAATTATGTGTATAGAAGTTAAATGTATATAAAAGTTAAATATTTATAAATGATACAGGACTCACGTGTTTGTATGCTCTGACTGCTGTGCAGTCACAGTCTTATAAATTGATAAACAGAGTTTGCAGTAAAGAAGGAGTTTAATGATTGCAGGACAGCTGAGTGAGGAGATGCGAGCACCCTCAAATCTGTCTTTCCAGAGAGTACTTGGTTGGGGTGAAGGGATTGTAGAGGGCCACGGGCTGGATAAATGGGGTCACTGACTGGTTTGGGTTAGGGGGTTTAAATCACCAGGATGTGGAAACTTCGCCCTTTAGTGAGTCAGCTTCTCCTGGAGCCCTTCGGAGGAGCTGATGTCAGTAGTTTCACTGGTATGTAGGATCTGAAAGAATACCTCAGAGAGAAAACTTAACACTTCACAATGCTCAAGTTGTTATCTATGAGTAGTTAAGTTTAACTATAATCTTGTGACAGGATATAAATGATTGTGGGGCTGTACCTAATAAACAATTATGAGGAAGCAGGACAGATAGCAAGTTAACTTAATGTTTAAGACTGGATGTGTTGGAAGCTTATTTTTATTTCATCCCCTCCCTCCTTTCCCAAATAATTTTATAAAGATTATAGGGGTGGTTTATATATATATGTATAAATAACTTCTAATATTTTATCAGTTAATAAAAGCTCACATTTTCTAGACATTTTTGTTGATTAAGCTAATAAGATGGCTTTTACCAATGGATCTTGAAATGTGGTATGCTAAATGAATTTCTGTTTTCAAAAAGAATTGTGCATGATCAATAATTCACTAAAACAGTAGGCAAGTAAACTATATCACTAAGACAGTAGGCAAGTAAACTATATTTTTAAATTTACTAGTGGTGTAATCTTGAGCAAGTCACCTGACACTTCATGCCTTAATTTATAAAAGAAAAAAGAGAACTTCCTAAATTACAGAGTTGGGTTCAAATATGAATGAGAAATAGAAATATGAAGGTATTGGAAATATTAGAAATAGGAATATGAAGGTATCTGCTATAGTGTTAGTGACTGACATGTACTTAACTATCATTGACAAAATTATTATTCTTTTCTTTTTTGAAATAATGGAGACATAGTAGAGAAGATTTTGTTAATTTGAGGTGTTTTAACTCTTTATTCAGTAAGTTCTTTGTAAAAATTTATAGGAAGAACTGAAGGGATATAAAGGGTTCATAATAAACACAGCAGATGATTTCTGATCCTTAAATCCAGAAACTGGGCCCTAGTCTATTTTACTTTCTTATTTCTTGCAAACTACCTAGAAAAAGTTGGAGAATGGCACTATTTTTTTTTATTGATCTCAGCTTCAAAAATTTCAAAATGTAGTTTTTCATTAGTAGTAATTCAAGCTAGAACATATAATATATTCAACATTACACTAAGTGATTTACTTTTATATAAGTTATTTCATTTAACCTTAAGAATACTTCGTGGATATATTTATATTTACTTTTACAGATTAATAGATTGTTATTAGCAGAGTTTGGGTAACTTGCCGAACTCTGATACATTGCTAAGGAGTGATTCACCTATAATTGAGCCAGGTTTCTTCTAAATACTATGCTCCACTGTAAATATATGAGATTACAGGTTAAAGTTTGAGAATTACTTCTAAGTAATAAATAGCTCACTCAATTTTAATATCGATTCTGGTAAAATTCTTTATAAAGGGTTTAGCATTCTTTATAATGTTTGGGGTTGGGTCAGGGAGAAGATAATGAAAAGAGAACAGAGCAGATAAGAAACATTTTGCACATCTGACTTCCAAACTGATCCTCTAAATAGATTTTTTTATGCTATCTCATCAAATTGAAACTTTTTGATGGATATAGAAACAAAAAATATTGTATTAAAAATATTGAGAAAGATTGAGGAGAAAGAAAATTTTTTTGAAGAGAATCAAACTATAGTATTTTAGGTATATTTCTGTGTGAATCTTGAAAGTAGGGAAAGAAATATGTCAGCAAAAATACTAGAAGTAATTTATTATTTGATTGTCACAAAAACATTGATTGAACTTGCAATCACTAATCTAGGATGCTCTTGCTCTGACTTATATTCCTTGCCCAAATATTCCAAACCATGACCTTGTATTAATAAAAGAAGACATTCAAGTAGTATATTGATAGTTTACAAGCACTTAGAATGTATATTTTGAAATTTTCTGGTGATCTGACGAGTGACTTTGAGTCTCAAAATTAGAGAAGTTTCTAATAATTCTGGATTAAATAAAATGTGAGGGAGTTAATCTTGAAACAAAAGGAAAAGAACTCATCCATACAAGGAAAGGACTTTGTGATTAACACCTGACTTTTCATCAGAAACAATGATAGTCAGAACACAATGGGATAGCACATCCAAAGTGCTGAAAGAAAGAATAAGTGTCTTGTTCTGTTTATGTTACCAAAGTTGTAATGTGCGTAGGATTTATATTTAAAGGGGAAAAACTTTAAGGGGAATTAGACATAGTCAATGGAAAGAATATGACCAATAATGTGTTCTAGATCTGGCTTGGTTAGATATAACGCGTTTAACTTTGGATAATTCAGGAATCCTTTGCAAATCTTTGTTTCTTTGCCTCCAATATAACTGGGCTGGAGTCAACACTAAAAAGCTTGAACTCTCAATATTGTGTATATCTGTTATTTCAAGTTATCTTTGCCTCCGATATAACTGGGCTGGAGTCAACACTAAAAGCTTGGACTCCAAATATAGTGTATATCTGTTATTTCAAGTTAGTATATTTTATGTTTCCTTCTTGATGAAAGCTTGTCTTATTTTGTTCTCTACAGTCTGTATTTTTTTCTTTTCATAGTTCTGCAGCAATTGTTTTTGAAATATAAAAATAATTCTTTTGTGCTGTGTGAAAATATGCATCCTTTTATTTCAGCTGCCAGACAGATGTGTTATTTCAAGTGGGAGACTATGATTTTTCTCTATAGATGATGGGTGGGATTTTGTTGTTGTTGTTGCCATTTGTTTGTTTGTCTAACTTTACTAGTAGGTAGATTATTTGAATGACTGATCTGATTAACCATCATTCCTTCTAAATCTGTCTCCTTTCCTTCAGGTCTCTCATCTGAACACATTAGAAATTCTCAATACAGTTGGAATTGTGCCCAGCTAAATCCATCTGATTTTTGTTTTTAAAAATGGCAAGTTGATATAACATTTCATCATACTATATAAAATAGAAAAATCAGAACAAAATGTAATTGACAGTTTTCTGAGTGTCTTTTAGCTTAAGTTTTGAAATTGTTTTTGTCTATTTTTATTTAGGGTCTCACTCTGTCACCCAGGGTGGAGTGCAGTGGTGCAATTATGGCTCACTGTACTCTTGATCTCCTGGGCTCAAGCAGTCCTCTCAACTCAGCCCCCAAGTAGCTAGAACTACAGGTGTGTGCCACCACACCCAGCTTTATTTTTTATTAAAGAAAAACAATTGTAGACCTTAGCTTTCATTATGTTGCTCTGGCTGGTCTTGAACTTCCAACCTCAAGTGATCCTCCCACCTTTGCCTCCCAAAGTGCTGGGATTAAAAGTGTGAACCAACTCACGAAACTGTTTTTTAAAATTATCATTAGAATACTTGATAAAATAAAATAAAATAAACATCTGAAAATGATTCTGACATAGTTGGGTGCTGGCTTTAAAAAGTCCATTATGTCCGTTTTCTAAGGTGGCACTTAAACACATGCACACACGCACAGACTGGGTGGCTTAAACAACAGATATTTATTTTCTCACAGTTCTAGGGGCTGTAAATCCAAGGTCAAAGTGCTCCTCTGAGGACCATGATGGAAGGATCTGTTTTAGGCCTCTCTTCTTGGCTTGTAGGTGTCTGCCTTCATGCAGTTGTACTTCTGTGCATGCATGTAGCTGATTTTTACCCCTTTCCAAATTTTATTTTATATGGACTTCATTTTTGTTGGATTGGAACCCACCCTGAGGGCCTCATTTTAACTGAATTCTTATTTAAAACATCCAAATATGGTTACTTTCAGAAATACTAGGCTTTAGAATTTCACCATATGAATTTGGAGAGAGGGGAGCACAGTTCAGCCCATAACTAACACACGGTAAGTAACTATTGACCAAGTTACTCATGTTACTCAAGAGAGATAATTCACTTTTTTAATACAAAGCAATTTTTTTCCTCAGTAGGTGTAAGAGTGTGTCACACAGAAGTAGCATTTTAACATATAAGATACGTAGCTGAGCTGTAAATATAGGAGACAGTATGATAATTTTTACATTTCAAATTCTCTGCCTGCATTAGAATATTTTTGCAGAATGTGTAAAACAATCTAATGAATTGATTGGAATGTGTGGGAACAAGAAATATGGTTGTGGTTTTTACATAAAGCTTTTATATAGTTCCTTTAAAAATATAATTCTCATTTACCGATTTCCCTAAGGTAATGGGTATATTTTGTTTAATTATTTTTGATCCCTTGATTTTTCTGACTATGGTTCACAAAAAAACCATAAGATAAAGTACCATCCTGTACCTTATTTTCATTCGACAGTTTTTTTCTGCTAAATTAATATTTTGTATATTTTTATTTTGTATATATTTGGTATAATTCTGTTAATATTTTATATATTTTGCATATTTGTATATGAGATGCAGATGCCTTAGACAACATGAAAATATCTTTGAACATCCCTATTTTACCAAGGAAGAAAGATAAGCAAAGAACATGATTTAATAGATTTTAGGATTAACTGGTAAGTTACACGAGTTTCAATTTCCCAGAACTCTAATATATATCCCTGCATTCTTATTATGAAATATACAGAAAACACCATTTTGTTGCCCATTGTTACATTTATTTATATTGTACACATAATCTCAAAGTTTATATTTTGCCACCATTTATGCATGAATTTTTCATGACAAATATTCCTAAGTATTCCCATTATAGGTATATGTTTCCCAGAATAGTGGTTTCAGGATGTCGTACTATTATCCAACTGTCAATTTACTTATTTATTTTATTTATTTTTTCTGTTTATTTTTAAGGCTAAGTGCGAGTGGAAAAGAAAACAAGAAATCTGTAACTGGTTGTGATTAATTAGTTTTGAACACCACTACATTTGGACTAGCCTGCTAATTTATTTTTCATCTATACTTACCTCATCAGCACTCCCTAATTCTTGCTTATCTTAAGCAATTGAAATTTTCACCCAAGCTTTAACCTAGTTAGAAATATATTTTTCTAAAATTCAAACTCCATACTGTTGAGGCCATACCTTTCTGAAATGCAGTAATATTTTCACTACTGTTTAAATCCAAACATTTCTAACTCTGTGTTGCAGATATGGATATGAAGAGGCTACTGCTACAAGTTTATACAGGCTGGGTATTTTGCACTTTAGTGACTGATTACTGTTTCTTTAGGAATGGACATATTTGTCTTGTTCTATAGTTACCATTCATTGAATTGTTAAATGTGCGGTCAATATTGTATATGAGCTATTCAGATATGTGTGACGTGCACGTGCACAGAGATCTTTGTCCTTTGTGATTAGTATAACTGTGCATACACATCTTTTTGTGAGTCTCTTGGTCATTCAAATTCAGCTACTCATCCTGTACTTTATCTTCATGCAACAGTTTTTTTTCTGCTAAATTAATATTTTGTATATTTTTATTTTGTATATATTTGGCATAATTCTGTTAATATTTTATATATTTTGTATACTTGCATATGAGATGCAGATGCTTTAGACAACAAGAAAATATCTTTGAACATCCCTATTTTACCAAGGAAGAAAGATAACCAAAGCACATGATTAATAGATTTTAGAATTAACTGGTAAGTTACACAAATTTCAATTTCCCAGAACTCCAATATATATCCCTGCATTCTTATCGTGAAATATACAGTAACAAGGAATGAAATTAATGTATTAAAGTATCTTAATCTATCTAATTAAATGGTATTTTGAAAAGGACTTTAATGCTCTTTTGACATTGAAATAAAGTGAGTTTATCTTGAGATTCCATAAGATAATGAAGAGCTGGTAATTACATCTTTACATTTTATTGCTCTTTAAATGGCAGAATCTTCATTATTTCTGCAAGAGGTCACAAACATGTTCATCTTAACTTGACTATTATACAAATAAGGCTTTATTAATACATCTATAGAAGTAGCCAAATCACTTTGCCTAAATAACTTTTTTTTTAAAGAGACATATGCAAAAAAACATGAATGTATCATGAATTAATTTGTGCATGGTTTCCCTATAAAATAGTCACAGTAGCAACCACAATTATGGTAAATTAAAAGTTGTAAAACTAAATGTTTTTACATCAACAGTTTTCTCTTTAATGCTGTTTTCAGTTTAATGCTGGCCTATTTTTCTGGGCTTCCATACAGACTTTATAATTAGTTGGATACAGTGGTTGTATGATTAATAAAATATAGACTAGTGCTGCCATGTTTGCATTTGAATCCTGCCTCAGCCACCCAATATGGTATGAATGACGTCAAGTCAGAACCTGCGTTTTCTCATACAGAAAAATAGTCATAGAAACAGCAATCTCATAATGTTGTGTGTTGGTTAAATAAGAAAGTTATGTAAAACTGTCAAAGCACAATAGCTACACATAACAGGCATTCAAGTATTAGTGCCTATATTCTGATCTCTGTTTCCCTCACTTTTCTATTCCCCCAAGTGATAACAGAAGCTACATTTAAAATCACTATTCCACTCTACGATTTCTGTTGTAGAAAAATAGAGAAATCTGTGTTTTCTTATGTAGTAACTTTTATCTGTATATCTTCTTGAGTCTCTGGAGTTGTATAATTTTCATATATATAATTAATTTGACCTCCGGTCTCTACAGATAGTTTATCAACACACTGCTACACATAGACCCAGGTCTTTGATTTCCACAATGTGTGTGTCTGCATGTGTATTTATTAATATGCTTTATGTTCTGGCTGTTGAGTTGATGGGAGAAAAGTGAAGAAATCATAAGTAAAATTTTTACTCCACGATAAGGTGCTGATTTTTCTTTTAAGGAGTATACCAATATAACTATTTAAACTTGGAACTATTAAGGTATCTTTTTTCTCTTTTTTGTAAGTATCTCAAGCTGAAATGACTGTCAGCAGGATGAGGCACATGCCAGTATATGCTGCCAATTTGAGATAGTTCATATCCCAGGACTTTTTTAGAATTGTCTATGTGCCAGTCTTGACAAAATTTCAGTTACTTGCAGAGTTTTCCTTTGTGCAGAAGTGAACTCAGTTCAGATATTTTGACTTCACTACTAAAAGTGTGTAAGTCAATTTTCTATAACTGGAGACAACTGAGTCAACTTTTAAAATAATCCTAGGTGTCTCTAGGATTACTATATATTAACACAAAAAGGGTTATAACCACATACTACAATAATTAAAATAACATAAAATTACAAACAAATTCATGGCACTCAGACTTAATAGGTATGTATGGCCCTTACACATTTATTTATCCTAACAATTTGTTCTGATGGCAAAAACGTACCCAAGTAGGAAGAATAATGTTAGAAGGCATGGAGTAATCTTGCATTTTTCATTATAATTTCATATATAATTTCATTTTTCATATATAATTTTGTTTTTAATGCATAGTTACCATGCATTAAAAACCAACTTTCTTTTTAGCCTCTTTAAATAAACACATTTAACACAATCAAGATGGCAGAGATTTTCAGGGATCACCTTATCAAGTTGCCCATTTCTAAGAGTATTTGGAAGCAGATATTACTAAAAACAGTAGTTAGGGTGCCATAATTGCCTTGAGGTAATATTGACTGTAAGTATCTTCAGTGTCCAGAAGTTTTCCTGAAAAATAACTTCAAATATAAACTTCACGTGATAATTTACTTTCTTAAATTACAATAGTTTATTTTTGTTTCGTTGTTTTCGAAAATGGTTGCGATCAAGGTGACACATGCATACATGATCAGAGAGGCAGTTAATTAGGACGATAGATGCCTGAATCAAGATTTGCTGTTCTGTTTGTGTTTCATATGTTGCAAAAATAATATATTCACAGCAAAGTTACTGATGGTTTGGCTGTCAACGCTATGGATGTTATTACTGTCCCTCAGGCTTTGCTGATGAGTCTACATGTATCAGGTTGTCTCCTTCCTCTACTTATCTTCCGTCTTTGCCGCTCTAATAGGATCGAAGTAATTGTAAATCTCTCCCATTATTTTTTCAAGTTTTGAAATTTTTAGTGTATAAATTGTTAAGTTTTGATAACCTACATTTTAGTTTATTTACTTATTTTCATGGTACATATTTAAGGCATACATATATGCCATGAAATTATTACTAAAATCAAGCCAGTTAACATATCCATCACCTTTGATAGTTTTATTTTTATGTGATTGGCAAGAGCACCTAAAAAATATACTTTTAGAAAATTTTCAGTATAGAATACAATATTATTAACTATTGGTATCATACTATACGTTAGATACAACTTACTCATCCTACATGACTGCCAGTTTGTACCCTTTGATCTGCTTTTTTTCATTTCCTCTTAATCCTTATCCCTGATGACCACCATTCTACTGTTTCTGTATACTTGGCTTGTTTTTAGATAGCACATAGAAGTGAGATCATGAAGCATTTTTCTTTCCATGTCTGGTTTTATTTTACTTAGCATAATGCCATCCAGGTTCATCCATATCATCAAAAATGGCAATTTTAATCTTTTTTTAAGATTGAATACTATATACATAATATTTATACTATTATTACAGAGTTTATAAGATTATAATATATATTATAACTAGATATCATAATTTGTTTATCCAATTGTTTTCATAGCTTGGCTATTGTGAACTATACTGCAATAAACATGGGAACACAGATGTATCTTTCATAGACTGATTTCAGTTCCTTTGGGTGTATACCCAGCAGGGGGATTGTGGAGTCATACAGTAACTCTAGTTTAAATTTTTGAGGAACCCTCATACCGTTTCCCAAAATGGATGTATCAGTTTACATTCCCACCAGCAGTGAACATGGGTTTCCTTTTTCCACACCCTCATCACACTTCTCTCTTTTTTATATAACAACCATCCTAACAGTTGTGAAATGATATATTTGTTTTGATTAACATTTTTCTGATTAATGATGTTGAGCACCTTTTCATACACTTGTTGCCCTTCGTATGTGTTTTTTAAATAACGTCTATTCAGATACTTTGGCTATTTATCAGTCGGATTTTTTTTTGACATTGAGTTGTGTGAGATTTTTATTTCACATGTCAACCCCTATCTGACATATGGTTTGTAAATATTCTCTCCCATTCTGCAGGCTGTCTTTTCATTTTGTTGAGTGTTTGCTGTGCAGAAGCTTTTTATGCACTGCATTTTGATGCAGTCTCACTTGTTTATTTTTGCTTTTGTTGCCTGAGCTTTTGGTGTGATAGCTAAAAAACCATTGTCAAGGCCCATATCAAGGAGTTGTTTTCTCTGTGTTTTCTTCTGGGAATTTTATACTTTCAGGTCTTACACGTGGGCCTTTAATCCACCTTGAGTTGGTTTTGTGTACAGTCTAAGATAAGGGTCCAGTTTTATTCTTTTATATGTAGATAACCAGACTCTCACTGTTGCTTCTTCACAGTAACCATTCTTTGCCCCAATTTTGGCCAAGTGCCTTCTACACCACCTTCAAGTCTAAGTGCAACAGAAAATGCACCTTCTCAGGAAAGACATTTATTGTTCACTCATAATTCGGTCTTTAATAGACATATCCAATAGAATATACAGTTCGCAAGATTAAAAACAAGGTTTATATTGCTTCATAAGAAGCAAGCACATTTTTGAAGCACACGGTAATTCTTGACAATGAAACCTGCAACTCATTATGATTTTTAAGTTGTGTGAGATGTGGATACCCAGCATTTTCATGATGAGGCTGTGCTTTCTTACATTTTCAGTGATGAAGAAGACATGCCAACAGAGGGTTAGTTCCAGATAAAATGAAATGTTCCAAACAGTATGTATTGTTTATTTGAATCATCTGTGGGGGAAGGAAAGATAATTTTCCAAAGGACATTCCTCCTAAATTCTGTCTTAAAGTTGTTTGTAAGTAGAAGATTGAGTTTATATTACATTACAAGACCATAATGTCTTTATTAAATTCACTGTGCAATCTTTAATCAAATAAGTAAATGCATTATTTATTTCCAAGTTTGAAGCACACATTCTCTTCAGCTGAAATGCCAATTCTGGAGGAAAACATATCCAATTATATATGAAACTGAAGGCCATTTTTACTTTTTATTATTCTTGTAGCATTTAAAGACCAAAAGCCTGTCTTATATCTAGTTGCATGTTTTCAGGAAATATGCTTTTGGAAACTATTCTCATGAATATGAAATTAACCTCAATAAATAATTTATTTTTGAACTCTTATTTCTTGCTAATTAAATATCTTTGGCCAAAACATTTTTAATCCTCCTATTTGTTCTTTGAGAAATTTTGACAATAAATTCAAAACTTTTAATGGAGAATATTTAAAAGGTCTTCTTAGAATAAAAAGAAATTTTACTTTTTTTCTTCATCAAAGTTGTGTATCCCTATATTTCTAATGTTTAGGACATAAACAATTAGGTGTGATTATGACCACTAAATAACTAAGAACAATATACATTTTTAGATTTCAGGCTTTAAAAGTAAAACACTAGTTAGAATTTTATGGTTAAATCATGTTCTTTGTACCATGAAAGAAAAGAAAATCATCGTGTTGTATATCAAAATATAATAATGAGGTATCATCTCTCTCAGAGATCTCTGAACAACATCATAAAACCTGAACATGTTTCTTTTCAGTAATATTTGAGTGATGAAGGCATCAAAAACTTGGAACAAAATAAGATTAAAGCAGAATAATAGCTTAAAAATTAGGTCTAAATTCTAGTTCTCTTGCTTGTGGCAAAACTTTGGTCAAGTAAGTAACCTCTGATTTCTCATTGTCTTCATCGATAAAGACAGAAAAATTCAATTCATCCTACTTTGCCAAACTCTGTGAGAAAGCTGCATAACTTTGAAATTTTGTGGTAGCATAGAATGTCTTAACCATCTAGATTATTAAAAATTCATTTAAAAATTAGCTATTTTTTGAAGTACAAATTCTAATAAATTCTACAACTTTGAAAAAATAATTTTTCAAGTTTGGAAAACTTCAGGCTATGTGGCTAAATCAGAGGGCAATAGAGCATGTATACACCAATATATATCAAATTTTTCTTGTAACATTTTAGAGATTCTTAAGTTTTACAGAAGCTTATTCACAAAAAGGGTTGCTACAAATTCAGAAATATATCCTTCAGCCTCTTCCATTAATTAGAAAACATTATATAATCAGTCACACCTGTCCAAAGTACATAATAAAATATAGCATCCTAAATAAGTATTTGTTACTTTTATTGCTTATGTTGTGAAATCGAAGCTTATTGCAAAGTAAATCAAATAAATTATTCTGTTCTGTGCTTATAAAAGTGAGATTTCAGACCCAATTTTAGATAATTTGCCATCATCATGGAAACGGAAAAGGTTGCTAAGTCAGTTATTTGTTCTTTCTTTCCCGTCTCCTGGGGGTCCAGTAAATGATTATTGAAAAAGTGCTTATCAAAAAACTATTTTGAGCAACATAATTTAGAAGAAATATTATTAAGACACAAGCATTTTTAAGAGAGTTGTGAAATATTCATAGAAATGATCAATAAAATCAAAATGTGTGAAATACCACACAATAGTATACTTGATTGTTATGGGGGTGCAAAGTTAAAGTATTCTAAGGTGAGCGTGAAGTTCTGGAAAGTACTTTTTGGCCATTGACGAGGACTTTGTTTCAATGAAGGAAGCAAGAAGGGAGTGTTGAGGCAGGGACACTGGGCATCATGTTGAACAAATAGTAAAGACCAAAGACAGATTCTGGAAAATGGATGGCCTCTTGAGAGAAAAATTATGTTTGTGATACCAGCTTGACTTATTACTCTTATATAAGCAACTTCTAAATAAATGAAACCAAATTTGATTATGTTAGGGATTGCCTGGACAGAGACTTGGATTTTGGAGAAATTCAGGGCATAATTTTCTTGAATTCAAATCATGTAGATCATTGATTCTCAAAGAGTGGTCTTTGATCCAACAACATCGGTGTTACATTGAGACGTCAATTCTTGGACCCCCAGATCTGTTGAATCAGAAACTCAGGAAATCTCAGCAGTCTCTTTTGCAGCACGTCCCCTGGGTGACTCCATTGCACAGTGGAGTTTGAAAACCACTGCTGTGGACAAATAACCGAAGTCCCTCGAAGGCCGTCTGGCACTAGCTGTGGCAGCCTGTTAAGTGTGGCTCCTGCAGGACCATCCCTTGTTCACTCTATCTATTAAAGTTTAGTGGCAGATGGAAAGATAACAAATGATAGGGTACAATTTTGTATGTAAACCATAATCCGCGAAATAATCTATTTTCAATCTTCTAACTAGAAGGTACTTCACTCGAATTTAAGCTATTCTAAATAACAACATTTTTCTGAATTAAGAAGACATAGAGTCAAAGGACCAGGCAATCAATTACTAATTAGTGGTTAGTTAACAAGAAATAAATAAAACTATTATCAGAATGTCATTTACATAAGCAAAGCATAGCCAGGTAGGTAGATCCTATTAGAAGGATTATAAGATGAATAACTACACATCTATTCTGTAACACTAGAAATTATAAAAATGAAAAAAATTTAATTATCAAATGAACAAATATTGTAAGATTCCTTCACAGTGGTTTATCTTCATTATTGGAAGAGTGCTTTAGTACAAACTTTCTAGGCTCAGTTTGGCAGAATTTATCAAGAATTTAAAAAATATGGCCATTGACACAATAATACGGTTAAACAATCACCTTAAGGGAATAGAAATCTAATCCAAGAACTAAAGAACCAGGAACTGATAAGGCAAAAGGGACTAAGTGATGGAAAGAGCAAGAGGGAGAGATGTGAGACCTTGCACCAAAGATAAAACTTAAAACTACAACAACGAAAATTATGGATAGACACTGTTACCTGTATATGAACATTAAGGAAAAGTAACAGTCAAAATTTTGTCTGGAATAATAGAAATGTTGTAAAAACAGGAGAGTAAGAAAAGGAAACTGATTGTATAGAATGTGAAGTGTGATTGTGGATTCCTCTCTGATACAGAGGGTTCATCAAGCACTGACAAATAATTGTGTGTGTGTGGATAGACTTAAATTCCCACAAATCAGCACCATTTATTTTATGGCTACATGATGCCATAATATATAGACATAAAACCATGAAATCACAAAGCAAGAAATGAAATTCTACATGGAATTGTCAACTTTGTCAAAATAAAAACATGCCTAGAAAAAATGAAAAGTTAATTCAGCAAAACAATGCATAAGGCTGATTATCTCACACTGGCAGATTCATTGGTAATTACATAATAATAAATATTATTAGTATCATTATTGATTTGCAGCATAGTGTTGAACAGAGCACTCTCTAGAGCCTGACTAACTCACATGAACCTTGATCCCGTCACTTTGTGGTGAACTCAAGTAATTTAGCCTCTCAGAACCTCAGTTTTTCCATCTCTAAAATAGTGATAAGGTAATGCCTATCTTTAATCAGGGCTAAATGGATAAATTATTTATAGGGGTTGGGAAGGTGCTTGGTGT
This sequence comes from Symphalangus syndactylus, assembly GCF_028878055.3. Taxonomy (NCBI): domain Eukaryota; kingdom Metazoa; phylum Chordata; class Mammalia; order Primates; family Hylobatidae; genus Symphalangus; species Symphalangus syndactylus. The sequence continues at coordinate 2,858,031 of NC_072433.2, forward strand.
TGTAATTACTCAATAAATAAAATATCCAATAATTTTTTTAAAATAAAAGTATAAAAATTATGTAAGGTTTATAATCATAAAAATACTCGAATCCAAAGATATTTACAACACAACGATATATTCTTTTTAAAAAATACTAACATTTAGGTTAGCTAATATTTGGTGTCCTATATATGAACAACAACAACATAAGGCTACATGTGAAAGAACCAAGTGGATGTCCACTTCAATAAGAGTGAGGGGTCAGAGGAAGGTAAGTTTGTGCTTCGTGATAAATAGTGTTGCACGGAGGCAAGTTCAGGGACGTTTCTTAGAGGAAGTAATTTGGGCTATATGGAAGACTAATTGTAAAGTAAGGTTGAGAGCAAGGTTATTCAAATGCTGAAATATGATCCATGCAAAGTATGAAAATGTAAAGGGTTGTCCAGGTGGCAATGTGCAGATTTGTGGCCATTCGTGATGGCAGATATGGTTTTGTTTGCCATCTCTAGTTGAGTCTAGTACTGCTGATTTTGGCCAGACTATCCAGGAATTTGATGATCCAATTAATGAATCTGGTGTCGGAGTATAAAGATAGAATTAGGCTTTTAGGAAGACTAACGTGGCAATAGTGTGTGTTATGAGCGACAGGAAAGAGGAATTGCCCTACAGAAGGCCTAAAAGCCCAGAAACTAAAAAGGCAAGGAATAGTGATGGAAGGAGCAAGAGGGAGAGATGTGAGACCTCGCACCAAAAATAAAAATTAAAACAACAAAAAAAGTATAGATAGACTCTGTTACCTGAAAGCAACAGTGAAAATTTTGTCTGGAATAATAGAAATTTTGAAAAAACAGGAGAGTAAGAAAAGGAAACTAATTTTATAGAAAGAATGTTAATTTGATTTTGGATTACTGAAATGACAGCAGGCCATGGAAATGAAAGGAGCTAAGTAGCAGAGGGAATTGGTGATAGGAAGTTTTAGATGGAGTGGCTTCCGATTCATCAAATAAAAATAATAGTTGAGATTTCAGAGGTAGAAGAAAAGAGAAAATTTGAAGGCAGAAGATTATAATTAATTACCCAGGGTTAGAAAAAAATCGTAAAAATGAAGCCAGCAAAGATGGCGGGAAAGGGCTCATGAGTAGTTAAGGTAGGGATGAGGGAGGAGAAAAACCATGGTAATGTGGTTATATAACATGAGAATAATATGGAAGGAAGGGGTAATTATTTTAAAGAAGAAAGTGAAGGAAAACAGCAATAGGTAATGGTGAGGACCAAATACTGCGAACAGCTTACAGTTTGCTGAAACTGAAGGGACATTGGGATTGACCATTGTGAGGTGATTATGATTGCTAAATATAGTGCATTTGGTGAATACAAAAGGTAGAGGCTGAAAGAAGCAATGTATGAAAATATTTCAACGCAAGAAAGAATAGATTCAGGCATTTGGTAAATGTAAAATATAGTAGGCACAAAATGCATAGCAGTGCATAGAAACAGATAAGTATTAATTTTTTGTTCAGAGGCACTCAGTTACAAAAGAAATTATGTTCGCTGTTGCAATTATTATCAGCATAATAGGAGGAAATATGCACCCTGTATTTTGAAAGATAGGTGCATTTGAACAGTTGAGAGTAGCTATACTTCAAAGTAGCTATCATGGGAATGTTTCGGGGGTTAAAATCATTAATTAAGTAAAATTTATCGAAAATTTGTCAAAGTATTGTTGGCATTAACAGACAATTTAATTTTATGAATTATGGCTTGTCTTGTAATTCTATGTACTGCGTCAAATGTAAATTTGGCTAAACAATGTTTCGGATTTTACTGTTAGCAGTTATTCTCTAATGTTAGGTAAACATTTATAATGTTTTCAATTATTTGAGTTTAATTTTGCAAGAGATTTATTGAAAAGTTTAGTGAGTTGTAAATTTCCATATTGCACAATAAGAGGCAGTTTTGAGAGGCTAAAATATGTAGATACATTTACTTTCACAACTTTTTAGACTTAAGTCACATTATATTTATTCGATGGCAGCAGGAAAATAGTTGTTGATGCCATGTAAAACATAGAGAGATGTGTGTTTATACAGATAGTGTTTTTGATAAATTGATGAGCTTTATTTTATTTTTGTCGGGCTATAACATATTTTTAACCTGTCCTCAAAATATAAATAATAACAAGTAAAATGAACTTGTTAACAAGTATAATAATCTTTTTCACAATGGCTGAAAAAGATTGAATTATTTTTGAGATTCATAATGTATGCTTAAAATTTGGAAGAAGATACATACTTTGGGATTAGAATTGGCTAGACATAAAATAGTTGGCAGATATCTAGACAATTATCACTGTCATATATTGGTTTATTTTGTAATTGGGTACAATACATGAATATTGGCAAATTGGGTAAATAAGGTCTTCCACAGATACAAATTTAAACATATTTGTACAAATTTAATAGTTTGTTGGCCTCTTTATAGGTACTTTTGCAAGGCCAAATTCTTTATCAAATTATTTATATTAAAATGAATAATTTTTATAAATGACTAAGATATTCGAATATTTGAAGAGCAATTTCGTCTACCCTTTATTTATATGTACTAATATATTTTGGTAGCCTCTGTTTAGATCAATTTCATCTACTCTTTATTTATATGTACTAATATATTTTGGTAGCCTCTGTTTAGATCAATTTCATCTACTCTTTATTTATATATACTCTTTATTTATATATATATACTTTATATATACTCTATTTATATATACTTTATTTATATATATATATTAAATATACTTTATTTGTATATATATAAACTCTTTTTTTCCCATTATTTGGCTATCACTAGTTACCAATGTTTATTTTTTGAAGTAATATGATCCTTGATATCAACAATTATGACATTCAATCAACAATGTGGTTGATAGAAGCCTTAAGAAAATTACCTGCTCTGATTACTTCTCAGTGAACAGGAGATGCTAACATGACCATATAGAAATAGTGTGTGAGAATTAAATCAAAGATTATGTGTGAATCTGTGATCTATAATTTATTAGCATAAAATCACTAAACAGCAAAATCCCATCTGGCTATAATTGGGAGAGATACTCACTAATGGAAGACAGGAAGTAGTATTAATCTGATTTCTACAGGACCAGGGGGCTTTTTATTGGTTGAGCCTAAGTTGGGCCATAGAACTCCAGTCACTGCCATGAAATTCTGAAAATCATTGAATAGCAACTCTCAGTGTACATGAAGCAGAAGTCCCATTGCCAGGTAATAGAGGTCTTTGGCTTGTGCCTATGAGCTTTCATTGGAGAGGAGAGAATAGTGTCAATATCCATGCAAATGGGAACAGCAGAAGCACAAGTTATAAAACTTAATTAAAAAGAAACTCTGCCAAAAATTTACATGTGACTATGCATATACCATGACCCAGAAACTCAATAAAAATGTGTACATGTGTTTAAAAAACCGTACTGAAATGTTTGTGTTAGCAGTATTCAAAATAGCCACACACTGGAGATCACTCAAATGCCCAGAAAATGTAGAAGAGATAAATTAATTATTGCACATTCATGCAGTGTAATACTATTAAGCAATAAGATTGAACTACAACCGTGGGCTGTAGTTAAATGACTCTCCAAAATACAGTGTTGAGTGAAGAAATCTAGACACAGAAGATACATACTGTTTAATTCCACTTATACAAAGTAGAAAGGAAGGAAATTTTTTGTGACTCTTGGAGTGGAAGAGACGAATTTCAAAGACATTAGCAATATTTCTTATCTGATTTGACTATTGGCTACATGGGTATTGACGTATAATACATTCTCCAAATGTATTACATGTTAATACAAGTTTAAAAATCAATTTTTCATTGTCACAAAGAAAGAATGGTTATTTTCAATAATTCATATTAAAAACAAAATCTAAGGAAGTTCCATTGTGACACAGAGCATTGTAAGACAAGGACTATGTAATATACGGAAGAGGAATTAGAAACAAAAAGAAGACTCGGAGGAAATAAAAGGGAGGGAAATCCACTTATGAATGGCACAAACCATGTTTCTTTGCCACACGTCTGTGGAAAGGGTTACTCCATACCATAGAATGGAATAATTAAAGACTCATTATCTATATGGTGTGTTTTATTTTTAGCTGGTTGCCTCAAAAGTTACGTTACCTATCAAGGAAATGGCTTAGTGTTTGCTTCCCATTATGTAGCTTAGGTATTCTCAATTATCCCTCTGTTCTTTATAATGTGTTGTGTGGATCACTCTTTCATATAGTATCAAAGAATTGCAAAATAATACTTTTGTGCATAGAGTTCTACAATATGATTAAAAGCAACCAATTCAGGAAAACATGCTAATTAACAGATCAAACACTTAACGAAAGGAATTCTCGCCTGGCCTTACTCTGTCTCACAAATGTGCCTGGCAACGTAATAGACACTTGATAGGTTCTGATACGACTAGAGAACAGATCACAAGAAAGGTCCAAACATACACCAAACACATAGCTGAAAAGTAAAGTTGAAAAAAAATTCATGGTCTGTGCTTGGTAGAATGGATTATCTCAACCTACTACTACTTGTTGGAAATATCTAACTTAAAGTCAAATAGCTAATTGTAGACATAAAAAAGTTGCGTCTCCATATTTGGTTTTCAGTTGATTCAATGGAGAACAATTTTAGTTTTGAATCCATAAAGTTGAAAACTCTTCCTTTTTGAAAATGCTTAAAAAGGCTTTTCTGCCACAAGCAACTCTTTCTACATGCCATATTTTATACTAGTTAGAGCCATTATTTGAGTTTACTTAAAATATATGGATATGAATTTAGCTAAATAAATGAGTAGGGGTATGCTAGTTGCAAGTTAACTAGGATGGATCAATGTTCATGATAAGGAAATTTGAAAAGCGTCAACTGCCATATTGATACATACACATCAGCATATACTTTGTACTCAAAGATCCAGAAAAGGTAGAGTGACAAAGATAAATTGCACTATACATTACTTTCTGCTATTGATTATTTTCACTATTTACAACTTGTGGTATTTTGGGTAACAATGAGACATTCTTGTATACCACATGAACAATTTTGAAAACAATGAGTAAATTATTATAGCTTTAACATTTTCTCATTGAACTTGTCAATTTAGAGACACTATCCTGAAACCAGCTCTATGGAAAGATGTTATAATGTAAAGGAAGTTAAATGAGCAAGAAGTAATACAACGTTAGTTCAAATATGTCCCAATTTTTCAAAATAGTGATATATTACACATCAAAACAGTTTGTAAAGCTATATCTGAAAAAATCAGCAATAGTAGTTTTCTGTAGATATTAAATTTTACCATCGTAAATATGGTGTAGAGAATTATAGTTCAGAGTAACTTGAATTGGAATCATGGTGCTTCCACTTAAAAACTGGTTGGCTTTTGTTAAACATTTCACTTCTTTGCTTTTCTGTTTTTTCATAAGTCTAGTGAATATAATAATGGGCTCTCTTTTGCAGGGTTTTGTAGAGTAGTCAATAATTTTAAAAAAGTACTTAGAATGCCAAAATTATTCAATAAGGTTTAGTTATTATTTTACTAATATTTTATCTTAGCTAGTATTTCAAACTTCAAGATCTTTCATTTTTAATTTAATATGCAATTGATGGTGTTCAACAAAATTTTACCTATGTTTTACAAAAATAATATATTTTCTTTTTTTTTTATTATACTTTAGGTTTTAGGGTACATGTGCACAATGTGCATGTTTGTTACATATGTATCCATGTGCCATGTTGATTTCCTGAACCCATTAACTTGTCATTTAGCATTAGGTATATCTCCTAATGCTGTCCCTCCCCCCTTCCTCCACCCCACAACAGTCCCCGGAGTGTGATGTTCCCCTTCCTGTGTCCATGAGTTCTCATTGTTCAATTGCCACCTATGAGTGAGAACATGCGGTGTTTGGTTTTTTGTCCTTGTGATAGTTTACTGAGAATGATGTTTTCCAATTTCATCCATGTCCCTACAAAGGACATGAACTCATCCTTTTTTATGGCTGCATAGTATTCCACGGTGTATATGTGCCACATTTTCTTAATCCAGTCTATTGTTGTTGGACATTTGGGTTGGTTCCAAGTCTTTGCTATTGTGAATAGTGCCGCAATAAACATACGTGTGCATGTGTCTTTATAGCAGCATGATTTATAGTCCTTTGGGTATATACCCAGTAATGGGATGGCTGGGTCAAATGGTATTTCTAGTTCTAGATCCCTGAGGAATCGCCACACTGACTTCCACAATGGTTGAACTAGTTTACAGTCCCACCAACAGTGTAAAAGTGTTCCTATTTCTCCACATCCTCTCCAGCACATGTTGTTTCCTGATTTTTTAATGATGGCCATTCTAACTGGTGTGAGATGGTATCTCATTGTGGTTTTGATTTGCATTTCTCTGATGGCGAGTGATGATGAACATTTCTTCATGTGTTTTTTGGCTGCATGAATGTCTTCTTTTGAGAAGTGTCTGTTCATGTCCTTTGCCCACTTTTTGATGGGGTTGTTTGTTTTTTTCTTGTAAATTTGTTTGAGTTCATTGTAGATTCTGGATATTAGCCCTTTGTCAGATGAGTAGGTTGCAAAAATTTTCTCCCATTCTGTAGGTTGCCTGTTCACACTGATGGTAGTTTCTTTTGCTGTGCAGAAGCTCTTTAATTGGATCCCATTTGTCAATTTTGGCTTTTGTTGCCATTGCTTTTGGAGTTTTAGACATGAAGTCCTTGCCCACGCCTATGTCCTGAATGGTATTGCCTAGGTTTTCTTGTAGGATTTTAATGGTTTTAGGTCTAACATTTAAGTCTTTAATCCATCTTGAATTAATTTTTGTATAAGGGATAAGGAAGGGATCCAGTTTCAGCTTTCTATATATGGCTAGCCAGTTTTCCCAGCACCATTTATTAAATAGGGAATCCTTTCTCCATTTCTTGTTTTTGTCAGGTTTGTCAAAGATCAGATAGTTGTAGATATGTGGCATCATTTCTGAGGGCTCTGTTCTGTTCCATTGATCTATGTCTCTGTTGTGGTACCAGTACCATGCTGTTTTGGTTACTGTAGCCTTGTAGTATAGTTTGAAGTCAGGTAGCGTGATGCCTCCAGCTTTGTTCTTTTGGCTTAGGATTGACTTGGTGATGCGGGCTCTTTTTTGGTTCCATATGAACTTTAAAGTAGTTTTTTCCAATTCTGTGAAGAAAGTCATTGGTAGCTTGATGGGGATGCCATTGAATCTATAAATTACCTTGGGCAGTATGGCCATTTTCACGATATTGATTCTTCCAATCCATGAGCATGGAATGTTCTTCCATTTGTTTGTATCCTCTTTTATTTCATTGAGCAGTGGTTTGTAGTTCTTGAAGAGGTCCTTCATGTCCCTTGTAAGTTGGATTCCTAGGTATTTTATTCTCTTTGAAGCAATTGTGAATGGGAGTTCACTCATGATTTGGCTCTCTGTCTGTATGTGATTGGTGTACAAGAATGCTTGTGATTTTTGTACATTGATTTTGTATCCTGAGACTTTGCTGAAGTTGCTAATCAGCTTAAGGAGATTTTGGGCTGAGACAATGGTGTTTTCTAGATATACAATCATGTCATCTGCAAACAGGGACAATTTGACTTCCTCTTTTCCTAACTGAATACCCTTTATTTCCTTCTCCTGCCTGATTGCTCTGGCCAGAACTTCCAACACTATGTTGAATAGGAGCGGTGAGAGAGGGCATCCCTGTCTTGTGCCAGTTTTCAGAGGGAATGCTTCCAGTTTTTGACCATTCAGTATGATATTGGCTGTGGGTTTGTCGTAGATAGCTCTTATTATTTTGAGATACGTCCCATCAATACCTAATTTATTGAGAGTTTTTAGCATGAAGGGTTGTTGAATTTTGTCAAAGGCCTTTTCTGCATCTATTGAGATAAACATGTGGTTTTTGTCTTTGGTTCTGTTTATATGCTGGATTACATTTATTGATTTGTGTATGTTGAACTAGCCTTGCATCCCAGGGATGAAGCCCACTTGATTATGGTGGATAAGCTTTTTGATGTGCTGCTGGATTCGGTTTGCCAGTATTTTATTGAGGATTTTTGCATCAATGTTCATCAAGGATATTGGTCTGAAATTCTCTTTTGTGGTTATGTCTCTGCCAGGCTTTGGTATCAGGACGATGCTCGCTTCATAAAATGTGTTAGGGAGGATTCCCTCTTTTTCTATCGATTGGAATAGTTTCAGAAGGAATGGTACCAGTTCCTCCTTTTACCTCTGGTAGAATTCGGCTGTGAATCCATCAGGACCTGGACTCTTTTTGTTTGGTAAGCTATTGATTATTGCCACAATTTCAGAACCTGTTATTGGTCTATTCAGAGATTCAACTTCTTCCTGATTTAGTCTTGGGAGGGTGTATTTGTCGAGGAATTTATCCATTTCTTCTAGATTTTCTAGTATATTTGCATAGAGGTGTTTGTAGTATTCTCTGATGGTAGATTGTATTTCTGTGGGATCGGTGGTGATATCCCCTTTTTCATTTTTTATTGCATCTATTTGATTCTTCTCTCTTTTCTTCTTTATTCATCTTGCTAGCGGTCTATCAATGTTGTTGATCTTTTCAAATAACCAGCTCCTGGATTCATAAATTTTTTGAAGGGTTTTTTGTGTCTCTATTTCCTTCAGTTCTGCTCTGATTTTAGTTATTTCTAGCCTTCTGCTAGCTTTTGAATGTGTTTGTTCTTGCTTTTCTAGTTCTTTTAATTGTGATGTTAGGGTGTCAGTTTTGGATCTTTCCTGCTTTCTCTTGTGGGCATTTAGTGCTATAAATTTCCCTCTACACACTGCTTTGAACGTGTCCCAGAGATTCTGGTATGTTGTGTCTTTGTTCTCATTGGTTTCAAAGAACATCTTTATTTCTGCCTTCATTTCATTATGTACCCAGTAGTCATTCAGGAGCAGGTTGTTCAGTTTCCATGTACTTGAGCGGTCTTGAGTGAATTTCTTAATCCTGAGTTCTAGTTTGATTGCACTGTGGTCTGAGAGAGAGTTTGTTATAATTACTGTTCTTTTACATTTGCTGAGGAGAGCTTTACTTCCAACGATGTGGTCAATTTTGGAATAGGTGTGGTGTGGTGCTGAAAAAAATGTATATTCTGTTGATTTGGGGTGGAGAATTCTGTAGATGTCTATTAGGTCCACTTTATGTAGAGCTGAGTTCAATTCCTGGATATCCTTGTTAACTTTCTGTCTCATTGATCTGTCTAATGTTGACAGTGGGGTGTTAAAATCTCCCATTATTATTGTGTGGGAGTTTAAGTCCCTTTGTAGGTCACTCAGGACTTGCTTTATGAATCTGGGTGCTCCTGTGTTGGCTGCATATATATTTAGGATAGTTAGCTCTTCTTTTTGAATTGATCCCTTTACCATTATGTAATGGCCTTCTTTGTCTCTTTTGATCTTTGTTGGTTTAAAGTCTATTTTATCAGAGACTAGGATTGCAACCCCTGCCTTTTTTTGTTTTCCATTTACTTGATAGATCTTCCTCCATCCCTTTATTTTGAGTCTATTTGTGTCTCTGCACGTGAGATGGGTTTCCTGAATACAGCACACTGATGGGTCCTGACTCCTTATCCAGTTTGCTGGTCTATGTCTTTTAACTGGAGCATTTAGCCCATTTACATTTAACGTGAATATTGTTATGTGTGAATCTGATCCTGTCATTATGATGTTAGTTGGTTACTTTGCTCGTTAGTTGCTGCAGTTTCTTCCTAGCCTCGATGGTCTTTACAATTTGGCATGTTTTTGCAGGGGCTGGTACCGGTTGTTCCTTTCCATATTTAGTACTTCCTTCAGGAGCTCTTTTAGGGCAGGCCTGGTGGTGACAAAATCACTCAGCGTTTGCTTCTCTGTAAAGTATTTTATTTCTCCTTCACTTATGAAGCTTAGTTTGGCTGGATAGGAAATTCTGGGCTGAAAATTCTTGTCTTTAAGAATGTTGAATATTGGCCCCCACTCTGTTCTGGCTTGTAGAGTTTCTGCCGAGAGATCAGCTCTTAGTCTGATGGGCTTCCCTTTGTGGGTAACCCGACCTTTCTCACTGGCTGCCCTTAACATTTTTTCCTTCATTTCAACTTTGGTGAATCTGACAATTATGTGTCTTGGAGTTGCTCTTCTCAAGGAGTATCTTTGTGGCATTCTCTGTATTTCCTGAATCTGAATGTTGGCCTGCCTTGCTAGATTGGGGAAGGTCTCCTGGATAATATCTTGCAGAGTGTTTTCCAACTTGGTTCCATTCTCCCCATCATTTTCAGATACACCAATCAGATGTAGGTTTGGTCTTTTCACATAGTCCCAAATTTCTTGGAGGGTTTGTTCATTTCTTTTTATTCTTTTTTCTCTAAACTTCCCTTCTCTCTTCATTTCATTCATTTCATCTTCCATCAGCGATACCCTTTCTTCCAGTTGATCGCATCTGCTACTGAGACTTCTGCAATCTTCGCGTAGTTCCCGATACTTGGCTTTCAGCTCCATTAGCTCCTTGAAGCCCTTCTCTCCATTGGTTATACTAGTTATCCAGTCTTCTAATTTTTTTTTCAAAGTTTTTAACTTCTTTGCTATTGTTTTGAATTTCCTCTCGTAGCTCAGAGTAGTTTGATCGTCTGAAGCCTTCTTCTCTCAACTAGTCAAAGTCATCCTCCATCCAGCTTTGTTCTGTTGCTGGTGAGGAACTGTGTTCCTTTGGAGGAGGAGAGGTGCTCTGTTTTTTAGAGTTTCCAGTTTTTCTGCTCTGTTTTTTCCCCATCTTTGTGGTTTTATCTACTTTTTGTCTTTGATGATGGTGATGTACAGATGCGTTTTTGGTGTGGATGTCCTTTCTGTTTGTTAGTTTTCCTTCTACCAGACGGGACCCTCAGCTGCAGGTCTGTTGGAGTTTGCTAGAGGTCCACTCCAGACCCTGTTTGGCTGGGTGTCAGCAGTGGTGGCTGCAGAACAGCGGATTTTCATGAGACCACAAATTCAGCTGTCTGATAGTTCCTCTGGAAGTTTTGTCTCAGAGGAGTACCTGGCCGAGTGAGGTGTCATTCTGTCCCTACTGGGGGGGTGCCTCCCAGTTAGGCTGCTCAGGGGTGAGGGACCCACTTTAGAAGGCAGTCTGTCCGTTCTCAGATCTCCAGCTGTGTGCTGGGAGAACCACTACTCACTTCAAAGCTGTCAGTCAGACAGGGACATTTAAGTGTGAGGAGGTTCCTGCTGACTTTTTGTTTGTCTGTGTCCTGCCCCCAGAGGTGGAGCCTACAGAGGCAGGCTGGCCTCCTTGAGCTGTGGTGGGCTCCACCCAGTTCGAGCTTCCTGGCTGCTTTGTTTACCTAAGCAAGCCTGGGCAATGGCAGGCGGCCCTCCCCCAGCGTCGCTGCCGCCTTGCAGCTTGATCTCAGACTGCTGTGCTAGCCATCAGTGAGACTCCGTGGGCATAGGACCCTCCGAGCCAGGTGCGGGACACAATCTCCTAGTGTGCCATTTTCCAGGCCCGTTGGAAAAGCGCAGTATTAGGATGGGACTGACCCGATATTCCAGGTGCCGTCTGTTACCCCTTTCTTTGACTAGGAAAGGGAACTCCTTGACCCCTTGCACTTCCCAAGTGAGGCAATGCCTCGCCCTGCTTCGGCTCGCGCAGTGCACTTCACCGACTGTCCTGCACCCACTGTTTGGCACTCCCTAGTGAGATGAAACCGGTACCTCAAGCAGAAATGCAGAAATCACCCGTCTTCTGTGTCGCTGGGGCTGGGAGCTGGAGACCGGAGCTGTTCTTATTCGGCCATCTTGGCTCCACCCCCCAAAAACAAAATATTTTCTAAATGCTTCACAATTTTAAAATAAAGCAAAATATTTAAAAAATTGATTAAAGGAAGTGAGACAAAAAAGTAAAAAGCTGTCTGAAAATTTTAAAATTACTGTAGTTATATATATTTAATATGCAGTATTTGGTATTCAGCTTATTAACTGATATCCGTCCTTAAGAGTTAATAATTGATCTGAACTCTCAACAGTAGTAAAACTGCACTGTGTGGTAAAGACACATGCAAGTTCCATGAAAATTTTACCAACCAAGTGAATAACTTTACAGAATACATAGACACAGTGATTTATACCAGTAATCTCTTTAAAGTGAGGTTTTGCTAGGAAACTATGCCATTTTCTTGACAAGCTCACATCTTGTTATTGAGTATCACTGGAATGGGGCAGAGCACATGTGGGATGGAGCGGGAGTAAGTGCTTGTGCATTTTTGCTTCCTCACTGGCTCCTCTCCCTCCACCGTGAGATCATACCTGGGTTAGTGTGCTAAAGAATGAGAGATTAGAACACAGGTGAATACTTTCAGCTGAGGGCAAACTATGTCAACCAATGTCTGCCTGACCCACCAGCTGAAAACCGATGCATGTGTAAGATCCACTGCTCCCAGCTCAGATAGGCAGAACCAGTTAACTAATCTATAGACATTTGAAAAATAATAAGTGATTGTTTTAAGCTATTAAATTTGGAGGTGGTATGTTATAAAAAGTTATGGCAGTGATAACTAACAGATGCTCTATCATACTAGGATGGCATGATAAAGATATGTGGGACAGTAACTGGCTAGGGATAAAGGGATGAGTGAACCTTATATTTTTAAATTAAGGGAATATACACACATATACAGAGAGAGATAATAATAGGCTTGCTTATTTAATTGTATACTAATTATCTGATCCAAGACAGGCAGGGGAAGTGCTGTACAATGTCTTGAATAGAAAGCAGAGAATAGGATCAGCCCAAGTGGATAGTGTTGAACCCCACAAGAATGGATATAAGTTTATCTAGTAAGTGATTACATTGGAAAAATGGTTCCGAGGACAGGTTTTTTTTCACACTCTAACCTATCGGGAGCACATGGAAATTCTCTTCTGGCACATAATTTTTAGAGTTGTTAATGGAAATTTAGGACATAACATGCGTTAAAATGCCTTGTCTACTAGTGTCCAAAATAAGTTGGGTGCTTTGTGTGTTTCTTGTGTCCCTTCAATGTCTATATAAACTTCTTAAGAGCCTCAGCATTCTGAAATTCAGATAATGACCAGTAAAACACAACCTTTATTTCTTCTAAGCCTGAAAGCTACACATTGTTTTAGTTAATTCTTAATTTCTTCCAAAGTATAAATTTTGTAGAGATGTTGATATCCTTTAATCCAGTATTTAGGAAGTATGCCATTTAATTTTATGTAAGTTGCTTAGTTTATTTTTTCAGACTGTTTTTTCAAGAAATTCCATTTCCTAAAAAATACCCATGGCAGCCTTGGATAAGGATGAAAATGCTAAATTATATGCATAAAATACAAAATTAAAAATCAGTGACGTTTTTCAAGTTACATAAACTTGTCTTCCATTTGTAGTAGGTGTTTCGTGTTACTATTAGCTGGATGAGTAGTAATACCAGTTAAAGTCCTCACGTTCCACATTTCCAAGTGATACAGGGCAAAGTATTTTGCCATGATGGACTTCAGATTTCATAAAGAAAGTGCTTCCATTTCTCTTATTAAATGAATTCTCTGAACTCCTAAAATGTATAAACTTTATGAGTATGTGGAACATGAGCCTCCCTCTCTGCCTTCTGCTTTCAGAATGATGTCAGTGCTTGAAAACGGAAAACAGTTCAGTGTCTTTAGGGGTTCCTGATCCAACAATTACTTATTCCATTCATCTTCTATAGAAGCATTTCTGATGATGTTTGAATTTGACTTTCAGTCTGAGCCAAATGTATATGGCTTTTTTTTCTGCTTAGTATTCATTATCACACTTACTCTTGAAATTATTTTTTTTTTTTATTTTTTTTATTTTTTTTTTATGTTTTCTTTTTTTTTTTTTTTTTTTTTTTTATTATACTTTAGGGTTTTAGGGTACATGTGCACAATGTGCAGGTTTGTTACATATGTATCCATGTGCCATGTTGATTTCCTGCACCCATTAATTCGTCATTTAGCATTAGGTGTATCTCCTAATGCTGTCCCTCCCCCCTCCCCCCACCCCACAACAGTCCCAGGAGCGTGATGTTCCCCTTCCTGTGTCCATGAGTTCTCATTGTTCAATTCCCACCTATGAGTGAGAACATGCAGTGTTTGGTTTTTTGTCCTTGCGATAGTTTACTGAGAATGATGTTTTCCAGTTTCATCCATGTCCCTACAAAGGACACGAACTCATCATTTTTTATGGCTGCATAGTATTCCATGGTGTATATGTGCCACATTTTCTTAATCCAGTCTATCGTTGTTGGACATTTGGGTTGGTTCCAACTCTTTGCTATTGTGAATAGTGCCGCAATAAACATACGTGTGCATGTGTCTTTATAGAAATTATAAAAAACTGTTGTGAAGCAAACAGATGTGAGTAAGTTACCTCAAATCTTTTCATGAGTCAGCATCCATGACTGTGGAAGAGGCAACAGTTTATTTTCGCATGAAATATGTCAAGTTTCTGTAGTCAAACTATACAAAGCTGGGCTGCACCTAATTATTGGTATAAATTACATAAGGCATCTAAACAGTGATAATTTAGAAGACTCAAAGCACTGCTATTCACTTAAATCTGAAGAGGCTCTGACTGGACACATGTATCTCTGACAAAAAGTCCGAGTGCCATGTAGATGTTTATGTTGGCTTTCCTTGATTCTCGGCCAGTAACTTCTGTGAGGTCCGATAAGGCAAGCAATGAATTCTCTCTTAGCCTCATCTTCTTCATTTGTAAAATTGTTAAATATTTTGCAGGACTTCTTCATACTCAGACTTTAATTGTGGTTGGCTTAGAACTCTTTCTCTTTCAACATTGTCTTCATTTCTCCACCGTTTTACTAAACCTTAGTCGTGATTGTTGATATGTCCTCAAGTATCATATACGCACCACGTTCCTTGGAGGTGGTAGAGTGTAGTGAATGGTCAAACAGGTTCTGGGTTTAAATCCTGCATCCTCTGCTTTCTAGCTGTGTGATTTGGGTCAGGCTAGTTGCTATCTGAGCCTCATTTTCCTCATCTGATTGTTTTAAAGACAAAATAGTATATAAGACAAAAGAGATAAACAATATGTGAAAATATTCCAGCCTCTGACACATCGAAATTCTCAAGAAATATTTACTGTTCTCAGAACAATATTCTATTCTATTCACAATAACAATTGTTAAAATTTTTATGTCTGTTCTAAGCTAAAATCTCTACAAGTCCAAGGGTTAATCAAGAAACATTAAATGTCCCCCAAATAATTATTTCTATTTAACATACTTTAATTTTAAAACAGTTTTAGGTTCACAGCAAAACTGAGCATTGAAGTGTAAAAGCTTTAAGATAATTTTTTGCCCTTTCAGTATTTAATTTATTTTATTTAGACCTGATTAATTATAAAATTATTTTTCCTTAGCCATGGGAATTCAATATTACGTTATAAAGATATTTCAACTGGAAAGCGTTTTTTTTTTTTTTTTTTTTTTTTTTTTTTTTTTTTTTTTTTTTTTTGAGACGGAGTCTGGCTCTGTCGCCCAGGCTGGAGTGCAGGGGCACGATTTCGGCTCACTGCAAGCTCCGCCTCCCAGGTTCACCCTGTTCTCCTGCCTCAGCCTCCCTAGTAGCTGGGACTACAGGCGCCTGCCACCATGCCTGGCTAATTTTTCGTATTTTTAGTAGAGACGGTATTTCACCATGTTAGCCAGGATGGTCTCGATCTCCTGACCTCGTGATCCACCCACCTCGGGCTCCCAAAGTTAATTTTTGAATATATTTCAGATTTTGCTCTAGCATATTTAATGAGATATTAATGTTACTATACAATCTAAATTTTGGCATATCATTTTATATCCCTCAGCGTTTAAAAATCCTTTGTCATTATAGCTTGTACTCTCTGTCTTTTAATAGTGAACTTAATCTATTCATACTAAATATGATTTTGACATATATGGATATATTTCTGCATCTTTAATAAAATTTCACTGTATTTTTACTTCTTTACTTTTTTCGTTTGTTTTCTGCTTTTCATTGACTTGATTGCATATTTTTCGGGGGTGTGTTGTTTGTATATTTCCTTTTCTATTTAATCTGTGTCGCTTTTCATTGCTCTTTAGTTATTAAATGTTGAATAAAGTGCATTAGCACTAATGAAGCACAAGGTTGCATTAACAAAGTACAACTTGAATCAATCATCTCCTTCTACCTGAACAATTTAAGGGCTATAGAAAATTTTAGATATGATCATCTCTTCCAGTTTTTATGTTATTGCAACTTGTAAATATAATTATGTTTTGTTTTTTAAGTTCCAAGCTAAATAGTCATTATCCTTAATGTTATTATTGCTGTTACTTTGGTTATTGATTATTTAGATACACCAACGTGTTTTCAAGTTTCTGTATAACTCAGTGCCACTTAGATCTCACTCTTTTCTTCTCATTGAAGCTTATGTTTTGGTGCTCTTTGGTATGTAAACTCAATCATTTATTTGAATGTGTGTGTGTGTGTCTGTGGCAGGGTCTCAGGCTTTCACCCAGGCTGCAGTGCTGTGGTGCAATCATGGTTCACTGCAGCCTTGACTTTCTGGGCTCAAGCAGGTCTCCCACCTCAGCCTCCTGGGTAACTGGGACTACAGGCATTTGCCACCACGCCCACCCCAGGATAATTGTTTGTATTTTTAGTAGAAATGAAGTTTCGCCATCTTGTCCAGGCTGGTCTTGAACTCTTGAGCTCAAGCAGTCTGCTCTCCCCAGCCTCCCAAAGTGCTGAGATTACAGGCATGAACAACCATGGCTGTCCTGAAAATTATCTTATTTTATATATCTTACTCTTAATAATTTAGAAAGGTTTAAAATAATAGATTGATGGATATTTTCTCTTAGCACTTTGAAGAGTTTAAAATCATAGGTTGATGGAAATTTTCTCTTAGCACTATTGTCTTTTATAATTTCAAGATACTTTCATTTTAAATTATGAGTGGAAAACAGAAATTACCTAAAAGGGCACAATTACTAGACTGACAGTATTATGGGTTGAATTGTGTACCTTCAGCAAATAATGAGGCGGTAATTCCAGTAGCTGTGAATGTGACCTTGTATGGCAATACAGCCTTTGCAGATGACCAAGTCAGGATGAGGTCATTAGGATGGGTCCAATCCAATATGACTCTGTCCTTTCAAAAAGGAGAAATGTGGACACAGGGAAAGATAGGCATACAGAGAAGGCGATGTGAAGACACAGGAAGAATGCCATTGATAAGCCAAGCGATATGGTCTGGCTTAGCTCCCGTAACTCCTATGTGTTGTGGGAGGGATCTGGGGGAGGTAATTGAATCACGGTTGTAGCTTCCATAACTCCCATATGTTGTGGGAGGGACCTGATGAGAGATCATTGAATCACGGTGTTTTTTTCCCCATGCTGTTCTTGTGGTGGTGAATGAGTCTCACAAGATCTGTTGGTTTGATAAGGGGTCTCCTCTTTGCTTGGTTCTCATTCTCTCTTGCCTGCCGCCATGTGAAATGAGCCTTTCGTCTTCTGCCATGACTATGAGGCCTTCCCAGCACATGGAACTGTGAGTTCAGTAAACCTCTTTTTCTGTATAAATTACCCAGTCTCTGGTATGTCTTCATGAGCAGCAGGAGAACAGACTAAAACACCAAGAAACACCCAAAGCTGCAAGACATTAGGAGAGAGACTTCTCTGGAAAGCTTTTTCCTTTTGGCTCTCAGAAAGAGCCACCTTTTCAACACCATGATTTTAGACTTCTACCCTCCAGAACTCTGAGACAGTACACTTCTGATTAAGCCACCCACTGTGCGCTGTTTTGTTAGGGCAGTCCCAGGAAAGTACTACAGCTACAAATCGTAAACAGAAACAAGAGCCAGGAGAAACCAGAACCTTCAACCCTCCATGTAGTACTCTATCCTTTCTTTCTGGAGGTTTTCAGAAGGCATTTCAAGGATTCAGCAGGGGGTTGGTAGACCATGCTGGGCCCACTGTGTCCCATTCCTGCCAGATTCCTGCAGGAACTGCACGGTTTACTAGGTTACACTTTCTGTTTATGGCTTCTCAGGATGCACACTTGACCCTATGCCCTCTCTTAATCCTGGCAGCCCCCCATACTCTGCCTAAATAAATACCAGTGGACATAACTACCAACATGCCAAAGTCCTCAACATCTCATATTCCATGCAAGAATACGTAGAGAGGCTCTTTATACTGTCATAGATTATACCAGCCGGGTATCCAAGTGATGTCAACAGGGCCCCAGTGTTTTTAGACATTTTAATAAAAATTCCTTTTTAAAAAATCAGATTTTGCTATAAAGTCATGCTTATAATCCCTATGTTCTTTTCTTGACAGTATGTTTTTCCAAAAGAATCCTCAGCCATCCACATAAAAACAGTTTCCATATATGCGAACTGGAAATTTTTATAACTGGTAGAAACAGACTAAAAACTGGACTTTCAAAAAATACAGTTGGCCTTTCATGTGTACAAGCTCCACATTCACAGATTCAACCAACTATGGATAGAAAATACAGTATTCCCAGATTGGGCAGCCCAAGGATGCAGAGGGCTCAGTTTTAATTTTCCCAGGTTATACAGGACCAATGTTGGAATTTTAGCACTTCTGGATTTTGGCATCCATCAGGGTTCTAGAACTATTCCCTCATGGAGAACGTGGAAGCACTGTATATACCAATGGCAAATAAGCAGTGAAAATTTGCTTTACGCCACTAGTCATTAGGAAAACGCAATTAAAACTGCAATGAGATGCCCTATACAGCTACTAGGATGGCTATAATCAAATCACAGAAGACGGAGTACTGATGAGGATATGTAGAAACATCAGTGGTATAGTTGCTTTGGATAACAATAGGGAAGTTTCTTTTAAATTTAAATATACATTTATCACATGACTCAACTATCAATTCCTGGATGTTTACCCAAGAGAAATAAAAGCATATTCATACAGAGACCCATTTGCTAATGTTTATAGCAACTTTATTTGCATGGCCTTAAACTAGAAATAATCCAGAGGCCCATGTATTAGTAAAGGTATAATCAAATGGAACACTAGTTTGCGATAAAAAAAATACAATATAGACATATGTAACAGCATGAATAAATCTCCAACGCATTAAGTAAACTCAATAAAAAACAATCAAGGCTACATAGTATATGATTCAATTTTTGTGACATTATTTAATAGCCAAAACTGTAGCCACCCAAATCTGAGTGGGGTAGACAGGGGCTAGGTGTCAGGTTGGGGGTGAGGACTGATTACAAAGGGGCACTAGGTAACATAGTACTTTAGGTTGCTGTAACAGAATATCATAGACTGGGTAGTTTATAAACAACCAAAATTCATTTTTCACAGTTTTGGAGACTAGAAGTTCAAATTCAAGTTACTGACAGATTCAGTGCCTGGTAATGACTCACTTCCTGATTCAGAGGTGGCTGTCATTCTTTGGTCTCCTCACATTGTAGAAGGACGGGATATCTCCAGGGTCTCTTATAAAAAGCACTATCTCCTTTGATTAAGTCTCTGTTCTTATGACCTAATCACCCTCCATAGCCTCCAACTCCCAATACCGTTATATTGGGTATTAGATTTCAGCATAAAATTTCAGAAGAATATAAAAATTGAATCTATAGAAGAAGGGAATTTTTAGGATGAAATATCTCCATTGAAGTGGTTGTTACACTACTGTAAACATTTGTCAAAAATCATCAAAATGAACACTTAGAAAATGCTGTTATATATAATTATCGTTTGGTTGTGTCCCTCCAAAAGGCATGTGTTGGAATATAATCCAATGAACCACTGTTGGGAGGTGGGGCCCAATGGGAGGTGTTTAGGTCATGAAGGCAGAAGCCTTGTGAACAGATTCATGCTGATTTAAAATAACTTAAGGCTGGGAGTTCAATCTCTTGCTGTCTCACCTTCCACCATGAGATGACACAGAAAGAAGGTCCTCACCAGACACTTGCCTTTGCATCTTGGATTTTCCAGTTTCCAGAACCATGAAGAATCTCTACAAATTGCCCAGTCTCTTATATTCCATTATAGCAGCACAGACTGAATGGAACTATACATGCATTGCATTTGAATGAATATTAGTAAGAAATTAAACTTTCACCACAATAAAGGAATCTTTGAATGAGCACTGGGTCCCTCTGAGCAAGGACATGGACAGATGTTATGTAAGAGAAAGGATTGGATCAGAACTTTGAGAGCAGAAAGCATCAAATATTCTACAGCTTGAGCCTTCTGTAATGGTAGCAGTAGGAACTGAAGATTCCTATGTTTTTGTTATCTTACATGGTGAATTGGACTCCACTAATGGAGGGGCTTAAGATATGAGCAGCCATTTATTTTGTATAAACAGTTGTGCAAAATGAATGTGCCAATAAACCATAACAAAATAAATTGGGAGAGCTTCAAATCTAATCCACCTTTTAGGAAGTCTATGATGGATAGACTTGACCTACAGAATCTAGGCACACTTTTGATAAGCCAATAATTTCCTCTCTATATAGATACCCCTAATTCAGGCTTCAGGGGCTAAAAAGTGTTTCCAGAGTTGCAACAAAATGATCAATACTTGAACAATATAACACACACTACAAGATTCCTTACTTTGAATGTTGAATATGTGTAGATATAGAGATACTAACTGAAGAAATTAAAGTTTGGCAGCTTTTGAAAATGTAGTCATTCAAATATGTAAGGCATTGTTTGATGACACAACCAAAAATAAAGTTTTCATATTTCTTTATTCAGTATTTTACATAATCTAGGGAGATATAAACTTCTGGCTAACAACAAAATAAATGTTCGCTTAAGAAACAAGACTCCCAGACTTAAACATCGTTACAAAAATACATATGTGACCAGCTATGTTTGGTTTCTCCACTGTCTTTTGGTTGCACTCTAATTTTTCCAGCTTGAAGTATCTTGTCCTTATGCATTTTTAGACATCCAATACAGAGGTAATATTTATTTATTCAGTATTTGTCACTTTGAGAGTACTATGTTTTCTCAGATCTGAATCATCAAGTTGTTCTTGAATATTATACATTTCATTTTCAGGGTAGAATAAACTTTGTACTGATTATATTTGAATTTGTTACTTGAAGTGGAAATTGTAAGTGATAGCAGAAAGCCTGAGTGCTTTGAAATGAGGAATACTGGATAGTGAAATATTGGTTTAAATTCTGGATCTTCCAGTGATAGCTGCCATCAAGGACACAATTTCTTATCATTTTTAGCTTTAAATCACTCAATTTGGACATAGAAATAATAAACACATTTTACAAAGTTATGCTGGTGTGATGAGATCAGCATTCAGTAAAGGGAAGCTGATACGACTGTCAGTCAACGGATTCATCTAGCTATTTACCTACCCTTCTTTTGTTTTCCTCTCTGCAGCCAAAAGATTTAAGTTCAAATTCTGGATTGATGGTTTATTACATCTGTGACTTTTAGCAAGTTATGTACTTTGCGGTCTAAAATTTCACACTTATAAAGTATGATATTAACATTAAAGAGTCTATAAGAATCTAGTTTAGTGCCTGAAATATAGTAGGTGCTCATTTAATGACAGCTACTGCTATTTTAACTTTTAGACATCACTATTACTACAAAACTGGCTTTGATATTTTACCTTTCTAAAATCTATTTTTTTGCTTCCTAAAATGCAGACTGTCCTGCATCCAAACTATATTGGAAATTAAATATTTTAATGGAAAATAAAAATCACACACAGGTCAAGTAAGTTATAGTGGTTTTGAACAAAAGGCATACAATTTCTTTTTAAAAAAATATAAAAAGTATTAAAACTATGTTCAACACGAATATACTTATGTGTGTATTATATACATGCTGGAAATATCAGTTTTTAAGGGACTACATAGCAGCTACATGTTTTGATAATTGACATTATTCAGCAAATTTTTCTAATACATGAAGTATGTCAAATGATGAGTTCAGTATAACATTTTTATCTGCATTGCTTTGTTACTTTTGTGCATTACTATTAAATGCATTGTTATATGTTGCTGTAAGTTGTATTATTGCATATTAAAATCATTCTTAGATAAAATAAAAATCAACAAGGTCATTTGCACAGCTCGAGAAAATGTTTTTATCATACGGAGATTACGCATTTTTCTTTTAGCACTTTTTTTTGCATGAAATCAATTATTTCAGGTTTTTTTTTTAAAAAAAACAGCTTCCAGGTAAAGTAAATATTTTCACTTTTAGCTACACATGGATATCCTCCATTATTTATGTTGTCATATACTTATCTTAGTAAAAGGTTTGACTAAAAATAACTGCTTATCCAAAGTGTACTTATGTTAAGTGTAGATATATTTTGAGTAAATAAAAAGCAGGTATTTTTTTCAGAGATAATCTTAAAAATGCTTTTTCATGAATCTCGAAGTTAAATAGCTGGAAATGAAATCCAGAAGTAAATGATACCACTTGTAAACATACCTCTGACATTAGGAGTATACAGGAAATTATGACAATTGTCTGTTATCATAGATAAGTAAGGGTATCCCATGGGTAACTAAAAATGAGCATATTTAATGGGAGCCAAGTTTCGTATTTTTAAAAGACATGGAGAAATTTATTTCATAAGAAAAATCTGTTTAAAATGGAAAATCTTTGTAAAAAAACTACTCTTTTTAAAATCCTTTGCTAATGGCCTTCTTGAACTTTATCTTAATGTATATAAGAATTCTTCAAAAATCACATTATATAATTAATTAAGGATTTTAGAGAAAATTAGAAAGATACTGCAATATGTCAACAATGTTTAGAACTGATGTTAAATAAGTCTGGGTGCAGTGCCTCACTCCTGTAATCCCAGCACTTTCGTAGGTGGGTCACCTGAGGTCAGGAGTTCAAGACCAGCTTGGCCAACATGGTGATACCCCAACTCCACTAAAAATATGCAAATTACCTGTGTGTGGTGGTGGATACCTCTAGTTACAACTACTCTGGGAGGCTGAGGCAGGAGAATTGCTTGAACCTGGGAGGTGGAGGTTACAGTGAGCGGAGATCACGCCACTGCACTCCAGCCTGAGAGACAGAGCAAGACTGTTAAAAAAAAAAAAAAGAAAAAAATATCGCTGCTAAATACGTTTCTGGCTATTACTAATTTCTATTTGTGATGGTCTAGTTTGTGCTTTTCTTTTTTAATAAAGACTTGTTTTTTAAAAGAAAGCACAGTGATCTGGATGATGTCTTATGGTAAAGCCTTGGGGTAAACTCCAAAGGGTAAGTATTAGCAGTGTCGATGCCACCTCATTACAGTAACCACAATACCACATTTAAAGTGAAAAAAAAATCAGACTTTTGTGAAGTGTCTTGCAAATTCAAATCCTTTCTATGATGGCAAATAAAACAGGAATTTGGAGCACCAAACTTGCCCCTTCCTCTGCAATAAACTAAACACAAAAGTTTCAAACATGTTTTAGAATGAATTCCTAATTTTATACATCAAATGACCACCCTCTCATCACATTGAATACCTATGGTAAGAAATTAGAATTCTCTCTCTCGTCCTTCCTTGTTAGTGTAGGGTAGAAGGGATTTTTTTTTCTCATCCATCACTAGGTTCATGGCTGAAGCACCTATAACAAAAGACAGTTTAACAACAGAAAAGCGTACATATTTATTTAATGTAAATTTTATGTGACATGTGGACCTTCAGAAATGAAGACCCAAAGAAATGGCGAAATCTATGTATATTTATGCTTAGGTTGGATGGGGAGTAGACAGTCATGAGGAAGCATGATTGAACAGAGGGAGTATGATCTAATGGTAATAAGCTGGGGGAACTTAGCAAGGCCTGTTTGTTCATATTACTTTCTGTGTCCCAGTGTGACATTCCTTGTCTCCAGATATGAGGCACATGAGGCTCTTATCACATACTTCAGAGGAAGATCAGATTTTTTTTTTTTTTTTGAGACAGTGTCTCCTCTGTCGCCCAGGCTGGAGGGCAGTGGCGTGATCTCCGCTCACTGCAAGCTGCACCTCCCGGGTTCACACCGTTTTCCTGCCTCAGCCTCCCGAGTAGCTGGGACTACAGGCACTGCCACCACACCCGGATAATTTTTTGTATTTTTAGTAGAGACGAGGTTTCACCGTGTTAGCCAGGATGGTCTCGATCTCCTGACCTCGTGATCCACCCACCTCGGCCTCCCAAAGTGCTGGGATTACAGGCGTGAGCCACCGCACCCAGCTGAAGATCAGATTCTTTTACAGCTTGCTTCAGAGAAGAAGGATTGGAGAAGGTCAGAGACCTTTGTCCTTTGTGATTTTCTCAAATGTGAAGGTGCCATCTTCTGGGGTAGCACGTTCTGAACCCAATGCTCTGGGGTAGCGTGTTTTTATTTGTAGAATATCAAGAGAATGGTGTTGCATCTTTCAGAAAACCCAGTCTAGAAAATCTTAGGAATGAAATATACAACCTAATTTTATACATTTTTCTAATTTCTATTTATGGTTAATATTTGAAGAAACATTCCCTCATGCATATATAGTTTTAGTTTAATGTAAGTGGATAAGATACATAATAGTGCTGGTTGCAAAGATTTTGTGTTCCAGAAGAGTTCAATAATATTTTCCTTAAAGGTTGGCTTGTAAGAAGAAAATTTATTTCCAACATTTTAATCTTTGACTCTGCATTAGCCATTTTCAAGTAGATAAATTAATTTTTTTCACTTGAGTTATTTACTGAAAATTCGTGAACTTAATTGCTGAAAAGCTTCAGCTTTTGCTGTTTTTTTTTTTTCGCTAATCAGTGATTCAGTGATTACTATTTCTTTTCTATTTTCTTTATATGTACTGTAATTTCTCAATGGCATTCAAAAAACCCTGGAAAGCACATTGAAAGTGGAATTATTTGAGCTGGACATATACTTGTGCATTAAAAAATTCTCCAAATATGTCTTTAAAACTTAATTAAAAATGTCAACTTAGAAACTTAATGTGCCTGGGTCTTAGTCCAGAGGACAGTGGTATCAGCTGAAACAGGAAGATAATGGAAGGGGATTTGAACTTTATGATAAGGACTCCTGGTCAGTTTAAGAAAGACAATGACAGGATCAGAATATACGTTACTGCCTGCTGTGTATATGCAGCAATAGCGGTTATACCTGGTTCTTTGTCTCCAAATCAGAGCACAGGCCCAACAAGAACAATCCTCGGTCCACTTATGAGGGAGTCTTATCCACTCAGTTGGAGGGATGGTTTCCCTGCATATTGCTGCAAACTTCCTGTCACTGCACCAGAGGTTTAGAATTAGCATTAATGACCTTCAAACAGCTTAATTTCCCCAGAGTCATTGAACACAGCTAGTTGGCCCTACTAGGCTGAAAGCCATATGGCATCAATTGTAAATGTTTTGCTACCATTTCCCAACATAACCACCTGCCTGATTTACTGTTTGCTGGATGCTCACCTTGAATGTGAATATGTACACATAATTTTTTTCTTTAAATTAAGAAATGTAGTTTAAAATTATGATTCATTTTATCCTATTAAGATGTTGAAGGGGGATGCTGAAGAAGATTCACATTGTCAGTTTTGTATAAATCCACTTGTTGGAGAAAAGTGTTGAAATGAAATTAACAAAACCATCATATAAATATAAACGTGTAGATTGTTAAAATTACAGTTTTAGGAAATTTGCAACATAAAGTACAAGGTAAATAAATATCTCATTTTGAACTCACATATTTAGTACAAAATATTGCCCAAAATCCATCCTAGGGCTTGGGGATATTTAGAAAAGAGAAGACCCCCAGAGCTATAAATCATTAAAAAACCAGATAGCTTAACTTCAAAATGCATTTTATTTTTCTTAATCTTGGGTTTCAAGATAAAACCTTGAAGAAAACTGTAGAAGCCTTTACTCTTAGCCATAAAATAGACTCCATTTCCCCCCCTTTCCTACCATGTATACTCCCTTCACATTTATCTAATTGTATGCTGTCATCTATATGCCTTCTTAGAAGTTGCAGGGGCTAATCTTGAGTCTGACAAAGGAAGCTTGGAGACTCAGCTGCAAAATTCCCAAGATTACTGCAAGGTGGCTGGCTAGTCAACAACCCCGCCATTGTTGAGATGCTGCCAGCTCGTGATTCAGGAGGACTGAGACACAAAATAGCCACCAGAGCAAAACACACAGACACTGTACTCAGCACAATTCTTGCGCACCTTCCTTATCAATTTTTCCACACTTAAACCCCTACCCTCACCCCCAAAATTGAAGTGGTTGGTTTGAATGGGAATCCGGCCACATCCCCTTTACTAGTTTTGGTTAGTAAAATCCCTTTCTTTCCACCAGACCTCACTCTTGTGAATTGGACTCTGCAAGTGGTAAGCATTCAGATCTGTATTCAGTTACAACGAAGTGATCTCTCTGCAATGGATACAGAAAAGATAGGTTCAAGGGGAAATATAGGGGAAGAGGGAGCGGGAACTTAAATATTGGGGATAAATGAATTTGGGATAATTAAAAGCAGACATAGAGAAAATTCTGAAGGGACACTGGTAATAGTGTATATGGAGACATTGTGCTCCTCAGTGGAAATGTTGAGGGTACAATATTGCTTCCATGCATCTCCCTTTCAGCAATTCAGCCCAGTGACTTGATGCAATGACATCACCCGTTCTCTTCTGAGGAAACAGTTTTAGACATTCAAAGCCCAGTTGTTCAATGTAGCCGAGATTCTTTAATTTCTATTTCAGCTAATTAGTAGCAATACAAACTCTTGCCAAACAAGAAATGTGAATTCTTAAAGATTAAATTTTATTTTATCTCTATCTAGAGGTAGGAAACCAATCTTTTGGGAGGCACAAATTAGGATGACAGCCAAAATTCATTTCTTCATTCCAAAATAAAGCCTTTATGTGTAGCGAATTATTTTTCATAATTCTAGAAAGTGGCATGTTCCAGCAATTATAATTATAAAGTGTACTGTTTTTGGAGGGTAAAATAGTAAGTCACATCATTAAGGTCAAAATGATGTTTAAAGGAAAACTATAACTATGCCTTTAGTATATTAAAATTAGATAATATTTTGTACATCTGTCCCTGCAAAATAAAACACTTTTTATATGTTTTCTTTGGCTCACACACAACTAAATTTGATGAGATAAAATATACAAATATTTGACAGGGTCAATTTCCTTTTCAAGTTGGATTTTAATTAATTCAATAAGCATGTATTGATGACCTACTGTATGCAATACATTTGGCTATATTTAGCATATCTGATTTTGCTCTATCATCACGGATCGTGATGTTTGTGACGGGGGATGTTTGCGACTGGAAGCTTTTTTTTCCCATTAGCCAAATAAATAAGTAGGTAAATGCTTAAATATTTTTTTAAAAATCCACGTGGTGTTATTTTGAGAGGTATAGAATTTATCTAAGCTCCAGTTCCTTCCATTGGAAAAATGAGTATTTAAATGAGGTAATATGTATAAAGGCAATGGCGGCTGGGCACGGTGGCTTGTGCGTGTAATCCCCGCAATTTGGGAGGCCCAGGTGGGACGATCGCTTTAGCCCGGGAGTTCAAGATCAGCCTGGGCAACAGGGAAAGACCCAGTTTCTACAAAATATTTTTAAAGTTAGCTGGGTGCAGTGGCACGTGCCTGTAGTCCCAGCTACTTGGGAGGCTGTGGCAGAAGGATTGCTTAGGCCTGGGAGGTTAAGGTTGCAGTGAGCTGTGATCGCGCTACTGCACTCCAATCTGAACCACAGAGTGAGACCCTGTCTCTAAAAATAAATACAGAAATAAAGACATACATACATACATACATAAAAAATAAGGCAAAGAGTAGGCCCTCAATAACATGAGCTAATATCAATCTGTATTTCCATAAATTGGTATCATTCTATGTATCCATAGCCTCCAAACCTGTTATAGTCCAGTCTTTGGCTCCTTTTCCTGTGGCTTTAAAAATTTATATTAGATAAGGAAAAGAATCACACTATATACTTACCCTTAACTGTTTTATAGTTATTTTCAGATTTACATTTCCTGTGGTTACCAAATTACAAATGGCTACATGTAAAAACATACCTTTCTGGACAGTTTAGTTTCTCAAAGTTCAGAGCAACTCATATGCACTTACATGTAAAAATTATATAAAATATGCATATGTTAACTTCTCATATATACTTAAAAGATACCTAACAAAATTGAGAGTTCGCAATGGTGTTACACACATATTTGAAGTTGCAAATAGAAAAAAACAGATATCCAGAAATCAGGCTGAGTTTATACCCTAGAGATATTTGCAATTCCTCCATAATAAAGTGACAGAATTTGTGACTTTGAAGCTAAAAATTATGCATAACTGCATTTTACACCATTTTAGCCATCAACAACTTATATTAACAACTAAATTAAGTTATACATCAAGCCAGAAAAGATCGCAAATTTCTTATGTTCTAGTATTGGAAGAAGAAAGGCATTTTTAGTTTAAAATTAAGTATGTGACACAAAATGGCCAGATGGTGCACACAATCCATTTGTTGCAGGGCTTCTAGTTCTTTCCATGCATTGGAAGAAAACCAGGTGACAAGTTAGGCAGCAGTTTTTATGTAGGACATTTCCAAATTGCATATAATCAGAGAATAAGGATCTAGAAGGTAACTTCCAACTAAAACAAGCCATTCTGACTCAAAGTCACAAGAATTCAGTCTTAATAATCACAAATGCTTTCTGTTCTCAAGCTTAAAAATCTATTCTCTATTTTCTTTGGACTCACAGTGTCTTAGAATTTTTGCACACATAGTCTTACATTTTCCTCTTCACAGAATGGGATTGGCAGAAAAAATGAGAGAACTTTTTGCAGTTAGTGATTTTTTCCAAGATCACAGAGCTAGTCAATACACCATGTGATTCACATAAAACATGAGAATAGCCAGTATGGGGTACCTAGAAATGAGGAGCATTGCAATTATAATACAAACAAAAATTATACCCCATTTTACTAGTTTGAATCATTACCACAATAAACATGGATTCATAAGTTAGGCTGTGATAGAACCAAAAGAAGACATTTATGTGATTTTTTTTTAATGGCATGCATCTGCTCAGGACAGGCTGTACTTTTTAGAGGAACAACTTTATCCTTCAGTAAAAAATTCTGAAGAAGTGTGATATCAAAGCTCAATTAAACTTGATATTTAAAGTCTTTATACCAAAATAATCTATTCATGAACAATACAAGAATGAGATTTGGCAGGAAAGCTATGTCAGTATATCTCATGTCAGTGCCTAGCTAGGATGCTAATTCACAAGAAAAAATATTGTCATTCTCCAATGTCGGACAGTTATTTGAAGCCTGTCTGCTTTTTTTGGTAGAGATACTTTAAATAAGGAACCTGGGGAAAGAGTTACAGATATCTACTGGCATGAAGAGGAAGACCGTTTACTGAATATAATTGAATGGATATTTTTATGAGTATTGGTATTATTTCAATTTTCAATTAAAAAAATAAACTGGTATATGCAAAATCTTCATGCTGTGGGCCATATTGAAAGATAGTAAATAATTGAAATAAAATGCCGAGATATTGGTGGGGACCCGTCTGCACCTACTAGGGTCTTGATGTTACCTGAGCCCCCTTAGGTATTTTAAATATGTGCCAGAAGACATGCTTCTCAGGACATGATTTTTCTATTCCTAAAAATAAGTTACAGGAAAAATAGACAAATGAAGACTAAATGTTTCAAGAGGGAACCCATATAATGGGTTAAATGAGGCATAGGATAGCAGTGTGTGAGGCATTTTGTATTAGAGCTCATTTAAAATACCATCGGTTACATGAGGTTTCAGAAAAAAAGAAAACAGCCTGTGTTCTGCATAAACAACTGTATGCAATGTATTGTAAAATGGGTATGAGGAATTAAGGAAAGAATGCCTTTTCTTCTGGTGTTCATCTTCCTCCTGGTTCCTAGCCAACTACAACAATTTGTTTTATAATCTTGCTTATGGCACCTTCCATGGCAACAGGTGTTTACTCATTTTGACAAATGCCACTTTATTAACAATCGTGATGTATGCAAAGAGGACTAACAATCCCTCTAGTTATGCAAAGGACAGGCACAGTACCCGCTGGGGATCAGAGCCTACCAACTTTGTGACAGCTCACAGTATATTTTCACTATTGAAGCCAATGGAGTATATATTGAATATACACGTTGTTCAAGGATTGGTCCTGCTTTGTGCTTGAGGCTTATTTTATTTTCAATGTGTCCTGATTTATTAAACTAGTTTTATGATGGGCACACCTAAAGAGCATCTGCCTCCTATAGAAGAAATGGCCATGTTATAGTGACAAACTTGGCAATGTAGAAATAAACTTAGAAATGTAGGCAAATATGAGATGATACCTGAACATCATCTCAGCCACACCACAGTTATTGAGATATTGTTTTCTAAGGGTAAGGTCCAAACACTTTATCATATTTTTATATCTTGCATGTAGTAGATAATTTATATACCTACCAATCACACACACACACACACACACACAGACACTCAATGTCATAGCAATCTAATTAGAAATAAAAGCTTCTAAATTTCAAATAATGTGGAGCAAAACTATAAAATATTGTCTTAAGTTTTACAAATTTTTTAAAAAGATGATTCACAGAATTATGGAGGATATTGATCCAATTGAATAAAACATAAAGCCCTGAATACTTCTCCACTCTTCCATTTTTATAGAAACTAAGAAGCAATTTAAAGATTTCTTTTTTAATGTGAAGAAAAATGTTTTGTTAGATTTTCTGCTAAATGCCATTTAAATAATCAATTTGCCAACATTTAGGGAAATTGAGTATGCCACTTCCCTAAAAAGCTTGTCATTTCTCTTTAGGGTAACGTGTAACAGAGATGCATAGGAAAATTCAGGGATGTGCTTTGAAATACTATTAGTAGATAGCAAATGGGGGATAGATGGATAAAAATTTATTCTATATATTACTGGGCAATAGTTAAAGGGAATAATGTATCTCTCTATATACATGGGTCTCAAAATTGGCCTCAAAAATGATACTGAGTTAAAAAACACTAAGTGAAACATGGTGAATATCACATTTCCCTGTGTAAATATAAAAATAGAAAAAATATAACAATCATTGTTGATATATATTTAGGAAAGAAAGGATTAATTGTTTAATATTGAGAGTAGATTAGACACACACATATATTAAGTATATAAGAATTAGCCTTTGGATTTAATTTTTTGTTTTAATCTGCTGTATCTCTATTTACTATTTCATTCATTATTATTTTTGGTTTTTATAATTGCATTTCTTCTGCTTGGGTTTCTTATGTTTTCCCTAATATCTTAAGTTAACTGTTGAATTTATCTGTTTTCAGACTTTATTGCTTTCTTGTAGGTTTTAAATATGCTTTCCTATTTCCAAATCTACAAATTTTTCAAAAAAAATTGTTTTTTTCTGACTTTGAACTTCGTTGTGCTTAGAGAAGTATATCTGTCTGATAATTCCTTGGAATTGGCTGATATGTGCATTATGTCTTCCCCACGTGGTTCGGTTTTCTCTGAAGCTCCGTGCGTACCTGAGAACACTGTGTATTCCTTCGTATGATGGGTTTGCTGACTTCTTCATATGTTTTGAGGAAAGTTATTAGAGGAATCGAAGTTGAAATGAGTGTATAATTATCATTGTTTTATGATGTTTTCCATTCTATGTGATGCTTTGTGCCTTAAAGACTTCACTCTATAATATTAATATAGATACACCAGCTTTCCTTTGACTAATATTTAAGCTGCCTAATTTCTTATCCATTGTGTATAAGTTTTCCCATGTTTTTATTTTCATGTGTGGTTCTTCGATAGTATAATCCTGGATCTTATCTTTTATTGAATTTAACCTTTAACTAGAAAGTTAATTTATTTACATTTATTAGGATTGCTGTTATATTTGGATTCATTACCATCCTATTTCTTTTTATGTATATTCCTATTTTGCTTCATCGCTTTTACTTTTTATCACTTTTTCTGCATCCTTTACATGAAGTTTTTATTTAAATTCTATTTCCCTCTTTATTCTTTTAATAGCTACCATGAAATTTTAACAGATTTATTTAAAGTCTACATTAATCATTTTCTCTATTCCTTCTTTATATAACATAGGGAGCTTCGAATTATAAAAATCAAATCACCTGCTATTTAGTCTTACTTATTGTCCCATATTTTAATTATATCCTTTCTTTATTCCCAAATTTCATATTTTTGTTATTTCACATACACTCTGTGGTTTATCTACATGCTTTCCACGTTCTTCACTCAACATTTCTTCTTGTATCTCCAGCTTTCCTTTTGTGGTTATTTTCCATCTTGTTGACATATCATCAAAATTTGTTGAAGTGTGAATCTATTCACTTTTAGGTTTCCTAAAGGGAGTTTTAGTTTTTCTTTTAGGTTTACTTACATCTTACTTTTGAATTATTTCAAACATGACAAAATATGTGAGAGGAGTACAAATATTAATACTTCCTATATACCTTGCGCCCACATCCTTTACTTGTTTATGTTTTACTGAATGCACTTTATCATTCTCTCTCTCTCTCTCTTTCTTCATCCTCAGTGTTCATTTTATTACCATGTTGACAGGAAGAGTTGTTCTTGATATTAAGTAAGGATTTTAAATCAGCTTATTATCACTGCAAATTTCCAAAAGACAGAAAGAAGGGTAACAGTGTGAATCTCTCTATGGCTTCTAGTAAAAATGGAAATATTGCTTAGATTGGAGGAAGGTCATAGAGCACTCTCAGAAGAAATATGATCGTATTGCCATCATAGAAGCAATACATTTGTCTTTTGTCTCCTTACTTGTTTATATTTTTTCAACTATTTAAATCAAACAATTTGAGGTGAAAGTTCACCACCACTCTCACCTACCAATAACAAGATAGAACACTGGAAATATTATTTCCCAAACATGAGTTTTCATTTTGATGATAGTCAGCTACTAATCTAGATGCTTGATATAAGAGACATTATCTAAGCTCTACCATACCTGTATCAGTAGAATTACTTCCCTATTATACATGAAGATATACAGGCATACCTTGGAGATATTGCAGATTCAGTTCCAGACCACTGCAGTAAAGCAAACATTGCAATAAAATGAGTCATATAAATTTGTTGCTTTTCCAATGCATAAAAAAGTCATGTTTACATTACAATATAAGCAGCTGAGTGTGCAATAGAAGTATGTCTAAAAAACAATGCACATACTTTAATTT
Source organism: Symphalangus syndactylus (assembly GCF_028878055.3). Classification (NCBI taxonomy): domain Eukaryota; kingdom Metazoa; phylum Chordata; class Mammalia; order Primates; family Hylobatidae; genus Symphalangus; species Symphalangus syndactylus. The sequence goes on from NC_072433.2 coordinate 2,891,389, forward strand.
TAAAATACTTTATTGCTAAAATGCTAAGGATTATCTGTTCCTTGATCAAGTTGTGATTTTTCACAGGTAAAGGGTTTGGTCCCAGTGTTGGTGGCTGCTGACCAATCAGGGTGGTGGTTTCTTAAGGTTAATGTGGCTGTGGCAATTTCTTCTAACAAGGCAGCAATGAAGTTTGCCACATTGGTTGATTTTTCCTTTCGTGAAAGATTTTTTTTTTTTTTTTTTTGTAGCATGTGATGCTGTTTGATAACTTTTTCCCCACAGTAGAACTTCTTTCAAACCCAAATTCTGCCACTGCTTTATCAATTCAGTTTCTGTAATATTCTAAATTCTTTGTTGTTATTTCAGGAATGTTCACAGCATCATTACCAGGAGTAGATTCTATCTCATGGAACAACTTTCTTTGCTCATCTGTAAGAAACAACTCCTAATGCATTAAAATTGTATCTTGAAACTGCAGCAACTCAGTCACATCTTCAGGCTCCACTTCTAATTCTAGTTGTCTTGCTGTTTCCACCACATCCGCGTTTACTTCCACTGAAGAGTTAAACCCCTCAAAGTCATCTGTGAGAGTTGGACTCAACTTCTTCTAAACTCCTGTTATTGTTGATATTTTGGACTCCTCCCAGGAATCACAAATGTCCTTAGTGTCATCTAGAGTGGTGAATCCTTTCCAGAAGATTTTCAATTTATTTTACCCAGATTCATCAAGGGAGTCATTATGGCAGCAATAATCTTACTATGTTTAGTTCTTATGTAATAAAACTTGAAAGTTGAAATTACTCCTTGATTCAGAGGCTACAGAATGGATGTTGTGTTAACGAGCTTAAAAACACGAATATCCTTGTTCATCTCCATCAGAACGCTTGGGTGTTCAGGTACATTGTCAATGAACAGCAATATTTTGAAAGGACTCTTTTTTTTCTGAGCAGTAGGTCTCAAGAGCAGGATAAAAATATCCAGTAGACCATACTGTTAACAGATATGCTGTCATTCAGACTTTGCTCCATTTATAGAGTACAGGGACAGTAGATTTAGCACAATTTTTACTATTTTCAGAATCGTTAATCAGTATTGGCTTCAACTTCAATTTACCAGCTGCATTAGCCCCTACCAAGAGTGTCACCCTGTGCACTGAAGCTTTAAAGCCAGGCATTGACTTATTTTCTAGCCATGAACGTCCTAGACAGCATCTCCTTTCAATATAAGTCTGTTTCATCTACACTGAAAATCTCTTGTTTAGTGTAACAACCTTCATCTATTATCTTAGCTAGATTTTCCAGATTATGTGCTAAAGCTTCTACATCAGCACATGCTACTACTTCACCTTGCACTTTTTCTTTTATTTTGGGATGGCTTCTTTCCTTAAAAATTATCAACCAACTTCTTCTAGCTTCCAACTTTTCTACTTCATTTCTCTCAGCCTGAAGATAATTGAAAATAATTTGGGCCTTGTTGTAGTTGGTTTGGTTTTCTATCCAGACTAATAAAACGTTCTTCATATCAGCAACAAGTCTGTTTTACATTCTTTGTCGTTCATTTGTTCACTGTAGTAGCACTTTCAATTACCTTCAAGAACTTTTCCTTTGTGTTCCTAAGTTGGCTGTTTGTTATAAGAGACCTAGCTTTTAGCCTCTCTCAGCTTTCAACATGCTTTCTTCATTAAGTTTAATCATTTCCAGCTTTTGACTTAAAGTGAGAGATGTATGATGCTTTTCTTCTCACTTGAACACTTACAGGCCATTGTAGGGTTATTACTTGGCCTAATTTTAATATTGTTGTGTCTCAGGGAATAGTGAGGCTTGAGGAGAAGAAGAGAGATGGAAGAACAGCTAGTTGCTGAAGAAGTGGGAACACACATGATATTAATTAAGTTCACTATCTTATATGTGCAGAGTGTATGGTGTCCCACAAACAATTACAATAGTGACATAAAAGATCATTGATCACAGATAACCATAACTAATATAATGACAATGAAAAAACCTGAAATATTGTGAGAGGTACTGAACTGTGACCCAGAAACCAAAAGTGAGCACATATTGTTGGAAAAAATGGTGTGGATAGAATTGCACAAGGCAGGCTGGTCAAAACCTTCAATTTGTAAAATCACAACATCTACAAGAAAAGTGCAATGAAACAAAGTACGCTTGCCATTGCTCCAGGTTACAGAGAGAAAAAGTGGAAGAGATTAGATTCAAATCAAATCTCTGTGATGCCAAAATCCATGATCTTAATCATTAAATACATTGCTTCCAATTTTATGTCTAGATAATATATATTTCATAGGTTTTATATAAAAATCTATTGTTTAACATCATCTCATTAGTAATATATATATAATATTCAGAAAGTTTAAACAATGGTTACTTAAATGAACTACTGCTTTATTAAGCAAGATACAAATCTTAATCTGTAATATATATTTAGAAGTAGGATTTATAACATTAAAATAAGCCATGATGGTTTTTCCAAAATAATGAGAAAATGACCCCTTAAATCAATTATACTTTAAAAAGAAAGATGCCTGTTTTGTCTGTCTTTATGAAGGAGACGAAATTTGGCAAGGCAAAAACTTTAGGTTGTTAAAAGAAGCAAGTTAACTCATGTTTATGTTTTATAACTTATTTTATTTTTTAAAACAACCTTGAGTTGAGTTTTCTTTGTATTTATTTTGTACTATTTTAAGATGTATAGGTCATTTGCAAGTAGTTAGTTGCTGAATTTTCGGTGCAATCCAAATACTTAGTTTAGTATTACCTGTGGTTTACCTGCTAATTTAAACAGATGACTATAACATGCAAATTAAGATTATAACCACGCATTTTCAACTGCAAACTATATGGAAAGAGTATTCGATATGAAAAAGACAAAATAAAAATTACATAGTTTCTATTTTCTTTGCAGTTTAAAAATGAATTGGAAAATGAATTAGTAATAATGTTTAAAATGCATTTAATTGTGTTTTTTAATGTTGCATGGCATAAAATTTTGATAGCTCGGTTAGAAATGTATGTCTGAACTAGATTTCACAGAAACTGTTTTCCTCTTTCTATTGGTGAAATACTAACTGCTGTGTCTTGATATGACCACTTGATGGAACTCTTTCATTTTGCTTTCAGCATTCTCTAAGCAGTGACAAACTTACCTTTCTGGGCAGGTATAAAAGTATATATATGTATGTGTGTGTGTATATATACATGTGTATGTATGTGTGTGTGTATATATATGTATATATATGTGCGTGCCTATATATATGTATATATATGTGTGTATATATGTGTATATATATGTATGCTTAAAGGAATTCGTTATTTGGCATATTTAGTATTCTCTACCTTTTTTATGTATGTCAATTTTATTTATTTCTATGGAGAACCACAGTGTTAGTAAGTCGATCTGTAGAAAAAAAAATACTACTTCTTAAATAAACTCTTGTTCTCATTTCCCTCCAAGAATTTTTGGCAGAAAATTAATTTTAAATAATTCTTAATATTTAAATATAATAATATCCAAAATGTTATTTTCTTTATAATCAAACTGAAACTCTATTTCTGGGATGCCTTCAAAATTAATAGTCAGAAGCATTCACAAGGTCTTGGGAATTAGAGGGTGTTAGGTAGTTGTGGGAACTTCCTAACAATTATCCTTATTAAGAAAGATAGCTTGAGAAGAGGAGAGATTGATTTTGAAGTGAAGCTTTCAATAAAGTCATATAGAACAATTAGGAAAAACTAGAAGTGAAGGACGGGGTGAAAATCACCTTCTCTTCTTTGAAAACATTGACGCTATAGGTCATCCAAGAGCTGTGGATTAGGTATCAATCATCTATTTGTGACCTTTCATTTAAACTTTCTGAAGTTTTGCATAAAATAGGGATAATCGTAAATCTCTCACGAGGCTCAGATACAATAAAACTCACTGTAGTAATACATTTGTAAACTCTAAAAACATCGTGGAACTAGTAGTTGTTGGAATGATCACATTGTTGTAAAGAAAGCCCACATTAAGCATGTCAGCATATCTCGGAGAAAAAGGCCGTCTTCGGTAACTCTACCTTACAAAATATTTTCCATGCTCTGTAGTGTCTGGCTCCTAGTCACAAGAATCTCAAGGAAGTAAGGCCTCTTTTTTGTTTGCCATTTATTCTAAGTGATCTCTGCCACTTCAGTGGCATCTAGTCCTATGCTAATGGTGGCCAAATCATTTTTCCAGTCCAGAATCTCTACATGAACTCCACCATCCTATTAGACACTTTCTCCCCAATATTCTGAAAACTTAAATTTCTCTTTGCTTAAACCAAACTCACTGTGTTTATTCTGCAAAACTGTTGCATACACTTGGCTGACAGAGTTTTTGGTTTTTAAATTGATGACTGTGATTAATTTCTCTTTTGGCTCCCCAGTACCCAGCCTACAGTAGTCAGTCACTGATTAACCATTGAATGAATGAAGTATTCTGAAGCTCAAGACATAGATTTGACCGAATGGTGATAATTTCAAACATTAATTTGTTTTATTGTGACTCTGTTAGAGATTGGCTTATACAATATTACTTTCCTAGTGATTCTTGTTTTTATCTATTTTTGGTCTACACAAGGCATTGAAAATATAAGGCACTGAATGTGCCCTCATTTTCAGAGTTTAAAAGAAATTTCATTGCTGCACTAATGATAAAAATTTAATCAAATCTTTTTTAGGAATAAGTTATAAAATACTATTCATGCTTTTTCTCAATATACACTTTTTCTTCTTCAATTACTGGAGTGAGGAAACTCACTTAAGAGGAATGTCTTTCAATAAGAGCAGCTGTAAGGAAAAAGCATATTTTCACTGCCAAGAAAAACTATCAGATAAAATACATTCATTGTACAAAAGAATTATGAACGATTTCTGTAGACATGCAATATGGTATGTACTATTGAATGTGTTGAGGATAAAGTAATAAACAAAAGTACATGTTCTTACATTCTTTGAGCTTGTGTGGGAAACCCAATATAAACAAATGTGCTATTTATATTTTGGTTTAACTTACTTTATTTCAGGTTGCAACAGAACTATACAAAATGTGAAGTAGGGAAGGTGATGAAGTAACACAGGCTGCTATTTTCTAATGGGTTGTCAGAGAAGATCTGTCTAAGGGGAGACTTTATATAGATATCTGAGTGAAATGATGGGCCAAGTCATTTGGGGAAGACATTTTGGATTGCCTCGAGAGGTCTCAAGAACCTTCCAGGGCTCTCCAGAACCCCTCTTCAGGGATCTCTGAAAAGATACTGATTACAGAGATGTCTGAGGACTGAGCTGGGACAATCCAACATTTGTAGTACTGATGCAAAGAAAGCCCACCAAAAGAGATTTAGATCATTTCTACAGTTCTATAAAAATATTTTTATGACTCCTAATTTTCATTTAGTTAGCGTATTTTTTCTTCTTCATGTCACCTTTACCCTTTTGTTGACTGTAAAGAAATCCATACACTTACGCAATGTATTCTGTGACAGCATAAGCTGTTTTCAATGATGGGAGCATCAATTTATAGGTAAGTATAACTCAATTAAAGCACATAAGTTCAGGTACTAAAATCAATACAAAGAGCATATTCTGCTACCTCCCAGTCGCCCGCCCCCGGTTTACATATGCTTAACATTTCTGGTGGACAGAATCTTGCTGCTTGTGTGGGATTCTTGACATCACAATATTCATCGTAGAGTAGGCATGCAATGGTTTTAATTTAAATCAATAAGTTAATCTCAAGGGGCAGGGAAGTGAGCAAAAGGGGGCTTATGACCCTTTTTCCTAAAGAGCAACCAATGGTCAGCCATCATTGATTGCTACACAAGGCCACTCCTGAGATCCCAGTTCTAATATCATAAATAATCAAGTACATGAAAATAATAGAAAGTGAAACCCATGCTTTCCTGACAACAGTGTCTTGCTTCTGGAGATAAAACTAATGATTTTCCCAGAAAATTTTTAAGCAACATTTGGAGGAAAAGCTAAAGAGAGATTTGAATATTATTCCTTTAGGACAGGATTGCCTGGTAACTTACAGGGCACCTATTTAAATGTGAACTTCAGATAAGCCTCTAAGTATTTAAGATGTTCTTATACTAAAAAGTTATTTGTTTTTTACATGAAATTGAAATATAAGTAGAAATCCTCTATTTATATTTGCTAAATCTGACAATCCTATGTTAGGAATACTTTAGACAGATTAGGGTAAGATACATTTTCTGGAAACATCAAGCAACCTATTTTTGTTCGTCCATCAATCAAAGCCAAGGAGCCAATAGGATAGATTAGTATGGCTAAATGTCTTAGGCTATTGGCAAAAAGTGTGGATGTAGTATTTTTCAAGACAAAATAAAAGAAAGGAAGTTAGCTTTTAGATGTATGAAATGTTCTTTCTTAGCTATGATTTTATTAAAAATATACTGAGATGAGAAAATCAATCCTTTCTCAGATGAGAAGAAATCCAAACATAAGCACAATAAAACGTGTGAAAGCAATAAAATACATGCTATAGAATTCAACCATATTCAAATATATACTGATAGAGCAAATATGAGAGAGGATAATAGTACATGAAGCTAAACTAGGCCCTCTTCCATGAAAAATCATAGGCTCAAATTGTCTGTGGAGGGGCTAGGCCACTCATAATGACAAAAGATGAAGACAATAATAAGAGTTATATAACATTTTTAGTAGTTATATTAAGCTTCTAAGTGAGGTTAAAAAGTAACAGAAATATTCCCAACCGTGTGATAAAAACATTAAAAAATTACTACAATTGACAGAACTCCAGGATCATAAGAGACTTGTTAGATTCTAAAGGAAGTTGCTAATGAATAAGGAAAGCTGTTAAACAGGCATTGAAAATCTCCAAAGAACTAGGGCATGCATTAAAGAAATCTTCAGGAAAATGCAATATAGTAAAATTCAGAAAAAAATGTTTAACTGTGGTGTGGTATAAAACTCCAGTGGTGTGAATTTCAGAATCAAGAATAGACCTGAGAAGGAAGAGGAAGAGGAGTAGGAGGGGGACCTTTCTACCAAAGATCATTACCTGTCAAAACCATGAAGTCTCTTAATAAAATAAGCTACTGACTAGATTTTAAATTTGCATTGGAAATGCCATGACGATTAAAAATTTTTACATAAAAAAAGGCCTTGGTTATTTGAATGTGTTCCCTAACTCTGGTTGTGTGCTTGGAATTAAAGCCCTATCACTGGCGTTCCAACTCTGCTGTGATCCTATTTTGGGGGCTAGTTCCTGGCAATGATGCTATGAGCATATTTGCCAAATTGTCTAAAGACCACTTTTCTTGTTATGCAAATATCAGTTTAGTCATCCAACTTGTGTATACAGTTCTGGAACAAGAAGCATCTGGAAAAAAAAGAACATATTATGACACTTAGCTAAAAGTGGGGGATGGGGATATTCTTTGGAGGAAAAGAATTCTATCAAGGACCTAATATATTTAATTCTGTTCGTTAAAAACAAATTTCCAATGGTTTCAAACCAGAAATTAATTAAAATAAAAATGGGAGTTAACATGAAATATTAACAAAACTTTATCATTCCTATTTGTTTTTGTTAACTGTGATTAATAAGTGTTCAGAAAAAACATGGCATTATATTAATGTCTCCTAAATATTTGAAAATGTATAATTTAGCACTTCTTACATTTCTTTATTATTATTATTATACTTTAAGTTCTAGGGTACATGTGCACAATGTGCAGGTTTGTACACATGTGCCATGTTGGTGTGCTGCACCCATTAACTCCTCATTTACGTTAGGTATTTCTCCTAATGCTATCCCTCCGCCAACCCACCACCCCATGACAGGCTGTGGTGTGTGATATTCCCAACCCAGTGTTCAAATGTTCTCATTGTTCAATTCCCACCTGTGAGTGAGAACATGCAGTGTTTGGTTTTCTGTCCTTGCGATAGTTTGCTCAGAATGATGGTTTCCAGCTTCATCCATGTGCCTACAAAGGACATGAACTCATCCTTTTTACAGCTGCATAGTATTCCATGGTGTATATGTGCCACATTTTCTTAATCTAATCTATCATTGATGGACACTTGGGTTGATTGCAAGTCTTTGCTATTGTGAATAGTGCCACAATAAACATATGTGTGCATGTCTTTATAGCAGCATGATTTATAATCCTTTGTGTATATACCCAGTAATGGAATTGCTGGGTCAAATGGTATTTCTAGTTTGAGATCCTTGAGGAATCACCACACTGTCTTCCACAATGGTTGAACTACTTTACAGTCCCACCAACAGTGTAAAAGCCTTCCTATTTCTCCACATCCTCTCCAGCACCTATTGTTTCCTGACTTTTTAATGATCGCCATTCTAACTGGTGTGAGATGGTATCTCATTGTGGTTTTGATTTGCATTTCTCTGATGACCAGTGATGATGAGCCTTTTTTCATGTGTGTGTTGGCTGAATAAAGGTCTTCTTTTGAAAAGTGTCTGTTCATATCCTTTGCCCATGTTTTGATGGGGCTGTTCGATTTTTTCTTGTAAATTTGTTAAAGTCTTCGTTGATTCTGGATATTAGCCCTTTGTCAGATGAGTAGATTGCAAAAATTTCCTCCCATTCTGTAGGTTGCCTGTTCACTCTGATGGTAGTTTCTTTTGCTGTGCAGAAGCTCTTTAGTTTAATTAGATCCCATTTGTCTATCTTGGCTTTTGTTGCCACTGCTTTTGGTGTTTTAGTCATGAAGTCCTTGCCCATGCCTATGTCCTGAATGGTATTGCCTAGGTTTTCTTCTGGGTTTTCATGGTTTTACATATCACATTTAAGTCTTTAATCCATCTTGAATTAATTTTTGTATAAGGTGTAAGGAAGGGATCCAGTTTCAGCTTTCTACATATGGCTAGCCAGTTTTCCCAGCACCATTTATTAAATAGGAAATCATTTCCCCATTTCTTGTTTTAGTCAGGTTTGTCAAAGATCAGACGGTTTTAGATGTGTGGTGGTATTTCTGAGGCCTCTGTTCTATTCCATTCGTCTATGTTTCTGTTTTGGTACCAGTACCATGCTGTTTTGGTTACTGTAGCCTTGTAGTATAGTTGGAAGTCGGGTAGCATGATTCCTCCAGCTTTGTTGTTTTTGCTTAGGATTGGCTTGGCAATACAGGCTCTTTTTTGGTTCCATATGAAATTTAAAGTAGTTTGTTTCCAATTCTGTGAAGAAAGTCATTGGTAGCTTGATGGGGATGGCATTGAATCTATAAATTACCTTGGGGAGTATGGCCATTTTCACAATAGTGATTCTTCCTATCCATGAGCATGGAATGTTCTTCCATTTGTTTGTATCCTCTTTTATTTCATTGAGCAGTGGTTTGTAGTTCTCCTTGAAGAGGTCCTTCACATCCCTTGTGAATTGGATTCTTAGGTATTTTATTCTCTTTGTAGCAATTGTGAATGGGAGTTCACTCATGATTTAGCTCTCTGTCTGTTACTGGTGTATAGGAATGCTTGTGATTTTTGCAGATTGATTTTGTATCCTGAGACTTTGCTGAAGTTACTTATCAGATTAAGGAGATTTTGGGCTGAGATGATGGGGTTTTCTAAATATAAATCATGTCGTCTGCAAACAGGGACAATTTGACTTTCTCTTTTCCTAATTGAATATTTATTTCTCTTTATTTCTTTATTTCTTTCTCTTGCCTGATTGCCCTGGCCAGAACTTCCAGCACTATGTTGAATAGGAGTGGTGAGAGAGGGCATCCCCGTCTTGTGCCAGTTTTCAAAGGGAATGCTTCCAGTTTTTGCATATTCAGTAAGATATTGGCTGTGCGTCTGTCATAAATAGCTCTTATTATTTTGAGATACGTCCCATCAATACCAAATTTATTGAGAGTTTTTAGCACGAAGCGCTGTTGAATTTTGTCAAGGGCCTTTTCTAAATCTATTGAGATAATCATGTGGTTTTTGTCTTTGGTTCTGTTTATGTGATGGATTATATCTATTGATTTGCGTATGTTAAACCAGCATTGCATCCCAGGGATGAAGCCAACTTGATCTTGGTGGATAAGCTTTTTGATGTGCTGCTGGATTCGGTTTGCCAGTATTTTATTGAGGATTTTCGCATCGATGTTCATCAGGGATATTGGTCTAAAATTCTCTTTTTTTGTTGTGTCTCTGACAGGCTTTGGTATCAGGATGAAGCTGGCCTCATAAAATGAGTTAGGGAGGATTCCCTGTTTTCCTATTGTTTGGAATAGTTTCAGAAGGAATGGTACCACTTCCTCTTTGTACCTCTAGTAGAATTCAGCTGTGAATCCTGGACTTTTTTTGGTTGGTAGCTATTAATTATTGCCTCAATTTCAGAGTCTGTTGTTGGTCTATTCAGGGGTTCAGCATCTTTCTGGTTTAGTCTTGGGAGGGTGTATGTGTCCAGGAATTTATCCATTTCTTCTAGATTTTCTAATTTATTTGCATAGAGGCATTTATATTATTCTCTGAGGGTAGTTTGTATTTCTGTGGGATCGGTGGTGATATCCCCTTTATCATTTTTTATTGAGTCTATTTGATTCTTCTCTCTTTTCTTCTTTATTAGTCTTGCTAGTGGTCTATCAGTTTTGTTGATCTTTTCAGAAAACCAGCTCCTGGATTCATTGATTTTTTGAAAGGTGTTTTGTGTCTCTATTTCCTTCAGTTCTGCTCTGATCTTAGTTATTTCCTGACTTCTGCTAGCTTTGGGATGTGTTTGCTCTTGCTTCTCTAGTTCTTTTAATAGTGATATTAGGGTGTCGATTTTGGATCTTTGCTGCTTTCTCTTGTGGGCATTTAGTGCTATAAATTTCCCTCTACACACTGCTTTGTATGTGTGCCGAGATTCTGGTATGTTGTGTCTTTGTTCTCATTGGTTTCAAAGAACATCTTTATTTCTACCTTCATTTCGTTATGTACCCAGTAGTCATTCAGGAGCAGGTTGTTCAGTTTCTATGTAGTTGTGCAGTTTTGAGTGAGTTTCTTAATCCTGAGTTCTAATTTGATTGCACTGTGGTCTGAGAGATAGTTTGTTGTGATTTGTGTTCTTTTACATTTGCTGAGGAGAAGCACTTCTTACATTTCTGATGTGAAAACTGTTTAAACACTATGACATCCTAGTTTAATAATTACATATTGAGTGGTCCAAACAGACCATAAATTTTTCCGAAAGCAATATTCATATCACACACATTGAAGTTATTTTTGACTGGATATTATACGATGCTGCTTATTTAGGCAAGATAGGGTTTTCTTTTAATATTGCAATGTGTGATGTACTAAAGAACGTTTATGTTGAAGCTTTAAAAAGACAGAAATAAGAGAAACCCAAACACATTCTGACTGGCTTTAAAAGTAAGAATAAATAGTCCTTCCAAAGCATCATAAAATGGATATAACAGCAAAAAAAAAAAAAAAATGGGTAGAAATGTTATCGTTGTTTATTCTTTGTTTCCTCAAGGGGAAAAAATAGCACTTTTATCATGGTTGGGACATAACTTCTAAAGAAAAACAAGTTTAGAGCTTTCTATGTATTTTCTATTTCTTTCTTTAGACAATATTACCACGTGGTCTGGTCTAATGCAGCTGTGACACATACACACACACACACATCACCGACCAGGATAGGCTGTGCTATTGCTTTTGCTTCTTAGTGTGAATATTGAAAGGCCACAGGGTCACCTTCAGCTCTTTGGACACTGGCTTCCTGTACGTCCTGCTGTGTTTCCTGCTTGAATGCACAAGCCTTATTGCACCGAGTATGTTTTGCAGAAATGTACCTTGATATGCCACATAATTCCCATACACATTTGCGGGCCTGCACTCATTATCTATTGAAAACAATCTGACCGAAAAGTGACAGTCTCGATTGCGATTTTCATTTGATCTTACAAATTATTTCCAAGGGCCACGGTGTTGGCACATTTGTAACTCCTGTGTCTCCTTCACCCTCTACAACAGACTTAGCCCCACCTTTTCATGGAAAAGCACAAGACCCTCAAATCATTGTGTTGTCCTAACGGCTTTCAAAGAATTACTTCCTTCGAAGTTATTTTCCTCTTTTTTTAACTTACATTTCTAAAGCTAGAGTCAGGATAGTTGATTCTGGTGCTGAAAAAAAATCAGTTAATAACGATTTTTATAAACTTCTACACATTTCTTTTGTGTAGGGTTGGTGTCGTGGAATATTGTGCATTTGGAGGTTAGAAAGAAACTGGTTCACTTTTTTTTTTTGAGGCAGGATTTCACTCTGTTGCCCAGGCTGGAGTGCAGTGGTGCGATCTCGGCTCACTGCAACCACCGCCTCCCGGGTTCAAGTGATTCTCCTGCCTCAGCCTCCCAAGTAGCTGGGATTACAGGCACCAACCACCACGCCCAGTTAATTTTTGTATTTTTAGTAGAAATGGGGTTTCACCATGTTGGCCAGGCTGGTCTCCAACTCCTGACCTCAGGTGATCTGCCTGCCTCGGCCTCCCAAAGTGCTGGTATTACAGGTGAGAGCCAACACGCCTGGCTGGTTCACATTTTAAATATGTTACTTTTTAACCAAATGATTTGGGGCAAGTTTCTCCTGTTTTTCTTTTTTTTTTGAAATAGAGTTTCATTCTTGTTGCCCAGGGTGGAGTTCAATGGCGCGATCTCAGCTCACCACAACCTCCGCCTCCCAGGTTCAAGCGATTCTCCTGCCTCAGCTTCCCTAGTAGCTGGGATTACAGGCATGCACCACCATGCCCAGCTAATTTCATGTTTTTAGTAGAGACGGGGTTTCTCCATGTTGGTGAGGCTGGTCTCAAACTCCCGATGTCAGGTGATCCGCCCGCCTTGGCCTCCCAAAGTGCTGGGATTACAGGCATGAGCCACTGCGCCCGGCCATTTCTCCCCTTTTTCACATGTGTTTTCTCAGCTATAAAATATTATTTATCCCTGTAGATCTCTATTCACCTCGAAAGTCAAGATAAAACTTTCCATTTGCTTCCCAGTATATATTTGGACATTTTGCCATACTGAACTTACCCATGCCTGTTTTTCAGTGTGTTCATTTGTATTACTTTGGAGAAGCTATTATCTTGCCATCCTCTTTGTTGTCTTCTGATTTCTACTCCCTATTTTTCATTGAGATTTTCTTCTGCCCTCAGGTAGTACATGCTCATCCATCTCCATTGTATATCAATAGGCCTTTGAAAATAATCCTAGCTGTAAATCCTGACGATTAAATAATTCAGAATTATTTACTCATCTGCATCATCCTGATATATATTCCTATGTTGCCCACACTGTGTTCAGTGGTAGAAACACATGCTAAATTATGCATGTACATTTTCTTTTTTCTTTTGTTTTTTAGACAGAGTATCACTCTGTTGCCCAGGCTGGAGTGCACTGGCACGATCTTGGCTCACTGCAACCTCTGCCTCCTGGCTTCAAGCGATTCTGCTGCGTCAGCCTCCCAAGTAGCTGGGATTACAGGTGTCCACCACCATGCCTGGCCAATTTTTGTATTTTTACTAGAGACGGGGTTTCATTTGTGGGCTGGGCTGATCTCAAATTCTTGACCTCGTTATCTGCCCTCCTCGGACTCCCAAAGTGCTGGGATTCGCATGTTCATTTTCCAGTCACTATTTATGCATTCTTCAATCATACTGCTTTTCTCAGCATATACATACATAAAATGTTTTCTGTGCATGAAGCCTTATTCTAGGCACTGGGTATAGACTAAAAACAAAAAAAATAGGATAATCTATTCCCCTGCCCCCTTGAAACTCACAGTCAAACAGGAGAAAAATATATGAAACAAAAGAATAAAGTACATAATTTTGTCATTTGAATAAACACAAAGATAGAGTGATATTATAGAACAAAATCCTTAACTACTTTTGGAAAATGAGTAAGAGGTTTTAAAGAAATGCCATTTAAACAGATACTTTAAAAATAAAGAAAGATTCACCGAATGACAGGGATCAAGGAGGAACTATGAATAAGTAAAATTAACCTAGAGAGGAACTTAAGGAAGAAACGTAGATCAGAATGTGCAGAGCTTTGAAACAGTCATTTTAAGAATGTTCTTACCTTATCTGAAGGGTACTGGGAAGATACCGAAAAGTTTCAGCAGAAGGGTAACTTGACCTCAATTGTATTTTTAAAGAAATCATTCTAGTTTCTGTTTGTGGAGCAAGAAAAAAGAAAGATTGTTTGGGAAAGAACAGGAAGTGGGGGAAAATCATGAGTAGAATTCTACAAGCAGGTTTTGCAAATATATGTCTAGAGCTAGAAGAAATATCTGGTACAGATATAAATTTGGGTCCCTTCAGTCTATCATTATTAAAGGAAAGAATGGGAGTAGGTGAGATTGCATTGAGTGTATATTGCAAGAAGAGTGGGGAAAAGTGTGGGGAAAACACTTTAAAAATAAGTAGAAAAGTAAGACCTGGTAACGAACAATCTAGAAGCAAGAATTATAGAGGTGTGAGGAACATCCTCAGAATGAGGTTGCATTGTATGATGGGTGCTGTGATCACAGCCCTCTTTAAGGGTGGCCTCAACTGCCTGCAACCAATGACTGATCAACAGACGGATATGAAGGCACAGTCTACCCGTTCCAACTAGAACTTGGCCTTTATGCAACTCTGAAGTGTTATTTTACCAGTGTCCCCATAGGCTGAAGCTGCATCCAGCCCACTTTCTCTCCTTGTCCTACCATGCTTCTCTCTACTTTCCTAGATATTGCTCCCAAGAGAATTCCATAAAAGACATCCTTCTTGTTAGTATCCATCTGACATTCTCCTTCCCTGGGAACACAACTGGTAGCACATGGAAAACTGCGTGTGTGTGTGTGTGTATGTGTGTGTATGTATGTGTGTATGTGTGTGTATGTGTGTGTGTGTATGTGTGTGTTTAAAGAGTGTGCTAGATTGTGTCTAGTAATCCTGCACAGTCAATAAATAATGTCTGCAATAGGAACAAAGTAGTGATTAGCCCTTTTGTTTCAGTAGTGAATGCAGCTAAATTGGTCAAGTCATGCCAGCAGCAATGGAATTGGACCGTGTAGAGGAATAAGAGAGGGAGACTGAGGATGGGTAATGTTGACAATCTTACTGAAGAGCTTAGGAGGAAACACAAAATCAGGACAGTGGTAGCACATGTAAAATTTGTTTCAGGTGGAAGAAATGACATTGACTTTGGAATGTTCCTCCACGGGTGGGGGAGGGGCCATAGGAAAGACTGGCGTTAGGTTGACTAGAGGAGGATGCAGCACAGTTTCCTGTCTTGGCTTTTGTTTGTTTCAGGGAAGAAAGAGACAAAGATTAAGGACAGCAGAGGGAAATACAGAGTTGTGTTTGTGGTAAAAGATTAAAATAGTCATTCTGAAGGGTGATGGGTTGAATTGAGAAAATAAACGTGGTCTCTTTTTTTTAGGCAGCATCAGGAGTTCAGTTGAGAGTAACGACAATGAATTTATATGGCACAAATGTAGGCAATCACATATTCTACTTGTTTTCTTGTTTAATATAAATGGCCATGCATTTTGGATTGGTTGGTAAATGGTGTTTGTGATGAAAACATCTGTTTCCCTTTTTTTTACTCTCAAGAAAAGAAAAACATTTAAAGAATATTTAAATTATCTTGCATTTGAAAAGAACACATGAATAAGCTTACATAAACATTTTCTCTGTTGGGGAATACTTCCTAATGAATCACATCCTTTGTCTATAGGGTAAAAGGAAAGAACATTATCTGACTAAGGAAGAAGGAGCACTTTGTGAATCTATAACAATAAGCATAGATATTTGTCAGTCTAAACTTACCTTGTTGAGCCTCTATAATTAGAATATGACTGATGAAGAGAATAAATATTTGTATATAATGTAATGAAAGGCCTTGTAAAGTTTATTTGCATAGGAGATGTAGGTGGAAGCCAGGCTCAAATTAATCAGTATTATCTGCAGAAATGATTGCATTCCACTTCGGAGAATAAACGACAGGACATCCTGTGGTTCCTTTGAATTCTGGACATTACATGAAAGGGGACATATTATTGTTCTCTTAAATAATATCCGACTTGTAATTAAAAATGAATGTAGGGTTTAATGACTTCTTTTGTCTTCTTTTTTGTGCAGAGAAAACTTCTAAAGCTCATTTTTAACATTTGCTATTCAATTTATAGATTTATAAGCCTAGTTCTTCTCTAGGTCTCTTTCATTACTGAGATTATTTTATTTTTAAAATGGGAAATTGCAGCAATTATTTTAAGGGCTTATGAATTTTTTTAATCTTGGTTACAAATGTAAAACATTTTCAAATATTTTTAAATTTATTTATAAACCTTTATAACTTATTTTTTGAGTGCTTCAAATTTAGGACAGTAAATTTTTTCTGCATATCTAAATAACTTTTATAAATCTAATTAATAAAAATAGTGACCCTAAAATGCATCTAGTTGTTCCAAAATAATATATAAATACTAAAATATCAATTTAAAATACCATGTCAAAATCAAGCGAATAATTACATATTTTAAGTTTGAAATTATGAAACCATCATTCCAATTCACTAAGAATTCCAAATGTAATATATTTTATTTCACTTAAGTTCTTTAGTGTCTGCATCTACAAACAAAATTTCCCCGATAATTTTATTTTTGTAAGAACAATCAATAAGGTGAATCCAAACGCTTTGCCAAATGTTCCAATATTGTTTATATTAGTAAGAAATTTAAAATCAAATATCTGTTTCAAGTACTCAACTGCACATTAGATATTGTACCTTTAAAACTCACTCTCTGCTGGGCATGGGGGCTCATGCCTGTAATCCCAGCACTTTGGGAGGCCAAGGAGGGCAGATCACCTGAGGTCAGGAGTTCAAGCCCAGCCTGGCCAACATGGAGAAACCTTGTCTCTACTAACAATACAAAAATTAGCCCGGCGTGGTGGGGTGCATCTGTAGTGCCAGTTACTCAGGAGGCTGAGGCAGGAGAATTGCTTGAACTGGGAGGGGGAGGTTGCAGTGAGCTGAGATCCCACCACTGCCCTCCAGCCTGGGCGACAGAGTGAGACTCTCTCTCAAAAAACAAAACGAAGCTTTCTCTCATAAGCGAAGTTCTCTTAAACATTACACGTATGTAGATTTCCAACACAGATTGGATCCTTTCCAATGCCAAACTATCTTTACTAGGATTTCAGATTTTTAAAGTATTTCTATGCTTAATTGGAAACCCTGCCGAGGCTAAGGAGACGTGTACACATCATGAAAGCAACGACTATCTGGTAACTGAAGATACTCACAATACCAAACACTTAATTCTAAATCTTATGCTGTGGGAGATCATGTCATCCTGCGCGACTATGATTTATTATGACCGGAAATCTTTGCCAGGATTTTGACAGATATTTTTAGATTCTGTTTTTTTTTTCTGAGCTACTAATAAAAACTTATGTAGAGCTTTTATGTTGGTGACCCTCAGACCTCAAGGAGGAAGTTATACCACCCATTCCCTGGAGTTCCTTGGAACAGATTTTCTAATTCTCCTGTCTAATCACAGAACTCTGCCCTCCCACCTACATTGGTCATTTGTCTGTATGTCGAATGCATTATTTTAGCTCTTAAGAAACATATGTGTATTTTCCAACTAAACCGTAAAACTTCGTGGGAATACCAATGAATGCCTTTTCCATCTAACTTTAAAGAACTTTGAACTTCATAGAATTTTCTATTTTTTCATGTTCTTAATACCACAAAACACAGGTATTAATATCATACGTTATATGGCATTTGCATATCTCTTATAGCTTTATCTGACATGGGTTTGAAAGTTATAAGGTCATTCTATTGGCATTTATTTAATTATTGCTTATGACATTTTATGTTGATTGAGCCCTACTTTTTTGGCTTTTGGAAATAAAGACTGCTGTGATTTTGTCTGTAATGGCGCAAACACGTTGTCATTCATTGACATATGAATGTACTTCAAGTTTAAAAGATGTCCTGTTTCTCTTGATCATCAGAAATCTCAGAGCTGACAGCACCAGGCATGTGTGTTTGTGTGTGTGTGACAGAGAGTGAGAGAAGGAGAGAGAGAGAGAGAGATTAAAAAAACACCCCAGAACATAGTAAAGTGACAGAAACAAATTAAAGATGAATTAAATTTCATCCAAACTTTAAATATGGTCATTTTGCATCTTTGAGAAAGTTGGGTAGCTTATTCTAGGACGATCATATTGGAGAAAGGATGGAATACCTGATTAGTATATTAACATAATTTTGAAGACATGAAATGAATAAAGTACTTGTTTCTAATGCATGACATGCAGGTGTATGTAAGAACTTTGTTAATAGTTGTCTTTTTGAAACAGTAATAGGTGTTTCCAGGTGTGCACAGGTATGTGCGAATATCAGAGATTAAAATAGAAACGGAACCAAAAAGCTGTGCCATCATTGAAAATATATTTGTTTAAAGACTACGTGACACTTAGGAGGCATTTTAATGCAGTATTTTATGTATGCAATTATTTACATATGTTTAAGTGTTTTTTATTTGACTTCCATAAAGTTTAGATTTGTTGCAATCTTATTTTTACCCTTGAGGGAAGAGAGAGACCCTCTCATATTGTTTTATATTGTTTTATACTCAGTACTTGTTTTAAGAAAAAAACTAGGAAGTGAAATCAAAGACAGGCAGCTCAGCGCCAGACCCAAAACCAGGCCTGGGCCTGCCTGGCCTAAACCTAGTAGCTAAAAATCAACTCATGACTTAGAACCCGATGTTACCCATAGATTTCAGGCATTGTATGGAAGAACATTGTGAAACTCTCTGCCCTGTTCCGTTTCACTCTGACCACCGGTGCATGCAGCCCCTGCCACGTACCCCTTGCTTGTTCAAATCAATCACGACCCTTTCTTGTGAAATCCTTAGTGTTGTGAGCCCTTAAAAGGGACAGAAATTGTGCACTTGGGGAGCTCGGGTTTTGAGGCAGTAGCTTGCTGATGCTCCCCGCTGAATAAAGCCCTTCCTTCTACAACTCGGCGTCTGAGGGGTTTTGTCTGCGGCTCATCCTGCTACACCCTTAGTAGTATCTGAATCTTGGAAAGGAAGGGGAGGGAATATCCAAATATCTTAAACGGGGTTCTCGGACTTCTAATAAACAGTTAAAATCTTACACACAAGGTATTTAAAGCATACAGATGATTCTACATTTGTTCTAACAGATCATAGTGCCATGAATATTTGTCCATTAACGAACATCCCTTACGTGTAAGAACATTTTGCCACTGTGCTTTTAGTTATCCCCTTTTCACCTACTGTCCCCTGGAATAGTCTCTCCCTTTCGTTTCTCAGGGGTCTTCTTGAGCCTGAAGCTTTTATTGGGCCTCACTTTTTGCTGCTTTCTTCCTTCGCCAGTTCTGGGCCTTTTTGCTGCGTCCACTACGGGTTGAAAAAAGGAGAAAGCGCAACCCCAAGCTACTGACCTATGAGTAACAAGGTCACCGAATTCCCCTTAGTCCTGCTGGGGTCTGATCCTCTACTCTGTGAAGACCACGGCTGGGGAAGACCTAACCTTCACTCCAGCTCGCTTGGATTTGTCAGTCTTTGATGATGGAAGCCTGAAATGCAGACCTTATACCCTAACCAATTCTTCCTCGGCCAAAAAAAAAAAAAAAACACAAAACCAAACCAAACCAAACAAAAAAACACGGCCACCTCTTTATGACCAACAATAGTTTTGGTTTAACCCTTCAAGACGCACTTATCTACTTAATCCACAATTATATTGTAGTATCACGCTAAGCATGGAGTTATTATCAAGGATCAAATGGCCTCTGGCCTTTTGGAATCCACATGATCTTGGAACTCTGTGAAGATTGTCTTCGGATCACTTTGCCCTGCTGTGGTTCACCTCACCCCGTGCATTTTGACTTTTCTATCTCCTTCCCTATTGTTGTGTAAAGTTACATCACGATGTTGAGTGGTGTGTTTTACACCCCAATGTCCCATAAACAAATACTTTTAATACCCTTTTGTTGGTCTAATTTGTAAGTGACCATTTTATACGCCACAGTAAGTACCTGTAAAGTTGGAGACAAAGAAAAGAGAATTGTGTTGTTCTTGTGCTAAGAAAGGGCAGCATTAAACTCCTCTGTAACCTCTTTTCTGTATTTCCGTTTTAACAAGGGTAGAGTTATCACAAAGTGGGTGAATGTAAGCATTCTTCCCTCAAACATCTGTGTTCTTCAGCCTGTCCCACTTCACCCTTTCCAAAGAAGGGCAGGTTTTTAAATAGAAGAGAAGCAATGTTGAATAAAGAGTATATCATGACGCTCCATAATTCATATAACCTCCAGACAAGTTCTCAAGTTTATTGGTCAGAAAACACATGGTGACATTCACTACTTTTTTGTTATTATTGTAAAGATTTCTGTGAGAGTGTGGGGCTCAGTCAAACTTTGTAGGGAGAAATAAGCCACAGTCACAGAGATTCATTCATTCATTCATTCATTCAACACGTAGCTTTGTTTCTATTATGCCCCACTGTCCTAGGCTCTGGGGATTAGACAGTGACCAAAACTGACAGGTATTTAGCCTCATGGAGCTTAAAGCATATTGAAGGGAACAGACAAAACTCACATAGGAATGTGCGATGTGCATAAATAAAATACTTTCGGTAAGTGCCATGACTAAAATACACCGAGGGCTGACATACAGTTGCATGTTGCGTAAGAGAGACTTGCGTTAGGTAAGGTGTCTAGGTTAGCTGTCTCTGAGGAAATTGCATTTCAGCTGAGACCTAAAAGATTACAATGAGGTCGGAGAGTGTCCTAGGCAGAGATAAATAGAATGCGTAAATGACTTTACGTTGAAAAATTCCTAAGCTGTTTGAAAAACTGATAGCGGCCAAGTTGCAGGTGAAATGGATGAGAGCAAGTCAAGCTATTACCATTTTATTACAAACCACACATAGGGTCTTTAAATGTTCCAGAATTTTGATTTTTTTTATTACCTGGGAGAGAATGTAATTTTATTTTCATCAAATCTTGTTCTTATAAACTCCTTTTACATTTTGCTTTCATCTGAGTAAGCTGACCATATAGTGCCCTCGTGTGGCGTAGTGCTGTATTACACGATTAATACTGTAGACTCTTTGAGGCAT
Organism: Symphalangus syndactylus; assembly: GCF_028878055.3. Lineage (NCBI taxonomy): Eukaryota > Metazoa > Chordata > Mammalia > Primates > Hylobatidae > Symphalangus > Symphalangus syndactylus. The sequence continues at coordinate 2,912,547 of NC_072433.2, forward strand.
GATTTTAGCAAAATTCTTTTACACCTTTTTCAGTTAATCTAAGTCACTTCTAGCTGCTCTCACTCAGACTCAAACATAGAATCTTATTTATTTGTATTGTTGTGTTTTACTACTTTCTCACATTCCACTGTGGAATGGACACGCGCTGGGAGCACAGACTCCAGTGACCTCAGGATCCAGGCAGACTGAGAACAAAAATGAGGGAGGCCAGACCAGACCTGAAACAAAGACTCCGAGAGATTTGGAGACGCAGGTTATAGGAAAGACTTTCAATTTTATGTATTTACTTTATAAATAAGTAATGCCAAAATAAATAGCCTTGGGGACCATTGTATTTTTCAGTCTCTGTCCCTAGCTTTTTACTTTTAGCAAATGTACATGGTTAATTTCTCAGTCAACACCACAAATGCTTTGTATCCTTTTGTGCATTTTGACTATTTTAGAACTGATTATTTTGTGCATCAAGTTGTCTATTTCTGTTTCCAAGTTCAGCATTTTGCCACACGTTTATTTTGGAAAGTATTTCAGGAATCTTTGTTGCTCAAAACCAAGCACTGTAGCTGGAGCTGGTTTCTTTCCTCCTCTCCCTTCCTCTCTCTTCCTTCTTCCTTCCTAAGGCTTGAGCCATTTTTCACTAGAAGAGTTTTATTTTTAATTTTATTTTTATTTATTTTTTTGACAAATGACTGCCAGTATGCTTTATGGAATGCAGCTGTTGAACTTTATTTCCTGCTTTTCTTTGCATTAAAGTAGTCCCAAAATTGTTTTCTGAGGAACTCTTCACTTTGACTGCCAGCACTGCTTGTGTACCTTTCAAGTCAGAAATTGAGCGGTCTGTTCAGGCCCATCTTTATCCAGCTCCTGCTTTTCACATGAGGATGTTTGTACTACATGCAATTTTGTTGACTTTTGGAGTGTAAAGCTTTGTTTGTAAATGAAAACATAGAATTACAGCTTTCCCGCTACTTGTCTGGGACTATAATCACGAATTCACTGCAGCTGGATACTTTTCAGACACGTGGATAAGATAAATAATATTTATGAAAGATGGCCTGGAGGAAACGAAGCCATCCATTCTGCCATGTTATCTAAAATCTGTTTCAAGATGAAGTGAGACCACCAAAAATGCCTAACTGGCTGGGCGCGGTGGCTCACGCCTGTAATCCCAGCACTTTGGGAGGCTGAGGCGGGCGGATCATGAGGTGAGGAGATCGAGACCATCCTGGCTAACACGGTGAAACCCCGTCTCTACTAAAAACACAAAAAGTTAGCCAGGCGTGGTGGCAGCGCCTGTAGTCCCAGCTACTTGGGAGGCTGAGGCGGGAGAATGGTGTGAACCCGGGAGGCGGAGCTTGCAGTGAGCCGAGATTGCACCACTGCACTCCAGCCTGGGCGACAGAGTGAGACTCTGTCTCAAAAAAAAAAAAAAAAAAGAAAAGAAAAAAAAGCCTAACTGGACCACATCGTACTGGGCCCAACACAGTCGCTTCTTACTGAACTGCTTTAGCCATCATAAAACCTTCTCTTCATGAGGGGCCGTAGGAAATATTTTCTCTTATTTCATATTGGTGTTCTCCCAAATAACTAGAATATATCATGCACGGTCTTGTTACTGGTTATATTTTCTCCTTTCTGCATGTTAATTAGAAAACTCAAAGTCAAATTTGTGCTCTGCCCTGACTCAGTGCATGATTCGCCAGTGTCCATTTGTTCACTGACCACATTTCTGACACCATCTTGCTCCCCTATTTTTTGTATTTTCTAAAGGTTCTTTCTAAAGAGTTTAAGTATTTTATATTGCTATATTGTATGCATTTGCAAGAAACTTAAATGCATTTGGAACAGAAGTGATAGATAAGTAACAACCATGTGATCGCTATCGATTCTGTACCTAATTATAAGTACATAATTCCTGGCTTAACCGTCTGTAACCTAAATAAGTAAGAATTAATACACCCTATAATTCCTCGATAGCTGAAACCTCCCCCCAGATTAATTTTATAAGCCATGCTAATCCTATTTCTCAGTGCACAGAGGTTGAACTTGTGGACTAATAGTGCATTAATATTGCTCATGAAAAATATAGCTAAATAGGGAGAAAGGAGATGAAAAGAACCAAAAATATTCTTTTAAGGATAATATTTGATCCTCTGCATCCATTCATTAAAGCTAATATTCATTCTCCATTTCTCTCTGTCCATCTGGTTCTATGAAAAGACCTAGCCTGCTCTCAACATGTGTGTGACATTAATAGATGTTAGTGATACAGAGATTGCCGTCCGTGCAGATTGACAGCACTATGTGGAGGTGAGAAGGAGTCTTGTTTACCACTTAGGATCTGGATCTCTGGTCTGCTTTGTCATGCAACACAATCCTTCTGGGATTTGTAAGTGACGACAAGCCTCAGCGATAATTATATTAAAATGCTTTTAACTTAGTGTGAACATAATTTAATAAGATGTAGATGTTCAAAAGGCTAGCCTTGAATTCAGTCTTGAGACCAGAGACAATATGCCTGTGTGCATGGTGTATGTCTGGAAAGCATGTACATTCTTTGACCCCAGTTAATTTCTACGAAGAAGTGTGTTAGTCTCTGATCTAATAATCTCATCTGCAGATTACTACATTTTTATTACGATAAAGAACACCTGGGCTTTTAAAATATAGTAAGGTTATCTTACCTGGAATATTAAATATTATTGAAGTTACAACTTTGGAGAAATTATATTTTTAATGAATATGGTTATATTATACCTGTTCGTTATTAGAGTAGCCCTCAAAGTTGGTGATTTATCAATGCGTTGCTGCTGAATAACAATAGCTTTATTGAATGTCTGCTTCATACTGAGCGTTGTATAAGAGGCTTTTCATATATTATCTCATTTAGTCATCATAAAACATTTTATGGAATGCATTGTCAACATTTTGTGAATGAAAAGTGGAGTAAATTGTTTGCATTCCCATAGGTGGGCAGGTTTTTTATGCTAAAAAAAAAAAGAGAATGGTTGCATTCACATCTCTTAACCTATATGCACACTTCCTTTGCACAGTGGGGTTTGGCAAAGCTCTATCTTCTGCTAGTGTTAGGGCAATTCTGATTGAAATCATACCATTTTAGATAAAATTAAAATTAAACTTGTATTTGTATAACTTGAAAATTTTGAATTTTTCCTGCACTGACAGGGAGGCACACTTCATGATTGGCACTCAGGTTTATGTTTTAGAGTAGCAAACAGACAGTGATACGCCAGAAAAATGAGTTTGTACATAAACTGCAAATATTTTTACTTAATATAGTAAGCAGTAAATAATTAGTCAATGTTTTTGATCATATGAATGACAATTTGAACGTGGGAATATTGCAGCCCTTATGCACTGCAGATGAGATTATGGATTGTCACACTGGTTGAAAAGACAATATGAAATTATACAATATGTTTTAAGATGCTCACAACCCCTAAAAAGCTAGCAAGGAATCTCAGACACATGTGCATAAGGACACACAAGAGCATCCATGGCAGCTCTGTCTACGGTAACGGGGCACTGAAAATTAGCAGGAGAGCAAGTTAACAAATCATAGCATGTTTACAAATGGAATACTACACAGCAGTGTGAATGAGGGACCAGAACTGTAAATGTTAACAAGATTAATCTCAGGAACACAATGTTGAATGAAAATAGCACACCACAGAAAGATACATATTTCTTGAGTATACTTGAATAAAGTTCAAAGCACGCAACACTAAACAACATATTAGAGGCACATATGAAGGTACAACTATTAATAAAGATAAAGAGGAATTAAAAACCACACAAGATACAGGATAATGGTAATCTCTCTGGGGGAGAGAGTTGTCAGGATGAGGGACCCTCAGGGACCCTAAGGGTTTCGGCAACGTCTTTTATTTATTTTTTTCGAGACGGAGTCTCTCTGTCACCCAGGCTGGAGTGCAGTGGCGCGATCTCGGCTCACTGCAAGCTCTGCCTCCCGGGTTCCCGCCATTCTCCTGCCTCAGCCTCTCCGAGTAGCTGGGACTACAGGCGCCGCCACCACGCCCGGCTAATTTTTTGTATTTTTAGTAGAGACGGGGTTTCACTGTCTTAGCCAGGATGGTCTCGATCTCCTGACCCCGTGATCCGCCCGCCTCGGCCTCCCAAAGTGCTGGGATTACAAGCGTGAGCCACCGTGCCCAGCCTCAGCAACTTCTTATTTTGAGCTGGGTAGCTAGGCGGTGGGTGTAAGGAACCCCCTTTTCCATTTAATCTCAGTGTCTCACATTTATCACAAGCATTTTTTGTTTTTGCTTTTGTTTTTTTGAGACAGGGTTTTGCTGTGCTGCCCAGGTTGGAGGGCAATGATGTGACCACAGCTCACTGCTACAGCCACGACCTCTTGGGCTCAAGCAGTCCTGTCACCTCAGCCTCTGGAGTAGCTGAGACCACAGGCGCATGCCACCACCCCTGGCTAATTTAAGTGTATATATATATATTTTGTGTGTGTAGAGACAGAGTTTTCCATATTGCCCAGGCTGATCTCAAACTCCTGGACTCAAGTGATCCATCTCCCTCAGTCTCCCAAAGTGCTGGGATTACAGGCGAGAGCCACAGAGCCTGGCCACAAGCGTTCCTTTAGTGTCTATGTATTCAATATTCCAACAAGGACAAACAATGAGAAAATATTTAGACCTTAAATATTTTCTAAGTAAACTTATTTATATCGCACTCTTTAGAGAAGCACCTCCTCTTACTTTATTATTTACACATATTCTTCTCTGAATTTAATTCATAAAAGTTATTGTCCACTGTCCTCTAATTTGTGCCACTTTTTCATCAAATGAGGAAGATATGTGTGTGTCCTCGTACCCTGGGTGGCATGTTGCAAATTTTTCACTCCTGGTAGTGCATAGTCCCTCTCTGGAAATCAGGTCAATTGGTAGAGTCCTCTGTATTTCTGCCTCCTGCCCCAGTGTATTAAAAATGATAAAAAGGTAGGCCTCTTCTTCTTCGTGCTGTAATACAACCCAAGCATAGCAAAGCTTTGATTAAATGAGTACAGAATAGTTGGTAGCTGATGCTTGCTATTCCCCAGTGTGATGGTTAATAACGAGTGTCAACTTGATTGGGTTGAAAGATGCAAATAACTGTTCCTGGGTGTGTCTTTGAGGGTATTGCCAAAGGACATTAGCATTTGAGTCAGTGGACTGAGAGACACAGACCCACCCTCAATCTGGGTGGGCGCTGTCTAAGCAGCTGCCATTGTGGCTAAGATAAAAGCAGGCAGGAGAACGCAGAAGGACCAGACTGGCTAAGTCCTCTGGTCTCCATCTTTCTCCCGTGCTGGGTGCTTTCTGCCCTCGAACATCGGACTCTGAGTTCTTCAGCTTTCAGACTCTTGGATTACACCAGTGATTTGCCAGGGGCTCTCGCGTCTTCGGCCACACACTGAAGGGGACACTGCTGGCTTCCCTACTTTTGCAGTTTGGGACTCAGACTGGCTTCCTGGGTCCTCAGCTTGCAGATGGCGTATTGGGGGCTTCACCTTAAGATCATGTGAGTCAATTCTCCTAATAAACTCCCTTTCATGCATACATCTATCCTATTAGTCCAGTCGCCCTAGAGAACCCTGACTAATACACCCAGCTAGGAGGTACAGTTAAGTTGTCAATACCACCCACAGGCTGGTTCTTGTGGCCACTGCCTCTTACAGTGTTTATTTCTCCATCGAGTTCGCAAGGGCTGTGGCTTGCTGTGCTCTCCCTCTTCTCTCTCAGTACCTGATGGCCAGAGCTGTTTCCAGATCTTTGCCTTTATAAATGCCTTCTTCCCTCCTACAGCTGATTCCTTCCAACAGGGCTCAGCAGGTGAAAGGCAGTTCACACAAGTCTTCTCTAATGAATACTGCTGTGATGCTTTTTGAAATTACTAACATTCCTATCGCTTTCATTAAACAGTGAAGATAGAAGATTAAAGGCCACTATCCCTGCACAAGAGCTCCTCCTTGTGGCCTGCCGATGTTTTAAATGTGCAAACCTTGGTGATATATTGATATCCTGTGATGAGTTCATCCCACATCAACAATTGAGTTTTCTTCTGTTCTTTCGTATTTTATCACGTGTATAATTATTTTTCTCCAGATGAATCTTGTACTGTTTGTTATATTTACTTGTTCTTATATATATTGCCATATTGCCTAGGCTGGAAAAAAAATTGACTTACGCACTTATTTAGTGCCTCATTTGAAAAAAATGATGGTTTCAATTATTTGAAACTCTAAAGTACATTTTCTTCATGTCCGTTTTCTATATTTTAAAAATGAAGTACTTTCATATGTATTCATGTCACTACAGTCATAAGTTCCCGTCCAAAGTTCCACTGAAGAACCACCTTATCTTACACATCTCAAAGGAATTTAGCTGATGAAATAATTTGAACTAATCAAGGAAGGGATAACATCCTACTTTTTGCAGACTTTGCTTTCACATGTATATTACACATGGACTATATTATAACAGTGTTTGCAAAAATTACTTTTAAGTACATTAATCACTGTTTCTGACAGGTAAAATGCTGAAATAAGCTTCTTGTAATGGGTGTGAATATTTTTTTGGGGCTTGCAGAATATTGCAGATTAATATCACAGAAAGCATGTCTAGTTCATGCAACAATTATTTTCATGCAAATTTTGTGGGTCTTTACAAATAATACATATTTGTTACCACTCTTCTTGATAGCGAAGAAAATAAAAATAATAAATATTTGAGAAAAGATCAGGTTCACTTATACTACATATACCACATTATCTTTCATATCAATAGTCGCCTTGCACTTTAAACCTGTAACAAAACATGAGAAATTTTAGAAGGGAAAATATTGGAAGATAAATTAATACCTCTGAAGCCTGTATTCCTATAAATTTAGTTGATAAAGCTCAGTTTATTTAGAGTTTTGAAGAGATATTTTCTCTTCAATGAAGAAATCTCCATAATTGAATGATCTAAATTTCAATGATTAAAAGTACTAGTAAAAGAAAATATTTATAGAAAAGCATTCCTTTAACAATTTTTACGTCCAAAATATGATTTAATTTTTCATGAAATGGGAATATGAATGATCATACATTCTTTTACACACACTTCATAAATTTAAAAGTTCTCAATCTATTTTAAAAACCCATATGTAAACAACAGTGTCATAAGATATGTTAAGAACTACAGCAGTCAGAAAAAGTTAACAACCCTTGAAATGGCACAGGAAAGGACAGGATGTCTTCCAGGAAGAGGTGCCAATTCTGTTTAAAATTAAGAGACAACGGAGTAATGCAAATACTAACTTTACCCTGCAAATTGCAACATTTATCATCTAGCATCAAATGTGTATGCTGGGACTGACGCATGCACGCACAGATGGTTTGTGTTCTATAATAAAGTTAATTGGTGAAATAAAATAATGGGTTTAATTTCTAGCAAAGAAATGCTTGGTTAATCTAAATTAGTAATATTTGCTTATGGAATTTCCTACCCCAATTATTTCAGATGCTGTCCCTGAGATTTTTTTTGTTAAACTGCATGATACACATTTTGGGTGAAGTATTTTTAAAACTTAGGGTATCTCCTTATTTTCTGATTAAAGTAAAATTTCTCAGTGTTTCTGTAAGGACTTTGGCAAATACTCTTTCTGCTTTCTAAAACAAAATATAAGAACCAGAAATCTTTGTAATCCTTCACTATGTTGATGTCTTTTACAGCAGATTTCTCAGGAAGTATTGTTTGTCTTTCCAAACTGAAATTTTCCCTTCATAATCTAACATTCATGTCTTCAAATCTGACCAAACTCTGTGTAAGTGATATTTTGTAAAACTCATTCTGTGTTTAGGACAAGTGAACACAAAGTTGTCACCTTCAAAATAGCTAAGTGGTCATATCACATGTTAAATTGACTGGGGAAATTCTAAACATTGAAAGTGTTCAAATCTGGATTTTTCCTCAAGAAATATAACCTTTGGTTATTTTTATTTGAAAGAAGCTAGTTTTATGAATTAAGCTTTAATTCTGAGATAATTACATGGTCATAGGCAGTTATAAGAAATAATGCAGAGATATTTTATTGCCACTTGCCTAGCTTCCCCCAGTGGTAATGTAGGCCAAACTATAGGACAGTATCGTAACAAAGATGCTGACATCGATATAATCCACTGAGCTTATTCAGGGTCAGTTTTACTTTTTACGTTAAAGTACATGATTCATTTAGTTTTTGTTTTTAAAATAAAATATCTGAGGGAGAAGTCTGCTGACTTAGTTCTTTAAATTTTACAACTAATGCAAAGTTACTGAGACTTACAGAGCTTTGAGAAGTGCACTGTTATTTCCAGAGTTAAATTTAAATAAAACACTTAAACTCTGAGACTATTTTCTAGTTGTAAAAAGGTTAAAACTGCATTGTAGCTGTTCCTTTCCTTTCATTTCAAAACCTAAACAATGTTCTATTATTTAAAGGTAGTTCATTAATAAGCAAAGATTTGTTACAACCGTGATGACAATAACATGTATGTATATTTTAGCATTTGAATACATTCTACATGAAAACATTTCTTTATATTTAAACTATTATTTCATACAAATAGAAGTCAAAAGAAATGTTATCAGATGCTATAAAATAACTCTTCCATAATGTAGGATGCACTGGGAAAATAGTGAATAAAATATCATGTGCTGTTTTGGCATTAGATTTTCCATACATGAAGATAAATGGGTTCATTAACTTCTTCCACCCATCTTTTATATTTTGTAGATTGACTTCATATTACTGTGATAAGAGGCAGATTGAAATCCTGGCTTCCTGATTATATATCTTCTTGTATGAACTCTTGTTGATGTAGATTAAGTGGGCTAGCAGATACAGTAGTACTCATAAAATAGCTTTTCAGAGCTTTATATAGTTTAATAAACATTTACCTATTTCCCAAAAATATCGTGCAAACATACTAAATATAAAGTCAACAATCTGTACTTTATATATCTATTACCATTGTATAACAATGTAATTTATCTATTTGAAACTAAATTGACCAAAGACATTAACAAACATATAGGGAAATTTAAGTTTTATGTCTTTATGGAAATATGTTTTAAGTCCTGCCTTTTTGTAATTGAGAGTTATATTTTTACTCGAATATTTAAATGTTATATGTAATTACAATCATAAGGCAACACCTATCATGAATGAATCCTGATTTGGTGAGGTGAAATGTCTTAGTTTATGTTTGTATAAATTGTATACAATATTGTGTAATTTGTATAAAATATTTTATCTGAATTTAGTTCTTTAGGTCAGATGGAAAAACCTCTCCTGCCTAGCCCTACCTCCAATAATTGGAAAATCTACTTACTGACATGTCAAGTCACTTCTCTTGAGGAATCAACTTCTAAAAGTAGTAGTCATAGAGTGAGTTTAGACGGAAATTCAGAAACGTCAACTAAAGTTAACTATACCCCTGTTGTTCACTGTTATCATGACTTTCATTTTTCTATCCGGCCAAAAATACTTCTAGTTTTATTCCCTCCAAGTTTAATGCCTTCTTGTTTACATGCCTATTGCATGTTGTCACTTATAAGTAGGAGCTGAAGAGTAAGGACACATGGACATAAACAGAGATAACAGACACTGAGAATTCCAACAGGATTTGGATTATGTATTATATTATTCACATTAAGTCCTATGAGCCTATCAGTGGAGGTGCATAATAATTATTTCAAAAATAATTTTAAACATGGAAGTTTGAAACGCATTTTTGGCATTGTTTGTCAGGGAAAGTTGGAGAGAAGAGCAGAGATTTTCTAGCTGTCCTCTTGGTATGCTTGCTTATGCATTAGCTTGAATAAACTGACACATCCCGTGTCAGCCCTGAAACCCTTAAGCTGAAGTTTGGGGAGGTGAGGAATCTCTGGACATATCCTTGAGTTGATTGATTATCAGTTTGAAAGGGCAGTGTACTAGTCTGTTCTCATGCTGCTAATAAAGACACACCCGAGACTGGGTCATTTATGAAGGAAAGAGGTTTAATGGACTCACAGTTCTACATTGCTGGAGAGGCTTCACAATCATGGCTGAAGGCGAATGAGGAGCAAAGTCACATCTTACATGGCAGCAGGGAAGAGGGCATGTGCTTTATAAAACCATCAGCTCTCATGAGACTTATTCAACATCACGAGAACAGCATGGAAAATAACCACCTCCATGATTCAGTATCTTGCACGGGGTCCCTCCCACAACCTGTGGGGATTCTGGGAGCTACAATTCAAGATGAGATTTGGGTGGGGACACAAAGCCAAACCATATCAGGCAGACCTTACTAATTGTCACCACCATCTTTTTATTGTATTTATCTTACGTTCTAATTTTAGACGCAGAGATTATTTGTTACATGGCTATTCCATGCGTGATGGTAGGGAATGTGCTTCTAGTACACCTGTCACCCAAATGGTGAACATTACACTCAATAGGCAGTTTATGAACCCTCACTCCCCAGTCGCCCTCCCTGCTTTTGGAGTTTTCAGTGTCTGTTATCTCCATCTTTATGTCCATGTGTCCCCATTATTTAGCTCCTACTTGTGAGAATGTGAAATGATTTGAGTTCCTGCTTCTGGGTTTGTTCACTTAGAATAATAGCCTCCAGCTCCATCCACATTGCTGCAAAGGGCATGATTTTATTATTTTTATGGCTGTGTGGTATTCCATGGTGTATATATACATTTTTTAAATCTAATCAACTGTTGACCACCAGCTTTTATTTTATTTTATTTTATTTTATTTTTTAAATTTTATTTTTTGAGACGGAGTCTCGCTCTGTTGCCAGGCTGGAGTGCAGTGGTGCCATCTCGGCTAGCTGCAACCTCCGCCTCCTGGGTTCAAGCCATTCTCCTGCTTCAGCCTCCCAAGTAGCTGGGACTACAGGCACCGCCACCACACCCGGCTGGACCACCAGCTTTTAAAAACAAACTTGATTGACTAATTTTACTAGTTTTTGTGACTCACGACTCATTCAACACTTTGGGGATTAAAAATACATCCTCTGGTTTTGCATCCATGGATTCAACCAAGTGCTAATTGAAAATATTTGAAAAAATGAAAAACAAAAAAATGATACGAATAACACAAATGATAAACAATACAGTATAACAACTACATAGCATTCACATTGTATTAAGTATTATAACAACTCTGTAGATAATTTAAAGTATACGGGAGGATGGGCATAGATTATATATACATATTGCACCATTTTATGTAAAGGACTTGAGTATCTGCAGATTCTGAGGAGGGTCCGTTCTGGAAGCAGTGCCCCACAGGTACCAAGGGATGACTGTATTCAGACTGAAACAAAATATTCTTAAACAGAAATCATTGGCCCATATAATAAAGTTCTAATACTAACCCTGCTTTTAAAACCTTTAAATTACATGATATTTTCTTTATAAAATGGTGACTTTTTAAAAGGCATGATCATGTTGGTTGTATTTAATTTTAACTACGTGTTCTAAAAGGGTCTCTAAAATAAAATTGAAAAAAAAACCCATTCACTTTTAAAATACTGAGGTTTTGTTGCCTGTTTATAGAGGAGGTTACAAAAAAAAAGAAAAAGGATCTTACATGTATCACTACACTGAAGCAATTGCCTTCAGAATACTTAGCATAGACTTAAATTTGAGTCTTGTAACATTCTGAGGAACATTTATGATGGGAGGGTTGCAGATGTTTATGGCAATTTAAGGAGGTACAAATCTCAAACATACATCAGTAGATTATGAATTCAGCAGTGGTGATTGGTAGCACTTTATAATCTGCAAATTGATTTGCTAAAGTCTACCCTATAATAGAGGAAAGTGTAATGTCAGATGTAGCAAATTGCAATTTTGGGGCATATGTTAATAGTATGCAGTTTCAATCCCTCATTAAAACAAAACAAAACAGCTAAAATTATGGTCTTTTAAAAAAAATAATTATGTTGTGTATGCATGTGTATGTATTTAAACTATGTTATTTACCTGAATATTCTGTCTACTTAACTTTGGAGTTCCCCAAATTTTCTAAAGACCAGTTAGAAACAAAATGAGATCTTAAAATATTTTATCATGAGCATCTGGATTCCGTTCCTTTGTGTGTAATATTTTAAGTTACCATCATCTCTCACCGTCTAGGGCCTTTTATTTATACGTGCTTCAATCTGATACTAGGCGTATGCAGGCTTATTCAAATGTGTGCCACTCACAGCCTGCAGTGCCTACGACATTGCAGGAGTTTCTTAAAGTCATTTAGACTCTCCATCCTTGGGTTTATACGACACATTTGTTACTTCAGTAATTCAGTAAGAATAGTCCTCAGTACCTCAGGAGGAGCAAAGTTTCTTATGCTTAGAGATGTTAATATTTAGAAGCTTTGGAAGGTTAGAAATACTTCAAAGGAGACAAGCATTCTCCTTAAAAAGCTAGAATATTTCCATATTTACTTTATAAACATGTTCATGGTTGATAGATAAGTCAGTTTTGGGTCACAAAAAGGGGTTGTGCTGCACACTTCTGCATTTGGAATTATCCTCAACATAGTAAGCTTTCAGGGTGACACGTAGATGGAACTTTTTTAGAGATACATCACTTTCTCGGGAAAGTATTGTGGAGTAGAAAAGATTTATAGAGCTGGAACCGTATTATACGGAGCTGTAGATCACTGCTGCTGACCAATGCGACCAGCTTTTTTTTTCCCTTTTTGCAAATATTCACCAAATGTCCTTTGTCTTGTCTTTCCTTTTTGAAGTAACAATTCAATTAGTTTTTTTGGTCTGAAAAATCAGATCATTCCCTGTTCTACATCATTTTTCTTGATTTTTGTTCCTAATCTCATACCATAAACAAATGTTTTTGTTTGTCTGTGTTTGTCAGGAATGACAGATTTAACAGCAAAGCATAAATGTAGATAGGTAGTTAAAAATCCAGTACAGTAAATCACTGCTTTTACCATGTGTTTGTGAAGGGTTATGATTAAAAATGGAACCTGAGTGAGGTAGATAAAAGAAATCCAATAATGTTATTTTAGGAGGATAGTGTTGTAACGTTCAGAATTGTAATCATTATAAAGAGCTTTTTTTTTCTCTTTTTTTAAACTATCACTTCTGGGACACATGTGCGGAATGTGCACGTTTGTTACGTAGGTATAGACGTGCCATGGTGGATAGCTGCACCCATCAACCCGTCACCTCCATTAGGTATTTCTCCTAATGCTCTCCCTCCCATAACCCCCACCCCTGACAGGCCCCAGTGTGTGATGTCCCCTCCCTGTGTCCACGTGTTCTAATTGTTCAACTCCCACTTAGGAGTGAGAACACGCGGTGTTTGGTTTTCTGTAAAGAACATTTTTAAAAGGAAAACGGATACTATAGTTATTACTACTGAATGTATTTAGAAGTTCTAATAAGTTCATATTATGAATGTAATACTGCCTTTTGCATGAAGCACCTAGTGGGTAATTATAAAACTCATTGCGACCTAATTGATGAAATAGGTAGAGTGACAATTTCCACTTGTTGATGAACGTTACACATGAACTATCACATGTCGAAACAGCAGAAACTCTTTTTTTTTTCTTTTTTTGTTATTTGGTTGCAAGATGGTTTGTTTGCCTTTTTCTTTTAATTATTATTATACTTTAGGTTTTAGGGTCCATGTGCACAACGTGCAGGTTTGTTACATATGTATCCATGTGCCGTGTTGTTTTGCTGCACCCATTAACTGGTCATTTAACATTAGGTATATCTCCTAATGCTGTCCCTCCCCCCACCCCACAACAGTCCCCGGAGTGTGATGTTCCCCTTCCTGTGTCCATGTGTTCTCATTGTTCAATTCCCACCTATGAGTGAGAACATGGGGTGTTTGGTTTTTTGTCCTTGTGATAGTTTACTGAGAATGATGGTTTCCAGCTTCATCCATGTCCCTACAAAGGACATGAACTCATCCTTTTTTATGGCTGCATAGTATTCCATGGTGTATATGTGCCACATTTTCTTAATCCAGTCTATCATTGTTGGACGTTTGGGTTGGTTCGAAGTCTTTGCTATTGTGAATAGTGCCTCAGTAAACATACGTGTGCATATGTCTTTCTAGCAGCATGATTTATAATCCTTTGGGTATATGCCCAGTAATGGGATGGCTGGGTCAAATGGTATTTCTAGTTCTAGATCCCTGAGAAATGGCCACACTGACTTCCACAATGGTTGAACTAGTTTACAGTCCCACCAACAGTGTAAAAGTCTTCCTATTTCTCCACATCCTCTCCAGCACCTGTTGTTTCCTGACTTTTTAATGATGGCCATTCTAACTGGTGTGAGATGGTATCTCACTGTGGTTTTGATTTGCATTTCTCTGATGGCCAGTGATGATGAGCATTTTTTCATGTGTTTTTTGGCTGCATATATGTCTTCTTTTGAGAAGTGTCTGTTCATGTCCTTCACCCACTTTTTGATGGGGTTGTTTTTTTCTTGTAAATTTGTTTGAGTTCATTGTAGATTCTGGATATTAGCCCTTTGTCAGATGAATAGGTTGTGAATATTTTCTCCCATTCTGTAGGTTGCCTGTTCACTCTGATGGTGGTTTCTTTTGCTGTGCAGAAGCTCTTGAGTTTAATTAGATCCCATTTGTCAATTTTGGCTTTTGTTGCCATTGCTTTTGGTGTTTTAGACATGAAGTCCTTGCCCACGCCTATTTCCTGAATGGTATTGCCTAGGTTTTCTTCTAGGGTTTTTATGGTTTTAGGTCTAACATGTAAGTCTTTAATCCATCTTGAATTAGTTTTTGTATAAGGTGTAAAGAAGGGATCCAGTTTCAGCTTTCTACATATGGCTAGCCAGTTTTCCCAGCACCATTTATTAAATAGGGAATCCTTTCCCCATTGCTTGTTTTTGTCAGGTTTGTCAAAGATCAGATGGTTGTAGATGTGTGGTGTTATTTCTGAGGGCTCTGTTCTGTTCCATTGGTCTATATCTCTGTTTTGGTACCAGAGAAATTCTTTTATATATTTTTAAGACATTATCACATCAAGGTATTTTGGTGTGATTTCCAACAGAATCGGCTAGAAAATGTTTTTTTTAAAAAAAGACAATGTGATTTGAGTATTTGGTTATCATCACTGACCATAACTATAAATCATTTCCATTCTCTTATAAACCAAAAACTACCTGTGGGAAAATTATTAGCAATCACATCTATGCTGAATGTTCATTCTTATGTAAATTAAAAAGCATTTTCACACAGAGACCTGATTTTTGTGTACATCAGATACAGAATAAAATCTAATATGGGTATTGTATTAATAATCCCATGTGGTGAAGGAACGATTAAGTATATCTGTAACCATAATCTTGAGAAATATTTTACCTTTTAGTAAATAATAAAACCCAACTGCTGTTGCATCTCTCTGAGGTTTATAAAATTATGCTAGGGTTAGTTGTTTTAATCAGCACAGGACATTTTCGCCCCAGATCTGTTGTCTTCCGGGAAAACATTGGCTTCCACAGAAGGTGGTCGTTTTGAAGGCTGGCAGAGATTTCTGCTGGTGACTGTCACCGAGGATTTTCATCCCTAACAATGGGAAGTGTAAATATAATCTGATTGCTGTGGCTAATTTGGGTCCCTTTACAACTGTAAATAACTAGTCCAAGGTTTTTGCTTAAGGTGTCACACCAATGTTACAACTCTTTTGAATTTTTTCAAGTCAGGAATAGACATCTCCTTCTTACTGCTGTGTGAAAGATAATTAATAGATCTTGTCTGTGACTCTTAACTTGGAAAAATGATTTGTTATGGGCAGAGAAATAACAGAGAATAAGAAATCTCAAACTTCGCCATCTCATGATCATCCCTGTTCCCACCGTGGAATTTGATTTAATGTTCTTCCACCTTGGACAGCGGTCAGTGTTTCAACATTAGAAATTCTAGAAGCATGTTCTTGCTACAGTTTCACCCCAAGGACAAGATTATTGCAAAACTCCACTCGATTTGAGGATTTTATTTTCCCTGGTATGATTTGCAGCCACCTGGAAAATGCCATGTTTATTTATGTTATTCTTCTTTATAAAGATTGCGAAAAATCAATGTCAAGGTGAATTCACATGTGCAAATTCTCAGCAACAAGTTAATTTCATGTCAAAGTTTAAAAAAAAGTTATCATTCCTAAAACCAATTTTAGAAGCTGGAATTGTTTTACTGAGTAAATTCAGGTAAAGTGCATGCTTCCTTTGAACACCTGCATCCTGCATCTCATGGTCAGCAACCAAGTTAATAATTAGGAAACGCATCGCATTTCTGCTGAGTTGTTTGAACTCTCTATGTTTAAGTATAGTGTCATTATTCAGATTGGGTTTTTCTTTTTTTTGGTAAGATGTATTTTTTACTTTTAAAGGAAGCTTTGGTCATTGTTTACTCTGTAACTAAACGTGGATACAGATATAAAATATTGCTTGCCTGTATTTTCTGTATTTGACCAGGAGTTATTAACAGAGTTGTTTGATAGCAGAGACGTGTTCTGTTGAAATTTGTGAAAAAAAACATATTTTATCTAGATGAACCTGTTTTCCAAATACTTTTTTGATATACAGCTGGAAGCACCAGAAATTTCCCTCCTGGAGAAAGTAAAGTCACACTTTTTAATTGTATTAGTTCTGTGCAGCTGCTGTAACAAATTACCTCTAATGGCTTGGTGGCTAAAACCCCAGAAATCCATTGTCTTATAATTATGTAGCTTAGAAATTCAACAAGGGTCTCAGTGGGCTGAAATCGAGGTATCAGCAGGACTGAGTTCCTTTCTGGAGGTTCTACAGGGTCTATTTCCTTTCTTTTTCTATCCGGCAGGGGCCACCGGCATTCCTGTGGTCCCACAGCATCCTCAAAGCCAGCAACACTGCTCTCTCTCTTTCTTCCTTCCATAGTCACATCTCCCTCTGACTCTCGCTCTTCAGCTTCTCTTTCCCATTTTAGAGACCATTCTGATGTCACTGGGCTTCCTGGGATGACTCTAAATAATCTACCTATTTTGAGGCCAACTGGCTAGCAACCTTAACTTTCCCTGTGACATGTAACCTAACATATTCACAGGTGTACAGAGATTAGAATGCGGACGTTCTTGGGGGATATGGCCTAGTTCTGCCCACCACAAAGATGGAGCCAACTTTTAAAACAATCTTTGAAAGGCATAACTGACTTTTGGGTGCAACAGTAAAATTTAAATATTAATAAGATAATCAAAACAGCACGTCTAAAATAATTTGTTTTAAAAGTTAACTTACAAATTTCAATTGAAACATAATTTTTTATCAGAAATCCTAGCAGAGTTATATGCTGTCCGACTACTTCACTAATGTGATCCCCAAACAATTACAGGTGTACGAGTCACTGTAGTTTTACAACATTAGCAAAACATTGTACCAGGTTTTGTCAGTCACAAAACGCGAAATTTCAAATCCAAGTTTCTCCCTCCTTCATTGATATGAAGTGAAGTCAACACTCAATCTTACCTGGCATTCTTCTTACTTGGGATTAGCAACATATGCTTATATGAGGGTTATAGGCCTGTGTTCTAGATGCAAAGGAAATTGGGTTTGTGCTTTCATCTTAGAGACGAATTTATAAGGTGAAATTTTCCCAGACACAGGCATAGTATTCAAAGAAGTGCAGATCAAAAAGCATGAACAGTGTTAGCTATAGGGCTGTCAGAACGGAATCGTTGCTTGACCCTAGCAAATCATAGCTTTGTTCTGTTTTCCCCCAGATAATGGTGAGAAATCACAGAAAACATTGGGGGAGATTTCAAAATTGTTAAAATCATATATGTTGGAGTTAATATAGGAGAAAATTACGCCTACTGATACTAATATTTGTCTATGTCATTTTTAACAATCAGAGTTCATTTAAGTGATTTTCTATTCATAAGTTAGAAATCTATTACTGTAAGTTCTTGATTAAGCTTATTAGATGCATTCATTCTAAAAGCCTGGTTACATTTTGTCACATATCAGCTCATTTAAACAACTGGCACTCAAATACTTAACCTAAGTTTATGCAAGGTAACACTAACTATAGCCTTTAAAGAGGGAATGAGTCACCATACTTGGCAGCTATGCAAAAGTTTTGCATTGTTAATCATGAGCGTAATGTAATTTGGCAGAGGGCATGGGGCCTTTTGAGTTACTGGGCGAAGTCTAAAAATAGCTGCCGTTCACTGAGTCCAGACCATAGACGTTGCTCTGAGAATTTTTTTATGCTGCCCTCCTCCCTTTTTTTTTTTTTTTGAGACTGAGTCTCGCTCTGTCGCCCAGGCTGGAGTGCAGTGGCACAATCTTGGCTCACTGCAAACTCCACCTCCTGGGTTCCCGCCATTCTCCTGCCTCAGCCTCTGAGTAGCTGGGACTACAGGCGCCACCACCATGCCAAGCTAATTTTTTTGTATTTTTAGTAGAGATGGGGTTTCACCGTGGTCTCGATCTCCTCACCTCGTGATCCGCCCGCCTCGGCCTCCCAAAGTGCTGGGATTACAAGCGTGAGCCACCGCGCCCAGCCAAATCTGTAGTCTTACACCAATTTATAACTTAGAATGGATAATGCAAATGAATACTCAAACTTATTTAATTATTTGATAATATTTTATATAAGTTAACTGCTTTAGTTGTACAAAATATTAAATTACGAAACCAAATATTTTTTATAATGAACCATTTTCTTAAGAATAATACAATAGACATAAGACTAATAAGACTTTGCAAAAATTGAGATGTTTATTGAACATTTTTCAAATTAGCAAGAATAAATTTAAGAGAAAACTTTATTTTAAGGATATTAGAATCCACAGAGAAGAAAGGAATAGAGAAATATGATTTAGTCTGCCAATTTTATATGTGAAAAAACAGGCTCACCTATGTTAAGGAATGCAGTCAGTTAGACTGACAAAGAAATGAAATTAGAAATTAGGTTTTCAGACATTTATCTTAGTGGTACTTTATAATAAGTTCTTTTCTGTTCTCTTTAAAATTTCATGTTTATTGTTTTAAGAATTTCAGAAATAATATATAAATATTAAAAGATAATTAAGCTGATAGATATAATCAATCAAGTTAGCTTAGAATGCATCAGAATCTTTTGGAATCCGGGTGTTATCTTCTTGGCTGCGTGTTTGAAGCCAGCAATTTCTTTTCAATTGTCTTTTTGCCTTAATGTGAATTCTTTATTAGCTCTTTCGAAACAAAGACACTTTCCATGGACAAATACGAGTCTCCAGCTCGATGACTGTAGGGTGCCTGAGGTTGTGTGGCTGACACAGGAAGCCCGAGGCAATAGCTGAGCAAAGTGGTTCAGGTTGTGAATTCTGGAGTCGGCTTTTTTGGTTTGAATCCCAGATTTGACACAAATCAGAAATGTGATCACAGGCCAGTTATCTGATTTTTCTAAGCCCCAGTTCCCTTCAGTTAAAAATGGGGATAATAAAGAATACAACACAGCTCACATCTGTTGTATGATTAATTATTGTATATCAAGATCAAAGGAGGACAATATCTGCATAATAATCAGCAAATAACAGCTATTGTGTATACTAGTAACAGGGACTAAGAGGAATCTTTCTGAACAAATGTTTGGAAAACATGGTAGAGATTGGCAGCCAAATTTAGTCAAATAGTTTACAGAATTCCTGCGATTCACTGCTTTTCTTTACAATAGATACCAGAGCCTTGGAAATGTTTAAAAAAAAAAAAACTATTGTTTACCTGAAGATCAATAAATATATCAGGCTCCGCACAATTAAGTAGAAAAAGAATCTTTTTTATATTATTATTATCCTGTAGCATTTATCTGTACTTGGTGTCATATCAAAAACGTTTCCGAGAGGGCCTGGTTTCTGCCAATTACGAAGTAGGAACTGTATTTATTTTGTAAACTTTCACCAATGCTCTAGTTACCAATGTTTATTTTTGCCTTCTAGTCTTGTCATATGAGAAATCTCACTGAAAACTACAATACCCTCTAGTGTACATGATTGCATATAGTTTAAACATTAATGTTGTTTTAGGATTTTTATGCAAAGCAGTAAAAGTTTGAGGTTAAGCCCTAAAATATCATTTTATTCATTTATCTGGCAAACTTACTGAACATGTAATATGTGATAGATAGTAATTTAGCTGCTGGATATATAGCAGTGAACGACGGGTAAAAATTTGTGTTCTCTTAAAATCTAAAGGGGTAAGACAATTATCAAAGAAAATATTTAAAACTCTTAATATGTCGTGTATTGGTGAGTGCTAAGGAGAAGAAGTACACATGGAGGGTGGAGGGTTACAAGGTCAGGAAAGACTTCATTAAGCAGGTGAAATGTGAGCAAAGACACAAATGAAAAGAGAAGGCAAGCCATGCAGAATGGCCTAGTTGTTAAGAGCACAGACTTTGCAGGTAGAGAGGCGTGCAGGTGTCTGGTGTGTTTGAGGGAGGGTAAGGAGTTCTGTCTGACTGGGCTGTAGTCAGCTAAAGGACAGTGAGAGCAGAAGGAGACAGCGGGGTAATGGAGCCAAATTACATAGTTCCTTGTAGGCCTCCGTAACACCTCAGGCTTTTACTTTGAATGAGATGGAAAGCCACTGAGGAGTTTGTAACCAGCCATACCTTACGGTCTGGTTTAATACGAGAAACTGTCACTGTGGGTGCCATGGAGAAGGTGCCCTAAGGGTTCACAGTGTGTTCATTGGAAATGCTAAGCCTTCTACCTGTGTGCCAGACACTGTCACCTCTCACCTAATGCAGGAACATCATTCCCCCAACTTTTCCCTTTCTTCTGCATCATCAATTCTCCTCCTGCTAATTAATAATATTCTTCACATGCAAACATGCTACAATTATTCTTATTTTAAAATACCTTTCCATATTCTACAAATCTCTCAAGATACTGCCTCCTTTCTCTGACCCTCAGAGCAAAACTCCATGCACCCATTATACCCAAATCCTTTCATCTTGGTTTTTAAAGCTTCCACCCCAATCTGCCTTCTCCTTTTCTACTGTCCAAAATTTGTTGTTGCCAAGGATAACATTGATCTCCATATTCTTCAACTTTTAGTCCTTTTCACAAAATTTGACACAGGTAATCTTCGACTTCTCCTTGAAACATGTTTGTCACCTGGGTTCCAGGTCACAGTATTGTCAGTTCTATTCACCATGTTATAGCTGCTGCTTCCTGCGTTCCTTCGTTCACCACCATCTTCCTGATTTCTCAGTTACAGCACAGAAGGGATGATTCTGGCATTTATTTACTTTATTTAAATGCATTTTCTTTTTTACCTCAGATGGTGTCATGCTTTAACTCCTATGCATATACTGCCGATTTTCAAGTTTATAATCCCCAGCCTTCATTGTGCTGTAGAACTGTGGAATTGTACATTGAGCCACCTAGTTGATATTACTTCTTGAAATCTAATAAGTAACTCAAGGTAATTATTTGCAAAATTGACCCTCTGATTTTCTCCCTAAACCTGGTTCTGCCGCAACTTGGCCAGCTCAATAAATGACAGTTTTATTCTTCGATAATTTAAACCAAACTCTATGAAGTTATCCTTACCTGCTATTTCTAGTTTTCCCAGATTCAATCCATCAGGAAATCCTGCAAGTCTACTTTTAAACTGAATGCCTGTTGAGGTAATTTGCACAGACACTACTTGGTATAAACCACCATCAGCTCTCAATGGAATATTGCCTTAGTTTCCTGTTTGCGTCTAGAGCTGATGAAGCCGGACAGCAGGCTGATGGCTAGTTTTTTTTTTTTTTCCTGAAAGAAATAAATTATTGTAATTTGGTGGGTCTTAAATAACTGACTTAGAAATTATGTAATCTCATTAAAAATACATACACTATTTTTTAATGACAATTAGAAACATCCTAAACTTTATTTAGTAAAGTCTTGACAAGTTCTTTCTGTGTGAGTTTTAATGGTGAAATCTTGTTCAAGAACAAAGAACACGTTCGGACGTGTTAGGTAAGGGAAGGTCTAAGATAAACTCAGAGAGAAGAGGCCTATTGCTTTATTAGAATTTGTGATTCTTTGAGAGTCTTAATGTCACAAAAACAAGTATAAAAAGAAACCATAGAAATACCTCATTAGCCATCTAGTTTTTAATATGCTGTCTAACCAAGGGTTGCATTTCTTGAGTCAAAGGTAGCATTTTATGATTCATAATTTCTACCATTGCTAAAATTTTAAATTTGGTCTTAACATTTGATTGGTTCTCTTTCATAATTGCAATTTCAAGGCCTATAGTTTGTCTGGGTTGATAATTATTCAGATGAATGATTTATCCATTTAGATAAATATCAACTGGTTCTAATAATTTGCAGTTACTCTTTATGTCAGGTTGCTTAATCATAAATGCTTTCTTAAGACCTCCTCTTTGTCAAAACTGTTCTTTAGATTCCCATAAAACACTTCTGGAGTTAGAATTTTCCCCATCATTTCTAAAGATAAATGGAAGAACTCAGAAATTAATTTGACCTCTTTGCTGCCTTGCCATCCTACTTAATTACTACAGAGTTAACTATAAAAGCTATTATTTCATCAGTAACTATCTAATTTATAATATCCTATACTGAGTATAAAATGTATGAACTGGTTGGGTTATCTGGCTTTATGTTACATAATTGCCCGTTCAAATTTTTATTTCAACCTGGTTTATGTGCTTTGCGACATTTCGGATATATTCGTATTTTTAGGTATTTCTCGTTTTAGTAGAGACTGATGTTCTTAAATACAAGCTTTTACTTTGATTTCTATCAGCATTGTGAGAATTTGCTCATTTTCTAATCGGACTTTTTCAGGTCATAGAAAAATTAAGGAATGATATTGTCATTTAAATTCACTAAGAGAGTTGGAAAACACCAGCAGTGATTTACAAGTTAAGGAAAGTAAACAGATGCTTTAAAAATATATTTTTTTTAATGATTATAATATTATTATTAATTGAAAGCTGATTTTCAGGAATGGAAACAAATGTTGATTTGTGGGTTCTTAATGTCAAGCTAACACCTGTTTCTGGTAGTTTAGTTTAATTTACTTTGGTCCACTCTCTTCTTCATGTAAGAGTAAAAAGTGTTTTGTGGAACACACTTCAGTACCAAGAAAAGCTTGTTAATAGCTGTTCTACAGTATATATTCTCAAATCCATGTCATGCCACATCTTTTCATACATTGTAAGTCAGTGGTTTAGGACATAAAAAAATGATGTTTCTCAAAACACTTGTTATTTACTCACACATACTGTGTTCTAGCATTCTAGAAGTGTCTTGGTAGATTTAAAGATTGGTTTGCTCTGTCACACTATAATCTAACAAAGTTTTCTTTGGCTTTTAAATCTAATCTCTGAGGCTGGATAGTAGACTTTCTTTCCCCCGCAAAAAAAATTTCGTTGGATTTTTTTTCCTTGAGGCATATCAAATTCTTATTTCCTTTAGGTTATAAAGAAATAGAGATTCAAAACATTGTGTTGAAACTTTTTCATATTTTACCCCCTATTTTGTGGAGAAATGTTTCAAAAAGTAGCCAATGCTATATTTCTTAGTTGTATTTTATTTTTATTTTTACTTCATATTATGTTGAATATAAAATAAAACTTGAGAGATGCATTTACCAGTTTATTCAAAAAGGCCTTTTCTTTATATATACTTCTAGATAAATTTTAGCAGGAAGGTCAGAAACTTGTACTAAATTAGAGCTTAGTTTTTTTGTTTTGTTTTTTTAAGACCTACAAACTCCTCTTGTATCAGCACACTTCATATTATGGCTTAAGCTGTTATCAGAAATACTATTTCTTAATATCATATATTATTCTTTAAAGCGCAACAATTTAATACAACTATATTTATTAAGACCCTCACAGATCAAGAGCTGAGGGTGTTTATAAATGAAACATAAAAGATGACAGACATAGGGCCAGTGGTCTCGAGTAATGTCCATGAAACCCCAGTGCAGGAATGCAGGCAGGCCTCAGAGGCAGTAAAGTTATACTAAGAAGTAGAAAGTTGACAATTGTTTCTCTACCTATTCAGACCTCTGTTTCCTCATTTGTCAAATGAAATCAATAATAGAAAGTACCTCCCAGGACAAACGATGGGATGGATATAAAGCATTCTCACACTTTGGCACATAATAATTTTTCAGTGTTCCACAAGAAACCTTTATTTTGTTTTATCTTATTTTGTCCCTATTCTTTCCCCAGTCACTTGAAATGTTGGAAGGAAGGTGAGTGGACTGATCTGCTTACTGCTCTTGACTGCTCTTGTGTTGTGGCTGAAATTTGTAGGGGAGGCTGCTCTCCATAATTAAGTCTAGTATCATTGTTTCATACGTGTGCTTTTAATATTTTTAAAACATTTATTTAAAAACTTAAGCCTAACTGATTTGTGAACTTCTCAGAATGAGTATTCTTCTTAAAATATTAAATTAATAAGAAAATTAAGCACAATATAAGGAAGACAGTTATATAAAAACTGAACAGTAAGTTAAATTGGAGTGTAGTCCAAGGCACTTGGGATGCTAGAGCTGTTATAAGTGAGCTTTCAATTTATGTCAAGAGTCCTGGTAGATAGAAGATTAAGAGTCTTTGTATCTTACCATCTTATAAAGTAAGTTATACGGGTTCAACTAGAGAGATAAGCAGTGTCCTGACAAACGTGAATACGGGTTCCCTTTTAAAAACGTTTCTAATAAAGGCATTGCGTTGAGCTTGCCTCCAATGTGGCATCTCGGTGGAGACATGAAGCTGAGGCTCCAGGTCCGTGGAGGTCATTTCTCACTCTTCAGTTCCATCAGATGATACGCCAGGGGTTAGGAGAAGCTGCACCCCATCTCACATTTCAACTCTGCTGCAATGAGAAGGAAATAAGTCAAGGAAAATGCCTCACTTCGTTAAGGCAGGGGCAAGAGAGAAGAAGAGCACCATGGTTTGTTCATGATTTAAAAATATTCAGCCAGATGGCCCACAAGTAAATGTGGCCCAATTAATTGGTAATGTGTAATCAGATTAGCATTTCTTGCCTTCTTAGAGGAGTATGAAATGGGCAAAGAGATGGACAGAGGTGCCAAACATATCTTCTTCCTTAATTTCTCATGAGGAAAAAGATGATGAGTAAAAAGGAAGGAATTAAATGAAGTTAAACTGATATTAAGTGAGATGTATCAATGTGTTAGGTTAAATACTTGTCATTAATCTGGAGGAATTAGTATAAAGTAAAATATAAGACTGTTCATAGTAAAATAGTCAATAAAATGAATATAAAGGCACATAGCCCACATATGCTAGTTTTTTAATGAAAAAGTTCTCTTTCAGATATGGCCCTTCACAATATATGTAAAGAAGACACAAAATAAATTGATCAAAAAATGGTAAAGTAACATGTCAGATTATTTTTGAAAGATGTTCCTTTAAGCAAAAGTTAATGAAATGATGGTAGTTGCATATAAAGAAAGAAATATGTGACAATAGGGTCTTTCATATTCACTAGAAACATACTTGGCGATGAGACTTAACCCATTAGGCATGAATACGAACAGAAATGGAAGACATTCAGACACAAGTGATCATTTGTGAGACATGAGCTTGGTCGTATTTATCCTGCTGAGTTCTTTGTTGAAACGACATTGCTTCCCCACATGATCTTTCCCACAGCCCGTCTGAATTGTGCTGTGTGGAGCCGTGTCACCCAGGCTTTCTGTGCCAGGGCCACCTTGTGATGGCTCATCCAGTATCTACTATCCACTAGCCAGTAACTTCCAAGTCTGAGAGTGGCCAGGGGAGGAAGAAAGATTATGTCCTTATTACCAGGAAAGCAAGGTACACTGGTGATATCTACAGCCTGAATGTGACCAAATGCAGAGTGGAGAATCTCTGACATCATTCCACATCTAGGAGTTCCTATACGTTGTTCCTCTGTCTTTGCCTCCCGTCTGGAGTTAAATGAGGGATATTTTAAAAAATGTTCCCCTGAAGACTTTTCCTATTTTTTTTTTTTTTTGCTAGTGTTCCTGTTTTCCATATAACAAGTATCAAAAAGCATAGATGTGCTATTTGCAAAACTAACTGAAAATTTCTTAGATTGAATTAAATGTAACATTTTACACCGTGTAGTGCCTTTTTAAACCAGGTATCGCATTCAAATCAGCGATTCGCTACAGTATCCCAGTAACGTAGACAAACAAACGAGCATCTAAAATCTGATCACATCTCTTCCTTAACGGCTCCCATGAGTCAATAGAAACAGCAAAACAGAAGGAAAAGGAACATCTATAAAGGCCGCCTTAGTGCCAAGAAATTTTTATCCATCATTATATTCAAGCATGGCAATAACACTGTGAGGCAATTGTCTTGTACTTACTTACAGAGCAGATAATAAAACAGGATCAGGAAGATACAGTAACTTTTCCTGGCTCTAAGTAACTAATTAATTGATGAAAAAGTTTGGGTTCAAATTCAGAGCTGTCCAATTCCATATTCTGTACTAATTCCAAATTCTTTATTACTTAAAATATTATTTTAGCAAATAGCTCAACGAAAACTTTTCAGAGCAAAAAGGTTATTGCATTAATGCTCGCATGTACATTTGACCGATAATCTGTTGTCCTTTTATGTGACTGTAATTTTACCCACATTGAAATGTTTTTCCAATGTTGGTTATAGATGGGGTTTGAATGTCCTTTACTCTGCTGCGCCTCCCTTTGAGATCAACTGCATCCATTTGCTGGATGGTTAACTTAGGTTACGTAAATCTATAACTATGTATCAGAGTTTTTTTGGTCTGAATTGCTATCTCTCAATAAGTAACCCAGAAGAAAATTGCACTGGCCTTTCACCAGCACAACTGTTTTAGTCTTAAGACACCAGCAAATATATCCTCTGTTTCAGTGACCAATGAAAGGCCATATTAACTCACAGTTGGCTATGGCTGGCATTTTAGCATGATATAAAAAATGGAAATCATAAAGAATCCTATGGACATTTTGTACTATAGATATTATTTTTATAGAGGGTGGAGGTGCTTCATTTATGCATTCTAAGGAACAAAATTTAGCTAGTAATTAACAGTATTTAACCTGTGTAAAGTCTTTTATGCAAGCTGTAAAATTAATTTTGTTACAGAAATTGCATTACACTTAACAGCTGATGACCTATCTTACCACAGTAATGTATTTTTCATTAAAATGAAACATTGTGTTTCAGAAGCAGGAGCCAGGAATCAGGGGTTGAACTGGAAACGGCCACATGTGTTATATAGAATTGCTGTCTTCCAAAAGAGCATATAACCTGGCATTTCTCAGTTTATTACTGCATCAAGATGAGCAGATTTAAACTCTAATTAAAGAGATGCCATACATTGTCTTTTTACAACTTCGGTGACGTTAACTGTTGTCCTGTCGAACTATCCCTGGTAAATTATAACTGTTGTTTTGGTCTTTTATGTAAGCTCAGACGTCTAGGTTGGATTTATCGTGAAGTTGGAGTATTGCCTAGTATTTTCCTGTTTAATTCGGGCTCTACTTCCCTACTGTAATATTTTACTCCCTGGTAGTGCAAAGTGAATTTTGTTTGTTTTTATTTTAGTTGTTGTCGATTATCCCCTAAAACATAATTTTCAGTAGTACACAATAAATGCAGTGTGGATGGCAACTTCGGTAATTAATTGAGTCCATGAATGGAGTGATTATATTTTAAACGTTTCCCATAATGTGTAGAAAAGCAAAACAACATGAAACTAGGGATTGGGGAATTTGGAAATCTTATATAAATTTGATAATGTTTTAAAATCTTAATGAGGCCGGGTGAGGTGGCTTATGCCTGTAATCTCAGCACTTTGGGAGGCCGAGTGGGAGGATCATTTGAGGTCAGGAGTTCGAGACCAGCCTGGCCAACATGGCGAAACCCTGTCTCTACCAAAGATACAAAAATTAGCCATAAGTGGTGGTGGGCACCTGTAGTCCCAGGTACCCGGGAGGCTGAGGCAGGAGAATTGCTTGAACTCCAGAGATGGAGGTTGCAGTGAAGTGAGATCGTGCCACTGCACTCCAGCCTGGGTGACAAAGTGAGACTCCGTCTCAAAATAATAATAATAACAACAATAATAAATAAAATCGTAATGAATTTTCATTATAACGATTCTTCTTGAACAATATTTTTCCTATTATTATTTAAAAAAAGAAGTAATATACAAATGGGTAAGGAGGAAACACATGTGGGTATGACAAATTAAAATTTTAAGAAACGTTAGATGTAAAGACAAAAATGGATAATTAAACATTAAAATACCTTAGATTCTGAGTTGCAGTGGAAAAGTAGGAACAAAGTGGAGATAATCAGCAAAGTGAGTTGGAAGATCAAAGAACTGATTAAAGGAGTCTATTCCAATTCTAAGACAAACACTAGTTGCCAACTTCCATTGATAACCATTCCCCCTTTGCCACCAAAATCAAACAGAAGAGCGTAATTGCCTCATTTCTTAGAATGAAACTGCAATATAAATTTACTGCTAACAACCTGCTTTCCACCCCCTCTCTTCTTCCCAGAGAACTGCTTAATTTTTCAAAATTTCACAATACTGGAATATAATCTTCCTTTAGTGGCAATTAGAAGAGTGGAAAATCAATGCAACATTCGTATGACAGAGTTTGGTAGCGAGAGGATCGTAACAACCTGTGTTTTCGTTATTGGTTGTGAGGTAGGCCAGATTTTTTGTTAATGTTTCTGAGTTGAAATTCTTAAGTTGTTCCATTACTTAACCTATAACATTGTTTCATAGAAACAGATTTGGATGTATTTGGAGAATCTGAATCTGAGTCAACTTTTGCACAACTCAGTCCTAGTGTTGGATTTAGCAGTAAGCGATGTATTTATTTATGTATTTATTTACTTATTTATTTCTAATGACAGGGTCTTGTCCTGTCATCCCCAGGCTGGAGTGCAATAGCATGATCATAGTTCACTGCAGCCTTGACCTCCTAGGCTCAAGCAATCCTCCTGCTCAGCTTCCCAAGTAGCTAGGACTACAGACGCACACCACCTTGCCCAGCTAATTCTCATTCTTTTGTAGAGACAGAGTCTCCCTATGTTGCCCAGGCTGGTCTCAAACTCCTGAACGCAAGAGATCCTCCTTCCTTGGCCTCCTAAAGTGCTGGGATTATAGGTGTGAGCCACCATGCCTGGCCTCAGTAATAAGCTTTTAAAGAACAAAATCAAATTGTTCAATATCTTAACTAATGTAACATAATACTTTAAAAATTAGAAAAACAAAAAGCTTGCTATATGTAATTGGAGTAGATGATACATAATAAAATAACTTCAATGTTGAGTTTTTTGAGGGACCTCCATGCTTTTACTGGTTTACATCTCTACTAACAGTATGCAAGTGCCCCTTTCTCCTCATTCTCATCAAAATTCATTGTTGTCTTTGTTTTATTTTTGATAAAACCATTTTAATTGGGGTGAGATAACAAGATAACAGCTCATCGTAGTTTTGATTTGTATTTCTCTGATGACTAGTGCTGCTGAGCACATGGACGGAACTGGAAGACGCCACGTTAAGTGAAATGAGCTACGCACAGAAAGACCAGTATCTCCTGTTTTCACTCATATGTGGGAGCTAAAAAAACTGATCTTACAGAGATAGGAGAACAATGATTATAATAAACTGGGAAGGGTAGTGAAGAAACAAGTATTAAGAGGGGTTGGTTAATGAGTACAAATACGATTAGATGAAAGTAATAAAATCTAGTGTTCATTATCACAATAAGGTAACCACAGGTAACAATAATTTATTGCGTATTTCAAAGTAACTAGAAGAGTGAAGTTGGAGTGTTCCTAACACAATGAAACAATAAATGCTTGAGGTGATGAATATCCCAATAACCCTCTTGTGATCATTAAACATTGTATGTGTGTATCAAAATATCACATGTACTCCCATAAATATGTGCAATTATGATGTATCATTAAACATTGAAAATTTATTTAGTATTATTAGTTTTTTTTGTTTGTTTATTTGTTTTTTTTTTGTAGAGACAGAGTCTTGCTCTGTCACCCAAGCTGGAGTGCAGTGGCACAATCTGGGCTCACTGCAACCTCCGCCTCCCAGGTTCAAGCAGTTCTTCCATCTCAGCCTCCCAAGTAGCTGGGATTACAGGTGCATGCCGCCACGCCCGGCTAATTTCTTTTGTATTTTAGTGAAGACGGGACTTCACCGTGTTGCCCAGGCTGGTCTCGAAGTCCTGAGCTCAGGCAATCCGCCCGCCTTGGCCTCCCAGAGTGCCAGGTAAAATTTAGGATTTTAAATGAAGTAAAGTGTGACTAAGTAGGCAGAAATTACAAACAAGGGATGAACAACAACAAAAATGAAAGAAAGGAAAGAAAGAAAGAAAGACATTTCTACAAAATCCTGAAAGATTGGCTTTACTAAAAATCTTGTAATTTGGAAAATGAGAGAAGAAAAATAGAACCAATGATATGCCTGATTGTTGCCCTCAAATATTTTATAGCAGGAATGCATAAGAATGAGATAACATCATTGGCCTTCACATAGATACAATATTTAAATGCTTTTCCCTTTTGTGTAGAAACATGACACACTGATTTCTCATGTTGAAGGCGAAATTAAATCTAGCCAAGTAGTGACCCGGCTCTCCGCCTGCCGTGGTTTAGTGAAGACCAGCAATTCTAGTCCGAGCTTAGAAGCCTCGGAGAGGATGCTGACGAAAGCACCGCTGCCTAACTCTCTGACCCAGGCTCAGTGCATACTGACCACCAGAAAAATCGGCTCTATTTGTGGCTTCAGCGCTTATTATTCCTGGTTGCTTTCAAATATCCTAACATAGTGAGACCATGAAGACATTTATAATTCAGTCCTAAAGTAAAATTCAACCATGTTTTTTTCTACTGTTCCCAAAGACCAACTTGTGCAGGACTTCAGGTGGAAGAACTGGTGCCTGGATTATGTTGTAAAAAACAGTATTTTAGCCTGATGGTAGGAGGATAACACATTCTTTTTCGTTTCTGCAAAAGATGCTAATTTCTGCCATTGTTAAGTTTCAGATTCACTCTGTTTAATCAAAGAACCCCTAAATGGATCTGAGGAGTTGCTTACAAAGAATTTTTTGATCATGTATGTCTGCTCACTGTCTACTCAGTTGTCACATTTATAAATGAAAGCATTTTAAAATTAGATATCAGTCTTTATTTTCATCATTTTCACTTATTTCGGGAGCAAATTATCTGTTAAAATTTCTTTTTCAACCATCTACAACAGATCTAAATAGGCCAAGGATATGTAGTAAGATATATGACTCTTTATGCAAACAAAGAAGAGAAAATAGATCATCTTTTTCTTTGCGGCACTGGAATTACCATATTTAAAGCATTCTTCAAACTATTTTTAATCCTTGATTTTGCCAGTATGACATGCAATCTTACAATTGTTTGTCCTATTAGTATTCCTTTATAAAAATATTCTCTCATGCTAAAGAGACTGGCTTGTTAATGGAAAAAAATTCAACCAAGTGAAATTTATAGCTCCTCTTTTAAAAACACAGCTCTTTAAGGGCTTTGTGGCAAGAAATCAGGGGCATTAGCAACCACTTTCAAGTTACTTTAAGGGAAAATTCATGAGACTCATTGAAAATTAGTTTTATAATTTTTTTACAAAATTTTATATAGATACACATATATATACACATATACATATATGTGTATATATATATTCTATTCCATGTACAAACTACATTTTTAAGCAGGCATTACTTAGATGCTTACTAGATGGAAATTAACAATCTATGGTTCTAAAACGTAGATTTATGTAGACTGATGTAGATACTTGAATTTTGCCCCAGCTCTACTTCCTAATAGATGTATGAATAGTCATGTAACTGAACCTATCTGAACCGATTTTCTCTGTAAATGGTGAAAATTATGCCTCAACAAAGGGATAGTGAAATGGGTAATATTTGATAATATGAATTTAGCTCAGCCTCACATAGTTAAGCAATCAATAAACAATAATAAAAATAATAAATAACTTGTTTTAATACTTCCCTATCTTTCAATACCTGGCATAGAATTGGATGAGAATGAAAAATTCACCTATGTCACCAAAGCAGACGTGAATTGAACACTTAGATATGTTTCACTTCACTCAGCTCCTGCAGAGAAATTTGCCATCAGAAAACAACCCATGTCTGAGGCTGCTGGATAAGAGCTTAAGGTCCCCTTTTCATAGATGTTCTCATTTCTCTCGAGCTGGATACCACACCTGTCCTTTAAAGGCCTGTAAGTAGCTAAACTATCATGGTTTTAAGTCTGTACAATTTCCCTTTGTCCTGTATATAGAATACAAAATGGCACATGAAAATACACACACACATACACACACACACACCAGAAAAACTGAAAGAAAAGATAAAGGAAAGCCTCAAGAGCAAAATACTCAGATGCAGAAGTGTAGACATGCATTTAAAATCTAACTTTATTTTGCTAATGAAAATAGAATCAAGCCACAGATTTTTGTGACTGGCAAAGGTAATTGAGCCCCCAACCGTTAATCTCCTTTCTTCACTCCAAGCTACTTGATTCATTCAACAAACATATTTACTATCTACAAGCTTCAGTCACTGAGCCATATGCCCAAATAAATGTCAATCAACGCCCTAAAGATAGACTGATGTAAAAGGTAAGAAATTTCAATCCACTGTGTTGCATACCATGACAAAGTAGGTATAAGAGATGATGTGACTACTCTTACTACCAGAAATTAGGGAAGACTCACCAGAGAAAGTCACATTTAAGATGAGTCCTTAAGGGTTTAGCAGAAATTTAATGGATTGAGAAGAGGAAAGTTCCTTTTCGATTTTTTTACAACTAAGTGTGTAAAGGCATAAAAAGTTATGCTATGTGCAGAGATCAATGGGAAGGGTAGATGAGGAGAGTATAGGATGCCGAGTGGGAAATGAGAAGCAGGAATAAGAGGGTAAACAACTGGCAGTTTCTTAAATAGAAGAGCTACATAATTGACTCTTATCTGTATACAAAATAACTCCTGTGTTCCCTGGAAAAGATTGTTTAGGAGAGAGTGACAAGTTAGCAGAGGCCAGTAAGAGTAGAGGGAGTGACAAGCCTTTTGTCTTTACCTCCTTCAGGTCTCTGCTCAAATATTGCCACTTTACAGAGATTGATTTGAATGACCTTTAAATAACAGTCGCTGCTACTCTCTTTCCTTATTTCCTATTTTATTTTTCTTTGAAAAAATCATTACAGGATTAGTTATGATTTTCCCATTAGTATGTCATTTTTTATATCTTTTGAGATAATTGCCATAGCCTCAGTGACCAGAATGTTGCCTGGGACGTAGTAGCTACTCAGTAAATATTTTGTGAATAAATCAATGATTTTTTTCAAAATGTGAGCTCATGAAGACCCGGCCCAAGGCGATCACCACGGGCATAGAGTAGAGAGTACAGACTTAAGAAGCTTTTCCAAATTAAATCAACCAAACGTATTTGGTGATGGAATATATGTAATGAGGGAGGAAAGATCAAAAAAGGAGGCGCTTCCTTCACAGTGTGGGAGATTGGATGAATTATGATGACATTCACCGAAATGAAATGTAATATGAACACCTTTGGGAAGGAGATCATAAATTCAGTAATCAGGGGTGTTAAACATCAGTTCTCTGTCAGTCAAAAGGGAATGGAATTGCAGGCCTGGGGCCCAGGAGAAAGCTCTGAGATTAAGGTAGGGATGTATAAATCATTAAAAATTGATAGCAGTAGAAGACACAAGTATAAAAGTCATATGAATAGTGAGCATAAGAATATAAATACTGCAAAGTTTAGAGCATTTGGAAAAATATTAAGGTCAGGAAATAAAACGATAATATTTTTAAAATGAGAGTTAAGGATGACAAAAATTCTATGATTCCGAAGTTGCACTGGGAGTCTTTGAGATTGGCCACTGTTCATCGGAGAACTAGATAAGTTTTTGTTTTTGTTTTGTTTTTTAGCAACAGCATGGGAAGGAAAAAAATACACTTTTTGCTAGACTAGTTTGTGATTTTTGCACTTTAAAGTGTAGAAACTTACTAAGCTTTTAGATTTCAGAAATATGTAGGTCAACATCTGAGTTTAGATTCATAGAGCACTTTTTGTCTTTCACCAGTTTCCTGATAGAACCAGCATCTGAAATGTTCCCTCCTGTCCCAAAAGTCTACACTTCCTATGGCTTCTTCTATGTACTTATTTCCCGTTTGAATGTCTTTCCTTTTATTCTATATGTTACAAAGCAGAAATAATTGAATAGCTTGTAGACTTTCTCAGGTGCACACCCTTTTCTCTCTCCTCTAAATTGGTCACCAAAATTCCATCATGGCAATGTCAACAATGATGGCAACATGACGGTTACCACAACTGCATGCTCATCAGGGAGGCATTGGAAAGCCTCACCCATTCATTGGTGAGCTTCTTCCAACTGACACCTGGGAAACGGCCACTTACCCGCTCTCAGTCTATTGTTTTTAATGGAACTGGGACTGCTGGATATTGTGTTGGGGAAAAAAATCCATGCAGAACCAATGATATGTAAGAATTAATGGAATTCCTAGAAAAAAGCAGACACTTTTGTGCTCTTTCGTGAGGGAATATGAGAAACAGCTGCTGCCATGTTGTAATCATAAAAGCAAACCTTAAGTATGAAGCCAAATATGTAGAAGAATGCAGATCTGAGAAACAAAGAAACAAAAAGAAAATAGTTATGTAAGCTCTTCATATGACTCATGTAGACTTTTTAGTCATATGAAGTAAGAAGTGGCTGTTCCTTAAGGTGGAGTTGGTTAGTCTTCTCCACAGCCACCAGAGTCCTAATTAGTCATTTATCATGTGCCATTAATTGTGCTACATATTTTATGAACATGATGTCATTATATCATTTAATTTTCAGCACAATTCTATGAGGCAGTTATTACTACTGTTTTACAGATAAGAAAGCTGAGGAACAGAAAGGATGAGGAATTTACTCAAAATTACACAGTTAATTGAGGCACAGTTAATTGATGCAGGAATTAAACCCTAACCTATTCTAAATCCCTCAATATTATTCCACCTGTCCTGACCCGAATTTGGCTACATATTAGGGTTTCCATTATAATATCTGGCGTGCGGTTTCCTCTAAAGTCTGTCCATACTAGTGCCCTGTCTCCATCTTCTCATGTCTGTAAATGGATTTTTAAATTATGGGGTTTACATTTCTTTTCTATCTACGTACACTGACAGAAGAATTACCACCTTACAGAATGAAATCACATTAATATGTCCTTGCTGCTCAAGAGGCAATTAGGGTATTCTCTGTGGACTCATCCAATCCTTGGACCACATCTTATTTTGTGAAACATATAGAAACCGAGCTTAATTAAATTAATAAAATAAAATGAAATACATAAATGTTCAGAATGTGTCTGAATTAGTACCCAACTACATTACTTAGGTAATATTTAGGCTTTTAAAAAAAAATTTATGAAAACTCATGTAACACCTGTGTGCTTGGAAATGCTGACTATTCTTGTGCTTAAAGCTTATCCATGATCTGCTTCAGAGTTTGTGTAACACAAACCCCCAGTTTACATACACACACACACACACACATATACCTATATGATATGTATGCATGGAAAATTGAGTATATGCATATAGAAACATATCATTAAGTGGATTTCTAAAGTTCTTAAGAATCATTGACAAACCAATTCATTCTCAAAGACACCTTTAACAAATGTTTGATTCTTATCTTACCTTAGTTAAGTATTATAGGAATGCTATGGAATTTTGACCTGATTTACAAAAGCTAATTTATCAGATATCAAGGAATCCCAGATTTTGTTTCTACTTTTAAAAAGGTAAACAAAAAATCACAAGCACTGCATATCTTTATCTTTTAAATGGAAGTAAATCTAGCAGGTATTTTTTAAAATAAAAAATATACATGAGACTTGCAGTTTTCATTACAGCATGTAAAGAGCTTAGCAGTCACCACTTCATTCTAACAACAAGTTAAAAGCTTATCAAATGAAAAACTAACAGTTCTTTTCAGATCCATCTAGTCGTCAGATCACAGAGCAAACTGTTGCCCCTGAAATCGGAGAGACACACAGGCAGATACAGAGATTCAAAACCTACTTGCACAGAAACCCGTCAGCAGTAACACCTGTGGGAACCAGTGCCAGAGTAGGGAAACCTGAACCATAATTGAGGAATTGCTGGAGGCCCACTGTGGACAACTCTGAGAATTAAAAGCTCCAAGGGAGCACGTCACAAAGGGCCCCCACACTTTTGTGAATTTGAGCTCTAAGAACTCTACCGGGTCCTCACAGTGAATATTGGATAAAAGTCTCTCAAGCTTCTGCAAGGGAGAGGGAGAAATGAACCGATTTGAAATACAAAAGGGCAACCGTTCTTAAAGACTTGTCTTCCAGAGAAACTATTTTATCAGGGACTGACCGTCTGGGGTATTGTCAAAGCCTAACTGACGTGAAGGAAGGAAAATATCCTGTGTATTAGTCTGTCCTCACGCAGCAAAAGGATATACTTGAGACTGAGTAATTTCTGAAGGAAAGGTGTTTAATTGACTCACAGTACGGCCTGGCTTCAGAAGCCTCAGGAAACTTACAATCATGGTGGAATCGGAGCAAACACATCCTTCTTCACGTGGTGGCAGCAAGAAGTGAGAGCGAAGGGGAGGAAAAGCCGCTTATAAAACCACCAGATGTCAGGAGAATTCACCCACCACCATGAGAACAGCATGGAGGTAACGGCCCCCAGGATTCCATCACCTCCCGCTAAGTCCCTCCTATGACCCGTGGGGACTATGGGAACTACAGTTCAGTATGAGATTTGGGTGGGGACACAGCCAAACCATATCACCCAACTTCAGCCACTGCTTGTCATCCTATGTCACCCAATGGGCAGAGGTTGTGGATGGGGCTGAGAAGCAGGTGAAATTCATAGTCCGAAGTCACAGGCTCAACAAAATACTAATAACTTCCTCTACTGCAACACCTTAGCAATCTACTAAAGGCCTGTTTGCTGCAGTTCTATTTACCCAGTACATCATGTCTTCCTTTCAACACAATATTACGAGGCATACTAAAATGTAATAAGCACAATTTGAAAACAAAGAACAATCATCAAAATCAGAGTCAGATAAGGCAAGAAAGTTGGAAGTATTAGACAAGAAATTTTTTATTTAGTAACTATGATCAATATGCTATGAGATTTAATAGAAAAAGTAAATAACTTGGAAGAACACATAGACAATGTGAACAGATGAAAATTATAAAAAAGAGTCAAAAAGAAGTGTTAGAGTTTAAAAACACTAACAGCAATGGCGAGTGCCTTTGATGCGTCATTAACAGACTAGACGTGTATGAGAAAAGCCCCTCTGAGCTGGAGAATATGACTACAGAAACATCCACAATAGAAAAGAGAAGAGACAAATGATGAAATAAATCAGAATATAATATCCAAGAAATGGGAAACAACTAAAAACTATGCATAAAGGGAATACAAGAAGAAGAAAGAAAGAAGCAGGATTTGAAGCAATAATAACAGAGTTTCTCCCAAATTAATGACAGACACCAAACCACAGATCCAGAAAGCTCAGAGAACACCAAAGAGCATAAATGTCAGAAAACCTGCACGTAGGCATATTATACTCAAACTTCAGAAAAGGAAAGGCAAAGAAAAAGCCTAAAAAGATGCCAGATTTTTAAAATACCTATTTATAAAAGATCAAAGAAAAATATTATATCTGACTTCTTTTCAGAAGCAGTGTAAGCAAGAACAGAATGGGTTTAAATATTTAATGTCTTGGTAGAAATAAAACACTCTCCAAGCTAGAATTCTGTACCCTGCAAAATTATCCTCCAAAAGTGGAAGAGAAAGAAAGACACCCTCAAACATAAATTGAGAGAATGTTTGGTCAGTAGACCTGCCTTGCAAGAAATGTTAAAAAAAAAAGTTATGTAGAAAGAAGGAAAAGTATACAGGTTACAAAGTCATATCTACATAAAAAAGTGAATAGAATCAGAAAAGGAATAAGTGAAGATAAACCTTTTATTTTTGTTATTTTATCTAATAGTTGCTTCAAAATAATAATAGCAATAATGAATTAGATTGTTTACACTTCTGTTCATATATATGGCTATGTGTAAATAAAATGAGTGACACTAATGATACAAGAGACAGGAGTGAGTAATTAGGATTATTGTGTTATGAAGTTCACACACTACCCATGAGGCAGTAAAGCATTGTTTCAAAATGCATTTGGATTAGATGTAAAGGTATATTGCAACCTGTAGGGCAAGTAATTTTAATTGTAAGTAATATGGATGATATTAACACACTATAGACAAAGACTGTAAGAATGGATCAAGAAACTATAAGCAATTATATGTTATTTATAAAAAGTCTTATATCTAAAGACTCATAGATGAAAAGTAAAAAATAGGATGGTGAGAGATACACTATGCTAACACTAATCAAAAGAAAGCAGGAGTAGCTATATCAATTTCAGACAGAACAGACTTCAGAGCAAAGGAAGTTATCAGGGATAAAGAAAAATATTACATAATGATAAAGGGTCAATACTCCAAGAGCACATAAAAATCCTTAATGTGTATGCACCTAACATCAGAGTGTTATAACATGTGAGGCAAAAACTGATAGGACTGCAAGGAAAAATGCATAAATCCACTCATAATTAGAGACCTTAATACCCTGCCACCATAAGTGGACAAATCCAACAGGCAGAAAATTGGTAAGGACATGGATGTACAGCATTACCAAATCATTTGGATGAAACTGACATATAGACTACTTTATCTGACAATAGCGTATTACACAGTCTTTCAAGCTCACATAGAACATTCACCAAGATAGATTACATCTGAACAATAAAATCACACCTTAACAAATTAAAAAAGATAGAAACCATGCATTGTCTGCTATCAGACTACACTGGAATTACACTAGGTCGATCACAGAAAGACAGCTGGAAAAATCTCAAAATCCTGGAGGTTAAATAACACATTTCTAAATAACCCATGGGTCAAATAAAATATCTCAAGAGAAAGTAAAAATATATTTTGAACTGAATTTAAAAGAAAATACAGTTTATCAAAATTTGTGGGAGGCAACAAAAGCAATGCATGAGGGAAATTTATAGAATCGAATGCACATGTTAGGAAAGATGAAAGAACAAGCAACAATATAACCTTCCACATTAAGAAACTAGAAAAACAGAACAAATTAAATCCAAAGTAGGCAGAGAAAAGAAATAATAAAAATTAGTGGAGGAATCAATGAAACTAAAGACGGATTCAAATAATCAGTGAAACAAAAAACTGGTTATTTGAAAAGATCGGAGTGGAAGAGAGAGAGAATGAGAGAGACCACGCGAATTACCAATATCGGAAATGAAAAAGAGGACATCACTATAGATTTATGGACATTAAAAGGGTAGTAAAAGAATATTACGAACAAATCTGTGCTTCCAAATTGGGTAATCCAAATAAAATTGACCAATTCCTTAAAAGACACCATCTGTCAAATCTTCCACTGAAAGAAACAGAGTTATAATAGGCTTATATCCATTAAGGAAATTGACTTAATCAGTTACCAAACT
The DNA here is from genome assembly GCF_028878055.3 of Symphalangus syndactylus. Lineage (NCBI taxonomy): Eukaryota > Metazoa > Chordata > Mammalia > Primates > Hylobatidae > Symphalangus > Symphalangus syndactylus. Next base: position 2,952,307 of record NC_072433.2, read on the forward strand.
AGAAACACCAGACCCAGATGAGTTCAGGGAGGAATTTTAGCAAACATTTATAAAATAAATTATGCCAATTCTCCACAGTCTCTTTTGGAAGGCAAAAACAAAGGAGATACTTTCAAACTCATTATTTGAGGCCAGCTTTACCCTAATAGAAAAACCAAAGGTATTATAAGAGAAGCAAACTACAAAACAATGTCTGTCAGGAAAATAGCTGCAGTAATACTCAAGAAAATATTAGCAAATTAAATTGAACATGCATAAAAAGAATTATACACCACAACCAAATTAGATTTATCGAGGCATGCAAGTCTGGTTAAATATTTAAAAATGAATTAATGTAACCCATCACATCAACAGACTGAAGAAGAAAAATTACATGATAATATTAATATATGAAGAAAAAACATTTGACAAAATCAAACACCCATTCACGATAAATTCTCAGTAAACTAGGAACACAGAACTTCTTCAAGTTGATAAAGGATATCTGGAAAAAGCTCTAAATCTACAGCTAATATCATACGTAACAGTGAGAAACTCAAAGCTTCCACGTTAAGATCAGGAAAAATGCAAGGAGATTCAATTCACCACTCTTCTCAAGATTGTACTGGAAGTTCGAGCTAATCAAATAAGAAAACAAAATTTTAAAATATAGAGTGGAAAGGAATAAAACGAACTTTCCTTGTTTGCAAATGACATGAATGTTGACATAAAAAAAATCCAAAAGAATTCTCAGAAAATCTCCTGGAATATTAGTGATTATAGAAAGGTATCAGAATATAAGGTTAATATACAAAACTCAGTTGCTTTTCTACATATTAGCAATGAACAAGCACAATTTGAAATTACAAACACACTAACATTTACATTAATATCCCTCAAAATCATATACTTAGGTATAAATCTAACAAAATATGTACAAAATCTATGTAAGGAACACAGCGAAACTCTCATGAAAGATATCAAAGAACTAGGCTGGGTGCGGTGGCTCATGCTTGTAATCCCAACACTTTGGGAGAGTGAGGCAGGCAGACCACCTGAGGTCAGGGGTTCGAGACCAGCCTGGCTGACATGGTGAAACTCCATCTCTACTAAGAATAGTGGCAGGCGCCTATAATCCCAGCTGCTCTGCAGGCTAAGGCAGGAAAATAGCTTGAATCTGAGAGATCATGCCACTGCACTCCAGCCTGGGTAACAGAGTGAGATCCTGTAAAAAAAAAAAAAAAAAAAAAAAAAAAAAAAGCATATATTTCATGCTTTTGTATAAAAACCTCAAGATAGTCAAGATATCAGTTCTCCCAAAATTGATCTATAGTTTCAACACAATCCGAAATAATCTTAGCAAGTTATTCTATAGATATCAACAAACTGATTCTAACGTTTATACAGAGAAGCAAAAGAATCAGAATTGCCAATTTAATATTGAAGAAGAATAAAATTGGAGGAGTGATGCTATCAAACTTTGACTTACTATAAAGCTATTGTAATCAAATTAATGTGGTGTTGGTGAAAGAATAGACAAATAGATAAATAGAAAAGAATAGAGAGCCCAGAAATAGACCCACATAAATGGAGTTAACTGATCTTGATGAATGAGTGAAGGTAATACAGTGGAACAAATACAGTCTTCTCAGAAAATGGTGCAGTTTTCCATGTGCTACCAGTTGTGTTCCCAGGGAAAGAGAATGTCAGATGGATACTAACAAGAAGGATGTCTTTTATGGAATTCTCTTGGGATCAATACCTGGGAAAGTAGAGAGAAGCATGGTAGGACAAGGAGAGAAAGTGGGCTGGATGCAGCTTCAGCCTATGGGGACACTGGTAAAATAAAACTTCAGAGTTGTATAAAGGCTAAGTTCTAGTTGGAATGGGTAGACTTTGCCTTCATATCCGTCTATTGATCAGTCATTGGTTGCAGGCAGTTGAGGCCACCCTTAAAGAGGGCTGTGAGGCCGGGCGCGGTGGCTCACGCTTGTAATCCCAGCACTTTGGGAGGCCGAGGCGGGCGGATCACGAGGTCAGGAGATCGAGACCACGGTGAAACCCCGTCTCTACTAAAAAATACAAAAAATTAGCCGGGCGCGGTGGCGGGCGCCTGTAGTCTCAGCTACTCGGAGGCTGAGGCAGGAGAATGGCGTGAACCCGGGAGGCGGAGCTTGCAGTGAGCGGAGATTGCGCCACTGCACTCCAGCCCGGGCGACAGAGCGAGACTCTGTCTCAAAAAAAAAAAAAAAAAAAAAAAAAAAAGAGGGCTGTGATCACAGCACCCATCATACAATGTAACCTCATTCTGAGGATGTTCCTCACACCTCTATCATTCTTGCATCTTGATTGTTCATTACCAGGTCCTACTTTTCTACTTAATTTTAAAGTGTTGAAGTTCCTCATAATTTCTTTTCCCCACTCTTCATGCAATATACACTCAATGCAATCTCACCTACTCCCATTCTTTCCTTTAATAATGATAGACTGAAGGGACCCAAATTTATATCTGTACCAGATATTTCTTCTAGCTCTAGACATATATTTGCAAAACCTACTTGTAGAATTCTACTCACCATCTTCCCCCACTTCCTGTTCTTTCCCAAACAATCTTTCTTTTTTCTTGCTCCACAAACAGAAACTAGAATGATTTCTTTAAAAATACAAATGAGCTCAAGTTACCCTTCTGCTGAAACTTTTCGGTATCTTCCCAGTACCTTTCAGATAAGGTAAGAACATTCTTAAAATGACTCTTTCAAAGCTCTGCACATTCTGATCTACGTTTCTTCCTTAAGTTCCTCTCTAGGTTAATTTTACTTATTCATAGTTCCTCCTTGATCCCTGTCATTCGGTGAATCTTTCTTTATTTTTAAAGTATCTGTTTAAATGGCATTTCTTTAAAAACTCTTATTCATTGTCCAAAAGTACTTAAGGATTTTGTTCTATAATATCACTCTATCTTTGTGTTTATTCAAATGACAAAATTATTTACTTTATTCTTTTGTTTCATATATTTTTCTCCTGTTTGACCATGAGTTTCAAGGGGGCAGGGCAATAGATTATCCGATTTTTTTTGTTTTTGGTCTATCCCCAGTGCCTAGAATAAGGCTTGATGCACAGAAAACATTTTATGTATGTATATGCTGAGAAAAGCAGTATGATTGAAGAATGCATAAATAGTGACTGGAAAATGAACATGCGAATCCCAGCACTTTGGGAGTCCGAGGAGGGCAGATCACGAGGTCAAGACTTTGAGACCAGCCCAGCCCACATGTGAAACCCCGTCTCTAGTAAAAATACAAAAATTGGCCAGGCATGGTGGTGGACACCTGTAATCCCTGCTACTTGGGAGGCTGAGGCAGCAGAATCGCTTGAAGCCAGGAGGCAGAGGTTGCAGTGAGCCAAGATCGTGCCAGTGCACTCCAGCCTGGGCAACAGAGTTATACTCTGTCTAAAAAAAAAAAGAAAAAAGAAAATGTACATGCATAATTTAGCATGTGTTTCTACCACTGAACACAGTGTGGGCAACATAGGAATATATATCAGGATGATGCAGATGAGTAAATAATTCTGAATTATTTAATCGTCAGGATTTACAGCTAGGATTATTTTCAAAGGCTTATTAATATACAATGGAGATGGATGAGCATGTACTGCCTGAGGGGAGAAGAAAATCTCAATGAAAAATATGGAGTAGAAATCAGAAGACAACAAAGAAGATGGCAAGATAATTGCTTTTCCAGAGTAATACAAATGAACACACTGAAAAACAGGCATGGGTAAGTTCACTATGGTAAAATGTCCAAATATATACTGGGAAGCAAATGGAAAGTTTTATCTTGACTTTCGAGGTGAATAGAGATCTACAGGGATAAATAATATTTTATAGCTGAGAAAAAACATGTGAAAAAGGGGAGAAATGGCCGGGCGCAGTGGCTCACGCCTGTAATCCCAGCACTTTGGGAGGCCGAGCGGGTGGATCACCTGACGTCAGGAGTTTGAGACCAGCCTGACCAACATGGAGAAACCCCGTCTCTACTAAAAACACGAAATTAGCTGGGCATGGTGGTGCATACCTGTAATCCCAGCTACTAGGGAAGCTGAGGCAGGGGAATCGCTTGAACCTGGGAGGCAGAGGATGTGGTGAGCGGAGATCGCGTCACTGAACTCCAGCCTGGGCAACAAGAGTGAAACTCCATTTCAAAAAAAAGAAAAACGGGAGAAACTTGCCCCAAATCATTTGGTTAAAAAGTTGCATATTTAAAATGTGAACCAGCCAGACGCGTGGGCTCACACCTGTAATATCAGCACTTTGGGAGGCCGAGGCAGGCAGATCACCTGAGGTCAGGAGTTTGAGACCAGCCTGGCCAACCTGGTGAAACCCCGTCTCTACTAAAAATACAAAAATTAACTGGGTGTGGTGGCACGTGCCTGTAATCCCAGCTACTTGGGAGGCTGAGGCAGGAGAATCACTTGAACCCGGGAGGCGGTGGTTGCAGTGAGCCGGGATTGCACCACTGCTCTCCAGCCTGGGCAACCGAGTGAGATCCTGCCTCAAAAATAAATAAATAAATAAAAGTGAACCAGTTTCTTTCTAACCTCCAAATGCACAATATTCCACGACACCAACCCTACAGCAAAGAAATGTGTAGAAGTTTATAAAAATGGTTATTAATTGATTTTTTTTCAGCACCAGAATCAACTATCCTGACTCTAGCTTTAGAAACATAAGTTAAAGAGGAAAATAACTTCAAAGGAAGTAATTCTTTGAAAGCCGTTAGGACAACACAATGATTTGAGGGTCTTGTGCTTTTCCATGAAAAGGTGGGGCTAAGTCTGTTGTAGAGGGTGAAGGAGACACAGGAGTTAAAAATGTGCCAACACCGTGGCCCTTGGAAATAACTTGTAAGATCAAATGAAAATCGCAATCGAGACTGTCACTTTTCGATCAGATTGTTTTCAATCGATAATGAGTGCAGGCCCGCAAATGTGTATGGGAATTATGTGGCGTATCAAGGTACATTTCTGCAGAACATACTCAGTGCAATATGGCTTGTGGATTCAACATTCCTTTATATAATTGCACTCAACTAATGTATGCCTTGGAAAGCAAGCTCATCAAACATTATGTCTTAACAGACTTCTGAAAGAAAAACTGGAGTTCCTGGTGGCTCTTAAACAGTCTGCTGGTTATTTTATGGCATAGAGGAGAAAATCTACCCTGGAGAAATCTAGCCGAGCACATCCTCAGACTGATCACATTCACCTTCTCATCATGCTTCCAGTCTCAATTAAAAACAAAACAAAAAAGAGAATCATATATGAGTAATCTGTTCTGAATCATACAGGGATAATCCATGCTGAGATAATACTTATGCATCTGTCTTAGAACATGTCTAGAATACTTACTAGGAAGACTCACTATCAAAAGGGATTTTGGCATATGTGCATTAATTCAGCAAGCCTCATTTCTTCAATACCAAACATGTGCCAGACATTGTCCTAGGAAGAGAGGATTTAGAAAAAAACAAAAAAAGATATATTTACATGTAGTCCAGCCATAGAAAAAGATAAGTAAGTAATTAAATGCAGGAGTATACTATAGCTTCAAAGATAAAACTTATGAAGGTCTGGAAATTAGCACACATGGGATAAAACAGTCACTTCTACATAAGAGGAGGCGATTATCAAGAAGATTCACATAAGATTCAGTATTGAGCTAAGGTTAAAGAGAGAAGCATTGTTCTTGGACCAAGTTTTCTGGGAGGTGGGAGAGTAAAAGAAGTCAGGGACCAAAGGAAGCTACAACAGAGAGCACTGAACGAGCAGCCTTGCAGGTCTGACCCAGACTGTCATCTGAGAAAATTACAGGCAGTTTGATTGGCTGGGGCACAGGCCGTGAGGTGGGGCATGATGAGTGACAGCTGGAACCAGGCAAGGCTCATAAATGTCACACTAAGGAATTTTCACTGTTTTCTACCAGCCACTGGAAGAAACTGAAGAGCTTAAAGCAAGATAATGGCACATCACAAAACACATGGATTCGAGGTGGTAAGACAAAAAGAAGTTACTGTAGCAGAAGCATTAGGAAGTAGACTTGTATAATTTAATCGCAAAATAAGTACTTTTCCTACCCCCACAAAAACATTCCAACACACAGAACTAATGTGGGTTATTAATTATTTCACACTGTTCCCTACTGAAACAACATACTTTCAACTTTATTCTTTCAGTTCTGAGCGTGCTTATCTGCAAAGATATATAACCTAGTCTCCACGTCTTATCATAGAAAATTATTACAGGTGACTTGTCTATTTTCAAACGCGGAGAAAAATATAACAGAAATAGATGCATTTAGTCCTTCTGAATTAACCAGCTAAGCTACTTGAGGAGGAAGAGATTATATCAAAATTTTAAACTTTTAAAACTAATTTAACATTATAACCACAAACGAACAGATATATGTATTTTTTTCTTCATGAAATACTTTAGAGAAAAATTAAAATCCATGCTCCTGCCTTATTCAAAGCAAAATGATATTGAGTACAGCTGTTCATTTCAAAGGCCACTGCACGTCTCCCATAAAAGCAGTGTGTTACAGTGATAAAAACTGCCCACCAATGGTCATGCCTATGCCCGTTTTCTAAGGTGTTTGCCACCCTTCTGTCAAGAGGTGAAGTCTGTTTCTTTAACTCCTGAATCTGGGTTGCCCGTGTGGCTTGTTTTGATCAATGAAATGTCACAGAAGTTATGTTCTAGGACTTTTGAGCTCAGGTCTTCAGTTTCTACTTTCCCTTTCGGAACTCAGCTCCACATAAAGAATTCCAGAATCTCCTGTTAAGGAGGGTAACCACACAGAGAGACGGGAGGGTGACAGGCCACAGGCAGAAACACAATCTACGTGGAAGAGACCCATGGCATTCCAGCCAACAGCAAGTACCAGGCCCCACGTGCGAATGAGGCCAATGGGTTCCACTAGCTCCAGCTGAGCTGTCCCAGCCAAAACCATGTCAATCATGGACGAGTTCTCTCTTCTTCATCCTGCCCATACTGCTGTCTCATGGCATCATACCCAATAAAATGGCTGTGATTTGAAGTCATTACGCTTTGGGGTGCTTTATTACATAGCAACATATAAATAATAATGAGTAGTAAAATGCTTATTGCTAACTTTTCAGTGTAAAATTCCAGTGGCAGACCATGATGCCATGTAGAAAATATCTGGCTCAATTCGTACAAAAATGGCACAGCGTGTGGGACTCAGAGGAAACACCACAGTAGCAGGCCCTATGTGCACAGCAGGACACACGGGAAGCCAGTGTCCAAAGAGCTGAAGGTGACCCTGTGGTCTTTCAATATTCGCACTAAGAAGCAAAAGCAATAGCACAGCATATCCTGGTCGGTGATGTGTGTGTGTGTGTATGTGTCACAACTGCATTAGACCAGACCACGTGGTAACATTGTCTAAAGAAAGAAATAGAAAATACATAGAAAGCTCTAAACTTGTTTTTCTTTAGAAGTTATGTCCCAACCATGATTAAAGTGCTATTTTTTCCCCCTTGAGGAAACAAAGAAAAAACAACGAAAACATTTCTACACATTTTTTTTTTTTTTGCTATTATATCCATTTTATGATGCTTTGGAAGTACTGTTTATACTTACTTTTAAAGCCAGTCAGAATGTGTTTGGGTTTCTCTTATTTCTGTCTTTTTAAAGCTTCAACATAAAAGTTCTTTAGTACATCACACATTGCAATATTAAAAGAAAACACTATCTTGCCTAAATAAGCAGTATCGTATAATATCCAGTCGAAACTAACTTCAATGTATGTGATATGAATATTGCTTTCTGAAAACTTTACGGTCTGTTTGGACCACTCAATATGTAATTTTTAAACTAGGATGCCATAGTGTTTAAACAGTTTTCACATCAGAAATGTAAGAAGTACTTCCCCTCAGCAAATGTAAAAGAACACAAATCACAACAAACTATCTCTCAGACCACAGTGCAATCAAATTAGAACTCAGGATTAAGAAACTCACTCAAAACTGCACAACTACATGGAAACTGAACAACCTGCTCCTGAATGACTACTGGGTACATAACGAAATGAAGGCAGAAATAAAGATGTTCTTTGAAACCAATGAGAACAAAGACACAACATACCAGAATCTCTGGGACACACTTAAAGCAGTGTGTAGAAGGAAATTTATAGCACTAAATGCCCACAAGAGAAAGCAGGAAAGATCCAAAATCGACACCCTAACATCACTATTAAAAGAACAAGAGAAGCAAGAGCAAACACATCCCAAAGCTAGCAGAAGTCAGGAAATAACTAAGATCAGAGCAGAACTGAAGGAAATAGAGACACAAAACACCCTTCAAAAAATCAATGAATCCAGGAGCTGGTTGTTTGAAAAGATCAACAAAACTGGTAGACCGCTAGCAAGACTAATAAAGAAGAAAAGAGAGAAGAATCAAATAGACGCAATAAAAAATGATAAAGGGGATATCACCACCGATCCCACAGAAATACAAACTACCATCAGAGAATACTATAAATGCCTCTATGCAAATAAATTAGAAAATCTAGAAGAAATGGATAAATTCCTGGACACATACACCCTCCCAAGACTAAACCAGAAAGATGCTGAATCCCTGAATAGAACAACAACAGACTCTGAAATTGAGGCAATAATTAATAACCTACCAACCAAAAAAAGTCCAGGATTCACAGCTGAATTCTACTAGAGGTACAAAGAGGAACTGGTACCATTCCTTCTGAAACTATTCCAAACAATAGGAAAAGAGGGAATCCTCCCTAACTCATTTTATGAGGCCAGCTTCATCCTGATACCAAAGCCTGTCAGAGACACAACAAAAAAAGAGAATTTGAGACCAATATCCCTGATGAACATCGATGCGAAAATCCTCAATAAAATACTGGCAAACCGAATCCAGCAGCACATCAAAAAGCTTATCCACCAAGATCAATTTGGCTTCATCCCTGGGATGCAATGCTGGTTTAACATACGCAAATCAATAGATATAATCCATCACATAAACAGAACCAAAGACAAAAACCACATGATTATCTCAATAGATTTAGAAAAGGCCCTTGACAAAATTCAACAGCGCTTCGTGCTAAACACTCTCAATTAATTTGGTATTGATGGGACGTATCTCAAAATAATAAGAGCTATTTATGACAAACACACAGCCAATATCTTACTGAATGTGCAACAACTGGAATCATGCCCTTTTAAAACCGGCACAAGACAGGGATGGCCTCTCTCACCACTCCTATTCAACATAGTGCTGGAAACTCTGGCCAGGGCAATCAGGCAAGAGAAAGAAATAAAGAAATAAAGAGAAATAAATATTCAATTAGGAAAAGAGAAAGTCAAATTGTCCCTGTTTGCAGACGACATGATTTATATTTAGAAAACCCCATCATCTCAGCCCCAAATCTCTTTAAGCTGATAAGTAACTTCAGCAAAGTCTCAGGATACAAAATCAATGTGCAAAAATCACAAGCATTCCTATACACCAGTAACAGACAGAGAGCTAAATCATGAGTGAACTCCCATTCACAATTGCTACAAAGAGAATAAAATACCTAAGAATCCAATTCACAAGGGATGTGAAGGACCTCTTCAAGGAGAACTACAAACCACTGCTCAATGAAATAAAAGAGGATACAAACAAATGGAAGAACATTCCATGCTCATGGATAGGAAGAATCACTATTGTGAAAATGGCCATACTCCCCAAGGTAATTTATAGATTCAATGCCATCCCCATCAAGCTACCAATGACTTTCTTCACAGAATTGGAAAAAAACTACTTTAAATTTCATATGGAACCAAAAAAGAGCCTGTATTGCCAAGCCAATCCTAAGCAAAAACAACAAAGCTGGAGGCATCATGCTACCTGACTTCCAACTATACTACAAGGCTACAGTAACCAAAACAGCATGGTACTGGTACCAAAACAGAGATATAGACCAATGGAACAGAACAGAGGCCTCAGAAATACCACCACACATCTAAAACCATCTTATCTTTCACAAACCTGACTAAAACAAGAAATGGGGAAATGATTTCCTATTTAATAAATGGTGCTGGGAAAACTGGCTAGCCATAGGTAGAAAGCTGAAACTGGATCCCTTCCTGACACCTTATACAAAAATTAATTCAAGATGGATTAAAGACTTAAATGTTATATGTAAAACCATGAAAACCCAGAAGAAAACCTAGGCAATACCATTCAGGACATAGGCATGGGCAAGGACTTCATGACTAAAACACCAAAAGTAGTGGCAACAAAAGCCAAGATAGACAAATGGGATCTAATTAAACTAAAGAGCTTCTGCACAGCAAAAGAAACTACCATCAGAGTGAACAGGCAACCTACAGAATGGGAGGAAATTTTTGCAATCTACCCATCTGACAAAGGGCTAATATCCAGAATCAATGAAGACTTTAACAAATTTACAAGAAAAAATCGAACAGCCCCAACAAAACGTGGGCAAAGGATATGAACAGACACTTTTCAAAGGAAGACCTTTATTCAGCCAACACACACATGAAAAAAGGCTCATCATCACTGGTCATCAGAGAAATGCAAATCAAAACCACAATGAGATACCATCTCACACCAGTTAGAATGGCCATCATTTAAAAAGTCAGGAAACAACAGGTGCTGGAGATGATGTGGAGTAATAGGAAGGATTTTACACTGTTGGTGGGACTGTAAAGTAGTTCAACCATTGTGGAAGACAGTGTTGTGATTCCTCAAGGATCTCAAACTAGAAATACCATTTGACCCAGCAATTCTATTACTGGGTATATACCCAAAGGATTATAATCACGCTACTATAAAGACATGCACACATATGTTTATTGTGGCACTATTCACAATAGCAAAGACTTGCAATCAACCCAAGTGTCCATCAATGATAGATTAGATTAAGAAAATGTGGCACATATACACCATGGAATACTATGCAACTGTAAAAAAGGATGAGTTCATGTCCTTTGTAGGGACATGGATGAAGCTGGAAACCATCATTCTGAGCAAACTACCGCAAGGACAGAAAACCAAACACTGCATGTTCTCACTCACAGGTGGAAATTGAACAATGAGAACATTTGAACACTGGGTTGGGAATATCACACACCAGAGCCTGTCATGGGGTGGGGGGTTGGGGGAGGGATAGCATTAGGATAAATACCTAACGTAAATGAGGAGTTAATGGGTGCAGCACACCAACATGGCACATGTATACAAACCTGCACATTGTGCACATGTACCCTAGAACTTAAAGTATAATAATAAAGAAATGTAAGAAGTGCTAAATTATAGATTTTCAAATATTTAGGAGACATTAATATAATGCCATGTTTTTTCTGAACACTTATTAAGCACAGTTAACAAAAACAAATAGAAATGATAAAGTTTTGTTAATATTTCATGTTAACTCCCATTTTTATTTTAATTAATTTCTGGCTTGAAACCATTGGAAATTTGTTTTTAACGAACAGAATTAAATACATTAGGTCCTTGATAGAATTCTTTTCCTCCAAAGAATATCACCATCACCCACTTTTAGCTAACTGTCATAATATGTTCTTTTTTTTCCAGATGCTTCTTGTTCCAGAACTGTATACACAAGTTGGACGACTAAACTGATATTTGCATAACAAGAAAAGTGGTCTTTAGACAATTTGGCAAATATACTCATAGCAGCACTGCCAGGAACTAACCCCCAAAATAGGATCACAGCAGAGTTGGAACGCCAGTGATAGGGCTTTAATTCCAAGCACACAACCAGAGTTAGAGAACACATTCAAATAACCCAGGCCTTTTTTTATGTAAAAATTTTTAATAATCATGGCATTTCCAATGCAAATTTAAAATCTAGTCAGTAGCTTATTTTATTAAGAGACGTCATGGTTTTGACAGGTAATGATCTTTGCTAGAAAGGTCCCCCTCCTCCTCCTCCTCTTCTTTCTCAGGTCTATTCTTGATTCTGAAATTCACACCACTGGAATTTTATACCACACCACAGTTAAACATTTTTTTCTGAATTTTACTCTATTGCATTTTCCTGAAGATTTCTTTAATGCATGCCCTAGTTCTTTGGAGACTTTCAATGCCTGTTTAACAGCTTTCCTTATTCATTAGCAACTTCCTTTAGAATCTAACAAGTCTCTTATGATCCTGGAGTTCTGTCAATTGTAGTAATTTTTTATTGTTTTTATCACACGGTTGGGAATATTTGTTACTTTTTAACCTCACTTAGAAGCTTAATATAACTACTAAAAATGTTATATAACTCTTATTAGTGTCTTCATCTTTTGTCATTATGAGTGGCCTAGCCCCTCCATAGACAATTTGAGCCTATGATTTTTCATGGAAGAGGGCCTAATTTAGCTTCATGTATTATTATCCTCTCTCATATTTGCTCTATCAGTATATATTTGAATATGGTTGAATTCTATAGCATGTATTTTATTGCTTTCACACGTTTTATTGTGCTTATGTTTGGATTTCTTCTCATCTGAGAAAGGATTGATTTTCTCATCTCAGTATATTTTTAATAAAATCATAGCTAAGAAAGAACATTTCATCCATCTAAAAGCTAACTTCCTTTCTTTATTTTGTCCTGAAAAATACTACACCCACACATTTTTGCCAATAGCCTAAGACATTTAGCCATACTAATCTATCCTATTGGCTCCTTGGCTTTGATTGATGGACTAACAAAAATAGCTTGCTTGATGTTTCCAGAGAAAGTATATTACCCTCATCTGTCTAAAGTATTCCTAACATAGGATTGTCAGATTTAGCAAATAAAAATATAGGATTTCTACTTATATTTCAATTTCATGTAAAAAACAAATAAGTTTTTAGTATAAGAACATCTTAAATACTTAGAGGCTTATCTGAAGTTCACATTTAAATAGGTGCCCTGTAAGTTACCAGGCAATCCTGTCCTAAAGGAATAATATTCAAATCTCTCTTTAGCTTTTCCTCCAAATGTTGCTTAAAAATTTTCTGGGAAAATCATTAGTTTTATCTCCAGAAGCAAGACACTGTTGTCAGAAAAGGATGGGTTTCATTTTCTATTATTTTCATGTACTTGATTATTTATGATATTAGAACTGGGATCTCAGGAGTGGCCTTGGGTAGCAATCAATGGTGGCTGACCATTGGTTGCTCTTCAGGAAAAAGGGTCATAAGCCCCCTTTTGCTCACTTCCCTGCCCCTTGAAATTAACTTATTGATTTAAATTAAAAGCATTGCATGCCTACTCTACGATGAATATTGTGATGTCAAGAATCCCAAACAAGCAGCAAGATTCTGTCCACTAGAAATGTTAAGCATATGTAAACCGGAGGCGGGCGACTGGGAGGTACCAGAATATGCTCTTTGTATTGATTTTAGTACCTGAACTTATGTGCTTTAATTCAGTTATACTTACCTATAAATTGATGCTCCCATCATTGAAAACAGCTTATGCTGTTACAGAATACATTGCGTAAGTGTATGGATTCCTTTACAGTCAACAAAAGGGCAAATGTGACATGAAGAAGAAAAAATACGCTAACTAAATGAAAATTGGGAGTCATAAAAATACTTTTATAGAACTATAGAAATGATCTAAATCTCTTTTGGTGGGCTTTCTTTGCATCAGTACTACAAATGTTGGATTGTCCCAGCTCTGTCCTCAGACATCTCTGTAATCAGTATCTTGTCAGAGATCCCTGAAGAGGGGTTCTGGAGAGCCCTGGAAGGTTCTTGAGACCTCTCGAGGCAATCCAAAATGTCTTCCCGAAATGCCTTGGCCCATCATTTCACTCAGATATCTATATAAAGTCTCCCCTTAGACAGATCTTCTCTGACAACCCATTAGAAAATAGCAGCCTCTGTTACTTCATCACCTTCCCTACTTCACATTTTGTATAGTTCTGTTGCAACCTGAAATAAAATAAGTTAAACCGAAATATAAATAGCACATTTGTTTATATTGGGTTTCCCACACAAGCTCAAAGAATGTAAGGACATGTACTTTTGTTTATTACTTTATCCCCAACACATTCAATAGTACATACCATATTGCATGTCTACAGAAATCGTTTGTAATTTTTTTGTACAATGAATGTATTTTATCTGATAGTTTTTTTTGGCAGTGAAAATATGCTTTTCCCTTACAGCTGCTCTTATTGAAAGACATTCCTCTTAAGTGAATTTCCTCACTCCAGTAATTCAAGAAGAAAAAGTGTATATAGAGAAAAAGCATTAATAGTATTTTATAACTTATTCCTAAAAATGGGTTGATTAAATGTTTATCATTAGTGCAGCAATGAAGTTTCTTTTAAACTCTGAAAATGAGGGCACATTCAGTGACTTATATTTTCAATGCCTTCTGTAGACCAAAAATAGATAAAAACAAGAATCAGTAGGAAAGTAATATTGTATAAGCCAATCTCTAACAGAGTCGCAATAAAACAAATTAATGTTTGAAATTATCACCATTAGGTCAAATCTGTGTCTTGAGCTTCAAAATACTTCATTCATTCAATGGTTAATCGGTCACTGACTACTGTAGGCTGGGTACTGGGGAGCCAAAAGAGAAATTAATCGCGGTCATCAATTTAAAAACCAAAAACTCTGTCAGCCAAGTGTATGCAACAGTTTTGCAGAATAAACACAGTGAGTTTGGCTTAAGACAGAGAAATTTAAGTTTCCAGAATATTGGGGAGAAAGTGTCTAATAGGATGGTGGAGTTTATGTAGAGATTCTGGACTGGAAAAATGATTTGTCCACCATTAGCATAGGACTAGATGCCACTGAAGTGGCAGAGATCACTTAGAATAAATGGCAAACAAAAAAGAGGCCTTACTTCCTTGAGATTCTTCTGACTAGGAGCCAGACACTACAGAGCATGGAAAATATTTTGTAAGGTAGAGTTACCGAAGACGGCCTTTTTCTCCGAGATATGCTGACATGCTTAATGTGGGCTTTCTTTACAACAATGTGATCATTCCAACAACTACTAGTTCCACGATGTTTTTAGAGTTTACAAATGTATTACTACAGTGAGTTTTATTGTATCTGAGCCTCGTGAGAGATTTACGATTATCCCTATTTTATGCAAAACTTCAGAAAGTTTAAATGAAAGGTCACAAATAGATGATTGATACCTAATCCACAGCTCTTGGATGACCTATAGCGTCAATGTTTTCAATGAAGAGAAGGTGATTTTCACCCCGTCCTTCACTTCTAGTTTTTCCTAATTGTTCTATATGACTTTATTGAAAGCTTCACTTCAAAATCAATCTCTCCCCTTCTCAAAGTATCTTTCTTAATAAGGATAATTGTTATGAAGTTCCCACAGCTACCTAACACCCTCTAATTCCCAAGACCTTGTGAATGCTTCTGACTATGAATTTTGAAGGCATTCCAGAAATACAGCTTCAGTTTGATTATAAAGCAAATAACATCTTGGATATTATTATATTTAAATATTTAGAATTATTTAAAATTAATATTTTGCAAAAAATTCTTGGAGGATAATGAGAACAAGAGTTTATTTAAGAAGTAGAATTTTATTTCTTTTTCTACAGATCGACTTACTAACACTGTGGTTCTCCATAGAAATAAATAAAATTCACATACATAAAAAACGGTAGAGAATACTAAATGTGCCAAATAACGAATTCCTTTAAGCATAGATATATATATACACATATATACACATATATATATACATATATACATACGCACACATATATATACATATATATACACACACACACATACATATACATGTATATATACACACATACATACTTATATACACTTTTATACCTGCCAAGAAAGGTAAGTTTGTCACTGCTTAGAGATTGCTGAAAGCAAAATGAAAGAGTTCCATCAAGTGGTCATATCAAGACACAGCAGTTAGTATTTCACCAATAGAAAGAGGAAAACAATTTCTCTGAAATCTAGTTCAGACATACATTTCTAACCGAGCTATTAAAATTTTATGCCATGCAACATTAAAAAACACAATTAAATGCATTTTAAACATTATTATTAATTCATTTTCCAAATCATTTTTAAACTGCAAAGAAAATAGAAACTATGTGATTTTTATTTTTTATCTTTTTCATAACGAATACTCTCTCCATATAGTTTGCAGTTGAAAATGCGTGGTTATAATCTTAATTTGCATGTTATAGTCATTTTTTTAAATTAGCAGGTAAACCACAGGTAATACTAAACTAAGTATTTGGATTGCACCGAAAATTCAGAAACTAACTACTTGCAAATGACCTATACATCTTAAAATAGTACAAAATAAATACAAAGAAAACTCTACTCAAGGTTGTTTTAAAAAATAAAATAAGTTATAAAACATAAGCATGAGTTAACTTGCTTCTTTTAACAATCTATAGTTTTTGCCTTGCCAAATTTCATCTCCTTCATAAAGACAGACAAAACAGGCATCTTTCTTTTTAAAGTATAATTGATTTAAGGGGTCATTTTCTCATTATTTTGGAAAAACCATCATGGCTTATTTTAATGTTATAAATGCTACTTCTAAATATATATTACAGATTAAGATTTGTTTCTTGCTTAATAAAGCAGTAGTTCATTTAAGCAACCATTGTTTAATTAAACTTTCTGAATATTATATATATTACTAATGAGATGAGGTTAAACAATAGATTTTTATATAAAACCTATGAAATATATATTATCTAGACATAAAATTGGAAGCAATGTATTTAATGATTAAGATCATGGATTTTGGCATCAGAGAGATTTGATTTGAATCTAATCTCTTCCACTTTTTTTCTCTGTAACCTGGAGCAATGACAAGCGTACTTTGTTTCATTGCACTTTTCTTGTAGATGTTGTGCTTTTTACAAATTGAAGGTTTGTGGCCAGCCTGCCTTGAGCAATTCTATCCACACCATTTTTTCCAACAGTATGTGCTCACTTTTGGTTTCTGGGTCACAGTTCAATACTTCTCACAATATTTCAGATTTTTTCATTGTCATTATATTACTTATGGTTATCTGTGATCAATGATCTTTTATGTCACTATTGTAATTGTTTGTGGGACACCATACACTCTGCACATATAAGATAGCGAACTTAATTAATATCATGTGTGTTCCCACTTCTTCAGCAGCTAGCTGTTCTTCCATCTCTCTTCTTCTCCTCAAGCCTCACTATTCCCTGAGACACAACAATATTAAAATTAGACCAAGTAATAACCCTGCAATGGCCTGTAAATGTTCAAGTGAGAAGAAAAGCATCATACATCTCTCACTTTAAGTCAAAAGCTGGAAATGATTAAACTTAATGAAGAAGGCATGTTGAAAGCTGAGAGAGGCTAAAAGCTAGGTCTCTTATAACAAACAGCCAACTTATGAACACAAAGGAAAAGTTCTTGAAGGTAATTGACAGTGCTACTACAGTGAACAAATGAACGATGAAGAATGTAAAACAGGCTTGTTGCTGATATGAAGAACGTTTTATTAGTCTGGATAGAAAATCAAACCAACTACAAGGCCCAAATTATCTTCAATTCTCTTCAGGCTGAGAGAAATGAAGAAGAAAAGTTGGAAGCTAGAAGAAGTTGGTTGATAATTTTTAAGGAAAGAAGCCATCCCAAAATAAAAGAAAAAGTGCAAGGTGAAGTAGTAGCATGTGCTGATGTAGAAGCTTTAGCACATAATCTGGAAAATCTAGCTAAGATAATAGATGAAGTTTGTTACACTAAACAAGAGATTTTCAGTGTAGATGAAACAGACTTATATTGAAAGGAGATGCTGTCTAGGACGTTCATGGCTAGAAAATAAGTCAATGCCTGGCTTTAAAGCTTCAGTGCACAGGGTGACACTCTTGGTAGGGGCTAATGTAGCTGGTAAATTGAAGTTGAAGCCAATACTGATTAACGATTCTGAAAATAGCAAGAATTATGCTAAATCTACTGTGCCTGTACTCTATAAATGGAGCAAAGTCTGAATGACAGCATATCTGTTAACAGTATGGTCTGCTGGATATTTTTATCCCGCTCTTGAGACCCACTGCTCAGAAAAAAAAGAGTCCTTTCAAAATATTGCTGTTCATTGACAATGTACCTGACCACCCAAGTGTTCTGATGGAGGTGAACAAGGATATTAGTGTTTCTAAGCTCGTTAACACAACATCCATTCTGTAGCCTCTGAATCAAGCAGTAATTTCAACTTTCAAGTTTTATTACATAAGAACTAAACATGGTTAGGTTATTGCTGCCATAATGACTACTCTGATTAATCTGGGTAAAATAAATTGAAAATCTTCAGGAAAGGATTCACCACTCTAGATGACACTAAGGACATTTGTGATTCCTGGGAGGAGTCCAAATATCAACAATAACAGGAGTTTAGAAGAAGTTGAGTCCAACTCTCACAGATGACCTTGAGGGGTTTAACTCTTCAGTGGAAGTAAATGCGGATGTGGTGGAATCAGCAAGACAACTAGAATTAGAAGTGGAGCCTGAAAATGTGACTGAGTTGCTGCAGTTTCAAGATACAATTTTAATGCATTAGGATTTGTTTCTTAGAGATGAGCAAAGAAAGTCGTTCCTTGAGATAGAATCTACTCCTGGTAATGATGCTGTGAACATTCTTGAAATAACAACAAAGAATTTAGAATATTACAGACACTTAGTTGATAAAGCAGTGGTAGAATTTGGGTTTGAAAGAAGTTGTACTGTGGGGAAAAAGCTATCAAACAGCATCACATGTTACAAAAAAAAAAAAAATCTTTCATGAAAGGAAAAGTAAACCAATGTGGCAAACTTCATTGCTGCCTTGTTAGAAGAAATTGCCACAGCCACATTAACCTTAAGAAACCACCACCCTGATTGGTCAGCTGCCACGAACACTTGGACCAAACCCTTTACCTGTGAAAAATCACAACTTGATGAAGGAACAGATAATCATTAGCATTTTAGCAATAAAGTATTTTAAAATTAAAGTATGTGCATTGTTTTTTAGACATACTTCTATTGCACACTCTGCTGCTTATATTGTAATGTAAACATGACTTTTTTATGCATTGGAAAACCAACAAACTTGTATGACTCACTTTATTGCAATGTTTGCTTTACTGCAGTGGTCTGGAACTGAATCTGTAATATCTCCAAGGTATGCCTGTATATCTTCATGTATAATAGGGAAGTAATTCTACTGATACAGGTATGGTAGAGCTTAGATAATGTCTCTTATATCAAACATCTAGATTAGTAGCTGACTATCATCAAAATGAAAACACATGTTTGGGAAATAATATTTCCACTGTACTATCTTGTTATTGGTAGGTGAGAGTGGTGGTGAACTTTCACCTCAAATTGTTTGATTTAAATAGTTGAAAAAATATAAACAAGTAAGGAGACAAAAGACAAATGTATTGCTTCTATGATGGCAATACGATCATATTTCTTCTGAGTGCTCTATGACCTTCCTCCAATCTAAGCAATATTTCCATTTCTACTAGAAGCCAGAGAGATTCACACTGTTACCCTTCTTTCTGTCTTTTGGAAATTTGCAGTGAGAATAAGCTGATTTAAAATCCTTACTTAATATCAAGAACAACTCTTCCTGTCAACATGGTAATAAAATGAACACTGAGGATGAAGAGAGAGAGAGAGAGAATGATAAAGTGCATTCAGTAAAACATAAACAAGTAAAGGATGTGGGCGCAAGATATATAGGAATTATTAATATTTGTACCCCTCTCACATATTTTGTCATGTGTGAAATAATTCAAAAGTAAGATGTAAGTAAACCTAAAAGAAAAACTAAAACTCCCTTTAGGAAACCTAAAAGTGAATAGATTCACACTTCAACAAACTTTTGACGATATGTCAGCAAGATTGAAAATAACTACAAAAGGAAAGCTGCAGATACAAGAAGGAATGTTGAGTGAAGAACATGGAAAGCATGTAGATAAACCACAGGGTCTGTGTGAAATAACAAAAAAAATTAAATTTGGGAATACAGAAAGGATATAATTAAAATATGGGACAATAAGTAAGACTAGCAGGTGATTTGATTTTTATAATTCTAAGGTCCCTATGTTATATAAAGAAGGAATAGAGAAAATGATTAATGTAGACTTTAAGTAGATAAATCTGTTAAAATTTCATGGTAACTATTAAAAGAATAAAGAGGGAAATAGAATTTAAATAAAAACTTCATGTAAATGATGCAGAAAAAGTGATAAAAAGTAAAAGCGATGAAGCAAAAGAGGAACATACAAAACAAGAAATAGGATGGTAATGAATCCAAATATATCAGCAATCCTAATAAATGTAAATAAATTAACTTTCTAGTTAAAGGTTAAATTCAATAAAAGATAAGATCCAGGATTATACTATCGAAGAATCACACATGAAAATAAAAACATGGAAAAACTGATACACAAAGGATAAGAAATTAGGCAGCTTAAATATTAGTCAAAGGAAAGCTGGTGTATCTATATTAATATTATAGAGTGAAGTCTTTGAGGCACAAAGCATCATATAGAATGGAAAACATCATAAAACAATGATAATTATACACTCATTTCAACTTTGATGCCTCTAATAACTTGCCTCAAAACATATAAAGAAGTCAACAAACCCGTCATACCAAGGAATACACAGTGTTCTCAGGTACGCACGGAACTTCAGAGAAAGCCGAACCACATGGGGAAGACATAATGCACATATCAGCCAATTCCAAGGAATTATCAGACAGATATACTTCTCTTAGCACAACGAAGTTCAAAGTCAGAAAAAAACATTTTTTTTTTGAAAAATTTGTAGATTTGGAAATAGGAAAGCATATTTAAAACATACAAGAAAGCAATAAAGTCTGAAAACAGATAAATTCAACAGTTAACTTAAGATATTAGGGAAAATATAAGAAACCCAAGCAGAAGAAATGCAATTATAAAAACCAACAATAATAATGAATGAAATAGTAAATAGAGATACAGCAGATTAAAACAAAAAGATTAACAAATCGAAAGGCTAATTCTTATATATTTAATATATGTGTGTGTCTAATATACTCTCAATATTAAACTATTAATCCTTTCTTTCCTAAATATATATCAACAATGATTGTTATATTTTATCTATTTTTATATTTACACAGGGAAATGTGATATTCACCATGTTTCACTTAGTGTTTTTTAACTCAGTATCATTTTTGAGGCCAATTTTGAGACCCATGTGTATAGAGAGATACTTTATTCCTTTTAACTATTGCCCAGTCATATATAGATTAAATTTTTATCCATCTATCCCCCATTTGCTATCTACTAATAATATTTCAAAGCACATCCCTGAATTTTCCTATGCATCTCCGTTACACGTTACCCTAAAGAGAAATCACAAGCTTTTTAGAGAAGTGGCATACTCAATTTCCCTAAAGGTTGGCAAATTGATTATTTAAATGGCATTTAGCAGAAAATCTAACAAAACATTTTTCTTCACATTAAAAAAGAAATCCTTAAATTGCTTCTTAGTTTCTATAAAAATGGAAGAGTGGAGAAGTATTCAGGGCTTTATGTTTTATTCAATTGGATCAATATCCTCCATAATCCTGTGAATCATCTTTTTAAAAAATTTGTAAAACTTAAGACAATATTTTATAGTTTTGCTCCACATTATTTGAAATTTAGAAACTTTTATTTCTAATTAGATTGCTATGACATTGAGTGTGTGTGTGTGTGTGTGATTGGTATGTATAGAAGTTATCTGCTACATGCAAGATATAAAAATATGATAAAGTGTTTGGACCTTAGCCTTAGAAAACAATATCTCAATAACTGTGGTGTGGCTGAGATGATGTTCAGGTATCATCTCATATTTGCCTACATTTCTAAGTTTATTTCTACATTGCCAAGTTTGTAACTATAACATGGCCATTTCCTGTATAGGAGACAGATGCTCTTTAGGTGTGTCCATCATAAAACTAGTTTAATAAATCAGGACACATTGAAAATAAAATAAGCCTCAAGCATAAAGCAGGACCAATCCTTGAACAACGTGTATATTCAATATATACTCCATTGGCTTCAATAGTGAAAATATACTGTGAGCTGTCACAAAGTTGGTAGGCTCTGATCCCCAGCGGGTACTGTGCCTGTCCTTTGCATAACTAGAGGGATTGTTAGTCCTCTTTGCATACATCACGATTGTTAATAAAGTGACATTTAAAATGAGTAAGCACCTGTTGCCATGGAAGGTGCCATAAGCAAGATTATAAAACAAATTGTTGTAGTTGGCTAGGAACCAGGAGGAAGATGAACACCAGAAGAAAAGGCATTCTTTCCTTAATTCCTCATACCCATTTTACAATGCATTGCATACAGTTGTTTATGCAGAACACAGGCTGTTTTCTTTTTTTCTGAAACCTCATGTAACCGATGGTATTTTAAATGAGCTCTAATACAAAGTGCCTCACACACTGCTATCCTATGCCTCATTTAACCCATTATATGGGTTCCCTCTTGAAACATTTAGTCTTCATTTGTCTATTTTTCCTGTAACTTATTTTTAGGAATAGAAAAATCATGTCCTGGGAAGCATGTCTTCTGGCACATATTTAAAATACCTAAGGGGGCTCAGGTAACATCAAGACCCTAGTAGGTGCAGACGGGTCCCCACCAATATCTTGGCATTTTATTTCAATTATTTACTATCTTTCAATATGGCCCACAGCATGAAGATTTTGCATATACCAGTTTATTTTTTAATTGAAAATTGAAATAATACCAATACTCATAAAAACATCCATTCAATTCTATTCAGTAAACAGTCTTCCTCTTCATGCCAGTAGATATCTGTAACTCTTTCCCCAGGTTCCTTATTTAAAGTATCTTTACCAAAAAAAGCAGACAGGCTTCAAATAACCGTCTGACATTGGAGAATGACAATATTTTTTCTTGTGAATTAGCATCCTAGCTAGGCACTGATATGAGATATACTGACATAGCTTTCATGCCAAATCTCATTCTTGTATTGTTCATGAATAGATTCATTATTTTGGTACAAAGACTTTAAATATCAAGTTTAATTGATCTTTTATATCACACTTCTCCAGAATTTTTTACTGAAGGATAAATTTGTTCCTCTAAAAAGCACAGCCTGTCCCGAGCAGATGCATGCCATTAAAAAAAAAAATCACATAAATGTCTTCTTTTGGTTCTATCACAGCCTAACATATGAATCCATGTTTATTGTGGTAATGATTCAAACTAGTAAAATGGGGTATAATTTTTGTTTGTATTATAATTGCAGTGCTCCTCATTTCTAGGTACCCCATACTGGCTATTCTCATGTTTTATGTGAATCACAGGGTGTATTGTCTAGCTCTGTGATCTTGGAAAAAATGACTGGCTGCAAAAAGTTCTCTCATTTCTTCTGCCAATCCCATTCTGTGAAGAGGAAAATGTAAGACTATGTGTGCAAAAATTCTAAGACACTGAGAGTCCAAAGAAAATAGAGAATAGATATTTAAGCTTGAGACCAGAAAGCATTTGTGATTATTAAGACTGAATTCTTGTGACTTTGAGTCAGAATGGCTTGTTTTTAGTTGGAAGTTATCTTCTAGATCCTTATTCTCTGATTATATGCAATTTGGAAATGTCCTACATAAAAACTGCTGCCTAACTTGTCACCTGGTTTTCTTCCAATGCACAGAAAGAACTAGAAGCCCTGCAACAAATGGATTATGTGCACCATCTGGCCATTTTGTGTCGCATAATAAATTTTAAACTAAAAATGCCTTTCTTCTTCCAATACTAGAACATAAGAAATTTGCGATCTTTTCTGGCTTGATGTATAACTTAATTTAGTTGTTAATATAAGTTGTTGATGGCTAAAATGGTGTAAAATGCAGTTATACATAATTTTTAGCTTCAAAGTCACAAATTTTGTCACTTTATTATGGAGGAATTGCAAATATCTCTAGGGTATAAACTCAGCCTGATTTCTGGATATCTGTTTTTTTCTATTTGCAACTTCAAATATGTGTGTAACGCCATTGAGAACTCTCAATTTTGTTAGGTGTCTTTCAAGTATATATGAGAAGTTAACATATGCATATTTTATATAATTTTTACATGTAAGTGCATATGAGTTCCTCTGAACTTTGAGAAACTAAACTGTCCAGAAAGCTAAGTTTTTACATGTAGCCATTTGTAATTTGGTAACCACAGGAAATGTAAATCTGAAAATAACTATAAAACAGTTAAGGATAAGTATATAGTGTGATTCTTTTCCTTATCTAATATAAATTTTTAAAGACACAGGAAAAGGAGCCGAAGACTGGACTATAACAGGTTTGGAGGCTATGAATACATAGAATGATACCAATTTATGGAAATACAGATTGATATTAGCTCATGTTATTGAGGGCCTACTCTTTGCTTTATTTTTTATGTATGTATGTATGTATGTCTTATTTCTGTATTTATTTTTAGAGACAGGGTCTCACTCTGTGGTTCAGATTGGAGTGCAGTAGCGCGATCACAGCTCACTGCAACCTCAACCTCCCAGGCCTAAGCAATCCTTCTGCCACAGCCTCCCAAGTAGCTGGGACTACAGGCACGTGCCACTGCACCCAGCTAAATTTAAAAATATTTTGTAGAAACTGGGTCTTTCCCTGTTGCCCAGGCTGATCTTGAACTCCCGGGCTAAAGCGATCATCCCACCTGGGCCTCCCAAATTGCGGGGATTACACGCACAAGCCACCGTGCCCAGCCGCCATTGCCTTTATACATATTACCTCATTTAAATACACATTTTTCCAATGGAAGGAACTGGAGCTTAGATAAATTCTATACCTCTCAAAATAACACCACGTGGATTTTTAAAAAAATCTTTAAGCATTTACCTACTTATTTATTTGGCTAATGGGAAAAAAAAGCTCCCAGTCACAAACATCCCCCGTCACAAACATCACGATCCATGATGATAGAGCAAAATCAGATATGCTAAATTTAGCCAAATGTATTGCATACAGTAGGTCATCAATACATGCTTATTGAATTAATTAAAATCCAACTTGAAAAGGAAATTGACCCTGTCAAATATTTGTATATTTTATCTCATCAAATTTAGTTGTGTGTGAGCCAAAGAAAACATATGAAAAGTGTTTTATTTTGCAGGGACAGATGTATAAAATATTATCTAATTTTAATATACTAAAGGCATAGTTATAGTTTTCCTTTAAACATCATTTTGACCTTAATGATGTGACTTACTATTTTACCCTCCAAAAACAGTACACTTTATAATTATAATTGCTGGAACATGCCACTTTCTAGAATTACGAAAAATAATTCATTACACATAAAGGCTTTATTTTGGAATGAATAAATGAATGTTGGCTGTCATCGTAATTTGTGCCTCCCGAAAGATTGGTTTCCTACCTCTAGATAGAGAGAAAATAAAATTTAATCTTTAAGAATTCACATTTCTTGTTTGGCAAGAGTTTGTATTGCTACTAATTAGCTGATATAGAAATTAAAGAATCTCGGCGACATTGAACAACTGGGCTTTGAATGTCTAAAACTGTTTCCTCAGAAGAGAACTGGTGATGTCATTGCATCAAGTCACTGGGCTGAATTGCTGAAAGGGAGATGCATGGAAACAATATCGTACCCTCAAAATTTCCATTGAGGAGCACAATGTCTCCATATACACTATTACCAGTTTCCCTTCAGAATTTTCTCTATGTCTGCTTTTAATTATCCCAAATTCATTTATCCCCAATATTTAAGTTCCCCCTCCCTCTTCCCCTATATTTCCCCTTGAACCTATCTTTTCTGTATCCATTGCAGAGAGATCCCTTCGTTGTAACTGAATACAGATCTGAATGCTTACCACTTGCAGAGTCCAATTCACAAGAGTGAGGTCTGGTGGAAAGAAAGGGATTTTACTAACCAAAACTAGTAAAGGGGATGTGGCCGGATTCCCATCCAAAGCAACCACTTCAATTTTGGGGGTGAGGGTAGGAGTTTAAGTGTGGAAAAATTGATAAGGAAGGCGCGCAAAATTGTGCTGAGTACAATGTCTATGTGTCTTGCTCTGGTGGCTATTTTGTGTCTCAGTCCTCCTGAATCACGAGCTGGCAGCATCTCAACAATGGCGGGGTTGTTGACTAGCCAGCCACCTTGAAATAATCTTGGGAATTTTGCAGCTGAGTCTCCAAGCTTCCTTTGTCAGACTCAAGATTAGCCCCTGCAACTTCTAAGAAGGCATATAGACGACAGCATACAATTAGATAAATGTGAAGGGAGTATACATGGTAGGAAAGGGAGGGATATGGAGTCTATTTTATGGCTAAGAGAAAAGGCTTCTACAGTTTTCTTCAAGGTTTTATCTTGAAACCCAAGACTAAAAAAAAAAAAATGCATTTTGAAGTTAAGCTATCTGGTTTTTTAATGATTTATAGCTCTGGGGGTCTTCTCTTTTCTAAATATCCCCAAGCCCTAGGATGGATTTTGGGCAATATTTTGTACTAAATATGTGAGTTCAAAATGAGATATTTATTTACCTTGTACTTTATGTTGCAAATTTCCTAAAACTGTAATTTTAACAATCTACACGTTTATATTTATATGATGGTTTTGTTAATTTCATTTCAACACTTTTCTCCAACAAGTGGATTTATACAAAACTGACAATGTGAATCTTCTTCAGCATCCCCCTTCAACATCTTAATAGGATAAAATGAATCATAATTTTAAACTACATTTCTTAATTTAAAGAAAAAAATTATGTGGACATATTCACATTCAAGGTGAGTATCCAGCAAACAGTAAATCAGGCAGGTGGTTATGTTGGGAAATGGTAGCAAAACATTTACAATTGATGCCATATGGCTTTCAGCCTAGTAGGGCCAACTAGCTGTGTTCAATGACTCTGGGGAAATTAAGCTGTTTGAAGGTCATTAATGCTAATTCTAAACCTCTGGGGCAGTGACAGGAAGTTGGCAGCAATATGCAGGGAAACCATACCTCCAACTGAGTGCATAAGCCTCCTTCATAAGTGGACCGAGGATTGTTCTTGTTGGGCCTGTGCTCTGATTTGGAGACAAAGAACCAGGTATAACCACTATTGCTGCATATACACAGCAGGCAGTAACGTATATTCTGATCCTGTCATTGTCTTTCTTAAACTGACCAGGAGTCCTTATCATAAAATTCAAATCCCCTTCCATTATCTTCCTGTTTCAGCTGATACCACTGTCCTCTGGACTAAGCCCCAGGCACATTAAGTTTCTAAGTTGACATTTTTAATTAAGTTTTAAAGACATATTTGGAGAATTTTTTAAATGCACAAGTATATGTCCAGCTCAAATAATTCCACTTTCAATGTGCTTTCCTGGGTTTCTTGAATGCCATTGAGAAATTACAGTACATATAAAGAAAATAGAAAAGAAATAGTAATCACTGAATCAATGATTAGCGAAAAAAAAAACAGCAAAAGCTAAAGCTTTTCAGCAATTAAGTTCACCAATTTTCAGTAAATAACTCAAGTGAAAAAAATTAATTTATCTACTTGAAAATGGCTAATGCAGAGTCAAAGATTAAAATGTTGGAAATAAATTTTCTTCTTACACGCCAACCTTTAAGGAAAATATTATTGAACTCTTCTGGAACACAAAATCTTTGCAACCAGCATTATTATGTATATTATCCACTTTCATTAAACTAAAACTCTATATGCATGAGGGAATGTTTCTTCAAATATTAACCATAAATAGAAATTAGAAAAATGTATAAAATTAGGTTGTATATTTCATTCCTAAGATTTTCTAGACTGGGTTTTTCTGAAAGATGCAACACCATTCTCTTGATATTCTACAAATAGAAACACGCTACCCCAGAGCATTGGGTTCAGAACGTGCTACCCCAGAAGATGGCACCTTCACATTTGAGAAAATCACAAAGGAGAAAGGTCTCTGACCTTCTCCAATCCTTCTTCTCTGAAGCAAGCTGTAAAAGAATCTGATCTTCAGCTGGGTGCGGTGGCTCACTCCTGTAATCCCAGCACTTTGGGACGCCGAGGTGGGTGGATCACGAGGTCAGGAGATTGAGACCATCCTGGCTAACACGGTGAAACCTCGTCTCTACTAAAAATACAAAAAATTATCCGGGTGTGGTGGTGGCGCCTCTAGTCCCAGCTACTCGGGAGGCTGAGGTAGGAAAACGGTGTGAACCCGGGAGGTGGAGCTTGCAGTGAGCGGAGATCACGCCACTGCCCTCCAGCCTGGGTGACAGAGCGAGACACTGTCTCAAAAAAAAAAAAAAAAAAGAATCTGATCTTCCTCTGAAGTATGTGATAAGAGCCTCATGTGCCTCATATCTGGAGACAAGGAATGTCACACTGGGACACAGAAAGTAATATGAACAAACAGGCCTTGCTAAGTTCCCCCAGCTTATTACCATTAGATCATACTCCCTCTGTTCAATCATGCTTCCTCATGACTGTCTACTCCCCATCCAACCTAAGCATAAATATACATAGATTTCGCCATTTCTTTGGGTCTTCATTTCTGAAGGTCCACATGTCACATAAAATTTACATTAAATAAATATGTATGGTTTTCTGTTGTTAAACTGCCTTTTGTTATAGGTGCTTCAGCCATGAACCTAGTGATGGATGAGAAAAAAAAATCCCTTCTACCCTACACTAACAAGGAAGGAGGAGAGAGAGAATTCTAATTTCTTACCATAGGTATTCAATGTGATGAGAGGGTGGTCATTTGATGTATAAAATTAGGAATTCATTCTAAAACATGTTTGAAACTGTTGTTTAGTTTATTGCAGAGGAAGGGGCAAGTTTGGTGCTCCAAATTCCTGTTTTATTTGCCATCATAGAAAGGATTTGAATTTGCAAGACACTTCACAAAAGTCTGATTTTTTTTTCACTTTAAATGTGGTATTGTGGTTACTGTAATGAGGTGGCATCGACACTGCTAATACTTACCCTTTGGAGTTTACCCCAAGGCTTTACCATAAGACATCATCCAGATCACTGTGCTTTCTTTTAAAAAACAAGTCTTTATTAAAAAGAAAAGCACAAACTAGACCATCACAAATAGAAATTAGTAATAGCCAGAAACGTATTTAGCAGCGATTTTTTTTCTTTTTTTTTTAACAGTATTGCTCTGTCTCTCAGGCTGGAGTGCAGTGGCATGATCTCGGCTCACTGTAACCTCCACCTCCCAGGTTCAAGCAATTCTCCTGCCTCAGCCTCCCAGAGTAGTTGTAACTAGAGGTATCCACCACCACACCCAGGTAATTTGCATATTTTTAGTAGAGTTGGGGTATCACCACGTTGGCCAAGCTGGTCTTGAACTCCTGACCTCAGGTGACCCGCCTACGAAAGTGCTGGGATTACCGGAGTGAGGCACTGCACCCAGACTTATTTAACATCAGTTCCAAACATTGTTGACACATTGCAGTATCTAATTTTCTCTAGTATCCTTAATTAATTATATAATGTGACTTTTGAAGAATTCTTATATACATTAAGATAAAGTTCAAGAAGGCCATTAGCAAAGGATTTTAAAAAGAGTAGTTTTTTTACAAAGATTTTCCATTTTAAACAGATTTTTCTTATAAAATAAATTTCTCCATGTCTTTTAAAAATACGAAACTTGGCTCCCATTAAATATGATCATTTTTAGTTACCCATGGGATACCCTTACTTATCTATGATAACAGATACTTGTCATAATTTCCTGTATACTCCTAATGTCAGAGGTATGTTTACAAGTGGTATCATTTACTTCTGGATTTCATTTCCAGCTATTTAACCTCCAGATTCATGATAAAGCATTTTTAAGATTATCTCTGAAAACAATACCTGCTTTTTATTTACTCAAAATATATCTACACTTAACATAAGTACACTTTGGATAAGCAGTTATTTTTAGGCAAACTTTTACTAAGATAAGTATATGACAACATAAATAATGGAGGATATCCACGTGTAGCTAAAAGTGAAAATATTTACTTTACCTGGAAGATGTGTTTTTTTTAAAAAAAAAACCCTGAAACAATTGATTTCATGCAAAAAAAGTGCTAAAAGAAAAATGCGTAATCTGTGTATGATAAAAACATTTTCTCGAGCTGTGCAAATGACCTTGTTGATTTTTATTTTATCTAAGAATGATTTTAATATGCAATAATACAACTTACAGCAACATATAACAATGCATTTAATAGTAATGCACAAAAGTAACAAAGCAATGCAGATAAAAATATTATACTGAACTCATCATTTGACATACTTCATGTATTAGAAAAATTTGCTGAATAATGTCAATTATCAAAACATGTAGCTGCTATGTAGTCCCTTAAAAACTGATATTTCCAGCATGTATATAATACACATATAAGTATATTCGTGTTGAACATAGCTTTAATACTTTTTATATTTTTTTAAAAAGAAATTGTATGCCTTTTGTTCAAAACCACTATAACTTACTTGACCTGTGTGTGATTTTTATTTTCCGTTAAAATATTTAATTTCCAATATAGTTTGGATGCAGGACAGTCTGCATTTTAGGAAGCAAAAAAATAAATTTTAGAAAGGTAAAATATCAAAGCCAGTTTTGTAGTAATAGTGATGTCTAAAAGTTGAAATAGTAGCTGTCATTAAATGAGCACCTACTATATTTCAGGCACTAAACTGGATTCTTATAGACTCTTTAATAATAATATCATACATTATAAATGTGAAATTTTAGACTGCAAAGTACACAATTTGCTAAAAGTCACAGATGTAATAAACTGTCAATCCAGAATTTGAACTTAAATCTTTTGGCTGCAGAGAGGAAAACAAAAGAACGGTAGGTAAATAGCTAGATGAATCCGTTGACTGACAGTCGTATCAGCTTCCCTTTACTGAATGCTGATCTCATCACACCAGTATAACTTTGTAAAATGTGTTATTTCCATGTTCAAAGTGAGTGACTTAAGGCTAAAAATGATAAGAAATGTGTCCTTGATGGCAGCTATCACTGGAAGATCCAGAATTTTAACCAATATTTCACTATCCAGTATTACTCATTTCAAAGCACTCAGCCTTTCTGCTATCACATACAATTTCCACTTCAAGTAACAAATTCAAATATAATCGGTACAAAGATTATCCTACCCTGAAAATGAAATGTATAATATTCAAGAACAACTTGATGATTCACATCTGAGAAAACATAGTACTCTCAAAGTGACAAATACTGAATAAATAAATATTACCTCTGTATTGGATGTCTAAAAATGAGTAAGGACAAGATACTTCAAACTGGAAAAATTAGAGTGCAAACAAAAGACAACGGTGAAACCAAACATAGCTGGTCACATATGTATTTTTGTAACGATTTTTAAGTCTGGGAGTCTTGTTTCCTAAGCAAACATTTATTTTTTTGGTAGCCAGAAGTTTATATCTCCCTAGATTATGTAAAATACTGAAAAAAGAAATATGAAAACTTTATTTTTGGTTGTGTCATCAAACAGTGCCTTACATATTTGAATGACTACACTTTCAAAAGCTGCCAAACTTTAATTTCTTCTGTTAGTATCTATATCTACACATATTCAACATTCAAAGTAAGGAATCTTGTAGTGTGTGTTATATTGTTCAAGTATTGATCATTTTGTTGCAACTCTGGAAACACTTTTCAGCCCCTGAAGCCTGAATTAGGGGTATCTATATAGAGAGGAAATTATTGGCTTATCAAAAGTGTGCATAGATTCTGTAGGTCAAGTCTATCCATCATAGACTTCCTAAAAGGTGGATTAGATTTGAAGCTCTCCCAATTTATTTTGTTATGGTTTATTGGCACATTCATTTTGCACAACTGTTTATACAAAATAAATGGCTGCTCATATCTTAAGCCCCTCCATTAGTGGAGTCCAATTCACCATGTAAGATAACAAAAACATAGGAATCTTCAGTTCCTACTGCTACCATTACAGAAGGCTCAAGCTGTAGAATATTTGATGCCTTCTGCTCTCAAAGTTCTGATCCATTCCTTTCTCTTACATAACATCTGTCCTTGGCCTTGCTCAGAGGGACCCAGTGCTCATTCAAAGATCCCTTTATTGTGGTGAATGTTTAATTTCTTACTAATATTCATTCAAATGCAATACATGTATAGTTCCATTCAGTCTGTGCTGCTATAATGGAATATAAGAGACTGGGCAATTTGTAGAGATTCTTCATGGTTCTGGAAACTGGAAAATCCAAGATGCAAAGGCAAGTGTCTGGTGAGGACCTTCTTTCTGTGTCATCTCATGGTGGAAGGTGAGACAGCAAGAGATTGAACTCCCAGCCTTAAGTTATTTTAAATCAGCATGAATCTGTTCACAAGGCTTCAGCCTTCATGACCTAAACACCTCCCATTGGGCCCCACCTCCCAACAGTGGTTCATTGGATTATGTTCCAACACATGCCTTTTGGAGGGACACAGCCAAATGATAATGATACATAACAGCATTTTCTAAGTGTTCATTTTGATGAATTTTGACAAATGTTTACAGTAGTGTAACAACACTTCAATGGAGACGTTTCATCCTAAAAATTCCCTTGTTCTATAGATTCAATTTTTATATTCTTCTGAAATTTTATGCTGAAATCTAATACCCAATATAATGGTATTGCGAGTTGGAGGCTTTGGAAGGTGATTAGATCATAAGAACAGAGACTTAATCAAAGGAGTTAGTGCTTTTTATAAGAGACCCTGGAGATATCCCGTCCTTCTACAATGTGAGGAGACAAAAGAATGACAGCCACCTCTGAATCAGGAAGTGAGTCATTACCAGGCACTGAGTCTGTCAGTAACGTGAATTTGAACTTCTGGTCACCAAAACTGTGAAAAATAAATTTTGGTTGGTTATAAACTACCCAGTCTATGATATTCTGTTACAGCAACCTAAAGTACTATGTTACCTGGTGCCCCTTTGTAATCAGTCCTCGCCCCCAACCTGACACCTAGCCCCTGTCTACCCCACTCAGATTTGGGTGGCTACAGTTTTGGCTATTAAATAATGTCACAAAAATTGAATCATATACTATGTAGCTTTGATTGTTTTTTATTGAGTTTACTTAATGCGTTGGAGATTTATTCATGCTGTTACATATGTCTATATTGTATTTTTTTATCGCAAACTAGTGTTCCATTTGATTATACCTTTACTAATACATGGGCCTCTGGATTATTTCTAGTTTAAGGCCATGCAAATAAAGTTGCTATAAACATTAGCAAATGGGTCTCTGTATGAACATGCTTTTATTTCTCTTGGGTAAACATCCAGGAATTGATAGTTGAGTCATATGATAAATGTATATTTAAATTTAAAAGAAACTTCCCTATTGTTTTCCAAAGCAACTATACCACTGATGTTTCTACATATCCTCATCAGTACTCCGTCTTCTGTGATTTGATTATAGCCGTCCTAGTAGCTGTATAGAGCATCTCATTGCAGTTTTAATTGCATTTTCCTAATGACTAGTGGCGTTAAGCAAATTTTCACTGCTTATTTGCCATTGGTATATACAGTGGTTCCACGTTCTCCGTGAGAGATTAGTTCTAGAACCCTGATGGATGCCAAAATCCAGAAATGCTAAAATTCCAACATTGGTCCTGTATAACCTGGGAAAATTAAAACTGAGCCCTCTGCATCCTTGGGCTGCCCAATCTGGGAATACTATATTTTCTATCCATAGTTGTTTGAATCTGTGAATGCGGAGCTCGTACACAGGAAAGGCCAACTATATTTTTTGAAAGTCCAGTTTTTAGTCTGTTTCTACTGGTTATAAAAATTTCCAGTTCGCATATATGGAAACTGTTTTTATGTGGATGGCTGAGGATTCTTTTGGAAAAACATACTGTCAAGAAAAGAACATAGGGATTATAAGCCTGACTCTATAGCAAAATCTGATTTTTTAAAAAGAAATTTTTATTAAAATGTCTAAAAAACACTGGGGCCCTGTTGACATCACTTGGATACCCGGCTGGTATAATCTATGACAGTATAAAGAGCCCGTCTATGTACTCTTGCATGGAATATGAGATGTTGAGGACTTTGGCATGTCGGTAGTTTTGTCCACTGGTATTTATTTAGGCAGAGTATGGGGGGTTGCCAGGATTAAGAGAGGGCATAGGGTCAAGTGTGCATCCTGAGAAGCCATAAACAGAAAAGAAAGTGTAACCTAGTAAACCGTGCAGTTCCTGCAGGAATCTGGCAGGAATGGGACACAGTGGGCCCAGCATGGTCTACCAACCCCCTGCTGAATCCTTGAAATTCCTTCTGAAAACCTCCAGAAAGAAAGGACAGAGTACTGCATAGAGGGTTGAAGGTTCTGGTTTCTCCTGGCTCTTGTTTCTGTTTACGATTTGTATCTGTAGTAGTTTCCTGGGACTGCCCTAACAAAACAGCACACAGTGGGTGGCTTAACCATAAGTGTACTGTCTCAGAGTTCTGGAAGGCAGAAGTCTAAAATCATGGTGTTGAAAATGTGGCTCCTTCTGAGAGCCACAAGGAAAAAGCTATTCCAGAGAAGTCTCTCTCCTTATGTCATGCAGCTTTGGGTGTTTCTTGGTGTTTTAGTCTGTTCTCCTGCTGCTCATGAAGACATACCAGAGACTGGATAATTTATACAGAAAAAGAGGTTTAATGAACTCACAGTTCCATGTGCTGGGAAGGCCTCATAGTCATGGCAGAAGACGAAAGGCTCATTTCACATGGCGGCAGGCAAGAGAGAATGAGAACCAAGCAAAGAGGAGACCCCTTATTAAACCAACAGATCTTGTGAGACTCATTCACCACCACAAGAACAGTATGGGGAAAACCACCCCGTGATTCAATGATCTCTCACCAGATCCCTCCCACAACACATGGGAGTTACGGAAACTACAACCATGATTCAATTACCTCCCCCAAATCCCTCCCACAACACATGGGAGTTACAGGAGCTAAGACAGACCATATCGCTTGGCCTATCAATGGCATTCTTCCTGTGTCTTCACATCGCCTTCTCTGTATGCCTATCTTTCCCTTTGTCCACATTTCTCCTTTTTGTAACTACAGAGTCATATTGGATTGGGCCCATCCTAATGACTTCATCCTGACTTGGTCATCTGCAAAGGCTGTATTTCCATACAAGGTCACATTCACAGCTACTGGAATTACCGCCTCATTATTTGCTGAAGGTACACAATTCAACCCATAACACTGTCAGTCTAGTAATTGTGCCCTTTTAGGTAATTTCTGTTTTCTACTCATAATTTAAAATGAAAGTATCTTGAAATTATAAAAGACAATAGTGCTAAGAGAAAATTTCCATAAACCTATGATTTTAAACTCTTCAAAGTGCTAAGAGAAAATATCCATCAATCTATTATTTTACACCTTTCTAAATTATTAAGAGTAAGATATATAAAATAAGATAATTTTCAGGACAGCCATGGTTGTTCATGCGTGTAATCTCAGCACTTTGGGAGGCTCGGGAGAGCAGACTGCTTGAGCTCAAGAGTTCAAGACCAGCCTGGACAAGATGGTGAAACTTCATTTCTACTAAAAATACAAACAATTAGCCTGGTGTGGGCGTGGTGGCAAATGCCTGTAGTCCCAGTTACCCAAGAGGCTGAGGTGGGAGACCTGCTTGAGCCCAGAAAGTCAAGGCTGCAGTGAACCATGATTGCACCACAGCACTGCAGCCTGGGTGACAGCCTGAGACCCTGCCACATACACACACACACATTCAAATAAATGATTGAGTTTACATACCAAAGAGCACCAAAATATATGCTTCAATGAGAAGAAAAGAGTGAGATCTAAGTGGCACTGAGTTATACAGAAACTTGAAAACACGTTGGTGTATCTAAATAATCAATAACCAAAGTAACAGCAATAATAACATTAAGGATAATGACTATTTAGCTTGGAATTTAAAAAACAATACATAATTATATTTACAACTTGCAATAATATAAAAACTGGAAGAGACGATCATATCTAAAATTTTCTATAGCCCTTAAATTGTTCAGGTAGAAGGAGATGATTGATTCAAGTTGTACTTTGTTAATGCAACCTTGTGCTTCATTAGTGCTAATGCACTATGTTCAACATTTAATAACTAAAGAGCAATGAAAAGCGACACAGATTAAATGGAAAAGGAAATATACAAACAACACACCCCCCAAAAATATGCAATCAAGTCAATGAAAAGCAGAAAACAAACGAAAAAAGTAAAGAAGTAAAAATACAGTGAAATTTTATTAAAGATGCAGAAATATATCCATATGTGTCAAAATCATATTTAGTATAAATACATTAAGTTCACTATTAAAAGACAGAGAGTACAAGCTATAATGACAAAGGATTTTTAAACGCTGAGGGATATAAAATGATATGCCAAAATTTAGATTGTATCGTGACATTAATATCTCATTAAATATGCTAGAGCAAAATCTGAAATATATTCAAAAATTAACTGGGAGCCCGAGGTGGGTGGATCACGAGGTCAGCAGATCGAGACCATCCTGGCTAACATGGTGAAATACCGTCTCTACTAAAAATACAAAAAATTAGCCAGGCATGGTGGCAGGCGCCTGTAGTCCCAGCTACTAGGGAGGCTGAGGCAGGAGAACAGGGTGAACCCGGGAGGCGGAGCTTGCAGTGAGCCGAGATCGTGCCCCTGCACTCCAGCCTGGGCGACAGAGCCAGACTCCATCTCAAAAAAAAAAAAAAAAAAAAAAAAAAAAGCTTTCCAGTTGAAATATCTTTATAACGTAATATTGAATTCCCATGGCTAAGGAAAAATAATTTTATAATTAATCAGGTCTAAATAAAATAAATTAAATACTGAAAGGGCAAAAAATTATCTTAAAGCTTTTACACTTCAATGCTCAGTTTTGCTGTGAACCTAAAACTGTTTTAAAATTAAATTATGTTAAATAGAAATAATTATTTGTGGGACATTTAATGTTTCTTGATTAAACCTTGGACTTGTAGAGATTTTAACTTAGAACAGGCATAAAAATTGTAACAATTGTTATTGTGAATAGAATAGAATATTGTTCTGAGAACAGTAAATATTTCTTGAGAATTTCGATGTGTCAGAGGCTGGAATATTTTCACATATTGTTTAACTCTTTTGTCTTATATACTATTTTGTCTTTAAAACAATCAGATGAGGAAAATGAGGCTCAGATAGCAACTAGCCTGACCCAAATCACACAGCTAGAAAGCAGAGGATGCAGGATTTAAACCCAGAACCTGTTTGACCATTCACTACACTCTACCACCTCCAAGGAACGTGGTGCGTATATGATACT
This sequence comes from Symphalangus syndactylus, assembly GCF_028878055.3. Taxonomy (NCBI): domain Eukaryota; kingdom Metazoa; phylum Chordata; class Mammalia; order Primates; family Hylobatidae; genus Symphalangus; species Symphalangus syndactylus. The sequence goes on from NC_072433.2 coordinate 2,989,707, forward strand.
TGAGGACATATCAACAGTCACGACTAAGGTTTATTAAAACGGTGGAGAAATGAAGACAATGTTGAAAGAGAAAGAGTTCTAAGCCAACCACAATTAAAGTCTGAGTATGAAGAAGTCATGCAAAATATTTAACAATTTTACAAATGAAGAAGATGAGGCTAAGAGAGAATTCATTGCTTGCCTTATCGGACATCACAGTCCTCACTAATTATTTTAGTTTGTGTTTTCTTTCACATGTCTTGAAACTTGCATCATCCTATAATAGTCACTAGAATTTAGTACTTAATTTTTCTCTCGTTTCTGTGCATCTGTGCATGGAGAGGGATACACCGGCTGCATGCTGATAGAAACTGACATTGTTTGAAAACACCTACTTTCACTTCCTAAATATGTGACTTCAAATATAACATAATTAAATATATAAATACTTAGGATATTTTTCTCTCTCTTAAAATTTATCTTAGCTTTGCAGGCCATAAGCTCAGAAATATGTGTTCCTTGTAAAAGCCACCATCTTGACCTCTTATTCTCCATCCATTAGCACAGTAAGTGTGCATTTAAACAGTTAACTAGCTATGAAATTGTTGGTAGAGGAGTCCTACAAAAACTGCAATGTATTAAAATCCTGTTTGGTCACAACTTTCTGAGGGAGGGAAGAAAACTTCATATGAGTTATGGCGATGTAATTTATGTTGATTATAAGAAAAAATTGCTTTAGGCCAATAAAATTCAAATAAAAAAACACATTCAGAAACGAGGTTTAAAATATAAATAGCATGAAATAGGGGAGATTAGAGCTAATATTTTCCAGGAGCTAAATAAACACACAAGCTCATATGGCATTTATTGTAATGGTTAGAAGAGAAATCTAATTCAATATATTTTATGTACATGTAGAATGATTAGAATCTCTCCGGTTCTTGATAAATATAATCTAAAGAATTAGTTTAGAGATCTTTCTCCCATCTTCAGTCAGACTTTTATAAATTAATGAAATTATCTATTATCATTTCATCTTAGATGTCATAAGACTTTGGAAACAGGGGGTATTAGGGACTAATTTACAACACATAAATAGCCTGAACAGGTGGTACTTAATACCATCACAGATACTGGTCACTGGGTAGAGTTCATAGTTATGGAAGTGAATGCCAATTAGAAAAATGTTCATATCCTCATCACTGAGCAAACTTAAACTAAGTGAAAAGATACCACTTGCCAGGTGCAGTGGCTCAGGCCTGTAATCCCAGCACTTTGGGAGTCCGAGGCAGGCAGATCACGAGGTCAGGAGATAGAGACCATCCTGGCTAACAGGGTGAAACCCCGTCTCTACTAAAAATGCAAAAAATATTAGCCGGGCGTGGTTGCGGACACCTGTAGTCCCAGCTACTCGGGAGGCTGAGGCAGGAGAATGGTGTGAACCCGGGAGGCGGAGCTTGCAGTGAGCCGAGATCGCACCACTGCACTCCAGCCTGGGCGACAGAGCGAGACTCCGTCTCAGGAAAAAAAAAAAAAGAATGGACGAATACAAATGCCTTTAATTCCGTTCAGACTTAAGACTTCACAGTTCTCAGAGACACCAAAGAAATTCTTTCCAAAAGTTTTTTTTGCAGAGATATATTTAAAGGCATAATTATATTTTTAAGAGCTTCCCAGATTGTAACAAATATAAGTAACTTCAACTAGCAAATAAGAAATTCATAAATGTAGCTAGCTGCTCAGTATTGCTGATTTGATACCATTTGATATCTTCGAACTGTACCAACATTTAATGAGGATATAACTGAGTGAATCCTGCAACAGAAATATTAACATATGTGCTAAAATGAGCTATAATGGAAATATATATTTCCAATGTCATTTAGAGCAAATACTTATATTAATCAGGCTGAATTATATGACTCCTACATTGAGTCTTTGAACAATTGAGTTACAGTGGCAAATAATAGACAAATAAAGAAATGACATAATTAGATCATAAACTGATCTAGTCGTCTTATATAATTTTTATGTAGAGCCTGAAGGAAGAGTGCTGATCATGAAATAGTATCCTAAAAGAATGCAGCTATTACTTAATAATACAAGGAAATCAGAAAATTTGTCAAGGATCATGCAGCATAGTGAGTAGTGATGATTTACATATATCTGAATAGATGATTTACATATATCAGAATAGATGATTTACATATATCAGAACTGATGATTTCATATATCAGAATAGATGATTTACATATATCAGAATTGATGACTTACATATATCAGAATATTCATCCCTTAACTTAACTACTCATAGATAACAACTTGAGCATTGTGAAATGTTGTTTTCTCTCTGAGGTATTCTTTCAGATCCTACATACCAGTGAAACTACTGACATCAGCTCCTCCGAAGGGCTCCAGGAGAAGCTGACTCACTAAAGGGCGAAGTTTCTACATCCTGGTGATTTAAGATTTAATCCCCCTAACCCAAACCAGTCAGTGACCCCATTTATCCAGCCCCTGGTCCTCTACAATCCCTTCACCCCAACCAAGTACTCTCTGGAAAGACAGATTTGAGGGTGCTCGCATCTCCTCACTCAGCTGTCCTGCAATCATTAAACTCCTTCTTTATTGCAAACTCTGTTTATCAATTTATAAGACTGTGACTGCACAGCAGTCAGAGCATACAAACACGTGAGTCCTGTATCATTTATAAATATTTAACTTTTATATATATTTAACTTCTATACACATAATTGACTATTTTGTATATTACTATTAGTAGGTAATAATAATATTTATATTTCCTCCATAGGTAGCTTCTGGGGCATTTCTGCCTGGTAAATTTTATTCTTTAATGACAAAGACTAAAGTAAGTAACTTTAAAATATTATTGAGAATTTTTTTCTATTGATGGGACACTGAATTTGTAGGTAGAAATAAAAACCTAGCTTTTTACTAAACTTAATTTTAAACACAATTCAAAATATAAATATAAAATTAAGAATTTCCAAAATTAAACTTAGTTTTAGAAACTCACATAAGCAAGTGTAATACTGAAGAGCAAAGAAACTGTGGTGTACAAAAAAAATTATAAGTAATTCATGAAATCTAAGGGCTAATTTGTGAAGTAAATTAGGAGGATATTTTATGCTGTAGCTCCATCCTAGACACCAAGAGAATCGCTCTAGGAAAACCTGCTCAACTCTTTTTAACCAGAAATTCTTTCTTTCTCCAGAAATCCCTTTCAGGTAATGCCTAATAATATCTCACTGAACATGTATTAGAAATCGTAGTTTAATTTTTAATTAAATAATTCAGTGAAAATATATTAATTTTAAAGATAAATTTTATCACATATGGGAATACTAGACTTACGGTGGTCATCAACCCAAAATGCTACAAAATTACATGGAATGGTTAGTTTGACAAAAATAAATATCACCAATACCACCAAAAACCTAGGTTTCAAAAAGAAATAAAAGAAGCATTCCTAAATGTTAAAAATTTTTCTTTTGTCTACTTTCTAAATGCTCTTTAAAATACTTACGTCATCACAGTTTTGAAGTTTAAAAGTAAAGAAATATTTCTCCTAGTTAATATACTGCCTTAAAGTTACTCTGGCTCACAAACAGAACAAATCAAAGCATGGCTCGACAGCTGTCAGATTACAGGAAATTGAAGCTAAATGAAATTGGACACCTCACCTCATCTAAACTCCTTACTTTATAAGAAGGAAAAGCCTCACAAAATGTTGAGGTCATTTAACTTCAAGTCATCAGGTGAGTTAGAGATAATCTGAGAACATCACTTTTTTTCTCTTTGTTACTATTCTCTCATGAAGTTTTGCCTGAAAACAGGTCTACTAAAGATAGAAGAATTTGTAATGAAGATGAATATATATCATTGCCTTTCTGCTTAGGGTTGTTCAATATTTTCCCATTGATAATATATAAAATCCTACCTACTTTGACCTCCTCTCCTACCATTTCCTTGCTATCTCCTAGAACTTCACTCTTGACTCCAAAGCTGCACCCTCCTGCATCAGTTTCTTTTGTTTGAAATCTTCAGCCCTTCATAAATTTCATCCACCAAACTCCTATTTATCCTTTAACTCCCTATTATTTTTTCTTACAGTGCCACATTTTCCTTCATTAGCACATATCCAATTTAAAGTTATATAGTTTGCTTGACTTTCTGTTTCTCAATTAAAGCATAAGCTCCACAAAAGCAAGTATCATGTCTGATTTAACGGGGTATATTCTATTCTTATAAGAGTGCTGCCACGTAAGTGTCAATGAATGTTTGTGAAATAAATGAAGGACTAAAGGAGTGACTGAACAAATAAAAATAAGTTCTGTGTGTGTATTTTATGTGTGAATAAGATTTTGAGTTTGGCCAAGGCAGTTAATCACATATTAACAACACATTAAGTTTTATAGCAATGAGGTACAAAATTGGTTCAACACCAAATTCTAAGATGAAACAAGGTTTGTGTTCAGAAATATACTGTCACTTTTTCTAATATCAGCTGCCCTCCAACTATCAGCATGACACATGCAAACCATTGATATGTGTTTTTCTGTTTTTTTTTGTATTGAAGATTACACATGAATGAAAATTATTATATTTCTAATAGGAAGTCCTGTTCTAAATGACAGCAAATCTGAGGGTGAACACATTTGTTTAAAAGAGAGAGATTAAAAAGATGAGATTCTGTGTGTACAGTATATAACTGAAGGGAGTTGTATCTAGCAATTTGACAAGAAAGGTGAAACAGAACATTAACCTGAGCACACAAGTTCAGCTAATGATCTGGGATGGGGAGTTGTGGGTAGAGAGGAGGACAAAGACGAAAGACAACCATTTACCCCAAGTTACTCTCCAAAGATGAGAAAAGCCCTCTTAGTAATGTCTTTCAAAATCTAACTACTTTCAAGAACACATCGATGAGATACAGAGAGATACCAATCAAGTTGGACAGTAACTTAAAAGTCAGATGACTTTTTAAGCATAAGTAACTTAGAACTGTAAAGTAAAAAACACTAAATGTCATTGACTTTAAAGTGGATACTGAAGAAAAAGAAAACCCTTCTATTAAAAACTAGACTATATGCAATAACTGATGTAGAAAAATTAGCATAAATATTTATACAAAATTGCCCTACCCTATTTTATTAAAGTATTACATTATAAATTAAAAGAAAATCATTTTAAAAATGAGTTATATTTTAGGCCTTTTTTCTCAAAATGAGTTTCATAAATTGATATGGTTATTAGCATAGGAATTTCAATAATAGGAACAAAGAAACCAAATGAAAACCTAATGTGTGTGTGTGTGTATACAATTACCTGGCATTCCAACTTCAACATGTTTAAAAATATTTCAGTAAAAAATGTTAGATTTATTTTAAGGTAGTTTGTAAGATATTTATTAGGTTTATTTGTAGGCCTTGCACACTAAGTTAAGCAACACTATCACAAAATAAATTATTTAATAATGAAACAGAAACTCAAAACTTCATATTATAATTAAATAAACTCTAAAGGATCTAGTAACTTCAACTGTATGCCCTAAAATAACATCAGGTCTACAGTGTGTATCAACTTGCCCACAGAAAATGCAACAATGAAAGAAAGAAAGAGATATCTATTTTTTCATAAAAGATCAACACACTTTGTCCAATTTTTTTTGTCCAACTGCTATAAAGTGGGCCAACGCTAATGGCAAATAAAAGAGCTGCCATTCAACATGCATTCTAGTAGTGAATATTAACTGACTACTATGTGAAGGCAGTGTTCGTTGAACAAATAAAAGAATCTTTGCCTGCGTGACGCTTATATTTTGGTCACTTTACATTTTACTGGAGGAAACGTGAAGAATAGAATACCAGCAATATTAACAACATTATCCCACTAGAAGGTCTCCAGTGACTGATACTTTCAGACTCATCTCAATGACCCTATATGATCTTTATATTCCAAGGAGCATGACAATGGATTTTAACATTTCCAAATTAAAAGGTAATGGTAAAGTAATGATAACCAAAATAAAAATGACTCCCTGGAAACGAAAGCAACCCATTTCAAATGGCTTTGGAATGCCATTAGGACAGCACCTTTTTCTTTGTAATGCAAAAGTCTCACAATCCAGAGAGCAGATCTTGTGAATTTTGTGAATTTTGATGAGAGGTAAGACGTTACAGAAAGACCCAAAAGTCATGCTCCAGATCCCGGCAATATAGCTAGTAGGACAGACACAGAGTACATAGTTTTACTACTGATCACAGTGATTTAGAGATTGGAACCCATAGTTCTGTGAGATCAGGCATCATTTCAAGATAAAATTTACATTTTTAATAAATGCAAACTTTGGCTCAGCTAAACAAGGTACCTTGGGCTATATTTACTGTAGATAGATAAATTTGGCGTAATTAACCCTTGCACAGTCTAAACATACCATGTGCCAAAAATGATGTAAAGCACTGAATATGTGAGATAAAGTATGATGAATTCTATTGACAAATACAGGCAATAGCTTCCATTTAATTGAGAAGAAACCGTATAACTAGCACAAGTCTTTTTCTGCGCGTTAACTTTTCATAATACAACTATATGATGTATATAGTATAAAATAGTATATAAAACTATTTTATATATAAATAAAAGTGTTTCCAAAGGTTAAGAAAGGGCACGGTGAGAGTGAGAAGCACAGTCTGGGTGGGCAGGACAATCTAGTTGTCTATCTGTGCTTTAAACTCCAATAAACATCATCTCCCACACCACGGCATCTAACTCAGAGTCACATTTCAATTGCCAGCAAATGGAAGCCTCATAAACCCAAAATGTGAACGGCAATGAAGTTCATAGAGCACGCTTTGAGTGCACAGAGTATCTTTGCAAACATTATCTTTTTTTTTTTTATTATACTTTAAGTTTTAGGGTACATGTGCACAACGTGGAGGTTTGCTACATATGTATACATGTGCCATGTTGGTGTGCTGCACCCATTAACTCATCATTTAATATTAGGTATATCTCCTGATGCTATCCCTTCCCCTTCCCACAAACATTATCTTTTAAGACTTTCACAATCACGCCCTGAGATTATTCCCATATCAAAAAGTAGGAAATGAAAGCCTGGAAAGAAGTTATATTGACATTAAACTGCTCTCAAACCCAAGTGTACAAATGATTTTTCTTGCAAAGAAATTCATATTCTACACAAAGTTCTATTTCAAAATGAATTCTGGAATTCAATTAAACACTCATCTTGAAAACGAGAGCTTAAGTGGAAATTCCTCACTGGTATTCAAGCAAATAAATTAAATAATGATATTAAACCTACATCTAATCTCTTATTATTACATATTGAAAGTTTGCTATACAGCTACCACTAAGTTATACATTTCCAGTGACACAAACCATAAAATGAATTTGTATCTCTTGGTACTAGCAAAAAAAAAAAAAAAAAAAAAAAAAAAAAACTACATAGACAGCAAAAAGGCCAAACTACTAATTTACCTTCTAATAACTTTCCACCCAGGAGCATTCGTCCCTCTCATTAGACAGTTGTTCTATGCTTCTTTTTTTCACATTCTAATTGCCTCACCTGAACCAAAAAAAGAATGTGGATCTAGGATCAATACATTTTGAAAAGCCATTTATTTCATTACATTATTTTTTCATATATCTGCATTATTGTATAGAATACCTGATTGGTCTTATGCTAAGTTTTTCATGTAACATTACCTCTGCAAGATGTTAATAAGTATCCTTCCAAAAATGTTTGAAAAATCTTGGGTAAAACATATTAAGTAAGTTCCTGTTTTATAGTTTTCCAGGAGTTTTACTATCCTTGGCCAATGACAAAGTTCAAAGCAGAGATATAGTACACAACTTTTGTAAAACTTACCTATTTTTCTTGTAAGGCTGTGGCTTTGTTTTGTTTTGTTTTGTTTTGAACTTCTTTTCTGTGATGTGACATAAGACTGTGTGTTGAGTTAGGGGTGGGGACATACATTAACAGAGGTTTAGGAACTGCTTTGCTAAAGCAAGTTTGAGGAGAAAATGGGGAGACTAATACAAGATTTTCCTTTAAGCAGTGGGAGTTGAAGGGGTAGGTGGTTTTTGGAGATAGAAGAGACCCATTCATGGCACAGGCTTCTTTATGTTTCTGCTCTGTGTGATACATAATGAGGATACAGACATTCACTTCCTCTATTTCCCACCCCTGGCTGGGGGTAACCCAAAGATACCTGATAAAGACACAGCCTTATAGCTGTATCAAGTATCCCTGAGTGTGTTAGGACTGGAGAGGCCTGAGGAATAAAAAACATACATGCATTAAATGGAACAAATACAGAGAAGAAGAAAACTCAGACATGGTACCTTAATTGTGTACCTTTCCTTACAACCCAGCACATCACAGGGTACATGACCTGCTTCCTTTTGACCTGCTTCCTTTATGTTGAATGAATGAACAGGGAAGGGGGTTGGGGTACACGTGGGAGATAATTGTGTTTACTATGTACCTGGTATTAATACATCTATAGAGACAATTGGAATGACTATACTGGAGAAAAAGCAAGAGAAGAACTGAAAAGGCTAAAACAAATACTTGGTTCTCTAAAAATTACTACAAAAAGATTTCTCATGTCTGACAAATTACATTTTAGTCTAATAGTAATAAGTGACCAAAACTAAGGCGATTTGATAAATATCATAAGGTATTTTATTGTGAAATTGATATCTATACGTATTGCTTATAAAGCTCAGTAATCTGTTCTTGAATTGAGAAATTACTGAGACAACATCAAAAGCTGTCATTTTTGTTTCTATGTTGTCGTTGTTATTGTTTGTGAGGTCAGAGCTTCTAAACTTTATGACTGTTTGAAAGGGGCCTATATAGACCTTGCCTGAATATTAAGTCATGTGAAATGATAAAAAGCTTTCTGATTTATTGGGTTAGACAAAGAAAAAATTGAGAAATTGAGCATCATTAAAATTAAAGACTTTTGTTATTCAAACTGTGCTTAGAATGAAAACAAAAGCCACAGGTTGGGAGAAAATCTTTTCAAAACATATTCAAAACATTTTCAAAACATATCAGATAAATTACTGGTATTTAAAGTATACAGAGAACTCGAAAATAAGAAAGAAAACAACTCATTTAAAAAATAGTCCAAAGGTCTAAATACAGCTGTCAAATGGGGATTTTGAAGTTACTAGTCATGTACCATTAGGGAACTGCAAGTCACAGCAACCGTGAGATATTATTACATGACTATTAAAATGACCAATATCCAAAAGTCTGATGATACCAAAAGCTGGCAAATGTGAGGAGAAACAGGAACTTTTATTCATTGCTGGTGAGAATGCAGAATAGTACAGCTACTTTGGCAGTCAGTTTGGCAGTTTCTTATAAAACTAAACATACTCCTACCACACAACCCAGCAATTACATTCCCGGTATTTACTTAAAGGATTTGAAAACTTACATGCACACAAAAGCCTTCTTCCCATGAATGTTACAGGAGCCTTATTCATGATCACTAAAATCGAAATGTCTTTCAGGAAGTGAATGGAAAAATAAACTGTGGTATATCCAGGCAATGGAATAGTATTCTGTCAAGCTACAGAAGACACACAGGAACCTTTAAATGCATATTGCCAAGTGAAAGAAGCCAGTCTGAAAAGTCTACATACCGTATGATTCAACTGCATGACCTTCTGGAGAAAGCAAAACTATGGAGACGGTAAAGAGATCAGTGGCTATTAGGGATTTGGAGGAGATTTGTGCAGTCTAAACATGTCATGTGCCAACAATGACGTAAAGATATGTGAGATAAAGTATGACGAATTCTATTGACAAACACATGCAATGGCTTCCATTTAACTGAGAAGAAACCATATACCTAGCACAAGTCTTTTTCTGTGCATTAACTTTTTGTAATACAACTATATGAAGTTATAGCCTATTTTATATATGAATAAAAGCATTTCCAAAGGTTAAGAAAGGGTACAGTGAGAGTGAGAAGCACAGTCTGGGTAGGTAGGTCAATCTAGTTTTCTATCTGTGCTTTAAACTGCTATAACCATCAACTCAATCTACTAATTTATCTTCTACATAAATTAGTAGAGGAAACGATGAACGGATGGAGCAAGGAAGAATTTTAGGAGAGTGAATCCATTTTTCTGTATGACACTGTAATGAGGATTATTTGTCATTACACATTTGACAAAACCTATAGAATTCATAAGACAAGGAGTAAACTCTAATACAAACTACATACTTTAGTCAATAATAATGTACCAATATTGACTCATCAACTATAACAAATGTACCACACTATTGCAAGATGTTAAAAATCGGGGAAATTGGGGTAGAGGCTGAGGATGACGTGTGAATGCTTATTCACTTCTTTCTACAAACCTAAAATTGCTTTTAAAGAGTCAATAAAAATTAAAACAAGGCAGGGTTTTCATGCAATGGAAAAAAACACACAACTTTAGTAAGTGACTGATAATTATGCTTATGCCACTTTGCTAGATTACACTTCATTAATAAATATAGTTTCATTCTTTATGTTATAAAGCAGAATAAAGTCAGATATCTAGAGAAATTGATTTTAATGATTAGAGTAAAAGCATTTTCACCTCCAACGTCAGAATGAGTTCTTCAGAATCAGTCCATTTTATAGTTAAATCAATCATTGATTTTAAAAAAATATTGAGAAAAACTTTAACTTCACTTTTTCCATCAAACTCAATGTCATGACAGCATTGTGAGTCATTTCAATCTAGGATTAAAACCTATTTCTGGACCCAGTGGACTTACTGTGATAGATTCTGAAAATGTAAGACGTTAAAGTCCAGTCTTTGATCTGCTGTCCTCTGCAGTTATCAAAAGGTCAGTTTATCCTGCTTCTTTTCTCTCTTTTTCATATATCTTGCACTTCAGCTTAATATTAGTATTAAGCTAAATTTCTTATTTTATTTTGATTGATAAAGGAAAACAGATTGTTTCGATACAGTTACTGAGAATAAGCAGCAAAAGGTACTTATAAAGTACACAAGAGAGCTATCAGATAAAAATGTGTTCAAAAAAAGATTTGGAAATTTTTATTGCATGAATGTTCAAATGGACAGGAAAACTTTCTGGATTCTTTTTCCACCACACATGAGTAGCAGCACTAAAGTAGTGAATAATGTCCATTCAATTGGTAGTTTTCATGTATTTCTGATATCAGAAATGGACTGTTAGTAACTAGTTTTAAAAGCAGAGCATTTTTGTGCATGGCATTCCCCTGAATTCCAAAGCCCAAACTTAACTTAGGCTAATTTCTCTCTGCTGGGAGCACCATTAATTTCTCATAGATAACATTTCATATATATGCGGCATTCTGATGATGTAAAGGAATTCACACTTTATGGGCCTACAAGCCAAATTTAATCAATGGCTTGCTTCATATGGCTGAGAGCTAAAAATTGTTTTGGCATTTTGGAAGTGTTTAAAGAAGGAGAAGGAAGGGGAGAAGAAGAATGAGTAGATGAAGGAGAGACAGAGACTACATATGGCCAGCAAAGCCTATAATATTTACTGTCTAGTTCTTTACACAAAGAACTTTTCCAATCTTGAACAAAACACACACATTTTTGTTATGCCAAAAAAGGACTACAATAAGTCTTCACTTAACATCATCGACAGGTGCTTGAAAACTGGTCATAGGTATATATATTTATGGTCACGTGATGTTTTGATACACGCATACGGGGGGATAAATTGGGGATGGTTAATTGGTACAAAAATACAGTAAGCGAAACCCATTTTACCATAGGTTGACATCAAAAGAGTTAAGCTTCTATGGCTTTTGGTAACTAAAACGTCAACAAACTTGTAAATAAAGATCAAAACACTTCTAATATTAAATGCTGAAATAAATTTCAGCTATTCATACGTTTAAGATTAATAAAAGCTAGTAAAATCATTATTTACCTACTTATTTCAGTTTGGGGTTGCAGTTGACCGCAGCCTATCCTGTCAGCTCAGGACGCAATGTGGGAACCAGCCCTGGACAGGGCGCCGTCGCATTGCAGGTGCACTCACACATACCCACAGTTACTCAGACTGGGACCACATAGACACGTCAATCAACCTCACATGCACAGCCTTGGGAAGTGAGAGGAAACTGGAGCATCCAGAGAATATCAATGCAGACATGGGGAGAATATATAAGCTCTACACAGACAGTGAACCCCAATTGGAATCAATTTGTTTTTTCTCATCAACATTATAATGAAATGACATTGAATGAAACGTCGTTATTCAAAGACCTGTTGTACTCAGTTCTAAACATTTCAGAATTAAGGGATCTACACACATCCTCTTCTATATAATGGAGTGGGTCTCTTAAAATTTCCTGGCAACATACTCTTAGCCTGCCTAGGAAACACTTTAGAATAGAACTGCATTATAATAAATTTTCATATTCTATTTATATCTTCCTATTTCTCCCTCTACTTATTAAGGTATAGTCTTGTATATGTAATCCTTCAGTTCCTGAACAAGGTGAACATATGATCTCATGATGTGTGTTTTAATTTCTTAACTTTGTTGAGATTTGGGAATGTGAGGATGATGGAAAGGAAATAAAGGAACTCAGCAGCTATAAAAGAAATCTGACCTTTAATTATTTTATTGAATTTGTTTCTTGTTTTATTTTTCCTTCCTTTGCACAAATGAGAACTTCTAGTTTTACAAAGGGTACCACCAATTTTAGGACAAAAATTTGTATTTGTGGTATAACACAAGTTGGAGACACAATGATTTAGAGATTGCATATCAATTTTATCAAATAAATGTGATAAAGTAGGTGATATGCACACACACACACATATGTAGTGACAAAACCATTGACACAGATACCCAGATGGCACTTAATGTACTTTCAGCCTTAAATTCTTTCTCAAGGACAAGCCATTTGTTTGCAAATGATTTAGCATTTGGCCGGGCGTGGTGGCTCACGCTTGTAATCCCAGCACTTTGGGGGGCCGAGGTGGGTGGATCACGAGGTCAGGAGATCGAGACCATGGTGAAACCCCGTCTCTACTAAAAATACAAAAAATTAGCCAGGCGTGGTGGCGGGCGCCTGTAGTCCCAGCTACTTGGAGAGGCTGAGGCAGGAGAATGGCGTGAACCCGGGAGGCGGAGTTTGCAGTGAGCCGAGATTGCGCCACTGCACTCCAGCCTGGGTGACAGAGCAAGACTCCGTCTCAAGAAAAAAAAAAAAAAAAAAATGATTTAGCATTCAAAAATGATTAAACACGGGAAAAAATGCATTGCACATAAAGTTCAGATTACAAGTGAATTAAAGTCACACTAATATAACTATAATTTATAATGAATTCAAATGGCTTTCAGAAGGGTCATCTGTGGAAGGTGAAGAGCAATCTGAATTTATTTTTCTGGTAACTGGTCACAGCAATGTTTTCTAGACTAGTGAGTGAGTGCTCATACAGCACCATGTGTGTTCAACAACACATAAAGTTGGATGACAAAATCTACTTTAGTGAGAAGGTAGCTATTTCCAGGGGCACCAATAGTAATGTCAGTTTTGAGTCTTGGGTTTGCTTTTGTTTGTTTACAAGGCGATGAAATGTTTAAGGAAAAAATAAATTCTACCAATCCATGTTGAGTGAACATTTCAATCCTTGTAAAGACCAAAGTCAGCTGCCACCATGCCATGCAAACCTTATAGTACATGACATGTTAAATCGGTAACCTCGAAAGGGACTTCTGAGAAGCTATGAGTAAAAGGCACATACAAAATGCCTCTGAGATGAATTCACAAATGAAATGGAAAAGGATAACTGTGTACATCCAAGAAGAATAGTAATTAACAGAAAACAAGAACACTTCTAAATTGAAAGAATCCCTAAAGTAAAAGAAGACCAAAGAAAAAGAAATAAAGATGAGAAGTGAAATGAGGCGGAAATGGTGAGCGACAAGGAGATACACTGAGAAAAAAAGTAGCTAAAGTTAGTGTGTTATTATTTCAGCAAAATTAAGTATATCAATACTGAGAAATATGACTTGAAATAGATTCAGTACCTCAAGCAGAAACATAAACAAATAACATCTGGGTTTTTCTTTTGATAACCAGTAAATACAAAAATCTAAAAATTTTATCTTTGTGTAAGAGTTACACATTTATCATACCAATCAATAACAAAAAGGCGCTATAAATACTTTATGGAAATAAATGTCCTAACAGATGTTAACCAGACATCAGTCTTCACCGGTAAGGATTAGATTTGAAGGTGTTTGCAGATAATTAAAACTTGTTTTTATAACATAACTTAGCAGCTAAGTAGTATAATGAAAATGGGATATTCAAATTATAAGATATAAAATATTAAAGATAGAAGAACATGTTTATTTTTTCAATATAAATATTGTTACAGCTCAGAGAAACAGTATGAAATCTCAGGGCTCATGAAAGGCCACATTCTAGAGATAGTGATTGACAGGTATGGTAATTCCCCTACAGCGTGGTGCCTGTTGTCATGGAGTAGCATGTCTCCTACAGGGTACTACCAGCAGGTTCAAGTAGGAAGAGCCGATAGTCCATGTGAGAAACCCCGGAAGGCTAAAGATAGAAGGAAATATTTGTGCCACGTTGAAGAGCAAGTTCACCAGGTGAATTGGCATGTGGCTAGGGTACAACTTCCCATACATATATAAATAATGAAACACACAAAAAATTATCAGAAAAGTATTTTATTATTATTAGAGTCACGATTAGCACTCTCCTCATCAGGAGAGTTTTAGGTTTTTTTCTAGCCCTACTCTATACTTTTTAAACACAGTCTCCAAGTTTCAAAATAAAAGTTTCTTATTTTTAATTCAAATCTCAATTAAAATAAAACAAAAACCGAAAATGTAGAAGTTCCTTATTTTGACCATCTATATATCATACACAACAAAAAGACTGATAAAATTCCACTAAACACAACAGCTAGATCCGTATTCCCGTTACTGCTTAAGCCCATTCCAATAAGGATTTTATACCAAATCTGCCCTTGCCAAGGCTATCTGGGGCCTTCATTTTATTATTTGCAATGGACAATTTTAACTTCACATCCATGTTGGCTTCCTTACATCCTAGATGCACATACAGCCAGATTTTTTCCATCAGATGTGATTTGATCCTCCAAATTCGGAATGCCTTGATGACCTCCTCTTTATCTAAAGATCACTTTAAAAAGCCTGAAGTATTTGGCTCTTCCCTAAATCTTTGGCCAGATGTAATGTCATCCTCCCATTGGCTTTCTTTGTCCAAACTACATTAGCCTTATCTCAGATCTTCAAACAAGTTATATTTCCTGCCTA
This sequence comes from Symphalangus syndactylus, assembly GCF_028878055.3. Classification (NCBI taxonomy): domain Eukaryota; kingdom Metazoa; phylum Chordata; class Mammalia; order Primates; family Hylobatidae; genus Symphalangus; species Symphalangus syndactylus. The sequence continues at coordinate 3,005,077 of NC_072433.2, forward strand.
AGATCTTTCTATGAGTGAGTGAAAGGTGTGACGAAGATAGTTCCTCTTTGCCCCCAAAGGTTTCATTGATCACGCTGATAATGAATTTACTGTTATTTTAATCTCTTACTGTTATACTCAGGCTTAAATTCTCTACCCTACACACTTCAGTTGACATAATTTTAATTTCCACTGTGATGCTTCTCTCTCTTCTGTCAACACTCTCTCCTCACAGGGTTTCATCCAGATCAGGAGTCAGTAACATTTTTGACAAAGAGCCAGATAGTAAATATTGCAGGCTTTGTGTTGCCAAGAGGCAAATTTATGGAACTTTCCCTGCTGAAAAATTTCCCTGTATTTTACATTTTAGACTTATAAATGCCACACGTACTTATAACTCATGAGCCATACAAAAATAGGTGGCAGACCAGATCTGGCTCATGGGCTATAATAGTTTTCCAACCCCTCACCTAGATTCATGACTTTAGGCATGCTCTATAGGCTACGATGATCTAACTCACATCTCTAGCCAAGTCAACTTGTCAGTGCCTACTTGATGTCTCCACTTGGATTCTAACTAGCGTCTTAATTTAAGATTAAAAAATGTAAAATCAATCACACATACGCACCTACCCACACCTCTGTCACTTGCAAACTGCCTCATGTCATCAAGACTTTGCCATATCACTAAAAGTGACCATAATCCCCCATGTCCCTAAATCCAAATACCTTGATATAATTCTTGCTCAGTAAATTCAATCATCTTCAAATCAACTTCCAATCTCAACTGATTTTCTCCAACTTTATTGCTACACTCATAATCCCAACTACCATCATCCTTCAACTGGACAGGTGCAATAGTCAGCTAAATGAACCCCCTTCCTTCACTACTGTACCCTTCCACAATAGTACACCCTCCTAAGGGCTAACCTCATCGTATCACACATCCATCATACAATTCTCAATGTAGTTAATTTACATTCACACTTTGATATAAGATCTAGATTTGGTCCCTGAGAACACTCATGTAATCTCTCTCCATGCTCTTCCTTCATGGACATTCCAGCCAAACCGGCCTTCTTTTCTTTGTGAGAAACTATCAAGCTCTCTTTTTAAATTACAGAATCTTTATATCTGCCCTTCTTTCTGCTCAGAGCACCCCAGATCTTCAAAGTACCTTCCTCTTTGTCTTCACTCAACTCTCAAATGAAATATTACCTCCTCAGAGAGAAAAATGCTCTGAAATACCTACAGCCAGATCAGTGCCTTCCTCCTTGACAGTTTTACTCAGCCATGTTATCACATGTAATCTTCTTCGTAGTAGTGTACTTTATAGCCCTTCACACCATTGCTTTGTTTAGGTATTTGTATGTCTTCCTCCTCTTTCCCTCCTCACTACAGTATAGCCAATTGTGTCTTTGCCTTCTTCACTGCTATATCCCCTAGTGCCTGGTAGGCTTTCTATAAACAGCCATTTATTGACTTATTGACTACATGTATATGCTAATCCTTTTTACTAATTGTTGTTACACTATAAATTTCTCTTCTCCCTCTCTTCGCTTCCCTCTTCTCATGTCCCTTGATGCTTCCTACTCAATATTAACATGGACATCATTTTGTGTCTTCAGCATTTCTCTTTTCATTATATTATGATAGGTTAATTTTCCTAAGAAAACACTATTTTGACAAAAGCAAAGCATTAAAGTAAAGCAGCATAGGATCAATTTTTTCCTATTGAAAAGGAAACACCATCTTTCCGAGAAGACAAGTCCACCAGGAAACAAAACAAACACACACATTTCCGGTAAGTCCTAGTTCCCAAGACTTGAAGCCAGTATGTTTTTACACTTTCAAGTATCCTTGACTGTAGAGATAAAAGGTATCCACTTAGAGATATTAACTCATTACCACTGCCTAAATTTGGTTTCCAGAAACACAACTTAATATGACATCAATGGATGTGATAATCATTTGAAAGTAGCTTTATCAAAATCATCCAACAGAACAAGTTACTTTCCTAATTAGCATCCTCGGTTAAATACCTAAATCTGATGAATAATAAGTTATGCATTATGCTACATTGCATTGGCTCACTATCTTAGAATGCTTTCAAACTAATTAAAAATGAGATATTCAGTGATGAGAAACATAAAAAGATAAAAACCTATTTCAATCAGTTTAAATTAGAATTTAACATTTCTTCAATACGCTCTTTTGTAGTCAATTGCAAGAGTAATAAAGCAAAATTATTGAGTCTATAATAGTGACCGTTCAAAATTCATAGTGAATTATTAAAAAGAAAACTAAGGTCCCTGCCAACTTTCCACCTCACTTCAAAGCATAGCCAAGGTCATTACAACAGCAAGTAAAAGACTCCACACAATTCCCACTTCTTCGCCTCTATACTGTTACTTCTGGAATCTTCTACTGCTCCAAATTGTGTGTTTGCTCCAGACTCAGCAGTTCTCACCACCTTGTTCTTCCAATTGCCATCTTCTCTGTGCGGCCTTTCTTGACTACCCAGTTAAAAATTATCCTATCAAAATTATCTGATCCCCATCCAGGATTACTTTTCACCATCTAACTTACGATACTTTGCATATTTATGTGGCTCATTGTCTGTTATCTGTCTCCCTAAGTTAGAATGCGAGCTTCATGATGGCAGAGTTTTGGTCAATTTCCTTCACTCAATAATTCCTGACCCAAAGTAAACACTTCATAAGTATTTTTTGAATATACTAATATATAGTCCGAATTATCAAGGAACTTATAAATAAATAAAGACACAACCCAGCATATAGTGCAGCTTGAGAAATGTTGATAGTGTGGTACAGGAGGAGGTATGTAAACTATGAGAAGCAACAGTTAAATAAGAAGCAATCCAGAAAGACACACAGTGTGGGTGACATCTGAGTTAAAGGACAGAAGGTAAGAAGATAACCAGATGGAGAAAAGAGAGGAAGATCTTACAAACAAGCATCAGAAGTTACCATAAGAAAAGCAAGTACAAAATCATCAGAAGAAAAACAATTGCATCCCAGTTATTACCACAAACATAATTAACTATGAAAACCCAGAACAGTTCATGCTTTGATAATGCTAAAGTTGATACGTAGATTAAGATGTGATATAACAATCTGCAAATCTTAGTTTTCAGAAAACCTTTTTAGGCAAGATATGATGATTTAAGGAAGAAAAGTTGCTGATGGATGAGGCATGTTGTCCCTTAAAGACAAACACTATGAAGACTGCGTACAGCCTTTATAATGGAAAGGTGCCACGTTTTTTCTTTTTTAAGTCCTTGGAATCTCAGTTGGCAACTTTGAAATTCATGTGTAATTCATGAGTTTTTTAAAAGAAATGTAATAAGTAACACAAGTGATTCTAGAGCTTGTCTTTAGGCTGAGGTAGATATTGGCATTATAAATTGAAGTGCTAGAAAGGAACAATAAGAATTAAGAATAAGCAGTAATTTCTGCCAAGATCTGTGGCACCCAGTCTCACACATAAGGCTTTTTGGAATCTCTTGGTTCCCAAGGTTCAGGCTCTCATACTTTAGTTTGTACATAAAGGACTTAAGTTATTCTTAAAGCACAGTTTTAGCACTTCACACCAGGAGATGTTTATGAGACTGATCACAGGATAAAGTGAAATAGGATGTGTGCCTACTTGTAGAAGGAACCTCGTTCCTTTTGCCATTCTATTCCTACTTTTCTGGCAGGAAAGTCCTAGAAAAAATTTCATATACAGATTAATTTTAAACAATTTACATTATATTTTACTATTAATAGCTTCTAGAATATCTTAGCTTAGGCTGGCCCTGGTGGCTCACACTTGAAATCCCAGAATTTTGGGAGGCTGAAGTGGGCGGATCAACTGAAGTCAGGAGTTTGAGACTAGCCTAGCCAACATGGTCAAACCTAGTCTCTACTAAAAATCCAAAAATTAGCCGGGTGTGGTGATGCGTACCTGTAATCCCAGCTACACAGGAGGCTGAGGCAGGAGAACCATTGAGCCTGGGAGGTGGAGGCCGCAGTGAGCCAAGATTGTGTCACTGCACTCCAGCCTGGGCAACAGAGCAAGACTCTGTCTCACAAAAACAAAAAACAAACAAACAAAAAAAGAGTATCTTAGCTTATATATTTCTCACATCTGATCCTACCACTTTACTTCTTTTTTCCTGTTTATACCAATTATTTCTATTCCTCTTTACATATAGGCAGAAAGATAAGACTAAAATGTGTCATAGACAATGACATCTAGTAAATTGACGTATTCTTCATGTTTAATTCCACAACAGATTTCAAATACAACCAAAATCTCCAAATAAAATCTTAATTCTAAATTGAGTGCTTGTACAGTCTTCAAATATGTTCAAATAGAACATCAAAGCTCAATAAAAATAGTTATATCACTTGGGATGGTGTTTAAAATATTTTTTCCTAAATAAATTCAGCTTCAGAGGATGAGAAAACCTTCGTTAGGAGATGTTTTAAAGAACAAATTAAGTTAAATGTGAAGGAAATCATACTTTATTTTGTTGAATAGTAAGATTTTTTTGTTGCTATTGTGAATTAATGCCATCCAAATATTGAGTGATGTAATTCAATTTAGTAAAAGAAAAAAGTCTAAATTATCAACTTCTTTCCTTATAAAAATGAAATATGCTATAACTTGCATTTTTTCCATGGCAATGACCCTGATGATCAGAGAGGTTAAAACCTAAAAACATTTAAAATCATCTAATCTAAATTATAAAAAAGAAATCCCTTTCTTCAGAAAAAATAATTTTTTAAGGAAGCACTCATAAACAAATCTCTACTAGTAGATATACAGCATACACATCTCTTACTATCTCCCATGCAGACTGCATAAAAAGGCGTGCTGGCTACTTTTAAGAAAACAACATTCAGATGTCTGGAAAGTATCTGAAATGCATGATTAATCTACACAGATAATTTTCTCAAGAAACCAAATTTTGAAGACAAGTAATTCAAAAGTCTATTGTCTATAAAGTAAATCCGCTGGTATACTTAAACTGCTGTAATCCTTTCTCTGTTTACCTTATAGTGTGCACCTCTCAAGCTATGGGAATGCATGTCTTCTCTAAGAAGAGCTGACTTCTTTTGTAGGAAAAAGCTGTTGGAAATGACTGTTAGGATTTCAAATGTTTGGGAGTGTGTATTCATGTGGGTTTTACGTGTTGAATATTTGCATTTGTAATTTTAAGATGCTTAAATCAAAAACTAAAATGACCTATGCAACATAATTCTGCCATAGGATAAATTAAATTCAATTAAATGTTCCCATACAAATTATTATCTACCACAATGTAAAAATATTTATATATCACAAAGATGTAAGAAACACTGACTTCTATTATACAGCAGAGTTCAATTTCACTACTACTTAGCTTGATGATATTTTAAGGTCATGTCTCTTGGAATACACATTCAATATTCATTGCCAAACGTCTGAGCTCACCTCTCTTGAAGCAATATTCAATTATCAAAGGAAAATAATTTACCAAGCAACCTCACAAAACACAAACTCTAGGTAGCATCAAGGTTTTTCAAAGTGATTATTCCTTACTGGTCGCGATCCTAAGATATTAAAACTCATAGATCACATGATCTGAGATTTTCTAATTGAAAAGCTGTAGCTGTAAACCTTTCATTCAAAGTCGGATACTACTTTCAGCTGTCAAAAGAATTATGCAATCACTTAAACTTCTGGAATGAAAGAGAAAATGAAGGGAACAATAAAAGTAACTGAAATGCACTGAGAAATGAACATAAGGAACCAAATGGAGGCAAAGACAGAGAGAGAGAGAGAGAGGGCTGTTTATCTAACCTTCCCTTCTTGAGTGGGTTTTCTCTGATATCTCTAGAGAACAATTGGATGTGTAACAATGAAATACAAAACACAAGATACTGTCTTCGTATAATTACTTGTAATGATTCCAAGATGGCATAATTTGAGAACTTGCTAAATAGGACAACAAAGTGATCTGCTTTTCCAAAATTTTGCCCCTTAGCTTATATATTATTTCATGGTGAAGATCAATAAAACTGAAAATTGGAATTGCCAGATATTATCAGATTTTATTTTTTGAATGCTTAACAGCTGACCCAAAATCTGGTCATAAAAATGGAAGTTAAATTAAATTGTCCTCAAAATTTAAGTTTGCTACATTTGTAAGAACCACTTGCTTCTTCAAAATCTCAAACTTTCTCATATCTAGCAGCAAATTGAAATTAGGAATTTAAGCATGTAAATTCATCATGGAAACCAAATTGATTAAAATTTTGTGTGTATTCATGATAATGTTTAAAATTTTTGCTACATTTAAACCCTAAGTTAGTTACAAAAACCCTAAAATTATGCTTGTTTAAAAACTTGGGCTAACTTGCTTTTGAAAACATACTGACATATTCGTTCCATTCTTCTTATAATTATTTTTTTGTCACTCCCAAGCAGCACACCATTGTATATATCCCCAAAACGGCACTTCTTTGTTAAAGCCATTAGGACAGAAATATTTTTGAGCCAGATGCAATGGCTCATGCCTGTAATGTCAGTACTTTGGGAGGCCTAGGTTAGAGGACTGCTTGAGGATAGGAGTTTGTGACCTGCCTGGGCAACATAGCAAGACCCAGTCTTTACAAATGAAATGAAAATAAAATATAAAATAAACTGGCTGGACAAAGTAGTGCACACCTGTGGTCATAGCTACCAGGAGGCTGAGATGAGAGGACCATATGAACCCAGGAGTTTGGGGCTGAGAATGAGCTATGACTGCACCACTGCACTTCAGCCAGAACTATGGGTTGGTGAGTTAGAAATAAGTTCTCAGTTCTGAATATAATAACTGCTCCTGGCACTCCCCAGAATGAGCTGGGTTTTCTTTTGCCTCTCTATAGTCCCTCTTCCTCAGGAAATACCCCCATGGTTCTGCCCGCTGTGCTATTAATTACACCAATGCTTATTATATGTCAGTTCAGTTTTATCTAGATTCTCCCAAAGTCAGTGCTGAACTTAGTTGTTTGAAAATGTATATATTGTAATAGTTACCAAAAAGACCAAATACAGCTAGATATTTATGCTATTTGTTTTATTTCCATCGTAGGTATATTTCCTTTTAAAATTCATATATATCTTTCTCTAAGGATTGTCTCCGTTTTCAGATGTTAAGCACTTTCTCATGCACACACCACCTAAGCAGCAAAGACAGAGTCCACGTCAGGGAATGTCACATTCAGGATAAGTACCTATTATTCTGTAACTCAGAAGTAGGAAAATGGATGTCCTCAAGCAGATGCTTTTCTTGACAGATACAAAAATTTGACAAGGATCACTGACTGACTTCCAACCCACCATTCATCACTTTTATCTTATTTTGACCCTAAGGGTCCCAGAGGGATAATGGCACTACATTCCTATTTAGAATTCAGATTTCAGATTGCATTTCTTATATCATTGTTTATAAGTAGTGGTTGCACACAGTCGCGATAATACTATGACATTAATCTACATTCCTCGTTAAATCGATTTTTGTCTTCCGTTTTTGAGCTTAGCTACAATTTCTCACACGGTTTCTCTAGGAAGATTCCTCAATGACTGAAACATTTAGAACATGGTCCATTCATAAATACGACACTGGGATTCCCCAATGACTGAAACATTTAGAACATGGTCCACTCATAAATACGACACTGGGATTCCCCAATGACTGAAACATTTAGAACATGGTCCATTCATAAATACGACACTGGGATTCCCCAATGACTGAAACTTTTAGAACATGGTCCATTCATAAATATGACATTGGGATTCCCCAATGACTGAAACATTTAGAACATGGTCCATTCATAAATATGACATTGGGATTCCCCAATGATTGAAAAATTTAGAACATGGTCTATTCATAAATATGAAGAGCTTGTGTAGAAAGTATAATTTACTTATCCGATTATGCTTAAGAAATTATGTGAAATAATGTGAAAATAATCTTAAAACATTTGCATGCATATTTGCTGCAAGAGTCATCTTTCATTGATACTTAATCATAATCATGGACATGGTGGGTCCCAATAACCAATATTTAATGCAAGACTGTAAATTTAATAGAGAGAAAACCTTATTTATAAATTTTCATGTGTTCTTTTCTTGACAATAAGGAGCTGTGAGATTTGTATTTTAAAAGATACTTAGTAATAAAAACTTTAATTTTTAAAACTTTTATTTTTAAATTCTGCTTAATTAATTGCATAAAAGTTAAAAGGTAATATTTAATATTTAATGAGGCTTATTGAGCTAAATGATGATATGCAGCTTGGGTTATACTTGCAATTATAAGATTTGCTCATTATACCTAAGCAATCTCCTTCACTCAATCTAGCTACCACTAAGGAAGCAAAATTCCCTGAATCATAGTATCAAAGCATTCCATTATGTTTTCTATTAAGTTGTTTTGTTCTTTGAATCATTGTCTATTTTAATTTATCCTTTTAGAAAGAAAACAAATTACTTAACTTGCATTTCCCACTAGAAGCTTCACTACAGCTAGACTTGGAATTGATTTCAGGCCATTTTTTAATAAATGATGGTCCCTAGTGAAAGATAGAATACTTGAGCCATCAATATTGAGTAAATAAAAGGGTTTGGGTAAATAAGAGAGAAGATACCTATTTTTCTCAAATATTTTAAATATCTAATAACCTATTCCTCATCTAAAACAAGCCACAATTACTGGAAATGATGGTCAGAGGAAGGTATTAGCAACCCTGTGTAATACTACATGTCATGTTGGATCACTATTACAGAGAAACAGTTGTCATGCTGCATTTTAGTAATTCTACACATCACCAGAGAAATAGACAACTCTTATAGCCAAAGAAATCCAACGTAGCTACTGTCTACATATTCTTGTTTTAGACCTTTGGTGAAAAAAACTACTATGTGTATTGAATATATTTTACATTAGTTTTATCACAAAAGAAAAATGAGAATTCTATTAGATGCAAATACAAATTCTGAATGACAGGAAAGAAAAATTAAAATCAAAGCTGATCTTAATTAACAAAATGTATTATCTGCTTACATGTATATACAACTGTTCATATACAAAGGCACAGATGCATTTGTGGTTTTGAAAAAATATCTATTTCATTTCAAATCTTCATTGAACAATATTACATATGGCAAGAAAACTGATCCTTTTGAAGGATCTTTTAAAAAGTGTTAAACTTTATTAGATACTCCAAACTAGCAAAGCTCAACTTCATCACAATTATATAATAACACTGCACACTTTCAATTTTATCTGGAGAAATATATCTATCCCTTGAAATAACTCTGTAAACTTCCTGCTCACAGATTTCATTTCAAGCCTTGAAAATGCAGAAAATCAATGCTGAATATACTTGCCCCGAAAGGAAAAGAAAATTTCAGGGGTGTCAGGATGTTTTATCACATAAAGTACAGAATTGCAATTTGTATATGAGCAGGCAACACACCTCCAAAAATAATACAATACTTATCACAAAATACATTCACAGATACTAGATTTGGCACAAACCACTCCATACAGCTATTGATGAAATCAGTATTGAAAGCCTTATTCCAAAATCTATGGCCCTTTTCTACTCTCCAACTGACATTTCAGGATGCCACAACCTTGCAGCTCCACTCTCTCATTAATTTCCCCTAAATACCCTTGGCAGAAGAACGAGAAACGTCACATTTTTCATTTAATTTCTAAAGAACATCACATCCTTTAAGAATAGGTTCTTGAAATTTTAAAATGTTAAACATAAAAACCCTAAAGAGACAAACATCCAAAAACATAAAAACCCTAAACAGACAAACGTCCAAAAACTTTTCTTCAAAATCACAACAACTTTATATGCTACGTGTTCCTGTAAAATACCACATACACAAACTCACAGGCACACCCACCCACCCAAAACCCACACACTCGAATTTATATGGCCTCGTAATACCTCACATATATATACATGTCACCAAATGCAACAGAGACACACGCATATATATGGCCTCATAATACCTCACATATATATACATATCATCAATTACAACAGAGAAAAGCCAATTTCAGAAACATGGCTTCAATTTTGATGCATTTACTCACACTTAATTCTATTTCAATTTAACTGCAGAGATATTACAATACCCTGTAACAAAAACCTGACGGAAGATTGTAACAAATTGCTTAAACATCAAACCAAACACTAAACATAATTTCATCACAAAGTGAAATTCGCATCCAACTCGCAAAGAATTAGAAAATCCTTGCACTTACCTTGGCCTTGTCCATTCCCCAGATGACCCCAAAACACCACCGTCATCATCAACAGCCCCGGAGCCCACGTCCACATCCTTCTAGTGACACGCTCGTGTCTTCTGGCCATTGCATCTTAAACTCTGCATATTCAGTGGGGTGGATGTGAAAGTACAATAAATTACATTCTTAGAGAAATACACTACGACTCAAATCCCATATCTAATATGCACTGTGCATTTCTGAATTATCCTGCCTACAAGGAGGTACATTTGAAAATCATGCTTCCCTTTAGGGTTGTCATATTGATGATTAATACGAAAGCTCATTCATTTTTAATCTTTAAGCATTCATCTGAATTCCATTTTTAATATCATTTTCCAAAACAGGCCACTTAACCTATGAATGTTAAAAAGTACTCCCGATATACATATTGGAGTTCAGTCAAGCAAAAGCATGGTGTATGGACACTACTTAAGTATAACTTGATATTTAGGCAAATTGATGAATTTAACATACCATGTAATCTCTACATATATACAAAAGGACTTTTCAACACATTTATGTAAGTTTTGCATAAATACCCTTGAAAATATTCTCAAGTTTTAAGTGGTATTCTAATTATGTCAGTAATTTTAACTGAATAAAGAGATGCATCATGTGCAAAAACTAATCTTGTTTACTTAAAATTGAGAGTAAAATTAATTATAGAAGGTACAAAACACTTGTAATTTTGATTTCAGATATATGACCCACAGGAACCTTCATATATACAAATATTATACACATATATGACAATGTATATTTGAATGTTCATTTTGAAACTGCTTTTCATACTGATACATGAAAATACTTAAATGTCCACCAAAGCAAGGTTATTTATTCATACATTTGAATGATATACAGTAGCTCAAAAGAATAAACTTGAGTTGCATGTACTAATATGGATAAGTGTCCAAAATGAATAGTGAAGCAAAACTAGCAAATTTAATAATGATAAGTTCAAAATTACACCTTTCATATGTAAACATGTGCAATAGTTAAAACTATAAATTTTATGTTGCATAAATATATAATACAGTATAATAACGCATAAGAATGAGAAACACCTTCAAGACTAAAGTTAGGAAATTACAAGACTACAATTTAAATGGTTAGTAGGTGCAATTTTAAATCAGAGGTTACTCCTAAATCCCAATTTTTCCACAGTTGACAAAATAACGGAGTTAAGAAAAATAAACTTAATGATTTCCAGAATGAATGCTTTATTCAAAATGCTACGTAATTACAATTCTAATAAACTTGCAAGGGAATCCAGTCACCCAGAAATTTTTTATGCCTTTCTCCTACATCACGAAAGGGGAAGATTTAATTACCAACTTTGCATTACTTAACGTCAGACTCATAGTATCAGAGCTAAAGAGAAATTTAAGAAACACCTAACTCAACCTCTCCATTTTAAATGACCAAATGAGTTGAGAAGGTTACAATGACATTTCTAAGTTCATATGTAAAAACAGAATTTTGATGACAATGACAGTTTAAGTACTAATAAACACTCCTGGAAAAGTTACTGTAATCCAGGTTATTTTACTGTGCTAAATGCCTTACATTCTTTACCCAATTCAGTTTTCACAGAAATCCTATGAACAAAGCACTTCCAAAATTTACCACTTCACAGCTAAGAAAACAAGGCTTAGAGAAATGCTACACGATCCCCTAGTCATGAGGTTAGTAGGTACCACTGTGGAGACTGAGGCAAAACAGGACGATTTCAAAGCCTATGCTCTGAACAAGTAAACACTAAGCAGGAATTTAGTTCTAGATCTCCCAGTTGTAGTCCAATAATCAGCCAAAAAATGGTGCTGAGAAGAGGGGAAAGAAAGATGTCTTGTATGTGGAGCCTCATGTATTTGATCCCAAATACATCTTCATATTGAAAATCATTAGAGCACAAGGCAAAAGAATTATTAGTTTGTTTCTAAAATCATCAACCTTTCCCAAGTTGAACATACAAATATATTTTATCATATATATACTATATGTGTGTATAGCGTGTGTTTATCTAAGTATTCCTGTGGTTTATATATCTGGATGTGGAATTACAAGTGTTTTGTGGTTTATTATTTATTTATTATTATACTTTGAGTTTTGGGGTACATGTGCACAATGTGCAGGTTTGTTACATATGTATCCATGTGCCATGTTGATGTGCTGCACCCATTAACTCGTCATATAGCATTAGGTGTATCTCCTAATGCTGTCCCTGCCCCCTCCCCCCACCCCACCACAGTCCCCAGAGTGTGATGTTCCCCTTCCTGTGTCCACGTGTTCTCATTGTCTCCCTCTGTTGCTCTGGCTGGAGTCAGTGGTGTGATCATAGCTCACTGCAGACTCCAAGTCCTAGGCTCAAGCGATACTTTTGCCTCGGCCTCTCAAGTAGCTCGGACTACAGGCACGCACCACCATCCCCGGCTAATTTTTTTTACAGAGATGGGTCCCACCGTGTTGCTTGACTGGTCTCAGCCTCCTTAAGTCAAGGGATCCTCCCACCTGGACTTCCGAAAGCACTGAGATTACAGGTGTCAGCCACCGTGCGTTTTTTGATTTCTTCAATTAATTTTACTTATACACTTGATTACACAAGATTAATTTTGTGTACATAATGAATCTCTTTTGAGGTTTAAGTTACTGATTAATTAGAGTACCACTTAACAAGCGTGTCATCCCAGCACTTTGGGAGGCTGAAGTGGGCGGCTCACCTGAGGTCAGGCATGAGCCACCGTGCCCGGCTTACACACATTCTTTTCACTCCTGCTTGCAGATCTCTGTTCCCTTCTAATTCCAGTGGAACCACTTTCACTTAGTATCAAAATATCCAGATCCACTCATCAAAGTGTAAATAATCCTCCAGCAAATTACCTTTGCAAATCTATTTTTATGTAATATTTCCTTAACTTCTTCTTACCTACATCCAGTAGTCATTTTACAAGGCAGAATTTTTTCTATTTTATATAGAACTGAGGCAGTATTTGAAAAAAATCTCAAAACACTCTTCAGGAAGGACTGGCATCTAAAACACCAGTTCCAATATATATTTCAGTAACATTTTAAAGGACAGATGCTTTTCAAAATGTTATTATAATTTAAAAAAATGTAACCTTCCTCTCTGAGTTCATGTTTATGGAAAACTAATATTTCATAAATGCCAAGTTACTATGATGTATTATCTAAATGCTGCCCCTGCCATTCTATAAATACAAAAATCATAACCTTCTAACTAACTTTGGTATTAGTCAACAACTGTGCTGATGAAAAGTAAAATCAATTCATTTAAAATAATTTTCCATGAACAAAATCAAGTAACTTGTAAGTAGTATGGTAGATGAACCAAAAAATAAAGTAACATTAACCAGAAAGACATGCCATGGACTTCTCTAATCTTTTTTTGGAACACCCTTTTCATGCATATGAAAATAAAAATTAAATATAAAATACCTACTTTATGTATGTACTTTTACTTGTGTCTATTGTTCTTTAAAGATTAAAATAACTCCTAAAGCCTGGATAGCTGAGCCCATTGTGCTCTTCTGCCCATAAAATAGATCGGATGTGCAGTGAAAGAGGTAAAACTTAGGCTTTCAGGTTAGTTATGACGATGGAAACACAATTCTATTCAATAGTGTTCATCTTGGTCTTTCAAATGTTTAAGGTCACAAGGCAAAAGAGAACAGACTTTAAGAATGTTCGTGTATTACTTCTCGTCTTACCCAATAGCTACATTAGTTCAATTAGGCCAGTGTTTTGGAGTAAACAGCACTGTGAAATGTGTCGTGGAGTCCGGAGGCTCCACCACCTACCTCCATGTAGTTGTTCTGTCCGATGGAGCCTAGAGTAATACCTTAGGAGATGCATTACATCTACAGGTACCAACCAGGAAGGGTAGTCTTGAATTAAATGGCTTTAGAACACGTTATAAGAGCAAATCGAAGCTTCTAGGTATTAGAACCACTTCAATCACAGAGCGTCTCTGGGTTCTATCTGTGGCCAGCATCAAGTATCTGTCTGCCCTCCCCGAATGCTTTCTCTCATCATGTGGATCTTCTAGATGGTCTTATTCTTCCCCAGCCAGCCAACTTGATCAACAAGCCTAGGTATATTAGATATGTATAAAGTTGGTTCTTAAATAAAGTCCATTTCTGTATCTAGGTAAGTAATGTCTTCAGACTTACAATTTCATTGATATCTAGAAAGAGTGACTCTAGTTAGCTTCTAGTGTCAGTTTTTCTAGCAGCTTCTTTAAAAACAAAAATCCTCTCTGGAACAAAGCTTCCTTGCAAGTATTGCTGTTGGCAATAGTCCTCTTTACTGAAATGCTTATCCGGTGAAACTTGCGCTGTGCCAGTGAGCCTGCAGGTTGATGGTCCTTTTGTTCAACTTCTCCATTATAAAGCAACCTCTCTGATCACCCTTTTAAAACTAAAGACCAAAGAATCAAATGAGATCAGGAAGTGACCAGAGCTCACAGGTCATCAACTCCTCTTCTTAGCATATTATAGCACACAGTCTAAGCCCGAAAAACACAGCAGAACCCATTACAGCTCTCGAGTTCCAGTTATTAACATTGATTTTTTCCAATGGGAAATTTTCATTAGAAGCTATCACAGGACTCACATTCAGTAATAACTTAGATTAGGATACATACTGGAGCCTTTGTCCTTAGAGTAGGTGCCACTGAGTCACTATTAAAAGGAGTCTTTTTGATCTTAGTAAATTCTCACAGGGCTTATCTCAGTCTAAACTGTAACTGGCCTTTACTAGTGATGTCATGTGTAGTTCAAATTAATATTGTAATGTATATAAATTGTATATATAGGTATAATACATGCATGTATTTACAATTATTTATTTTATTTTATTTTTTAATAAGATAAAAGTTAGAGGTTAAAATATGACTCTAGGCCATTGTGCTTTAGAATGAAGAGCACAGACATGGGTTGGAAATGTAAATTTTGGCCCAATTTAATTTCTGTGACAAATTCATTAATGTCTTCAAGGTTCAGGCTCTATGTATGAGACAAATGAAAACAGCTCTAAGATTCCTGAAAACCCTAAAATATTAAAATTCCACTCTGCCATTAGTTCAGATAAATCATTTGCCAATTTGCCCCACAAGAACCAGGCATCTTTAAATGGTAACATAACATGCACTTCTCTCTCCCAAAGTGTGGTGCATAAACGTTCTGCTTCTCAATAACACAGGATGCCTGCTAAAATGTGCTGTCAGGGGGATTAGTAAGGAAATGTTGTATCAAAACTTCTGCAGATGTGGCCCTGAAATACACATTGTAATAAATCCTCCAGGCCTCTCAAGTTAGGAATAACTGGTTTATAAAATTGTACTTACTTAAAAATTATAGATAAACAGATTTCACCGTAACCCATTCTTTCTGTTCTGAATGAAATAAGGCTCTATATTCAGACTGAATTTTCAGTGAAAAACAACTTAAAATAGTGACAAATCATCTATAAGTTTAAATGAATATAACTAGGAGACCTGAAAACTCAGGTTTAGCAGTCATCTTCCAACAGTTTGAGAGCCCACAGGAGCCACAGAGCCCTCATGTCTCTCCAGAGAAGCAGGGTGATTCTTCCCCCTAAACACCATGCAATTCTTGAAGTGAGTGAAAGCATCCCTGCTCACACTGATACCCTCTCAAGTGAACTCAAAGTTAAGCCATCTCCAGCCAGACCAGATATCCTGGCCCATATCTCATTCATTAATATATGTTGAGAAGCCTTTGTTTCTTGGAAACTACATGAAGTGAATAGGCTGTGGATTCCACTGGACATAGTGGTCTATATTTAACCAATTCCCTTCACACATATGTATCAGATGCTCTCTTAGTTACGGAGCTGCAGTGGTGAATAAGAAAGCCACAGTCCTGTACTCCCAGGGTTTCAATTCTGAAGACGAAGACAGGCACAGAAACCCAACTGAGCAAAGAGAAGAGATTATTACAAAATGTGTTCACATGCAAAGTGAAGCAAGGGACTGAATATACAACAAGGGTTTTGGGGCGAACATTAGATACAATCTTAATTCAGATTATATAAGATTCATACATATAATTTTTAGATATAGATATATTAATTTGGGCCGGGCGTGGTGGCTTATGCCTGTAATCCCAGCATTTTGGGAGGCCAAGGCGGATGGATCACTTCAGTCCAGGAGTTTCAGACCAGTCTGATCAACATGGCAAAACCCCATCTCTACTAAAAATAAAAAAGTTAGCCGGGTGTAGTGCTGTGCGCTTGTAGTCCCAGCTACTCAGGAGGCTGAGAAAGGAAAACTGCTTGAACCCAGGAGGCAGAGGTTTCAGTGAGCCAAGATTGTGCCACTGCACTCCAGCCTGGGTGACACAGCAAGACCCTGTCTCAAAAGAAAAAGAAAAAAAGAAATATTAATTTGGATTATACAGATTCTAACCACTTCTTTCAAGTGAGAATATTTAAGGTAAGACCTGAGAATAAAAAGAGTTAGCTTTTCATACACTACAGAAAGATTCGTCTTTTAGGAAAAACCCCCAGTGTTCATGGACCCTAATATATGAGCAAGATCTTGGCATGTAGAAGAAACCTGTGAATTGGATGAAATGAAAAACTGAAAAGTAGGAATCTGGATGAAGTACAGAAGGGAGAAAGACTAATGTGAGACGTGGCTGAAAGAGAAGGATATGTGAAACAGTACAGGTCTTCATTAGTAATGATGAGGAACATAAATGTTAGTCCAAGTACACCAGAAAAGTGGGAGAGTTGGAAACTGAAAGACATGTTAAGAGATCACTTTGGTTTCTCTGTAGCTAACAGGGTGTAGGAGATTAAGAATTAAAGTAGGTTGACTAAGGATGACCTAAGAAAATAAGCATAGGTAAGAAAATATGTGGCTCTGGCTAGGCTGGGGACATTGGAAATCAAAAGAGGTGGAGGAAATTACAGATGTATTTGGAACCAAAATATTTTTTAAATGAATGTTGAATTGGATATTGTCAGAATATTGAGGAAGGGCCAAAAATGACTTATAAGCGTCTAGCATGGCTGGCAGTGCCACTTACTGACATGTGGGAAACCAGGACATGTTACCTCTGAATTATTCGAGTGCTATTGTCATGTAAATCATCAACTCCCAGAATAAAGGTCTGGGCCAAACTCTAAGACTGGAAATTATGAGCTGTTTAGTAGTGTTTAGAGCTTAGAGAGAGTATGTGTGTGGAGAGAAAAGAAGAGCAATTAGGACAGAACCCTTAGAAACATCAATATTTAAAATTTGGGAAGAGAAAGAGAAACAAATAAATTGTGGGAAAATGAAGCTCAGGGTAGTTGCAAGGGAATGCTAAAAATGAACTATGGCATTTGAGGAGGAAAACGTGGAAACTGAAAGCAAGAGAGTACGGATGGATCGTGAGGGAGCAGCAGCAGCTGTGTCCTAAGAAGAGTCTCAGTGAAAATGAAGGGTTGTAGGAATGAGGACATCTGGGCCAACGAGCTGGCAAGGAGTGATGTCCAGGAGGCAGAATATTTGCATCTAGATCCTGGTGGTATATACCCTTATAGAAAATGTTTCAGATTTGATGACAATAAAGTGGAGGAAAGAAAAAAAGTAATGGAAATAAAGATGTCAAAAAACGGGGAACCGAGGTTTGTACTGGTCCTTTCACGTGAAAGCTGAGCCACTAAAATGATGGCTGAACTTGCCTGAAGATGATATTGAGCAAAAGATCTACAGCCTTAAATAAATGGCAAGAGGCCAGGTGCAGTGGATCATGCCTGTAATCCCAGAACTTTGGGGGGCTGAGGCAGGCATATCACCTGAGGTCAGGAGTTCGAGACCAGCCTGGCCAACATGGCGAAACCCCGTCTCTACCAAAAATACAAAAATTAGCTGGGTGTGGTGGTATGCACCTGTAATCCCAGTTACTCAGGAACCTGAGGCAGGAGAATCACTTGAAACCGGGAGGAGGAGGTTGCAGTGAGCCGAGATCACACCATTACACTCCAGCATGGGTGACAGAGCAAGACTCCATCTCAAAAAAAAAAAAAAAATAAGACCAGAGTGCCCAGGAGGGAGGTCTGTTGATGATGGTAATACCAAAGGGGCATGGCCGATATTTCCAAGGGGTTTGAGTTTCAAAGGAACAGTCTAATTTGCAAGGAGCGGAGAAATTAACAGTCTAGAAGTTGTAACGGGAACCAAGAACAACCACCTCGGCTTCCAGCCATAGGTATGTGGAGGGTGAGAAAAAGACCTGTCTCAATTTATGAAAGCTAGAGGAAAAACTGCACTTTAGTATCAACCAACTTTTGTTTTAAGATAATTACAAACCAATATGGAACTTAGCAAGAGTCAATTTTGACAGTTTCCTGCAGCTTAGTAAATTCTGCACAAAATTAAGATTTAACACAAAAGTAGAGAAAAATTTTAATGGCATAGCACATTTCTTCACAATTCCTTAAACCAAATAATTCCCTGTTCTTCTAACTCTCACCTTACACTATCAACTAGGCTTCTTATTCAATGAACGGTTTAAGTCTACTAAGACACACACACACACACACACACACACACGTCTTATCCAGCTGCAGATCTCATTTTTGAAGGTACACTGAAAGTACATAGATCATTCTATAATCATCAACTATGAAGATTGTGAGCAACTGGAACAAGTATTCTTGGAAAAGAAGTTTCCTGTGTATAAGAAAAAAAAGAGTCCAACTCTGGGAACTGACTTGGCTGAGTCATCATTATATGCCACTGGCAAGAAATCAAGAAGTAACTCAGGACTGATAAACTTTGTTAAAGGAAATGGAAACAGCCTATCTGTGAGGCTTAATTCTTGATAATCTGGCCAAGATATAGCATCTGGATAAGAGTTCACTGACTCAACTAAATTTTGTGAAGGTGAAGTACTTGTTAAAATGAAAGATCTATTTAGAGAGAAATAAGTAGACATAATGTCTGCACTATGGATAGGTGTATACCTGTTTTTTGCAAAAACAGTTTGTATCTTTGAAATGCTGGTTTGCCCTGGACAGAGCTAACTTAAATAGAGACCTGGCGCGGTGGTTCATGCCTGTAATCCCAGCACTTTGGGAGGCCGAGGAGGGTGGATCATGAGGTCAGGAGATCGAGACCATCCTGGCTAACACGGTGAAACCCCGTCTGTACTAAAAATGCAAAAAATTAGCCGGGCATGGTGGCGGGCACCTGTAGTCCCAGCTACTCTGGAGGCTGAGGCAGGAGAATGGTGTGAACCCGGGAGGCGGAGCTTGCAGTGAGCCGAGATCGCGCCACTGCACTCCAGCTGGGTGACAGAGAGAAACTCCGTCCCCAAAATATATATATATAGTTTTTATATATATATATGTATATATACCCAAAGGATTATAAGTCATGCTGCTATAAAGACACATGCACAGGTATGTTTATTGTGGCACTATTCACAATAGCAAAGACTTGGAACAAACCCAAACGTCCAACGATGATAGACTGGATTAAGAAAATGTGGCTGGATACATATGTAACAAACCTGCACATTGTGCATATGTACCCTAAAACCTAAAGTATAATAAAAAAAAAAGAAAATGTGGCACATATACACCATGGAATACTATGCAGCCATAAAAAGGATGAGTTCATGTCCTTTGTAGACACATGGATGAAGCTGGAAACCATAATTCTCAGCAAACTATCACAAGGACAAAAAAAACCAAACGCTGCATGTTCTCACTCATAGGTGTGAATTGAACAATGAGAACACATGGACCCAGGAAGGGGAACATCACACTCCGGGGCCTGTCATGGGGTGGGGTGAGGGGGAGGGACAGCATTTGGAGATATACTTAATGTAAATGATGAGTTACTGGGTGCAGCACACCAACATGGCACATGTATACATATGTAACAAACCTGCACGTTGTGCACATGTGTCCTAGAACTTAAAGTATATATATATATATATATATATATATATATATATATATATATATATATATATAAATATAAAGAGAAAACCATTAAAGAAAGGCTATAATACACAGGAACACACAGACATACATACACCTGTGTGTCTATATCTTCAGTTATCACACTTTTTCTATACAGACTCCACACGAGACAAACATGTTACATTTTATGAGAAACTATAAGTGGAAAGAGGAGAATTTGTGAAATCAATATAGAATGTTCCTTGTTTAGCATAATTCTAACTGTTTCTCATTAGAGGTCTGAGTATCAATCTGTATTATATGTGGCCATGCTGGCATTTGGGAAATTCCACAAGAAACTTTTTAAATATGAATTTGGAAAAGGGAAAAGGATTTTTAAAGTGTCTTTTTTTGTTCTGCATTCTATGTGGAACATCTATTTTGTGCTAACTGCTCGTGTTAGCTTGTGATTGCCTGTGACTATGTGGAAGATATACTTTACGTGACTATGTGAGCAATAGTCTTAAAGTTAAGAAATCTAAAATTTGGTTGGTTTAGTTGCTAATTAGGTAAATTACCTTGTAATGGTTACTTAACCTCTCAAAGATTAATTATCTTCAGTGGTACATTGAAGGTTCCATTCATATTGATTTTAGTAGACTTATCCTACTAAAAAGTAAATTTAACAGAAATTATTCTAGACCTCATTATTTCAGGAGACCCCACCCCAGCTTTTATTCCTAACTTCAAGAAATGCAGAGAAATTTAAAAATTCGATGTTCTCCCAATTCAACAGAATATAACTGAACTAAATCGATTTATGTATAATTCATTATTTCAACCTTTAACGCTATATCCGAGCGGTTTGTTTTCACCATAAAGTTATAGCTGTTTAGGCCAATAATTAAAGAGGACCTTGATAGAGAATGACAAGAGAGGATGATCACCCTATTGTCTATCTTCCAGCTGTTTTCAATGCCCTGAAGTTTTATTCACACCCAAATATTAGAATCTTATCTGAGAGAGCGTACTCAAATGATGAATCATGCTAATTTCTCAAGAAAAGTGTTACAGAATAATAAATGCCTTTCTGGTCAAAGCACTGATGCTCTGGAAATAATCTTTATCCAAATGAGGTACAGGAATTGTTAGGACTATTAAAAGTTTGTATATGATATCTGCCAGGTTCGACTGAGCTTCACTTAAAATCTACCATATTAGGGCCAAGTGTAATGACTCAAATTAGTGAACTTAAAAATTGTTTTAAAATGTTTCCTGGAGACATTTCAAATATTGCTCTCTGATTTATCACTGTTACTTTTGCTGAATTCAATTTGATGCCAAGATTTATTCAGATTAATCAAATGCCATAAACTCTGATACCTAATGTTCCTTAACACCTTAAGAACTTTTAAACAGATCAAATGTTGAAGATACGCTTTTAGTGAAACTGTACCTAAGCACATGAATTCTATTGAATATAGCTTTTTAGAAGACTAACAAAGAAAGAAGACTTAGGAAATTCGGAAACATTTTTTAAACCTTCTAGAGGGAATTAAACTACTGAAAAATAATTTCAATTGGTGAATCTAATGGCATTAATCAGAAGATAAGAAAAAAGTAACCATAAAACTTTATGGGGGTAATATTTGCTATGAGGATCAGGAAAAACAACTAATGGATATTAGGCTTAATATCTGGGTGATGAAATAAACTGTACAACCAATCCCATGGCATAAGCTTACCTCTGTAACAAACCTACACTTGTACCCCTGAACTTAAAAGTTAAAATTTAAATAAATAACGTTGTGCTATTAATTTCAACCAGAGCCTTTCCAAGGTGCAGGGAACTTTTGAGAATTTTATTTCTTGCAAAAGGAAACTTGATTCCTTGCTTAGGGCCTTCCTAGGAAAACCTCTATTCTTTGGAGAAGCATCATACTCCTACAAGATTTAAGGACCATCATATTTGTCAGACTTTTTTTCTGTTTTACTGTGAGCAGTTTACAGAACATAAAGAAAAATCAAATCCGAAGGTGCACTACACGTGTTTTATCAAAAGGAACATTTTTGTGTACTTTTAAGAAAATACGACAAATTGAGTTTTCTGACCTATTACCAAGTTAGACATCTTGAGTGAATTGAATCTGTTGTAATCCTGTTTGGTTTTCATCCCATGGCTCTGGAAAACTGACATTTATCTCCAATTTTTCAACTCTGCTTCTTTCCGGTACCTCATCTATACGACTATTATAGTACTTTTCATCTGCTTCTACCACTACACTATGGCTGCATTACTTTTAACACAGTGTCCCACATGTTACCCATTTCTACCTTATATAAAGAGTAGAAATTGAATTGTAATTGAGTATCCAGTTGCCTCATATTCAGGTCTTCAACTGAAATAACTCCAGCTATCTCAAAACTTCAACCCTCTCTGGAAGTATTGGACCAAATTATCCCAGATTATAGCACTCTCAGGCTAAAATTACTAATGCTTCTATAGTTTCAGAGACTGTATCAGGTTATTCAACACAACATTCCATGCACCATTCCAGCCTCATATAATCAGAGGACACTTAGACGACTTTAATAGCCTTCAAAAGACACCCTCCTCTTTTACTTATATATATATATTTATTTATCTATTTATTTAATGGAGACAAGGTCTCACTCTGTCACCCAGACTGGAGCGCAGTGGCATAATCACGGTCCACCGCAGCCTGCACCTGCCGGGCTCCGATCCTTCCACCGCAGCCTCCTGAGTGGCTGGGACCACAGGCGCCGCCACCACGTCTGCCTGGTTTTTGTATTTTTGTGGAGATGGGGTTTCACATGTTGCCCAGGCTGATCTGAGACTCCTGGGCTCAAGAGATCCACCTGCCCCGGCCTCCCAAAGTGCTGGGATTACATGAACGAGCCATTGTGCCCAGCCGGTCCCGCCCGGTTTTTAACCTTCGTACTGTTTATATAATCATCCTTCACAAAATAGAACACTTCATTACTCGATGGTTCTCATTATTCTAATATGAAGAACTATATTAAGAAAATAAATTCCTGGCCGGGCGCGGTGGCTCACACTTGTAATCCCAGCACTTTGGGAGGCCGAGGCGGGCGGATCACGAGGTCAGGAGATCGAGACCACGGTGAAACCCCGTCTCTACTAAAAATACAGAAAATTAGCCGGCGTGGTGGCGGCGCCTGTAGTCCCAGCTACTCGGGAGGCTGAGGCAGGAGAATGGCGGGAACCCGGGAGGCAGAGCATGCAGTGAGCCGAGATCGCGCCACTGCACTCCAGCCTGGGCGACAGAGCCAGACTCCAGCTCAGACAAAAAAATAAATCCATAAATTTCCAATATTTCCTAGCATATCCAATTTAATTCTATACATCACATAAAAATAAAAGCCGTCTTACTGTGTTAGTTTCTTACTGCTGTTACAGTAAATTAACATAAACTCAGAGGCTTAAAACAACACATTTTTTTTCTTTATACTTCTGGGGGTCAGAAGTCCAAAATGGGTCTTAGTGTGCTAAAATCAAGGTATCATCAAGTGTATATTTTGTCTAGAGATTCCAGGAGAGAATTCACCAGGTTTGAGGGGTCACATGTATCCCTGAGCTCTTGGCCTCTGCACATCTTGGACACAGCACATCACTTCAGCCTCGGCTCCAGTTTCCCCAAGCTCTTCTGCTCACTCTGGTCTCTCCGCCTTCCTGTCTGAAGGTTCTTTGTGACTACAGTGGGCCCACCTAGATAATTCAGGATAATCGCTCCAGTTTAAGGTGAGGTGATTAGCAATCTTAATTCCACCTCTAACCATAATGCTTCCATGCTGCCTAACAACACATTCAAAAGGTCATCCTGCTAAGGGTCATTATTCTACCTACACACTAAGTGACTGAGAAAAAGTAAAGTTATCTATCATGCCTTACCTATGGCGAGGAAATAATAACTTATAATGATTTATCTACGAAAACCTGTTTTTAAAAGCTTTGGTCCTAGTCTATTGATTAAAGTTTTGGTATATTCCAGATAAATTTCATGTCCTTGATGCTAACACATTGTGCACAGTAGATGGCCTTTTTAAAATAGTACTGCATAAAGGAATATTTAAGGTTGTCTGGACAATAGAAAAGGAACTTTAGTTGCTATGCCACAAAAGGCCGGATTTCTGCACATTACACCTCCTACCAGTGCACACATGTGCCAAACTCCTTCCTGAAAGCCTGGTTTATGTTTCCTATGTGCTTAGCAATAGTTTTACTCTCACGACTGTTTATATTAAGTCCTATTTTTTAAAGCATATCCTCATTTGTTTGTTTTCCTGAGCCTCTGAACTGGATTTCATCTGGTATGTATTGCACAGGTTTGCACACTTGATTGTACGCTACCTAAAAGCATCCTCTTGTGTTCTGGACACGGTTATTTTTCTCCATGGTAAGGTGATAAGTGACTTCTCTGAGGACTTGCCACCTTAGAATGCAGTGGTGACATCACCTGCTCAGGCTCTGTCTGCAATGTGGAATTTAGTATTTTCCAACTTCTGGTCTAACTTGAACTTCATAATTAAGCAGAGCCGCCTTTTGAGGGAACAGTAGGGTGTCTGCCCCTAAACGTCTGTGTAAATGCAGAGACACATTTGGGAACATAACTGACTTTTACGTACAGAAGCCAGATGCATTTCATGACCATGCATGCTTAGGGAAGCAAGTTCATCTCATCTATCACAATAAGCATCTGTGCCACTAAATTCCACTGCAGGATACTTTTCACACTTAGACAACAAAACATTTAAGGAAATAAAAGCTCTTTCCAATAAAAATGTGCATCAAATACTGTGTGTATGTTTAAAAAAAAACCTTCCTCTATAAGATAAGGCCACAGGAACTACTAAAAAAGCATTCTTGAAATACATTTTCTGATAGGAATCTAGGCCCTTGCCTTATATAAGATTTAAGGAAAGTGATGTGTGTGTCTTTATACTTGAAAGGCTGTTTTCAACAGCAAAGGGTATGCTTTGAGGTATCAATATAGTTTTGAGAATGCAAAAGTTTAAAAGAAATGGAATGCATATTCTCCAGGTATGAATATGCAATTGTCATTATTTTCCTACCATCTACTAGATTAGAAACAGAAGAAAAATTATGGAAATGTCTGTTTTCCCTCAATAGGAGTACCTATTTATTAAAGTTAATTAATTACTATTCTTTAAACATTTTCAAAATAGACTCATAAGTGACAACTTTCAGAGAAAACAAGGGTTTTTGGATGTAAATATTTACTTATAACATGGATAAAATAATTTTGTTAAATATTAACTCCATATTCATAATGTTCTCTATTGTTTTTGCATTTTGTTTAACAATAGAGAATCTAAGACATTTAGTGTTCATGAGTTTCATACAGTTTCCTGTCAATGTACTTCGTCTTTTTTTTATTGGACTACTAATCATTTATTTATGATTTGTTGGAACTACTCATATTTTAAATATGTCAAGTGAACTGCAAGCACTTGTTGCTGATTTGATATTTGCTTTTTACACATATTCATTGTATCCTCTGAAAAAGAAAAGTTTTATATTTTAACAAATTCCAATCCATAAATTTTTTTTTAAATTTTCTGTTATTGGTTAGGGCTATGTTTGGATATTTAATTTTAACCGTAATGTTGCAAGTGATATTTGTCTATGGTATTTTTTCTTTATATTTTGGAAAAGTGTATTTGACATCCACTATGGAATTAATATTTATTAATGACATATTATACCTTTGTGCAACTATAAAATACATATAGCCAATTATCTGAACACCATTTTATGAACTGTTTATCACTTATCCACTGATTTGAAACACTATCTTTATCATATATTGGATTTTAGGTTTATCGAGATTATGTAACATGAAATTATTTAATTATGAAATTATGTGAATTCAAGCATGACAGTCAGCTCTTCTTCCCCACCACTACCCTGTAAAAGGATGGATGGAATAATTGCTTCCCTATGGCTTAAGTGTATGAGAGGTATACAACATGGTCTTGATGAAGTGGGAACTACACAGAAACTGTTTTTGGTCCTGAAATGTACTCCAGCTTTACCAATTTGTTCTACACATATACCATTGAGGGTAGAAGCTGAATTTTGCTAATGATTATATTTACACTACTTAACATTGTGCCAGATACTGAGTAGATGCTTAGAAACATGTTTAATGACTTGTTTTATTGCTAGAGACCTAATTATCTGCTGTAGTGGTGCTATCTCATTCAGAATCATTTTGACCAGCCTTTCTCCATCATGAATAAAACACTTATTTACACACTTGTGTACATGCACATGTGCATAGAAACACACACACCCTTTGCAGAGACAAACTGCATCGAAAGCATGTACAAACATTATAGTATTTTTGTTGATTCTGACCTGATTCTGATTCTATTGTATACATTTTCATTCTGATCACAATAACAATAAAAATAGAAAACTATAAGTTGTGAAGCTGGAAGATGCAGAACATGAAAGATCGAATTACCAATTTTTTTTTCTATTTTCTTTAGTTGGCTGCTGATAAAATCAGAAAAGAAATGGACACAAAAATGAAAGTATGCAATGTGTGTGCGTGTGTGTGTGTGTGTATCACATGCACTCGTTTCCATGATGTACATATGGAATTTCATAACCAGCCAAACTAAGCTTCATAAGTGAATGAGAAATAAAATCCTTTACAGACAAGCAGATGCTGACAGATTTAGTCACCATCAGACCTGCCTTCCAAGAGCTCCTAAAGGAAGCACTAAACATGGAAAGGAAAAACCAGTACCAGCCTCTGCAAAAACACACCAAAATATATAAACCAATGAAACTAGGAAGAAACTGCTTCAACTAATGTGCAGAATAACCAGCTAACATCATGATGACAGGACCAAATTCACACATAACAATATTAACGGTAAATATAAATGAGCTAAATGCCCCAATTAAAAGACATACACTGGCAAATTGGATAAAGAGTCAATACCCACAGGTGTGCTGTATTCAGGAGACACATCTCACTCGCAAGGTCACACATAGGCTCAAAATAAAGGGATGGAGGAATATTTACCAAGCAAATGGAAAGAAAGAAAAAAAAAGCAGGAGTTGCAATCCTAGTCTCTAATAAAACAGACTTTAAACCAACAAGGATAAAAAAGGACAAAGAAGGGCATTACATAGTAGTAAAGGGATCAATGCAACAAGAAGAGCTAAGTATCCTAAATATATATATATGCCAAATACAGGAGCACCAGGATTCATAAAACGAGTTCCTAGAGACCTACAAGGAGACTTAGACTCCCACACAATAATAGTGGGAAACTTTAACAACCCACTATCAATATTAGACAGATCAACAAGAAAGGAAATTAACAAGGATATTCAGACTTGAACTCAGCTCTGGTCCAAGTGGACCTAATAGATACCTACAGAACTCTCCACCCCAAATCAACAGAATATACATTCTTCTCAGCACCACATAGCACTTATTCTAAAATCAACCACATAATTGGAAGTAAAACACTCCTCAGCAAATGCAAAAGAATGAAAATCATAACAAACAATCTCTCACACCATAGGGTAATCAAATTAGAACTCAGAATTAAGAAGCTCACTCAAAACTGCACAACTACATGGAAACTGAACAACCTGCTTATGAATGACTACTGGGTAAATAGCAAAATTAAGGCAGAAATAAATAAGTTCTTTGAAACCAATGAGAACAAAGACACAACATATCAGAATTTCTGGGATACAGTTAAAACAGTGTTTAGAGGGAAATTTACAGCATTAAATGTCCACATTAGAAAGTGGGAAAGATCTAAAATAGACACCCTAACATCACAATCAAAAGAAGCAATGGAAAACACATTAAAAACCTAGTATAAAACAAGAAATAACTAAGATCACAGCAGAACCGAATGGGAGAGAAACACAAAAAAACCTTCAAAAAAAAATCAATGAATCTAGGAGTGGGTTTTTTGAAAAGATTAACAAAATAGATAGACCGGTAGCCAGACTAACAAGGAAGAAAAGAGAGAAAGATCAAATAGACACATTAAAAAACGATAAAGGGTATATCACCACTGATCCCACAGAAATACAAACTATTATTAGAGAATACTGTAAACACCTCTACACAAATAAACTAGAAAATCTAGAAGAAATGGATAAAGTCCTGGACACATACACCCTCCCAAGACTAAAGCAGGAAGAAGTCAAATCCCTGAATAGACCAATAACAAGTTCTGAAATTGACTCAGTAATTACTAGCCTACCAACCAAAAAAAGCCCAGGACCAGATGTCTTCACAGCCGAGTTCTACCAGAGGTACAAAGAGGAGCTGGTACCATTCCTTCTGAAACTATTCTGAACAATAGAAAAAGAAAGACTCCTCCCTAAATCATTTTATGAGGCCAGCATCACTCTGATTCCAAAACCTGGCGGAGACCCAATAGAAAAAGAAAATTTCAGGCCAATATCACTGATGAACATCGATGCGAAAATCCTGAATAAAATACTGGCAAGAGAATCCAGCAGCACATCAAAAACTTATCCACCACGATCAAGTTGGCTTCATGCCTGGCATGAAAGGCTGGTTCAACATATGCAAATCAATAAACATAATCCATCACATAAACAGAACCAATGACAAAAACCACATGATTATCTCAATAGATGCAGAAAAGGCCTTCAATAAAATTCAACACCCCTCATACTAAAAACTCTCAATAAACTAGGTATTGATGGAACATATCTCACAAAAATAAGAGCTATTTATGACAAATGCATAGCTAATATCATGCTAAATGGCCGAAAGCTGGAAGCATTACCTTTGAAAACTGGCCCAAGAGTAGGATGCCCTCTCTCCCCACTCTTATCAACATAGTATTGGAAGTTCTGGCCAGGGCAATCGAGTAAGAGAAAGAAATAAAAGCATGCAAATAGGAAGAGAGGAAATCAAATTGTCTCTGTCTGCAGATGACATGATTGTATATTTACAAAACGCCACCACCTCAGCCCAAAAATTCCTTAACCTGATAAGCAACTTTGGCAAAGTCTCAGGATATAAAATTAATGTGCAAAAATCACAATCATTCTTATATACCAATAACAGACAAGCAAAGAGCCAAATCATTAGTAAACTCCCATTCACAATTGCTATAAAGAAAACAAAATACCTAGGAATACAACCTACAAGGGATGTGAAGGACCTCTTCAAAGAAAACTACAAACCAGAGCTCAAGGAAATGACAGGACACAAACATATAGAGAAACACTCCATCCTCATGGATAGGAAGACTCAATATCATGAAAATGGCCATATTGCCCAAAGTAATTTATAGATTCAATGCTATTCCCATCAAGCTACCATTGACTTTCTTCACAGAACTAGAAAAAAACTATGTTAAATTTCATATGGAAGCAAAAAAGAGCCTGTGGAGCCAAGGCTAACCTAAGCAAAAAGAACAAAGCTGGAGGCATGACGCTGCCTGACTTCAAACTATATTACAAAGCTAAAGTAACCAAAACAGCATGGTGCTAATACCAAAACAGATATATAGACCAATGAAACAGAATAGAGGCCTCAGAAATAACACCACACATCTACAACAATCTGATCTTCAACAAACCTGACAAAAGCAAGCAATGGGGAAAGGATTCCCTATGTAATTAATGGCGCTGGGAAAACTGGGTAGCCATATGCAGAAAAGAGAAACTAGACCCCTTCATTATACCTTATAAAAGAATTAACTCAAGGTGGATTAAAAACATAAATGTAAAACCTAAAACTATAAAAACCCTAGAAGAAAACCTAGGCAATATGATTCAGGACATAGGTGTGGGCAAAGACTTCATGACTAAATCACCAACAGCACTTGAAACAACAGCCAAAATTGACAGATGGAATCTAATCAAACTAAAGAGCTTCTGCTCAGTAAAATAAACTATCACAAGAGTGAACAGGCAACCTACAAAATATGAGAAAATTTTTGCAATCTATCCATCTGACAAAGGTCTAATATCCAGAATCTAGAAGGAACTTAAACAAATTTACAAGAAAAAAAAAACAAACAACCCCATCAAAAAGTGGGCAAAGGATATGAACAGACACTCCTCAAAAGAAGATATGTATATGGCCAATAAACATATGAAAAAAGCTCATTATCACTGTTCATTAGAGAAATGCAAATCAAAACCACAATGACATACCATCTCACACCAGT
The DNA here is from genome assembly GCF_028878055.3 of Symphalangus syndactylus. Classification (NCBI taxonomy): domain Eukaryota; kingdom Metazoa; phylum Chordata; class Mammalia; order Primates; family Hylobatidae; genus Symphalangus; species Symphalangus syndactylus. Next base: position 3,035,603 of record NC_072433.2, read on the forward strand.
TAGAATGGTGATCATTAAAAATTCTGGAAACAGCAGATGCTGGAGAAGATGCAGAGAAATAGGAACACTTTTACACTGTTGGTGGGCTTGTAAAATAGTTCAACCATTGTGGAATACAATGTGGTGATTCCTCAAGGATATAAAACCAGAAATACCATTTGACCCAGCAATCCCATTACTGGGTATATACCAAAGGATTATACATCATTCTACTCTAAAGACACATGTACATATATGTTTATCATGGGACTATTTACAATAGCAAAGACTTGGAACCAACATAATGCCCATCAATGATAGACTGGATGAAGAAAATGTGGCACATATTCACCATGGAATACTACACAGCCATAAAAAAGGATGAGTTCACGTCCTTTGCGGGGATATGGATGAAGCTGGAAACCATCATCCTCAGCAAACTAACACAGGAACAGAAAACCAAACACTGCATGTTCTCACTCATAAGTGGGTGCTGAACAATGAGAACATGTTGACACAGGGAGAGGAACATCACACACTGGGGTCTGTAGGTGGGTGTGGGGAAAGGGGAGGGAGAGCATTAGGACAAATAGCTAATGCATGTGGAGCTTAAAACCTAGATGACGGGTTGATGGGTGCAGCAAATTACCATGGCACAAGTATACCTATGTAACAAACCTGCATGTTCAGCACATGTATCCCAGAACTTAAAGTAAAATTTTAAAAAATGAAAGTATGCAATATGTGTATGTGTGTGTATACATACATATAAAACAAGCACTCATTTTCATTTTGTACATATATGCACATTATGAGTGTGAATATATGTTAAATAATATCCTATCAGTTTTGTATTTGTAACACATATATGTACATGCATATACAACAAATAGAGGTGTTTTGCATAATAATTTCATTTATATTCATTTCATCAGCTAAGAACTAAAAAGAATTTAAATCAAAATCAATTATTCATTTACAGGTGTTTTTAACCATCATCTCCCCCTTTATCTTCACTTTTATGCCTCCTTGTATTGCCATTTTGTGACTTTTTTGCCATAAATTATACATATTTGGAACAGTCACTTTAAGAAATTCAATCTTTGGATAAGATCTCTAAGATTGATTTAGTATGAATACGTGTGTGGGCACACACTTGACAAAGAAAGGTCAGTTATAAATATATGTGTACACTTATCAAAATAATTCACATAAAATCTCTGAATAAAATTATCTGTATGCTTTTTCTGTCAATAAAAGCAATCTAGTATAATTCTTGGTAGTAAACCTGTTTGTTTTCATTCTGTTGCCTACCATGTGAGCTGCCATGTTGGTATAAAACATCGATCATTTGATATTTTACTACAGCAAATAATAGTGATCCCCACGAAATAATAAATAAATCAGTGAGTTTCACGGAAATAAGTTTTTGGATGGATCAGATAATTTGAAGTTGTTAGTTTATTCTCCAGCAAGGTGAAAGAAAAAAGCTGTTAGTTTGTTCTCTATCAGGTGATCGAAGATGAAAACTAAAGTTCTCAAGGCCAGTGCATAATAATGGTGCCGTATTCTGTGCATCAATCACCATTACCAAATACCTATATTGCCAAATATTTCATGTACCGCTTTAGTGGTGATTAATCAATGTGCCATGGCACTGAAACTGAAACGAGACTTTGTAGTACAAGTGATATTCAAAGGGTTTTGAAAATTTATCAGCTCTATAGATATAGATGAAAATTTATCATCATCTATCTAGAAATCCTGTTTTTATAAATGTTACCTAGCCAAATATTGGTTTTATTTACTTAATATTTAGAAAACATGAGTTTAGTAAAAATTGTTCAGATTTTCTTAATGTAGTGTGTGAAATTACTATGTAATTATACAAGAAATATGCTACACAGCTGAATACACAAAGAGGTCAGCAGAGGGAGCAAAAGGTGCCTTTCCCCTATAATCCACAGCAACATCACCCGCTCTTCTCTCTACATCATCGATGTATGTTATCTAAAGTCCTGTGCAAATGCCACCTCAACACAAGTCCTCTAGCCTTGCCTTCTTATCAGAAGCAGCTCGAAAGCCCCGATAATTCTAGAACCACTGAAAAATACACACTTGTTGCAAGGATTGAAAAGCCTCATATTGCAAATTCAGAATTCACAGTACTGAAAAAATTCATAATTTTTTAAAGTTACAATACTGTGAACTATACAAAATGAATTATGCTGGGATCCGATGACTCCCTTCATTCCAGCCTATCTTATATTTTCTCATTCATTTCTCCACATAGTCACAACAACAGACTCACTATTACATTTCATTAATGGCTATTTTATAATAAATGATCTCAATAGCATTTCTGAAACCTCTGCTGTTCTGGTTTTACAGAACTCTTGAATTTTTGAATGAGTTAGTTTTTGATTGAAAAAGACCTGACTCTTATGCTTAGAAAAGCCATCATTTCTTTCTGTAAGCTTTCCGTCTTCTATAAGCTTTACATGTTCCATAAGCAAACATTCGCTGGTTTTGTGATCAAACTAGAGAGGCAAATTCAGTTAATAATAACAACGTCATTTATCATCCTCAAATCTAGTGTTAAATACGATCTCCACAAGGAGACGGTTGCACGAGCGACAAGAGAAAGACAATCAACAGTCATTTACTCATACCAAGATATGTCCACACACACTTGTTTCAACAGTCAAAGTAACGCCATATGTCCCCAGTGATGTGGGTGGGCAAAAGGAACAGTTGGCCTGCTAATGAGGGCCATATGTACACGCAGCCTATCGTACCATCCTTCTTACTTATGGTTGCTGAAAACTCAGTGGAAGAGCTTGCCCTGAGGAATGGCATGGCTGGAGGAGGAGAGGCTTCCTTAAGAGCAGGAAAGGACCATTTGTTGTACAACTACTGTATCTCTGAAACTGGGAGCTAAAGATATGCATGTACGTTACTCATTCTTATTAAGAGTTACTTACGCATCCGTAGAGTTCTTTACTCCAGTTTCACCTTCTTTCACTAAATTCTTTTGCATTTATGTGCAAAGGGATTTTGGGCCCTTTTCAAAAATTACTTTTCCTAATCAATCTTGTTAATTTGATGTTCATTTACATCGGCTTCTCTTTATTTTTAGCTTGATTTCCAGAAAAATTATACTTTCTTTGACATTGTTAAATGTTACAATATTAAAAGAAATGAAAAAGACTTAAAAACTTAGAATATTTGAATGAGGGTTTCTGGAAGGCAGAGAGAACAATAAGGCAAAAGTACTTACTGCACTACTGTTCCAAAGTAAAAGAAAAACAAAGATTTTAAAAATGATTATAGCAGCTTTGTATCTCAACCAGGGTTTCCTTTGAAATTTCTACAACTGCAAACACTATTCAGCAATTTGCACTGATTATAAAATTTATTGTTTTAAGGTCAATTGTGATACTATGATCAGATAATATAATTTACTTTACTCTTAATGGCTTCATTTTGACAACTGAGGGAGCTTTCAGGAAGGACAACGCTTCCTGCACAACAACCAGTAAAGCAGGTCACATCCATTTTCAATCTAATTTTAAGAAAAATGAAGGACAAACTACTTGTGAGGCAGCAAGAATTCATTTGCATTAAATTAATTTGAACAGGGCATTTCAAGTTCTCTCTGGCAACAATGGAATAAAGGGGAAAATGAATCTATCTTATGCAATGATCCTCTTCTAGGTTACAGAAAGATTTGAAAGGCTGACATGACCATTGCTAAATTTCTTCTAGAAGTCTATGATTAGTGTCATAGATATAACTCATGAGATAAAATATTCACAAAGAATGTCTGTGAACTGCATCAATTGTGATGGAACTACTGTCTAACATCCCTTTGAAAAGTTATATTCTGCAAAGGTTAAAAAACACCAACCTTTCGATGCTTTCTTATATGGATGAGCTTTTGTCAACAAGAACTAAGCTTCACAATTAAGCACTATGGAAGATAATGTTCTAGGTTAATTTAAACCTAACTAATCCAGGACTTGGCCTTGATAAATAATGGGTTTAATTAATATTTTTGACCCTAGCAGTGCAAATACTTTTACTTATATTTTACTAAAGCTAGTTTTGACAAATCTAAGGGTATTTAATTTATCAGTATCTGTTGTCAGATGAAAACTTCCCCATCAATACCTTCTAATGGTTCAAAAATAAACTGTTACCCCCACAGATACATTGTTTTTCCATGCATAAGCAAGTACATTAATTTCAGGGTCTCAAGGCATAAAAGTGATATTACCACTTGTGATAGGCTGCATAATAGTCCCAAAAGATGTTCTTCACCTAATCTCCCGGCCCTGGGAATGTGCTGCCTTACACAGCCAAAGGACTTGTAGATACGATTCATTTAAGGATCTGGAGACAAGGTGATTATCCCAGATCATCCACGTGAGTCCAAAGTAATCACAGGAGTCCTTAGATGAAGTGGAGAGAAGGACTCAAAGTTAAAGGAGGAGACAGCGCGGAGACAGAAACAGAAATAAAAGCAACGCACCTTGAAAATGGAGGAATGGGGAAAAGACAATGAAGACAGGTGCCACCAGAAGCAGAAAATGCAAGAGAATGGATTCTCCCCTCAGCACCTCCAGAAGGAACCCACACTGCAGACACATTGACTTAGCCATATTAAAGTGATTTTGGACTTCTGACCTTTGAAACTGCAAGACAATAAATATGTGTTAAGTTATGTAAATGTGTCGTAATTTGTTATAGCAGCAGTAATACAACTAATACACCACTACAATAAGCAAAGGAAATAAAGTGCAATAGTGACAAACTTAAGGGTTTCCAGGAAAGAGAAACGAAGTGGTAAACTCAATCACAGGATTATATTAGTAACTGTAGTATATGTTACTTGCTTACCCTTTCAATCACATTATTGCTGTAATTATCATTATCATCCAATCAATATGATTACACCAGTATGTATAACTTAGACATGAAAATTTTTTTCTATTTCACTCTTCCCATAATTCCATGCAGCTACCCCTAAGCAACTATGTATCTGATGAAGCTAATATTTTCAGGGAAAATCTTCCATGTTAAGCAGAAAATTTACATCTAAAATTAAATTCTTTTAAGCCAGTCTGGGGACAATACCTAGAAAATTCAAACATTACTTCTCAAGAATACCACTAGCAGTGAATTTGTGACGCTATCTTCCACCAACTGAATCAAAATTAATTTTAAATATTTTCAAAGCAATATTTTAAAAAATCGTGTACACATTTTTTCCTCTTGGTAAAAATAAACCACTTCTCAACCATCCATTATATTTATGTTAGTTACATGAAGTCCATACATGAATTATCATACCACAAATAGAAAACTATTTAAATAGAAAAATCTCACTTGGTGCTGACAGAATGACAGCATAAAACTGTTAAGCATGAGGAGAAAGTTGTTTGCAGTGTAAATATTTCCCTTTTCCTATCAAAGTGTGTCCTGTGATCTAGCGCTCTTCTCTCCACATGCTTAAGTACAGCAAAAGTTATAAAAACACTCATTCTAGTTTTCTATACTTTAATGGTTGTAGAACATCAGAAGAGAATTGGGAGATGGGAATGTTTTGTGCTTGACATTGCATTTGAGGGGAAAATAAAAACTTGGACATAATATGTGGGATGTCTCCACAGTAATGCATGGGAGGGCAAGAAAAAAATGCTATCAAATTTCTACCATGCGCTGAGCCCCTTATATCAACAAATATCCAGCCTTTCTAATGTACTAACAACCACTCTTCATAGCAAGTATTCTATTCCCAGCTTGTAGGTAAGAAACAAAGCTTCAGAAAGGGATCTTCACCAATTTCACACAGTCAATAAAAGGCAGAACTAGGGCAAATATCAATAATAAAAATAGCAATCTAATCCTAATTGGACCTGGCACTGTTCTAAGAAGAAAATCATTAACAAAGGATTTTGAGTTACCACACTCTTAGTCTCCCCGTTTTACAAAAGAAGCAACTGGGGTAAAGTGAAGCTATGCCGTTTCTTTTCAAGCTCATATACCTAACAAGATACCACTTTAATCATGGGTCTCTGATAGATCGTGTACCTCATTTCTAGCGTTTGCTGAGATTTTTCTTATTAACCCTAAGCAAGTATTTGATCCCTGGTAAGTATGCTGTAATTTTTTCACCGCTCATTCTTATCACGGTTCTTCAAGAAAAGTACAGTTCAACACATTTGTCCTATTTGGTTACAAATTTTGAAATTCAAAATATGTATCACACTAAGCTGTTAGCTCCATTTGGAATTTTAAAAAACTAAATTTTTCACTCAGTTAAAAAAAATTGCATTGTTTACTCCCATATCTACAATATAGCTTATAAGTGTATATTTGTATTGAAAACATAATTTTCTACAACTTTTATAATATTTAAATATTATTTAAGGTTTTAATAATATTTAAATATTTAAATAATACATTTAAAAACATAGTTCAACAAGTCCGAATAATCCATCACTTACTTATGACAGAATATTTGTTCAGTATCTTCTGTTTGTTCACTCTTGTGTAATATATCCTATTTTAAGAATCAAAAACTTCTCTTAATGTCAACACTACAGCCTCTTCACAATTCCTACTTATTCCTAATTACCCTTCAGGAGCAAATAAAATGAATTTATCCCAAATTTCTTTGCTTTGAAACAACTTCAGTGAAAATGGTGGTTGTCAACCATATCTACCATTCATATATCCCATTGTTTTCTGCATTAAATTTCATCTAATACTCCTTATGCCATCAGTGTCACTACAAAGGGGGACAGGGGATGAATCTCATCATGAACAAAGGTATATACACTAGATCTTAGGATGTTCAATCATTTCCTTACTCTATTATGTCCCATCTGAACTACTCATATGAAAATGAGCAACTATATGAACATGGTACTTTTAAGAAAGGATGTTCAAAAATTAATTCATATCTTGTACAAATTGGTATCCAAGAAATCATGACCTAATAGGCATCACATATGTGAATGAAAAAATTCACTTTCAGCAATGAATGTTGATGACACTCCTTTAGCAAGAGTTGTACCGAGCTACCCACAACTCCTCAGCACTCACTATTCTCATACATGCGGTCGGACAATGTCCAAGGGTGCAGTGATTCTGTCCAGAGGCTTTTCTGGGCCGTTAGAGCTGTCTCAGCCTGTGTACAGGGTTATACAGACACTCTAGGGCATTCATGACTCTGATCACTGGAGCAGCCCTGTACTAACTGCAAATTTATGGAGGAAACTTTCAAGTCCTCTTGCCCCCCAGTTGGGGTAACTCTGTTACCTATTTCATGTGGTCTCAGTTCTCCAACAAAAATGATCTCGGCCTGCTCATCTTACTTCCATTTCACTACACGGCATAACTAGAAGTTGACTAGGTATTCTGCTTTAATGTATATGCAAAGCCCTCTTGTTCAGGAATGTTTGTAGAATAATATTTCTAAATTAGGAATACAATTGGTCTTGTTCTTTCCTGAGGGATAAAATGTCATCTCTCTTCTTCTCTCCCTCTCTCCTTTCTTCCTAACTCAGCTAACCCTCTATCTGAAAGAATTACAAAGGAAGAAATCTAGGGCATTGTTTAGCATTCTCAGGAGGATTGGAAATGTTGGAATGACAGCGAGTATCACACATACACTGCTTGAAGTATTTTGTAGGATCCAAGGGAAGAGAAAATTTTGACATTCCAGAAAATTTAAGTCATCCTTTTAATATCAGGACCAGAAAGAAACAGGTCACACGGGCAAGAGCCATAAAACTAATTATCTTGACTCTTTCCAGAATACCTGAGCTATAAATGTACAGGGAATCCTGTAATCAGATGCAAAGTTGTGTATAATATACTTAGTTCCCAAATGTAACTAGGAATTTTATGTATATAATGTGAAAAATCGTTCCAAAGTATTTGAGACTCCAAAAACTTTCCTAGCTAGCATTCAATATTCTTGCTTAACTTCTCCTTATACCCCTAACTGTATTGAGCATGCATAGACACACAAAAGCTAGGATCAACTATTACCGCTTAAGAAAGAAAAGGAGGAAAAAGGCTGTATTATAGGGATTTAGTTTTCTTCCTCAACTCTTGAAGAAGCCTATTTGTATCAGCCCGTGTCAGACAACAAAGTACTTATCAATAAAGTTTTATGAATGTGGTCACATATGAAATATAAGAGCATTCAGTTTCTACCTCTCCTTTTCTCATAAATCCTACATCAGATAGACATTAGCTATATCTGCCAATGTTTCCATGGAATCTTAAAGACTATTCACTGCAAAGCTGGCAGTGTAGCCTGAAAGCAAGTTATGTCTGCGTTGCAACTTCACACTAAGTGGTTTAAAAATACAACTAAATGTGGCCTGTCTTTATCTTGATTATAAGACGTAAATTATCCCAAGAATATTCTTAGTAAAAATTGGGTCTCCCGGTCAAGCCACTTCTATTAAGAAGGACACAGGTCAGTTTTTAGGAGTTTAGGTGTTATTTGGAAGTTAGGAGCATCTAAATATGGAATATAACTCCATTAAATTATAGTATATTTTATATCAAAGAGAAACGACAAAAATAAGAAATGTTTTAAGTATTTTTTCGTATAGCGTGTTCATATATAATTACTTCAGTAGTCTCAATGTAGTCATGCAATTGTTTGGGTAAAGAACTAAACTTGAAGTTAAATAGCATAGGTCTGAATTCTTATGGTTTATAACATTCATATATTTTATATGTTCCAGAATAATATGTAATTTCTAAGTTTATAACATAATAATTACAGAAATCTAGGTAAAGTAATACTTCTGTGACACAGTCTCTTCATCTACAAAATGGAATATTGCTTTTCTCCTTAAATTTATATTAAAAATTGGAGAAGTAATATATGTGAAAGAACCTTACATTAAATATGCAAGTTTTATTTGTTGAATTCAAACAGTCATTAAAGAACAAAATAAAACATTACATTTGGATTAACAAAGTAGATACATATATCTCAATCTGAGAAACCTTTAAGCTCTCTTGACCATAAAATGACATTGGATCCTATAAGAGAGTTTGGTAAATATTTGAAAGATATTTCAATTTCACACCTAAATGTTGATTCTGACATTTATTTCCTAAACTTATCATTTGTATACTTACCTGCTATTAAATCCACAGGGGTCATGTCACTAACTGTATGCCCACCGATTTTATTGAGAGGTATTCAGCAAGGCCCACAAAGTAAGTATTGAATTTTTTTAAAAAACAGACCCAAAACACCTAAAAGCAAAACACTTAGTAAATTCTTATAATCATGAAGATCACAAATTAGTGCTATTAGTAAGAAAGAAACTTCTAAACCAAATAAAGTCCTAATACCTCCAACGAATTTTGTCTCTCTGATACACACACACACGATTAAAAAAAAAAATGAAGGAAATGTAAAAAAATAAATAAATGAAGGAAGTTCTGTGGGAAATGTCCATAATTTCATGCCCAGAATTTCCCTATCAATCTCTTTCCCCAAAGTTCTTCCGAGAAAATAAAGTTGCCTTTCTCTCAACGTTAACTCATCACTTTTCTCATAGCATTTTCAAAAGAAATATTTCCTGTCAGCCGGCCACTTAAACTTTGTGCTGTTAAAGAAATCCAAAAAGGTATCAATTTTGCAACAAAGGATAAAGAGGAGACGAAGTGAACCAACATGGCTTTTAAGCTAAATTGCCGTCACCTGTCACAGGTTGTCTAGCGAGCCTCAAGTTCCCTCTAATAAGCTTATGGAGGGTGCGGAGCAAAGGCACCTCAAGGTGCTCTGCGGGTTTTCCCCTGGTAAATTAGGCTGAAAGGAAAAGAGTCCCACCCCCCACCCCCAAACTTGGAGACCAGGGCTGCCCTGCCGAATGCTGTGCCCAGACCTCCTACTTCCACGCCCTTCCAGTCCTTTCCTCGGCTTGGAAAATTGGGCATGAGGCAAGCAAAAGGAAGGACAGAAGGCCAAAACGGGCATCCGGGAAGCCAAATTTCTGTCTCAAAAGCTCGTCTAGAAACGCGTACATAGCGCGTGCCTTGCGGACATCTCCTAAAACCCCGTTCACTGAAGCTAATTCCTCCCGAACGCCCCCACGCCGGCTGAGGATCGCAACCGCCCATCCGCCCCTCCAGCCTGTGCAGCCGCCCCCAAAACCTCCCGTGAATCGGGAAATGTCAAGGCAGCAGCGCTTGGGGAGCCGAGCAGCCTCGCCAGTTCCAAGTCTCTGGTTCGAGACCCCTCGCTTCGCCTCTTTGGGGAACTCACCTGGAGTCAGGTTTAGATGGCAGCCTCCACCCAGGGGACCGGGAAGCGGCCCCGGGAAGCGCCGCCGCATCCTGTGAATAACGAGCGCAGCGCAGCGGAGCAGCTCCCCCTGGACTGGCCGCTCCCCGATTCCTCCCGCTCTGTCCGGGAACCGTCCCTCCGTTCTTTCCTCTCCCTCCCCTGCCTGCAGCCGCCGCGCTCCCTCCTCCTGCTGGCGGCTCAGGGCTGTGCTTCCGCCTCCCTCCTGCGGGCGCACGAGCTGCCCGCGCTGCTAATGAGCAGGCTCCAGGCTCCGCCCGGCCAGGGGTGCGCACACGCCCCACGCCAGAGACGAGCTCCCGGGAGCGGAGCTATGGATACGCCTGGTGCGGCCGCTGGAGAAATGAACTGGAGGAGGCATCCAGCATCTCACACTTTCTGGCCACTCAGCTTAACTAAGCCATAACCCCAGACTTCTTCCTAAATCTCCAGTAATTTACAGGTGCTGAAAAGTCAATGAGGGGTTTGAGCACAATCTGTGTTAACAGTATTGCCAGTATAGAGATGCTAATCTGGCTAGATTCTAGGGATGAAATGTTCAAGGGACGGTATATGATTCTTTCTGGTGGTTATTTTGACATATTTTGGCTATACTTACAGATCTGTAAAATAAACCAGCAATCTTCTAATCATGACAACACAGATTCCTAATTGAAGGCAGCTGATACTTATTAAATACCAGGCTCTGTTTAATAGGCTCTTCTTTCCCAGCTGATCTTTACTACAATTCTGTGAGCACTACTAGCACCCCTATTCTATATTTTAAGAATTTGGGTTTAACTTTTAAAACAAGACGGTCTTAAAACAAGACTAAGGATCATGTCCAACCTTGCAGAGATTCTAAGTTTCTGAGCCTAAATAATAACTGATATCTGCAGCTCCCACAACCCATACCCTGTGTATAATGTGTTGCAGCATCTTGGATGGTACTGTGTAACTGAACCAACAAAGATAATAGGACCATCAGCAAATACACACCACGAGACTAATGAATACCTAGAATCCTAGTGAGACTTGTAAATAGTCAAGCACCCTAAGTAACAATAGTTCAAGTGCATGCTAAACATGGTGATTACTTATAAAAGAACAGCAACCAGTATGAGTGAAGACAGGCAAATAATGTTCAAAATGTTCAGAATCAATGTCCAGCCACTTATGAGTTGAATTCCCCACTCTAAAAAGGAGGCCAGATGTGATGTATTCTAAGAAGTCTACAATGGGCGTGGTCTTTTCGCAACCAAAAAGGGCTTTTTAAACACTTATATCCCATTAAGAATATGCAATAGCTAATTAATATTAAATCTGAAAATCAGTGATAATTTATTTCAACTAACCTTACATGAAAAAATCATTACTCATTCAAGCTTTTAGAATTAGATTAAATAGCATTGAGTATCAAATTTACTTCAACCCATAGAAATAATAGACAGTTAATTAATAAAGTAAGTAATTTAATTAACTTTACTTTTGTGTCATGATGTATTTTTCCTTAGGAAAAGGATAAGACATTTTTTCCATGGTATAAAACACTAGAATATGACTTTTATATTTTTCTTCATGAAGATTAAAGAATTAATAAAATAAGTACAGACATATTGTCAACAAATCTATCCAGATCATTCATTCTCCACTCAAGAAATTATGCTAGGCAAGCTTTATTTCTCCATATGTACAAGGCAATTCAGAGGTCAAAAATTTGAAAACACTTCAATGAACATCAACCATTAATTAACTAAGAGTAGATTTTATTTATAAACAACTTTAAAAGACTATAAAAAAGGTATAACAAACTTCTACTTTATCAGTACTGCTACTCCTGTTGAACACAAAGATATATAATTATAGTTTTCTCCCTATTTAAAATATTTATTGATTCTGGCATAATAATGTCATACTCATCCCTCAATAATCAGTGTACATGGAACCAGAAATCTTTTCTTTCACCTAGTCAATTGAAGTATTTCTGTGTTTTGCATGTTAACACTCTATTTATTCTGTGTTTCTAGTGCTTATCCTCAAAATTTTTATAGTTCCGTTCACATATGAATTCTACCAATCAGCACTATATATAAATAATGCAACGTATAAAATGTGTTAAATAAATGGATGTAAGATTTATGCTAAATTTTTCACATAGTAAGTACTTCAAAACCCTTATTATTTTTCCTTAAGCTTTTATGTGCATATATTTTATCTCTCCAATTAAAGAATAAACTTCTAAATAAGAAGAGTTTTGTCTATAAATTTTACGCATTTTAATACATTATTAATCTAAAACCTTGGACTAGAGTTTGGAATTCTTTTATGTATTCATTTATTGATTCAAAAAATAGGTGTCCATGCCATTTTTTCTAAACCTTGTGCAAGATGTAGGGTATACAATGATGTCCAGACTTTAGAGTCCTTGACCTCATGGCGTTTAAAGTGCAGTAATGTACAGTAATTTTAAAATCTATTTATTATTATTTAAAACAATAAATGAATACATTCTTGTCGAAAATAACTGAAAAGTCTGTCTGAATTCCCTGGCCAAGGCCAAAACATGAAAGCAAAAGAGCTGCCTGAAAACAGTGCAAGCCACTCTCCAGAGGGTTTCTCTGTTGAAACAGCACATCGCATTATGGAAATAATGAGAAAAATTAGTAACTGTGCAAACGACAACACATATGCATCTTTGTGGTTTCTGACCTTTTAGCATCGTCGAAGCAAGACCACAAACCTTTCAACACCAGGCGTGGTATTAATCTTGCACAGAATATAATGTTTTCACATATTTTATTCTGATTTCCTACAAAGTAATTTCAATTTCTAGCTAAAGCTAATGGATTTTTCTAGTGAAAACATTGTGTACAGAATGACTTTCCAGTGAGATCCGCGTACCATGCGCCATTTTCATGTTCGTGCTCATTTCTCTGAAGTCTGTTTGCCTTTAATTCACCATAATAAAATTCCTTGTGTACTTTTATTGGCAACCATTGCATAGTGACACTTGCATCCAAATGTAATTCCATTTGAGCTTGGCAGTGTTTGCTTTTTTATCAGAAGAGGAAAGTTAGAGGGAACAAGGGGCAAAGATGTGTGTAAGAATATCTGAGGGACCATCACAGCATCATCACAAATTCAAGATTTTTTTGAAACATTAGACAAGGGACTGACAGCCATGCCCTGGGATGGCTGAAACACTTCACAACCTGCTCATGTTTATGACCAAAATCATCACCTAAAATGAATTCAATGTGTCAATATCATAATATTGTTTGTGTATAAGTAATCATGAAGCAGTTAGGGAAGGGAGTATAATCTAGTAAGAAATTGGAACAAAAAGTGTTAGACAAAATTCAAGAAGATTTAAAAGAAGAAAATTAACCTGTCTGATCTGAACAGAATTGGAAAAGCACATCAATCATAGCTCTATACATTGACCATAGACTTAAAGCATAACATAAAAATAAAGAAGGCAGATAACTCAGGAAAACATTTCTATTAAATCTACTCCGTAAAGTTTTCCCATACTTTTATTTTACTAACAGGAGCATACATTTAAATCTGACAAAATCATATATATTTTGTTGATTCAATTTGTAGCAGATAGAGGAGCATGTCCCAGTGCTATGACAGTGAGTTGTCACTATAACATACCACTGCTTTACATCTTACCCACAGGCTAAAATGTTTACCCCTAGAGTCGTGACTTTGTATATGACAGGAGATTGCTACTAAAAGTAAATATATTTGGCTGAAGGGTAGATACAACTTTAGGCCATTGTATCATTCACTAAAATTTAGCTGGCATTTACATATTTACCTGCTTAGTTCATATGACAAATATGTTTGAGAGACTGCCATATACAAAAAAAAAAAGATGGAACCATCTTAAAAATTTAGAGATTACTTAAAGAAATGGAACTGAAGGGTTAACTGTGATGGCAAGAATGAAGAGAGCAAAACCAGAGGGTACTTCAAGGAGAACAGGCATGAGAGAGGCATTATAATTTGGAGGGTGCTATGATTTGAACCTATGTGCCCATCCAAAGTTTGTATGTTGAAACTAAAATCCCAGGACAATGACATCAAGAGATGGGGCTTTTGGTTAAGTGATTAAGTGAAGAAGGATCCACCCTCATGAATGAGATAAACGTCCTCGTAAAAGATGCTTTAGAGGAATGCCGGGCTCCTCAGTCTCTTCTGCCATGTCGTCACATTGTCCGTTTTTGCCCACTTTTGTCACGTGAAGACGAAGCAAGAAGGTGCCACCTCGGGACCAACTGCCAAATCTCCACTGCCTTGATTTCGGACTTCTCAGCCCCAGAACTGTGAGAAATACATTTCTGTTTTTTATGAATTACTCAATCTGTGGCATTTTGTTATAGCAGCATACAGACAAAAACAGGGTAAACAGCCTGGTGAGAGTGGATATTTTAGAAACTTGAGATGATTCAATGTCGCTGATTCTCCATTTTCTCATATGTAAAATGAAGGAAATAATGCTGATTACTTCATAGTTCATTGTACAAATTAAATTAACTATGTAAATAAAGCAAGCAATATAGTTCCTTTTATCTGGTATACATTGTTTAAGTGTTGTTGTCATTACATGAGGAAAACAAGAACTTCCCCAAACAGAAGGATGTGGGAACCAAAACTAAGATATAAGAAAGGACCAAAGTTCACTGTGACAATCTGGTCAAGCGCTGGTTAGGGAAGATAGCATAATGTTACGCATAGATATTATTTGAGGATAATTTTCCTCCACCCCGAACTCCTCTAGCACTTTCCCTACGTCTTTCATTGCACTTCTTCATTTGTCTCTTTAATTACGGTTATTTATATAAATCTTTTAGCTTCCTACAAAAATAAGCTTGTAGTGGGACAGATTCTTGAGGATCTATGTCAAAGCAATTTTTCTATTTCCTACAGCAAGTAACCCAGTAGTAATCACACAGAATTTGTTAAAAGAATAAACATAGGAAGATTAATTTCCATTTTTTTCTTTGCTAATTTTTAATCAGAATTATACCATTGTTAGGGAGGGAGAAATTATAAATTGAGGACATGAGTATTAACATTTAAATCTGTTATTCTGCTTTATTTTAGAGCTTGCCATGTTTTGTGATTAAAAAAAGAAACAGGACATTCTATATAGCTGTTGCAAAACGTGTGGTCTGTTGGTGAACTAGCAGCACCAGCATTACCAAGATTTCCTTAGTTTGCAGGGCTACTGAGTCAGAATTCGCATTTTGACAAAACTCCAGGTGATTCATGCTCTGCATTTAAGTTGGAGAAGCACTGTTCTATAGTTCTCCTTATGTCCTAAATGCATTGTCAGTGAAAGAAAATACTATACGTATGATAATAATAACGGTAATATTAACAAAAATGTAACTATTAGTAATTTTCTATGCTCTCCCAGATACTAAGTCCTTTATTTAATACTTGTGATATTTCTGCGAAGTTGCAATTGATATCACCTACTAAACTGATACTCAGAAATCTGAGGTAATTCTCCAAGGTCACAAAGCTAGTGAATCACAAACCAGATTTTTAAACTCTTGCTGCTTCATTCCAAAGACTAAACCGTTTCTAACTCACGGTTAATACATTTGCTTCTGCCTTCCATTTCCTAAATATGGTTTCCTTTCTATTTCATTAGCTTTACTTATACATGACTGATTTTTAACCCTCTCTAACATTTGCAGAATATGGTGTACTATGGTTAATAAGGACAATACCAAGTAATATCATGTTGAGAAAGCGTGCAGAAGTAGCATCAAAAAACAGACTTTTTCCAAAATGTTTACTAAAAACTTTCAATAAAAACAAGATTTTCTACTTAGAATTTCTACCTTGCATAACTCAAATGGAGCATGACTATTAAAATGACAAATAGATTCCGTAGTTGCCTAAGAGCTAAGAATAAGAATTGCTATATAAAAAAGCATAAATATGCCATATGAATGACATGTATAAGAATCATGGGAGTGCTATTTGGTATTTAGTATTTAGTTCCATTCTGCAGCATGATCAAAAAGAAGCATCTGTATAGTTCACTGTGCATTATAGCACAATAAATCACCTCATTAGGCTCAGATATATGTAAAGATTTACAGTCTGGGAAAGTCCACTAGATATTCTTAATCACTTCTTAGACTGTACTGTCCCCCATATTTCTCTTTTTCTATAGAAAGGTTGCACATGGAAAGGCTTTATTTGAAATCCAGCAATGAATGGAATGTCTGTGAAGCAAGAAATAGATGGAAATTGACATTTTAAAAGAAAGTTTGGCTTCTGAAGAGATACAGCTGTGACCTTGGTCTTTTTGTTGGAGAGAAGTATTCCCTAGCCTTACTGTACTATTTTTCCCAAAGCACCCTCTCTATTGTTCTCCCTTCATCTCTGGATCGTATCATATTGCCCCTCCCTCATTCTATCTGGTGAGTTCTGAGAAAAATGCTTAAATTCTGCAGAGAAGATTGAGAACAATGCTAAATATTCCTCAGAGAAGCAAAATATTATGTTAACAGTTTATATTTTCACATGAAATTGTCTATCTCTTCTCTCTGTCTCATGTGTGTATGTGTGTATGTGTGTATGTGTATATATATATATAATATACAGTAGATATGTATATATAGAGTATAATATTCAGTATATATGTATATATAGTATAATATACCGTATATATGTATATATATACAGTGTGTGTGTGTGTATATATATATACATATATATATGTATATATATACTACCATTTACCTCCCAGGCTATACGTCCTGACATCTTAAAAGTAGAAAGCCCTCACAGGCCGCGGTTGCTCATGACTGTAATCCCAGCACTTTGAGAGGCCGAGGCGTGCAGATCACCTGAGGTCGGGAGTTCAAGACCAGCCTGACCAACATGGTGAAACCCCATCTCTACTAAAAATACAAAAAATTAGCTGGGCGTTGTGTTGCGCACCTGTAATCCCAGCTACTCAGGAGGTGGAGGCAGGAGAATCACATGAACCCGGGAGTCGGAGGTTGTGTGAGCCGAGACCATGACATTGCACTGCAGCCTGGGCAATGAGAGCAAAACTCCATCAGAAAAAGAAAGGTGGATAGGCCTTAAAAGACTTTTGAAAATGAGATTTGTCAAATATTTATTAGAGATGAAGAAAATAAGTGCGGACCCACACGTAACTTGTCTGAGGTCACAGAAGTAGGGACCCACACGTAACTTGTCTGAGGTCACAGAGGTAGTCATGCTGCAGCAGCCTTATTGGTTTTCCTCTATGACATGCATTATTATTGTTTTTGATCATTTCAAGAGGTTTCTAGTCGATAGTGGGACAAAATTTCTAATTTGGGAACCTAATTTTCTCTGCAAATCTTCTTTACATCTCTAGCTTATTAATACACCTCAGAAGTGTTACAGGAATTAATTCGCAGGATTTTGAAGAATATTTTGAGGTATGCTGGGAAAAATCATGTCAAGTATCAATGATTAGAAACTAAACAATCAATATTAGATATTGTAAAATTATATTTAATCTTCCATATGGCATAAATAAGTTATTTTAATGTACAGTCGTTGTACTTTGTAAACTTGCATATAAAATATTTGAAAAAATAACTTTCAATATGTAAAATGTAAATATACAAAGGAAAGCATCGGAAAAAATAGATAAAAATAATCAGGCTAAGAAAACACTACAGTGTCACCCTCAGAAGACTATAGAAGGATTCTCACCCTCGAGAAACAGAGGAACTTGAACATGGAAATGACCCTCTGCTGGCCATACTGATTATGGTACATAATTTTAAAAGGTTTTAGAGAGAAGGGAAATGTTTTATTATGCATTCAGCACAGTGTTATGGTGATGTTTCTTAACTATCAGCTATTTTTAAAATTCCTATAATCTTTCTATAGATGACAAAGTTACATAAATATGAAGGATAAGAAGGGCCCCTGCAAACCTGATAATACAATTCTCTTTTCAATGATAACGTATATCTAAGCGCGCATCTCCTAATCATATTGATGTGCATTAAGTGTTCTTTTACCCACACCTGTCAAAGTGGCTAAAGTAATCCTTCATGAGGAGATAATTTTTTTCTTTAGGTGATTTTTTCCGCATAATACCCTAACATTTCCAATTCCATCTTTCTCGAAAAAGTTTACATGATATACATATACAATTACTAAAATTTTGGCGGCATAAATAATTTAAATGGACTTTACTTCAAAGATAATATTTACTTTTAAAGTTGTAAACCTTTGAATCATCAATTAATTAGAATTAACTTTTTCTTTATAAATAAAGTTTTTTGTCCCTGCATATTTATGATTTGGAAATTTTCACCTGGAAAATTTCATTTTCAGTTGGATGCCTTGTCTTTAGTATAAAATTCAGTATTTCAATTTCAATATAATTTTTTGATTGATTTTAATGCAGAGAACAGAAAGGAATATCTTCAAATATAAACTACACAGAATCATTCTGTGAAACTTCTTTCTGATCTGTGCATTCAGCTAACAGAGTTAAACCGTACATTTGATTGAGCAGTTCTGAACACTCTTTCTGTAGAAAATGCAACTGGACATTTGGAGCGCTAAGAGGGTAGTAGTGGAAAAAGGAATATATTCAAATATAAAGTACACAGAAGCATTCTGTGAAATTTCTTTCTGTTCTCTGCAACTTCTTTCTGTTCTCTGCATTCAACTAACAGAGTTGAGCCTTACTTTTCAAGGAGCAGTTCTGAAACACTCTTTGTGTAGAAACTGAAATTGGACATTCGGAGAGCTAAGAGGATAATAGTCGAAAAAGGAATATCTTCAGCTAAATACTACACAGAAGCATTCTGTGAAACTTATTTCTGATATGTGAATTCAACAAACAGAGTAAAACCATACTTTTGATTGAGCCGTTATGAACACTCTTTCTGAAGAAAATGCAAGTGGACATTCGGAGCACTAAGAAGGTAATACTGGAAAAAGGAATATATTCAAATATAAACTACACAGAAGAATTC
Organism: Symphalangus syndactylus; assembly: GCF_028878055.3. Taxonomy (NCBI): domain Eukaryota; kingdom Metazoa; phylum Chordata; class Mammalia; order Primates; family Hylobatidae; genus Symphalangus; species Symphalangus syndactylus. Next base: position 3,054,941 of record NC_072433.2, read on the forward strand.
TGTGAAACTTCTTTCTGTTCTGTGCATTCAACTAACAGAGTTGAACCTTACTTTTGATTGAGCCGTCCTGAAACACTCATTCTGTAGAAACTGCAATTGGACATTCTGAGCGCTAAGTGGCCTATATTGGGAAAAAGAATATCTCCAAATAAAAACTACTCAGAAGAATTCTGTGAAACTTATTTCTGATCTGTGCATTCAGCTAACAGAGTTAAACCACACTTTTGATTGAGCAGTTATTAAACACTGTTTCTGTAGGAAATGCAAGTGGACATTAGGAGCGCTAAGATTGTAATAGTGGAAAAAGGAATATCCCCAAATAAAAACTACACAGAAGCATTCTCTGAAACTCCTTTCTGTTCTCTGCATTAAACTAACAGAGTTGAGCCTTACTTTTGAAGGTGCTGTTCTGAAACACTCTTTGTGTAGAAACTGCCAGTGGATATGCGGAACGCTAAGAGGGTAATAGTCGAAAAAGGAATATCTTCAACTAAATACTAAACAGAAGCATTCTGTGAAACTTCTTTCTGTTCTGTGCATTCAACTAAAAGAGTTGAACCTTACTTTTGATTGAGCCGTTCTGAAACACTCTTTCTGTAGAAAAGGCAAGTGGTGATTCGGAGCGCTAAGAGGGTAATAGTGGAAAAGGAGTATCTTCAAATATAAACTACACAGAAGCATTCTGTAAAACTTCTTTCTGTTCCTTGCATTCAACTAACAATATTGAACCTTACTTTTGATTGACCACTTCTGAAACTCTCTTTCAGTAGATACTGCAATTGGAAATTCTGAGCGCTAAGAGTCCTATATTGGAAAAAGGAATATGTTCAAATAAAAACTACACAGAAGAATTCTGTGAAACTTCTTTCTGATCTGTGCATTCAACTAACAGAGTTAAACCATACTTTTGATTGAGCAGTTCTGAACACTCTTTCTGTAGAAAATGCAAGTGGACATTGGGAGCTCTAAGAGGGTAATAGTGGAAAAAGTAATATCGTCAAATAAGAACTACAGACAGGCATTCTGTGAAACTACTTTCTGTTCTGTGCATTCAAATAACAGAGTTGAACATTACTTATGATAGAGCCATTCTGAAACACTCTTTCTGTAGAAAATTCAATTGGACAATCTGAGCGATAAGAGGCCTATATTGGGAAAAAGAATATCTTCAAATAAAAACTACACAGAAGCATTCTGTGAAACTTTTTCTGATCTGTGCATTCAGCTAACAGGGTTAAATCATACATTTGATTGATCAGTTCTGAACACTCTTTCTGTAGAAAATGCAACTGGACATTTGGAGCACTAAGAGGGTAGTAGTGCAAAAAGGAATATATTCCAATATAAACTACACAGAAGCATTCTGTGAAACTTCTTTCTGTTCTGTGCATTCAACTAACATAGTTGAACCTTACTTTTGATTGAGCCTTTCTGAAACACTCTTTCTGTAGAAACTGCAATTGGACATTCTGAGCACTAAGAGGCCTATATTGGTAAAAAGAATATCTTCATATAAACACTACACAGCAGCATTCTGTGAAACTTCTTTCTGATCTGTGCATTCAGCTAACAGAGTTAAACCATACTTTTGATTGAGCAGTTCTGAAACACTCTTTCTGTAGAAAATGCAACTGGACATTCAGAGCGCTAAGTGGGTAATAGTGGAAAATGGAATATCTTCAAATATAAACTACACAGAAGAATTCTGTGAAACTTATTTCTGATCTGTGCATTCACCTAACAGAGTTAAACCATACTTTTGACAGAGCAGTTCTGAACACACTTTCTGTAGAAAATGCAAGTGGACATTCTGAGCTCTAAGAGGGTAACAGTGGAAAAAGGAATATTTTCAAATATAAACTACACAGAAGCAATCTGTGAAACTACATTCTGTTCTGTGCATTCAACTAACAGAGTTGAACCTTAATTTTGATTGAGCAGTTCTGTAACACTCTGTAGAAACTGTAATTGGATTTCTGAACGCTAAGAGGCCTATATTGAGAAAAATAATATCTTCAAATAAAAACTACAGAGATGCATTCTCTGAAACTTCTTTCTGTTCTGTGCATTCAGCTAACTGAATTAAACGATACATTTGATTTAGCAGTTCTGAAACACTCTTTCTGTAGAAAATGCAAGTGGACATTCGGTGTGCTAAGTTGGTAATTGTGGAAAAAGGAATATCTTCAAATAAAAACTACACAGATGCATTCTGTGAAACTTCTTTCTTATCTGTGCATTCAGCTAACAGAGTTAAACGATACTTTTGATTTAGCAGTTCTGAAACACTCTTTCTGTAGAAAATGCAAGTGGTCATTCGGTGCGCTAAGATGGTAATTGTGGAAAAAGGAATATCTTCAAATAAAAACTACAAAGAGGCATTCTCTGAAACTTGTTTCTGTTCTCTGCTTTCAACTAACAGGGTTGAGCCTTATTTTTGAAGGAGCAGTCCTGAAACACTCTTTCTGTAGAAACTGCAAGTGGACATTCGGAGCGCTAAGAGGGTAATAGTGGAAAAAGGAATATCTTCAAATAAATACTACACAGAAGCATTCTGTGAAACTACTCTCCGTTCTGTGCATTCAACTAAATGAGTTGAACCCTACTTTTGATTGAGCCATTCTGAAACACTCTTTCTGTAGAAACTGCAATTGGATATTCGGAGCGCTAAGAGGCCTATATTGGAAAAAGGACTATCTTCAAATAAAAACTACACAGAAGCATTCCGTGAAACTTCGTACTGATCTGTGCATTCAGCTAACAGAATTAAACCATACTTATGATTGAGCAGTTCGGAAAAACTCATTCTGTAGAAAATGCAAGTGGACATTCGGAGCGCTTAGAAGGTAATAGTGGAAAAAGGAACATCTTCAAATATAAACTACACAGAAGCATTCTATGAAACTTCTTTCTGTTCCGTTCACTCAACTAACAGAGTTGAACCTTACATTTGATTAAGCAGTTCAGAAACACTCTTTCTGTAGATACTGCAATTGGACATTCTGAGCGCTAAGACTCCTATATTGGAGAAAGGAATATCTTCAAATAAAAAGTACACAGAAGCATTCTGTGAAAATTCTTTCTGATCTGTGCATTCAAATAACAGAGTAAAACCATACTTTTGATTGAGCCGTTCAGAACACTCTTTCTGTAGAAAATGCAAGTGGACATTCGGAGCACTAAGAGGGTAATACTGGAAAAAGGAATATATTCAAATATAAACTACACAGAAGCATTCTGTGAAACTTCTTGCTGTTCTGTGCATTCAAGTAACAGAGTTGAAACTTACTTTTGATTGAACCTTTCTGAAACTCTATTTCTGTAGAAAATGCAAGTGGACATTCGGAGCGCTAAGATGGTAATAGTGGAAAAAGGAATACATTCAAATATAAACTACACAGAAGCATTCTGTGAAACTTCTTTCTGTTCTGTGCATTCAACTAACAGAGTTGAACCTTACTTTTGATTGAGCCTTCTGAAACACTCATTTTGTAGAAACGGCAATTGGACATTCTGAGCGCTAAGTGGCCTATATTGGGAAAAAGAATATCTCCAAATAAAAACTACTCAGAAGCATTCTGTGAAACTTATTTCTGATCTGTGCATTCAGCTAACAGAGTTAAACCATACTTTTGATTGAGAAGTTATGAGACACTCTTTCTGTAGAAAACGCAACTGGACATTCGGAGCGCTAAAATTGTATTAGTGGAAAAAGGAATATCCCCAAATTAAAACTACACAGAAGCATTCTCTGAAACTCCTTTCTGTTCTCTGCATTCAACTAACAGATTTGAGCCTTACTTTGAAGGAGCTGTTCTGAAACACTCTTTGTGTAGAAACTGCCAGTGGACATTCGGAACGCTAAGAGGGTAATAGTCGAAAAAGGAATATCTATAACTAAATACTACACAGAAGCATTCTGTCAAACTTATTTCTGTTCTGTGCATTCAACTAAACGAGTTCAACCTTACTTTTGATTGAGCCGTTCTGAAACACTCTTTCTGTAGAAAATGCAAGTGGTGATTCGGAGCGCTAAGAGGGTAATAGTGGAAAAAGGAATATCTTCAAATATAAACTACACAGAAGCATTCTCTGAAACTTCTTTCTGTTCCGTGCATTCAACTAACAGTATTGAACCTTACTTTTGATTGAGCAGTTCTGAAACTCTCTTTCTGTAGATACTGCAATTGGACATTCTGAGCGCTAAGAGACCTATATTGGAAAAAGGAATATCTTCAAATAAAAACTACACAGAAGAATTCTGTGAAACTTCTTTCTGATCTGTGCATTCAACTAACAGAGTTAAACCATACTTTTGATGGAGCAGTTCTGAACACACTTTCTGTAGAAAATGCAAGTGGACATTCCGAGCTCTAAGAGGGTAATAGTGGAAAAAGTAATATCGTCAAATATGAACTACAGAGAAGCATTCTGTGAAACTACTTTCTGTTCTGTGCATTGAAATAGCAGAGTTGAACCTTACTATTGAAAGAGCCATTCTGAAACACTCTTTCTGTAGAAACTGCAATTGGACAATCTGAGCACTAAGAGGCCTATATTGGGAAAAAGTATATCTTCAAATAAAAACTACACAGAAGCATTCTGTGCAACTTCTTTCTAATCTGTGCATTCAGCTAAGAGAGTTAAATCATACATTTGATTGAGCAGTTCTGAACACTCTTTCTGTAGAAAATGCAACTGGACATTTGGAGCGCTAAGAGGGTAGTAGTGGAAAAAGTAATATATTCAAATATAAACTACACAGAAGCATTCTGTGAAACTACTTTCTGTTCTGTGCATTCAACTAACAGGGTTGAACCTTACTTTTGATTGAGCCTTTCTGAAACACTCTTTCTGTAGAAACTGCAATTGGACATTCTGAGCGCTAAGAGGCCTATATTGGTAAAAAGAATATCTTCATATAAATATTACACCGCAGCATTCTGTGAAACTTCTTTCTGTTCTGTGCATTCAGCTAACAGAGTTAAACCATTCTTTTGACTGAGCAGTTCTGAAACACTCTTTCTGTAGAAAATGCAACTGGAGATTCAGAGCGCTAAGTGGGTAATAGTGGAAAATGGAATATCTTCAATTATAAACTACACTGAAGAATTCTGTGAAACTTCTTTCTGATCTGTGCATTCACCTAACAGGGTTAAACCACAGTTATGATTGAGCAGTTCTGAACACTCCTTCTGTAGAAAATGCAACTGGACTTTTGGAGCGCTAAGAGGTTACTGGTGGAAAAAGGAATACCTTCAAATAAATACTACACAGAAGCATTCTGTGAAACTTCTTTCCGTTCTGTGAATTCAACTAAAAGAGTTGAACCCTACTTTTCATTGAGGCGTTCTGAAACACTTTTTCTGTAGAAACTAAAATTGGATATTCGGAGCGCTAAGAGGCCTATATTTGGGAAGGCACTATCTTCAAATAAAAACTACAAAGAAACATTCTGTGAAACTTCGTACTGATCTGTGCATTCAGCTAACAGAGTTAAACCATACTTTTGATTGAGCAGTTCGGAAACACTCTTTCTGTAGAAAATGCAAGTGGACATTCGGAGAGCTTAGAAGGTAATAGTGGAAAAAGGAATATCTTCAAATATAAACTACACAGAATCATTCTCTGAAACTTCTTTCTGTTCTGTTCATTCAACTAAAAGAGTTGAACCTTACTTTTGATTGAGCCTTTCTGAAACACTCTCTCTGTAGAAACTGCAATTGGACATTCTGTGCGCTAAGAGGCCTATATTGCTAAAAAGAATAACTTCATATAAACACTACACAGCAGCATTCTGTGAAACTTCTTTCTGATCTGTGCATTCAGCTAACAGAGTTAAACCATACTTTTGATTGAGCAGTTCTGAAACACTCTTTCTGTAGAAAATGCAACTGGACATTCAGAGCGCTAAGTGGGTAATAGTGGAAAATGGAATATCTTCAAATATAAACTACACAGAAAAATTCTGTGAAACTTATTTCTGATCTGTGCATTCACCTAAAGAGTTAAAACATACTTTTGATAGAGCAGTTCTGAACACACTTTCTGTAGAAAATGCAAGTGGACATTCTGAGCTCTAAGAGGGTAACAGTGGAAAAAGGAATATCTTCAAATACAAACTACACAGAAGCAATCTGTGAAACTAAATTCTGTTCTGTGCATTCAACTAAGAGATTTTTACCTTAGTTTTGATTGAGACGTTCGGAAACACTCTTTCTGTAGAAATTGCAAGCGGAGATTTGGAGCGCTAAGAGGGTAATAGTGGAAAAAGGAATGTCTTCAAATATAAACTACACTGAATCATTCTGTGAAACTTCTTTCTGATCTGTGCATTCAGCTAACAGAGTTAAACCATACTTTTGATTGAGCAGATCTGAACACTCTTTCTGTAGAAAATGCAACTGGACATTTGGAGCGCTAAGAGTGTAGTAGTGGAAAAAGGAATATATTCAAATATAAACTACACAGAAGCATTCTGTGAAACTTTTTCTGATCTGAGCATTCAGCTAACAGAGTTAAACCATACTTTTGATTGAGCAGTTTTGAAACACTCTGTCTGTAGAAAATGCAACTGGACATTCGTAGCGCTAAGTGGGTAATAGTGGAAAAAAGAATATGTTCAAATATAAACTACACAGAAGCATTGTATGAAACTCCTTTGTGTTCTGTGCATTCAAATAACAGAGTTGAACCTTACTTTTGATTGAGCCGTTCTGAAACACTTTTTCTGTAGAAACTGCAATTGGACATTCTGAGTGCTAAGAGGCCTATATTGGGAAAAATAATATCTTCAAATAAAAACTACACAGAAGCATTTTGTGAAACTTATTTCTGATATGTGCATTCAGCTAACAGATTTAAACCATACTTTTGAATGCGCAGTTCCGAACACTCTTTCTGTAGAAAATGCAAGTGGACATTCGGAGCGCTAAGAGGGTAATAGTGGAAAAAGGAATATATTCAAATATAAACTACACAGTAGCATTCTGTGAAACTTCTTTCTGTTCTGTGCATTCAGCTAACAGAGTTGAACCTTACTTTTGATTGAGCCGTTCTGAAACACTCTTTCTGTAGAAACTGCAATTGGACATTCTAAGCGCTAAGAGGCCTATATTGGGAAAAAGAATATCTTCAAATAAAAACTACACAGATGCATTCTGTGAAACTTATTTCTGATCTGTAAATTCAGTTAACAGAGCTAAACCATATTTTTGATTGAGCAGTTATGAAACACTCTTTTTGTAGAAAATGCAAGTGGACATTCGGAGCGCTAAGATTGTAATAGAGGAAAAAGGAATATCTCCAATTAAAAACTACACAGAAGCATTCTCTGAAACCCCTTTCTGTTCTCCGCATTCAATTAACAGAGTTGAGCCTTACTTTTGAATGAGCAGTTCTGAAACACTCTTTGTGTAGAAACTGCCAGTGGATATTCGGAGCGCTAAGTGGGTAATAGTCCAAAAAGGAGTATCTTCAACTAAATACTACACAGAAGCATTCTGTGAAACTTCTTTCTGTTCTGTGCATTCAACTAAGAAAGTTGAACCTTACATTTGATTGAGCCGTTCTGAAACACTCTTGCTGTAGAAACTGCAATTGGACATTCTGAGCGCTAAGAGGCCTATATTGGGAAAATAATATCTTCAAATAAAAACTACACAGAAGCATTGTTTGAAACTTATGTCTGATATATGCATTCAGCTAACAGAGTTAAACCATACTTTTGATTGCGCAGTTCAGAACACTCTTTCTGTAGAAAGTACAAGTGGACATTCGGAGCGCTAAGAGGGTAATAGTGGAAAAAGGAATATATTCAAATATAAACTACACAGAAGCATTCTGTGAAACTTCTTTATGTTCTGTTCATTCAACTAAAAGAGTTGAACATTAGTTTTGATTGAGCCGTTCTGAAACACTCTTTCTGTAGAAAATGCAAGTGGAGATTCGGAGCGCTAAGAGGGTAATAGTGGAAAAAGGAATGTCTTCAAATATAAACTACACAGAATCATTCTGTGAAACTTCTTTCTGATCTGTGCATTCAGCTAACAGTGTTAAACCATACTTTTGATTGAGCAGATCTGAACACTCTTTCTGTAGAAAATGCAACTGGACATTTGGAGCGCTAAGAGGGTAGTAGTGGAAAAAGGAATATATTCATATATAAACTACACAGAAGCATTCTGTGAAACTTCTTTCTGATCTGAGCATTCAGCTAACAGAGTTAAACCATACTTTTGATTGAGCAGTTTTGAAACACTCTGTCTGTAGGAAATGCAACTGGACATTCGTAGCGCTAAGTGGGTCATAGTGGAAAAAAGAATATGTTCAAATATAAACTACACAGAAGCATTGTATGAAACTTCTTTCTGTTCTGTGCATTCAACTAACAGAGTTGAACCTTACTTTTGATTGAGTCGTTCTGAAACACTCTTTCTGTAGAAACTGCAATTGGACATTCTGAGCGCTAAGAGGCCTACATTGGGAAAAAGAATATCTTCAAATAAAAACTACACAGATGCATTCTGTGAAACTTATTTCCGATCTGTAAATTCAGTTAACAGAGCTAAACCATATTTTTGATTGAGCAGTTATGAAACACTCTTTTTGTAGAAAATGCAAGTGGACATTCGGAGCGCTAAGATTGTAATAGAGGATAAAGGAATATCTCCAATTAAAAACTACACAGAAGCATTCTCTGAAACCACTTTCTGTTCTCCGCATTCAACTAACAGAGCTGAGCCCTACATTTGAAGGAGCAGTTCTGAAACACTCTTTGTGTAGAAACTGCCAGTGGATATTTGGAGCGCGAAGTGGGTAATAGTCCAAAAAGGAGTATCTTCAACTAAATACTACACAGAAGCATTCTGTGAAACTACTTTCTGTTCTGTGCATTCAACTAAGAGAGTTGAACCTTACATTTGATTGAGCCGTTCTGAAACACTCTTTCTGTAGAAACTGCAATTGGACATTCTGAGCGCTAAGAGGCTTATATTGGGAAAAATAATATCTTCAAATAAAAACTACACAGAAGCATTGTTTGAAACTTATTTCTGATATGTGCATTCAGCTAACGGAGTTAAACCATACTTTTGATTGCGCAGTTCAGAACACTCTTTCTGTAGAAAATGCAAGTGGACATTCAGAGCGCTAAGAGGGTAATAGTGGAAAAATGAATATATTCAAATATAAACTACACAGAAGCATTGTGTGAAACTTCTTTCTGTTCTGTGCATTCAACTACCAGGGTTGAATCTTACTTTTGATTGAGCCGTTCTGAAACACTCTTTCTGTATAAACTGCAATTGGACATTCTGAGCGCTAAGAGACCTATATTGGAAAAAGGAATATCTTCAAATAAAAACTACACAGAAGAATTCTGTGAAACTTCTTTCTGATCTGTGCATTCAACTAACAGAGTTAAACCATACTTTTGATGGAGCAGTTCTGAACACACTTTCTGTAGAAAATGCAAGTGGACATTCCGAGCTCTAAGAGGGTAATAGTGGAAAAAGTAATACCGTCAAATATGAACTACAGAGAAGCATTCTGTGAAACTACTTTCTGTTCTGTGCATTGAAATAGCAGAGTTGAACCTTACTTTTGAAAGAGCCATTCTGAAACACTCTTTCTGTAGAAACTGCAATTGGACAATCTGAGCACTAAGAGGCCTATATTGGGAAAAATATATCTTCACATAAAAACTACACAGAAGCATTCTGGGCAACTTCTTTCTAATCTGTGCATTCAGCTAAGAGAGTTAAATCATATATTTGATTGAGCAGTTCTGAACACTCTTTCTGTAGAAAATGCAACTGGACATTTGGAGCGCCAAGAGGGTAGTAGTGGAAAAAGTAATATATTCAAATATAAACTACACAGAAGCGTTCTGTGAAACTACTTTCTGTTCTGTGCATTCAACTAACAGAGTTGAACCTTACTTTTGATTGAGCCTTTCTGAAACACTCTTTCTGTAGAAACTGCAATTGGACATTCTGAGCGCTAAGACTCCTATATTGGAGAAAGGAATATCTTCAAATAAAAAGTACACAGAAGCATTCTGTGAAAATTCTTTCTGATCTGTGCATTCAGATAAAAGGGTTAAACCATACTTTGGATTGAGCAGTTCTGAACACTCTTTCTGTAGAAAATGCAAGTGGACATTCGGAGCGCTAAGAGGGTAATACTGAAAAAGGGAATATATTCAAATATAAACTACAAAGAGGCATTCTGTGAAACTCATTTCTGTTCTCTGCATTCAACTAACAGAGTTGAGCCCTACTTTTGAAGGAGCAGTTCTGAAACCCTCTTTGTTTAGAAACTGAAATTGGACATTCGGAGAGCTAAGAGGATAATAGTCGAAAAAGGAATATCTTCAACAAAATACTACACGGAAGGATTCTGTGAAACTTATTTCTGATATGTGCATTCAAATAACAGAGTAAAACCATACTTTTGATTCTGCCGTTGAGAACACTCTTTCTGTAGAAAATGCAAGTGGACATTCGGAGCACTAAGAGGGTAATACTGGAAAAAGGAATATATTCAAATATAAACTACACAGAAGCATTCTGTGAAACTTCTTGCTGTTCTGTGCATTCAAGTAACAGAGTTGAACCTTACTTTTGATTGAGCCTTTCTGAAACACTCTTTCTGTAGAAAATGCAAGTGGAGATTCGGAGCGCTAAGAGGGTAATAGTGGAAAAAGGAATGTCTCCAAATATAAACTACACAGAATCATTCTGTGAAACTTTTTTCTGATCTGTGCATTCAGCTAACAGAGTTAAACCATACTTTTGATTGAGCAGATCTGAACACTCTTTCTGTAGAAAATGCAACTGGACATTTGGAGCGCTAAGAGAGTACTAGTGGAAAAAGGAATATATTCAAATATAAACTACACAGAAGCATTCCGTGAAACTTCTTTCTGATCTGAGCATTCAGCTAACAGAGTTAAACCATACTTTTGATTGAGCAGTTTTGAAACACTCTGTCTGTAGAAAATGCAACTGGACATTCGTAGCGCTAAGTGGGTAAGAGTGGAAAAAAGAATATGTTCAAATATAAACTACACAGAAGCATTGTATGAAACTTCTTTCTGTTCTGTGCATTCAACTAACAGAGTTGAACCTTACTTTTGATTGAGCCTTTCTGAAACACTCTTTCTGTAGAAACTGCAATTGGACATTCTGAGCGCTAAGAGGCCTCTATTGGGAAAAATAATATCTTCAAATAAAAACTACACAGAAGCATTGTGTGAAACTTATTTCTGATATGTTCATTAAGCTAACAGAGTTAAACCATACTTTTGATTGCGCAGTTCTGAACACTCTTTCTGTAGAAAATGCAAGTGGACATTCGGAGCGCTAAGAGGGTAATAGTGGAAAAAGGAATATATTCAAATATAAATAACACAGTAGCATTCTGTGAAAATTCTTTCTGTTCTGTGCATTCAACTAACAGAGTTGAACCTTACTTTTGATTGAGCCGTTCTGAAACACTCTTTCTGTAGAAACTGCAATTGGACATGCTAAGCGCTAAGGGGCCTACATTGGGAAAAAGAATATCTTCAAATAAAAACTACACAGATGCATTCTGTGAAACTTATTTCTGATCTGTAAATTCAGTTAACAGAGATAAAACATATTTTTGATTGAGCAGTTATGAAACACTCTTTTTGTAGAAAATGCAAGTGGAGATTCGGAGCGCTAAGATGGTAATAGTGGAAAAAGGAATGTCTTCAAATATAAACTACACAGAATCATTCGGTGAAACTTCTTTCTGATCTGTGCATTCAGCTAACAGAGTTAAACCATACTTTTGATTGAGAAGATCTGAACACCCTTTCTGTAGAAAATGCAACTGGACATTTGGAGCGCTAAGAGCGTAGTAGTGGAAAAAGGAATATATTCAAATATAAACTACACAGAAGCATTCTGTGAAACTTCTTTCTGATCTGAGCATTCAGCTAACAGAGTTAAACCATACTTTTGATTGAGCAGTTTTGAAACACTCTGTCTGTAGAAAATGCAACTGGACATTCGTAGCGCTAAGTGGGTAATAGTCGAGAAAAGAATATGTTCAAATATAAACTACACAGAAGCATTGTATGAAACTTCTTTCTGTTCTGTGCATTCAACTAACAGAGTTGAACCTTACTTTTGATTGAGCCTTTCTGAAACACTCTTTCTGTAGAAACTGCAATTGGACATTCTGAGCGCTAAGAGGCCTCTATTGGGAAAAATAATATCTTCAAATAAAAACTACACAGAAGCATTGTGTGAAACTTATTTCTGATATGTTCATTAAGCTAACAGAGTTAAACCATACTTTTGATTGCGCAGTTCTGAACACTCTTTCTGTAGAAAATGCAAGTGGACATTCGGAGCGCTAAGAGGGTAATAGTGGAAAAAGGAATATATTCAAATATAAACTACACAGTAGCATTCTGTGAAAATTCTTTCTGTTCTGTGCATTCAACTAACAGAGTTGAACCTTACTTTTGATTGAGCCGTTCTGAAACACTCTTTCTGTAGAAACTGCAATTGGACATGCTAAGCGCTAAGAGGCCTACATTGGGAAAAAGAATATCTTCAAATAAAAACTACACAGATGCATTCTGTGAAACTTATTTCTGATCTGTAAATTTAGTTAACATAGATAAAACATATTTTTGATTGAGCAGTTATGAAACACTCTTTTTGTAGAAAATGCAAGTGGAGATTCGGAGCGCTAAGAGGGTAATAGTGGAAAAAGGAATGTCTTCAAATATAAACTACACAGAATCATTCGGTGAAACTTCTTTCTGATCTGTGCATTCAGCTAACAGAGTTAAACCATACTTTTGATTGAGCAGATCTGAACACTCTTTCTGTAGAAAATGCAACTGGACATTTGGAGCGCTAAGAGCGTAGTAGTGGAAAAAGGAATATATTCAAATATAAACTACACAGAAGCATTCTGTGAAACTTCTTTCGGATCTGAGCATTCAGCTAACAGAGTTAAACCATACTTTTGATTGACCAGTTTTGAAACACTCTGTCTGTAGAAAATGCAACTGGACATTCGTAGCGCTAAGTGGGTAATAGTGGAAAAAGAATATGTTCAAATATAAACTACACAGAAGCATTCTGTGAAACTTCTTGCTGTTCTGTGCATTCAACTAACAGAGTTGAACCTTACTTTTGATTGAGCCGTTCTGAAACACTCTATCTGTAGAAACTGCAATTGGACATTCTGAGCGCTAAGAGGCCTATATTGGGAAAAAGAATGCCTACAAATAAAAACTACCCAGAAGAATTGTGTGAAAATTCTTTCTGTTCTGTTTGTTCAACTAAAAGGGTTGAACCTTAGTTTTGATTGAGCCGTTCTGAAACACTCTTTCTGTAGAAAATGCAAGTGGAGATTCGGAGCGCTAAGTGGGTAATAGTGGAAAAAGGAATGTCTCCAAATATAAACTACACAGAATCATTCTGTGAAAATTCTTTCTGATCTGTGCATTCAGCTAACAGAGTTAAACCATACTTTTGATTGAGCAGATCTGAACACTCTTTCTGTAGAAAATGCAACTGGACATTTGGAGCGCTAAGAGAGTACTAGTGGAAAAAGGAATATATTCAAATATAAACTACACAGAAGCATTCCGTGAAACTTCTTTCTGATCTGAGCATTCAGCTAACAGAGTTAAACCATACTTTTGATTGAGCCGTTCTGAAACACTCTTTCTGTAGAAACTGCAATTGGACATGCTAAGCGCTAAGGGGCCTACATTGGGAAAAAGAATATCTTCAAATAAAAACTACACAGATGCATTCTGTGAAACTTATTTCTGATCTGTAAATTCAGTTAACAGAGATAAAACATATTTTTGATTGAGCAGTTATGAAACACTCTTTTTGTAGAAAATGCAAGTGGAGATTCGGAGCGCTAAGATGGTAATAGTGGAAAAAGGAATGTCTTCAAATATAAACTACACAGAATCATTCGGTGAAACTTCTTTCTGATCTGTGCATTCAGCTAACAGAGTTAAACCATACTTTTGATTGAGAAGATCTGAACACCCTTTCTGTAGAAAATGCAACTGGACATTTGGAGCGCTAAGAGCGTAGTAGTGGAAAAAGGAATATATTCAAATATAAACTACACAGAAGCATTCTGTGAAACTTCTTTCTGATCTGAGCATTCAGCTAACAGAGTTAAACCATACTTTTGATTGAGCAGTTTTGAAACACTCTGTCTGTAGAAAATGCAACTGGACATTCGTAGCGCTAAGTGGGTAATAGTCGAGAAAAGAATATGTTCAAATATAAACTACACAGAAGCATTCTATGAAACTACTTTCTGTTATGTGCATTCAACTAACAGAGTTGAACCTTACTTTTGATTGAGCCTTTCTGAAACACTCTTTCTGTAGAAACTGCAGTTGGACATTCTGAGCGCTAAGAGGCCTCTATTGGGAAAAATAATATCTTCAAATAAAAACTACACAGAAGCATTGTGTGAAACTTATTTCTGATATGTTCATTAAGCTAACAGAGTTAAACCATACTTTTGATTGCGCAGTTCTGAACACTCTTTCTGTAGAAAATGCAAGTGGACATTCGGAGCGCTAAGAGGGTAATAGTGGAAAAAGGAATATATTCAAATATAAACTACACAGTAGCATTCTGTGAAAATTCTTTCTGTTCTGTGCATTCAACTAACAGAGTTGAACCTTACTTTTGATTGAGCCGTTCTGAAACACTCTTTCTGTAGAAACTGCAATTGGACATGCTAAGCGCTAAGATGCCTACATTGGGAAAAAGAATATCTTCAAATAAAAACTACACAGATGCATTCTGTGAAACTTATTTCTGATCTGTAAATTTAGTTAACATAGATAAAACATATTTTTGATTGAGCAGTTATGAAACACTCTTTTTGTAGAAAATGCAAGTGGAGATTCGGAGCGCTAAGAGGGTAATAGTGGAAAAAGGAATGTCTTCAAATATAAACTACACAGAATCATTCGGTGAAACTTCTTTCTGATCTGTGCATTCAGCTAACAGAGTTAAACCATACTTTTGATTGAGCAGATCTGAACACTCTTTCTGTAGAAAATGCAACTGGACATTTGGAGCGCTAAGAGCGTAGTAGTGGAAAAAGGAATATATTCAAATATAAACTACACAGAAGCATTCTGTGAAACTTCTTTCGGATCTGAGCATTCAGCTAACAGAGTTAAACCATACTTTTGATTGACCAGTTTTGAAACACTCTGTCTGTAGAAAATGCAACTGGACATTCGTAGCGCTAAGTGGGTAATAGTGGAAAAAGAATATGTTCAAATATAAACTACACAGAAGCATTCTGTGAAACTTCTTGCTGTTCTGTGCATTCACCTAACAGAGTTGAACCTTACTTTTGATTGAGCCGTTCTGAAACACTCTTTCTGTAGAAACTGCAATTGGACATTCTGAGCGCTAAGAGGCCTATATTGGGAAAAAGAATGCCTGCAAATAAAAACTACCCAGAAGAATTGTGTGAAACTTCTTTCTGTTCTGTTTGTTCAACTAAAAGGGTTGAACCTTAGTTTTGATTGAGCCGTTCCGAAACACTCTTTCTGTAGAAAATGCAAGTGGAGATTCGGAGCGCTAAGAGGGTAATAGTGGAAAAAGGAATGTCTCCAAATATAAACTACACAGAATCATTCTGTGAAACTTCTTTCTGATCTGTGCATTCAGCTAACAGAGTTAAACCATACTTTTGATTGAGCAGATCTGAACACTCTTTCTGTAGAAAATGCAACTGGACATTTGGAGCGCTAAGAGAGTACTAGTGGAAAAAGGAATATATTCAAATATAAACTACACAGAAGCATTCCGTGAAACTTCATTCTGATCTGAGCATTCAGCTAACAGAGTTAAACCATACTTTTGATTGAGCAGTTTTGAAACACTCTGTCTGTAGAAAATGCAACTGGACATTCGTAGCGCTAAGTGGGTAAGAGTGGAAAAAAGAATATGTTCAAATATAAACTACACAGAAGCATTGTATGAAACTTCTTTCTGTTCTGTGCATTCAACTAACAGAGTTGAACCTTACTTTTGATTGAGCCTTTCTGAAACACTCTTTCTGTAGAAACTGCAATTGGATATTCTGAGCGCTAAGAGGCCTCTATTGGGAAAAATAATATCTTCAAATAAAAACTACACAGAAGCATTGTGTGAAACTTATTTCTGATATGTTCATTAAGCTAACAGAGTTAAACCATACTTTTGATTGCGCAGTTCTGAACACTCTTTCTGTAGAAAATGCAAGTGGACATTCGGAGCGCTAAGAGGGTAATAGCGGAAAAAGGAATATATTCAAATATAAACTACACAGTAGCATTCTGTGAAAATTCTTTCTGTTCTGTGCATTCAACTAACAGAGTTGAACCTTACTTTTGAGTGAGCCGTTCTGAAACACTCTTTCTGTAGAAACTGCAATTGGACATGCTAAGCGCTAAGAGGCCTACATTGGGAAAAAGAATATCTTCAAATAAAAACTACACAGATGCATTCTGTGAAACTTATTTCTGATCTGTAAATTTAGTTAACATAGATAAAACATATTTTTGATTGAGCAGTTATGAAACACTCTTTTTGTAGAAAATGCAAGTGGAGATTCGGAGCGCTAAGAGGGTAATAGTGGAAAAAGGAATGTCTTCAAATATAAACTACACAGAATAATTCGGTGAAACTTCTTTCTGATCTGTGCATTCAGCTAACAGAGTTAAACCATACTTTTGATTGAGCAGATCTGAACACTCTTTCTGTAGAAAATGCAACTGGACATTTGGAGCGCTAAGAGCGTAGTAGTGGAAAAAGGAATATTTTCAAATATAAACTACACAGAAGCATTCTGTGAAACTTCTTTCGGATCTGAGCATTCAGCTAACAGAGTTAAACCATACTTTTGATTGAGCAGTTTTGAAACACTCTGTCTGTAGAAAATGCAACTGGACATTCGTAGTGCTAAGTGGGTAATAGTGGAAAAAGAATATGTGCAAATATAAACTACACAGAAGCATTCTGTGAAACTTCTTGCTGTTCTGTGCATTCAACTAACAGAGTTGAACCTTACTTTTGATTGAGCCGTTCTGAAACACTCTATCTGTAGAAACTGCAATTGGACATTCTGAGCGCTAAGAGGCCTATATTGGGAAAAAGAATGCCTACAAATAAAAACTACCCAGAAGAATTGTGTGAAAATTCTTTCTGTTCTGTTTGTTCAACTAAAAGGGTTGAACCTTAGTTTTGATTGAGCCGTTCTGAAACACTCTTTCTGTAGAAAATGCAAGTGGAGATTCGGAGCGCTAAGTGGGTAATAGTGGAAAAAGTAATGTCTCCAAATATAAACTACACAGAATCATTCTGTGAAAATTCTTTCTGATCTGTGCATTCAGCTAACAGAGTTAAACCATACTTTTGATTGAGCAGATCTGAACACTCTTTCTGTAGAAAATGCAACTGGACATTTGGAGCGCTAAGAGAGTACTAGTGGAAAAAGGAATATATTCAAATATAAACTACACAGAAGCATTCCGTGAAACTTCTTTCTGATCTGAGCATTCAGCTAACAGAGTTAAACCATACTTTTGATTGAGCAGTTTTGAAACACTCTGTCTGTAGAAAATGCAACTGGACATTCGTAGCGCTAAGTGGGTAAGAGTGGAAAAAAGAATATGTTCAAATATAAACTACACAGAAGCATTGTATGAAACTTCTTTCTGTTCTGTGCATTCAACTAACAGAGTTGAACCTTACTTTTGATTGAGCCTTTCTGAAACACTCTTTCTGTAGAAACTGCAATTGGATATTCTGAGCGCTAAGAGGCCTCTATTGGGAAAAATAATATCTTCAAATAAAAACTACACAGAAGCATTGTGTGAAACTTATTTCTGATATGTTCATTAAGCTAACAGAGTTAAACCATACTTTTGATTGCGCAGTTCTGAACACTCTTTCTGTAGAAAATGCAACTGGACATTCGTAGCGCTAAGAGGGTAATAGTGGAAAAAGGAATATATTCAAATATAAACTACACAGTAGCATTCTGTGAAAATTCTTTCTGTTCTGTGCATTCAACTAACAGAGTTGAACCTTACTTTTGATTGAGCCGTTCTGAAACACTCTTTCTGTAGAAACTGCAATTGGACATGCTAAGCGCTAAGAGGCCTATATTGGGAAAAAGAATATCTTCAAATAAAAACTACACAGATGCATTCTGTGAAACTTATTTCTGATCTGTAAATTCAGTTAACAGAGATAAAACATATTTTTGATTGAGCAGTTATGAAACACTCTTTTTGTAGAAAATGCAAGTGGAGATTCGGAGCGCTAAGAGGGTAATAGTGGAAAAAGGAATGTCTTCAAATATAAACTACACAGAATCATTCGGTGAAACTTCTTTCTGATCTGTGCATTCAGCTAACAGAGTTAAACCATACTTTTGATTGAGAAGATCTGAACACACTTTCTGTAGAAAATGCAACTGGACATTTGGAGCGCTAAGAGCGTAGTAGTGGAAAACGGAATATATTCAAATATAAACTACACAGAAGCATTCTGTGAAACTTCTTTCTGATCTGAGCATTCAGCTAACAGAGTTAAATCATACTTTTGATTGAGCAGTTTTGAAACACTCTGTCTGTAGAAAATGCAACTGGACATTCGTAGCGCTAAGTGGGTAATAGTGGAAAAAAGAATATATTCAAATATAAACTACACAGAAGCATTGTATGAAACTTCTTTCTGTTCTGTGCATTCAACTAACAGAGTTGAACCTTACTTTTGATTGAGCCGTTCTGAAACACTCTTTCTGTAGAAACTGCAATTGGACATTCTGAGCGCTAGGAGGCCTATATTGGGAAAAAGAATGTCTACATATAAAAACTACACAGAAGAATTGTGTGAAACTTCTTTCTGTTCTGTTTGTTCAACTAAAAGAGTTGAACCTTAGTTTTGATTGAGCCGTTCTGAAACACTCTTTCTGTAGAAAATGCAAGTGGAGATTCGGAGCGCTAAGAGGGTAATAGTGGAAAAAGGAATGTCTCCAAATATAAACTACACAGAATCATTCTGTGAAACTTCTTTCTGATCTGTGCATTCAGCTAACAGAGTTAAACCATACTTTTGATTGAGCAGATCTGAACACTCTTTCTGTAGAAAATGCAACTGGACATTTGGAGCGCTAAGAGAGTAGTAGTGGAAAAAGGAATATATTCAAATATAAACTACACAGAAGCATTCTGTGAAACTTCTTTCTGATCTGAGCATTCAGCTAACAGAGTTAAACCATACTTTTGATTGAGCAGTTTTGAAACACTCTGTCTGTAGAAAATGCAACTGGACATTCGTAGCGCTAAGTGGGTAATAGTCGAGAAAAGAATATGTTCAAATATAAACTACACAGAAGCATTGTATGAAACTTCTTTCTGTTCTGTGCATTCAACTAACAGAGTTGAACCTTACTTTTGATTGAGCCTTTCTGAAACACTCTTTCTGTAGAAACTGCAATTGGACATTCTGAGCGCTAAGAGGCCTCTATTGGGAAAAATAATATCTTCAAATAAAAACTACACAGAAGCATTGTGTGAAACTTATTTCTGATATGTTCATTAAGCTAACAGAGTTAAACCATACTTTTGATTGCGCAGTTCTGAACACTCTTTCTGTAGAAAATGCAAGTGGACATTCGGAGCGCTAAGAGGGTAATAGCGGAAAAAGGAATATATTCAAATATAAACTACACAGTAGCATTCTGTGAAAATTCTTTCTGTTCTGTGCATTCAACTAACAGAGTTGAACCTTACTTTTGAGTGAGCCGTTCTGAAACACTCTTTCTGTAGAAACTGCAATTGGACATGCTAAGCGCTAAGAGGCCTACATTGGGAAAAAGAATATCTTCAAATAAAAACTACACAGATGCATTCTGTGAAACTTATTTCTGATCTGTAAATTTAGTTAACATAGATAAAACATATTTTTGATTGAGCAGTTATGAAACACTCTTTTTGTAGAAAATGCAAGTGGAGATTCGGAGCGCTAAGAGGGTAATAGTGGAAAAAGGAATGTCTTCAAATATAAACTACACAGAATAATTCGGTGAAACTTCTTTCTGATCTGTGCATTCAGCTAACAGAGTTAAACCATACTTTTGATTGAGCAGATCTGAACACTCTTTCTGTAGAAAATGCAACTGGACATTTGGAGCGCTAAGAGCGTAGTAGTGGAAAAAGTAATATTTTCAAATATAAACTACACAGAAGCATTCTGTGAAACTTCTTTCGGATCTGAGCATTCAGCTAACAGAGTTAAACCATACTTTTGATTGAGCAGTTTTGAAACACTCTGTCTGTAGAAAATGCAACTGGACATTCGTAGCGCTAAGTGGGTAATAGTGGAAAAAGAATATGTTCAAATATAAACTACACAGAAGCATTCTGTGAAACTTCTTGCTGTTCTGTGCATTCAACTAACAGAGTTGAACCTTACTTTTGATTGATCCGTTCTGAAACACTCTATCTGTAGAAACTGCAATTGGACATTCTGAGCGCTAAGAGGCCTATATTGGGAAAAAGAATGCCTACAAATAAAAACTACCCAGAAGAATTGTGTGAAAATTCTTTCTGTTCTGTTTGTTCAACTAAAAGGGTTGAACCTTAGTTTTGATTGAGCCGTTCTGAAACACTCTTTCTGTAGAAAATGCAAGTGGAGATTCGGAGCGCTAAGTGGGTAATAGTGGAAAAAGGAATGTCTCCAAATATAAACTACACAGAATCATTCTGTGAAAATTCTTTCTGATCTGTGCATTCAGCTAACAGAGTTAAACCATACTTTTGATTGAGCAGATCTGAACACTCTTTCTGTAGAAAATGCAACTGGACATTTGGAGCGCTAAGAGAGTACTAGTGGAAAAAGGAATATATTCAAATATAAACTACACAGAAGCATTCCGTGAAACTTCTTTCTGATCTGAGCATTCAGCTAACAGAGTTAAACCATACTTTTGATTGAGCAGTTTTGAAACACTCTGTCTGTAGAAAATGCAACTGGACATTCGTAGCGCTAAGTGGGTAAGAGTGGAAAAAAGAATATGTTCAAATATAAACTACACAGAAGCATTGTATGAAACTTCTTTCTGTTCTGTGCATTCAACTAACAGAGTTGAACCTTACTTTTGATTGAGCCTTTATGAAACACTCTTTCTGTAGAAATTGCAATTGGACATTCTGATCGCTAAGAGGCCTCTATTGGGAAAAATAATATCTTCAAATAAAAACTACACAGAAGCATTGTGTGAAACTTATTTCTGATATGTTCATTAAGCTAACAGAGTTAAACCATACTTCTGATTGCGCAGTTCTGAACACTCTTTCTGTAGAAAATGCAAGTGGACATTCGGAGCGCTAAGAGGGTAATAGTGGAAAAAGGAATATATTCAAATATAAACTACACAGTAGCATTCTGTGAAAATTCTTTCTGTTCTGTGCATTCAACTAACAGAGTTGAACCTTACTTTTGATTGAGCCGTTCTGAAACACTCTTTCTGTAGAAACTGCAATTGGACATGCTAAGCGCTAAGAGGCCTACATTGGGAAAAAGAATATCTTCAAATATAAACTACACAGATGCATTCTGTGAAACTTATTTCTGATCTGTAAATTCAGTTAACAGAAATAAAACATATTTTTGATTGAGCAGTTATGAAACACTCTTTTTGTAGAAAATGCAAGTGGAGATTCGGAGCGCTAAGAGGGTAATAGTGGAAAAAGGAATGTCTTCAAATATAAACTACACAGAATCATTCGGTGAAACTTCTTTCTGATCTGTGCATTCAGCTAACAGAGTTAAACCATACTTTTGATTAAGAAGATCTGAACACTCTTTCTGTAGAAAATGCAACTGGACATTTGGAGCGCTAAGAGCGTAGTAGTGGAAAAAGGAATATATTCAAATATAAACTACACAGAAGCATTCTGTGAAACTTCTTTCTGATCTGAGAATTCAGCTAACAGAGTTAAACCATACTTTTGATTGAGCAGTTTTGAAACACTCTGTCTGTAGAAAATGCAACTGGACATTCGTAGCGCTAAGTGGGTAATAGTGGAAAAAAGAATATATTCAAATATAAACTACACAGAAGCATTGTATGAAACTTCTTTCTGTTCTGTGCATTCAACTAACAGAGTTGAACCTTACTTTTGATTGAGCCGTTCTGAAACACTCTTTCTGTAGTAACTGCAATTGGACATTCTGAGCGCTAGGAGGCCTATATTGGGAAAAAGAATGTCTACATATAAAAACTACACAGAAGAATTGTGTGAAACTTCTTTCTGTTCTGTTTGTTCAACTAAAAGATTTGAACCTTAGTTTTGATTGAGCCGTTCTGAAACACTCTTTCTGTAGAAAATGCAAGTGGAGATTCGGAGCGCTAAGAGGGTAATAGTGGAAAAAGGAATGTCTCCAAATATAAACTACACAGAATCATTCTGTGAAACTTCTTTCTGATCTGTGCATTCAGCTAACAGAGTTAAACCATACTTTTGATTCAGCAGATCTGAACACTCTTTCTGTAGAAAATGCAACTGGACATTTGGAGCGCTAAGAGAGTAGTAGTGGAAAAAGGAATATATTCAAATATAAACTACACAGAAGCATTCTGTGAAACTTCTTTCTGATCGGAGCATTCAGCTAACAGAGTTAAACCATACTTTTGATTGAGCAGTTTTGAAACACTCTGTCTGTAGAAAATGCAACTGGACATTCGTAGCGCTAAGTGGGTAATAGTCGAGAAAAGAATATGTTCAAATATCAACTACACAGAAGCATTGTATGAAACTACTTTCTGTTCTGTGCATTCAACTAACAGAGTTGAACCTTACTTTTGATTGAGCCTTTCTGAAACACTCTTTCTGTAGAAACTGCAATTGGACATTCTGAGCGCTAAGAGGCCTCTATTGGGAAAAATAATATCTTCAAATAAAAACTACACAGAAGCATTGTGTGAAACTTATTTCTGATATGTTCATTAAGCTAACAGAGTTAAACCATACTTTTGATTGCGCAGTTCTGAACACTCTTTCTGTAGAAAATGCAAGTGGACATTCGGAGCGCTAAGAGGGTAATAGCGGAAAAAGGAATATATTCAAATATAAACTACACAGTAGCATTCTGTGAAAATTCTTTCTGTTCTGTGCATTCAACTAACAGAGTTGAACCTTACTTTTGAGTGAGCCGTTCTGAAACACTCTTTCTGTAGAAACTGCAATTGGACATGCTAAGCGCTAAGAGGCCTACATTGGGAAAAAGAATATCTTCAAATAAAAACTACACAGATGCATTCTGTGAAACTTATTTCTGATCTGTAAATTTAGTTAACATAGATAAAACATATTTTTGATTGAGCAGTTATGAAACACACTTTTTGTAGAAAATGCAAGTGGAGATTCGGAGCGCTAAGAGGGTAATAGTGGAAAAAGGAATGTCTTCAAATATAAACTACACAGAATAATTCGGTGAAACTTCTTTCTGATCTGTGCATTCAGCTAACAGAGTTAAACCATACTTTTGATTGAGCAGATCTGAACACTCTTTCTGTAGAAAATGCAACTGGACATTTGGAGCGCTAAGAGCGTAGTAGTGGAAAAAGGAATATTTTCAAATATAAACTACACAGAAGCATTCTGTGAAACTTCTTTCGGATCTGAGCATTCAGCTAACAGAGTTAAACCATACTTTTGATTGAGCAGTTTTGAAACACTCTGTCTGTAGAAAATGCAACTGGACATTCGTAGCGCTAAGTGGGTAATAGTGGAAAAAGAATATGTTCAAATATAAACTACACAGAAGCATTCTGTGAAACTTCTTGCTGTTCTGTGCATTCAACTAACAGAGTTGAACCTTACTTTTGATTGAGCCGTTCTGAAACACTCTTTCTGTAGAAACTGCAATTGGACATTCTGAGCGCTAAGAGGCCTATATTGGGAAAAAGAATGCCTACAAATAAAAACTACCCAGAAGAATTGTGTGAAACTTCTTTCTGTTCTGTTTGTTCAACTAAAAGGGTTGAACCTTAGTTTTGATTGAGCCGTTCTGAAACACTCTTTCTGTAGAAAATGCAAGTGGAGATTCGGAGCGCTAAGAGGGTAATAGTGGAAAAAGGAATGTCTCCAAATATAAACTACACAGAATCATTCTGTGAAACTTCTTTCTGATCTGTGCATTCAGCTAACAGAGTTAAACCATACTTTTGATTGAGCAGATCTGAACACTCTTTCTGTAGAAAATGCAACTGGACATTTGGAGCGCTAAGAGAGTACTAGTGGAAAAAGGAATATATTCAAATATAAACTACACAGAAACATTCCGTGAAACTTCATTCTGATCTGAGCATTCAGCTAACAGAGTTAAACCATACTTTTGATTGAGCAGTTTTGAAACACTCTGTCTGTAGAAAATGCAACTGGACATTCGTAGCGCTAAGTGGGTAATAGTGGAAAAAAGAATATGTTCAAATATAAACTACACAGAAGCATTGTATGAAACTTCTTTCTGTTCTGTGCATTCAACTAACAGAGTTGAACCTTACTTTTGATTGAGCCTTTCTGAAACACTCTTTCTGTAGAACTGCAATTGGATATTCTGAGCGCTAAGAGGCCTCTATTGGGAAAAATAATATCTTCAAATAAAAACTACACAGAAGCATTGTGTGAAACTTATTTCTGATATGTTCATTAAGCTAACAGAGTTAAACCATACTTTTGATTGCGCAGTTCTGAACACTCTTTCTGTAGAAAATGCAAGTGGACATTCGGAGCGCTAAGAGGGTAATAGCGGAAAAAGGAATATATTCAAATATAAACTACACAGTAGCATTCTGTGAAAATTCTTTCTGTTCTGTGCATTCAACTAACAGAGTTGAACCTTACTTTTGAGTGAGCCGTTCTGAAACACTCTTTCTGTAGAAACTGCAATTGGACATGCTAAGCGCTAAGAGGCCTACATTGGGAAAAAGAATATCTTCAAATAAAAACTACACAGATGCATTCTGTGAAACTTATTTCTGATCTGTAAATTTAGTTAACATAGATAAAACATATTTTTGATTGAGCAGTTATGAAACACTCTTTTTGTAGAAAATGCAAGGGGAGATTCGGAGCGCTAAGTGGGTAATAGTGGAAAAAGGAATGTCTTCAAATATAAACTACACAGAATAATTCGGTGAAACTTCTTTCTGATCTGTGCATTCAGCTAACAGAGTTAAACCATACTTTTGATTGAGCAGATCTGAACACTCTTTCTGTAGAAAATGCAACTGGACATTTGGAGCGCTAAGAGCGTAGTAGTGGAAAAAGTAATATTTTCAAATATAAACTACACAGAAGCATTCTGTGAAACTTCTTTCGGATCTGAGCATTCAGCTAACAGAGTTAAACCATACTTTTGATTGAGCAGTTTTGAAACACTCTGTCTGTAGAAAATGCAACTGGACATTCGTAGTGCTAAGTGGGTAATAGTGGAAAAAGAATATGTTCAAATATAAACTACACAGAAGCATTCTGTGAAACTTCTTGCTGTTCTGTGCATTCAACTAACAGAGTTGAACCTTACTTTTGATTGAGCCGTTCTGAAACACTCTATCTGTAGAAACTGCAATTGGACATTCTGAGCGCTAAGAGGCCTATATTGGGAAAAAGAATGCCTACAAATAAAAACTACCCAGAAGAATTGTGTGAAAATTCTTTCTGTTCTGTTTGTTCAACTAAAAGGGTTGAACCTTAGTTTTGATTGAGCCGTTCTGAAACACTCTTTCTGTAGAAAATGCAAGTGGAGATTCGGAGCGCTAAGTGGGTAATAGTGGAAAAAGGAATGTCTCCAAATATAAACTACACAGAATCATTCTGTGAAAATTCTTTCTGATCTGTGCATTCAGCTAACAGAGTTAAACCATACTTTTGATTGAGCAGATCTGAACACTCTTTCTGTAGAAAATGCAACTGGACATTTGGAGCGCTAAGACAGTACTAGTGGAAAAAGGAATATATTCAAATATAAACTACACAGAAGCATTCCGTGAAACTTCTTTCTGATCTGAGCATTCAGCTAACAGAGTTAAACCATAATTTTGATTGAGCAGTTTTGAAACACTCTGTCTGTAGAAAATGCAACTGGACATTCGTAGCGCTAAGTGGGTAAGAGTGGAAAAAAGAATATGTTCAAATATAAACTACACAGAAGCATTGTATGAAACTTCTTTCTGTTCTGTGCATTCAACTAACAGAGTTGAACCTTACTTTTGATTGAGCCTTTCTGAAACACTCTTTCTGTAGAAACTGCAATTGGATATTCTGAGCGCTAAGAGGCCTCTATTGGGAAAAATAATATCTTCAAATAAAAACTACACAGAAGCATTGTGTGAAACTTATTTCTGATATGTTCATTAAGCTAACAGAGTTAAACCATACTTTTGATTGCGCAGTTCTGAACACTCTTTCTGTAGAAAATGCAACTGGACATTCGTAGCGCTAAGAGGGTAATAGTGGAAAAAGGAATATATTCAAATATAAACTACACAGTAGCATTCTGTGAAAATTCTTTCTGTTCTGTGCATTCAACTAACAGAGTTGAACCTTACTTTTGATTGAGCCGTTCTGAAACACTCTTTCTGTAGAAACTGCAATTGGACATGCTAAGCGCTAAGAGGCCTATATTGGGAAAAAGAATATCTTCAAATAAAAACTACACAGATGCATTCTGTGAAACTTATTTCTGATCTGTAAATTCAGTTAACAGAGATAAAACATATTTTTGATTGAGCAGTTATGAAACACTCTTTTTGTAGAAAATGCAAGTGGAGATTCGGAGCGCTAAGAGGGTAATAGTGGAAAAAGGAATGTCTTCAAATATAAACTACACAGAATCATTCGGTGAAACTTCTTTCTGATCTGTGCATTCAGCTAACAGAGTTAAACCATACTTTTGATTGAGAAGATCTGAACACTCTTTCTGTAGAAAATGCAACTGGACATTTGGAGCGCTAAGAGCGTAGTAGTGGAAAAAGGAATATATTCAAATATAAACTACACAGAAGCATTCTGTGAAACTTCTTTCTGATCTGAGCATTCAGCTAACAGAGTTAAATCATACTTTTGATTGAGCAGTTTTGAAACACTCTGTCTGTAGAAAATGCAACTGGACATTCGTAGCGCTAAGTGGGTAATAGTGGAAAAAAGAATATATTCAAATATAAACTACACAGAAGCATTGTATGAAACTTCTTTCTGTTCTGTGCATTCAACTAACAGAGTTGAACCTTACTTTTGATTGAGCCGTTCTGAAACACTCTTTCTGTAGAAACTGCAATTGGACATTCTGAGCGCTAGGAGGCCTATATTGGGAAAAAGAATGTCTACATATAAAAACTACACAGAAGAATTGTGTGAAACTTCTTTCTGTTCTCTTTGTTCAACTAAAAGAGTTGAACCTTAGTTTTGATTGAGCCGTTCTGAAACACTCTTTCTGTAGAAAATGCAAGTGGAGATTCGGAGCGCTAAGAGGGTAATAGTGGAAAAAGGAATGTCTCCAAATATAAACTACACAGAATCATTCTGTGAAACTTCTTTCTGATCTGTGCATTCAGCTAACAGAGTTAAACCATACTTTTGATTGAGCAGATCTGAACACTCTTTCTGTAGAAAATGCAACTGGACATTTGGAGCGCTAAGAGAGTAGTAGTGGAAAAAGTAATATATTCAAATATAAACTACACAGAAGCATTCTGTGAAACTTCTTTCTGATCTGAGCATTCAGCTAACAGAGTTAAACCATACTTTTGATTGAGCAGTTTTGAAACACTCTGTCTGTAGAAAATGCAACTGGACATTCGTAGCGCTAAGTGGGTAATAGTCGAGAAAAGAATATGTTCAAATATAAACTACACAGAAGCATTGTATGAAACTTCTTTCTGTTCTGTGCATTCAACTAACAGAGTTGAACCTTACTTTTGATTGAGCCTTTCTGAAACACTCTTTCTGTAGAAACTGCAATTGGACATTCTGAGCGCTAAGAGGCCTCTATTGGGAAAAATAATATCTTCAAATAAAAACTACACAGAAGCATTGTGTGAAACTTATTTCTGATATGTTCATTAAGCTAACAGAGTTAAACCATACTTTTGATTGCGCAGTTCTGAACACTCTTTCTGTATAAAATGCAAGTGGACATTCGGAGCGCTAAGAGGGTAATAGTGGAAAAAGGAATATATTCAAATATAAACTACACAGTAGCATTCTGTGAAAATTCTTTCTGTTCTGTGCATTCAACTAACAGAGTTGAACCTTACTTTTGATTGAGCCGTTCTGAAACACTCTTTCTGTAGAAACTGCAATTGGACATGCTAAGCGCTAAGAGGCCTACATTGGGAAAAAGAATATCTTCAAATAAAAACTACACAGATGCATTCTGTGAAACTTATTTCTGATCTGTAAATTTAGTTAACATAGATAAAACATATTTTTGATTGAGCAGTTATGAAACACTCTTTTTGTAGAAAATGCAAGTGGAGATTCGGAGCGCTAAGAGGGTAATAGTGGAAAAAGGAATGTCTTCAAATATAAACTACACAGAATCATTCGGTGAAACTTCTTTCTGATCTGTGCATTCAGCTAACAGAGTTAAACCATACTTTTGATTGAGCAGATCTGAACACTCTTTCTGTAGAAAATGCAACTGGACATTTGGAGCGCTAAGAGAGTACTAGTGGAAAAAGGAATATATTCAAATATAAACTACACAGAAGCATTCTGTGAAACTTCTTTCGGATCTGAGCATTCAGCTAACAGAGTTAAACCATACTTTTGATTGAGCAGTTTTGAAACACTCTGTCTGTAGAAAATGCAACTGGACATTCGTAGCGCTAAGTGGGTAAGAGTGGAAAAAAGAATATGTTCAAATATAAACTACACAGAAGCATTGTATGAAACTTCTTTCTGTTCTGTGCATTCAACTAACAGAGTTGAACCTTACTTTTGATTGAGCCTTTCTGAAACACTCTTTCTGTAGAAACTGCAATTGGATATTCTGAGCGCTAAGAGGCCTCTATTGGGAAAAATAATATCTTCAAATAAAAACTACACAGAAGCATTGTGTGAAACTTATATCTGATATGTTCATTAAGCTAACCGAGTTAAACCATACTATTGATTGCGCAGTTCTGAACACTCTTTCTGTAGAAAATGCAAGTGTACATTCGGAGCGCTAAGAGGGTAATAGTGGAAAAAGGAATATATTCAAATATAAACTACACAGTAGCATTCTGTGAAAATTCTTTCTGTTCTGTGCATTCAACTAACAGAGTTGAACCTTACTTTTGATTGAGCCGTTCTGAAACACTCTTTCTGTAGAAACTGCAATTGGACATTCTAAGCGCTAAGAGGCCTACATTGGGAAAAAGAATATCTTCAAATAAAAACTACACAGATGCATTCTGTGAAACTTATTTCTGATCTGTAAATTCAGTTAACAGAGATAAAACATATTTTTGTTTGAGCAGTTATGAAACACTCTTTTTGTAGAAAATGCAAGTGGAGATTCGGAGCGCTAAGGGGGTAATAGTGGAAAAAGGAATGTCTTCAAGTATAAACTACACGGAATCATTCGGTGAAAATTCTTTCTGATCTGTGCATTCAGCTAACAGAGTTAAACCATACTTTTGATTGAGCAGATCTGAACACTCTTTCTGTAGAAAATGCAACTGGACATTTGGAGCGCTAAGAGCGTAGTAGTGGAAAAAGGAATATATTCAAATATAAACTACACAGAAGCATTCTGTGAAACTTCTTTCGGATCTGAGCTTTCAGCTAACAGAGTTAAACCATACTTTTGATTGAGCAGTTTTGAAACACTCTGTCTGTAGAAAATGCAACTGGACATTCTTAGCGCTAAGTGGGTAATAGTGGAAAAAAGAATATGTTCAAATATAAACTACACAGAAGCATTGTATGAAACTTCTTTCTGTTCTGTGCATTCAACTAACAGAGTTGAACCTTACTTTTGATTGAGCCGTTCTGAAACTCTCTTTCTGTAGAAACTGCAATTGGACATTCTGAGCGCTAGGAGGCCTATATTGGGAAAAAGAATGTCTACAAATAAAAACTACACAGAAGAATTGTGTGAAACTTCTTTCTGTTCTGTTCGTTCAACTAAAAGAGTTGAACCTTAGTTTTGATTGAGCCGTTCTGAAACACTCTTTCTGTAGAAAATGCAAGTGGAGATTCGGAGCGCTAAGAGGGTAATAGTGGAAAAAGGAATGTCTCCAAATATAAACTACACAGAATCATTCTGTGAAACTTCTTTCTGATCTGTGCATTCAGCTAACAGAGTTAAACCATACTTTTGATTGAGCAGATCTGAACACTCTTTCTGTAGAAAATGCAACTGGACATTTGGAGCGCTAAGAGAGTAGTAGTGGAAAAAGGAATATATTCAAATATAAACTACACAAAAGCATTCTGTGAAACTTCTTTCTGATCTGAGCATTCAGCTAACAGAGTTAAACCATACTTTTGATTGAGCAGTTTTGAAACACTCTGTCTGTAGAAAATGCAACTGGACATTCGTAGCACTAAGTGGGTAATAGTGGAAAAAAGAATATGTTCAAATATAAACTACACAGAAGCATTGTATGAAACTTCTTTCTGTTCTGTGCATTCAACTAACAGAGTTGAACCTTACTTTTGATGGAGCCTTTCTGAAACACTCTTTCTGTAGAAACTGCAATTGGACATTCTGAGCGCTAAGAGGCCTCTATTGGGAAAAATAATATCTTCAAATAAAAACTACACAGAAGCATTGTGTGAAACTTATTTCTGATATGTTCATTAAGCTAACAGAGTTAAACCATACTTTTGATTGCACAGTTCTGAACACTCTTTCTGTAGAAAATGCAAGTGGACATTCGGAGCGCTAAGAGGGTAATAGTGGAAAAAGGAATATATTCAAATATAAACTACACAGTAGCATTCTGTGAAAATTCTTTCTGTTCTGTGCATTCAACTAAGAGAGTTGAACCTTACTTTAGATTGAGGCGTTCTGAAACACTCTTTCTGTAGAAACTGCAATTGGACATGCTAAGCGTTAAGAGGCCTACATTGGGAAAAAGAATATCTTCAAATAAAAACTACACAGATGCATTCTGTGAAACTTATTTCTGATCTGTAAATTCAGTTAACAGAGATAAAACATATTTTTGATTGAGCAGTTATGAAACACTCTTTTTGTAGAAAATGCAAGTAGAGATTCGGAGCGCTAAGAGGGTAATAGTGGAAAAAGGAATGTCTTCAAGTATAAACTACACGGAATCATTCGGTGAAACTTCTTTCTGATCTGTGCATTCAGCTAACAGAGTTAAACCATACTTTTGATTGAGCAGATCTGAACACTCTTTCTGTAGAAAATGCAACTGTACATTTGGAGCGCTAAGAGCGTAGTAGTGGAAAAATAATATATTCAAATATATACTACACAGAAGCGTTCTGTGAAACTTCTTTCTGATCTGAGCATTCAGCTAACAGAGTTAAGCCATACTTTTGATTGAGCAGTTTTGAAACACTCTGTCTGTAGAAAATGCAACTGGACATTCGTAGCGCTAAGTGGGTAATAGTGGAAAAAAGAATATGTACAAATATAAACTACACAGAAACATTGTATGAAACTTCTTTCTGTTCTGTGCATTCAACTAACAGAGTTGAACCTTACTTTTGATTGAGCCGTTCTGAAACACTCTTTCTGTAGGAACTGCAATTGGACATTCTGAGCGCTAAGAGGCCTATATTGGGAAAAAGAATGTCTAAAAATAAAAACTACACAGAAGAATTGTGTGAAACTTCTTTCTGTTCTGTTCGTTCAACTAAAAGAGTTGAACCTTAGTTTTGATTTAGCCGTTCTGAAACACTCTTTCTGTAGAAAATGCAAGTGGAGATTCGGAGCGCTAAGAGGGTAATAGTGGAAAAAGGAATGTCTCCAAATATAAACTACACAGAATCATTCTGTGAAACTTCTTTCTGATCTGTGCATTCAGCTAACAGAGTTAAACCATACTTTTGATTCAGCAGATCTGAACACTCTTTCTGTAGAAAATGCAACTGGACATTTGGAGCGCTAAGAGAGTAGTAGTGGAAAAAGGAATATATTCAAATATAAACTACACAGAAGCATTCTGTGAAACTTCTTTCTGATCTGAGCATTCAGCTAACAGAGTTAAACCATACATTTGATTGAGCAGTTTTGAAACACTCTGTCTGTAGAAAATGCAACTGGACATTCGTAGCGCTAAGTGGGTAATAGTGGAAAAAAGAATATGTTCAAATATAAACTACACAGAAGCATTGTATGAAACTTCTTTCTGTTCTGTGCATTCAACTAACAGAGTTGAACCTTACTTTTGATTGAGCCTTTCTGAAACACTCTTTCTGTAGAAACTGCAATTGGACATTCTGAGCGCTAAGAGGCCTCTATTGGGAAAAATAATATGTTCAAATAAAAACTACACAGAAGCATTGTGTGAAACTTATTTCTGATATGTTCATTAAGCTAACAGAGTTAAACCATACTTTTGATTGCGCAGTGCTGAACACTCTTTCTGTAGAAAATGCAAGTGGACATTCGGAGCGCTAAGAGGGTAATAGTGGAAAAAGGAATATATTCAATTATAAACTACACAGTAGCATTCTGTGAAAATTCTTTCTGTTCTGTGCATTCAACTAACAGAGTTGAACCTTACTTTGGATTGAGCCGTTCTGACACACTCTTTCTGTAGAAACTGCAATTGGACATGCTAAGCGCTAAGAGGCCTACATTGGGAAAAAGAATATCTTCAAATAAAAACTACACAGATGCATTCTGTGAAACTTATTTCTGATCTGTAAATTCAGTTAACAGAGATAAAACATATTTTTGATTGAGCAGTTATGAAACACTCTTTTTGTAGAAAATGCAAGTGGAGATTCGGAGCGCTAAGAGGGTAATAGTGGAAAAAGGAATGTCTTCAAGTATAAACTACACGGAATCATTCGGTGAAACTTCTTTCTGATCTGTGCATTCAGCTAACAGAGTTAAACCATACTTTTGATTGAGCAGATCTGAACACTCTTTCTGTAGAAAATGCAACTGGACATTTGGAGCGCTAAGAGCGTAGTAGTGGAAAAAGGAATATATTCAAATATAAACTACACAGAAGCATTCTGTGAAACTTCTTTCTGATCTGAGCATTCAGCTAACAGAGTTAAACCATACTTTTGATTGAGCAGTTTTGAAACACTCTGTCTGTAGAAAATGCAACTGGACATTCGTAGCGCTAAGTGGGTAATAGTGGAAAAAAGAATATGTTCAAATATAAACTACAAAGAAGCATTGTATGAAACTTCTTTCTGTTCTGTGCATTCAACTAACAGAGTTGAACCTTACATTTGATTGAGCCGTTCTGAAACTCTCTTTCTGTAGAAACTGCAATTGGACATTCTGAGCGCTAGGAGGCCTATATTGGGAAAAAGAATGTCTACAAATAAAAACTACACAGAAGAATTGTGTGAAACTTCTTTCTGTTCTGTTCGTTCAACTAAAAGAGTTGAACCTTAGTTTTGATTGAGCCGTTCTGAAACACTCTTTCTGTAGAAAATGCAAGTGGAGATTCGGAGCGCTAAGAGGGTAATAGTGGAAAAAGGAATGTCTCCAAATATAAACTACACAGAATCATTCTGTGAAACTTCTTTCTGATCTGTGCATTCAGCTAACAGAGTTAAACCATACTTTTGATTGAGCAGATCTGAACACTCTTTCTGTAGAAAATGCAACTGGACATTTTAGCGCTAAGAGAGTAGTAGTGGAAAAAGGAATATATTCAAATATAAACTACACAAAAGCATTCTGTGAAACTTCTTTCTGATCTGAGCATTCAGCTAACAGAGTTAAACCATACTTTTGATTGAGTAGTTTTGAAACACTCTGTCTGTAGAAAATGCAACTGGACATTCGTAGCACTAAGTGGGTAATATTGGAAAAAAGAATATGTTCAAATATAAACTACACAGAAGCATTGTATGAAACTTCTTTCTGTTCTGTGCATTCAACTAACAGTGTTGAACCTTACTTTTGATTGAGCCTTTCTGAAACACTCTTTCTGTAGAAACTGCAATTGGACATTCTGAGCGCTAAGAGGCCTCTATTGGGAAAAATAATATCTTCAAATAAAAACTACACAGAAGCATTGTGTGAAACTTATTTCTGATATGTTCATTAAGCTAACAGAGTTAAACCATACTTTTGATTGCGCAGTTCTGAACACTCTTTCTGTAGAAAATGCAAGTGGACATTCGGAGCGCTAAGAGGGTAATAGTGGAAAAAGGAATATATTCAAATATAAACTACACAGTAGCATTCTGTGAAAATTCTTTCTGTTCTGTGCATTCAACTAAGAGAGTTGAACCTTACTTTTGATTGAGCCGTTCTGAAACACTCTTTCTGTAGAAACTGCAATTGGACATGCTAAGCGCTAAGAGGCCTACATTGGGAAAAAGAATATCTTCAAATAAAAACTACACAGATGCATTCTGTGAAACTTATTTCTGATCTGTAAATTTAGTTAACATAGATAAAACATATTTTTGATTGAGCCGTTCTGAAACACTCTTTCTGTAGAAACTGCAATTGGACATGCTAAGCGCTAAGAGGCCTACATTGGGAAAAAGAATATCTTCAAATAAAAACTACACAGATGCATTCTGTGAAACTTATTTCTGATCTGTAAATTCAGTTAACAGAGATAAAACATATTTTTGATTGAGCAGTTATGAAACACTCTTTTTGTAGAAAATGCAAGTGGAGATTCGGAGCGCTAAGAGGGTAATAGTGGAAAAAGGAATGTCTTCAAATATAAACTACACAGAATCATTCGGTGAAACTTCTTTCTGATCTGTGCATTCAGCTAACAGAGTTAAACCATACTTTTGATTGAGAAGATCTGAACACACTTTCTGTAGAAAATGCAACTGGACATTTGGAGCGCTAAGAGCGTAGTAGTGGAAAAAGGAATATATTCAAATATAAACTACACAGAAGCATTCTGTGAAACTTCTTTCTGATCTGAGCATTCAGCTAACAGAGTTAAACCATACTTTTGATTGAGCAGTTTTGAAACACTCTGTCTGTAGAAAATGCAACTGGACATTCGTAGCGCTAAGTGGGTAATAGTGGAAAAAAGAATATATTCAAATATAAACTACACAGAAGCATTGTATGAAACTTCTTTCTGTTCTGTGCATTCAACTAACAGAGTTGAACCTTACTTTTGATTGAGCCGTTCTGAAACACTCTTTCTGTAGAAAGTGCAATTGGACATTCTGAGCGCTAGGAGGCCTCTATTGGGAAAAATAATATCTTCAAATAAAAACTACACAGAAGCATTGTGTGAAACTTATTTCTGATATGTTCATTAAGCTAACAGAGTTAAACCATACTTTTGATTGCGCAGTTCTGAACACTCTTTCTGTAGAAAATGCAAGTGGACATTCGGAGCGCTAAGAGGGTAATAGTGGAAAAAGGAATATATTCAAATATAAACTACACAGTAGCATTCTGTGAAAATTCTTTCTGTTCTGTGCATTCAACTAACAGAGTTGAACCTTACTTTTGATTGAGCCGTTCTGAAACACTCTTTCTGTAGAAACTGCAATTGGACATGCTAAGCGCTAAGAGGCCTACATTGGGAAAAAGAATATCTTCAAATAAAAACTACACAGATGCATTCTGTGAAACTTATTTCTGATCTGTAAATTTAGTTAACATAGATAAAACATATTTTTGATTGAGCAGTTATGAAACACTCTTTTTGTAGAAAATGCAAGTGGAGATTCGGAGCGCTAAGAGGGTAATAGTGGAAAAAGGAATGTCTTCAAATATAAACTACACAGAATCATTCGGTGAAACTTCTTTCTGATCTGTGCATTCAGCTAACAGAGTTAAACCATACTTTTGATTGAGCAGATCTGAACACTCTTTCTGTAGAAAATGCAACTGGACATTTGGAGCGCTAAGAGCGTAGTAGTGGAAAAAGGAATATATTCAAATATAAACTACACAGAAGCATTCTGTGAAACTTCTTTCGGATCTGAGCATTCAGCTAACAGAGTTAAACCATACTTTTGATTGAGCAGTTTTGAAACACTCTGTCTGTAGAAAATGCAACTGGACATTCGTAGCGCTAAGTGGGTAATAGTGGAAAAAGAATATGTTCAAATATAAACTACACAGAAGCATTCTGTGAAACTTCTTGCTGTTCTGTGCATTCAACTAACAGAGTTGAACCTTACTTTTGATTGAGCCGTTCTGAAACACTCTTTCTGTAGAAACTGCAATTGGACATTCTGAGCGCTAGGAGGCCTATATTGGGAAAAAGAATGTCTACATATAAAAACTACACAGAAGAATTGTGTGAAACTTCTTTCTGTTCTCTTTGTTCAACTAAAAGAGTTGAACCTTAGTTTTGATTGAGCCGTTCTGAAACACTCTTTCTGTAGAAAATGCAAGTGGAGATTCGGAGCGCTAAGAGGGTAATAGTGGAAAAAGGAATGTCTCCAAATATAAACTACACAGAATCATTCTGTGAAACTTCTTTCTGATCTGTGCATTCAGCTAACAGAGTTAAACCATACTTTTGATTGAGCAGATCTGAACACTCTTTCTGTAGAAAATGCAACTGGACATTTGGAGCGCTAAGAGAGTAGTAGTGGAAAAAGTAATATATTCAAATATAAACTACACAGAAGCATTCTGTGAAACTTCTTTCTGATCTGAGCATTCAGCTAACAGAGTTAAACCATACTTTTGATTGAGCAGTTTTGAAACACTCTGTCTGTAGAAAATGCAACTGGACATTCGTAGCGCTAAGTGGGTAATAGTCGAGAAAAGAATATGTTCAAATATAAACTACACAGAAGCATTGTATGAAACTTCTTTCTGTTCTGTGCATTCAACTAACAGAGTTGAACCTTACTTTTGATTGAGCCTTTCTGAAACACTCTTTCTGTAGAAACTGCAATTGGACATTCTGAGCGCTAAGAGGCCTCTATTGGGAAAAATAATATCTTCAAATAAAAACTACACAGAAGCATTGTGTGAAACTTATTTCTGATATGTTCATTAAGCTAACAGAGTTAAACCATACTTTTGATTGCGCAGTTCTGAACACTCTTTCTGTATAAAATGCAAGTGGACATTCGGAGCGCTAAGAGGGTAATAGTGGAAAAAGGAATATATTCAAATATAAACTACACAGTAGCATTCTGTGAAAATTCTTTCTGTTCTGTGCATTCAACTAACAGAGTTGAACCTTACTTTTGATTGAGCCGTTCTGAAACACTCTTTCTGTAGAAACTGCAATTGGACATGCTAAGCGCTAAGAGGCCTACATTGGGAAAAAGAATATCTTCAAATAAAAACTACACAGATGCATTCTGTGAAACTTATTTCTGATCTGTAAATTTAGTTAACATAGATAAAACATATTTTTGATTGAGCAGTTATGAAACACTCTTTTTGTAGAAAATGCAAGTGGAGATTCGGAGCGCTAAGAGGGTAATAGTGGAAAAAGGAATGTCTTCAAATATAAACTACACAGAATCATTCGGTGAAACTTCTTTCTGATCTGTGCATTCAGCTAACAGAGTTAAACCATACTTTTGATTGAGCAGATCTGAACACTCTTTCTGTAGAAAATGCAACTGGACATTTGGAGCGCTAAGAGAGTACTAGTGGAAAAAGGAATATATTCAAATATAAACTACACAGAAGCATTCTGTGAAACTTCTTTCGGATCTGAGCATTCAGCTAACAGAGTTAAACCATACTTTTGATTGAGCAGTTTTGAAACACTCTGTCTGTAGAAAATGCAACTGGACATTCGTAGCGCTAAGTGGGTAAGAGTGGAAAAAAGAATATGTTCAAATATAAACTACACAGAAGCATTGTATGAAACTTCTTTCTGTTCTGTGCATTCAACTAACAGAGTTGAACCTTACTTTTGATTGAGCCTTTCTGAAACACTCTTTCTGTAGAAACTGCAATTGGATATTCTGAGCGCTAAGAGGCCTCTATTGGGAAAAATAATATCTTCAAATAAAAACTACACAGAAGCATTGTGTGAAACTTATATCTGATATGTTCATTAAGCTAACCGAGTTAAACCATACTATTGATTGCGCAGTTCTGAACACTCTTTCTGTAGAAAATGCAAGTGTACATTCGGAGCGCTAAGAGGGTAATAGTGGAAAAAGGAATATATTCAAATATAAACTACACAGTAGCATTCTGTGAAAATTCTTTCTGTTCTGTGCATTCAACTAACAGAGTTGAACCTTACTTTTGATTGAGCCGTTCTGAAACACTCTTTCTGTAGAAACTGCAATTGGACATTCTAAGCGCTAAGAGGCCTACATTGGGAAAAAGAATATCTTCAAATAAAAACTACACAGATGCATTCTGTGAAACTTATTTCTGATCTGTAAATTCAGTTAACAGAGATAAAACATATTTTTGTTTGAGCAGTTATGAAACACTCTTTTTGTAGAAAATGCAAGTGGAGATTCGGAGCGCTAAGGGGGTAATAGTGGAAAAAGGAATGTCTTCAAGTATAAACTACACGGAATCATTCGGTGAAAATTCTTTCTGATCTGTGCATTCAGCTAACAGAGTTAAACCATACTTTTGATTGAGCAGATCTGAACACTTTTTCTGTAGAAAATGCAACTGGACATTTGGAGCGCTAAGAGCGTAGTAGTGGAAAAAGGAATATATTCAAATATAAACTACACAGAAGCATTCTGTGAAACTTCTTTCGGATCTGAGCTTTCAGCTAACAGAGTTAAACCATACTTTTGATTGAGCAGTTTTGAAACACTCTGTCTGTAGAAAATGCAACTGGACATTCTTAGCGCTAAGTGGGTAATAGTGGAAAAAAGAATATGTTCAAATATAAACTACACAGAAGCATTGTATGAAACTTCTTTCTGTTCTGTGCATTCAACTAACAGAGTTGAACCTTACTTTTGATTGAGCCGTTCTGAAACTCTCTTTCTGTAGAAACTGCAATTGGACATTCTGAGCGCTAGGAGGCCTATATTGGGAAAAAGAATGTCTACAAATAAAAACTACACAGAAGAATTGTGTGAAACTACTTTCTGTTCTGTTCGTTCAACTAAAAGAGTTGAACCTTAGTTTTGATTGAGCCGTTCTGAAACACTCTTTCTGTAGAAAATGCAAGTGGAGATTCGGAGCGCTAAGAGGGTAATAGTGGAAAAAGGAATGTCTCCAAATATAAACTACACAGAATCATTCTGTGAAACTTCTTTCTGATCTGTGCATTCAGCTAACAGAGTTAAACCATACTTTTGATTGAGCAGATCTGAACACTCTTTCTGTAGAAAATGCAACTGGACATTTGGAGCGCTAAGAGAGTAGTAGTGGAAAAAGGAATATATTCAAATATAAACTACACAAAAGCATTCTGTGAAACTTCTTTCTGATCTGAGCATTCAGCTAACAGAGTTAAACCATACTTTTGATTGAGCAGTTTTGAAACACTCTGTCTGTAGAAAATGCAACTGGACATTCGTAGCACTAAGTGGGTAATAGTGGAAAAAAGAATATGTTCAAATATAAACTACACAGAAGCATTGTATGAAACTTCTTTCTGTTCTGTGCATTCAACTAACAGAGTTGAACCTTACTTTTGATGGAGCCTTTCTGAAACACTCTTTCTGTAGAAACTGCAATTGGACATTCTGAGCGCTAAGAGGCCTCTATTGGGAAAAATAATATCTTCAAATAAAAACTACACAGAAGCATTGTGTGAAACTTATTTCTGATATGTTCATTAAGCTAACAGAGTTAAACCATACTTTTGATTGCACAGTTCTGAACACTCTTTCTGTAGAAAATGCAAGTGGACATTCGGAGCGCTAAGAGGGTAATAGTGGAAAAAGGAATATATTCAAATATAAACTACACAGTAGCATTCTGTGAAAATTCTTTCTGTTCTGTGCATTCAACTAAGAGAGTTGAACCTTACTTTAGATTGAGGCGTTCTGAAACACTCTTTCTGTAGAAACTGCAATTGGACATGCTAAGCGTTAAGAGGCCTACATTGGGAAAAAGAATATCTTCAAATAAAAACTACACAGATGCATTCTGTGAAACTTATTTCTGATCTGTAAATTCAGTTAACAGAGATAAAACATATTTTTGATTGAGCAGTTATGAAACACTCTTTTTGTAGAAAATGCAAGTGGAGATTCGGAGCGCTAAGAGGGTAATAGTGGAAAAAGGAATGTCTTCAAGTATAAACTACACGGAATCATTCGGTGAAACTTCTTTCTGATCTGTGCATTCAGCTAACAGAGTTAAACCATACTTTTGATTGAGCAGATCTGAACACTCTTTCTGTAGAAAATGCAACTGTACATTTGGAGCGCTAAGAGCGTAGTAGTGGAAAAATAATATATTCAAATATATACTACACAGAAGCGTTCTGTGAAACTTCTTTCTGATCTGAGCATTCAGCTAACAGAGTTAAGCCATACTTTTGATTGAGCAGTTTTGAAACACTCTGTCTGTAGAAAATGCAACTGGACATTAGTAGCGCTAAGTGGGTAATAGTGGAAAAAAGAATATGTACAAATATAAACTACACAGAAACATTGTATGAAACTTCTTTCTGTTCTGTGCATTCAACTAACAGAGTTGAACCTTACTTTTGATTGAGCCGTTCTGAAACACTCTTTCTGTAGGAACTGCAATTGGACATTCTGAGCGCTAAGAGGCCTATATTGGGAAAAAGAATGTCTACAAATAAAAACTACACAGAAGAATTGTGTGAAACTTCTTTCTGTTCTGTTCGTTCAACTAAAAGAGTTGAACCTTAGTTTTGATTTAGCCGTTCTGAAACACTCTTTCTGTAGAAAATGCAAGTGGAGATTCGGAGCGCTAAGAGGGTAATAGTGGAAAAAGGAATGTCTCCAAATATA
The DNA here is from genome assembly GCF_028878055.3 of Symphalangus syndactylus. NCBI lineage: Eukaryota > Metazoa > Chordata > Mammalia > Primates > Hylobatidae > Symphalangus > Symphalangus syndactylus. Next base: position 3,096,039 of record NC_072433.2, read on the forward strand.
AACTACACAGAATCATTCTGTGAAACTTCTTTCTGATCTGTGCATTCAGCTAACAGAGTTAAACCATACTTTTGATTCAGCAGATCTGAACACTCTTTCTGTAGAAAATGCAACTGGACATTTGGAGCGCTAAGAGAGTAGTAGTGGAAAAAGGAATATATTCAAATATAAACTACACAGAAGCATTCTGTGAAACTTCTTTCTGATCTGAGCATTCAGCTAACAGAGTTAAACCATACATTTGATTGAGCAGTTTTGAAACACTCTGTCTGTAGAAAATGCAACTGGACATTCGTAGCGCTAAGTGGGTAATAGTGGAAAAAAGAATATGTTCAAATATAAACTACACAGAAGCATTGTATGAAACTTCTTTCTGTTCTGTGCATTCAACTAACAGAGTTGAACCTTACTTTTGATTGAGCCTTTCTGAAACACTCTTTCTGTAGAAACTGCAATTGGACATTCTGAGCGCTAAGAGGCCTCTATTGGGAAAAATAATATGTTCAAATAAAAACTACACAGAAGCATTGTGTGAAACTTATTTCTGATATGTTCATTAAGCTAACAGAGTTAAACCATACTTTTGATTGCGCAGTGCTGAACACTCTTTCTGTAGAAAATGCAAGTGGACATTCGGAGCGCTAAGAGGGTAATAGTGGAAAAAGGAATATATTCAAATATAAACTACACAGTAGCATTCTGTGAAAATTCTTTCTGTTCTGTGCATTCAACTAACAGAGTTGAACCTTACTTTGGATTGAGCCGTTCTGACACACTCTTTCTGTAGAAACTGCAATTGGACATGCTAAGCGCTAAGAGGCCTACATTGGGAAAAAGAATATCTTCAAATAAAAACTACACAGATGCATTCTGTGAAACTTATTTCTGATCTGTAAATTCAGTTAACAGAGATAAAACATATTTTTGATTGAGCAGTTATGAAACACTCTTTTTGTAGAAAATGCAAGTGGAGATTCGGAGCGCTAAGAGGGTAATAGTGGAAAAAGGAATGTCTTCAAGTATAAACTACACGGAATCATTCGGTGAAACTTCTTTCTGATCTGTGCATTCAGCTAACAGAGTTAAACCATACTTTTGATTGAGCAGATCTGAACACTCTTTCTGTAGAAAATGCAACTGGACATTTGGAGCGCTAAGAGCGTAGTAGTGGAAAAAGGAATATATTCAAATATAAACTACACAGAAGCATTCTGTGAAACTTCTTTCTGATCTGAGCATTCAGCTAACAGAGTTAAACCATACTTTTGATTGAGCAGTTTTGAAACACTCTGTCTGAAGAAAATGCAACTGGACATTCGTAGCGCTAAGTGGGTAATAGTGGAAAAAAGAATATGTTCAAATATAAACTACAAAGAAGCATTGTATGAAACTTCTTTCTGTTCTGTGCATTCAACTAACAGAGTTGAACCTTACATTTGATTGAGCCGTTCTGAAACTCTCTTTCTGTAGAAACTGCAATTGGACATTCTGAGCGCTAGGAGGCCTATATTGGGAAAAAGAATGTCTACAAATAAAAACTACACAGAAGAATTGTGTGAAACTTCTTTCTGTTCTGTTCGTTCAACTAAAAGAGTTGAACCTTAGTTTTGATTGAGCCGTTCTGAAACACTCTTTCTGTAGAAAATGCAAGTGGAGATTCGGAGCGCTAAGAGGGTAATAGTGGAAAAAGGAATGTCTCCAAATATAAACTACACAGAATCATTCTGTGAAACTTCTTTCTGATCTGTGCATTCAGCTAACAGAGTTAAACCATACTTTTGATTGAGCAGATCTGAACACTCTTTCTGTAGAAAATGCAACTGGACATTTTAGCGCTAAGAGAGTAGTAGTGGAAAAAGGAATATATTCAAATATAAACTACACAAAAGCATTCTGTGAAACTTCTTTCTGATCTGAGCATTCAGCTAACAGAGTTAAACCATACTTTTGATTGAGTAGTTTTGAAACACTCTGTCTGTAGAAAATGCAACTGGACATTCGTAGCACTAAGTGGGTAATAGTGGAAAAAAGAATATGTTCAAATATAAACTACACAGAAGCATTGTATGAAACTTCTTTCTGTTCTGTGCATTCAACTAACAGAGTTGAACCTTACTTTTGATTGAGCCTTTCTGAAACACTCTTTCTGTAGAAACTGCAATTGGACATTCTGAGCGCTAAGAGGCCTCTATTGGGAAAAATAATATCTTCAAATAAAAACTACACAGAAGCATTGTGTGAAACTTATTTCTGATATGTTCATTAAGCTAACAGAGTTAAACCATACTTTTGATTGCGCAGTTCTGAACACTCTTTCTGTAGAAAATGCAAGTGGACATTCGGAGCGCTAAGAGGGTAATAGTGGAAAAAGGAATATATTCAAATATAAACTACACAGTAGCATTCTGTGAAAATTCTTTCTGTTCTGTGCATTCAACTAAGAGAGTTGAACCTTACTTTTGATTGAGCCGTTCTGAAACACTCTTTCTGTAGAAACTGCAATTGGACATGCTAAGCGCTAAGAGGCCTACATTGGGAAAAAGAATATCTTCAAATAAAAACTACACAGATGCATTCTGTGAAACTTATTTCTGATCTGTAAATTTAGTTAACATAGATAAAACATATTTTTGATTGAGCCGTTCTGAAACACTCTTTCTGTAGAAACTGCAATTGGACATGCTAAGCGCTAAGAGGCCTACATTGGGAAAAAGAATATCTTCAAATAAAAACTACACAGATGCATTCTGTGAAACTTATTTCTGATCTGTAAATTCAGTTAACAGAGATAAAACATATTTTTGATTGAGCAGTTATGAAACACTCTTTTTGTAGAAAATGCAAGTGGAGATTCGGAGCGCTAAGAGGGTAATAGTGGAAAAAGGAATGTCTTCAAATATAAACTACACAGAATCATTCGGTGAAACTTCTTTCTGATCTGTGCATTCAGCTAACAGAGTTAAACCATACTTTTGATTGAGAAGATCTGAACACACTTTCTGTAGAAAATGCAACTGGACATTTGGAGCGCTAAGAGCGTAGTAGTGGAAAAAGGAATATATTCATATATAAACTACACAGAAGCATTCTGTGAAACTTCTTTCTGATCTGAGCATTCAGCTAACAGAGTTAAACCATACTTTTGATTGAGCAGTTTTGAAACACTCTGTCTGTAGAAAATGCAACTGGACATTCGTAGCGCTAAGTGGGTAATAGTGGAAAAAAGAATATATTCAAATATAAACTACACAGAAGCATTGTATGAAACTTCTTTCTGTTCTGTGCATTCAACTAACAGAGTTGAACCTTACTTTTGATTGAGCCGTTCTGAAACACTCTTTCTGTAGAAAGTGCAATTGGACATTCTGAGCGCTAGGAGGCCTCTATTGGGAAAAATAATATCTTCAAATAAAAACTACACAGAAGCATTGTGTGAAACTTATTTCTGATATGTTCATTAAGCTAACAGAGTTAAACCATACTTTTGATTGCGCAGTTCTGAACACTCTTTCTGTAGAAAATGCAAGTGGACATTCGGAGCGCTAAGAGGGTAATAGTGGAAAAAGGAATATATTCAAATATAAACTACACAGTAGCATTCTGTGAAAATTCTTTCTGTTCTGTGCATTCAACTAACAGAGTTGAACCTTACTTTTGATTGAGCCGTTCTGAAACACTCTTTCTGTAGAAACTGCAATTGGACATGCTAAGCGCTAAGAGGCCTACATTGGGAAAAAGAATATCTTCAAATAAAAACTACACAGATGCATTCTGTGAAACTTATTTCTGCTCTGTAAATTTAGTTAACATAGATAAAACATATTTTTGATTGAGCAGTTATGAAACACTCTTTTTGTAGAAAATGCAAGTGGAGATTCGGAGCGCTAAGAGGGTAATAGTGGAAAAAGGAATGTCTTCAAATATAAACTACACAGAATCATTCGGTGAAACTTCTTTCTGATCTGTGCATTCAGCTAACAGAGTTAAACCATACTTTTGATTGAGCAGATCTGAACACTCTTTCTGTAGAAAATGCAACTGGACATTTGGAGCGCTAAGAGCGTAGTAGTGGAAAAAGGAATATATTCAAATATAAACTACACAGAAGCATTCTGTGAAACTTCTTTCGGATCTGAGCATTCAGCTAACAGAGTTAAACCATACTTTTGATTGAGCAGTTTTGAAACACTCTGTCTGTAGAAAATGCAACTGGACATTCGTAGCGCTAAGTGGGTAATAGTGGAAAAAGAATATGTTCAAATATAAACTACACAGAAGCATTCTGTGAAACTTCTTGCTGTTCTGTGCATTCAACTAACAGAGTTGAACCTTACTTTTGATTGAGCCGTTCTGAAACACTCTTTCTGTAGAAACTGCAATTGGACATTCTGAGCGCTAGGAGGCCTATATTGGGAAAAAGAATGTCTACATATAAAAACTACACAGAAGAATTGTGTGAAACTTCTTTCTGTTCTCTTTGTTCAACTAAAAGAGTTGAACCTTAGTTTTGATTGAGCCGTTCTGAAACACTCTTTCTGTAGAAAATGCAAGTGGAGATTCGGAGCGCTAAGAGGGTAATAGTGGAAAAAGGAATGTCTCCAAATATAAACTACACAGAATCATTCTGTGAAACTTCTTTCTGATCTGTGCATTCAGCTAACAGAGTTAAACCATACTTTTGATTGAGCAGATCTGAACACTCTTTCTGTAGAAAATGCAACTGGACATTTGGAGCGCTAAGAGAGTAGTAGTGGAAAAAGTAATATATTCAAATATAAACTACACAGAAGCATTCTGTGAAACTTCTTTCTGATCTGAGCATTCAGCTAACAGAGTTAAACCATACTTTTGATTGAGCAGTTTTGAAACACTCTGTCTGTAGAAAATGCAACTGGACATTCGTAGCGCTAAGTGGGTAATAGTAGAGAAAAGAATATGTTCAAATATAAACTACACAGAAGCATTGTATGAAACTTCTATCTGTTCTGTGCATTCAACTAACAGAGTTGAACCTTACTTTTGATTGAGCCTTTCTGAAACACTCTTTCTGTAGAAACTGCAATTGGACATTCTGAGCGCTAAGAGGCCTCTATTGGGAAAAATAATATCTTCAAATAAAAACTACACAGAAGCATTGTGTGAAACTTATTTCTGATATGTTCATTAAGCTAACAGAGTTAAACCATACTTTTGATTGCGCAGTTCTGAACACTCTTTCTGTATAAAATGCAAGTGGACATTCGGAGCGCTAAGAGGGTAATAGTGGAAAAAGGAATATATTCAAATATAAACTACACAGTAGCATTCTGTGAAAATTCTTTCTGTTCTGTGCATTCAACTAACAGAGTTGAACCTTACTTTTGATTGAGCCGTTCTGAAACACTCTTTCTGTAGAAACTGCAATTGGACATGCTAAGCGCTAAGAGGCCTACATTGGGAAAAAGAATATCTTCAAATAAAAACTACACAGATGCATTCTGTGAAACTTATTTCTGATCTGTAAATTTAGTTAACATAGATAAAACATATTTTTGATTGAGCAGTTATGAAACACTCTTTTTGTAGAAAATGCAAGTGGAGATTCGGAGCGCTAAGAGGGTAATAGTGGAAAAAGGAATGTCTTCAAATATAAACTACACAGAATCATTCGGTGAAACTTCTTTCTGATCTGTGCATTCAGCTAACAGAGTTAAACCATACTTTTGATTGAGCAGATCTGAACACTCTTTCTGTAGAAAATGCAACTGGACATTTGGAGCGCTAAGAGAGTACTAGTGGAAAAAGGAATATATTCAAATATAAACTACACAGAAGCATTCTGTGAAACTTCTTTCGGATCTGAGCATTCAGCTAACAGAGTTAAACCATACTTTTGATTGAGCAGTTTTGAAACACTCTGTCTGTAGAAAATGCAACTGGACATTCGTAGCGCTAAGTGGGTAAGAGTGGAAAAAAGAATATGTTCAAATATAAACTACACAGAAGCATTGTATGAAACTTCTTTCTGTTCTGTGCATTCAACTAACAGAGTTGAACCTTACTTTTGATTGAGCCTTTCTGAAACACTCTTTCTGTAGAAACTGCAATTGGATATTCTGAGCGCTAAGAGGCCTCTATTGGGAAAAATAATATCTTCAAATAAAAACTACACAGAAGCATTGTGTGAAACTTATATCTGATATGTTCATTAAGCTAACCGAGTTAAACCATACTATTGATTGCGCAGTTCTGAACACTCTTTCTGTAGAAAATGCAAGTGTACATTCGGAGCGCTAAGAGGGTAATAGTGGAAAAAGGAATATATTCAAATATAAACTACACAGTAGCATTCTGTGAAAATTCTTTCTGTTCTGTGCATTCAACTAACAGAGTTGAACCTTACTTTTGATTGAGCCGTTCTGAAACACTCTTTCTGTAGAAACTGCAATTGGACATTCTAAGCGCTAAGAGGCCTACATTGGGAAAAAGAATATCTTCAAATAAAAACTACACAGATGCATTCTGTGAAACTTATTTCTGATCTGTAAATTCAGTTAACAGAGATAAAACATATTTTTGATTGAGCAGTTATGAAACACTCTTTTTGTAGAAAATGCAAGTGGAGATTCGGAGCGCTAAGGGGGTAATAGTGGAAAAAGGAATGTCTTCAAGTATAAACTACACGGAATCATTCGGTGAAAATTCTTTCTGATCTGTGCATTCAGCTAACAGAGTTAAACCATACTTTTGATTGAGCAGATCTGAACACTCTTTCTGTAGAAAATGCAACTGGACATTTGGAGCGCTAAGAGCGTAGTAGTGGAAAAAGGAATATATTCAAATATAAACTACACAGAAGCATTCTGTGAAACTTCTTTCGGATCTGAGCTTTCAGCTAACAGAGTTAAACCATACTTTTGATTGACCAGTTTTGAAACACTCTGTCTGTAGAAAATGCAACTGGACATTCTTAGCGCTAAGTGGGTAATAGTGGAAAAAAGAATATGTTCAAATATAAACTACACAGAAGCATTGTATGAAACTTCTTTCTGTTCTGTGCATTCAACTAACAGAGTTGAACCTTACTTTTGATTGAGCCGTTCTGAAACACTCTTTCTGTAGAAACTGCAATTGGACATTCTGAGCGCTAGGAGGCCTATATTGGGAAAAAGAATGTCTACAAATAAAAACTACACAGAAGAATTGTGTGAAACTTCTTTCTGTTCTGTTCGTTCAACTAAAAGAGTTGAACCTTAGTTTTGATTGAGCCGTTCTGAAACACTCTTTCTGTAGAAAATGCAAGTGGAGATTCGGAGCGCTAAGAGGGTAATAGTGGAAAAAGGAATGTCTCCAAATATAAACTACACAGAATCATTCTGTGAAACTTCTTTCTGATCTGTGCATTCAGCTAACAGAGTTAAACCATACTTTTGATTGAGCAGATCTGAACACTCTGTAGAAAATGCAACTGGACATTTGGAGCGCTAAGAGAGTAGTAGTGGAAAAAGGAATATATTCAAATATAAACTACACAAAAGCATTCTGTGAAGCTTCTTTCTGATCTGAGCATTCAGCTAACAGAGTTAAACCATACATTTGATTGAGCAGTTTTGAAACACTCTGTCTGTAGAAAATGCAACTGGACATTCGTAGCGCTAAGTGGGTAATAGTGGAAAAAAGAATATGTTCAAATATAAACTACACAGAAGCATTGTATGAAACTTCTTTCTGTTCTGTGCATTCAACTAACAGAGTTGAACCTTACTTTTGATTGAGCCTTTCTGAAACACTCTTTCTGTAGAAACTGCAATTGGACATTCTGAGCGCTAAGAGGCCTCTATTGGGAAAAATAATATCTTCAAATAAAAACTACACAGAAGCATTGTGTGAAACTTATTTCTGATATGTTCATTAAGCTAACAGAGTTAAACCATACTTTTGATTGCACAGTTCTGAACACTCTTTCTGTAGAAAATGCAAGTGGACATTCGGAGCGCTAAGAGGGTAATAGTGGAAAAAGGAATATATTCAAATATAAACTACACAGTAGCATTCTGTGAAAATTCTTTCTGTTCTGTGCATTCAACTAACAGAGTTGAACCTTACTTTGGATTGAGCCGTTCTGACACACTCTTTCTGTAGAAACTGCAATTGGACATGCTAAGCGCTAAGAGGCCTACATTGGGAAAAAGAATATCTTCAAATAAAAACTACACAGATGCATTCTGTGAAACTTATTTCTGATCTGTAAATTCAGTTAACAGAGATAAAACATATTTTTGATTGAGCAGTTATGAAACACTCTTTTTGTAGAAAATGCAAGTGGAGATTCGGAGCGCTAAGAGGGTAATAGTGGAAAAAGGAATGTCTTCAAGTATAAACTACACGGAATCATTCGGTGAAACTTCTTTCTGATCTGTGCATTCAGCTAACAGAGTTAAACCATACTTTTGATTGAGCAGATCTGAACACTCTTTCTGTAGAAAATGCAACTGGACATTTGGAGCGCTAAGAGCGTAGTAGTGGAAAAAGGAATATATTCAAATATAAACTACACAGAAGCATTCTGTGAAACTTCTTTCTGATCTGAGCATTCAGCTAACAGAGTTAAACCATACTTTTGATTGAGCAGTTTTGAAACACTCTGTCTGTAGAAAATGCAACTGGACATTCGTAGCGCTAAGTGGGTAATAGTGGAAAAAAGAATATGTTCAAATATAAACTACAAAGAAGCATTGTATGAAACTTCTTTCTGTTCTGTGCATTCAACTAACAGAGTTGAACCTTACATTTGATTGAGCCGTTCTGAAACTCTCTTTCTGTAGAAACTGCAATTGGACATTCTGAGCGCTAGGAGGCCTATATTGGGAAAAAGAATGTCTACAAATAAAAACTACACAGAAGAATTGTGTGAAACTTCTTTCTGTTCTGTTCGTTCAACTAAAAGAGTTGAACCTTAGTTTTGATTGAGCCGTTCTGAAACACTCTTTCTGTAGAAAATGCAAGTGGAGATTCGGAGCGCTAAGAGGGTAATAGTGGAAAAAGGAATGTCTCCAAATATAAACTACACAGAATCATTCTGTGAAACTTCTTTCTGATCTGTGCATTCAGCTAACAGAGTTAAACCATACTTTTGATTGAGCAGATCTGAACATTCTTTCTGTAGAAAATGCAACTGGACATTTGGAGCGCTAAGAGAGTAGTAGTGGAAAAAGGAATATATTCAAATATAAACTACACAAAAGCATTCTGTGAAACTTCTTTCTGATCTGAGCATTCAGCTAACAGAGTTAAACCATACTTTTGATTGAGTAGTTTTGAAACACTCTGTCTGTAGAAAATGCAACTGGACATTCGTAGCACTAAGTGGGTAATAGTGGAAAAAAGAATATGTTCAAATATAAACTACACAGAAGCATTGTATGAAACTTCTTTCTGTTCTGTGCATTCAACTAACAGAGTTGAACCTTACTTTTGATTGAGCCTTTCTGAAACACTCTTTCTGTAGAAACTGCAATTGGACATTCTGAGCGCTAAGAGGCCTCTATTGGGAAAAATAATATCTTCAAATAAAAACTACACAGAAGCATTGTGTGAAACTTATTTCTGATATGTTCATTAAGCTAACAGAGTTAAACCATACTTTTGATTGCGCAGTTCTGAACACTCTTTCTGTAGAAAATGCAAGTGTACATTCGGAGCGCTAAGAGGGTAATAGTGGAAAAAGGAACATATTCAAATATAAACTACACAGTAGCATTCTGTGAAAATTCTTTCTGTTCTGTGCATTCAACTAAGAGAGTTGAACCTTACTTTTGATTGAGCCGTTCTGAAACACTCTTTCTGTAGAAACTGCAATTGGACATGCTAAGCGCTAAGAGGCCTACATTGGGAAAAAGAATATCTTCAAATAAAAACTACACAGATGCATTCTGTGAAACTTATTTCTGATCTGTAAATTTAGTTAACATAGATAAAACATATTTTTGATTGAGCCGTTCTGAAACACTCTTTCTGTAGAAACTGCAATTGGACATGCTAAGCGCTAAGAGGCCTACATTGGGAAAAAGAATATCTTCAAATAAAAACTGCACAGATGCATTCTGTGAAACTTATTTCTGATCTGTAAATTCAGTTAACAGAGATAAAACATATTTTTGATTGAGCAGTTATGAAACACTCTTTTTGTAGAAAATGCAAGTGGAGATTCGGAGCGCTAAGAGGGTAATAGTGGAAAAAGGAATGTCTTCAAATATAAACTACACAGAATCATTCGGTGAAACTTCTTTCTGATCTGTGCATTCAGCTAACAGAGTTAAACCATACTTTTGATTGAGAAGATCTGAACACACTTTCTGTAGAAAATGCAACTGGACATTTGGACCGCTAAGAGCGTAGTAGTGGAAAAAGGAATATATTCAAATATAAACTACACAGAAGCATTCTGTGAAACTTCTTTCTGATCTAGGCATTCAGCTAACAGAGTTAAACCATACTTTTGATTGAGCAGTTTTGAAACACTCTGTCTGTAGAAAATGCAACTGGACATTCGTAGCGCTAAGTGGGTAATAGTGGAAAAAAGAATATGTTCAAATATAAACTACACAGAAGCATTCTGTGAAACTTCTTGCTGTTCTGTGCATTCAACTAACAGAGTTGAACCTTACTTTTGATTGAGCCGTTCTGAAACACTCTTTCTGTAGAAACTGCAATTGGACATTCTGAGCGCTAAGAGGCCTATATTGGGAAAAAGAATGCCTACAAATAAAAACTACCCAGAAGAATTGTGTGAAACTTCTTTCTGTTCTGTTTGTTCAACTAAAAGGGATGAACCTTAGTTTTGATTGAGCCGTTCTGAAACACTCTTTCTGTAGAAAATGCAAGTGGAGATTCGGAGCGCTAAGAGGGTAATAGTGGAAAAAGGAATGTCTCCAAATATAAACTACACAGAATCATTCTGTCAAACTTCTTTCTGATCTGTGCATTCAGCTAACAGAGTTAAACCATACTTTTGATTGAGCAGATCTGAACACTCTTTCTGTAGAAAATGCAACTGGATATTTGGAGCGCTAAGAGAGTACTAGTGGAAAAAGGAATATATTCAAATATAAACTACACAGAAGCATTCCATGAAACTTCTTTCTGATCTGAGCATTCAGCTAACAGAGTTAAACCATACTTTTGATTGAGCAGTTTTGAAACACTCTGTCTGTAGAAAATGCAACTGGACATTCGTAGCGCTAAGTGGGTAAGAGTGGAAAAAAGAATATGTTCAAATATAAACTACACAGAAGCATTGTATGAAACTTCTTTCTGTTCTGTGCATTCAACTAACAGAGTTGAACCTTACTTTTGATTGAGCCTTTCTGAAACACTCTTTCTGTAGAAACTGCAATTGGACATTCTGAGCGCTAAGAGGCCTCTATTGGGAAAAATAATATCTTCAAATAAAAACTACACAGAAGCATTGTGTGAAACTTATTTCTGATATGTTCATTAAGCTAACAGAGTTAAACCATACTTTTGATTGCGCAGTTCTGAACACTCTTTCTGTAGAAAATGCAAGTGGACATTCGGAGCGCTAAGAGGGTAATAGTGGAAAAAGGAATATATTCAAATATAAACTACACAGTAGCATTCTGTGAAAATTCTTTCTGTTCTGTGCATTCAACTAACAGAGTTGAACCTTACTTTTGATTGAGCCGTTCTGAAACACTCTTTCTGTAGAAACTGCAATTGGACATGCTAAGCGCTAAGAGGCCTACATTGGGAAAAAGAATATCTTCAAATAAAAACTACACAGATGCATTCTGTGAAACTTATTTCTGATCTGTAAATTCAGTTAACAGAGATAAAACATATTTTTGATTGAGCAGTTATGAAACACTCTTTTTGTAGAAAATGCAAGTGGAGATTCGGAGCGCTAAGAGGGTAATAGTGGAAAAAGGAATGTCTTCAAATATAAACTACACAGAATCATTCGGTGAAACTTCTTTCTGATCTGTGCATTCAGCTAACAGAGTTAAACCATACTTTTGATTGAGAAGATCTGAACACTCTTTCTGTAGAAAATGTAACTGGACATTTGGAGCGCTAAGAGCGTAGTAGTGGAAAAAGGAATATATTCAAATATAAACTACACAGAAGCATTCTGTGAAACTTCTTTCTGATCTGAGCATTCAGCTAACAGAGTTAAACCATACTTTTGATTGAGCAGTTTTGAAACACTCTGTCTGTAGAAAATGCAACTGGACATTCGTAGCGCTAAGTGGGTAATAGTGGAAAAAAGAATATATTCAAATATAAACTACACAGAAGCATTGTATGAAACTTCTTTCTGTTCTGTGCATTCAACTAACAGAGTTGAACCTTACTTTTGATTGAGCCGTTCTGAAACACTCTTTCTGTAGAAACTGCAATTGGACATTCTGAGCGCTAGGAGGCCTATATTGGGAAAAAGAATGTCTACATATAAAAACTACACAGAAGAATTGTGTGAAACTACTTTCTGTTCTGTTTGTTCAACTAAAAGAGTTGAACTTTAGTTTTGATTGAGCCGTTCTGAAACACTCTTTCTGTAGAAAATGCAAGTGGAGATTCGGAGCGCTAAGAGGGTAATAGTGGAAAAAGGAATGTCTCCAAATATAAACTACACAGAATCATTCTGTGAAACTTCTTTCTGATCTGTGCATTCAGCTAACGGAGTTAAACCATACTTTTGATTCAGCAGATCTGAACACTCTTTCTGTAGAAAATGCAACTGGACATTTGGAGCGCTAAGAGAGTAGTAGTGGAAAAAGGAATATATTCAAATATAAACTACACAGAAGCATTCTGTGAAACTTCTTTCTGATCTGAGCATTCAGCTAACAGAGTTAAACCATACTTTTGATTGAGTAGTTTTGAAACACTCTGTCTGTAGAAAATGCAACTGGACATTCGTAGCGCTAAGTGGGTAATAGTCGAGAAAAGAATATGTTCAAATATAAACTACACAGAAGCATTGTATGTAACTTCTTTCTGTTCTGTGCATTCAACTAACAGAGTTGAACCTTACTTTTGATTGAGCCTTTCTGAAACACTCTTTCTGTAGAAACTGCAATTGGACATTCTGAGCGCTAAGAGGCCTCTATTGGGAAAAAAAATATCTTCAAATAAAAACTACACAGAAGCATTGTGTGAAACTTATTTCTGATATGTTCATTAAGCTAACAGAGTTAAACCATACTTTTGATTGCGCAGTTCTGAACACTCTTTCTGTAGAAAATGCAAGTGGACATTCGGAGCGCTAAGAGGGTAATAGTGGAAAAAGGAATATATTCAAATATAAACTACACAGTAGCATTCTGTGAAAATTCTTTCTGTTCTGTGCATTCAACTAACAGAGTTGAACCTTACTTTTGATTGAGCCGTTCTGAAACACTCTTTCTGTAGAAACTGCAATTGGACATGCTAAGCGCTAAGAGGCCTACATTGGGAAAAAGAATATCTTCAAATAAAAACTACACAGATGCATTCTGTGAAACTTATTTCTGATCTGTAAATTTAGTTAACATAGATAAAACATATTTTTGATTGAGCAGTTATGAAACACTCTTTTTGTAGAAAATGCAAGTGGAGATTCGGAGCGCTAAGAGGGTAATAGTGGAAAAAGGAATGTCTTCAAATATAAACTACACAGAATCATTCGGTGAAACTTCTTTCTGATCTGTGCATTCAGCTAACAGAGTTAAACCATACTTTTGATTGAGCAGATCTGAACACTCTTTCTGTAGAAAATGCAACTGGACATTTGGAGCGCTAAGAGCGTAGTAGTGGAAAAAGGAATATATTCAAATATAAACTACACAGAAGCATTCTGTGAAACTTCTTTCGGATCTGAGCATTCAGCTAACAGAGTTAAACCATACTTTTGATTGAGCAGTTTTGAAACACTCTGTCTGTAGAAAATGCAACTGGACATTCGTAGCGCTAAGTGGGTAATAGTGGAAAAAGAATATGTTCACATATAAACTACACAGAAGCATTCTGTGAAACTTCTTGCTGTTCTGTGCATTCAACTAACAGAGTTGAACCTTACTTTTGATTGAGCCGTTCTGAAACACTCTTTCTGTAGAAACTGCAATTGGACATTCTGAGCGCTAAGAGGCCTATATTGGGAAAAAGAATGCCTACAAATAAAAACTACCCAGAAGAATTGTGTGAAACTTCTTTCTGTTCTGTTTGTTCAACTAAAAGGGTTGAACCTTAGTTTTGATTGAGCCGTTCTGAAACACTCTTTCTGTAGAAAATGCAAGTGGAGATTCGGAGCGCTAAGAGGGTAATAGTGGAAAAAGGAATGTCTCCAAATATAAACTACACAGAATCATTCTGTGAAACTTCTTTCTGATCTGTGCATTCAGCTAACAGAGTTAAACCATACTATTGATTGAGCAGATCTGAACACTCTTTCTGTAGAAAATGCAACTGGACATTTGGAGCGCTAAGAGAGTACTAGTGGAAAAAGGAATATATTCAAATATAAACTACACAGAAGCATTCCGTGAAACTTCTTTCTGATCTGAGCATTCAGCTAACAGAGTTAAACCATACTTTTGATTGAGCAGTTTTGAAACACTCTGTCTGTAGAAAATGCAACTGGACATTCGTAGCGCTAAGTGGGTAAGAGTGGAAAAAAGAATATGTTCAAATATAAACTACACAGAAGCATTGTATGAAACTTCTTTCTGTTCTGTGCATTCAACTAACAGAGTTGAACCTTACTTTTGATTGAGCCTTTCTGAAACACTCTTTCTGTAGAAACTGCAATTGGATATTCTGAGCGCTAAGAGGCCTCTATTGGGAAAAATAATATCTTCAAATAAAAACTACACAGAAGCATTGTGTGAAACTTATTTCTGATATGTTCATTAAGCTAACAGAGTTAAACCATACTTTTGATTGCGCAGTTCTGAACACTCTTTCTGTAGAAAATGCAAGTGTACATTCGGAGCGCTAAGAGGGTAATAGTGGAAAAAGGAATATATTCAAATATAAACTACACAGTAGCATTCTGTGAAAATTCTTTCTGTTCTGTGCATTCAACTAACAGAGTTGAACCTTACTTTTGATTGAGCCGTTCTGAAACACTCTTTCTGTAGAAACTGCAATTGGACATGCTAAGCGCTAAGACGCCTACATTGGGAAAAAGAATATCTTCAAATAAAAACTACACAGATGCATTCTGTGAAACTTATTTCTGATCTGTAAATTCAGTTAACAGAGATAAAACATATTTTTGATTGAGCAGTTATGAAACACTCTTTTTGTAGAAAATGCAAGTGGAGATTCGGAGCGCTAAGAGGGTAATAGTGGAAAAAGGAATGTCTTCAAATATAAACTACACAGAATCATTCGGTGAAACTTCTTTCTGATCTGTGCATTCAGCTAACAGAGTTAAACCATACTTTTGATTGAGCAGATCTGAACACTCTTTCTGTAGAAAATGCAACTGGACATTTGGAGCGCTAAGAGCGTAGTAGTGGAAAAAGGAATATATTCAAATATAAACTACACAGAAGCATTCTGTGAAACTTCTTTCGGATCTGAGCATTCAGCTAACAGAGTTAAACCATACTTTTGATTGAGCAGTTTTGAAACACTCTGTCTGTAGAAAATGCAACTGGACATTCGTAGCGCTAAGTGGGTAATAGTGGAAAAAAGAATATGTTCAAATATAAACTACACAGAAGCATTCTGTGAAACTTCTTGCTGTTCTGTGCATTCAACTAACAGAGTTGAACCTTACTTTTGATTGAGCCGTTCTGAAACACTCTTTCTGTAGAAACTGCAATTGGACATTCTGAGCGCTAAGAGGCCTATATTGGGAAAAAGAATGCCTACAAATAAAAACTACCCAGAAGAATTGTGTGAAACTTCTTTCTTTTCTGTTTGTTCAACTAAAAGGGATGAACCTTAGTTTTGATTGAGCCGTTCTGAAACACTCTTTCTGTAGAAAATGCAAGTGGAGATTCGGAGCGCTAAGAGGGTAATAGTAGAAAAAGGAATGTCTCCAAATATAAACTACACAGAATCATTCTGTGAAACTTCTTTCTGATCTGTGCATTCAGCTAACAGAGTTAAACCATACTTTTGATTGAGCAGATCTGAACACTCTTTCTGTAGAAAATGCAACTGGACATTTGGAGCGCTAAGAGAGTACTAGTGGAAAAAGGAATATATTCAAATATAAACTACACAGAAGCATTCCGTGAAACTTCTTTCTGATCTGAGCATTCAGCTAACAGAGTTAAACCATACTTTTGATTGAGCAGTTTTGAAACACTCTGTCTGTAGAAAATGCAACTGGACATTCGTAGCGCTAAGTGGGGAATAGTGGAAAAAAGAATATGTTCAAATATAAACTACACAGAAGCATTGTATGAAACTTCTTTCTGTTCTGTGCATTCAACTAACAGAGTTGAACCTTACTTTTGATTGAGCCTTTCTGAAACACTCTTTCTGTAGAAACTGCAATTGGACATTCTGAGCGCTAAGAGGCCTCTATTGGGAAAAATAATATCTTCAAATAAAAACTACACAGAAGCATTGTGTGAAACTTATTTCTGATATGTTCATTAAGCTAACAGAGTTAAACCATACTTTTGATTGCGCAGTTCTGAACACTCTTTCTGTAGAAAATGCAAGTGGACATTCTGAGCGCTAAGAGGGTAATAGTGGAAAAAGGAATATATTCAAATATAAACTACACAGTAGCATTCTGTGAAAATTCTTTCTGTTCTGTGCATTCAACTAACAGAGTTGAACCTTACTTTTGATTGAGCCGTTCTGAAACACTCTTTCTGTAGAAACTGCAATTGGACATGCTAAGCGCTAAGAGGCCTACATTGGGAAAAAGAATATCTTCAAATAAAAACTACACAGATGCATTCTGTGAAACTTATTTCTGATCTGTAAATTCAGTTAACAGAGATAAAACATATTTTTGATTGAGCAGTTATGAAACACTCTTTTTGTAGAAAATGCAAGTGGAGATTCGGAGCGCTAAGAGGGTAATAGTGGAAAAAGGAATGTCTTCAAATATAAACTACACAGAATCATTCGGTGAAACTTCTTTCTGATCTGTGCATTCAGCTAACAGAGTTAAACCATACTTTTGATTGAGAAGATCTGAACACTCTTTCTGTAGAAAATGCAACTGGACATTTGGAGCGCTAAGAGCGTAGTAGTGGAAAAAGGAATATATTCAAATATAAACTACACAGAAGCATTCTGTGAAACTTCTTTCTTATCTGAGCATTCAGCTAACAGAGTTAAACCATACTTTTGATTGAGCAGTTTTGAAACACTCTGTCTGTAGAAAATGCAACTGGACATTCGTAGCGCTAAGTGGGTAATAGTGGAAAAAAGAGTATATTCAAATATAAACTACACAGAAGCATTGTATGAAACTTCTTTCTGTTCTGTGCATTCAACTAACAGAGTTGAACCTTACTTTTGATTGAGCCGTTCTGAAACACTCTTTCTGTAGAAACTGCAATTGGACATTCTGAGCGCTAGGAGGCCTATATTGGGAAAAAGAATGTCTACATATAAAAACTACACAGAAGAATTGTGTGAAACTACTTTCTGTTCTGTTTGTTCAACTAAAAGAGTTGAACCTTAGTTTTGATTGAGCCGTTCTGAAACACTCTTTCTGTAGAAAATGCAAGTGGAGATTCGGAGCGCTAAGAGGGTAATAGTGGAAAAAGGAATGTCTCCAAATATAAACTACACAGAATCATTCTGTGAAACTTCTTTCTGATCTGTGCATTCAGCTAACGGAGTTAAACCATACTTTTGATTCAGCAGATCTGAACACTCTTTCTGTAGAAAATGCAACTGGACATTTGGAGCGCTAAGAGAGTAGTAGTGGAAAAAGGAATATATTCAAATATAAACTACACAGAAGCATTCTGTGAAACTTCTTTCTGATCTGAGCATTCAGCTAACAGAGTTAAACCATACTTTTGATTGAGCAGTTTTGAAACACTCTGTCTGTAGAAAATGCAACTGGACATTCGTAGCGCTAAGTGGGTAATAGTCGAGAAAAGAATATGTTCAAATATAAACTACACAGAAGCATTGTATGTAACTTCTTTCTGTTCTGTGCATTCAACTAACAGAGTTGAACCTTACTTTTGATTGAGCCTTTCTGAAACACTCTTTCTGTAGAAACTGCAATTGGACATTCTGAGCGCTAAGAGGCCTCTATTGGGAAAAAAAATATCTTCAAATAAAAACTACACAGAAGCATTGTGTGAAACTTATTTCTGATATGTTCATTAAGCTAACAGAGTTAAACCATACTTTTGATTGCGCAGTTCTGAACACTCTTTCTGTAGAAAATGCAAGTGGACATTCGGAGCGCTAAGAGGGTAATAGTGGAAAAAGGAATATATTCAAATATAAACTACACAGTAGCATTCTGTGAAAATTCTTTCTGTTCTGTGCATTCAACTAACAGAGTTGAACCTTACTTTTGATTGAGCCGTTCTGAAACACTCTTTCTGTAGAAACTGCAATTGGACATGCTAAGCGCTAAGAGGCCTACATTGGGAAAAAGAATATCTTCAAATAAAAACTACACAGATGCATTCTGTGAAACTTATTTCTGATCTGTAAATTTAGTTAACATAGATAAAACATATTTTTGATTGAGCAGTTATGAAACACTCTTTTTGTAGAAAATGCAAGTGGAGATTCGGAGCGCTAAGAGGGTAATAGTGGAAAAAGGAATGTCTTCAAATATAAACTACACAGAATAATTCGGTGAAACTTCTTTCTGATCTGTGCATTCAGCTAACAGAGTTAAACCATACTTTTGATTGAGCAGATCTGAACACTCTTTCTGTAGAAAATGCAACTGGACATTTGGAGCGCTAAGAGCGTAGTAGTGGAAAAAGGAATATATTCAAATATAAACTACACAGAAGCATTCTGTGAAACTTCTTTCGGATCTGAGCATTCAGCTAACAGAGTTAAACCATACTTTTGATTGAGCAGTTTTGAAACACTCTGTCTGTAGAAAATGCAACTGGACATTCGTAGCGCTAAGTGGGTAATAGTGGAAAAAGAATATGTTCAAATATAAACTACACAGAAGCATTCTGTGAAACTTCTTGCTGTTCTGTGCATTCAACTAACAGAGTTGAACCTTACTTTTGATTGAGCCGTTCTGAAACACTCTTTCTGTAGAAACTGCAATTGGACATTCTGAGCGCTAAGAGGCCTATATTGGGAAAAAGAATGCCTACAAATAAAAACTACCCAGAAGAATTGTGTGAAACTTCTTTCTGTTCTGTTTGTTCAACTAAAAGGGTTGAACCTTAGTTTTGATTGAGCCGTTCTGAAACACTCTTTCTGTAGAAAATGCAAGTGGAGATTCGGAGCGCTAAGAGGGTAATAGTGGAAAAAGGAATGTCTCCAAATATAAACTACACAGAATCATTCTGTGAAACTTCTTTCTGATCTGTGCATTCAGCTAACAGAGTTAAACCATACTATTGATTGAGCAGATCTGAACACTCTTTCTGTAGAAAATGCAACTGGACATTTGGAGCGCTAAGAGAGTACTAGTGGAAAAAGGAATATATTCAAATATAAACTACACAGAAGCATTCCGTGAAACTTCTTTCTGATCTGAGCATTCAGCTAACAGAGTTAAACCATACTTTTGATTGAGCAGTTTTGAAACACTCTGTCTGTAGAAAATGCAACTGGACATTCGTAGCGCTAAGTGGGTAAGAGTGGAAAAAAGAATATGTTCAAATATAAACTACACAGAAGCATTGTATGAAACTTCTTTCTGTTCTGTGCATTCAACTAACAGAGTTGAACCTTACTTTTGATTGAGCCTTTCTGAAACACTCTTTCTGTAGAAACTGCAATTGGATATTCTGAGCGCTAAGAGGCCTCTATTGGGAAAAATAATATCTTCAAATAAAAACTACACAGAAGCATTGTGTGAAACTTTTTTCTGATATGTTCATTAAGCTAACAGAGTTAAACCATACTTTTGATTGCGCAGTTCTGAACACTCTTTCTGTAGAAAATGCAAGTGTACATTCGGAGCGCTAAGAGGGTAATAGTGGAAAAAGGAATATATTCAAATATAAACTACACAGTAGCATTCTGTGAAAATTCTTTCTGTTCTGTGCATTCAACTAACAGAGTTGAACCTTACTTTTGATTGAGCCGTTCTGAAACACTCTTTCTGTAGAAACTGCAATTGGACATGCTAAGCGCTAAGAGGCCTACATTGGGAAAAAGAATATCTTCAAATAAAAACTACACAGATGCATTCTGTGAAACTTATTTCTGATCTGTAAATTCAGTTAACAGAGATAAAACATATTTTTGATTGAGCAGTTATGAAACACTCTTTTTGTAGAAAATGCAAGTGGAGATTCGGAGCGCTAAGAGGGTAATAGTGGAAAAAGGAATGTCTTCAAATATAAACTACACAGAATCATTCGGTGAAACTTCTTTCTGATCTGTGCATTCAGCTAACAGAGTTAAACCATACTTTTGATTGAGCAGATCTGAACACTCTTTCTGTAGAAAATGCAACTGGACATTTGGAGCGCTAAGAGCGTAGTAGTGGAAAAAGGAATATATTCAAATATAAACTACACAGAAGCATTCTGTGAAACTTCTTTCGGATCTGAGCATTCAGCTAACAGAGTTAAACCATACTTTTGATTGAGCAGTTTTGAAACACTCTGTCTGTAGAAAATGCAACTGGACATTCGTAGCGCTAAGTGGGTAATAGTGGAAAAAAGAATATGTTCAAATATAAACTACACAGAAGCATTCTGTGAAACTTCTTGCTGTTCTGTGCATTCAACTAACAGAGTTGAACCTTACTTTTGATTGAGCCGTTCTGAAACACTCTTTCTGTAGACACTGCAATTGGACATTCTGAGCGCTAAGAGGCCTATATTGGGAAAAAGAATGCCTACAAATAAAAACTACCCAGAAGAATTGTGTGAAACTTCTTTCTGTTCTGTTTGTTCAACTAAAAGGGTTGAACCTTAGTTTTGATTGAGCCGTTCTGAAACATTCTTTCTGTAGAAAATGCAAGTGGAGATTCGGAGCGCTAAGAGGGTAATAGTGGAAAAAGGAATGTCTCCAAATATAAACTACACAGAATCATTCTGTGAAACATCTTTCTGATCTGTGCATTCAGCTAACAGAGTTAAACCATACTTTTGATTGAGCAGATCTGAACACTCTTTCTGTAGAAAATGCAACTGGACATTTGGAGCGCTAAGAGAGTACTAGTGGAAAAAGGAATATATTCAAATATAAACTACACAGAAGCATTCCGTGAAACTTCTTTCTGATCTGAGCATTCAGCTAACAGAGTTAAACCATACTTTTGATTGAGCAGTTTTGAAACACTCTGTCTGTAGAAAATGCAACTGGACATTCGTAGCGCTAAGTGGGTAAGAGTGGAAAAAAGAATATGTTCAAATATAAACTACACAGAAGCATTGTATGAAACGTCTTTCTGTTCTGTGCATTCAACTAACAGAGTTGAACCTTACATTTGATTGAGCCTTTCTGAAACACTCTTTCTGTAGAAACTGCAATTGGACATTCTGAGCGCTAAGAGGCCTCTATTGGGAAAAATAATATCTTCAAATAAAAACTACACAGAAGCATTGTGTGAAACTTATTTCTGATATGTTCATTAAGCTAACAGAGTTAAACCATACTTTTGATTGCGCAGTTCTGAACACTCTTTCTGTAGAAAATGCAAGTGGACATTCGGAGCGCTAAGAGGGTAATAGTGGAAAAAGGAATATATTCAAATATAAACTACACAGTAGCATTCTGTGAAAATTCTTTCTGTTCTGTGCATTCAACTAATAGAGTTGAACCTTACTTTTGATTGAGCCGTTCTGAAACACTCTTTCTGTAGAAACTGCAATTGGACATGCTAAGCGCTAAGAGGCCTACATTGGGAAAAAGAATATCTTCAAATAAAAACTACACAGATGCATTCTGTGAAACTTATTTCTGATCTGTAAATTCAGTTAACAGAGATAAAACATATTTTTGATTGAGCAGTTATGAAACACTCTTATTGTAGAAAATGCAAGTGGAGATTCGGAGCGCTAAGAGGGTAATAGTGGAAAAAGGAATGTCTTCAAATATAAACTACACAGAATCATTCGGTGAAACTTCTTTCTGATCTGTGCATTCAGCTAACAGAGTTAAACCATACTTTTGATTGAGCAGATCTGAACACTCTTTCTGTAGAAAATGCAACTGGACATTTGGAGCGCTAAGAGCGTAGTAGTGGAAAAAGGAATATATTCAAATATAAACTACACAGAAGCGTTCTGTGAAACTTCTTTCGGATCTGAGCATTCAGCTAACAGAGTTAAACCATACTTTTGATTGAGCAGTTTTGAAACACTCTGTCTGTAGAAAATGCAACTGGACATTCGTAGCACTAAGTGGGTAATAGTGGAAAAAGAATATGTTCAAATATAAACTACACAGAAGCATTCTGTGAAACTTCTTGCTGTTCTGTGCATTCAACTAACAGAGTTGAACCTTACTTTTGATTGAGCCGTTCTGAAACACTCTTTCTGTAGAAAATGCAATTGGACATTCTGAGCGCTAAGAGGCCTATATTGGGAAAAAGAATGCCTACAAATAAAAACTACCCAGAAGAATTGTGTGAAAATTCTTTCTGTTCTGTTTGTTCAACTAAAAGTGTTGAACCTTAGTTTTGATTGAGCCGTTCTGAAACACTCTTTCTGTAGAAAATGCAAGTGGAGATTCGGAGCGCTAAGAGGGTAATAGTGGAAAAAGGAATGTCTCCAAATATAAACTACACAGAATCATTCTGTGAAACTTCTTTCTGATCTGTGCATTCAGCTAAGAGAGTTAAACCATACTTTTGATTGAGCAGATCTGAACACTCTTTCTGTAGAAAATGCAACTGGACATTTGGAGCGCTAAGAGAGTACTAGTGGAAAAAGGAATATATTCAAATATAAACTACACAGAAGCATTCCGTGAAACTTCTTTCTGATCTGAGCATTCAGCTAACAGAGTTATACCATACTTTTGATTGAGCAGTTTTGAAACACTCTGTCTGTAGAAAATGCAACTGGACATTCGTAGCGCTAAGTGGGTAATAGTGGAAAAAGAATATGTTCAAATATAAACTACACAGAAGCATTCTGTGAAACTTCTTGCTGTTCTGTGCATTCAACTAACAGAGTTGAACCTTACTTTTGATTGAGCCGTTCTGAAACACTCTTTCTGTAGAAACTGCAATTGGACATTCTGAGCGCTAAGAGGCCTATATTGGGAAAAAGAATGCCTACAAATAAAAACTACCCAGAAGAATTGTGTGAAACTTCTTTCTGTTCTGTTTGTTCAACTAAAAGGGTTGAACCTTAGTTTTGATTGAGCCGTTCTGAAACACTCTTTCTGTAGAAAATGCAAGTGGAGATTCGGAGCGCTAAGAGGGTAATAGTGGAAAAAGGAATGTCTCCAAATATAAACTACACAGAATCATTCTGTGAAACTTCTTTCTGATCTGTGCATTCAGCTAACAGAGTTAAACCACACTTTTGATTAAGCAGATCTGAACACTCTTTCTGTAGAAAATGCAACTGGACATTTGGAGCGCTAAGAGAGTACTAGTGGAAAAAGGAATATATTCAAATATAAACTACACAGAAGCATTCCGTGAAACTTCTTTCTGATCTGAGCATTCAGCTAACAGAGTTAAACCATACTTTTGATTGAGCAGTTTTGAAACACTCTGTCTGTAGAAAATGCAACTGGACATTCGTAGCGCTAAGTGGGTAAGAGTGGAAAAAAGAATATGTTCAAATATAAACTACACAGAAGCATTGTATGAAACTTCTTTCTGTTCTGTGCATTCAACTAACAGAGTTGAACCTTACTTTTGATTGAGCCTTTCTGAAACACTCTTTCTGTAGAAAATGCAATTGGATATTCTGAGCGCTAAGAGGCCTCTATTGGGAAAAATAATATCTTCAAATAAAAACTACACAGAAGCATTGTGTGAAACTTATTTCTGATATGTTCATTAAGCTAACAGAGTTAAACCATACTTTTGATTGCGCAGTTCTGAACACTCTTTCTGTAGAAAATGCAAGTGTACATTCGGAGCGCTAAGAGGGTAATAGTGGAAAAAGGAATATATTCAAATATAAACTACACAGTAGCATTCTGTGAAAATTCTTTCTGTTCTGTGCATTCAACTAACAGAGTTGAACCTTACTTTTGATTGAGCCGTTCTGAAACACTCTTTCTGTAGAAACTGCAATTGGACATGCTAAGCGCTAAGAGGCCTACATTGGGAAAAAGAATATCTTCAAATAAAAACTACACAGATGCATTCTGTGAAACTTATTTCTGATCTGTAAATTCAGTTAACAGAGATAAAACATATTTTTGATTGAGCAGTTATGAAACACTCTTTTTGTAGAAAATGCAAGTGGAGATTCGGAGCGCTAAGAGGGTAATAGTGGAAAAAGGAATGTCTTCAAATATAAACTACACAGAATCATTCGGTGAAACTTCTTTCTGATCTGTGCATTCAGCTAACAGAGTTAAACCATACTTTTGATTGAGCAGATCTGAACACTCTTTCTGTAGAAAATGCAACTGGACATTTGGAGCGCTAAGAGCGTAGTAGTGGAAAAAGGAATATATTCAAATATAAACTACACAGAAGCATTCTGTGAAACTTCTTTCGGATCTGAGCATTCAGCTAACAGAGTTAAACCATACTTTTGATTGAGCAGTTTTGAAACACTCTGTCTGTAGAAAATGCAACTGGACATTCGTAGCGCTAAGTGGGTAATAGTGGAAAAAAGAATATTTTCAAATATAAACTACACAGAAGCATTCTGTGAAACTTCTTGCTGTTCTGTGCATTCAACTAACAGAGTTGAACCTTACTTTTGATTGAGCCGTTCTGAAACACTCTTTCTGTAGAAACTGCAATTGGACATTCTGAGCGCTAAGAGGCCTATATTGGGAAAAAGAATGCCTACAAATAAAAACTACCCAGAAGAATTGTGTGAAACTTCTTTCTGTTCTGTTTGTTCAACTAAAAGGGTTGAACCTTAGTTTTGATTGAGCCGTTCTGAAACACTATTTCTGTAGAAAATGCAAGTGGAGATTCGGAGCGCTAAGAGGGTAATAGTGGAAAAAGGAATGTCTCCAAATATAAACTACACAGAATCATTCTGTGAAACTTCTTTCTGATCTGTGCATTCAGCTAACAGAGTTAAACCATACTTTTGATTGAGCAGATCTGAACACTCTTTCTGTAGAAAATGCAACTGGACATTTGGAGCGCTAAGAGAGTAGTAGTGGAAAAAGGAATATATTCAAATATAAACTACACAGAAGCATTCTGTGAAACTTCTTTCTGATCTGAGCATTCAGCTAACAGAGTTAAACCATACTTTTGATTGAGCTGTTTGAAACACTCTGTCTGTAGAAAATGCAACTGGACATTCGTAGCGCTAAGTGGGTAATAGTCGAGAAAAGAATATGTTCAAATATAAACTACACAGAAGCATTGTATGAAACTACTTTCTGTTCTGTGCATTCAACTAACAGAGTTGAACCTTACTTTTGATTGAGCCTTTCTGAAACACTCTTTCTGTAGAAACTGCAATTGGACATTCTGAGCGCTAAGAGGCCTCTATTGGGAAAAATAATATCTTCAAATAAAAACTACACAGAAGCATTGTGTGAAACTTATTTCTGATATGTTCATAAAGCTAACAGAGTTAAACCATACTTTTGATTGCGCAGTTCTGAACACTCTTTCTGTAGAAAATTCAAGTGGACATTCGGAGCGCTAAGAGGGTAATAGTGGAAAAAGGAATATATTCAAATATAAACTACACAGTAGCATTCTGTGAAAATTCTTTCTGTTCTGTGCATTCAACAAACAGAGTTGAACCTTACTTTTGATTGAGCCGTTCTGAAACACTCTTTCTGTAGAAACTGCAATTGGACATGCTAAGCGCTAAGAGGCCTACATTGGGAAAAAGAATATCTTCAAATAAAAACTACACAGATGCATTCTGTGAAACTTATTTCTGATCTGTAAATTTAGTTAACATAGATAAAACATATTTTTGATTGAGCAGTTATGAAACACTCTTTTTGTAGAAAATGCAAGTGGAGATTCGGAGCGCTAAGAGGGTAATAGTGGAAAAAGGAATGTCTTCAAATATAAACTACACAGAATCATTCGGTGAAACTTCTTTCTGATCTGTGCATTCAGCTAACAGAATTAAACCATACTTTTGATTGAGCAGATCTGAACACTCTTTCTGTAGAAAATGCAACTGGACATTTGGAGCGCTAAGAGCGTAGTAGTGGAAAAAGGAATA
Organism: Symphalangus syndactylus; assembly: GCF_028878055.3. Taxonomy (NCBI): domain Eukaryota; kingdom Metazoa; phylum Chordata; class Mammalia; order Primates; family Hylobatidae; genus Symphalangus; species Symphalangus syndactylus. The sequence goes on from NC_072433.2 coordinate 3,122,474, forward strand.
TATTCAAATATAAACTACACAGAAGCATTCTGTGAAACTTCTTTCGGATCTGAGCATTCAGCTAACAGAGTTAAACCATACTTTTGATTGAGCAGTTTTGAAACACTCTGTCTGTAGAAAATGCAACTGGACATTCGTAGCGCTAAGTGGGTAATAGTGGAAAAAGAATATGTTCAAATATAAACTACACAGAAGCATTCTGTGAAACTTCTTGCTGTTCTGTGCATTCAACTAACAGAGTTGAACCTTACTTTTGATTGAGCCGTTCTGAAACACTCTTTCTGTAGAAACTGCAATTGGACATTCTGAGCGCTAAGAGGCCTATATTGGGAAAAAGAATGCCTACAAATAAAAACTACCCAGAAGAATTGTGTGAAACTTCTTTCTGTTCTGTTTGTTCAACTAAAAGGGTTGAACCTTAGTTTTGATTGAGCCGTTCTGAAACACTCTTTCTGTAGAAAATGCAAGTGGAGATTCGGAGCGCTAAGAGGGTAATAGTGGAAAAAGGAATGTCTCCAAATATAAACTAAACAGAATCATTCTGTGAAACTTCTTTCTGATCTGTGCATTCAGCTAACAGAGTTAAACCATACTTTTGATTGAGCAGATCTGAAAACTCTTTCTGTAGAAAATGCAACTGGACATTTGGAGCGCTAAGAGAGTACTAGTGGAAAAAGGAATATATTCAAATATAAACTACACAGAAGCATTCCGTGAAACTTCTTTCTGATCTGAGCATTCAGCTAACAGAGTTAAACCATACTTTTGATTGAGCAGTTTTGAAACACTCTGTCTGTAGAAAATGCAACAGGACATTCGTAGCGCTAAGTGGGTAAGAGTGGAAAAAAGAATATGTTCAAATATAAACTACACAGAAGCATTGTATGAAACTTCTTTCTGTTCTGTGCATTCAACTAACAGAGTTGAACCTTACTTTTGATTGAGCCTTTCTGAAACACACTTTCTGTAGAAACTGCAATTGGATATTCTGAGCGCTAAGAGGCCTCTATTGGGAAAAATAATATCTTCAAATAAAAACTACACAGAAGCATTGTGTGAAACTTATTTCTGATATGTTCATTAAGCTAACAGAGTTAAACCATACTTTTGATTGCGCAGTTCTGAACACTCTTTCTGTAGAAATGCAAGTGTACATTCGGAGCGCTAAGATTGTAATAGTGGAAAAAGGAATATATTCAAATATAAACTACACAGTAGCATTCTGTGAAAATTCTTTCTGTTCTGTGCATTCAACTAACAGAGTTGAACCTTACTTTTGATTGAGCCGTTCTGAAACACTCTTTCTGTAGAAACTGCAATTGGACATGCTAAGCGCTAAGAGGCCTACATTGGGAAAAAGAATATCTTCAAATAAAAACTACACAGATGCATTCTGTGAAACTTATTTCTGCTCTGTAAATTCAGTTAACAGAGATAAAACATATTTTTGATTGAGCAGTTATGAAATACTCTTTTTGTAGAAAATGCAAGTGGAGATTCGGAGCGCTAAGAGGGTAATAGTGGAAAAAGGAATGTCTTCAAATATAAACTACACAGAATCATTCGGTGAAACTTCTTTCTGATCTGTGCATTCAGCTAACAGAGTTAAACCATACTTTTGATTGAGCAGATCTGAACACTCTTTCTGTAGAAAATGCAACTGGACATTTGGAGCGCTAAGAGCGTAGTAGTGGAAAAAGGAATATATTCAAATATAAACTACACAGAAGCATTCTGTGAAACTTCTTTCGGATCTGAGCATTCAGCTAACAGAGTTAAACCATACTTTTGATTGAGCAGTTTTGAAACACTCTGTCTGTAGAAAATGCAACTGGACATTCGTAGCGCTAAGTGGGTAATCGTGGAAAAAGAATATGTTCAAATATAAACTACACAGAAGCATTCTGTGAAACTTCTTGCTGTTCTGTGCATTCAACTAACAGAGTTGAACCTTACTTTTGATTGAGCCGTTCTGAAACACTCTTTCTGTAGAAACTGCAATTGGACATTCTGAGCGCTAAGAGGCCTATATTGGGAAAAAGAATGCCTACAAATAAAAACTACCCAGAAGAATTGTGTGAAACTTCTTTCTGTTCTGTTTGTTCAACTAAAAGGGTTGAACCTTAGTTTTGATTGAGCCGTTCTGAAACACTCTTTCTGTAGAAAATGCAAGTGGAGATTCGGAGCGCTAAGAAGGTAATAGTGGAAAAAGGAATGTCTCCAAATATAAACTACACAGAATCATTCTGTGAAACTTCTTTCTGATCTGTGCATTCAGCTAACAGAGTTAAACCATACTTTTGATTGAGCAGATCTGAACACTCTTTCTGTAGAAAATGCAACTGGACATTTGGAGCGCTAAGAGAGTACTAGTGGAAAAAGGAATATATTCAAATATAAACTACACAGAAGCATTCCGTGAAACTTCTTTCTGATCTGAGCATTCAGCTAACAGAGTTAAACCATGCTTTTGATTGAGCAGTTTTGAAACACTCTGTCTGTAGAAAATGCAACTGGACATTCGTAGCGCTAAGTGGGTAAGAGTGGAAAAAAGAATATGTTCAAATATAAACTACACAGAAGCATTGTATGAAACTTCTTTCTGTTCTGTGCATTCAACTAACAGAGTTGAACCTTACTTTTGATTGAGCCTTTCTGAAACACTCTTTCTGTAGAAACTGCAATTGGACATTCTGAGCGCTAAGAGGCCTCTATTGGGAAAAATAATATCTTCAAATAAAAACTACACAGAAGCATTGTGTGAAACTTATTTCTGATATGTTCATTAAGCTAACAGAGTTAAACCATACTTTTGATTGCGCAGTTCTGAACACTCTTTCTGTAGAAAATGCAAGCGGACATTCGGAGCGCTAAGAGGGTAATAGTGGAAAAAGGAATATATTCAAATATAAACTACACAGTAGCATTCTGTGAAAATTCTTTCTGTTCTGTGCATTCAACTAACAGAGTTGAACCTTACTTTTGATTGAGCCGTTCTGAAACACTCTTTCTGTAGAAACTGCAATTGGACATGCTAAGCGCTAAGAGGCCTACATTGGGAAAAAGAATATCTTCAAATAAAAACTATACAGATGCATTCTGTGAAACTTATTTCTGATCTGTAAATTCAGTTAACAGAGATAAAACATATTTTTGATTGAGCAGTTATGAAACACTCTTTTTGTAGAAAATGCAAGTGGAGATACGGAGCGCTAAGAGGGTAATAGTGGAAAAAGGAATGTCTTCAAATATAAACTACACAGAATCATTCGGTGAAACTTCTTTCTGATCTGTGCATTCAGCTAACAGAGTTAAACCATACTTTTGATTGAGAAGATCTGAACACTCTTTCTGTAGAAAATGCAACTGGACATTTGGAGCGCTAAGAGCGTAGTAGTGGAAAAAGGAATATATTCAAATATAAACTACACAGAAGCATTCTGTGAAACTTCTTTCTGATCTGAGCATTCAGCTAACAGAGTTAAACCATACTTTTGATTGAGCAGTTTTGAAACACTCTGTCTGTAGAAAATGCAACTGTACATTCGTAGCGCTAAGTGGGTAATAGTGGAAAAAAGAATATATTCAAATATAAACTACACAGAAGCATTGTATGAAACTTCTTTCTGTTCTGTGCATTCAACTACCAGAGTTGAACCTTACTTTTGATTGAGCCGTTCTGAAACACTCTTTCTGTAGAAACTGCAATTGGACATTCTGAGCGCTAGGAGGCCTATATTGGGAAAAAGAATGTCTACATATAAAAACTACACAGAAGAATTGTGTGAAACTTCTTTCTGTTCTGTTTGTTCAACTAAAAGAGTTGAACCTTAGTTTTGATTGAGCCGTTCTGAAACACTCTTTCTGTAGAAAATGCAAGTGGAGATTCGGAGCGCTAAGAGGGTAATAGTGGAAAAAGGAATGTCTCCAAATATAAAGTACACAGAATCATTCTGTGAAACTTCTTTCTGATCTGTGCATTCAGCTAACAGAGTTAAACCAGACTTTTGATTCAGCAGATCTGAACACTCTTTCTGTAGAAAATGCAACTGGACATTTGGAGCGCTAAGAGAGTAGTAGTGGAAAAAGGAATATATTCAAATATAAACTACACAGAAGCATTCTGTGAAACTTCTTTCTGATCTGAGCATTCAGCTAATAGAGTTAAACCATACTTTTGATTGAGCAGTTTTGAAACACTCTGTCTGTAGAAAATGCAACTGGACATTCGTAGCGCTAAGTGGGTAATAGTGGAGAAAAGAATATGTTCAAATATAAACTACACAGAAGCATTGTATGAAACTTCTTTCTGTTCTGTGCATTCAACTAACAGAGTTGAACCTTACTTTTGATTGAGCCTTTCTGAAACACTCTTTCTGTAGAAACTGCAATTGGACATTCTGAGCGCTAAGAGGCCTCTATTGGGAAAAATAATATCTTCAAATAAAAAATACACAGAAGCATTGTGTGAAACTTATTTCTGATATGTTCATTAAGCTAACAGAGTTAAACCATACTTTTGATTGCGCAGTTCTGAACACTCTTTCTGTAGAAAATACAAGTGGACATTCGGAGCGCTAAGAGGGTAATAGTGGAAAAAGTAATATATTCAAATATAAACTACACAGTAGCATTCTGTGAAAACTCTTACTGTTCTGTGCATTCAGCTAACAGAGTTGAACCTTACTTTTGATTGAGCCGTTCTGAAACACTCTTTCTGTAGAAACTGCAATTGGACATGCTAAGCGCTAAGAGGCCTACATTGGGAAAAAGAATATCTTCAAATAAAAACTACACAGATGCATTCTGTGAAACTTATTTCTGATCTGTAAAATCAGTTAACAGAGATAAAACATATTTTTGATTCAGCAGTTATGAAACACTCTTTTTGTAGAAAATGCAAGTGGAGATTCGGAGCGCTAAGTGGGTAATAGTGGAAAAAGGAATGTCTTCAAATATAAACTACACAGAATCATTCAGTGAAACTTCTTTCTGATCTGTGCATTCAGCTAACAGAGTTAAACCATACTATTGATTGAGCAGATCTGAACACTCTTTCTGTAGAAAATGCAACTGGACATTTGGAGCGCTAAGAGAGTACTAGTGGAAAAAGGAATATATTCAAATATAAACTACACAGAAGCATTCCGTGAAACTTCTTTCTGATCTGAGCATTCAGCTAACAGAGTTAAACCATGCTTTTGATTGAGCAGTTTTGAAACACTCTGTCTGTAGAAAATGCAACTGGACATTCGTAGCGCTAAGTGGGTAAGAGTGGAAAAAAGAATATGTTCAAATATAAACTACACAGAAGCATTGTATGAAACTTCTTTCTGTTCTGTGCATTCAACTAACAGAGTTGAACCTTACTTTTGATTGAGCCTTTCTGAAACACTCTTTCTGTAGAAACTGCAATTGGACATTCTGAGCGCTAAGAGGCCTCTATTGGGAAAAATAATATCTTCAAATAAAAACTACACAGAAGCATTGTGTGAAACTTATTTCTGATATGTTCATTAAGCTAACAGAGTTAAACCATACTTTTGATTGCGCAGTTCTGAACACTCTTTCTGTAGAAAATGCAAGCGGACATTCGGAGCGCTAAGAGGGTAATAGTGGAAAAAGGAATATATTCAAATATAAACTACACAGTAGCATTCTGTGAAAATTCTTTCTGTTCTGTGCATTCAACTAACAGAGTTGAACCTTACTTTTGATTGAGCCGTTCTGAAACACTCTTTCTGTAGAAACTGCAATTGGACATGCTAAGCGCTAAGAGGCCTACATTGGGAAAAAGAATATCTTCAAATAAAAACTATACAGATGCATTCTGTGAAACTTATTTCTGATCTGTAAATTCAGTTAACAGAGATAAAACATATTTTTGATTGAGCAGTTATGAAACACTCTTTTTGTAGAAAATGCAAGTGGAGATACGGAGCGCTAAGAGGGTAATAGTGGAAAAAGGAATGTCTTCAAATATAAACTACACAGAATCATTCGGTGAAACTTCTTTCTGATCTGTGCATTCAGCTAACAGAGTTAAACCATACTTTTGATTGAGAAGATCTGAACACTCTTTCTGTAGAAAATGCAACTGGACATTTGGAGCGCTAAGAGCGTAGTAGTGGAAAAAGGAATATATTCAAATATAAACTACACAGAAGCATTCTGTGAAACTTCTTTCTGATCTGAGCATTCAGCTAACAGAGTTAAACCATACTTTTGATTGAGCAGTTTTGAAACACTCTGTCTGTAGAAAATGCAACTGTACATTCGTAGCGCTAAGTGGGTAATAGTGGAAAAAAGAATATATTCAAATATAAACTACACAGAAGCATTGTATGAAACTTCTTTCTGTTCTGTGCATTCAACTAACAGAGTTGAACCTTACTTTTGATTGAGCCGTTCTGAAACACTCTTTCTGTAGAAACTGCAATTGGACATTCTGAGCGCTAGGAGGCCTATATTGGGAAAAAGAATGTCTACATATAAAAACTACACAGAAGAATTGTGTGAAACTTCTTTCTGTTCTGTTTGTTCAACTAAAAGAGTTGAACCTTAGTTTTGATTGAGCCGTTCTGAAACACTCTTTCTGTAGAAAATGCAAGTGGAGATTCGGAGCGCTAAGAGGGTAATAGTGGAAAAAGGAATGTCTCCAAATATAAAGTACACAGAATCATTCTGTGAAACTTCTTTCTGATCTGTGCATTCAGCTAACAGAGTTAAACCAGACTTTTGATTCAGCAGATCTGAACACTCTTTCTGTAGAAAATGCAACTGGACATTTGGAGCGCTAAGAGAGTAGTAGTGGAAAAAGGAATATATTCAAATATAAACTACACAGAAGCATTCTGTGAAACTTCTTTCTGATCTGAGCATTCAGCTAATAGAGTTAAACCATACTTTTGATTGAGCAGTTTTGAAACACTCTGTCTGTAGAAAATGCAACTGGACATTCGTAGCGCTAAGTGGGTAATAGTGGAGAAAAGAATATGTTCAAATATAAACTACACAGAAGCATTGTATGAAACTTCTTTCTGTTCTGTGCATTCAACTAACAGAGTTGAACCTTACTTTTGATTGAGCCTTTCTGAAACACTCTTTCTGTAGAAACTGCAATTGGACATTCTGAGCGCTAAGAGGCCTCTATTGGGAAAAATAATATCTTCAAATAAAAAATACACAGAAGCATTGTGTGAAACTTATTTCTGATATGTTCATTAAGCTAACAGAGTTAAACCATACTTTTGATTGCGCAGTTCTGAACACTCTTTCTGTAGAAAATACAAGTGGACATTCGGAGCGCTAAGAGGGTAATAGTGGAAAAAGTAATATATTCAAATATAAACTACACAGTAGCATTCTGTGAAAACTCTTACTGTTCTGTGCATTCAGCTAACAGAGTTGAACCTTACTTTTGATTGAGCCGTTCTGAAACACTCTTTCTGTAGAAACTGCAATTGGACATGCTAAGCGCTAAGAGGCCTACATTGGGAAAAAGAATATCTTCAAATAAAAACTACACAGATGCATTCTGTGAAACTTATTTCTGATCTGTAAAATCAGTTAACAGAGATAAAACATATTTTTGATTCAGCAGTTATGAAACACTCTTTTTGTAGAAAATGCAAGTGGAGATTCGGAGCGCTAAGTGGGTAATAGTGGAAAAAGGAATGTCTTCAAATATAAACTACACAGAATCATTCAGTGAAACTTCTTTCTGATCTGTGCATTCAGCTAACAGAGTTAAACCATACTTTTGATTGAGCAGATCTGAACACTCTTTCTGTAGAAAATGCAACTGGACATTTGGAGCGCTAAGAGCGTAGTAGTGGAAAAAGGAATATATTCAAATATAAACTACACAGAAGCATTCTGTGAAACTTTTTTCTGATCTGAGCATTCAGCTAACAGAGTTAAACCATACTTTTGATTGAGCAATTTTGAAACACTCTGTCTGTAGAAAATGCAACTGGACATTCGTAGCGCTAAGTGGGTAATAGTGGAAAAAAGAATATGTTCAAATATATACTACACAGAAGCATTCTGTGAAACTTCTTGCTGTTCTGTGCATTCAACTAACAGAGTTGAACCTTAATTTTGATTGAGCCGTTCTGAAACACTCTTTCTGTAGAAACTGCAATTGGACATTCTGAGCGCTAAGAGGCCTATATTGGGAAAAAGAATGTCTACAAATAAAAACTACACAGAAGAATTGTGTGAAACTTCTTTCTGTTCTGTTTGTTCAACTAAAAGAGTTGAAATTTAGTTTTGATTGAGCCGTTCTGAAACACTCTTTCTGTACAAAATGCAAGTGGAGATTCGGAGCGCTAAGAGGGTAATAGTGGAAAAAGGAATGTCTCCAAATATAAACTACACAGAATCATTCTGTGAAACTTCTTTCTGATCTGTGCATTCAGCTAACAGAGTTAAACCATACTTTTGATTCAGCAGATCTGAACACTTTTTCTGTAGAAAATGCAACTGGACATTTGGAGCGCTAAGAGAGTAGTAGTGGAAAAAGGAATATATTCAAATATAAACTACACAGAAGCATTCTGTGAAACTTCTTTCTGATCTGAGCATTCAGCTAACAGAGTTAAACCATACTTTTGATTGAGCAGTTTTGAAACACTCTGTCTGTAGAAAATGCAACTGGACATTCGTAGCGCTAAGTTTGTAATAGTGGAGAAAAGAATATGTTCAAATATAAACTACACAGAAGCATTGTATGAAACTTCTTTCTGTTCTGTGCATTCAACTAACAGAGTTGAACCTTACATTTGATTGAGCCTTTCTGAAACACTCTTTCTGTAGAAACTGCAATTGGACATTCTGAGCGCTAAGAGGCCTCTATTGGGAAAAATAATATCTTCAAATAAAAACTACACAGAAGCATTGTGTGAAACTTATTTCTGATATGTTCATTAAGCTAACAGAGTTAAACCATACTTTTGATTGCGCAGTTCTGAACACTCTTTCTGTAGAAAATGCAAGTGGACATTCGGAGCGCTAAGAGGGTAATAGTGGAAAAAGGAATATATTCAAATATAAACTACACAGTAGCATTCTGTGAAAACTCTTACTGTTATGTGCATTCAGATAACAGAGTTGAACCTTACTTTTGATTGAGCCGTTCTGAAACACTCTTTCTGTAGAAACTGCAATTGGACATGCTAAGCGCTAAGAGGCCTACATTGGGAAAAAGAATATCTTCAAATAAAAACTACACAGATGCATACTGTGAAACTTATTTCTGATCTGTAAATTCAGTTAACAGAGATAAAACATATTTTTGATTGAGCATTTATGAAACATTCTTTTTGTAGAAAATGCAAGTGGAGATTTGGAGCGCTAAGAGGGTAATAGTGGAAAAAGGAATGTCTTCAAATATAAACTACACAGAATCATTCTGTGAAACTTATTTCTGATCTGTAAATTCAGTTAACAGAGATAAAACATATTTTTGATTGAGCATTTATGAAACACTCTTTTTGTAGAAAATGCAAGAGGAGATTCGGAGCGCTAAGTGGGTAATAGTGGAAAAAGGAATGTCTTCAAATATAAACTACACAGAATCATTCGGTGAAACTTCTTTCTGATCTGTGCATTCAGCTAACAGAGTTAAACCATACTTTTGATTGAGCAGATCTGAACACTCTTTCTGTAGAAAATGCAACTGGACATTTGGAGCGCTAAGAGCGTAGTAGTGGAAAAAGGAATATATTCAAATATAAACTACACAGAAGCATTCTGTGAAACTTCTTTCTGATCTGAGCATTCAGCTAACAGAGTTAAACCATACATTTGATTGAGCAGTTTTGAAACACTCTGTCTGTAGAAAATGCAACTGGACATTCGTAGCGCTAACTGGGTAATAGTGGAAAAAAGAATATGTTCAAATATAAACTACACAGAAGCATTCTGTGAAACATCTTTCTGTTCTGTGCATTCAACTAACAGAGTTGAACCTTACTTTTGATTGAGCCGTTCTGAAACTGTCTTTCTGTAGAAACTGCAATTGGACATTCTGAGCGCTAAGAGGCCTATATTGGGAAAAAGAATGTCTACAAATAAAAACTACTCAGAAGAATTGTGTGAAACTTCTTTCTGTTCTGTTTGTTCAACTAAAAGAGTTGAACCTTAGTTTTGATTGAGCCGTTCTGAAACACTCTTTCTGTAGAAAATGCAAGTGGAGATTCGGAGCGCTAAGAGGGTAATAGTGGAAAAAGGAATGTCTCCAAATATAAACTACACAGAATCATTCTGTGAAACTTCTTTCTGATCTGTGCATTCAGCTAACAGAGTTAAACCATACTTTTGATTCAGCAGATCTGAACACTCTTTCTGTAGAAAATGCAACTGGACATTTGGAGCACTAAGAGAGTAGTAGTGGAAAAAGGAATATATTCAAATATAAACTACACAGAAGCATTCTGTGAAACTTGTTTCTGATCTGAGCATTCAGCTAACTGAGTTAAACCATAATTTTGATTGAGCAGTTTTGAAACACTCTGTCTGTAGAAAATGCAACTGGACATTCGTAGCGCTAAGTGGGTAATAGTGGAGAAAAGAATATGTTCAAATATAAACTACACAGAAGCATTGTATGAAACTTCTTTCTGTTCTGTGCATTCAACTAACAGAGTTGAACCTTACTTTTGATTGAGCCGTTCTGAAACACTCTTTCTGTAGAAACTGCAATTGGACATTCTGAGCGCTAAGAGGCCTATATTGGGAAAAAGAATGCCTACAATAAAAACTACCCAGAAGAATTGTGTGAAACTTCTTTCTGTTCTGTTTGTTCAACTAAAAGAGTTGAACCTTAGTTTTGATTGAGCCGTTCTGAAACACTCTTTCTGTAGAAAATGCAAGTGGAGATTCGGAGCGCTAAGTGGGTAATAGTGGAAAAAGGAATGTCTCCAAATATAAACTACACAGAATCATTCTGTGAAACTTCTTTGTGATCTGTGCATTCAGCTAACAGAGTTAAACCATACTTTTGATTCAGCAGATCTGATCACTCTTTCTGTAGAAAATGCAACTGGACATTTGGAGCGCTAAGAGAGTAGTAGTGGAAAAAGGAATATATTCAAATATAAACTACACAGAAGCATTCTGTGAAACTTCTTTCTGATCTGAGCATTCAGCTAACAGAGTTAAACCATACTTTTGATTGAGCAGTTTTGAAACTCTCTGTCTGTAGAAAATGCAACTGGACATTCGTAGCGCTAAGTGGGTAATAGTGGAGAAAAGAATATGTTCAAATATAAACTACACAGAAGCATTGTATGAAACATCTTTCTGTTCTGTGCATTCAACTAACAGAGTTGAACCTTACATTTGATTGAGCCTTTCTCAAACACTCTTTCTGTAGAAACTGCAATTGGACATTCTGAGCGCTAAGAGGCCTCTATTGGGAAAAATAATATCTTCAAATAAAAACTACACAGAAGCATTCTGTGAAACTTATTTCTGATATGTTCATTAAGCTAACAGAGTTAAACCATACTTTTGATTGCGCAGTTCTGAACACTCTTTCTGTAGAAAATGCAAGTGGACATTCGGAGCGCTAAGAGGGTAATAGTGGAAAAAGGAATATATTCAAATATAAACTACACAGTAGCATTCTGTGAAAACTCTTACTGTTCTGTGCATTCAGCTAACAGAGTTGAACCTTACTTTTGATTGAGCCGTTCTGACACACTCTTTCTGTAGAAACTGCAATTGGACATGCTAAGCGCTAAGAGGCCTACATTGGGAAAAGGAATATCTTCAAATAAAAACTGCACAGATGCATAATGTGAAACTTATTTCTGATCTGTAAATTCAGTTAACAGAGATAAAACATATTTTTGATTGAGCAGTTATGAAACACTCTCTTTGGAGGAAATGCAAGTGGAGATTCGGAGCGCTAAGAGGGTAATAGTGGAAAAAGGAATGTCTTCAAATATAAACTACACAGAATCATTCGGTGAAACTTCTTTCTGATCTGTGCATTCAGCTAACAGAGTTAAACCATACTTTTGATTGAGCAGATCTGAACACTCTTTCTGTAGAAAATGCAACTGGACATTTGGAGCGCTAAGAGCTTAGTAGTGGAAAAAGGAATATATTCAAATATAAACTACACAGAAGCATTCTGTGAAACTTATTTCTGATCTGAGCATTCAGCTAACAGAGTTAAACCATACTTTTGATTGAGCAGTTTTGAAACACTCTGTCTGTAGAAAATGCAACTGGACATTCGTAGCGCTAAGTGGGTAATAGTGGAAAAAATAATATGTTCAAATATAAACTACACAGAAGCATTCTGTGAAACTTCTTTCTGTTCTGTGCATTAAACTAACAGAGTTGAACCTTACTTTTGATTGAGCCGTTCTGAAACACTCTTTCTGTAGAAACTGCAATTGGACATTCTGAGCGCTAAGAGGCCTATATTGGGAAAAAGAATATCTACAAATAAAAACTACACAGAAGAATTGTGTGAAACTTCTTTCTGTTCTGTTTGTTCAACTAAAAGAGTTGAACCTTAGTTTTGATTGAGCCGTTCTGAAACACTCTTTCTGTAGAAAATGCAAGTGGAGATTCGGAGCGCTAAGAGTGTAATAGTGGAAAAAGGAATGTCTCCAAATATAAACTACACAGAATCATTCTGTGAAATTTCTTTCTGATCTGTGCATTCAGCTAACAGAGTTAAACCATACTTTTGATTGAGCAGATCTGAACACTCTTTCTGTAGAAAATGCAACTGGACATTTGGAGCGCTAAGAGCGTAGTAGTGGAAAAAGGAATATATTCAAATATAAACTACACAGAAGCATTCTGTGAAACTTCTTTCTGATCTGAGCATTCAGCTAACAGAGTTAAACCATACTTTTGATTGAGCACTTTTGAAACACTCTGTCTGTAGAAAATGCAACTGGACATTCGTAGCGCTAAGTGGGTAATAGTGGAAAAAAGAATATGTTCAAATATAAACTACACAGAAGCATTCTGTGAAACTTCTTGCTGTTCTGTGCATTCAACTAACAGAGTTGAACCTTACTTTTGATTGAGCCGTTCTGAAACACTCTTTCTGTAGAAACTGCAATTGGACATTCTGAGCGCTAAGAGGCCTATATTGGGAAAAAGAATGTCTACAAATAAAAACTACACAGAAGAATTGCGTGAAACTTCTTTCTGTTCTGTTTGTTCAACTAAAAGAGTTGAACCTTAGTTTTGATTGAGCCGTTCTGAAACACTCTTTCTGTAGAAAATGCAAGTGGAGATTCGGAGCGCTAAGAGGGTAATAGTGGAAAAAGGAATGTCTCCAAATATAAACTACACAGAATCATTCTGTGAAACTTCTTTCTGATCTGTGCATTCAGCTAACAGAGTTAAACCATACTTTTGATTCAGCAGATCTGAACACTCTTTCTGTAGAAAATGCAACTGGACATTTGGAGCGCTAAGAGAGTAGTAGTGGAAAAAGGAATATATTCAAATATAAACTACACAGAAGCATTCTGTGAAACTTCTTTCTGATCTGAGCATTCAGCTAACTGAGTTAAACGATAATTTTGATTGAGCAGTTTTGAAACACTCTGTCTGTAGAAAATGCAACTGGACATTCGTAGCCCTAAGTGGGTAATAGTGGAGAAAAGAATATGTTCAAATATAAACTACACAGAAGCATTGTATGAAACCTCTTTCTGTTCTGTGCATTCAACTAACAGAGTTGAACCTTACTTTTGATTGAGCCTTTCTGAAACACTCTTTCTGTAGAAACTGCAATTGGACATTCTGAGCGCTAAGAGGCCTCTATTGGGAAAAATAATATCTTCAAATAAAAACTACACAGAAGCATTGTGTGAAACTTATTTCTGATATGTTCATTAAGCTAACAGAGTTAAACCATACTTTTGATTGCGCAGTTCTGAACACTCTTTCTGTAGAAAATGCAAGTGGACATTCGGAGCGCTAAGAGGGTAATAGTGGAAAAAGGAATATATTCAAATATAAACTACACAGTAGCATTCTGTGAAAACTCTTACTGTTCTGTGCATTCAGCTAACAGAGTTGAACCTTACTTTTGATTGAGCCGTTCTGACACACTCTTTCTGTAGAAACTGCAATTGGACATGCTAAGCGCTAAGAGGCCTACATTGGGAAAAAGAATATCTTCAAATAAAAACTGCACAGATGCATAATGTGAAACTTATTTCTGATCTGTAAATTCAGTTAACAGAGATAAAACATATTTTTGATTGAGCAGTTATGAAACACTCTCTTTGTAGGAAATGCAAGTGGAGATTCAGAGCGCTAAGAGGGTAATAGTGGAAAAAGGAATGTCTTCAAATATAAACTACACAGAATCATTCGGTGAAACTTCTTTCTGATCTGTGCATTCAGCTAACAGAGTTAAACCATACTTTTGATTGAGCAGATCTGAACACTCTTTCTGTAGAAAATGCAACTGGACATTTGGAGCGCTAAGAGCTTAGTAGTGGAAAAAGGAATATATTCAAATATAAACTACACAGAAGCATTCTGTGAAACTTATTTCTGATCTGAGCATTCAGCTAACAGAGTTAAACCATACTTTTGATTGAGCAGTTTTGAAACACTCTGTCTGTAGAAAATGCAACTGGACATTCGTAGCGCTAAGTGGGTAATAGTGGAAAAAATAATATGTTCAAATATAAACTACACAGAAGCATTCTGTGAAACTTCTTTCTGTTCTGTGCATTCAACTAACAGAGTTGAACCTTACTTTTGATTGAGCCGTTCTGAAACACTCTTTCTGTAGAAACTGCAATTGGACATTCTGAGCGCTAAGAGGCCTATATTGGGAAAAAGAATATCTACAAATAAAAACTACACAGAAGAATTGTGTGAAACTTCTTTCTGTTCTGTTTGTTCAACTAAAAGAGTTGAACCTTAGTTTTGATTGAGCCGTTCTGAAACACTCTTTCTGTAGAAAATGCAAGTGGAGATTCGGAGCGCTAAGAGTGTAATAGTGGAAAAAGGAATGTCTCCAAATATAAACTACACAGAATCATTCTGTGAAATTTCTTTCTGATCTGTGCATTCAGCTAACAGAGTTAAACCATACTTTTGATTTAGCAGATCTGAACACTCTTTCTGTAGAAAATGCAACTGGACATTTGGAGCGCTAAGAGCGTAGTAGTGGAAAAAGGAATATATTCAAATATAAACTACACAGAAGCATTCTGTGAAACTTCTTTCTGATCTGAGCATTCAGCTAACAGAGTTAAACCATACTTTTGATTGAGCACTTTTGAAACACTCTGTCTGTAGAAAATGCAACTGGACATTCGTATCGCTAAGTGGGTAATAGTGGAAAAAAGAATATGTTCAAATATAAAGTACACAGAAACATTCTGTGAAACTTCTTGCTGTTCTGTGCATTCAACTAACAGAGTTGAACCTTACTTTTGATTGAGCCGTTCTGAAACACTCTTTCTGTAGAAACTGCAATTGGACATTCTGAGCGCTAAGAGGCCTATATTGGGAAAAAGAATGTCTACAAATAAAAACTACACAGAAGAATTGCGTGAAACTTCTTTCTGTTCTGTTTGTTCAACTAAAAGAGTTGAACCTTAGTTTTGATTGAGCCGTTCTGAAACACTCTTTCTGTAGAAAATGCAAGTGGAGATTCGGAGCGCTAAGAGGGTAATAGTGGAAAAAGGAATGTCTCCAAATATAAACTACACAGAATCATTCTGTGAAACTTCTTTCTGATCTGTGCATTCAGCTAACAGAGTTAAACCATACTTTTGATTCAGCAGATCTGAACACTCTTTCTGTAGAAAATGCAACTGGACATTTGGAGCGCTAAGAGAGTAGTAGTGGAAAAAGGAATATATTCAAATATAAACTACACAGAAGCATTCTGTGAAACTTCTTTCTGATCTGAGCATTCAGCTAACTGAGTTAAACGATAATTTTGATTGAGCAGTTTTGAAACACTCTGTCTGTAGAAAATGCAACTGGACATTCGTAGCCCTAAGTGGGTAATAGTGGAGAAAAGAATATGTTCAAATATAAACTACACAGAAGCATTGTATGAAACCTCTTTCTGTTCTGTGCATTCAACTAACAGAGTTGAACCTTACTTTTGATTGAGCCTTTCTGAAACACTCTTTCTGTAGAAACTGCAATTGGACATTCTGAGCGCGAAGAGGCCTATATTGGGAAAAATAATATCTTCAAATAAAAACTACACAGAAGCATTGTGTGAAACTTATTTCTGATATGTTCATTAAGCTAACAGAGTTAAACCATACTTTTGATTGCGCAGTTCTGAACACTCTTTCTGTAGAAAATGCAAGTGAACATTCGGAGCAATAAGAGGGTAATAGTGGAAAAAGGAATATATTCAAATATAAACTACACAGTAGCATTCTGTGAAAACCCTTTCTGTTCTGTGCATTCAGCTAACAGAGTTGAACCTTACTTTTGATTGAGCCGTTCTGAAACACTCTTTCTGTAGAAACTGCAATTGGACATGCTAAGCGCTAAGAGGCCTACATTGGGAAAAAGAATATCTTCAAATAAAAACTACACAGATGCATTCTGTGAAACTTATTTCTGATCTATAAATTCAGTTAACAGAGATAAAACATATTTTTGATTGAGCAGTTATGAAACACTCTTTTTGTAGAAAATGCAAGTGGAGATTCGGAGCGCTAAGAGGGTAATAGTGGAAAAAGGAATGTCTTCAAATATAAACTACACAGAATCATTCGGTGAAACTTCTTTCTGATCTGAGGATTCAGCTAACAGAGTTAAACCATACTTTTGATTGAGCAGTTTTGAAACACTCTGTCTGTAGAAAATGCAACTGGACATTCGTAGCGCTAAGTGGGTAATAGTGGAGAAAAGAATATGTTCAAATATAAACTACACGGAAGCATTGTATTAAACTTCTTTCTGTTCTGTGCATTCAACTAACAGAGTTGAACCTTACTTTTGATTGAGCCTTTCTGAAACACTCTTTCTGTAGAAACTGCAATTGGACATTCTGAGCGCTAAGAGGCCTCTATTGGGAAAAATAATATCTTCAAATAAAAACTACACAGAAGCATTGTGTGAAACATATTTCTGATATGTTCATTAAGCTAACAGAGTTAAACCATACTTTTGATTGCGCAGTTCTGAACCCTCTTTCTGTAGAAAATGCAAGTGGACATTCGGAGCAATAAGAGGGTAATAGTGGAAAAAGGAATATATTCAAATATAAACTACACAGTAGCAATCTGTGAAAACTCTTTCTGTTCTGTGCATTCAGCTAACAGAGTTGAACCTTACTTTTGATTGAGCCATTCTGAAACACTCTTTCTGTAGAAACTGCAATTGGACATGTTAAGCGCTAAGAGGCCTACATTGGGAAAAAGAATATCTTCAAATAAAAACTACACAGATGCATTCTGTGAAACTTATTTCTGATCTGTAAATTCAGTTAACAGAGATAAAACATATTTTTGATTGAGCAGTTATGAAACACTCTTTTTGTAGAAAATGCAAGTGGAGATTCGGAGCGCTAAGCGGGTAATAGTGGAAAAAGGAATGTCTTCAAATATAAACTACACAGAATCATTCGGTGAAACTTCTTTCTGATCTGAGGATTCAGCTAACAGAGTTAAACCATACTTTTGATTGAGCAGTTTTGAAACACTCTGTCTGTAGAAAATGCAACTGGACATTCGTAGCGCTAAGTGGGTAATAGTGGAGAAAAGAATATGTTCAAATATAAACTACACAGAAGCATTGTATGAAACTCCTTTCTGTTCTGTGCATTCAACTAACAGAGTTGAACCTTACTTTTGATTGAGCCTTTCTGAAACACTCTTTCTGTAGAAACTGCAATTGGACATTCTGAGCGCTAAGAGGCCTCTATTGGGAAAAATAATATCTTCAAATAAAAACTACACAGAAGCATTGTGTGAAACTTATTTCTGATATGTTCATTAAGCTAACAGAGTTAAACCATACCTTTGATTGCGCAGTTCTGAACACTCTTTCTGTAGAAAATGCAAGTGGACATTCGGAGCGCTAAGAGTGTAATAGTGGAAAAAGGAATATATTCAAATATAAACTACACAGTAGCATTCTGTGAAAACTCTTACTGTTCTGTGCAGTCAGCTAACAGAGTTGAACCTTACTTTTGATTGAGCCGTTCTGAAACACTCTTTCTGTAGAAACTGCAATTGGACATGCTAAGCGCTAAGAGGCCTACATTGGGAAAAAGAATATCTTCAAATAAAAACTGCACAGATGCATTCTGTGAAACTTATTTCTGATCTGTAAATTCAGTTAACAGAGATAAAACATATTGTTGATTGAGCAGTTATGAAACACTCTCATTGTAGGAAATGCAAGTGGAGTTTCGGAGCGCTAAGAGGGTAATAGTGGAAAAAGGAATGTCTTCAAATATAAACTACACAGAATCATTCGGTGAAACTTCTTTCTGATCTGTGCATTCAGCTAACAGAGTTAAACCATACTTTTGATTGAGCAGATCTGAACACTCTTTCTGTAGAAAATGCAACTGGACATTTGGAGCGCTAAGAGCTTAGTAGTGGAAAAAGGAATATATTCAAATATAAACTACACAGAAGCATTCTGTGAAACTTCTTTCTGATCTGAGCATTCAGCTAACAGAGTTAAACCATACTTTTGATTGAGCAGTTTGAAACACTCTGTCTGTAGAAAATGCAACTGGACATTCGTAGCGCTAAGTGGGTAATAGTGGAAAAAAGAATATGTTCAAATATAAACTACACAGAAGCATTCTGTGAAACATCTTTCTGTTCTGTGCATTTAACTAACAGAGTTGAACCTTACTTTTGATTGAGCCGTTCTGAAACACTCTTTCTGTAGAAACTGCAATTGGACATTCTGAGCGCTAAGAGGCCTATATTGGGAAAAAGAATGTCTACAAATAAAAACTACACAGAAGAATTGTGTGAAACTTCTTTCTGTACTGTTTGTTCAACTAAAAGAGTTGAACCTTAGTTTTGATTGAGCAGTTCTGAAACACTCTTTCTGTAGAAAATGCAAGTGGAAATTCGGAGCGATAAGAGGGTAATAGTGGAAAAAGGAATGTCTCCAAATATAAACTACACAGAATCATTCTGTGAAACTTCTTTCTGATATGTGCATTCAGCTATAAGAGTTAAACCATACTTTTGATTCAGCAGATCTGAACACTCTTTCTGTAGAAAATGCAACTGGTCATTTGGAGCGCTAAGAGAGTAGTAGTGGAAAAAGGAATATATTCAAATATAAACTACACAGAAGCATACTGTGAAACTTCTTTCTGATCTGAGCATTCAGCTAACAGAGTTAAACCATACTTTTGATTGAGCAGTTTTGAAACACTCTGTCTGTAGAAAATGCAACTGGACATTCGTAGCGCTAAGTGGGTAATAGTGGAAAAAAGAATATGTTCAAATATAAACTACACAGAAACATTGTATGAAACTTCTTTCTTTTCTGTGCATTCAACTAACAGAGTTGAACCTTACTTTTGATTGAGCCTTTCTGAAACACTCTTTCTGTAGAAACTGCAATTGGACATTCTGAGCGCTAAGAGGCCTCTATTGGGAAAAATAATATCTTCAAATAAAAACTACACAGAAGCATTGTGTGAAACTTATTTCTGATATGTTCATTAAGCTAACAGAGTTAAACCATACTTTTGATTGCGCAGTTCTGAACACTCTTTCCGTAGAAAATACAAGTGGACATTCGGAGCGCTAAGAGGGTAATAGTGGAAAAAGGAATATATTCAAATATAAACTACACAGTAGCATTCTGTGAAAACTCTTACTGTTCTGTGCATTCAGCTAACAGAGTTGAACCTTACTTTTGATTGAGCCGTTCTGAAACACTCTTTCTGTAGAAACTGCAATTGGACATGCTAAGCGCTAAGAGGCCTACATTGGGAAAAAGAATATCTTCAAATAAAAACTACACAGATGCATTCTGTGAAACTTATTTCTGATCTGTAAATTCAGTTAACAGAGATAAAACATATTTTTGATTGAGCAGTTATGAAACACTCTTTTTGTAGAAAATGCAAGTGGAGATTCGGAGCGCTAAGTGGGTAATAGTGGAAAAAGGAATGTCTTCATATATAAACTACACAGAATCATTCGGTGAAACTTCTTTCTGATCTGTGCATTCAGCTAACAGAGTTAAACCATACTTTTGATTGAGCAGATCTGAACACTCTTTCTGTAGAAAATGCAACTGGACATTTGGAGCGCTAAGAGCGTATTAGTGGAAAAAGGAATATATTCAAATATAAACTACACAGAAGCATTCTGTGAAACTTCTTTCTGATCTGAGCATTCAGCTAACAGAGTTAAACCATACTTTTGATTGAGCAATTTTGAAACACTCTGTCTGTAGAAAATGCAACTGGACATTCGTAGCGCTAAGTGGGTAATAGAGGAAAAAAGAATATGTTCAAATATAAACTACACAGAAGCATTCTGTGAAACTTCTTGCTGTTCTGTGCATTCAACTAACAGAGTTGAACCTTACTTTTGATTGAGCCGTTCTGAAACACTCTTTCTGTAGAAACTGCAATTGGACATTCTGAGGGCTAAGAGGCCTATATTGGGAAAACGAATGTCTACAAATAAAAACTACACAGAAGAATTGTGTGAAACTTCTTTCTGTTCTGTTTGTTCAACTAAAACAGTTGAACCTTAGTTTTGATTGAGCCGTTCTGAAACACTCTTTATGTAGAAAATGCAAGTGGAGATTCGGAGCGCTAAGAGGGTAATAGTGGAAAAAGGAATGTCTCCAAATATAAACTACACAGAATCATTCTGTGAAACTTCTTTCTGATCTGTGCATTCAGCTAACAGAGTTAAACCATAATTTTGATTCAGCAGATCTGAACACTCTTTCTGTAGAAAATGCAACTGGACATTTGGAGCGCTAAGAGAGTACTAGTGGAAAAAGGAATATATTCAAATATAAACTACACAGAAGCATTCTGTGAAACTTCTTTCTGATCTGAGCATTCAGCTAACAGAGTTAAACCATACTTTTGATTGAGCAGTTTTGAAACACTCTGTCTGTAGAAAATGCAACTGGACATTCGTAGCGCTAAGTGGGTAATAGTGGAGAAAAGAATATGTTCAAATATAAACTACACAGAAACATTGTATGAAACTTCTTTCTGTTCTGTGCATTCAACTAACAGAGTTGAACCTTACTTTTGATTGAGCCTTTCTGAAACACTCTTTCTGTAGAAACTGCAATTGGACATGCTAAGCGCTAAGAGGCCTACATTGGGAAAAAGAATATCTTCAAATAAAAACTACACAGATGCATTCTGTGAAACTTATTTCTGATCTGTAAATTCAGTTAACAGAGATAAAACATATTTTTGATTGAGCAGTTATGAAACACTCTTTTTGTAGAAAATGCAAGTGGAGATTCGGAGCGCTAAGAGGGTAATAGTGGAAAAAGGAATGTCTTCAAATATAAACTACACAGAATCATTCGGTGAAACTTCTTTCTGATCTGAGGATTCAGCTAACAGAGTTAAACCATACTTTTGATTGAGCAGTTTTGAAACACTCTGTCTGTAGAAAATGCAACTGGACATTCGTAGCGCTAAGTGGGTAATAGTGGAGAAAAGAATATGTTCAAATATAAACTACACAGAAGCATTGTATGAAACTACTTTCTGTTCTGTGCATTCAACTAACAGAGTTGAACCTTACTTTTGATTGAGCCTTTCTGAAACACTCTTTCTGTAGAAACTGCAATTGGACATTCTGAGCGCTAAGAGGCCTCTATTGGGAAAAATAATATCTTCAAATAAAAACTACACAGAAGCATTGTGTGAAACATATTTCTGATATGTTCATTAAGCTAACAGAGTTAAACCATACTTTTGATTGCGCAGTTCTGAACCCTCTTTCTGTAGAATATGCAAGTGGACATTCGGAGCAATAAGAGGGTAATAGTGGAAAAAGGAATATATTCAAATATAAACTACACAGTAGCAATCTGTGAAAACTCTTTCTGTTCTGTGCATTCAGCTAACAGAGTTGAACCTTACTTTTGATTGAGCCGTTCTGAAACACTCTTTCTGTAGAAACTGCAATTGGACATGTTAAGCGCTAAGAGGCCTACATTGGGAAAAAGAATATCTTCAAATAAAAACTACACAGATGCATTCTGTGAAACTTATTTCTGATCTGTAAATTCAGTTAACAGAGATAAAACATATTTTTGATTGAGCAGTTATGAAACACTCTTTTTGTAGAAAATGCAAGTGGAGATTCGGAGCGCTAAGCGGGTAATAGTGGAAAAAGGAATGTCTTCAAATATAAACTACACAGAATCATTCGGTGAAACTTCTTTCTGATCTGAGGATTCAGCTAACAGAGTTAAACCATACTTTTGATTGAGCAGTTTTGAAACACTCTGTCTGTAGAAAATGCAACTGGACATTCGTAGCGCTAAGTGGATAATAGTGGAGAAAAGAATATGTTCAAATATAAACTACACAGAAGCATTGTATGAAACTTCTTTCTGTTCTGTGCATTCAACTAACAGAGTTGAACCTTACTTTTGATTGAGCCTTTCTGAAACACTCTTTCTGTAGAAACTGCAATTGGACATTCTGAGCGCTAAGAGGCCTCTATTGGGAAAAATAATATCTTCAAATAAAAACTACACAGAAGCATTGTGTGAAACATATTTCTGATATGTTCATTAAGCTAACAGAGTTAAACCATACTTTTGATTGCGCAGTTCTGAACACTCTTTCTGTAGAAAATGCAAGTGGACATTCGGAGCGCTAAGAGTGTAATAGTGGAAAAAGTAATATATTCAAATATAAACTACACAGTAGCATTCTGTGAAAACTCTTACTGTTCTGTGCAGTCAGCTAACAGAGTTGAACCTTACTTTTGATTGAGCCGTTCTGAAACACTCTTTCTGTAGAAACTGCAATTGGACATGCTAAGCGCTAAGAGGCCTACATTGGGAAAAAGAATATCTTCAAATAAAAACTGCACAGATGCATTCTGTGAAACTTATTTCTGATCTGTAAATTCAGTTAACAGAGATAAAACATATTGTTGATTGAGCAGTTATGAAACACTCTCATTGTAGGAAATTCAAGTGGAGATTCGGAGCGCTAAGAGGGTAATAGTGGAAAAAGGAATGTCTTCAAATATAAACTACACAGAATCATTCGGTGAAACTTCTTTCTGATCTGTGCATTCAGCTAACAGAGTTAAACCATACTTTTGATTGAGCAGATCTGAACACTCTTTCTGTAGAAAATGCAACTGGACATTTGGAGCGCTAAGAGCTTAGTAGTGGAAAAAGGAATATATTCAAATATAAACTACACAGAAGCATTCTGTGAAACTTCTTTCTGATCTGAGCATTCAGCTAACAGAGTTAAACCATACTTTTGATTGAGCAGTTTTGAAACACTCTGTCTGTAGAAAATGCAACTGGACATTCGTAGCGCTAAGTGGGTAATAGTGGAAAAAAGAATATGTTCAAATATAAACTACACAGAAGCATTCTGTGAAACATCTTTCTGTTCTGTGCATTTAACTAACAGAGTTGAACCTTACTTTTGATTGAGCCGTTCTGAAACACTCTTTCTGTAGAAACTGCAATTGGACATTCTGAGCGCTAAGAGGCCTATATTGGGAAAAAGAATGTCTACAAATAAAAACTACACAGAAGAATTGTGTGAAACTTCTTTCTGTTCTGTTTGTTCAACTAAAAGAGTTGAACCTTAGTTTTGATTGAGCAGTTCTGAAACACTCTTTCTGTAGAAAATGCAAGTGGAAATTCGGAGCGATAAGAGGGTAATAGTGGAAAAAGGAATGTCTCCAAATATAAACTACACAGAATCATTCTGTGAAACTTCTTTCTGATATGTGCATTCAGCTAAAAGAGTTAAACCATACTTTTGATTCAGCAGATCTGAACACTCTTTCTGTAGAAAATGCAACTGGTCATTTGGAGCGCTAAGAGAGTAGTAGTGGAAAAAGGAATATATTCAAATATAAACTACACAGAAGCATACTGTGAAACTTCTTTCTGATCTGAGCATTCAGCTAACAGAGTTAAACCATACTTTTGATTGAGCAGTTTTGAAACACTCTGTCTGTAGAAAATGCAACTGGACATTCGTAGCGCTAAGTGGGTAATAGTGGAAAAAAGAATATGTTCAAATATAAACTACACAGAAGCATTGTATGAAACTTCTTTCTTTTCTGTGCATTCAACTAACAGAGTTGAACCTTACTTTTGATTGAGCCTTTCTGAAACACTCTTTCTGTAGAAACTGCAATTGGACATTCTGAGCGCTAAGAGGCCTCTATTGGGAAAAATAATATCTTCAAATAAAAACTACACAGAAGCATTGTGTGAAACTTATTTCTGATATGTTCATTAAGCTAACAGAGTTAAACCATACTTTTGATTGCGCAGTTCTGAACACTCTTTCTGTAGAAAATACAAGTGGACATTCGGAGCGCTAAGAGGGTAATAGTGGAAAAAGGAATATATTCAAATATAAACTACACAGTAGCATTCTGTGAAAACTCTTACTGTTCTGTGCATTCAGCTAACAGAGTTGAACCTTACTTTTGATTGAGCCGTTCTGAAACACTCTTTCTGTAGAAACTGCAATTGGACATGCTAAGCGCTAAGAGGCCTACATTGGGAAAAAGTATATCTTCAAATAAAAACTACACAGATGCATTCTGTGAAACTTATTTCTGATCTGTAAATTCAGTTAACAGAGATAAAACATATTTTTGATTGAGCAGTTATGAAACACTCTTTTTGTAGAAAATGCAAGTGGAGATTCGGAGCGCTAAGTGGGTAATAGTGGAAAAAGGAATGTCTTCAAATATAAACTACACAGAATCATTCGGTGAAACTTCTTTCTGATCTGTGCATTCAGCTAACAGAGTTAAACCATACTTTTGATTGAGCAGATCTGAACACTCTTTCTGTAGAAAATGCAACTGGACATTTGGAGCGCTAAGAGCGTAGTAGTGGAAAAAGGAATATATTCAAATATAAACTACACAGAAGCATTCTGTGAAACTTCTTTCTGATCTGAGCATTCAGCTAACAGAGTTAAACCATACTTTTGATTGAGCAATTTTGAAACACTCTGTCTGTAGAAAATGCAACTGGACATTCGTAGCGCTAAGTGGGTAATAGAGGAAAAAAGAATATGTTCAAATATAAACTACACAGAAGCTTTCTGTGAAACTTCTTGCTGTTCTGTGCATTCAACTAACAGAGTTGAACCTTACTTTTGATTGAGCCGTTCTGAAACACTCTTTCTGTAGAAACTGCAATTGGACATTCTGAGGGCTAAGAGGCCTATATTGGGAAAACGAATGTCTACAAATAAAAACTACACAGAAGAATTGTGTGAAACTTCTTTCTGTTCTGTTTGTTCAACTAAAAGAGTTGAACCTTAGTTTTGATTGAGCCGTTCTGAAACACTCTTTATGTAGAAAATGCAAGTGGAGATTCGGAGGGCTAAGAGGGTAATAGTGGAAAAAGGAATGTCTCCAAATATAAACTACACAGAATCATTCTGTGAAACTTCTTTCTGATCTGTGCATTCAGCTAACAGAGTTAAACCATAATTTTGATTCAGCAGATCTGAACACCCTTTCTGTAGAAAATGCAACTGGACATTTGGCGCGCTAAGAGAGTACTAGTGGAAAAAGGAATATATTCAAATATAAACTACACAGAAGCATTCTGTGAAACTTCTTTCTGATCTGAGCATTCAGCGAACAGAGTTAAACCATACTTTTGATTGAGCAGTTTTGAAACACTCTGTCTGTAGAAAATGCAACTGGACATTCGTAGCGCTAAGTGGGTAATAGTGGAGAAAAGAATATGTTCAAATATAAACTACACAGAAACATTGTATGAAACTTCTTTCTGTTCTGTGCATTCAACTAACAGAGTTGAACCTTACTTTTGATTGAGCCTTTCTGAAACACTCTTTCTGTAGAAACTGCAATTGGACATTCTGAGCGCTAAGAGGCCTCTATTGGGAAAAATAATATCTTCAAATAAAAACTACACAGAAGCATTGTGTGAAACTTATTTCTGATATTTTCATTAAGCTAACAGAGTTAAACCATACTTTTGATTGCGCAGTTCTGAACACTCTTTCTGTAGAAAATGCAAGTGGACATTCGGAGCGCTAAGAGGGTAATAGTGGAAAAAGGAATATATTCAAATATAAACTACACAGTAGCATTCTGTGAAAACTCTTACTGTTATGTGCATTCAGCTAACAGAGTTGAACCTTACTTTTGATTGAGCCGTTCTGAAACACTCTTTCTGTAGAAACTGCAATTGGACATGCTAAGCGCTAAGAGGCCTACATTGGGAAAAAGAATATCTTCAAATAAAAACTACACAGATGCATTCTGTGAAACTTATTTCTGATCTGTAAATTCAGTTAACAGAGATAAAACATATTTTTGATTGAGCAGTTATGAAACACTCTTTTTGTAGAAAATGCAAGTGGAGATTCGGAGCGCTAAGAGGGTAATAGTGGAAAAAGGAATGTCTTCAAATATAAACTACACAGAATCATTCGGTGAAACTTCTTTCTGATCTGAGGATTCAGCTAACAGAGTTAAACCATACTTTTGATTGAGCAGTTTTGAAACACTCTGTCTGTAGAAAATGCAACTGGACATTCGTAGCGCTAAGTGGGTAATAGTGGAGAAAAGAATATGTTCAAATATAAACTACACAGAAGCATTGTATGAAACTTCTTTCTGTTCTGTGCATTCAACTAACAGAGTTGAACCTTACTTTTGATTGAGCCTTTCTGAAACACTCTTTCTGTAGAAACTGCAATTGGACATTCTGAGCGCTAAGAGGCCTCTATTGGGAAAAATAATATCTTCAAATAAAAACTACACAGAAGCATTGTGTGAAACATATTTCTGATATGTTCATTAAGCTAACAGAGTTAAACCATACTTTTGATTGCGCAGTTCTGAACCCTCTTTCTGTAGAAAATGCAAGTGGACATTCGGAGCGCTAAGAGGGTAATAGTGGAAAAAGGAATATATTCAAATATAAACTACACAGTAGCATTCTGTGAAAACTCTTACTGTTCTGTGCATTCAGCTAACAGAGTTGAACCTTACTTTTGATTGAGCCGTTCTGAAACACTCTTTCTGTAGAAACTGCAATTGGACATGCTAAGCGCTAAGAGGCCTATATTGGGAAAAATAATATCTTCAAATAAAAACTACACAGAAGCATTGTGTGAAACTTATTTCTGATATGTTCATTAAGCTAACAGAGTTAAACCATACTTTTGATTGCGCAGTTCTGAACACTCTTTCTGTAGAAAATGCAAGTGGACATTCGGAGCAATAAGAGGGTAATAGTGGAAAAAGGAATATATTCAAATATAAACTACACAGTAGCAATCTGTGAAAACTCTTTCTGTTCTGTGCATTCAGCTAACAGAGTTGAACCTTACTTTTGATTGAGCCGTTCTGAAACACTCTTTATGTAGAAACTGCAATTGGACATGTTAAGCGCTAAGAGGCCTACATTGGGAAAAAGAATATCTTCAAATAAAAACTACACAGATGCATTCTGTGAAACTTATTTCTGATCTGTAAATTCAGTTAACAGAGATAAAACATATTTTTGATTGAGCAGTTATGAAACACTCTTTTTGTAGAAAATGCAAGTGGAGATTCGGAGCGCTAAGCGGGTAATAGTGGAAAAAGGAATGTCTTCAAATATAAACTACACAGAATCATTCGGTGAAACTTCTTTCTGATCTGAGGATTCAGCTAACAGAGTTAAACCATACTTTTGATTGAGCAGTTTTGAAACACTCTGTCTGTAGAAAATGCAACTGGACATTCGTAGCGCTAAGTGGGTAATAGTGGAGAAAAGAATATGTTCAAATATAAACTACACAGAAGCATTGTATGAAACTTCTTTCTGTTCTGTGCATTCAAATAACAGAGTTGAACCTTACTTTTGATTGAGCCTTTCTGAAACACTCTTTCTGTAGAAACTGCAATTGGACATTCTGAGCGCTAAGAGGCCTCTATTGGGAAAAATAATATCTTCAAATAAAAACTACACAGAAGCATTGTGTGAAACTTATTTCTGATATGTTCATTAAGCTAACAGAGTTAAACCATACTTTTGATTGCGCAGTTCTGAACACTCTTTCTGTAGAAAATGCAAGTGGACATTCGGAGCGCTAAGAGTGTAATAGTGGAAAAAGGAATATATTCAAATATAAACTACACAGTAGCATTCTGTGAAAACTCTTACTGTTCTGTGCAGTCAGCTAACAGAGTTGAACCTTACTTTTGATTGAGCCGTTCTGAAACACTCTTTCTGTAGAAACTGCAATTGGACATGCTAAGCGCTAAGAGGCCTACATTGGGAAAAAGAATATCTTCAAATAAAAACTGCACAGATGCATTCTGTGAAACTTATTTCTGATCTGTAAATTCAGTTAACAGAGATAAAACATATTGTTGATTGAGCAGTTATGAAACACTCACATTGTAGGAAATGCAAGTGGAGATTCGGAGCGCAAAGAGGGTAATAGTGGAAAAAGGAATGTCTTCAAATATAAACTACACAGAATCATTCGGTGAAACTTCTTTCTGATCTGTGCATTCAGCTAACAGAGTTAAACCATACTTTTGATTGAGCAGATCTGAACACTCTTTCTGTAGAAAATGCAACTGGACATTTGGAGCGCTAAGAGCTTAGTAGTGGAAAAAGGAATATATTCAAATATAAACTACACAGAAGCATTCTGGGAAACTTCTTTCTGATCTGAGCATTCAGCTAACAGAGTTAAACCATACTTTTGATTGAGCAGTTTTGAAACACTCTGTCTGTAGAAAATGCAACTGGACATTCGTAGCGCTAAGTGGGTAATAGTGGAAAAAAGAATATGTTCAAATATAAACTACACAGAAGCATTCTGTGAAACATCTTTCTGTTCTGTGCATTTAACTAACAGAGTTGAACCTTACTTTTGATTGAGCCGTTCTGAAACACTCTTTCTGTAGAAACTGCAATTGGACATTCTGAGCGCTAAGAGGCCTATATTGGGAAAAAGAATGTCTACAAATAAAAACTACACAGAAGAATTGTGTGAAACTTCTTTCTGTTCTGTTTGTTCAACTAAAAGAGTTGAACCTTAGTTTTGATTGAGCAGTTCTGAAACACTCTTTCTGTAGAAAATGCAAGTGGAAATTCGGAGCGATAAGAGGGTAATAGTGGAAAAAGGAATGTCTCCAAATATAAACTACACAGAATCATTCTGTGAAACTTCTTTCTGATATGTGCATTCAGCTAAAAGAGTTAAACCATACTTTTGATTCAGCAGATCTGAACACTCTTTCTGTAGAAAATGCAACTGGTCATTTGGAGCGCTAAGAGAGTAGTAGTGGAAAAAGGAATATATTCAAATATAAACTACACAGAAGCATACTGTGAAACTTCTTTCTAATCTGAGCATTCAGCTAACAGAGTTAAACCATACTTTTGATTGAGCAGTTTTGAAACACTCTGTCTGAAGAAAATGCAACTGGACATTCGTAGCGCTAAGTGGGTAATAGTGGAAAAAAGAATATGTTCAAATATAAACTACACAGAAGCATTGTATGAAACTTCTTTCTTTTCTGTGCATTCAACTAACAGAGTTGAACCTTACTTTTGATTGAGCCTTTCTGAAACACTCTTTCTGTAGAAACTGCAATTGGACATTCTGAGCGCTAAGAGGCCTCTATTGGGAAAAATAATATCTTCAAATAAAAACTACACAGAAGCATTGTGTGAAACTTATTTCTGATATGTTCATTAAGCTAACAGAGTTAAACCATACTTTTGATTGCGCAGTTCTGAACACTCTTTCTGTAGAAAATACAAGTGGACATTCTGAGCGCTAAGAGGGTAATAGTGGAAAAAGGAATATATTCAAATATAAACTACACAGTAGCATTCTGTGAAAACTCTTACTGTTCTGTGCATTCAGCTAACAGAGTTGAACCTTACTTTTGATTTAGCCGTTCTGAAACACTCTTTCTGTAGAAACTGCAATTGGACATGCTAAGCGCTAAGAGGCCTACATTGGGAAAAAGAATATCTTCAAATAAAAACTACACAGATGCATTCTGTGAAACTTATTTCTGATCTGTAAATTCAGTTAACAGAGATAAAACATATTTTTGATTGAGCAGTTATGAAACACTCTTTTTGTAGAAAATGCAAGTGGAGATTCGGAGCGCTAAGTGGGTAATAGTGGAAAAAGGAATGTCTTCAAATATAAACTACACAGAATCATTCGGTGAAACTTCTTTCTGATCTGTGCATTCAGCTAACAGAGTTAAACCATACTTTTGATTGAGCAGATCTGAACACTCTTTCTGTAGAAAATGCAACTGGACATTTGGAGCGCTAAGAGCGTAGTAGTGGAAAAAGGAATATATTCAAATATAAACTACACAGAAGCATTCTGTGAAACTTCTTTCTGATCTGAGCATTCAGCTAACAGAGTTAAACCATACTTTTGATTGAGCAATTTTGAAACACTCTGTCTGTAGAAAATGCAACTGGACATTCGTAGCGCTAAGTGGGTAATAGAGGAAAAAAGAATATGTTCAAATATAAACTACACAGAAGCATTCTGTGAAACTCCTTGCTGTTCTGTGCATTCAACTAACAGAGTTGAACCTTACTTTTGATTGAGCCGTTCTGAAACACTCTTTCTGTAGAAACTGCAATTGGACATTCTGAGGGCTAAGAGGCCTATATTGGGAAAACGAATGTCTAAAAATAAAAACTACACAGAAGAATTGTGTGAAACTTCTTTCTGTTCTGTTTGTTCAACTAAAAGAGTTGAACCTTAGTTTTGATTGAGCCGTTCTGAAACACTCTTTATGTAGAAAATGCAAGTGGAGATTCGGAGCGCTAAGAGGGTAATAGTGGAAAAAGGAATGTCTCCAAATATAAACTACACAGAATCATTCTGTGAAACTTCTTTCTGATCTGTGCATTCAGCTAACAGAGTTAAACCATACTTTTGATTCAGCAGATCTGAACACTCTTTCTGTAGAAAATGCAACTGGACATTTGGAGCGCTAAGAGAGTACTAGTGGAAAAAGGAATATATTCAAATATAAACTACACAGAAGCATTCTGTGAAACTTCTTTCTGATCTGAGCATTCAGCTAACAGAGTTAAACCATACTTTTGATTGAGCAGTTTTGAAACACTCTGTCTGTAGAAAATGCAACTGGACATTCGTAGCGCTAAGTGGGTAATAGTGGAGAAAAGAATATGTTCAAATATAAACTACACAGAAACATTGTATGAAACTTCTTTCTGTTCTGTGCATTCAACTAACAGAGTTGAACCTTACTTTTGATTGAGCCTTTCTGAAACACTCTTTCTGTAGAAACTGCAATTGGACATTCTGAGCGCTAAGAGGCCTCTATTGGGAAAAATAATATCTTCAAATAAAAACTACACAGAAGCATTGTGTGAAACTTATTTCTGATATGTTCATTAAGCTAACAGAGTTAAACCATACTTTTGATTGCGCAGTTCTGAACACTCTTTCTGTAGAAAATGCAAGTGGACATTCGGAGCGCTAAGAGGGTAATAGTGGAAAAAGGAATATATTCAAATATAAACTACACAGTAGCATTCTGTGAAAACTCTTACTGTTATGTGCATTCAGCTAACAGAGTCGAACCTTACTTTTGATTGAGCCGTTCTGAAACACTCTTTCTGTAGAAACTGCAATTGGACATGCTAAGCGCTAAGAGGCCTACATTGGGAAAAAGAATATCTTCAAATAAAAACTACACAGATGCATTCTGTGAAACTTATTTCTGATCTGTAAATTCAGTTAACAGAGATAAAATATATTTTTGATTGAGCAGTTATGAAACACTCTTTTTGTAGAAAATGCAAGTGGAGATTCGGAGCGCTAAGAGGGTAATAGTGGAAAAAGGAATGTCTTCAAATATAAACTACACAGAATCATTCTGTGAAACTTCTTTCTGATCTGTGCATTCAGCTAACAGACTTAAACCATACTTTTGATTCAGCAGATCTGAACACTCTTTCTGTAGAAAATGCAACTGGACATTTGGAGCGCTAAGAGATTAGTAGTGGAAAAAGGAATATATTCAAATATAAACTACACAGAAGCATTCTGTGAAACTTCTTTCGGATCTGAGCATTCAGCTAACAGAGTTAAACCATACTTTTGATTGAGCAGTTTTGAAACACTCTGTCTGTAGAAAATGCAACTGGACATTCGTAGCGCTAAGTGGGTAATAGTGGAGAAAAGAATATGTTCAAATATAAACCACACAGAAGCATTGTATGAAACTTTTTTCGGTTCTGTGCATTCAACTAACAGAGTTGAACCTTACTTTGATTGAGCCTTTCTGAAACACTCTTTCTGTAGAAACTGCAATTGGACATTCTGAGCGCTAAGAGGCCTCTATTGGGAAAAATAATATCTTCAAATAAAAACTACACAGAAGCATTGTGTGAAACTTATTTCTGATATGTTCATTAAGCTAACAGAGTTAAACCATACTTTTGATTGCGCAGTTCTGAACACTCTTTCTGTAGAAAATGCAAGTGGACATTCGGAGCGCTAAGAGGGTAATTGTGGAAAAAGGAATATATTCAAATATAAACTACACAGTAGCATTCTGTGAAAACTTTTACTGTTCTGCGCATTCAGCTAACAGAGTTGAACCTTACTTTTGATTGAGCCGTTCTGAAACACTCTTTCTGTAGAAACTGCAATTGGACATGCTAAGCGCTAAGAGGCCTACATTGGGAAAAAGAATATCTTCAAATAAAAACTACACAGATGCATTCTGTGAAACCTATTTCTGATCTGTAAATTCAGTTAACAGAGATAAAACTTATTTTTGATTGAGCATTTATGAAACACTCTTTTTGTAGAAAATGCAAGTGGAGATTCGGAGCGCTAAGAGGGTAATAGTGGAAAAAGGAATGTCTTCAAATATAAACTACACAGAATCATTCGGTGAAACTTCTTTCTGATCTGTGCATTCAGCTAACAGAGTTAAACCATACTTTTGATTGAGCAGATCTGAACACTCTTTCTGTAGAAAATGCAACTGGACATTTGGAGCGCTAAGAGCGTAGTAGTGGAAAAAGGAATATATTCAAATATAAACTACACAGAAGCATTCTGTGAAACTTCTTTCTGATCTGAGCATTCAGCTAACAGAGTTAAACCATACATTTGATTGAGCAGTTTTGAAACACTCTGTCTGTAGAAAATGCAACTGGACATTCGTAGCGCTAAGTGGGGAATAGTGGAAAAAAGAATATGTTCAAATATAAACTACACAGAAGCATTCTGTGAAACATCTTTCTGTTCTGTGCATTCAACTAACAGAGTTGAACCTTACTTTTGATTGAGCCGTTCTGAAACTGTCTTTCTGTAGAAACTGCAATTGGACATTCTGAGCGCTAAGAGGCCTATATTGGGAAAAAAATGTCTACAAATAAAAACTACACAGAAGAATTGTGTGAAACTTCTTTCTGTTCTGTTTGTTCAACTAAAAGAGTTGAACCTTAGTTTTGATTGAGCCGTTCTGAAACACTCTTTCTGTAGAAAATGCAAGTGGAGATTCGGAGCGCTAAGAGGGTAATAGTGGAAAAAGGAATGTCTCCAAATATAAACTACACAGAATCATTCTGTGAAACTTCTTTCTGATCTGTGCATTCAGCTAAAAGAGTTAAACCATACTTTTGATTCAGCAGATCAGAACACTCTTTCTGTAGATAATGCAACTGGTGATTTGGAGCGCTAAGAGAGTAGTAGTGGAAAAAAGAATATATTCAAATATAAACTACACAGAAGCATACTGTGAAACTTCTTTCTGATCTGAGCATTCAGCTAACAGAGTTAAACCATACTTTTGATTGAGCAGTTTTGAAACACTCTGTCTGTAGAAAATGCAACTGGACATTCGTAGCGCTAAGTGGGTAATAGTGGAAAAAAGAATATGTTCAAATATAAACTACACAGAAGCATTCTGGGAAACTTCTTGCTGTTCTGTGCATTCAACTAACAGAGTTGAACCTTATTTTTGATTGAGCCGTTCTGAAACACTCTTTCTGTAGAAACTGCAATTGGACATTCTGAGCGCTAAGAGGCCTATATTGGGAAAAAGAATGCCTACAATAAAAACTACCCAGAAGAATTGTGTGAAACTTCTTTCTGTTCTGTTTGTTCAACTAAAAGAGTTGAACCTTAGTTGTGATTGAGCCGTTCTGAAACACTCTTTCTGTAGAAAATGCAAGTGGAGATTCGGAGCGCTAAGAGGGTAATAGTGGAAAAAGGAATGTCTCCAAATATAAACTACACAGAATCATTCTGTGAAACTTCTTTCTGATCTGTGCATTCAGCTAACAGAGTTAAACCATACTTTTGATTGAGCAGATCTGAACACTCTTTCTGTAGAAAATGCAACTGGACATTTGGAGCGCTAAGAGAGTAGTAGTGGAAAAAGGAATATATTCAAATATAAACTACACAGAAGCATTCTGTGAAACTTCTTTCTGATCTGAGCA
This sequence comes from Symphalangus syndactylus, assembly GCF_028878055.3. Taxonomy (NCBI): domain Eukaryota; kingdom Metazoa; phylum Chordata; class Mammalia; order Primates; family Hylobatidae; genus Symphalangus; species Symphalangus syndactylus. Next base: position 3,157,178 of record NC_072433.2, read on the forward strand.
TTCAGCTAACAGAGTTAAACCATACTTTTGATTGAGTAGTTTTGAAACACTCTGTCTGTAGAAAATGCAACTGGACATTCGTAGCGCTAAGTGGGTAATAGTGGAAAAAAGAATATGTTCAAATATAAACTACACAGAAGCATTGTATGAAACTTCTTTCTGTTCTGTGCATTCAACTAACAGAGTTGAACCTTACTTTTGATTGAGCCTTTCTGAAACCCTCTTTCTGTAGAAACTGCAATTGGACATTCTGAGCGCTAAGAGGACTATATTGGGAAAAATAATATCTTCAAATAAAAATTACACAGAAGCATTGTGTGAAACTTATTTCTGATATGTTCATTAAGCTAACAGAGTTAAACCATACTTTTGATTGCGCAGTTCTGAACACTCTTTCTGTAGAAAATGCAAGTGGACATTCGGAGCGCTAAGAGGGTAATAGTGGAAAAAGGAATATATTCAAATATAAACTACACAGTAGCATTCTGTGAAAATTCTTTCTGTTCTGTGCTTTCAACTAACAGAGTTGAACCTTACATTTGATTGAGCCGTTCTGAAACACTCTTTCTGTAGAAACTGCAATTGGACATGCTAAGCGCTAAGAGGCCTACATTGGGAAAAAAGAATATCTTCAAATAAAAACTACACAAATGCATTCTGTGAAACTTATTTCTGATCTGTAAATTCAGTTAACAGAGATAAAACATATTTTTGATTGTGCAGCTATGAAACACTCTTTTTGTAGAAAATGCAAGTGGAGATTCGGAGCGCTAAGAAGGTAATAGTGGAAAAAGGAATATATTCAAATATAAACTACACAGTAGCATTCTGTGAAAATCCTTTCTGTTCTGTGCATTCAACTAACAGAGTTGAACCTTACTTTTGATTGTGCCGTTCTGAAACACTCTTTCTGTAGAAACTGCAATTGGACATGCTAAGCGCTAAGAGGCCTACATTGGGAAAAAGAATATCTTCAAATAAAAACTACCCAGATGCATTCTGTGAAACTTATTTCTGATCTGTAAATTCAGTTAACAGAGATAAAACATATTTTTGATTGAGCAGTTATGAAACACTCTTTTTGTAGAAAATGCAAGTGGAGATTCGGAGCGCTAAGAGGGTAATAGTGGAAAAAGGAATGTCTTCAAATATAAACTACACAGAATCATTCGGTGAAACTTCTTTCTGATCTGTGCATTCAGCTAACAGAGTTAAACCATACTTTTGATTGAGCAGATCTGAACACTCTTTCTGTAGAAAATGCAACTGGACATTTGGAGCGCTAAGAGCGTAGTAGTGGAAAAAGGAATATATTCAAATATAAACTACACAGAAGCATTCTGTAAAACTTCTTTCTGCTCTGAGCATTCAGCTAACAGAGTTAAACCATACTTTTGATTGAGCAATTTTGAAACACTCTGTCTGTAGAAAATGCAACTGGACATTCGTAGCGCTAAGTGGGTAATAGTGGAAAAAAGAATATGTTCAAATATAAAGTACACAGAAGCATTCTGTGAAACTTCTTGCTGTTCTGTGCATTCAACTAACAGAGTTGAACCTTACTTTTGATTGAGCCGTTCTGAAACACTCTTTCTGTAGAAACTGCTATTGGACATTCTGAGCGCTAAGAGGCCTATATTGGGAAAAAGAATGTCTACAAATAAAAACTACACAGAAGAATTGTGTGAAACTTCTTTCTGTTCTGTTTGTTCAACTAAAAGAGTTGAACCTTAGTTTTGATTGAGCCGTTCTGAAACACTCTTTCTGTAGAAAATGCAAGTGGAGATTCGGAGCGCTAAGAGGGTAATAGTGGAAAAAGGAATGTCTCCAAATATAAACTACACAGAATCATTCTGTGAAACTTCTTTCTGATCTGTGCATTCAGCTAACAGAGTTAAACCATACTTTTGATTCAGCAGATCTGAACACTCTTTCTGTAGAAAATGCAACTGGACATTTGGAGCGCTAAGAGAGTAGTAGTGGAAAAAGGAATATATTCAAATATAAACTACACAGAAGCATTCTGTGAAACTTCTTTCTGATCTGAGCATTCAGCTAACTGAGTTAAACGATAATTTTGATTGAGCAGTTTTGAAACACTCTGTCTGTAGAAAATGCAACTGGACATTCGTAGCCCTAAGTGGGTAATAGTGGAGAAAAGAATATGTTCAAATATAAACTACACAGAAGCATTGTATGAAACCTCTTTCTGTTCTGTGCATTCAACTAACAGAGTTGAACCTTACTTTTGATTGAGCCTTTCTGAAACACTCTTTCTGTAGAAACTGCCATTGGACATTCTGAGCGCTAAGAGGCCTCTATTGGGAAAAATAATATCTTCAAATAAAAACTACACAGAAGCATTGTGTGAAACTTATTTCTGATATGTTCATTAAGCTAACAGAGTTAAACCATACTTTTGATTGCGCAGTTCTGAACACTCTTTCTGTAGAAAATGCAAGTGGACATTCGGAGCGCTAAGAGGGTAATAGTGGAAAAAGGAATATATTCAAATATAAACTACACAGTAGCATTCTGTGAAAACTCTTACTGTTCTGTGCATTCAGCTAACAGAGTTGAACCTTACTTTTGATTGAGCCGTTCTGACACACTCTTTCTGTAGAAACTGCAATTGGACATGCTAAGCGCTAAGAGGCCTACATTGGGAAAAAGAATATCTTCAAATAAAAACTGCACAGATGCATAATGTGAAACTTATTTCTGATCTGTAAATTCAGTTAGCAGAGATAAAACATATTTTTGATTGAGCAGTTATGAAACACTCTCTTTGTAGGAAATGCAAGTGGAGATTCAGAGCGCTAAGAGGGTAATAGTGGAAAAAGGAATGTCTTCAAATATAAACTACACAGAATCATTCGGTGAAACTTCTTTCTGATCTGTGCATTCAGCTAACAGAGTTAAACCATACTTTTGATTGAGCAGATCTGAACACTCTTTCTGTAGAAAATGCAACTGGACATTTGGAGCGCTAAGAGCTTAGTAGTGGAAAAAGGAATATATTCAAATATAAACTACACAGAAGCATTCTGTGAAACTTATTTCTGATCTGAGCATTCAGCTAACAGAGTTAAACCATACTTTTGATTGAGCAGTTTTGAAACACTCTGTCTGTAGAAAATGCAACTGGACATTCGTAGCGCTAAGTGGGTAATAGTGGAAAAAATAATATGTTCAAATATAAACTACACAGAAGCATTCTGTGAAACTTCTTTCTGTTCTGTGCATTCAACTAACAGAGTTGAACCTTACTTTTGATTGAGCCGTTCTGAAACACTCTTTCTGTAGAAACTGCAATTGGACATTCTGAGCGCTAAGAGGCCTATATTGGGAAAAAGAATGCCTACAATAAAAACTACCCAGAAGAATTGTGTGAAACTTCTTTCTGTTCTGTTTGTTCAACTAAAAGTGTTGAACCTTAGTTTTGATTGAGCCGTTCTGAAACACTCTTTCTGTAGAAAATGCAAGTGGAGATTCGGAGCGCTAAGAGGGTAATAGTGGAAAAAGGAATGTCTCCAAATATAAACTACACAGAATCATTCTGTGAAACTTCTTTGTGATCTGTGCATTCAGCTAACAGAGTTAAACCATACTTTTGATTCAGCAGATCTGATCACTCTTTCTGTAGAAAATGCAACTGGACATTTGGAGCGCTAAGAGAGTAGTAGTGGAAAAAGGAATATATTCAAATATAAACTACACAGAAGCATTCTGTGAAACTTCTTTCTGATCTGAGCATTCAGCTAACAGAGTTAAACCATACTTTTGATTGAGCAGTTTTGAAACTCTCTGTCTGTAGAAAATGCAACTGGACATTCGTAGCGCTAAGTGGGTAATAGTGGAGAAAAGAATATGTTCAAATATAAACTACACAGAAGCATTGTATGAAACATCTTTCTGTTCTGTGCATTCAACTAACAGAGTTGAACCTTACATTTGATTGAGCCTTTCTGAAACACTCTTTCTGTAGAAACTGCAATTGGACATTCTGAGCGCTAAGAGGCCTCTATTGGGAAAAATAATATCTTCAAATAAAAACTACACAGAAGCATTCTGTGAAACTTATTTCTGATATGTTCATTAAGCTAACAGAGTTGAACCTTACTTTTGATGGAGCCGTTCTGAAACACTCTTTCTGTAGAAACTGCAATTGGACATGCTAAGCGCTAAGAGGCCTACATTGGGAAAAAGAATATCTTCAAATAAAAACTACACAGATGCATTCTGTGAAACTTATTTCTGATCTGTAAATTCAGTTAACAGAGATAAAACATATTTTTGATTGAGCAGTTATGAAACACTCTTTTTGTAGAAAATGCAAGTGGAGATTCGGAGCGCTAAGAGGGTAATAGTGGAAAAAGGAATGTCTTCAAATATAAACTACACAGAATCATTCGGTGAAACTTCTTTCTGATCTGAGGATTCAGCTAACAGAGTTAAACCATACTTTTGATTGAGCAGTTTTGAAACACTCTGTCTGTAGAAAATGCAACTGGACATTCGTAGCGCTTAGTGGGTAATAGTGGAGAAAAGAATATGTTCAAATATAAACTACACAGAAGCATTGTATGAAACTTCTTTCTGTTCTGTGCATTCAACTAACAGAGTTGAACCTTACTTTTGATTGAGCCTTTCTGAAACACTCTTTCTGTAGAAACTGCAATTGGACATTCTGAGCGCTAAGATTCCTCTATTGGGAAAAATAATATCTTCAAATAAAAACTACACAGAAGCATTGTGTGAAACATATTTCTGATATGTTCATTAAGCTAACAGAGTTAAACCATACTTTTGATTGCGCAGTTCTGAACACTCTTTCTGTAGAAAATGCAAGTGGACATTCGGAGCGCTAAGAGGGTAATAGTGGAAAAAGGAATATATTCAAATATAAACTACACAGTAGCATTCTGTGAAAACTCTTACTGTTCTGTGCATTCAGCTAACAGAGTTGAACCTTACTTTTGATTGAGCCTTTCTGAAACACTCTTTCTGTAGAAACTGCAATTGGACATGCTAAGCGCTAAGAGGCCTATATTGGGAAAAATAATATCTTCAAATAAAAACTACACAGAAGCATTGTGTGAAACTTATTTCTGATATGTTCATTAAGCTAACAGAGTTAAACCATACTTTTGATTGCGCAGTTCTGAACACTCTTTCTGTAGAAAATGCAAGTGGACATTCGGAGCAATAAGAGGGTAATAGTGGAAAAAGGAATATATTCAAATATAAACTACACAGTAGCAATCTGTGAAAACTCTTTCTGTTCTGTGCATTCAGCTAACAGAGTTGAACCTTACTTTTGATTGAGCCGTTCTGAAACACTCTTTCTGTAGAAACTGCAATTGGACATGTTAAGCGCTAAGAGGCCTACATTGGGAAAAAGAATATCTTCAAATAAAAACTGCACAGATGCATTCTGTGAAACTTATTTCTGATCTGTAAATTCAGTTAACAGAGATAAAACATATTGTTGATTGAGCAGTTATGAAACAGTCTCATTGTAGGAAATGCAAGTGGAGATTCGGAGCGCTAAGAGGGTAATAGTGGAAAAAGGAATGTCTTCAAATATAAACTACACAGAATCATTCGGTGAAACTTCTTTCTGATCTGTGCATTCAGCTAACAGAGTTAAACCATACTTTTGATTGAGCAGATCTGAACACTCTTTCTGTAGAAAATGCAACTGGACATTTGGAGCGCTAAGAGCTTAGTAGTGGAAAAAGGAATATATTCAAATATAAACTACACAGAAGCATTCTGTGAAACTTCTTTCTGATCTGAGCATTCAGCTAACAGAGTTAAACCATACTTTTGATTGAGCAGTTTTGAAACACTCTGTCTGTAGAAAATGCAACTGGACATTCGTAGCGCTAAGTGGGTAATAGTGGAAAAAAGAATATGTTCAAATATAAACTACACAGAAGCATTCTGTGAAACTTCTTTCTGTTCTGTGCATTCAGCTAACAGAGTTGAACCTTACATTTGATTGAGCCGTTCTGAAACACTCTTTCTGTAGAAACTGCAATTGGACATTCTGAGCGCTAAGAGGCCTATATTGTTAAAAAGAATATCTACAAATAAAAACTACACAGAAGAATTGTGTGAAACTTCTTTCTGTTCTGTTTGTTCAACTAAAAGAGTTGAACCTTAGTTTTGATTGAGCCGTTCTGAAACACTCTTTCTGTAGAAAATGCAAGTGGAGATTCGGAGCGCTAAGAGTGTAATAGTGGAAAAAGGAATGTCTCCAAATATAAACTACACAGAATCATTCGGTGAAACTTCTTTCTGATCTGTGCATTCAGCTAACAGAGTTAAACCATACTTTTGATTGAGCAGATCTGAACACTCTTTCTGTAGAAAATGCAACTGGACATTTGGAGCGCTAAGAGCGTAGTAGTGGAAAAAGGAATATATTCAAATATAAACTACACAGAAGCATTCTGTGAAACTTCTTTCTGATCTGAGCATTCAGCTAACAGAGTTAAACCATACTTTTGATTGAGCAATTTTGAAACACTCTGTCTGTAGAAAATGCAACTGGACATTCGTAGCGCTAAGTGGGTAATAGAGGAAAAAAGAATATGTTCAAATATAAACTACACAGAAGCATTCTGTGAAACTCCTTGCTGTTCTGTGCATTCAACTAACAGAGTTGAACCTTACTTTTGATTGAGCCGTTCTGAAACACTCTTTCTGTAGAAACTGCAATTGGACATTCTGAGGGCTAAGAGGCCTATATTGGGAAAACGAATGTCTACAAATAAAAACTACACAGAAGAATTGTGTGAAACTTCTTTCTGTTCTGTTTGTTCAACTAAAAGAGTTGAACCTTAGTTTTGATTGAACCGTTCTGAAACACTCTTTATGTAGAAAATGCAAGTGGAGATTCGGAGCGCTAAGAGGGTAATAGTGGAAAAAGGAATGTCTCCAAATATAAACTACACAGAATCATTCTGTGAAACTTCTTTCTGATCTGTGCATTCAGCTAACAGAGTTAAACCATACTTTTGATTCAGCAGATCTGAACACTCTTTCTGTAGAAAATGCAACTGGACATTTGGAGCGCTAAGAGAGTACTAGTGGAAAAAGGAATATATTCAAATATAAACTACACAGAAGCATTCTGTGAAACTTCTTTCTGATCTGAGCATTCAGCTAACAGAGTTAAACCATACTTTTGATTGAGCAGTTTTGAAACACTCTGTCTGTAGAAAATGCAACTGGACATTCGTAGCGCTAAGTGGGTAATAGTGGAGAAAAGAATATGTTCAAATATAAACTACACAGAAACATTGTATGAAACTTCTTTCTGTTCTGTGCATTCAACTAACAGAGTTGAACCTTACTTTTGATTGAGCCTTTCTGAAACACTCTTTCTGTAGAAACTGCAATTGGACATTCTGAGCGCTAAGAGGCCTCTATTGGGAAAAATAATATCTTCAAATAAAAACTACACAGAAGCATTGTGTGAAACTTATTTCTGATATGTTCATTAAGCTAACAGAGTTAAACCATACTTTTGATTGCGCAGTTCTGAACACTCTTTCTGTAGAAAATGCAAGTGGACATTCGGAGCGCTAAGAGGGTAATAGTGGAAAAAGGAATATATTCAAATATAAACTACACAGTAGCATTCTGTGAAAACTCTTACTGTTATGTGCATTCAGCTAACAGAGTTGAACCTTACTTTTGATTGAGCCGTTCTGAAACACTCTTTCTGTAGAAACTGCAATTGGACATGCTAAGCGCTAAGAGGCCTACATTGGGAAAAAGAATATCTTCAAATAAAAACTACACAGATGCATTCTGTGAAACTTATTTCTGATCTGTAAATTCAGTTAACAGAGATAAAATATATTTTTGATTGAGCAGTTATGAAACACTCTTTTTGTAGAAAATGCAAGTGGAGATTCGGAGCGCTAAGAGGGTAATAGTGGAAAAAGGAATGTCTTCAAATATAAACTACACAGAATCATTCTGTGAAACTTCTTTCTGATCTGTGCATTCAGCTAACAGACTTAAACCATACTTTTGATTCAGCAGATCTGAACACTCTTTCTGTAGAAAATGCAACTGGACATTTGGAGCGCTAAGAGATTAGTAGTGGAAAAAGGAATATATTCAAATATAAACTACACAGAAGCATTCTGTGAAACTTCTTTCGGATCTGAGCATTCAGCTAACAGAGTTAAACCATACTTTTGATTGAGCAGTTTTGAAACACTCTGTCTGTAGAAAATGCAACTGGACATTCGTAGCGCTAAGTGGGTAATAGTGGAGAAAAGAATATGTTCAAATATAAACCACACAGAAGCATTGTATGAAACTTTTTTCGGTTCTGTGCATTCAACTAACAGAGTTGAACCTTACTTTGATTGAGCCTTTCTGAAACACTCTTTCTGTAGAAACTGCAATTGGACATTCTGAGCGCTAAGAGGCCTCTATTGGGAAAAATAATATCTTCAAATAAAAACTACACAGAAGCATTGTGTGAAACTTATTTCTGATATGTTCATTAAGCTAACAGAGTTAAACCATACTTTTGATTGCGCAGTTCTGAACACTCTTTCTGTAGAAAATGCAAGTGGACATTCGGAGCGCTAAGAGGGTAATAGTGGAAAAAGGAATATATTCAAATATAAACTACACAGTAGCATTCTGTGAAAACTTTTACTGTTCTGCGCATTCAGCTAACAGAGTTGAACCTTACTTTTGATTGAGCCGTTCTGAAACACTCTTTCTGTAGAAACTGCAATTGGACATGCTAAGCGCTAAGAGGCCTACATTGGGAAAAAGAATATCTTCAAATAAAAACTACACAGATGCATTCTGTGAAACCTATTTCTGATCTGTAAATTCAGTTAACAGAGATAAAACATATTTTTGATTGAGCATTTATGAAACACTCTTTTTGTAGAAAATGCAAGTGGAGATTCGGAGCGCTAAGAGGGTAATAGTGGAAAAAGGAATGTCTTCAAATATAAACTACACAGAATCATTCGGTGAAACTTCTTTCTGATCTGTGCATTCAGCTAACAGAGTTAAACCATACTTTTGATTGAGCAGATCTGAACACTCTTTCTGTAGAAAATGCAACTGGACATTTGGAGCGCTAAGAGCGTAGTAGTGGAAAAAGGAATATATTCAAATATAAACTACACAGAAGCATTCTGTGAAACTTCTTTCTGATCTGAGCATTCAGCTAACAGAGTTAAACCATACATTTGATTGAGCAGTTTTGAAACACTCTGTCTGTAGAAAATGCAACTGGACATTCGTAGCGCTAAGTGGGGAATAGTGGAAAAAAGAATATGTTCAAATATAAACTACACAGAAGCATTCTGTGAAACATCTTTCTGTTCTGTGCATTCAACTAACAGAGTTGAACCTTACTTTTGATTGAGCCGTTCTGAAACTGTCTTTCTGTAGAAACTGCAATTGGACATTCTGAGCGCTAAGAGGCCTATATTGGGAAAAAGAATGTCTACAAATAAAAACTACACAGAAGAATTGTGTGAAACTTCTTTCTGTTCTGTTTGTTCAACTAAAAGAGTTGAACCTTAGTTTTGATTGAGCCGTTCTGAAACACTCTTTCTGTAGAAAATGCAAGTGGAGATTCGGAGCGCTAAGAGGGTAATAGTGGAAAAAGGAATGTCTCCAAATATAAACTACACAGAATCATTCTGTGAAACTTCTTTCTGATCTGTGCATTCAGCTAAAAGAGTTAAACCATACTTTTGATTCAGCAGATCAGAACACTCTTTCTGTAGATAATGCAACTGGTGATTTGGAGCGCTAAGAGAGTAGTAGTGGAAAAAAGAATATATTCAAATATAAACTACACAGAAGCATACTGTGAAACTTCTTTCTGATCTGAGCATTCAGCTAACAGAGTTAAACCATACTTTTGATTGAGCAGTTTTGAAACACTCTGTCTGTAGAAAATGCAACTGGACATTCGTAGCGCTAAGTGGGTAATAGTGGAAAAAAGAATATGTTCAAATATAAACTACACAGAAGCATTCTGGGAAACTTCTTGCTGTTCTGTGCATTCAACTAACAGAGTTGAACCTTACTTTTGATTGAGCCGTTCTGAAACACTCTTTCTGTAGAAACTGCAATTGGACATTCTGAGCGCTAAGAGGCCTATATTGGGAAAAAGAATGCCTACAATAAAAACTACCCAGAAGAATTGTGTGAAACTTCTTTCTGTTCTGTTTGTTCAACTAAAAGAGTTGAACCTTAGTTGTGATTGAGCCGTTCTGAAACACTCTTTCTGTAGAAAATGCAAGTGGAGATTCGGAGCGCTAAGAGGGTAATAGTGGAAAAAGGAATGTCTCCAAATATAAACTACACAGAATCATTCTGTGAAACTTCTTTCTGATCTGTGCATTCAGCTAACAGAGTTAAACCATACTTTTGATTGAGCAGATCTGAACACTCTTTCTGTAGAAAATGCAACTGGACATTTGGAGCGCTAAGAGAGTAGTAGTGGAAAAAGGAATATATTCAAATATAAACTACACAGAAGCATTCTGTGAAACTTCTTTCTGATCTGAGCATTCAGCTAACAGAGTTAAACCATACTTTTGATTGAGTAGTTTTGAAACACTCTGTCTGTAGAAAATGCAACTGGACATTCGTAGCGCTAAGTGGGTAATAGTGGAAAAAAGAATATGTTCAAATATAAACTACACAGAAGCATTGTATGAAACTTCTTTCTGTTCTGTGCATTCAACTAACAGAGTTGAACCTTACTTTTGATTGAGCCTTTCTGAAACCCTCTTTCTGTAGAAACTGCAATTGGACATTCTGAGCGCTAAGAGGACTATATTGGGAAAAATAATATCTTCAAATAAAAACTACACAGAAGCATTGTGTGAAACTTATTTCTGATATGTTCATTAAGCTAACAGAGTTAAACCATACTTTTGATTGCGCAGTTCTGAACACTCTTTCTGTAGAAAATGCAAGTGGACATTCGGAGCGCTAAGAGGGTAATAGTGGAAAAAGGAATATATTCAAATATAAACTACACAGTAGCATTCTGTGAAAATTCTTTCTGTTCTGTGCTTTCAACTAACAGAGTTGAACCTTACATTTGATTGAGCCGTTCTGAAACACTCTTTCTGTAGAAACTGCAATTGGACATGCTAAGCGCTAAGAGGCCTACATTGGGAAAAAAGAATATCTTCAAATAAAAACTACACAAATGCATTCTGTGAAACTTATTTCTGATCTGTAAATTCAGTTAACAGAGATAAAACATATTTTTGATTGTGCAGCTATGAAACACTCTTTTTGTAGAAAATGCAAGTGGAGATTCGGAGCGCTAAGAGGGTAATAGTGGAAAAAGGAATATATTCAAATATAAACTACACAGTAGCATTCTGTGAAAATCCTTTCTGTTCTGTGCATTCAACTAACAGAGTTGAACCTTACTTTTGATTGTGCCGTTCTGAAACACTCTTTCTGTAGAAACTGCAATTGGACATGCTAAGCGCTAAGAGGCCTACATTGGGAAAAAGAATATCTTCAAATAAAAACTACCCAGATGCATTCTGTGAAACTTATTTCTGATCTGTAAATTCAGTTAACAGAGATAAAACATATTTTTGATTGAGCAGTTATGAAACACTCTTTTTGTAGAAAATGCAAGTGGAGATTCGGAGCGCTAAGAGGGTAATAGTGGAAAAAGGAATGTCTTCAAATATAAACTACACAGAATCATTCGGTGAAAATTCTTTCTGATCTGTGCATTCAGCTAACAGAGTTAAACCATACTTTTGATTGAGCAGATCTGAACACTCTTTCTTTAGAAAATGCAACTGGACATTTGGAGCGCTAAGAGCGTAGTAGTGGAAAAAGGAATATATTCAAATATAAACTACACAGAAGCATTCTGTGAAACTTCTTTCTGATCTGAGCATTCAGCTAACAGAGTTAAACCATACTTTTGATTGAGCAGTTTTGAAACACTCTGTCTGTAGAAAATGCAACTGGACATTCGTAGCGCTAAGTGGGTAAAAGTGGAAAAAAGAATATGTTCAAATATAAACTACACAGAATCATTGTATGAAACTTCTTTCTGTTCTGTGCATTCAACTAACAGAGTTGAACCTTACTTTTGATTGAGCCGTTCTGAAACACTCTTTCTGTAGAAACTGCAATTGGACATTCTGAGCGCTAGGAGGCCTATATTGGGAAAAAGAATGTCTACAAATAAAAACTACACAGAAGAATTGTGTGAAACTTCTTTCTGTTCTGTTTGTTCAACTAAAAGAGTTGAACCTTAGTTTTGATTGAGCCGTTCTGAAACACTCTTTCTGTAGAAAATGTAAGTGGAGATTCGGAGCGCTAAGAGGGTAATAGTGGAAAAAGGAATGTCTCCAAATATAAACTACACAGAATCATTCTGTGAAACATCTTTCTGATCTGTGCATTCAGCTAACAGAGTTAAACCATACTTTTGATTGAGCAGATCTGAACACTCTTTCTGTAGAAAATGCAACTGGACATTTGGAGCGCTAAGAGAGTAGTAGTGGAAAAAGGAATATATTCAAATATAAACTACACAGAAGCATTCTGTGAAACTTCTTTCTGATCTGAGCATTCAGCTAACAGAGTTAAACCATACTTTTGATTGAGCAGTTTTGAAACACTCTGTCTGTAGAAAATGCAACTGGACATTCGTAGCGCTAAGTGGGTAATAGTGGAAAAAAGAATATGTTCAAATATAAACTACACAGAAGCATTGTATGAAACTTATTTCTGTTCTGTGCATTCAACTAACAGAGTTGAACCTTACTTTTGATTGAGCCTTTCTGAAACACTCTTTCTGTGGAAACTGCAATTGGACATTCAGAGCGCTAAGAGGCCTATATTGGGAAAAAGAATGTCTACAAATAAAAACTACACAGAAGAATTGTGTGAAACTTCTTTCTGTTCTGTTTGTTCAACTAAAAGACTTGAACCTTAGTTTTGATTGAGCCGTTCTGAAACACTCTTTCTGTAGAAAATGCAAGTGGAAATTCGGAGCGCTAAGACGGTAATAGTGGAAAAAGGAATGTCTCCAAATATAAACTACACAGAATCATTCTGTGAAACTTCTTTCTGATCTGTGCATTCAGCTAACAGAGTTAAACCATACTTTTGATTGAGCAGATCTGAACACTCTTTCTGTAGAAAATGCAACTGGACATTTGGAGCGCTAAGAGAGTAGTAGTGGAAAAAGGAATATATTCAAATATAAACTACACAGAAGCATTCTGTGAAAATTCTTTCTGATCTGAGCATTCAGCTAACAGAGTTAAACCATACTTTTGATTGAGCAGTTTTGAAACACTCTGTCTGTAGAAAATACAACTGGACATTCGTAGCGCTAAGTGGGTAATAGTGGAAAAAAGAATATTTTCAAATATAAACTACACAGAAGCATTGTATGAAACTTCTTTCTGTTCTGTGCATTCAACTAACAGAGTTGAACCTTACATTTGATTGAGCCTTTCTGAAACACTCTTTCTGTAGAAACTGCAATTGGACATTCTGAGCGCTAAGAGGCCTCTATTGGGAAAAATAATATCTTCAAATAAAAACTACACAGAAGCATTCTGTGAAACTTATTTCTGATATGTTCATTAAGCTAACAGAGTTAAACCATACTTTTGATTGCGCAGTTCTGAACACTCTTTCTGTAGAAAATGCAAGTGGACATTCGGAGCGCTAAGAGGGTAATAGTGGAAAAAGGAATATATTCAAATATAAACTACACAGTAGCATTCTGTGAAAACCCTTACTGTTCTGTGCATTCAGCTAACAGAGTTGAACCTTACTTTTGATTGAGCCGTTCTGAAACACTCTTTCTGTAGAAACTGCAATTGGACATGCTAAGCGCTAAGAGGCCTACATTGGGAAAAAGAATATCTTCAAATAAAAACTACACAGATGCATTCTGTGAAACTTATTTCTGATCTGTAAATTCAGTTAACAGAGATAAAACATATTTTTGATTGAGCAGTTATGAAACACTCTTTTTGTAGAAAATGCAAGTGGAGATTCGGAGCGCTAAGAGGGTAATAGTGGAAAAAGGAATGTCTTCAAATATAAACTACACAGAATCATTCGGTGAAACTTCTTTCTGATCTGTGCATTCAGCTAACAGAGTTAAACCATACTTTTGATTGAGCAGATCTGAACACTCTTTCTGTAGAAAATGCAACTGGACATTTGGAGCGCTAAGAGCGTAGTAGTGGAAAAAGGAATATATTCAAATATAAACTACACAGAAGCATTCTGTGAAACTTCTTTCTGATCTGAGCATTCAGCTAACAGAGTTAAACCATACTTTTGATTGAGCAGTTTTGAAACACTCTGTCTGTAGAAAATGCAACTGGACATTCGTAGCGCTAAGTGGGTAAAAGTGGAAAAAAGAATATGTTCAAATATAAACTACACAGAATCATTGTATGAAACTTCTTTCTGTTCTGTGCATTCAACTAACAGAGTTGAACCTTACTTTTGATTGAGCCGTTCTGAAACACTCTTTCTGTAGAAACTGCAATTGGACATTCTGAGCGCTAGGAGGCCTATATTGGGAAAAAGAATGTCTACAAATAAAAACTACACAGAAGAATTGTGTGAAACTTCTTTCTGTTCTGTTTGTTCAACTAAAAGAGTTGAACCTTAGTTTTGATTGAGCCGTTCTGAAACACTCTTTCTGTAGAAAATGTAAGTGGAGATTCGGAGCGCTAAGAGGGTAATAGTGGAAAAAGGAATGTCTCCAAATATAAACTACACAGAATCATTCTGTGAAACTTCTTTCTGATCTGTGCATTCAGCTAACAGAGTTAAACCATACTTTTGATTGAGCAGATCTGAACACTCTTTCTGTAGAAAATGCAACTGGACATTTGGAGCGCTAAGAGAGTAGTAGTGGAAAAAGGAATATATTCAAATATAAACTACACAGAAGCATTCTGTGAAACTTCTTTCTGATCTGAGCATTCAGCTAACAGAGTTAAACCATACTTTTGATTGAGCAGTTTTGAAACACTCTGTCTGTAGAAAATGCAACTGGACATTCGTAGCGCTAAGTGGGTAATAGTGGAAAAAAGAATATGTTCAAATATAAACTACACAGAAGCATTGTATGAAACTTATTTCTGTTCTGTGCATTCAACTAACAGAGTTGAACCTTACTTTTGATTGAGCCTTTCTGAAACACTCTTTCTGTGGAAACTGCAATTGGACATTCAGAGCGCTAAGAGGCCTATATTGGGAAAAAGAATGTCTACAAATAAAAACTACACAGAAGAATTGTGTGAAACTTCTTTCTGTTCTGTTTGTTCAACTAAAAGACTTGAACCTTAGTTTTGATTGAGCCGTTCTGAAACACTCTTTCTGTAGAAAATGCAAGTGGAAATTCGGAGCGCTAAGAGGGTAATAGTGGAAAAAGGAATGTCTCCAAATATAAACTACACAGAATCATTCTGTGAAACTTCTTTCTGATCTGTGCATTCAGCTAACAGAGTTAAACCATACTTTTGATTGAGCAGATCTGAACACTCTTTCTGTAGAAAATGCAACTGGACATTTGGAGCGCTAAGAGAGTAGTAGTGGAAAAAGGAATATATTCAAATATAAACTACACAGAAGCATTCTGTGAAACTTCTTTCTGATCTGAGCATTCAGCTAACAGAGTTAAACCATACTTTTGATTGAGCAGTTTTGAAACACTCTGTCTGTAGAAAATACAACTGGACATTCGTAGCGCTAAGTGGGTAATAGTGGAAAAAAGAATATTTTCAAATATAAACTACACAGAAGCATTGTATGAAACTTCTTTCTGTTCTGTGCATTCAACTAACAGAGTTGAACCTTACATTTGATTGAGCCTTTCTGAAACACTCTTTCTGTAGAAACTGCAATTGGACATTCTGAGCGCTAAGAGGCCTCTATTGGGAAAAATAATATCTTCAAATAAAAACTACACAGAAGCATTCTGTGAAACTTATTTCTGATATGTTCATTAAGCTAACAGAGTTAAACCATACTTTTGATTGCGCAGTTCTGAACACTCTTTCTGTAGAAAATGCAAGTGGACATTCGGAGCGCTAAGAGGGTAATAGTGGAAAAAGGAATATATTCAAATATAAACTACACAGTAGCATTCTGTGAAAACCCTTACTGTTCTGTGCATTCAGCTAACAGAGTTGAACCTTACTTTTGATTGAGCCGTTCTGAAACACTCTTTCTGTAGAAACTGCAATTGGACATGCTAAGCGCTAAGAGGCCTACATTGGGAAAAAGAATATCTTCAAATAAAAACTACACAGATGCATTCTGTGAAACTTATTTCTGATCTGTAAATTCAGTTAACAGAGATAAAACATATTTTTGATTGAGCAGTTATGAAACACTCTTTTTGTAGAAAATGCAAGTGGAGATTCGGAGCGCTAAGAGGGTAATAGTGGAAAAAGGAATGTCTTCAAATATAAACTACACAGAATCATTCGGTGAAACTTCTTTCTGATCTGTGCATTCAGCTAACAGAGTTAAACCATACTTTTGATTGAGCAGATCTGAACACTCTTTCTGTAGAAAATGCAACTGGACATTTGGAGCGCTAAGAGCGTAGTAGTGGAAAAAGGAATATATTCAAATATAAACTACACAGAAGCATTCTGTGAAACTTCTTTCTGATCTGAGCATTCAGCTAACAGAGTTAAACCATACTTTTGATTGAGCAGTTTTGAAACACTCTGTCTGTAGAAAATGCAACTGGACATTCGTAGCGCTAAGTGGGTAAAAGTGGAAAAAAGAATATGTTCAAATATAAACTACACAGAATCATTGTATGAAACTTCTTTCTGTTCTGTGCATTCAACTAACAGAGTTGAACCTTACTTTTGATTGAGCCGTTCTGAAACACTCTTTCTGTAGAAACTGCAATTGGACATTCTGAGCGCTAGGAGGCCTATATTGGGAAAAAGAATGTCTACAAATAAAAACTACACAGAAGAATTGTGTGAAACTTCTTTCTGTTCTGTTTGTTCAACTAAAAGAGTTGAACCTTAGTTTTGATTGAGCCGTTCTGAAACACTCTTTCTGTAGAAAATGTAAGTGGAGATTCGGAGCGCTAAGAGGGTAATAGTGGAAAAAGGAATGTCTCCAAATATAAACTACACAGAATCATTCTGTGAAACTTCTTTCTGATCTGTGCATTCAGCTAACAGAGTTAAACCATACTTTTGATTGAGCAGATCTGAACACTCTTTCTGTAGAAAATGCAACTGGACATTTGGAGCGCTAAGAGAGTAGTAGTGGAAAAAGGAATATATTCAAATATAAACTACACAGAAGCATTCTGTGAAACTTCTTTCTGATCTGAGCATTCAGCTAACAGAGTTAAACCATACTTTTGATTGAGCAGTTTTGAAACACTCTGTCTGTAGAAAATGCAACTGGACATTCGTAGCGCTAAGTGGGTAATAGTGGAAAAAAGAATATGTTCAAATATAAACTACACAGAAGCATTGTATGAAACTTATTTCTGTTCTGTGCATTCAACTAACAGAGTTGAACCTTACTTTTGATTGAGCCTTTCTGAAACACTCTTTCTGTGGAAACTGCAATTGGACATTCAGAGCGCTAAGAGGCCTATATTGGGAAAAAGAATGTCTACAAATAAAAACTACACAGAAGAATTGTGTGAAACTTCTTTCTGTTCTGTTTGTTCAACTAAAAGACTTGAACCTTAGTTTTGATTGAGCCGTTCTGAAACACTCTTTCTGTAGAAAATGCAAGTGGAAATTCGGAGCGCTAAGAGGGTAATAGTGGAAAAAGGAATGTCTCCAAATATAAACTACACAGAATCATTCTGTGAAACTTCTTTCTGATCTGTGCATTCAGCTAACAGAGTTAAACCATACTTTTGATTGAGCAGATCTGAACACTCTTTCTGTAGAAAATGCAACTGGACATTTGGAGCGCTAAGAGAGTAGTAGTGGAAAAAGGAATATATTCAAATATAAACTACACAGAAGCATTCTGTGAAACTTCTTTCTGATCTGAGCATTCAGCTAACAGAGTTAAACCATACTTTTGATTGAGCAGTTTTGAAACACTCTGTCTGTAGAAAATACAACTGGACATTCGTAGCGCTAAGTGGGTAATAGTGGAAAAAAGAATATTTTCAAATATAAACTACACAGAAGCATTGTATGAAACTTCTTTCTGTTCTGTGCATTCAACTAACAGAGTTGAACCTTACATTTGATTGAGCCTTTCTGAAACACTCTTTCTGTAGAAACTGCAATTGGACATTCTGAGCGCTAAGAGGCCTCTATTGGGAAAAATAATATCTTCAAATAAAAACTACACAGAAGCATTCTGTGAAACTTATTTCTGATATGTTCATTAAGCTAACAGAGTTAAACCATACTTTTGATTGCGCAGTTCTGAACACTCTTTCTGTAGAAAATGCAAGTGGACATTCGGAGCGCTAAGAGGGTAATAGTGGAAAAAGGAATATATTCAAATATAAACTACACAGTAGCATTCTGTGAAAACCCTTACTGTTCTGTGCATTCAGCTAACAGAGTTGAACCTTACTTTTGATTGAGCCGTTCTGAAACACTCTTTCTGTAGAAACTGCAATTGGACATGCTAAGCGCTAAGAGGCCTACATTGGGAAAAAGAATATCTTCAAATAAAAACTACACAGATGCATTCTGTGAAACTTATTTCTGATCTGTAAATTCAGTTAACAGAGATAAAACATATTTTTGATTGAGCAGTTATGAAACACTCTTTTTGTAGAAAATGCAAGTGGAGATTCGGAGCGCTAAGAGGGTAATAGTGGAAAAAGGAATGTCTTCAAATATAAACTACACAGAATCATTCGGTGAAACTTCTTTCTGATCTGTGCATTCAGCTAACAGAGTTAAACCATACTTTTGATTGAGCAGATCTGAACACTCTTTCTGTAGAAAATGCAACTGGACATTTGGAGCGCTAAGAGCGTAGTAGTGGAAAAAGGAATATATTCAAATATAAACTACACAGAAGCATTCTGTAAAACTTCTTTCTGCTCTGAGCATTCAGCTAACAGAGTTAAACCATACTTTTGATTGAGCAATTTTGAAACACTCTGTCTGTAGAAAATGCAACTGGACATTCGTAGCGCTAAGTGGGTAATAGTGGAAAAAAGAATATGTTCAAATATAAAGTACACAGAAGCATTCTGTGAAACTTCTTGCTGTTCTGTGCATTCAACTAACAGAGTTGAACCTTACTTTTGATTGAGCCGTTCTGAAACACTCTTTCTGTAGAAACTGCAATTGGACATTCTGAGCGCTAAGAGGCCTATATTGGGAAAAAGAATGTCTACAAATAAAAACTACACAGAAGAATTGTGTGAAACTTCTTTCTGTTCTGTTTGTTCAACTAAAAGAGTTGAACCTTAGTTTTGATTGAGCCGTTCTGAAACACTCTTTCTGTAGAAAATGCAAGTGGAGATTCGGAGCGCTAAGAGGGTAATAGTGGAAAAAGGAATGTCTCCAAATATAAACTACACAGAATCATTCTGTGAAACTTCTTTCTGATCTGTGCATTCAGCTAACAGAGTTAAACCATACTTTTGATTCAGCAGATCTGAACACTCTTTCTGTAGAAAATGCAACTGGACATTTGGAGCGCTAAGAGAGTAGTAGTGGAAAAAGGAATATATTCAAATATAAACTACACAGAAGCATTCTGTGAAACTTCTTTCTGATCTGAGCATTCAGCTAACAGAGTTAAACCATACTTTTGATTGAGCAGTTTTGAAACACTCTGTCTGTAGAAAATACAACTGGACATTCGTAGCGCTAAGTGGGTAATAGTGGAAAAAAGAATATTTTCAAATATAAACTACACAGAAGCATTGTATGAAACTTCTTTCTGTTCTGTGCATTCAACTAACAGAGTTGAACCTTACATTTGATTGAGCCTTTCTGAAACACTCTTTCTGTAGAAACTGCAATTGGACATTCTGAGCGCTAAGAGGCCTCTATTGGGAAAAATAATATCTTCAAATAAAAACTACACAGAAGCATTCTGTGAAACTTATTTCTGATATGTTCATTAAGCTAACAGAGTTAAACCATACTTTTGATTGCGCAGTTCTGAACACTCTTTCTGTAGAAAATGCAAGTGGACATTCGGAGCGCTAAGAGGGTAATAGTGGAAAAAGGAATATATTCAAATATAAACTACACAGTAGCATTCTGTGAAAACCCTTACTGTTCTGTGCATTCAGCTAACAGAGTTGAACCTTACTTTTGATTGAGCCGTTCTGAAACACTCTTTCTGTAGAAACTGCAATTGGACATGCTAAGCGCTAAGAGGCCTACATTGGGAAAAAGAATATCTTCAAATAAAAACTACACAGATGCATTCTGTGAAACTTATTTCTGATCTGTAAATTCAGTTAACAGAGATAAAACATATTTTTGATTGAGCAGTTATGAAACACTCTTTTTGTAGAAAATGCAAGTGGAGATTCGGAGCGCTAAGAGGGTAATAGTGGAAAAAGGAATGTCTTCAAATATAAACTACACAGAATCATTCGGTGAAACTTCTTTCTGATCTGTGCATTCAGCTAACAGAGTTAAACCATACTTTTGATTGAGCAGATCTGAACACTCTTTCTGTAGAAAATGCAACTGGACATTTGGAGCGCTAAGAGCGTAGTAGTGGAAAAAGGAATATATTCAAATATAAACTACACAGAAGCATTCTGTAAAACTTCTTTCTGCTCTGAGCATTCAGCTAACAGAGTTAAACCATACTTTTGATTGAGCAATTTTGAAACACTCTGTCTGTAGAAAATGCAACTGGACATTCGTAGCGCTAAGTGGGTAATAGTGGAAAAAAGAATATGTTCAAATATAAAGTACACAGAAGCATTCTGTGAAACTTCTTGCTGTTCTGTGCATTCAACTAACAGAGTTGAACCTTACTTTTGATTGAGCCGTTCTGAAACACTCTTTCTGTAGAAACTGCAATTGGACATTCTGAGCGCTAAGAGGCCTATATTGGGAAAAAGAATGTCTACAAATAAAAACTACACAGAAGAATTGTGTGAAACTTCTTTCTGTTCTGTTTGTTCAACTAAAAGAGTTGAACCTTAGTTTTGATTGAGCCGTTCTGAAACACTCTTTCTGTAGAAAATGCAAGTGGAGATTCGGAGCGCTAAGAGGGTAATAGTGGAAAAAGGAATGTCTCCAAATATAAACTACACAGAATCATTCTGTGAAACTTCTTTCTGATCTGTGCATTCAGCTAACAGAGTTAAACCATACTTTTGATTCAGCAGATCTGAACACTCTTTCTGTAGAAAATGCAACTGGACATTTGGAGCGCTAAGAGAGTAGTAGTGGAAAAAGGAATATATTCAAATATAAACTACACAGAAGCATTCTGTGAAACTTCTTTCTGATCTGAGCATTCAGCTAACTGAGTTAAACGATAATTTTGATTGAGCAGTTTTGAAACACTCTGTCTGTAGAAAATGCAACTGGACATTCGTAGCCCTAAGTGGGTAATAGTGGAGAAAAGAATATGTTCAAATATAAACTACACAGAAGCATTGTATGAAACCTCTTTCTGTTCTGTGCATTCAACTAACAGAGTTGAACCTTACTTTTGATTGAGCCTTTCTGAAACACTCTTTCTGTAGAAACTGCCATTGGACATTCTGAGCGCTAAGAGGCCTCTATTGGGAAAAATAATATCTTCAAATAAAAACTACACAGAAGCATTGTGTGAAACTTATTTCTGATATGTTCATTAAGCTAACAGAGTTAAACCATACTTTTGATTGCGCAGTTCTGAACACTCTTTCTGTAGAAAATGCAAGTGGACATTCGGAGCGCTAAGAGGGTAATAGTGGAAAAAGGAATATATTCAAATATAAACTACACAGTAGCATTCTGTGAAAACTCTTACTGTTCTGTGCATTCAGCTAACAGAGTTGAACCTTACTTTTGATTGAGCCGTTCTGACACACTCTTTCTGTAGAAACTGCAATTGGACATGCTAAGCGCTAAGAGGCCTACATTGGGAAAAAGAATATCTTCAAATAAAAACTGCACAGATGCATAATGTGAAACTTATTTCTGATCTGTAAATTCAGTTAACAGAGATAAAACATATTTTTGATTGAGCAGTTATGAAACACTCTCTTTGTAGGAAATGCAAGTGGAGATTCAGAGCGCTAAGAGGGTAATAGTGGAAAAAGGAATGTCTTCAAATATAAACTACACAGAATCATTCGGTGAAACTTCTTTCTGATCTGTGAATTCAGCTAACAGAGTTAAACCATACTTTTGATTGAGCAGATCTGAACACTCTTTCTGTAGAAAATGCAACTGGACATTTGGAGCGCTAAGAGCTTAGTAGTGGAAAAAGGAATATATTCAAATATAAACTACACAGAAGCATTCTGTGAAACTTATTTCTGAACTGAGCATTCAGCTAACAGAGTTAAACCATACTTTTGATTGAGCAGTTTTGAAACACTCTGTCTGTAGAAAATGCAACTGGACATTCGTAGCGCTAAGTGGGTAATAGTGGAAAAAATAATATGTTCAAATATAAACTACACAGAAGCATTCTGTGAAACTTCTTTCTGTTCTGTGCATTCAACTAACAGAGTTGAACCTTACTTTTGATTGAGCCGTTCTGAAACACTCTTTCTGTAGAAACTGCAATTGGACATTCTGAGCGCTAAGAGGCCTATATTGGGAAAAAGAATGCCTACAATAAAAACTACCCAGAAGAATTGTGTGAAACTTCTTTCTGTTCTGTTTGTTCAACTAACAGAGTTGAACCTTAGTTTTGATTGAGCCGTTCTGAAACACTCTTTCTGTAGAAACTGCAATTGGACATTCTGAGCGCTAAGAGGCCTCTATTGGGAAAAATAATATCTTCAAATAAAAACTACACAGAAGCATTCTGTGAAACTTATTTCTGATATGTTCATTAAGCTAACAGAGTTGAACCTTACTTTTGATTGAGCCGTTCTGAAACACTCTTTCTGTAGAAACTGCAATTGGACATGCTAAGCGCTAAGAGGCCTACATTGGGAAAAAGAATATCTTCAAATAAAAACTACACAGATGCATTCTGTGAAACTTATTTCTGATCTGTAAATTCAGTTAACAGAGATAAAACATATTTTTGATTGAGCAGTTATGAAACACTCTTTTTGTAGAAAATGAAAGTGGAGATTCGGAGCGCTAAGCGGGTAATAATGGAAAAAGGAATGTCTTCAAATATAAACTACACAGAATCATTCGGTGAAACTTCTTTCTGATCTGAGGATTCAGCTAACAGAGTTAAACCATACTTTTGATTGAGCAGTTTTGAAACACTCTGTCTGTAGAAAATGCAACTGGACATTCGTAGCGCTAAGTGGGTAATAGTGGAGAAAAGAATATGTTCAAATATAAACTACACAGAAGCATTGTATGAAACTTCTTTCTGTTCTGTGCATTCAACTAACAGAGTTGAACCTTACTTTTGATTGAGCCTTTCTGAAACACTCTTTCTGTAGAAACTGCAATTGGACATTCTGAGCGCTAAGAGGCCTCTATTGGGAAAAATAATATCTTCAAATAAAAACTACACAGAAGCATTGTGTGAAACTTATTTCTGATATGTTCATTAAGCTAACAGAGTTAAACCATACTTTTGATTGCGCAGTTCTGAACACTCTTTCTGTAGAAAATGCAAGTGGACATTCGGAGCGCTAAGAGTGTAATAGTGGAAAAAGGAATATATTCAAATATAAACTACACAGTAGCATTCTGTGAAAACTCTTACTGTTCTGTGCAGTCAGCTAACAGAGTTGAACCTTACTTTTGATTGAGCCGTTCTGAAACACTCTTTCTGTAGAAACTGCAATTGGACATGCTAAGCGCTAAGAGGCCTACATTGGGAAAAAGAATATCTTCAAATAAAAACTGCACAGATGCATTCTGTGAAACTTATTTCTGATCTGTAAATTCAGTTAACAGAGATAAAACATATTGTTGATTGAGCAGTTATGAAACACTCTCATTGTAGGAAATGCAAGTGGAGATTCGGAGCGCTAAGAGGGTAATAGTGGAAAAAGGAATGTCTTCAAATATAAACTACACAGAATCATTCGGTGAAACTTCTTTCTGATCTGTGCATTCAGCTAACAGAGTTAAACCATACTTTTGATTGAGCAGATCTGAACACTCTTTCTGTAGAAAATGCAACTGGACATTTGGAGCGCTAAGAGCTTAGTAGTGGAAAAAGGAATATATTCAAATATAAACTACACAGAAGCATTTTGTGAAACTTCTTTCTGATCTGAGCATTCAGCTAACAGAGTTAAACCATACTTTTGATTGAGCAGTTTTGAAACACTCTGTCTGTAGAAAATGCAACTGGACATTCGTAGCGCTAAGTGGGTAATAGTGGAAAAAAGAATATGTTCAAATATAAACTACACAGAAGCATTCTGTGAAACTTCTTTCTGTTCTGTGCATTCAACTAACAGAGTTGAACCTTACTTTTGATTGAGCCGTTCTGAAACACTCTTTCTGTAGAAACTGCAATTGGACATTCTGAGCGCTAAGAGGCCTATATTGTTAAAAAGAATATCTACAAATAAAAACTACACAGAAGAATTGTGTGAAACTTCTTTCTGTTCTGTTTGTTCAACTAAAAGAGTTGAACCTTAGTTTTGATTGAGCCGTTCTGAAACACTCTTTCTGTAGAAAATGCAAGTGGAGATTCGGAGCGCTAAGAGTGTAATAGTGGAAAAAGGAATGTCTCCAAATATAAACTACACAGAATCATTCTGTGAAATTTCTTTCTGATCTGTGCATTCAGCTAACAGAGTTAAACCATACTTTTGATTTAGCAGATCTGAACACTCTTTCTGTAGAAAATGCAACTGGACATTTGGAGCGCTAAGAGCGTAGAAGTGGAAAAAGGAATATATTCAAATATAAACTACACAGAAGCATTCTGTGAAACTTCTTTCTGATCTGAGCATTCAGCTAACAGAGTTAAACCATACTTTTGATTGAGCAGTTTTGAAACACTCTGTCTGTAGAAAATGCAACTGGACATTCGTAGCGCTAAGTGTTTAATAGTGGAAAAAAGAATATGTTCAAATATAAACTACACAGAAGCATTCTGTGAAACTTCTTTCTGTTCTGTGCATTCAACTAACAGAGTTGAACCTTACTTTTGATTGAGCCGTTCTGAAACACTCTTTCTGTAGAAACTGCAATTGGACATTCTGAGCGCTAAGAGGGTAATAGTGGAAAAAGGAATGTCTCCAAATATAAACTACACAGAATCATTCTGTGAAACTTCTTTCTGTTCTGTTTGTTCAACTAAAAGAGTTGAACCTTAGTTTTGATTGAGCCGTTCTGAAACACTCTTTCTGTAGAAAATGCAAGTGGAGATTCGGAGCGCTAAGAGGGTAATAGTGGAAAAAGGAATGTCTCCAAATATAAACTACACAGAATAATTCTGTGAAACTTCTTTCTGATCTGTGCATTCAGCTAACAGAGTTAAACCATACTTTTGATTGAGCAGATCTGAACACTCTTTCTGTAGAAAATGCAACTGGACATTTGGAGCGCTAAGAGAGTAGTAGTGGAAAAAGGAATATATTCAAATATAAACTACACAGAAGCATTCTGTGAAAATTCTTTCTGATATGAGCATTCAGCTAACAGAGTTAAACCATACTTTTGATTGAGCAGTTTTGAAACACTCTGTCTGTAGAAAATGCAACTGGACATTCGTAGCGCTAAGTGGGTAATAGTGGAGAAAAGAATATGTTCAAATATAAACTACACAGAAGCATTGTATGAAACTTCTTTCTGTTCTGTGCATTCGGCTAACAGAGTTCAACCTTACTTTTGATTGAGCCATTCTGAAACACTCTTTCTGTAGAAACTGCAATTGGACATGCTAAGCGCAAAGAGGCCTACATTGGGAAAAAGAATATCTTCAAATATAAACTACACAGATGCATTCTGTGAAACTTATTTCTGATCTGTAAATTCAGTTAGCAGAGGTAAAACATATTTTTGATTGAGCAGTTATGAAACACTCTTTTTGTAGAAAATGCAAGTGGAGATTCGGAGCGCTAAGAGGGTAATAGTGGAAAAAGGAATGTCTTCAAATATAAACTACACAGAATCATTCGGTGAAACTCCTTTCTGATCTGAGGATTCAGCTAACAGAATTAAACCATACTTTTGATTGAGCAGTTTTGAAACACTCTGTCTGTAGAAAATGCAACTGGACATTTGGAGCGCTAAGAGAGTAGTAGTGGAAAAAGGAATATATTCAAATATAAACTACACAGAAGCATTCTGTGAAACTTCTTTCTGATCTGAGCATTCAGCTAACAGAGTTAAAACATACTTTTGATTGAGCAGTTATGAAACACTCTGTCTGTAGAAAATGCAACTGGACATTCGTAGCGCTAAGTGGGTAATAGTGGAGAAAAGAATATGTTCAAATATAAACTACACAGAAGCTTTGTGTGAAACTTCTTTCTGTTCTGTGCATTCAACTAACAGAGTTGAACCTTACCTTTGATTGAGCCTTTCTGAAACACTCTTTCTGTAGAAACTGCAATTGGACATTCTGAGCGCTAAGAGGACTCTATTGGGAAAAATAATATCTTCAAATAAAAACTACACAGAAGCATTGTGTGAAACTTATTTCTGATATGTTCATTAAGCTAACAGAGTTAAACCATACTTTTGATTGCGCAGTTCTGAACACTCTTTCTGTAGAAAATGCAAGTGGACATTCGGAGCGCTAAGAGGGTAATAGTGGAAAAAGGAATATATTCTAATATAAACTACACAGTAGCATTCTGTGAAAACTCTTTCTGTTCTGTGCATTCAGCTAACAGAGTTGAACCTTACTTTTGATTGAGCCGTTCTGAAACACTCTTTCTGTAGAAACTGCAATTGGACATGCTAAGCACTAAGAGGCCTACATTGGGAAAAAGAATATCTTCAAATAAAAACTACACAGATGCATTCTGCGAAACTTATTTCTGATCTGTAAATTCAGTTAACAGAGATAAAACATATTTTTGATTGAGCAGTTATGAAACACTCTTTCTGTAGAAAATGCAAGTGGAGATTCGGAGCGCTAAGAGGGTAATAGTGGAAAAAGGAATGTCTTCAAATATAAACTACACAGAATCATTCGGTGAAACTTCTTTCTGATCTGTGCATTCAGCTAACAGAGTTAAACCATACTTTTGATTGAGCAGATCTGAACACTCTTTCTGTAGAAAATGCAACTGGACATTTGGAGCGCTAAGAGCGTAGTAGTGGAAAAAGGAATATATTCAAATATAAACTACACAGAAGCATTCTCTGAAACTTCTTTCTGATCTGAGCATTCAGCTAACAGAGTTAAACCATACTTTTGATTGAGCAGTCTTGAAACACTCTGTCTGTAGAAAATGCAACTGGACATTCGTAGCGCTAAGTGGGTAATAGTGGAAAAATGAATATGTTCAAATATAAACTACACAGAAGCATTCTGTGAAACTTCTTTCTGTTCTGTGCATTCAACTAACAGAGTTGAACCTTACTTTTGATTGAGCCGTTCTGAAACATTCTTTCTGTAGAAACTGCAATTGGACATTCTGAGCGCTAAGAGGCCTATATTGGGAAAAAGAATGTCTACAAATAAAAACTACACAGAAGAATTGTGTGAAACTTCTTTCTGTTCTGTTGGTTCAACTAAAAGAATTGAACCTTAGTTTTGATTGAGCCGTTCTGAAACACTCTTTCTGTAGAAAATGCAAGTGGAGATTCGGAGCGCTAAGAGGGTAATAGTGTAAAAAGGAATGTCTCCAAATATAAACTACACAGAATCATTCTGTGAAACTTCTTTCTGATCTGTGCATTCAGCTAACAGAGTTAAACCATACTTTTGATTGAGCAGATCTGAACACTCTTTCTGTAGAAAATGCAACTGGACATTTGGAGCGCTAAGAGAGTAGTAGTGGAAAAAGGAATATATTCAAATATAAACTACACAGAAGCATTCTGAGAAACTCCTTTCTGATCTGAGCATTCAGCTAACAGAGTTAAACCATACTTTTGATTGAGCAGTTTTGAAACACTCTGTCTGTAGAAAATGCAACTGGACATTCGTAGCGCTAAGTGGGTAATAGTGGAGAAAAGAATATGTTCAAATATAAACTACACAGAAACATTGTATGAAACTTCTTTCTGTTCTGTGCATTCAGCTAACAGAGTTCAACCTTACTTTTGATTGAGCCATTCTGAAACACTCTTTCTGTAGAAACTGCAATTGGACATGCTAAGCGCTAAGAGGCCTACATTGGGAAAAAGAATATCTTCAAATAAAAACTACACAGATGCATTCTGTGAAACTTATTTCTGATCTGTAAATTCAGTTAACAGAGATAAAACATATTTTTGATTGAGCAGTTATGAAACACTCTTTTTGTAGAAAATGCAAGTGGAGATTCGGAGCGCTAAGAGGGTAATAGTGGAAAAAGGAGTGTCTTCAAATATAAACTACACAGAATCATTCGGTGAAACTTCTTTCTGATCTGAGGATTCAGCTAACAGAGTTAAACCATACTTTTGATTGAGCAGTTTTGAAACACTCTGTCTGTAGAAAATGCAACTGGACATTTGGAGCGCTAAGAGCGTAGTAGTGGAAAAAGGAATATATTCAAATATAAACTACACAGAAGCATTCTGTGAAACTTCTTTCTGATCTGAGCATTCAGCTAACAGAGTTAAAACATACTTTTGATTGAGCAGTTTTGAAACACTCTGTCTGTAGAAAATGCAACTGGACATTCGTAGCACTAAGTGGGTAATAGTGGAGAAAGAATATGTTCAAATATAAACTACACAGAAGCATTGTATGAAACTTCTTTCTGTTCTGTGCATTCAACTAACAGAGTTGAACCTTACTTTTGATTGAGCCTTTCTGAAACACTCTTTCTGTAGAAATTGCAATTGGACATTCTGAGCGCTAAGAGGCCTCTATTGGGAAAAATAATATCTTCAAATAAAAACTACACAGAAGCATTGTGTGAAACTTATTTCTGATATGTTCATTAAGCTAACAGAGTTAAACCATACTTTTGATTGCGCAGTTCTGAACACTCTTTCTGTAGAAAATTCAAGTGGACATTCGGAGCGCTAAGAGGGTAATAGTGGAAAAAGGAATATATTCAAATATAAACTACACGGTAGCATTCTGTGAAAACTCTTTCTGTTCTGTGCATTTAGCTAACAGAGTTGAACCTTACTTTTGATTGAGCCGTTCTGAAACACTCTTTCTGTAGAAACTGCAATTGGACATGCTAAGCACTAAGAGGCCTACATTGGGAAAAAGAATATCTTCAAATAAAAACTACACAGATGCATTCTGCGAAACATATTTCTGATCTGTAAATTCAGTTAACAGAGATAAAACATATTTTTGATTGAGCAGTTATGAAACACTCTTTCTGTAGGAAATGCAAGTGGAGATTCGGAGCGCTAAGAGGGTAATAGTGGAAAAAGGAATGTCTTCAAATATAAACTACACAGAATCATTCGGTGAAACTTCTTTCTGATCTGAGGATTCAGCTAACAGAGTTAAACCATACTTTTGATTGAGCAGTTTTGAAACACTCTGTCTGTAGAAAATGCAACTGGACATTTGGAGCGCTAAGAGCGTAGTAGTGGAAAAAGGAATATATTCAAATATAAACTACACAGAAGCATTCTGTGAAACTTCTTTCTGATCTGAGCATTCAGCTAACAGAGTTAAAACATACTTTTGATTGAGCAGTTTTGAAACACTCTGTCTGTAGAAAATGCAACTGGACATTCGTAGCGCTAAGTGGGTAATAGTGGAGAAAAGAATATGTTCAAATATAAACTACACAGAAGCATTGTATGAAACTTCTTTCTGTTCTGTGCATTCAACTAACAGTGTTGAACCTTACTTCTGATTGAGCCTTTCTGAATCACTCTTTCTGTAGAAATTTCAATTGGACATTCTGAGCGCTAAGAGGCCTCTATTGGGAAAAATAATATCTTCAAATAAAAACTACACAGAAGCATTGTGTGAAACTTATTTCTGATATGTTCATTAAGCTAACAGAGTTAAACCATACTTTTGATTGCGCAGTTCTGAACACTCTTTCTGTAGAAAATGCAAGTGGACATTCGGAGCGCTAAGAGGGTAATAGTTTAAAAAAGTAATATATTCAAATATAAACTACACAGTAGCATTCTGTGAAAACTATTTCTGTTCTGTGCATTCAGCTAACAGAGTTGAACCTTACTTTTGATTGAGCCGTTCTGAAACACTCTTTCTGTAGAAACTGCAATTGGACATGCTAAGCGCTAAGAGGCCTACATTGGGAAAAAGAATATCTTCAAATAAAAACTACACAGATGCATTCTGCGAAACTTATTTCTGATCTGTAAATTCAGTTAACAGAGATAAAACATATTTTTGATTGAGCAGTTATGAAACACTCTTTTTGTAGAAAATGCAAGTGGAGATTCGGAGCGCTAAGAGGGTAATAGTGGAAAAAGGAATGTCTTCAAATATAAACTACACAGAATCATTCGGTGAAACTTCTTTCTGATCTGTGCATTCAGCTAACAGAGTTAAACCATACTTTTGATTGAGCAGATCTGAACACTCTTTCTGTAGAAAATGCAACTGGACATTTGGAGCGCTAAGAGCGTAGTAGTGGAAAAAGGAATATATTCAAATATAAACTACACAGAAGCATTCTGTGAAACTTCTTTCTGATCTGAGCATTCAGCTAACAGAGTTAAACCATACTTTTGATTGAGCAGTCTTGAAACACTCTGTCTGTAGAAAATGCAACTGGACATTCGTAGCGCTAAGTGGGTAATAGTGGAAAAAAGAATATGTTCAAATATAAACTACACAGAAGCATTCTGTGAAACTTCTTTCTGTTCTGTGCATTCAACTAACAGAGTTGAACCTTACTTTTGATTGAGCCGTTCTGAAACACTCTTTCTGTAGAAACTGCAATTGGACATTCTGAGCGCTAAGAGGCCTATATTGGGAAAAAGAATGTCTACAAATAAAAACTACACAGAAGAATTGTGTGAAACTTCTTTCTGTTCTGTTGGTTCAACTAAAAGAATTGAACCTTAGTTTTGATTGAGCCGTTCTGAAACACTCTTTCTGTAGAAAATGCAAGTGGAGATTCGGAGCGCTAAGAGGGTAATAGTGGAAAAAGGAATGTCTCCAAATATAAACTACACAGAATCATTCTGTGAAACTTCTTTCTGATATGTGCATTCAGCTAACAGAGTTAAACCATACTTTTGATTGAGCAGATCTGAACACTCTTTCTGTAGAAAATGCAACTGGACATTTGGAGCGCTAAGAGAGTAGTAGTGGAAAAAGGAATATATTCAAATATAAACGACACAGAAGCATTCTGTGAAACTTCTTTCTGATCTGAGCATTCAGCTAACAGAGTTAAACCATACTTTTGATTGAGCAGTTTTGAAACACTCTGTCTGTAGAAAATGCAACTGGACATTCGTAGCGCTAAGTGGGTAATAGTGGAGAAAAGAATATGTTCAAATATAAACTACACAGAAACATTGTATGAAACTTCTTTCTGTTCTGTGCATTCAGCTAACAGAGTTCAACCTTACTTTTGATTGAGCCATTCTGAAACACTCTTTCTGTAGAAACTGCAATTGGACATGCTAAGCGCTAAGAGGCCTACATTGGGAAAAAGAATATCTTCAAATAAAAACTACACAGATGCATTCTGTGAAACTTATTTCTGATCTGTAAATTCAGTTAACAGAGATAAAACATATTTTTGATTGCGCAGTTCTGAACACTCTTTCTGTAGAAAATGCAAGTGGACATTCGGAGCGCTAAGAGGGTAATAGTGGAAAAAGGAATATATTCAAATATAAACTACACAGTAGCATTCTGTGAAAACTCTTTCTGTTCTGTGCATTCAGCTAACAGAGTTGAACCTTACTTTTGATTGAGCCTTTCTGAAACACTCTTTCTGTAGAAATTGCAATTGGACATTCTGAGCGCTAAGAGGCCTCTATTGGGAAAAATAATATCTTCAAATAAAAACTACACAGAAGCATTGTGTGAAACTTATTTCTGATATGTTCATTAAGCTAACAGAGTTAAACCATACTTATGATTGCGCAGTTCTGAACACTCTTTCTGTAGAAAATGCAAGTGGAGATTCGGAGCGCTAAGAGGGTAATAGTGGAAAAAGGAATGTCTCCAAATATAAACTACACAGAATCATTCTGTGAAACTTCTTTCTGATCTGTGCATTCAGCTAACAGAGTTAAACCATACTTTTGATTGAGCAGATCTGAACACTCTTTCTGTAGAAAATGCAACTGGACATTTGGAGCGCTAAGAGAGTAGTAGTGGAAAAAGGAATATATTCAAATATAAACTACACAGAAGCATTCTGTGAAACTTCTTTCTGATCTGAGCATTCAGCTAACAGAGTTAAACCATACTTTTGATTGAGCAGTTTTGAAACACTCTGTCTGTAGAAAATGCAACTGGACATTCGTAGCGCTAAGTGGGTAATAGTGGAGAAAAGAATATGTTCAAATATAAACTACACAGAAGCATTGTATGAAACTTCTTTCCGTTCTGTGCATTCAGCTAACAGAGTTCAACCTTACTTTTGATTGAGCCATTCTGAAACACTCTTTCTGTAGAAACTGCAATTGGACATGCTAAGCGCTAAGAGGCCTACATTGGGAAAAAGAATATCTTCAAATAAAAACTACACAGATGCATTCTGTGAAACTTATTTCTGATCTGTAAATTCAGTTAACAGAGATAAAACATATTTTTGATTGAGCAGTTATGAAACACTCTTTTTGTAGAAAATGCAAGTGGAGATTCGGAGCGCTAAGAGGGTAATAGTGGAAAAAGGAATGTCTTCAAATATAAACTACACAGAATCATTCGGTGAAACCTCTTTCTAATCTGAGGATTCAGCTAACAGAGTTAAACCATACTTTTGATTGAGCAGTTTTGAAACACTCTGTCTGTAGAAAATGCAACTGGACATTCGTAGCGCTAAGTGGGTAATAGTGGAGAAAAGAATATGTTCAAATATAAACTACACAGAAGCATTGTATGAAACTTCTTTCTGTTCTGTGCTTTCAACTAACAGAGTTGAACCTTACTTTTGATTGAGCCTTTCTGAAACACTCTTTCTGTAGAAACTGCAATTGGACATTCTGAGCGCTAAGAGGACTCTATTGGGAAAAATAATATCTTCAAATAAAAACTACACAGAAGCATTGTGTGAAACTTATTTCTGATATGTTCATTAAGCTAACAGAGTTAAACCATACTTTTGATTGCGCAGTTCTGAACACTCTTTCTGTAGAAAATGCAAGTGGACATTCGGAGCGCTAAGAGGGTAATAGTGGAAAAAGGAATATATTCAAATATAAACTACACAGTAGCATTCGGTGAAAACTCTTTCTGTTCTGTGCATTCAGCTAACAGAGTTGAACCTTACTTTTGATTGAGCCGTTCTGAAACACTCTTTCTGTAGAAACTGCAATTGGACATGCTAAGCGCTAAGAGGCCTACATTGGGAAAAAGAATATCTTCAAATAAAAACTACACAGATGCATTCTGTGAAACTTATTTCTGATCTGTAAATTCAGTTAACAGAGATAAAACATATTTTTGATTGAGCAGTTATGAAACACTCTTTTTGAAGAAAATGCAAGTGGAGATTCGGAGCGCTAAGAGGGTAATAGTGGAAAAAGGAATGTCTTGAAATATAAACTACACAGAATCATTCGGTGAAACTTCTTTCTGATCTGTGCATTCAGCTAACAGAGTTAAACCATACTTTTGATTGAGCAGATCTGAACACTCTTTCTGTAGAAAATGCAACTGGACATTTGGAGCGCTAAGAGCTTAGTAGTGGAAAAAGGAATATATTCAAATATAAACTACACAGAAGCATTCTGTGAAACTTCTTTCTGATCTGAGCATTCAGCTAACAGAGTTAAACCATACTTTTGATTGAGCAGTTTTGAAACACTCTGTCTGTAGAAAATGCAACTGGACATTCGTAGCGCTAAGTGGGTAATAGTGGAGAAAAGAATATGTTCAAATATAAACTACACAGAAGCATTGTATGAAACTTCTTTCTGTTCTGTGCATTCAACTAACAGAGTTGAACCTTACTTTTGATTGAGCCGTTCTGAAACACTCTTTCTGTAGAAACTGCAATTGGACATTCTGAGCGCTAAGAGGCCTATATTGGGAAAAAGAATGTCTACAAATAAAAACTACACAGAAGAATTGTGTGAAACTTCTTTCTGTTCTGTTTGTTCAACTAAAAGAGTTGAACCTTAGTTTTGATTGAGCCGTTCTGAAACACTCTTTCTGTAGAAAATGCAAGTGGAGATTCGGACCGCTAAGAGGGTAATAGTGGAAAAAGGAATGTCTCCAAATATAAACTACACAGAATCATTCTGTGAAACTTCTTTCTGATCTGTGCATTCAACTAACAGAGTTAAACCATACTTTTGATTGAGCAGATCTGAACACTCTTTCTGTAGAAAATGCAACTGGACATTTGGAGCGCTAAGAGAGTAGTAGTGGAAAAAGGAATATATTCAAATATAAACTACACAGAAGCATGCTGTGAAACTTCTTTCTGATCTGAGCATTCAGCTAACAGAGTTAAACCATACTTTTGATTGAGCAGTTTTGAAACACTCTGTCTGTAGAAAATGCAACTGGACATTCGTAGCGCTAAGTGGGTAATAGTGGAGAAAAGAATATGTTCAAATATAAACTACACAGAAGCATTGTATGAAACTCCTTTCTGTTCTGTGCATTCAACTAACAGAGTTGAACCTTACTTTTGATTGAGCCTTTCTGAAACACTCTTTCTGTAGAAACTGCAATTGGACATTCTGAGCGCTAAGAGGACTCTATTGGGAAAAATAATATCTTCAAATAAAAACTACACAGAAGCATTGTGTGAAACTTATTTCTGATATGTTCATTAAGCTAACAGAGTTAAACCATACTTTTGATTGCGCAGTTCGGAACACTCTTTCTGTAGAAAATACAAGTGGACATTCGGAGCGCTAAGAGGGTAATAGTGGAAAAAGGAATATATTCAAATATAAACTACACAGTAGCATTCTGTGAAAACACTTTCTGTTCTGTGCATTCAGCTAACAGAGTTGAACCTTACTTTTGATTGAGCCGTTCTGAAACACTCTTTCTGTAGAAACTGCAATTGGACATGCTAAGCGCTAAGAGGCCTACATTGGGAAAAAGAATATCTTCAAATAAAAACTACACAGATGCATTCTGTGAAACTTATTTCTGATCTGTAAATTCAGTTAACAGAGATAAAACATATTTTTGATTGAGCAGTTATGAAACACTCTTTTTGTAGAAAATGCAAGTGGAGATTCGGAGTGCTAAGAGGGTAATAGTGGAAAAAGGAATGGCTTCAAATATAAACTACACAGAATCATTCGGTGAAACTTCTTTCTGATCTGTGCATTCAGCTAACAGAGTTAAACCATACTTTTGATTGAGCAGATCTGAACACTCTTACTGTAGAAAATGCAACTGGACATTTGGAGCGCTAAGAGCGTAGTAGTGGAAAAAGGAATATATTCAAATATAAACTACACAGAAGCATTCTGTGAAACTTCTTTCTGCTCTGAGCATTCAGCTAACAGAGTTAAACCATGCTTTTGATTGAGCAGTTTTGAAACACTCTGTCTGTAGAAAATGCAACTGGACATTCGTAGCGCTAAGTGGGTAATAGTGGAAAAAAGAATATGTTCAAATATAAACTACACAGAAGCATTCTGTGAAACTTCTTGCTGTTCTGTGCATTCAACTAACAGAGTTGAACCTTACTTTTGATTGAGCCGTTCTGAAACACTCCTTCTGTAGAAACTGCAATTGGACATTCTGAGCGCTAAGAGGCCTATATTGCGAAAAAGAATGTCTACAAATAAAAACTACACAGAAGAATTGTGTGAAACTTCTTTCTGTTCTGATTGTTCAACTAAAAGAGTTGAACCTTAGTTTTGATTGAGCCGTTCTGAAACACTCTTTCTGTAGAAAATGCAAGTGGAGATTCGGAGCGCTAAGAGGGTAATAGTGGAAAAAGGAATGTCTCCAAATATAAACTACACAGAATCATTCTGTGAAACTTCTTTCTGATCTGTGCATTCAGCTAACAGATTTAAACCATACTTTTGATTGAGCAGATCTGAACACTCTTTCTGTAGAAAATGCAACTGGACATTTGGAGCGCTAAGAGAGTAGTAGTGGGAAAAGGAATCTATTCAAATATAAACTACACAGAAGCATTCTGTGAAACTTCTTTCTGATCTGAGCATTCAGCTAATAGAGTTAAACCATACTTTTGATTGAGCAGTTTTGAAACACTCTGTCTGTAGAAAATGCAACTGGACATTCGTAGCGCTAAGTGGGTAATAGTGGAGAAAAGAATATGTTCAAATATAAACTACACAGAAGCATTGTATGAAACTTCTTTCTGTTCTGTGCATTCAACTAACAGAGTTGAACCTTACTTTTGATTGAGCCTTTCTGAAACACTCTTTCTGTAGAAACTGCAATTGGACATTCTGAGCGCTAAGAGGCCTCTATTGGGAAAAATAATATCTTCAAATAAAAACTACACAGAAGCATTGTGTGAAACTTATTTCTGATATGTTCATTAAGCTAACAGAGTTAAACCATACTTTTGATTGCGCAGTTCTGAACACTCTTTCTGTAGAAAATGCAAGTGGACATTCGGAGCGCTAAGAGGGTAATAGTGGAAAAAGGAATATATTCAAATATAAACTACACAGTAGCATTCTGTGAAAACTCTTACTGTTCTGTGCATTCAGCTAACAGTGTTGAACCTTACTTTTGATTGAGCCGTTCTGAAACACTCTTTCTGTAGAAACTGCAATTGGACATGCTAAGCGCTAAGAGGCCTACATTGGGAAAAAGAATATCTTCAAATAAAAACTACACAGATGCATTCTGTGAAACATACTTCTGATCTGTAAATTCAGTTAACAGAGATAAAACATATTTTTGATTGAGCAGTTATGAAACATTCTTTTTGTAGAAAATGCAAGTGGAGATTCGGAGCGCTAAGAGGGTAATAGTGGAAAAAGGAATGTCTTCAAATATAAACTACACAGAATCATTCGGTGAAACTTCTTTCTGATCTGTGCATTCAGCTAACAGAGTTAAACCATACTTTTGATTGAGCAGATCTGA
This sequence comes from Symphalangus syndactylus, assembly GCF_028878055.3. NCBI lineage: Eukaryota > Metazoa > Chordata > Mammalia > Primates > Hylobatidae > Symphalangus > Symphalangus syndactylus. The sequence goes on from NC_072433.2 coordinate 3,194,612, forward strand.
ACAGTCTTTCTGTAGAAAATGCAACTGGACATTTGGAGCGCTAAGAGCGTAGTAGTGGAAAAAGGAATATATTCAAATATAAACTACACAGAAGCATTCTGTGAAACTTCTTTCTGATCTGAGCATTCAGCTAACAGAGTTAAACCATACTTTTGATTGAGCAATTTTGAAACACTCTGTCTGTAGAAAATGCAACTGGACATTCGTAGCGCTAAGTGTGTAATAGTGGAAAAAAGAATATGTTCAAATATAAACTACACAGAAGCATTCTGTGAAACTTCTTGCTGTTCTGTGCATTCAACTAACAGAGTTGAACCTTATTTTGATTGAGCCGTTCTGAAACACTCTTTCTGTAGAAACTGCAATTGGACATTCTGAGCGCTAAGAGGCCTATATTGGGAAAAAGAATGTCTACAAATAAAAACTACACAGAAGAATTGTGTGAAACTTCTTTCTGTTCTGTTTGTTCAACTAAAAGAGTTGAACCTTAGTTTTGATTGAGCCGTTCAGAAACACTCTTTCTGTAGAAAATGCAAGTGGAGATTCGGAGCGCTAAGAGGGTAATAGTGGAAAAAGGAATGTCTCCAAATATAAACTACACAGAATCATTCTGTGAAACTTCTTTCTGATCTGTGCATTCAGCTAACAGAGTTAAACCATACTTTTGATTGAGCAGATCTGAACACTCTTTCTGTAGAAAATGCAACTGGACATTTGGAGCACTAAGAGAGTAGTAGTGGAAAAAGGAATATATTCAAATATAAACTACACAGAAGCATTCTGTGAAACTTCTTTCTGATCTGAGCATTCAGCTAACAGAGTTAAACCATACTTTTGATTGAGCAGTTTTGAAACACTCTGTCTGTAGAAAATGCAACTGGACATTCGTAGCGCTAAGTGGGTAATAGTGGAAAAAAGAATATGTTCAAATATAAACTACACAGAAGCATTGTATGAAACTTCTTTCTGTTCTGTGCATTCAACTAACAGAGTTGAACCTTACTTTTGATTGAGCCTTTCTGAAACACTCTTTCTGTAGAAACTGCAATTGGACATTCTGAGCGCTAAGAGGCCTGTATTGGGAAAAATAATATCTTCAAATAAAAACTACACCGAAGCATTGTGTGAAACTTATTTCTGATATGTTCATTAAGCTAACAGAGTTAAACCATACTTTTGATTGCGCAGTTCTGAACACTCTTTCTGTAGAAAATGCAAGTGGACATTCGGAGCGCTAAGAGGGTAATAGTGGAAAAAGTAATATATTCAAATATAAACTACACAGTAGCATTCTGTGAAAATTCTTTCTGTTCTGTGCATTCAACTAACAGAGTTGAACCTTACTTTTGATTGAGCCGTTCTGAAACACTCTTTCTGTAGAAACTGCAATTGGACATGCTAAGCGCTAAGAGGCCTACATTGGGAAAAAGAATATCTTCAAATAAAAACTACACAGATGCATTGTGTGAAACTTATTTCTGATCTGTAAATTCAGTTAACAGAGATAAAACATATTTTTGATTGAGCAGTTATGAAACAATCTTTTTGTAGAAAATGCAAGTGGAGATTCGGAGCGCTAAGAGGGTAATAGTGGAAAAAGGAATGTCTTCAATTATAAACTACACAGAATCATTCGGTGAAACTTCTTTCTGATCTGTGCATTCAGCCAACAGAGTTAAACCATACTTTTGATTGAGCAGATCTGAACACTCTTTCTGTAGAAAATGCAACTGGACATTTGGAGCGCTAAGAGCGTAGTAGTGGAAAAAGGAATATATTCAAATATAAACTACACAGAAGCATTCTGGGAAACTTCTTTCTGATCTGAGCATTCAGCTAACAGAGTTAAACCATACTTTTGATTGAGCAGTTTTGAAACACTCTGTCTGTAGAAAATGCAACTGGACATTCGTAGCGCTAAGTGGGTAATAGTGGAAAAAATATTATGTTCACATATAAACTACACAGAAGCATTGTATGAAATTTCTTTCTGTTCTGTGCATTCAACTAACAGAGTTGAACCTTACTTTTGATTGAGCCGTTCTGAAACACTCTTTCTGTAGAAAGTGCAATTGGACATTCTGAGCGCTAAGAGGCCTATATTGGGAAAAAGAATGTCTACAAATAAAAACTACACAGAAGAATTGTGTGAAACTTCTTTCTATTCTGTTTGTTCAACTAAAAGAGTTGAACCTTAGTTTTGATTGAGCCGTTCTGAAACACTCTTTCTGTAGAAAATGCAAGTGGAGATTCGGAGCGCTAAGAGGGTAATAGTGGAAAAAGGAATGTCTCCAAATATAAACTACACAGAATCATTCTGTGAAACTTCTTTCTGATCTGTGCATTCAGCTAACAGAGTTAAACCATACTTTTGATTGAGCAGATCTGAACACTCTTTCTGTAGAAAATGCAACTGGACATTTGGAGCGCTAAGAGAGTAGTAGTGGAAAAAGGAATATATTCAAATATAAACTACACAGAAGCATTCTGTGAAACTTCTTTCTGATCTGAGCATTCAGCTAACAGAGTTAAACCATACTTTTGATTGAGCAGTTTTGAAACACTCTGTCTGTAGAAAATGCAACTGGACATTCGTAGCGCTAAGTGGGTAATAGTGGAAAAAAGTATATGTTCAAATATAAACTACACAGAAGCATTGTATGAAACTTCTTTCTGTTCTGTGCATTCAACTAACAGAGTTGAACCTTACTTTTGATTGAGCCTTTCTGAAACACTCTTTCTGTAGAAACTGCAATTGGACATTCTGAGCGCTAAGAGGACTCTATTGGGAAAAATAATATCTTCAAATAAAAACTACACAGAAGCATTGTGTGAAACTTATTTCTGATATGTTCATTAAGCTAACAGAGTTATACCATACTTTGGATTGCGCAGTTCTTGAAACTCTTTCTGTAGAAAATGCAAGTGGACATTCGGAGCGCTAAGAGGGTAATAGTGGAAAAAGGAATATATTCAAATATAAACTACACAGTAGCATTCTGTGAAAATTCTTTCTGTTCTGTGCATTCAACTAACAGAGTTGAACCTTACTTTTGATTGAGCCGTTCTGAAACACTCTTTCTGTAGAAACTGCAATTGGACATGCTAAGCGCTAAGAGGCCTACATTGGGAAAAAGAATATCTTCAAATAAAAACTACACAGATGCATACTGTGAAACTTATTTCTGATCTGTAAATTCAGTTAACAGAGATAAAACATATTTTTGATTGAGCAGTTATGAAACACTCTTTTTGTAGAAAATGCAAGTGGAGATTCGCAGCGCTAAGAGGGTAATAGTGGAAAAAGGAATGTCTTCAAATATAAACTACACAGAATCATTCGGTGAAACTTCTTTCTGATCTGTGCATTCAGCTAACAGAGTTAAACCATACTTTTGATTGAGCAGATCTGAACACTCTTTCTGTAGAAAATGCAACTGGACATTTGGAGCGCTAAGAGCGTAGTAGTGGAAAAAGGAATATATTCAAATATAAACTACACAGAAGCATTCTGTGAAACTTCTTTCTGATCTGAGCATTCAGCTAACAGAGTTAAACCATACTTTTGATTGAGCAGTTTTGAAACACTCTGTCTCTAGAAAATGCAACTGGACATTCGTAGTGCTAAGTGGGTAATAGTGGAAAAAAGAATATGTTCAAATATGAACTACACAGAAGCATTGTATGAAACTTCTTTCTGTTCTGTGCATTCAACTAACAGAGTTGAACCTTACTTTTGATTGAGCCGTTCTGAAACACTCTTTCTGTAGAAACTGCAATTGGACATTCTGAGCGCTAAGAGGCCTATATTGGGAAAAAGAATGTCTACAAATAAAAACTACACAGAAGAATTGTGTGAAACTTCTTTCTGTTCTGTTTGTTCAACTAAAAGAGTTGAACCTTAGTTTTGATTGAGCCGTTCTGAAACACTCTTTCTGTAGAAAATGCAAGTGGATATTCGGAGCGCTAAGAGGGTATTAGTGGAAAAAGGAATGTCTCCAAATATAAACTACACAGAATCATTCTGTGAAACTTCTTTCTGATCTGTGCATTCAGCTAACAGAGTTAAACCATACTTCTGATTGAGCAGATCTGAACACTCTTTCTGTAGAAAATGCAACTGGACATTTGGAGCGCTAAGAGAGTAGTAGTGGAAAAAGGAATATATTCAAATATAAACTACACAGAAGCATTCTGTGAAACTTCTTTCTGATCTGAGCATTCAGCTAACAGAGTTAAACCATACTTTTGATTGAGCAGTTTTGAAACACTCTGTCTGTAGAAAATGCAACTGGACATTCGTAGCGCTAAGTGGGTAATAGTGGAAAAAAGAATATGTTCAAATATAAACTACACAGAAGCATTGTATGAAACTTCTTTCTGTTCTGTGCATTCAACTAACAGAGTTGAACCTTACTTTGGATTGAGCCTTTCTGAAACACTCTTTCTGTAGAAACTGCAATTGGACATTCTGAGCGCTAAGAGGCCTCTATTGGGAAAAATAATATCTTCAAATAAAAACTACACAGAAGCATTGTGTGAAACTTATTTCAGATATGTTCATTAAGCTAACAGAGTTAAACCATACTTTGGATTGCGCAGTTCTGAACACTCTTTCTGTAGAAAATGCTAGTGGACATTCGGAGCGCTAAGAGGATAATAGTGGAAAAAGGAATATATTCAAATATAAACTACACAGTAGCATTCTGTGAAAATTCTTTCTGTTCTGTGCATTCAACTAACAGAGTTGAACCTTACTTTTGATTGAGCCGTTCTGAAACACTCTTTCTGTAGAAACTGCAATTGGACATTCTGAGCGCTAAGAGGCCTATATTGGGAAAAAGAATGTCTACAAATAAAAACTACACAGAAGAATTGTGTGAAACTTCTTTCTGTTCTGTTTGTTCAACTAAAAGATTTGAACCTTAGTTTTGATTGAGCCGTTCTGAAACACTCTTTCTGTAGAAAATGCAAGTGGAGATTCGGAGCGCTAAAAGGGTAATAGTGGAAAAAGGAATGTCTCCAAATATAAACTACACAGATTCATTCTGTGAAACTTCTTTTGATCTGTGCATTCAGCTAACAGAGTTAAACCATACTTTTGATTGAGCAGATCTGAACACTCTTTCTGTAGAAAATGCAACTGGACATTTGGAGCGCTAAGAGAGTAGTAGTGGAAAAAGGAATATATTCAAATATAAACTACACAGAAGCATTCTGTGAAACTTCTTTCTGATCTGAGCATTCAGCTAACAGAGTTAAACCATACTTTTGATTGAGCAGTTTTGAAACACTCTGTCTGTAGAAAATGCAACTGGACATTCGTAGCGCTAAGTGGGTAATAGTGGAAAAAAGAATATGTTCAAATATAAACTACACAGAAGCATTGTATGAAACTTCTTTCTGTTCTGTGCATTCAACTAACAGAGTTGAACCTTACTTTTGATTGAGCCTTTCTGAAACACTCTTTCTGTAGAAACTGCAATTGGACATTCTGAGCGCTAAGAGGCCTCTATTGGGAAAAATAATATCTTCAAATAAAAACTACACAGAAGCATTGTGTGAAACTTATTTCTGATATGTTCATTAAGCTAACAGAGTTATACCATACTTTGGATTGCGCAGTTCTTGAAACTCTTTCTGTAGAAAATGCAAGTGGACATTCGGAGCGCTAAGAGGGTAATAGTGGAAAAAGGAATATATTCAAATATAAACTACACAGTAGCATTCTGTGAAAATTCTTTCTGTTCTGTGCATTCAACTAACAGAGTTGAACCTTACTTTTGATTGAGCCGTTCTGAAACACTCTTTCTGTAGAAACTGCAATTGGACATGCTAAGCGCTAAGAGGCCTACATTGGGAAAAAGAATATCTTCAAATAAAAACTACACAGATGCATTCTGTGAAACTTATTTCTGATCTGTAAATTCAGTTAACAGAGATAAAACATATTTTTGATTGAGCAGTTATGAAACCCTCTTTTTGTAGAAAATGCAATTGGAGATTCGGAGCGCTAAGAGGGTAATAGTGGAAAAAGGAATGTCTCCAAATATAAACTACACAGAATCATTCTGTGAAACTTCTTTCTGATCTGTGCATTCAGCTAACAGAGTTAAACCATACTTTTGATTGAGCAGATCTGAACACTCTTTCTGTAGAAAATGCAACTGGACATTTGGAGCGCTAAGAGAGTAGTAGTGGAAAAAGTAATATATTCAAATATAAACTACACAGAAGCATTCTGTGAAACTTCTTTCTGATCTGAGCATTCAGCTAACAGAGTTAAACCATACTTTTGATTGAGCAGTTTTGAAACACTCTGTCTGTAGAAAATGCAACTGGACATTCGTAGCGCTAAGTGGGTAATAGTGGAAAAAAGAATATGTTCAAATATAAACTACACAGAAGCATTGTATGAAACTTCTTTCTGTTCTGTGCATTCAACTAACAGAGTTGAACCTTACTTTGGATTGAGCCTTTCTGAAACACTCTTTCTGTAGAAACTGCAATTGGACATTCTGAGCGCTAAGAGGCCTCTTTTGTTAAAAATAATATCTTCAAATAAAAACTACACAGAAGCATTGTGTGAAACTTATTTCTGATATGTTCATTAAGCTAACAGAGTTAAACCATACTTTGTATTGCGCAGTTCTGAACACTCTTTCTGTAGAAAATGCAAGTGGACATTCGGAGCCCTAAGAGGGTAATAGTGGAAAAAGGAATATATTCAAATATAAACTACACAGTAGCATTCTGTGAAAATTCTTTCTGTTCTGTGCATTCAACTAACAGAGTTGAACCTTACTTTTGATTGAGCCGTTCTGAAACACTCTTTCTGTAGAAACTGCAATTGGACATGCTAAGCGCTAAGAGGCCTACATTGGGAAAAAGAATATCTTCAAATAAAAACTACACAGATGCATTCTGTGAAACTTATTTCTGATCTGTAAATTCAGTTAACAGAGATAAAACATATTTTTGATTGAGCAGTTATGAAACCCTCTTTTTGTAGAAAACGCAATTGGAGATTCGGAGCGCTAAGAGGGTAATAGTGGAAAAAGGAATGTCTCCAAATATAAACTACACAGAATCATTCTGTGAAACTTCTTTCTGATCTGTGCATTCAGCTAACAGAGTTAAACCATACTTTTGATTGAGCAGATCTGAACACTCTTTCTGTAGAAAATGCAACTGGACATTTGGAGCGCTAAGAGAGTAGTAGTGGAAAAAGTAATATATTCAAATATAAACTACACAGAAGCATTCTGTGAAACTTCTTTCTGATCTGAGCATTCAGCTAACAGAGTTAAACCATACTTTTGATTGAGCAGTTTTGAAACACTCTGTCTGTAGAAAATGCAACTGGACATTCGTAGCGCTAAGTGGGTAATAGTGGAAAAAAGAATATGTTCAAATATAAACTACACAGAAGCATTGTATGAAACTTCTTTCTGTTCTGTGCATTCAACTAACAGAGTTGAACCTTACTTTGGATTGAGCCTTTCTGAAACACTCTTTCTGTAGAAACTGCAATTGGACATTCTGAGCGCTAAGAGGCCTCTTTTGTTAAAAATAATATCTTCAAATAAAAACTACACAGAAGCATTGTGTGAAACTTATTTCTGATATGTTCATTAAGCTAACAGAGTTAAACCATACTTTGGATTGCGCAGTTCTGAACACTCTTTCTGTAGAAAATGCAAGTGGACATTCGGAGCCCTAAGAGGGTAATAGTGGAAAAAGGAATATATTCAAATATAAACTACACTGTAGCATTCTGTGAAAATTCTTTCTGTTCTGTGCATTCAACTAACAGAGTTGAACCTTACTTTGGATTGAGCCGTTCTGAAACACTCTTTCTGTAGAAACTGCAATTGGACATGCTAAGCGCTAAGAGGCCTACATTGGGAAAAAGAATATCTTCAAATAAAAACTACACAGATGCATTCTGTGAAACTTATTTCTGATCTGTAAATTCAGTTAACAGAGATAAAACATATTTTTGATTGAGCAGTTATGAAACCCTTTTTTTGTAGAAAATGCAAGTGGAGATTCGGAGCGCTAAGAGGGTAATAGTGGAAAAAGGAATGTCTTCAAATATAAACTACACAGAATCATTTGGTGAAACTTCTTTCTGATCTGTGCATTCAGCTAACAGACTTAAACCATACTTTTGATTGAGCAGATCTGAACACTCTTTCTGTAGAAAATGCAACTGGACATTTGGAGCGCTAAGAGCGTAGTAGTGGAAAAAGGAATATATTCAAATATAAACTACACAGAAGCATTGTGTGAAACTTCTTTCTGATCTGAGCATTCAGCTAACAGAGTTAAACCATACTTTTGATTGAGCAGTTTTGAAACACTCTGTCTGTAGAAAATGCAACTGGACATTCGTAGCGCTATGTGGGTAATAGTGGAAAAAAGAATATGTTCAAATATGAACTACACAGAAGCATTGTATGAAACTTCTTTCTGTTCTGTGCATTCAACTAACAGAGTTGAACCTTACTTTTGATTGAGCCGTTCTGAAACACTCTTTCTGTAGAAACTGCAATTGGACATTCTGAGCGCTAAGAGGCCTATATTGGGAAAAAGAATGTCTACAAATAAAAACTACACAGAAGAATTGTGTGAAACTTCTTTCTGTTCCGTTTGTTCAACTAAAAGAGTTGAACCTTAGTTTTGATTGAGCCGTTCTGAAACACTCTTTCTGTAGAAAATGCAAGTGTAGATTCGGAGCGCTAAGAGGGTAATAGTGGAAAAAGGAATGTCTCCAAATATAAACTACACAGAATCATTCTGTGAAACTTCTTTCTGATCTGTGCATTCAGCTAACAGAGTTAAAACATACTTTTGATTGAGCAGATCTGAACACTCTTTCTGTAGAAAATGCAACTGGACATTTGGAGCGCTAAGAGAGTAGTAGTGGAAAAAGGAATATATTCAAATATAAACTACACAGAAGCATTCTGTGAAACTTCTTCCTGATCTGAGCATTCAGCTAACAGAGTTAAACCATACTTTTGATTGAGCAATTTTGAAACACTCTGTCTGTAGAAAATGCAACTGGACATTCGTAGCGCTAATTGGGTAATAGTGGAAAAAAGAATATGTTCAAATATAAACTACACAGAAGCATTGTATGAAACTTCTTTCTGTTCTGTGCATTCAACTAACAGAGTTGAACCTTACTTTTGATTGAGCCTTTCTGAAACACTCTTTCTGTAGAAACTGCAATTGGACATTCTGAGCGCTAAGAGGCCTCTATTGGGAAAAATAATATCTTCAAATAAAAACTACACAGAAGCATTCTGTGAAACTTATTTCTGATATGTTCATTAAGCTAACAGAGTTAAACCATACTTTTGATTGCGCAGTTATGAACACTCTTTCTGTAGAAAATGCAAGTGGACATTCGGAGCGCTAAGAGGGTAATAGTGGAAAAAGGAATATATTCAAATATAAACTACACAGTAGCATTCTGTGAAAATTCTTTCTGTTCTGTGCATTCAACTAACAGAGTTGAACCTTACTTTTGATTGAGCCGTTCTGAAACTCTCTTTCTGTAGAAACTGCAATTGGACATGCTAATCGCTAAGAGGCCTACATTGGGAAAAAGAATATCTTCAAATAAAAACTACGCAGATGCATTCTGTGAAACTTATTTCTGATCTGTAAATTCAGTTAACAGAGATAAAATATATTTTTGATTGAGCAGTTATGAAACACTCTTTTTGTAGAAAATGCAAGTGGAGATTCGGAGCGCTAAGGGGGTAATAGTGGAAAAAGGAATGTCTTCAAATATAAACTACACAGAATCATTCGGTGAAACTTCTTTCTGATCTGTGCATTCAGCTAACAGAGTTAAACCATACTTTTGATTGAGCAGATCTGAACACTCTTTCTGTAGAAAATGCAACTGGACATTTGGAGCGCTAAGTGCGTAGTAGTGGAAAAAGGAATATATTCAAATATAAACTACACAGAAGCATTCTGTGAAACTTCTTTCTGATCTGAGCATTCAGCTAACAGAGTTAAACCATACTTTTCACTGAGCAGTTTTGAAACACTCTGTCTGTAGAAAATGCAACTGGACATTCGTAGCGCTAAGTGGGTAATAGTGGAAAAAAGAATATGTTCAAATATAAACTACACAGAAGCATTGTATGAAACTTCTTTCTGTTCTGTGCATTCAACTAACGGAGTTGAACCTTTCTTTTGATTGAGCCGTTCTGAAACACTCTTTCTGTAGAAACTGCAATTGGACATTCTGAGCGCTAAGAGGCCTATATTGGGAAAAAGAATGTCTACAAATAAAAACTACACAGAAGAATTGTGTGAAACTTCTTTCTGTTCTGTTTGTTCAACTAAAAGAGTTGAACCTTAGTTTTGATTGAGCCGTTCTGAAACACTCTTTCTGTAGAAAATGCAAGTGGAGATTCGGAGCGCTAAGAGGGTAATAGTGGAAAAAGGAATGTCTCCAAATATAAACTACACAGAATCATTCTGTGAAACTTCTTTCTGATCTGTGCATTCAACTAACAGAGTTAAACCATACTTTTGATTGAGCAGATCTGAACACTCTTTCTGTAGAAAATGCAACTGGACATTTGGAGCGCTAAGAGAGTAGTAGTGGAAAAAGGAATATATTCAAATATAAACTACACAGAAGCATTCTGTGAAACTTCTTTCTGATCTGAGCATTCAGCTAACAGAGTTAAACCATACTTTTGATTGAGCAGTTTTGAAACACTCTGTCTGTAGAAAATGCAACTGGACATTCGTAGCGCTAAGTGGGTAATAGTGGAAAAAAGAATATGTTCAAATATAAACTACACAGAAGCATTGTATGAAACTTCTTTCTGTTCTGTGCATTCAACTAACAGAGTTGAACCTTACTTTTGATTGAGCCTTTCTGAAACACTCTTTCTGTAGAAACTGCAATTGGACATTCTGAGCGCTAAGAGGCCTCTATTGGGAAAAATAATATCTTCAAATAAAAACTACACAGAAGCATTGTGTGAAACTTATTTCTGATATGTTCATTAAGCTAACAGAGTTATACCATACTTTGGATTGCGCAGTTCTTGAAACTCTTTCTGTAGAAAATGCAAGTGGACATTCGGAGCGCTAAGAGGGTAATAGTGGAAAAAGGAATATATTCAAATATAAACTACACAGTAGCATTCTGTGAAAATTCTTTCTGTTCTGTGCATTCAACTAACAGAGTTGAACCTTACTTTTGATTGAGCCGTTCTGAAACACTCTTTCTGTAGAAACTGCAATTGGACATGCTAAGCGCTAAGAGGCCTACATTGGGAAAAAGAATATCTTCAAATAAAAACTACACAGATGCATTCTGTGAAACTTATTTCTGATCTGTAAATTCAGTTAACAGAGATAAAACATATTTTTGATTGAGCAGTTATGAAACCCTCTTTTTGTAGAAAATGCAATTGGAGATTCGGAGCGCTAAGAGGGTAATAGTGGAAAAAGGAATGTCTCCAAATATAAACTACACAGAATCATTCTGTGAAACTTCTTTCTGATCTGTGCATTCAGCTAACAGAGTTAAACCATACTTTTGATTGAGCAGATCTGAACACTCTTTCTGTAGAAAATGCAACTGGACATTTGGAGCGCTAAGAGAGTAGTAGTGGAAAAAGTAATATATTCAAATATAAACTACACAGAAGCATTCTGTGAAACTTCTTTCTGATCTGAGCATTCAGCTAACAGAGTTAAACCATACTTTTGATTGAGCAGTTTTGAAACACTCTGTCTGTAGAAAATGCAACTGGACATTCGTAGCGCTAAGTGGGTAATAGTGGAAAAAAGAATATGTTCAAATATAAACTACACAGAAGCATTGTATGAAACTTCTTTCTGTTCTGTGCATTCAACTAACAGAGTTGAACCTTACTTTGGATTGAGCCTTTCTGAAACACTCTTTCTGTAGAAACTGCAATTGGACATTCTGAGCGCTAAGAGGCCTCTTTTGTTAAAAATAATATCTTCAAATAAAAACTACACAGAAGCATTGTGTGAAACTTATTTCTGATATGTTCATTAAGCTAACAGAGTTAAACCATACTTTGTATTGCGCAGTTCTGAACACTCTTTCTGTAGAAAATGCAAGTGGACATTCGGAGCCCTAAGAGGGTAATAGTGGAAAAAGGAATATATTCAAATATAAACTACACAGTAGCATTCTGTGAAAATTCTTTCTGTTCTGTGCATTCAACTAACAGAGTTGAACCTTACTTTTGATTGAGCCGTTCTGAAACACTCTTTCTGTAGAAACTGCAATTGGACATGCTAAGCGCTAAGAGGCCTACATTGGGAAAAAGAATATCTTCAAATAAAAACTACACAGATGCATTCTGTGAAACTTATTTCTGATCTGTAAATTCAGTTAACAGAGATAAAACATATTTTTGATTGAGCAGTTATGAAACCCTCTTTTTGTAGAAAACGCAATTGGAGATTCGGAGCGCTAAGAGGGTAATAGTGGAAAAAGGAATGTCTCCAAATATAAACTACACAGAATCATTCTGTGAAACTTCTTTCTGATCTGTGCATTCAGCTAACAGAGTTAAACCATACTTTTGATTGAGCAGATCTGAACACTCTTTCTGTAGAAAATGCAACTGGACATTTGGAGCGCTAAGAGAGTAGTAGTGGAAAAAGTAATATATTCAAATATAAACTACACAGAAGCATTCTGTGAAACTTCTTTCTGATCTGAGCATTCAGCTAACAGAGTTAAACCATACTTTTGATTGAGCAGTTTTGAAACACTCTGTCTGTAGAAAATGCAACTGGACATTCGTAGCGCTAAGTGGGTAATAGTGGAAAAAAGAATATGTTCAAATATAAACTACACAGAAGCATTGTATGAAACTTCTTTCTGTTCTGTGCATTCAACTAACAGAGTTGAACCTTACTTTGGATTGAGCCTTTCTGAAACACTCTTTCTGTAGAAACTGCAATTGGACATTCTGAGCGCTAAGAGGCCTCTTTTGTTAAAAATAATATCTTCAAATAAAAACTACACAGAAGCATTGTGTGAAACTTATTTCTGATATGTTCATTAAGCTAACAGAGTTAAACCATACTTTGGATTGCGCAGTTCTGAACACTCTTTCTGTAGAAAATGCAAGTGGACATTCGGAGCCCTAAGAGGGTAATAGTGGAAAAAGGAATATATTCAAATATAAACTACACTGTAGCATTCTGTGAAAATTCTTTCTGTTCTGTGCATTCAACTAACAGAGTTGAACCTTACTTTGGATTGAGCCGTTCTGAAACACTCTTTCTGTAGAAACTGCAATTGGACATGCTAAGCGCTAAGAGGCCTACATTGGGAAAAAGAATATCTTCAAATAAAAACTACACAGATGCATTCTGTGAAACTTATTTCTGATCTGTAAATTCAGTTAACAGAGATAAAACATATTTTTGATTGAGCAGTTATGAAACCCTTTTTTTGTAGAAAATGCAAGTGGAGATTCGGAGCGCTAAGAGGGTAATAGTGGAAAAAGGAATGTCTTCAAATATAAACTACACAGAATCATTTGGTGAAACTTCTTTCTGATCTGTGCATTCAGCTAACAGACTTAAACCATACTTTTGATTGAGCAGATCTGAACACTCTTTCTGTAGAAAATGCAACTGGACATTTGGAGCGCTAAGAGCGTAGTAGTGGAAAAAGGAATATATTCAAATATAAACTACACAGAAGCATTGTGTGAAACTTCTTTCTGATCTGAGCATTCAGCTAACAGAGTTAAACCATACTTTTGATTGAGCAGTTTTGAAACACTCTGTCTGTAGAAAATGCAACTGGACATTCGTAGCGCTATGTGGGTAATAGTGGAAAAAAGAATATGTTCAAATATGAACTACACAGAAGCATTGTATGAAACTTCTTTCTGTTCTGTGCATTCAACTAACAGAGTTGAACCTTACTTTTGATTGAGCCGTTCTGAAACACTCTTTCTGTAGAAACTGCAATTGGACATTCTGAGCGCTAAGAGGCCTATATTGGGAAAAAGAATGTCTACAAATAAAAACTACACAGAAGAATTGTGTGAAACTTCTTTCTGTTCCGTTTGTTCAACTAAAAGAGTTGAACCTTAGTTTTGATTGAGCCGTTCTGAAACACTCTTTCTGTAGAAAATGCAAGTGTAGATTCGGAGCGCTAAGAGGGTAATAGTGGAAAAAGGAATGTCTCCAAATATAAACTACACAGAATCATTCTGTGAAACTTCTTTCTGATCTGTGCATTCAGCTAACAGAGTTAAAACATACTTTTGATTGAGCAGATCTGAACACTCTTTCTGTAGAAAATGCAACTGGACATTTGGAGCGCTAAGAGAGTAGTAGTGGAAAAAGGAATATATTCAAATATAAACTACACAGAAGCATTCTGTGAAACTTCTTCCTGATCTGAGCATTCAGCTAACAGAGTTAAACCATACTTTTGATTGAGCAATTTTGAAACACTCTGTCTGTAGAAAATGCAACTGGACATTCGTAGCGCTAATTGGGTAATAGTGGAAAAAAGAATATGTTCAAATATAAACTACACAGAAGCATTGTATGAAACTTCTTTCTGTTCTGTGCATTCAACTAACAGAGTTGAACCTTACTTTTGATTGAGCCTTTCTGAAACACTCTTTCTGTAGAAACTGCAATTGGACATTCTGAGCGCTAAGAGGCCTCTATTGGGAAAAATAATATCTTCAAATAAAAACTACACAGAAGCATTCTGTGAAACTTATTTCTGATATGTTCATTAAGCTAACAGAGTTAAACCATACTTTTGATTGCGCAGTTATGAACACTCTTTCTGTAGAAAATGCAAGTGGACATTCGGAGCGCTAAGAGGGTAATAGTGGAAAAAGGAATATATTCAAATATAAACTACACAGTAGCATTCTGTGAAAATTCTTTCTGTTCTGTGCTTTCAACTAACAGAGTTGAACCTTACTTTTGATTGAGCCGTTCTGAAACTCTCTTTCTGTAGAAACTGCAATTGGACATGCTAATCGCTAAGAGGCCTACATTGGGAAAAAGAATATCTTCAAATAAAAACTACACAGATGCATTCTGTGAAACTTATTTCTGATCTGTAAATTCAGTTAACAGAGATAAAATATATTTTTGATTGAGCAGTTATGAAACACTCTTTTTGTAGAAAATGCAAGTGGAGATTCGGAGCGCTAAGGGGGTAATAGTGGAAAAAGGAATGTCTTCAAATATAAACTACACAGAATCATTCGGTGAAACTTCTTTCTGATCTGTGCATTCAGCTAACAGAGTTAAACCATACTTTTGATTGAGCAGATCTGAACACTCTTTCTGTAGAAAATGCAACTGGACATTTGGAGCGCTAAGTGCGTAGTAGTGGAAAAAGGAATATATTCAAATATAAACTACACAGAAGCATTCTGTGAAACTTCTTTCTGATCTGAGCATTCAGCTAACAGAGTTAAACCATACTTTTCACTGAGCAGTTTTGAAACACTCTGTCTGTAGAAAATGCAACTGGACATTCGTAGCGCTAAGTGGGTAATAGTGGAAAAAAGAATATGTTCAAATATAAACTACACAGAAGCATTGTATGAAACTTCTTTCTGTTCTGTGCATTCAACTAACGGAGTTGAACCTTTCTTTTGATTGAGCCGTTCTGAAACACTCTTTCTGTAGAAACTGCAATTGGACATTCTGAGCGCTAAGAGGCCTATATTGGGAAAAAGAATGTCTACAAATAAAAACTACACAGAAGAATTGTGTGAAACTTCTTTCTGTTCTGTTTGTTCAACTAAAAGAGTTGAACCTTAGTTTTGATTGAGCCGTTCTGAAACACTCTTTCTGTAGAAAATGCAAGTGGAGATTCGGAGCGCTAAGAGGGTAATAGTGGAAAAAGGAATGTCTCCAAATATAAACTACACAGAATCATTCTGTGAAACTTCTTTCTGATCTGTGCATTCAACTAACAGAGTTAAACCATACTTTTGATTGAGCAGATCTGAACACTCTTTCTGTAGAAAATGCAACTGGACATTTGTAGCGCTAAGAGAGTAGTAGTGGAAAAAGGAATATATTCAAATATAAACTACACAGAAGCATTCTGTGAAACTTCTTCCTGATCTGAGCATTCAGCTAACAGAGTTAAACCATACTTTTGATTGAGCAGTTTTGAAACACTCTGTCTGTAGAAAATGCAACTGGACATTCGTAGCGCTAAGTGGGTAATAGTGGAAAAAAGAATATGTTCAAATATAAACTACACAGAAGCATTGTATGAAACTTCTTTCTGTTCTGTGCATTCAACTAACAGAGTTGAACCTTACTTTGGATTGAGCCTTTCTGAAACACTCTTTCTGTAGAAACTGCAATTGGACATTCTGAGCGCTAAGAGGCCTCTATTGGGAAAAATAATATCTTCAAATAAAAACTACACCGAAGCATTGTGTGAAACTTATTTCTGATATGTTCATTAAGCTAACAGAGTTAAACCATACTTTTGATTGCGCAGTTCTGAACACTCTTTCTGTAGAAAATGCAAGTGGACATTCAGAGCGCTAAGAGGGTAATAGTGGAAAAAGGAATATATTCAAATATAAACTACACAGTAGCATTCTGTGAAAATTCTTTCTGTTCTGTGCATTCAACTAACAGAGTTGAACCTTACTTTTGATTGAGCCGTTCTGAAACACTCTTTCTGTAGAAACTGCAATTGGACATGCTAAGCGCTAAGAGGCCTACATTGGGAAAAAGAATATCTTTAAATAAAAACTACACAGATGCATTCTGTGAAACTTATTTCTGATCTGTAAATTCAGTTAACAGAGATAAAACATATTTTTGATTGAGCAGTTATGAAACACTCTTTTTGTAGTAAATGCAAGTGGAGATTCGGAGCCCTAAGTGGGTAATAGTGGAAAAAGGAATGTCTTCAAATATAAACTACACAGAATCATTTGGTGAAACTTCTTTCTGATCTGTGCATTCAGCTAACAGACTTAAACCATACTTTTGATTGAGCAGATCTGAACACTCTTTCTGTAGAAAATGCAACTGGACATTTGGAGCGCTAAGAGCGTAGTAGTGGAAAAAGGAATATATTCAAATATAAACTACACAGAAGCATTCTGTGAAACTTCTTTCTGATCTGAGCATTCAGCTAACAGAGTTAAACCATACTTTTGATTGAGCAGTTTTGAAACACTCTGTCTGTAGAAAATGCAACTGGACATTCGTAGCGCTAAGTGGGTAATAGTGGAAAAAAGAATATGTTCAAATATGAACTACACAGAAGCATTGTATGAAACTTCTTTCTGTTCTGTGCATTCAACTAACAGAGTTGAACCTTACTTTTGATTGAGCCGTTCTGAAACACTCTTTCTGTAGAAACTGCAATTGGACATTCTGAGCGCTAAGAGGCCTATATTGGGAAAAAGAATGTCTACAAATAAAAACTACACAGAAGAATTGTGTGAAACTTCTTTCTGTTCCGTTTGTTCAACTAAAAGAGTTGAACCATAGTTTTGATTGAGCCGTTCTGAAACACTCTTTCTGTAGAAAATGCAAGTGGAGATTCGGAGCGCTAAGAGGGTAATAGTGGAAAAAGGAATGTCTCCAAATATAAACTACACAGAATCATTCTGTGAAACTTCTTTCTGATCTGTGCATTCAGCTAACAGAGTTAAAACATACTTTTGATTGAGCAGATCTGAACACTCTTTCTGTAGAAAATGCAACTGGACATTTGGAGCGCTAAGAGAGTAGTAGTGGAAAAAGGAATATATTCAAATATAAACTACACAGAAGCATTCTGTGAAACTTCTTCCTGATCTGAGCATTCAGCTAACAGAGTTAAACCATACTTTTGATCGAGCAATTTTGAAACACTCTGTCTGTAGAAAATGCAACTGGACATTCGTAGCGCTAATTGGGTAATAGTGGAAAAAAGAATATGTTCAAATATAAACTACACAGAAGCATTGTATGAAACTTCTTTCTGTTCTGTGCATTCAACTAACAGAGTTGAACCTTACTTTGGATTGAGCCTTTCTGAAACACTCTTTCTGTAGAAACTGCAATTGGACATTCTGAGCGCTAAGAGGCCTCTATTGGGAAAAATAATATCTTCAAATAAAAACTACACAGAAGCATTGTGTGAAACTTATTTCTGATATGTTCATTAAGCTAACAGAGTTAAACCATACTTTTGATTGCGCAGTTCTGAACACTTTTTCTGTAGAAAATGCAAGTGGACATTCGGAGCGCTAAGAGGGTAATAGTGGAAAAAGGAATATATTCAAATATAAACTACACAGTAGCATTCTGTGAAAATTCTTTCTGTTCTGTGCATTCAACTAACAGAGTTGAACCTTACTTTTGATTGAGCCGTTCTGAAACTCTCTTTCTGTAGAAACTGCAATTGGACATGCTAAGCGCTAAGAGGCCTACATTGGGAAAAAGAATATCTTCAAATAAAAACTACACAGATGCATTCTGTGAAACTTATTTCTGATCTGTAAATTCAGTTAACAGAGATAAAACATATTTTTGATTGAGCAGTTATGAAACACTCTTTTTGTAGAAAATGCAAGTGGAGATTCGGAGCGCTAAGAGGGTAATTGTGGAAAAAGGAATGTCTTCAAATATAAACTACACAGAATCATTCGGTGAAACTTCTTTCTGATCTGTGCATTCAGCTAACAGAGTTAAACCATACTTTTGATTGAGCAGATCTGAACACTCTTTCTGTAGAAAATGCAACTGGACATTTGGAGCGCTAAGAGCGTAGTAGTGGAAAAAGGAATATATTCAAATATAAACTACACAGAAGCATTCTGTGAAACTTCTTTCTGATCTGAGCATTCAGCTAACAGAGTTAAACCATACTTTTGATTGAGCAGTTTTGAAACACTCTGTCTATAGAAAATGCAACTGGACATTCGTAGCGCTAAGTGGGTAATAGTGGAAAAAAGAATATGTTCAAATATGAACTACACAGAAGCATTGTATGAAACTTCTTTCTGTTCTGTGCATTCAACTAACAGAGTTGAACCTTACTTTTGATTGAGCCGTTCTGAAACACTCTTTCTGTAGAAACTGCAATTGGACATTCTGAGCGCTAAGAGGCCTATATTGGGAAAAAGAATGTCTACAAATAAAAACTACACAGAAGAATTGTGTGAAACTTCTTTCTGTTCCGTTTGTTCAACTAAAAGAGTTGAACCATAGTTTTGATTGAGCCGTTCTGAAACACTCTTTCTGTAGAAAATGCAAGTGGAGATTCGGAGCGCTAAGAGGGTAATAGTGGAAAAAGGAATGTCTCCAAATATAAACTACACAGAATCATTCTGTGAAACTTCTTTCTGATCTGTGCATTCAGCTAACAGAGTTAAAACATACTTTTGATTGAGCAGATCTGAACACTCTTTCTGTAGAAAATGCAACTGGACATTTGGAGCGCTAAGAGAGTAGTAGTGGAAAAAGGAATATATTCAAATATAAACTACACAGAAGCATTCTGTGAAACTTCTTCCTGATCTGAGCATTCAGCTAACAGAGTTAAACCATACTTTTGATTGAGCAATTTTGAAACACTCTGTCTGTAGAAAATGCAACTGGACATTCGTAGCGCTAATTGGGTAATAGTGGAAAAAAGAATATGTTCAAATATAAACTACACAGAAGCATTGTATGAAACTTCTTTCTGTTCTGTGCATTCAACTAACAGAGTTGAACCTTACTTTGGATTGAGCCTTTCTGAAACACTCTTTCTGTAGAAACTGCAATTGGACATTCTGAGCGCTAAGAGGCCTCTATTGGGAAAAATAATATCTTCAAATAAAAACTACACAGAAGCATTGTGTGAAACTTATTTCTGATATGTTCATTAAGCTAACAGAGTTAAACCATACTTTTGATTGCGCAGTTCTGAACACTGTTTCTGTAGAAAATGCAAGTGGACATTCGGAGCGCTAAGAGGGTAATAGTGGAAAAAGGAATATATTCAAATATAAACTACACAGTAGCATTCTGTGAAAATTCTTTCTGTTCTGTGCATTCAACTAACAGAGTTGAACCTTACTTTTGATTGAGCCGTTCTGAAACTCTCTTTCTGTAGAAACTGCAATTGGACATGCTAAGCGCTAAGAGGCCTACATTGGGAAAAAGAATATCTTCAAATAAAAACTACACAGATGCATTCTGTGAAACTTATTTCTGATCTGTAAATTCAGTTAACAGAGATAAAACATATTTTTGATTGAGCAGTTATGAAACACTCTTTTTGTAGAAAATGCAAGTGGAGATTCGGAGCGCTAAGAGGGTAATAGTGGAAAAAGGAATGTCTTCAAATATAAACTACACAGAATCATTCGGTGAAACTTCTTTCTGATCTGTGCATTCAGCTAACAGAGTTAAACCATACTTTTGATTGAGCAGATCTGAACACTCTTTCTGTAGAAAATGCAACTGGACATTTTGAGCGCTAAGAGCGTAGTAGTGGAAAAAGGAATATATTCAAATATAAACTACACAGAAGCATTCTGTGAAACTTCTTTCTGATCTGAGCATTCAGCTAACAGAGTTAAACCATACTTTTGATTGAGCAGTTTTGAAACACTCTGTCTATAGAAAATGCAACTGGACATTCGTAGCGCTAAGTGGGTAATAGTGGAAAAAAGAATATGTTCAAATATGAACTACACAGAAGCATTGTATGAAACTTCTTTCTGTTCTGTGCATTCAACTAACAGAGTTGAACCTTACTTTTGATTGAGCCGTTCTGAAACACTCTTTCTGTAGAAACTGCAATTGGACATTCTGAGCGCTAAGAGGCCTATATTGGGAAAAAGAATGTCTACAAATAAAAACTACACAGAAGAATTGTGTGAAACTTCTTTCTGTTCTGTTTGTTCAACTAAAAGAGTTGAACCTTAGTTTTGATTGAGCCGTTCTGAAACACTCTTTCTGTAGAAAATGCAAGTGGAGATTCGGAGCGCTAAGAGGGTAATAGTGGAAAAAGGAATGTCTCCAAATATAAACTACACAGAATCATTCTGTGAAACTTCTTTCTGATCTGTGCATTCAGCTAACAGAGTTAAACCATACTTTTGATTGAGCAGATCTGAACACTCTTTCTGTAGAAAATGCAACTGGACATTTGTAGCGCTAAGAGAGTAGTAGTGGAAAAAGGAATATATTCAAATATAAACTACACAGAAGCATTCTGTGAAACTTCTTCCTGATCTGAGCATTCAGCTAACAGAGTTAAACCATACTTTTGATTGAGCAGTTTTGAAACACTCTGTCTGTAGAAAATGCAACTGGACATTCGTAGCGCTAAGTGGGTAATAGTGGAAAAAAGAATATGTTCAAATATAAACTACACAGAAGCATTGTATGAAACTCCTTTCTGTTCTGTGCATTCAACTAACAGATTTGAACCTTACTTTTGATTGAGCCTTTCTGAAACACTCTTTCTGTGGAAACTGCAATTGGACATTCTGAGCGCTAAGAGGCCTCTATTGGGAAAAATAATATCTTCAAATAAAAACTACACCGAAGCATTGTGTGAAACTTATTTCTGATATGTTCATTAAGCTAACAGAGTTAAACCATACTTTTGATTGCGCAGTTCTGAACACTCTTTCTGTAGAAAATGCAAGTGGACATTCGGAGCGCTAAGAGGGTAATAGTGGAAAAAGGAATATATTCAAATATAAACTACACAGTAGCATTCTGTGAAAATTCTTTCTGTTCTGTGCATTCAACTAACAGAGTTGAACCTTACTTTTGATTGAGCCGTTCTGAAACACTCTTTCTGTAGAAACTGCAATTGGACATGCTAAGCGCTAAGAGGCCTACATTGGGAAAAAGAATATCTTCAAATAAAAACTACACAGATGCATTCTGTGAAACTTATTTCTGATCTGTAAATTCAGTTAACAGAGATAAAACATATTTTTGATTGAGCAGTTATGAAACACTCTTTTTGTAGAAAATGCAAGTGGAGATTCGGAGCCCTAAGTGGGTAATAGTGGAAAAAGGAATGTCTTCAAATATAAACTACACAGAATCATTTGGTGAAACTTCTTTCTGATCTGAGCATTCAGCTAACAGAGTTAAACCATACTTTTGATTGAGCAGTTTTGAAACACTCTGTCTGTAGAAAATGCAACTGGACATTCGTAGCGCTAAGTGGGTAATAGTGGAAAAAAGAATATGTTCAAATATAAACTACACAGAAGCATTGTATGAAACTTCTTTCTGTTCTGTGCATTCAACTAACAGAGTTGAACCTTACTTTTGATTGAGCCTTTCTGAAACACTCTTTCTGTAGAAACTGCAATTGGACATTCTGAGCGCTAAGAGGCCTCTATTGGGAAAAATAATATCTTCAAATAAAAACTACACAGAAGCATTGTGTGAAACTTATTTCTGATATGTTCATTAAGCTAACAGAGTTATACCATACTTTGGATTGCGCAGTTCTGAAAACTCTTTCTGTAGAAAATGCAAGTGGACATTCGGAGCGCTAAGAGGGTAATAGTGGAAAAAGTAATATATTCAAATATAAACTACACAGTAGCATTCTGTGAAAATTCTTTCTGTTCTGTGCATTCAACTAACAGAGTTGAACCTTACTTTTGATTGAGCCGTTCTGAAACACTCTTTCTGTAGAAACTGCAATTGGACATGCTAAGCGCTAAGAGGCCTACATTGGGAAAAAGAATATCTTCAAATAAAAACTACACAGATGCATTCTGTGAAACTTATTTCTGATCTGTAAATTCAGTTAACAGAGATAAAACATATTTTTGATTGAGCAGTTATGAAACACTCTTTTTGTAGAAAATGCAAGTGGAGATTCGGAGCGCTAAGAGGGTAATAGTGGAAAAAGGAATGTCTTTAAATATAAACTACACAGAATCATTTGGTGAAACTTCTTTCTGATCTGTGCATTCAGCTAACAGACTTAAACCATACTTTTGATTGAGCAGATCTGAACACTCTTTCTGTAGAAAATGCAACTGGACATTTGGAGCGCTAAGAGCGTAGTAGTGGAAAAAGGAATATATTCAAATATAAACTACACAGAAGCATTCTGTGAAACTTCTTTCTGATCTGAGCATTCAGCTAACAGAATTAAACCATACTTTTGATTGAGCAGTTTTGAAACACTCTGTCTGTAGAAAATGCAACTGGACATTCGTAGCGCTAAGTGGGTAATAGTGGAAAAAAGAATATGTTCAAATATAAACTACACAGAAGCATTGTATGAAACTTCTTTCTGTTCTGTGCATTCAACTAACAGAGTTGAACCTTACTTTTGATTGAGCCTTTCTGAAACACTCTTTCTGAAGAAACTGCAATTGGACATTCTGAGCGCTAAGATTCCTCTATTGGGAAAAATAATATCTTCAAATAAAAAGTACACAGAAGCATTGTGTGAAACTTATTTCTGATATGTTCATTAAGCTAACAGAGTTAAACCATACTTTGGATTGCGCAGTTCTGAACACTCTTTCTGTAGAAAATGCAAGTGGACATTCGGAGCGCTAAGAGGGTAATAGTGGAAAAAGGAATATATTCAAATATAAACTACACAGTAGCATTCTGTGAAAATTCTTTCTGTTCTGTGCATTCAACTAACAGAGTTGAACCTTACTTTTGATTGAGCCGTTCTGAAACACTCTTTCTGTAGAAACTGCAATTGGACATGCTAAGCGCTAAGAGGCCTACATTGGGAAAAACAATATCTTCAAATAAAAACTACACAGATGCATTCTGTGAAATTTATTTCTGATCTGTAAATTCAGTTAACAGAGATAAAACGTATTTTTGATTGAGCAGTTATGAAACACTCTTTTTGTAGAAAATGCAAGTGGAGATTCGGAGCGCTAAGGGGGTAATAGTGGAAAAAGGAATGTCTTCAAATATAAACCACACAGAATCATTCGGTGAAACTTCTTTCTGATCTGTGCATTCAGCTAACAGAGTTAAACCATACTTTTGATGGAGCAGATCTGAACACTCTTTCTGTAGAAAATGCAACTGGACATTTGGAGCGCTAAGAGCGTAGTAGTGGAAAAAGGAATATATTCAAATATAAACTACACAGAAGCATTCTGTGAAACTTCTTTCGGATCTGAGCATTCAGCTAACAGAGTTAAACCATACTTTTGATTGAGCAGTTTGAAAAACTCTGTCTGTAGAAAATGCAACTGGACATTCGTAGCGCTAAGTGGGTAATAGTGGAAAAAAAATATGTTCAAATATGAACTACACAGAAGCATTGTATGAAACTTCTTTCTGTTCTGTGCATTCAACTAACAGAGTTGAACCTTACTTTTGATTGAGCCGTTCTGAAACACTCTTTCTGTAGAAACTGCAATTGGACATTCTGAGCGCTAAGAGGCCTATATTGGGAAAAAGAATGTCTACAAATAAAAACTACACAGAAGAATTGTGTGAAACTTCTTTCTGTTCTGTTTGTTCAACTAAAAGAGTTGAACCTTAGCTTTGATTGAGCCGTTCTGAAACACTCTTTCAGTAGAAAATGCAAGTGGAGATTCGTAGCGCTAAGAGGGTAATAGTGGAAAAAGGAATGTCTCCAAATATAAACTACACAGAATCATTCTGTGAAACTTCTTTCTGATCTGTGCATTCAGCTAACAGAGTTAAACCATACTTTTGATTGAGCAGATCTGAACACTCTTTCTGTAGAAAATGCAACTGGACATTTGGAGCGCTAAGAGAGTAGTAGTGGAAAAAGGAATATATTCAAATATAAACTACACAGAAGCATTCTGTGAAACTTCTTTCTGATCTGAGCATTCAGCTAACATAGTTAAACCATACTTTTGATTGAGCAGTTTTGAAACACTCTGTCTGTAGAAAATGCAACTGGACATTCGTAGCGCTAAGTGGGTAATAGTGGAAAAAAGAATATGTTCAAATATAAACTACAGAGAAGCATTGTATGAAACTTCTTTCTGTTCTGTGCATTCAACTAACAGAGTTGAACCTTACTTTTGATTGAGCCTTTCTGAAACAGTCTTTCTGTAGAAACTGCAATTGGACATTCTGAGCGCTAAGAGGCCTCTATTGGGAAAAATAATATCTTCAAATAAAAACTACACAGAAGCATTGTGTGAAACTTATTTCTGATATGTTCATTAAGCTAACAGAGTTAAACCATACTTTGGATTGCGCAGTTCTGAACACTCTTTCAGTAGAAAATGCAAGTGGACATTCGGAGCGCTAAGAGGGTAATAGTGGAAAAAGGAATATATTCAAATATAAACTACACAGTAGCATTCTGTGAAAATTCTTTCTGTTCTGTGCATTCAACTAACAGAGTTGAACCTTACTTTTGATTGAGCCGTTCTGAAACACTCTTTCTGTAGAAACTGCAATTGGACATGCTAAGCGCTAAGAGGTCTACATTGGGAAAAAGAAAATCTTCAAATAAAAACTACACAGATGCATTCTGTGAAACTTATTTCTGATCTGTAAATTCAGTTAACAGAGATAAAACATATTTTTGATTGAGCAGTTATGAAACACTCTTTTTGTAGAAAATGCAAGTGGAGATTCGGAGCTCTAAGAGGGTAATAGTGGAAAAAGGAATGTCTTCAAATATAAACTACACAGAATCATTTGGTGAAACTTCTTTCTGATCTGTGCATTCAGCTAACAGAGTTAAACCATACTTTTGATTGAGCAGATCTGAACACTCTTTCTGTTGAAAATGCAACTGGACATTTGGAGCGCTAAGAGCGTAGTAGTGGAAAAAGGAATATATTCAAATATAAACTACACAGAAGCATTCTGTGAAACTTCATTCTGATCTGAGCATTCAGCTAACAGAGTTAAACCATACTTTTGATTGAGCAGTTTTGAAACACTCTGTCTGTAGAAAATGCAACTGGACATTCGTAGCGCTAAGTGGGTAGTAGTGGAAAAAAGAATATGTTCAAATATGAACTACACAGAAGCATTGTATGAAACTTCTTTCTGTTCTGTGCATTCAACTAACAGAGTTGAACCTTACTTTTGATTGAGCCGTTCTGAAACACTCTTTCTGTAGAAACTGCAATTGGACATTCTGAGCGCTAAGAGGCCTATATTGGGAAAAAGAATGTCTACAAATAAAAACTACACAGAAGAATTGTGTGAAAATTCTTTCTGTTCTGTTTGTTCAACTAAAAGAGTTGAACCTTAGTTTTGATTGAGCCGTTCTGAAACACTCTTTCTGTAGAAAATGCAAGTGGAGATTCGGAGCGCTAAGAGGGTAATAGTGGAAAAAGGAATGTCTTCAAATATAAACTACGCAGAATCATTTGGTGAAACTTCTTTCTGATCTGTGCATTCAGCTAACAGACTTAAACCATACTTTTGATTGAGCAGATCTGAACACTCTTTCTGTAGAAAATTCAACTGGACATTTGGAGCGCTAAGAGCGTAGTAGTGGAAAAAGGAATATATTCAAATATAAACTACACAGAAGCATTCTGTGAAACTTCTTTCTGATCTGAGCATTCAGCTAACAGAATTAAACCATACTTTTGATTGAGCAGTTTTGAAACACTCTGTCTGTAGAAAATGCAACTGGACATTCGTAGCGCTAAGTGGGTAATAGTGGAAAAAAGAATATGTTCAAATATAAACTACACAGAAGCATTGTATGAAACTTCTTTCTGTTCTGTGCATTCAACTAACAGAGTTGAACCTTACTTTTGATTGAGCCTTTCTGAAACACTCTTTCTGTAGAAACTGCAATTGGACATTCTGAGCGCTAAGAGGCCTCTATTGGGAAAAATAATATCTTCAAATAAAAAGTACACAGAAGCATTGTGTGAAACTTATTTCTGATATGTTCATTAAGCTAACAGAGTTAAACCATACTTTGGATTGCGCAGTTCTGAACACTCTTTCTGTAGAAAATGCAAGTGGACATTCGGAGCGCTAAGAGGGTAATAGTGGAAAAAGGAATATATTCAAATATAAACTACACAGTAGCATTCTGTGAAAATTCTTTCTGTTCTGTGCATTCAACTAACAGAGTTGAACCTTACTTTTGATTGAGCCGTTCTGAAACACTCTTTCTGTAGAAACTGCAATTGGACATGCTAAGCGCTAAGAGGCCTACATTGGGAAAAAGAATATCTTCAAATAAAAACTACACAGATGCATTCTGTGAAATTTATTTCTGATCTGTAAATTCAGTTAACAGAGATAAAACATATTTTTGATTGAGCAGTTATGAAACACTCTTTTTGTAGAAAATGCAAGTGGAGATTCGGAGCGCTAAGTGGGTAATAGTGGAAAAAGGAATGTCTTCAAATATAAACTACACAGAATCATTCGGTGAAACTTCTTTCTGATCTGTGCATTCAGCTAACAGAGTTAAACCATACTTTTGATTGAGCAGATCTGAACACTCTTTCTGTAGAAAATGCAACTGGACATTTGGAGCGCTAAGAGCGTAGTAGTGGAAAAAGGAATATATTCAAATATAAACTACACAGAAGCATTCTTTGAAACTTCTTTCGGATCTGAGCATTCAGCTAACAGAGTTAAACCATACTTTTGATTGAGCAATTTTGAAAAACTCTGTCTGTAGAAAATGCAACTGGACATTCGTAGCGCTAAGTGGGTAATAGTGGAAAAAAAATATGTTCAAATATGAACTACACAGAAGCATTGTATGAAACTTCTTTCTGTTCTGTGCATTCAACTAACAGAGTTGAACCTTACTTTTGATTGAGCCGTTCTGAAACACTCTTTCTGTAGAAACTGCAATTGGACATTCTGAGCGCTAAGAGGCCTATATTGGGAAAAAGAATGTCTACAAATAAAAACTACACAGAAGAATTGTGTGAAACTTCTTTCTGTTCTGTTTGTTCAACTAAAAGAGTTGAACCTTAGTTTTGATTGAGCCGTTCTGAAACACTCTTTCAGTAGAAAATGCAAGTGGAGATTCGTAGCGCTAAGAGGGTAATAGTGGAAAAAGGAATGTCTCCAAATATAAACTACACAGAATCATTCTGTGAAACTTCTTTCTGATCTGTGCATTCAGCTAACAGAGTTAAACCATACTTTTGATTGAGCAGATCTGAACACTCTTTCTGTAGAGAATGCAACTGGACATTTGGAGCGCTAAGAGAGTAGTAGTGGAAAAAGGAATATATTCAAATATAAACTACACAGAAGCATTCTGTGAAACTTCTTTCTGATCTGAGCATTCAGCTAACATAGTTAAACCATACTTTTGATTGAGCAGTTTTGAAACACTCTGTCTGTAGAAAATGCAACTGGACATTCGTAGCGCTAAGTAGGTAATAGTGGAAAAAAGAATATGTTCAAATATAAACTACAGAGAAGCATTGTATGAAACTTCTTTCTGTTCTGTGCATTCAACTAACAGAGTTGAACCTTACTTTTGATTGAGCCTTTCTGAAACACTCTTTCTGTAGAAACTGCAATTGGACATTCTGAGCGCTAAGAGGCCTATATTGGGAAAAATAATATCTTCAAATAAAAACTACACAGAAGCATTGTGTGAAACTTATTTCTGATATGTTCATTAAGCTAACAGAGTTAAACCATACTTTGGATTGCGCAGTTCTGAACACTCTTTCAGTAGAAAATGCAAGTGGACATTCGGAGCGCTAAGAGGGTAATAGTGGAAAAAGGAATATATTCAAATATAAACT
Source organism: Symphalangus syndactylus (assembly GCF_028878055.3). Lineage (NCBI taxonomy): Eukaryota > Metazoa > Chordata > Mammalia > Primates > Hylobatidae > Symphalangus > Symphalangus syndactylus. The sequence goes on from NC_072433.2 coordinate 3,223,369, forward strand.
ACACAGTAGCATTCTGTGAAAATTCTTTCTGTTCTGTGCATTCAACTAACAGAGTTGAACCTTACTTTTGATTGAGCCGTTCTGAAACACTCTTTCTGTAGAAACTGCAATTGGACATGCTAAGCGCTAAGAGGCCTACATTGGGAAAAAGAATATCTTCAAATAAAAACTACACAGATGCATTCTGTGAAACTTATTTCTGATCTGTAAATTCAGTTAACAGAGATAAAACATATTTTTGATTGAGCAGTTATGAAACACTCTTTTTGTAGAAAATGCAAGTGGAGATTCGGAGCGCTAAGAGGGTAATAGTGGAAAAAGGAATGTCTTCAAATATAAACTACACAGAATCATTTGGTGAAACTTCTTTCTGATCTGTGCATTCAGCTAACAGAGTTAAACCATACTTTTGATTGAGCAGATCTGAACACTCTTTCTGTAGAAAATGCAACTGGACATTTGGAGCGCTAAGAGCGTAGTAGTGGAAAAAGGAATATATTCAAATATAAACTACACAGAAGCATTCTGTGAAACTTCTTTCTGATCTGAGCATTCAGCTAACAGAGTTAAACCATACTTTTGATTGAGCAGTTTTGAAACACTCTGTCTGTAGAAAATGCAACTGGACATTCGTAGCGCTAAGTGGGTAGTAGTGGAAAAAAGAATATGTTCAAATATGAACTACACAGAAGCATTGTATGAAACTTCTTTCTGTTCTGTGCATTCAACTAACAGAGTTGAACCTTACTTTTGATTGAGCCGTTCTGAAACACTCTTTCTGTAGAAACTGCAATTGGACATTCTGAGCGCAAAGAGGCCTATATTGGGAAAAAGAATGTCTACAAATAAAAACTACACAGAAGAATTGTGTGAAAATTCTTTCTGTTCTGCTTGTTCAACTAAAAGAGTTGAACCTTAGTTTTGATTGAACCGTTCTGAAACACTCTTTCTGTAGAAAATGCAAGTGGAGATTCGGAGCGCTAAGAGGGTAATAGTGGAAAAAGGAATGTCTTCAAATATAAACTACACAGAATCATTTGGTGAAACTTCTTTCTGATCTGTGCATTCAGCTAACAGACTTAAACCATACTTTTGATTGAGCAGATCTGAACACTCTTTCTGTAGAAAATTCAACTGGACATTTGGAGCGCTAAGAGCGTAGTAGTGGAAAAAGGAATATATTCAAATATAAACTACACAGAAGCATTCTGTGAAACTTCTTTCTGATCTGAGCATTCAGCTAACAGAATTAAACCATACTTTTGATTGAGCAGTTTTGAAACACTCTGTCTGTAGAAAATGCAACTGGACATTCGTAGCGCTAAGTGGGTAATAGTGGAAAAAAGAATATGTTCAAATATAAACTACACAGAAGCATTGTATGAAACTTCTTTCTGTTCTGTGCATTCAACTAACAGAGTTGAACCTTACTTTTGATTGAGCCTTTCTGAAACACTCTTTCTGTAGAAACTGCAATTGGACATTCTGAGCGCTAAGAGGCCTCTATTGGGAAAAATAATATCTTCAAATAAAAAGTACACAGAAGCATTGTGTGAAACTTATTTCTGATATGTTCATTAAGCTAACAGAGTTAAACCATACTTTGGATTGCGCAGTTCTGAACACTCTTTCTGTAGAAAATTCAAGTGGACATTCGGAGCGCTAAGAGGGTAATAGTGGAAAAAGGAATATATTCAAATATAAACTACACAGTAGCATTCTGTGAAAATTCTTTCTGTTCTGTGCATTCAACTAACAGAGTTGAACCTTACTTTTGATTGAGCCGTTCTGAAACACTCTTTCTGTAGAAACTGCAATTGGACATGTTAAGCGCTAAGAGGCCTACATTGGGAAAAAGAATATCTTCAAATAAAAACTACACAGATGCATTCTGTGAAATTTATTTCTGATCTGTAAATTCAGTTAACAGAGATAAAACATATTTTTGATTGAGCAGTTATGAAACACTCTTTTTGTAGAAAATGCAAGTGGAGATTCGGAGCGCTAAGAGGGTAATAGTGGAAAAAGGAATGTCTTCAAATATAAACTACACAGAATCATTCGGTGAAACTTCTTTCTGATCTGTGCATTCAGCTAACAGAGTTAAACCATACTTTTGATTGAGCAGATCAGAACACTCTTTCTGTAGAAAATGCAACTGGACATTTGGAGCGCTAAGAGCGTAGTAGTGGAAAAAGGAATATATTCAATTATAAACTACACAGAAGCATTCTGTGAAACTTCTTTCTGATCTGAGCATTCAGCTAACAGAGTTAAACCATACTTTTGATTGAGCAGTTTTGAAACACTCTGTCTGTAGAAAATGCAACTGGACATTCGTAGCGCTAAGTGGGTAATAGTGGAAAAAGAATATGTTCAAATATGAACTACACAGAAGCATTGTATGAAACTTCTTTCTGTTCTGTGCATTCAACTAACAGAGTTGAACCTTACTTTTGATTGAGCCGTTCTGAAACACTCTTTCTGTAGAAACTGCAATTGGACATTCTGAGCGCTAAGAGGCCTATATTGGGAAAAAGAATGTCTACAAATAAAAACTACACAGAAGAATTGTGTGAAACTTCTTTCTGTTCTGTTTGTTCAACTAAAAGAGTTGAACCTTAGTTTTGATTGAGCCGTTCTGAAACACTCTTTCTGTAGAAAATGCAAGTGGAGATTCGGAGCGCTAAGAGGGTAATAGTGGAAAAAGGAATGTCTCCAAATATAAACTACACAGAATCATTCTGTGAAACTTCTTTCTGATCTGTGCATTCAGCTAACAGAGTTAAACCATACTTTTGATTGAGCAGATCTGAACACTCTTTCTGTAGAAAATGCAACTGGACATTTGGAGCGCTAAGTGAGTAGTAGTGGAAAAAGGAATATATTCAAATATAAACTACACAGAAGAATTCTGTGAAACTTCTTTCTGATCTGAGCATTCAGCTAACAGAGTTAAACCATACTTTGATTGAGCAGTTTTGAAACACTCTGTCTGTAGAAAATGCAACTGGACATTCGTAGCGCTAACTGGGTAATAGTGGAAAAAATAATATGTTCAAATATAAGCTACACAGAAGCATTGTATGAAACTTCTTTCTGTTCTGTGCATTCAACTAACAGAGTTGAACCTTACTTTTGATTGAGCCTTTCTGAAACACTCTTTCTGTAGAAACTGCAATTGGACATTCTGAGCGCTAAGAGGCCTCTATTGGGAAAAATAATATCTTCAAATAAAAACTACACAGAAGCATTGTGTGAAACTTATTTCTGATATGTTCATTAAGCTAACAGAGTTAAACTATACTTTGGATTGCGCAGTTCTGAACACTCTTTCAGTAGAAAATGCAAGTGGACATTCGGAGCGCTAAGAGGGTAATAGTGGAAAAAGGAATATATTCAAATATAAACTACACAGTAGCATTCTGTGAAAATTCTTTCTGTTCTGTGCATTCAACTAACAGAGTTGAACCTTACTTTTGATTGAGCCGTTCTGAAACACTCTTTCTGTAGAAACTGCAATTGGACATGCTAAGCGCTAAGAGTCCTACATTGGGAAAAAGAATATCTTCAAATAAAAACTACACAGATGCATTCTGTGAAATTTATTTCTGATCTGTAAATTCAGTTAACAGAGATAAAACATATTTTTGATTGAGCAGTTATGAAACACTCTTTTTGTAGAAAATGCAAGTGGATATTCGGAGCGCTAAGAGGGTAATAGTGGAAAAAGGAATGTCTTCAAATATAAACTACACAGAATCATTCGGTGAAACTTCTTTCTGATCTGTGCATTCAGCTAACAGAGTTAAACCATACTTTTGATTGAGCAGATCTGAACACTCTTTCTGTAGAAAATGCAACTGGACATTTGGAGCGCTAAGAGCGTAGTAGTGGAAAAATGAATATATTCAATTATAAACTACACAGAAGCATTCTGTGAAACTTATTTCTGATCTGAGCATTCAGCTAACAGAGTTAAACCATACTTTTGATTGAGCAGTTTTGAAACACTCTGTCTGTAGAAAATGCAACTGGACATTCGAAGCGCTAAGTGGGTAATAGTGGAAAAAGAATATGTTCAAATATGAACTACACAGAAGCATTGTATGAAACTTCTTTCTGTTCTGTGCATTCAACTAACAGAGTTGAACCTTACTTTTGATTGAGCCGTTCTGAAACACTCTTTCTGTAGAAACTGCAATTGGACATTCTGAGCGCTAAGAGGCCTATATTGGGAAAAAGAATGTCTACAAATAAAAACTACACAGAAGCATTGTGTGAAACTTCTTTCTGTTCTGTTTGTTCAACTAAAACAGTTGAACCTTAGTTTTGATTGAGCCGTTCTGAAACACTCTTTCTGTAGAAAATGCAAGTGGAGATTCGGAGCGCTAAGAGGGTAATAGTGGAAAAAGGAATGTCTTCAAATATAAACTACACAGAATCATTTGGTGAAACTTCTTTCTGATCTGTGCATTCAGCTAACAGAGTTAAACCATACTTTTGATTGAGCAGATCTGAACACTCTTTCTGTAGAAAATGCAACTGGACATTTGGAGCGCTAAGAGCGTAGTAGTGGAAAAAGGAATATATTCAAATATAAACTACACAGAAGCATTCTGTGAAACTTCTTTCTGATCTGAGCATTCAGCTAACAGAGTTAAACCATACTTTTGATTGAGCAGTTTTGAAACACTCTGTCTGTAGAAAATGCAACTGGACATTCGTAGCGCTAAGTGGGTAATAGTGGAAAAAAGAATATGTTCAAATATAAACTACACAGAAGCATTGTATGAAACTTCTTTCTGTTCTGTGCATTCAACTAACAGAGTTGAACCTTACTTTTGATTGAGCCGTTCTGAAACACTCTTTCTGTAGAAACTGCAATTGGTCATGCTAAGCGCTAAGAGGCCTACATTGGGAAAAAGAATATCTTCAAATAAAAACTACACAGATGCATTCTGTGAAACTTATTTCTGATCTGTAAATTCAGTTAACAGAGATAAAACATATTTTTGATTGAGCAGTTATGAAACACTCTTTTTGTAGAAAATGCAAGTGGAGATTCGGAGCGCTAAGAGGGTAATAGTGGAAAAAGGAATGTCTTCAAATATAAACTACACAGAATCATTTGGTGAAACTTCTTTCTGATCTGTGCATTCAGCTAACAGACTTAAACCATACTTTTGATTGAGCAGATCTGAACACTCTTTCTGTAGAAAATGCAACTGGACATTTGGAGCGCTAAGAGCGTAGTAGTGGAAAAAGGAATATATTCAAATATAAACTACACAGAAGCATTCTGTGAAACTTCTTTCTGATCTGAGCATTCAGCTAACAGAGTTAAACCATACTTTTGATTGAGCAGTTTTGAAACACTCTGTCTGTAGAAAATGCAACTGGACATTCGTAGCGCTAAGTGGGTAATAGTGGAAAAAAGTATATGTTCAAATATAAACTACACAGATGCATTGTATGAAACTTCTTTCTGTTCTGTGCATTCAACTAACAGAGTTGAACGTTCCTTTTGATTGAGCCTTTCTGAAACACTCTTTCTGTAGAAACTGCATTTGGACATTCTGAGCGCTAAGAGGCCTCTATTGGGAAAAATAATATCTTCAAATAAAAACTACACAGAAGCATTGTGTGAAACTTATTTCTGATATGTTCATTAAGCTAACAGAGTTAAACCATACTTTTGATTGCGCAGTTCTGAACACTCTTTCTGTAGAATATGCAAGTGGACATTCGGAGCGCTAAGAGGGTAATAGTGGAAAAAGGAATATATTCAAATATAAACTACACAGTAGCATTCTGTGAAAATTCTTTCTGTTCTGTGCATTCAACTAACAGAGTTGAACCCTACTTTTGATTGAGCCGTTCTGAAACACTCTTTCTCTAGAAACTGCAATTGGACATGCTAAGCGCTAAGAGGCCTACATTGGGAAAAAGAATATCTTCAAATAAAAACTACACAGATGCATTCTGTGAAACTTATTTCTGATCTGTAAATTCAGTTAACAGAGATAAAACATATTTTTGATTGAGCAGTTATGAATCACTCTTTTTGTAGAAAATGCAAGTGGAGATTCGGAGCGCTAAGAGGGCAATAGTGGAAAAAGGAATGTCTTAAAATATAAACTACACAGAATCATTCGGTGAAACTTCTTTCTGATCTGTGCATTCAGCTAACAGAGTTAAACCATACTTTTGATTGAGCAGATCTGAACACTCTTTCTGTAGAAAATGCAACTGGACATTTGGAGCGCTAAGAGCGTAGTAGTGGAAAAAGGAATATATTCAAATATAAACTACACAGAAGCATTCTGTGAAACTTCTTTCTGATCTGAGCATTCAGCTAACAGAGTTAAACCATACTTTTGATTGAGCAGTTTTGAAACACTCTGTCTGTAGAAAATGCAACTGGACATTCGTAGCGCTAAGTGGGTAATAGTGGAAAAAAGAATATGTTCAAATATAAACTACACAGAAGCATTGTATGAAACTTCTTTCTGTTCTGTGCATTCAACTAACAGAGTTGAACCTTACTTTTGATTGAGCCGTTCTGAAACACTCTTTCTGTAGAAACTGCAATTGGACATTCTGAGCGCTAAGAGGACTATATTGGGAAAAAGAATGTCTACAAATAAAAACTACACAGTAGAATTGTGTGAAACGTCTTTCTGTTCTGTTTGTTCAACTAAAAGAGTTGAACCTTAGTTTTGATTGAGCCGTTCTGAAACACTCTTTCTGTAGAAAATGCAAGTGGAGATTCGGAGCGCTAAGAGGTTAATAGTGGAAAAAGGAATGTCTACAAATATAAACTTCACAGAATCATTCTGTGAAACTTCTTTCCGATCTGTGCATTCAGCTAACAGAGTTAAACCATAATTTTGATTGAGCAGATCTGAACACTCTTTCTGTAGAAAATGCAACTGGACATTTGGAGCGCTAAGAGAGTAGTAGTGGAAAAAGGAATATATTCAAATATAAACTACACAGATGCATTCTGTGAAACTTTTTCTGATCTGAGAATTCAGCTAACAGAGTTAAACCATACTTTAGATTGAGCAGTTTTGAAACACTCTGTCTGTAGAAAATGCAACTGGACATTCGTAGCGCTAAGTGGGTAATAGTGGAAAAAAGAATATGTTCAAATATAAACTACACAGAAGCATTGTATGAAACTTCTTTCTGTTCTGTGCATTCAACTAACAGAGTTGAACCTTACTTTTGATTGAGCCGTTCTGAAACACTCTTTCTGTAGAAACTGCAATTGGACATGTTAAGCGCTAAGAGGCCTACATTGGGAAAAAGAATATCTTCAAATAAAAACTACACAGATGCATTCTGTGAAACTTATTTCTGATCTGTAAATTCAGTTAACAGAGATAAAACATATTTTTGATTGAGCAGTTATGAAACACTCTTTTTGTAGAAAATGCAAGTGGAGATTCTGAGCGCTAAGAGGGTAATAGTGGAAAAAGGAATGTCTTCAAATATAAACTACACAGAAGCATTGTATGAAACTTCTTTCTGTTCTGTGCATTCAACTAACAGAGTTGAACCTTACTTTTGATTGAGCCTTTCTGAAACACTCTTTCTGTAGAAACTGCAATTGGACATTCTGAGCGCTAAGAGGCCTCTATTGGGAAAAATAATATCTACAAATAAAAACTACACAGAAGCATTGTGTGAAACTTATTTCTGATATGTTCATTAAGCTAACAGAGTTAAACCACACTTTGGATTGCGCAGTTCTGAACACTCTTTCAGTAGAAAATGCAAGTGGACATTCGGAGCGCTAAGAGGGTAATAGTGGAAAAAGGAATATATTCAAATATAAACTACACAGTAGCATTCTGTGAAAATTCTTTCTGTTCTGTGCATTCAACTAACAGAGTTGAACCTTACTTTTGATTGAGCCGTTCTGAAACACTCTTTCTGTAGAAACTGCAATTGGACATTCTGAGCGCTAAGAGGCCTATATTGGGAAAAAGAATGTCTACAAATAAAAACTACACAGAAGAATTGTGTGAAACTTCTTTCTGTTCTGTTTGTTCAACTAAAAGAGTTGAACCTTAGTTTTGATTGAGCCGTTCTGAAACACTCTTTCTGTAGAAAATGCAAGGGGAGATTCGGAGCGCTAAGAGGGTAATAGTGGAAAAAGGAATGTCTCCAAATATAAACTACACAGAATCATTCTGTGAAACTTCTTTCTGATCTGTGCATTCAGCTAACAGAGTTAAACCATACTTTTGATTGAGCAGATCTGAACACTCTTTCTGTAGAAAATGCAACTGGACATTTGGAGCGCTAAGTGAGTAGTAGTGGAAAAAGGAATATATTCAAATATAAACTACACAGAAGAATTCTGTGAAACTTCTTTCTGATCTGAGCATTCAGCTAACAGAGTTAAACCATACTTTGATTGAGCAGTTTTGAAACACTCTGTCTGTAGAAAATGCAACTGGACATTCGTAGCGCTAACTGGGTAATAGTGGAAAAAATAATATGTTCAAATATAAGCTACACAGAAGCATTGTATGAAACTTCTTTCTGTTCTGTGCATTCAACTAACAGAGTTGAACCTTACTTTTGATTGAGCCTTTCTGAAACACTCTTTCTGTAGAAACTGCAATTGGACATTCTGAGCGCTAAGAGGCCTCTATTGGGAAAAATAATATCTTCAAATAAAAACTACACAGAAGCATTGTGTGAAACTTATTTCTGATATGTTCATTAAGCTAACAGAGTTAAACTATACTTTGGATTGCGCAGTTCTGAACACTCTTTCAGTAGAAAATGCAAGTGGACATTCGGAGCGCTAAGAGGGTAATAGTGGAAAAAGGAATATATTCAAATATAAACTACACAGTAGCATTCTGTGAAAATTCTTTCTGTTCTGTGCATTCAACTAACAGAGTTGAACCTTACTTTTGATTGAGCCGTTCTGAAACACTCTTTCTGTAGAAACTGCAATTGGACATGCTAAGCGCTAAGAGTCCTACATTGGGAAAAAGAATATCTTCAAATAAAAACTACACAGATGCATTCTGTGAAATTTATTTCTGATCTGTAAATTCAGTTAACAGAGATAAAACATATTTTTGATTGAGCAGTTATGAAACACTCTTTTTGTAGAAAATGCAAGTGGATATTCGGAGCGCTAAGAGGGTAATAGTGGAAAAAGGAATGTCTTCAAATATAAACTACACAGAATCATTCGGTGAAACTTCTTTCTGATCTGTGCATTCAGCTAACAGAGTTAAACCATACTTTTGATTGAGCAGATCTGAACACTCTTTCTGTAGAAAATGCAACTGGACATTTGGAGCGCTAAGAGCGTAGTAGTGGAAAAATGAATATATTCAATTATAAACTACACAGAAGCATTCTGTGAAACTTATTTCTGATCTGAGCATTCAGCTAACAGAGTTAAACCATACTTTTGATTGAGCAGTTTTGAAACACTCTGTCTGTAGAAAATGCAACTGGACATTCGAAGCGCTAAGTGGGTAATAGTGGAAAAAGAATATGTTCAAATATGAACTACACAGAAGCATTGTATGAAACTTCTTTCTGTTCTGTGCATTCAACTAACAGAGTTGAACCTTACTTTTGATTGAGCCGTTCTGAAACACTCTTTCTGTAGAAACTGCAATTGGACATTCTGAGCGCTAAGAGGCCTATATTGGGAAAAAGAATGTCTACAAATAAAAACTACACAGAAGCATTGTGTGAAACTTCTTTCTGTTCTGTTTGTTCAACTAAAACAGTTGAACCTTAGTTTTGATTGAGCCGTTCTGAAACACTCTTTCTGTAGAAAATGCAAGTGGAGATTCGGAGCGCTAAGAGGGTAATAGTGGAAAAAGGAATGTCTTCAAATATAAACTACACAGAATCATTTGGTGAAACTTCTTTCTGATCTGTGCATTCAGCTAACAGAGTTAAACCATACTTTTGATTGAGCAGATCTGAACACTCTTTCTGTAGAAAATGCAACTGGACATTTGGAGCGCTAAGAGCGTAGTAGTGGAAAAAGGAATATATTCAAATATAAACTACACAGAAGCATTCTGTGAAACTTCTTTCTGATCTGAGCATTCAGCTAACAGAGTTAAACCATACTTTTGATTGAGCAGTTTTGAAACACTCTGTCTGTAGAAAATGCAACTGGACATTCGTAGCGCTAAGTGGGTAATAGTGGAAAAAAGAATATGTTCAAATATAAACTACACAGAAGCATTGTATGAAACTTCTTTCTGTTCTGTGCATTCAACTAACAGAGTTGAACCTTACTTTTGATTGAGCCGTTCTGAAACACTCTTTCTGTAGAAACTGCAATTGGTCATGCTAAGCGCTAAGAGGCCTACATTGGGAAAAAGAATATCTTCAAATAAAAACTACACAGATGCATTCTGTGAAACTTATTTCTGATCTGTAAATTCAGTTAACAGAGATAAAACATATTTTTGATTGAGCAGTTATGAAACACTCTTTTTGTAGAAAATGCAAGTGGAGATTCGGAGCGCTAAGAGGGTAATAGTGGAAAAAGGAATGTCTTCAAATATAAACTACACAGAATCATTTGGTGAAACTTCTTTCTGATCTGTGCATTCAGCTAACAGACTTAAACCATACTTTTGATTGAGCAGATCTGAACACTCTTTCTGTAGAAAATGCAACTGGACATTTGGAGCGCTAAGAGCGTAGTAGTGGAAAAAGGAATATATTCAAATATAAACTACACAGAAGCATTCTGTGAAACTTCTTTCTGATCTGAGCATTCAGCTAACAGAGTTAAACCATACTTTTGATTGAGCAGTTTTGAAACACTCTGTCTGTAGAAAATGCAACTGGACATTCGTAGCGCTAAGTGGGTAATAGTGGAAAAAAGTATATGTTCAAATATAAACTACACAGAAGCATTGTATGAAACTTCTTTCTGTTCTGTGCATTCAACTAACAGAGTTGAACGTTCCTTTTGATTGAGCCTTTCTGAAACACTCTTTCTGTAGAAACTGCATTTGGACATTCTGAGCGCTAAGAGGCCTCTATTGGGAAAAATAATATCTTCAAATAAAAACTACACAGAAGCATTGTGTGAAACTTATTTCTGATATGTTCATTAAGCTAACAGAGTTAAACCATACTTTTGATTGCGCAGTTCTGAACACTCTTTCTGTAGAATATGCAAGTGGACATTCGGAGCGCTAAGAGGGTAATAGTGGAATAAGGAATATATTCAAATATAAACTACACAGTAGCATTCTGTGAAAATTCTTTCTGTTCTGTGCATTCAACTAACAGAGTTGAACCCTACTTTTGATTGAGCCGTTCTGAAACACTCTTTCTCTAGAAACTGCAATTGGACATGCTAAGCGCTAAGAGGCCTACATTGGGAAAAAGAATATCTTCAAATAAAAACTACACAGATGCATTCTGTGAAACTTATTTCTGATCTGTAAATTCAGTTAACAGAGATAAAACATATTTTTGATTGAGCAGTTATGAATCACTCTTTTTGTAGAAAATGCAAGTGGAGATTCGGAGCGCTAAGAGGGTAATAGTGGAAAAAGGAATGTCTTAAAATATAAACTACACAGAATCATTCGGTGAAACTTCTTTCTGATCTGTGCATTCAGCTAACAGAGTTAAACCATACTTTTGATTGAGCAGATCTGAACACTCTTTCTGTAGAAAATGCAACTGGACATTTGGAGCGCTAAGAGCGTAGTAGTGGAAAAAGGAATATATTCAAATATAAACTACACAGAAGCATTCTGTGAAACTTCTTTCTGATCTGAGCATTCAGCTAACAGAGTTAAACCATACTTTTGATTGAGCAGTTTTGAAACACTCTGTCTGTAGAAAATGCAACTGGACATTCGTAGCGCTAAGTGGGTAATAGTGGAAAAAAGAATATGTTCAAATATAAACTACACAGAAGCATTGTATGAAACTTCTTTCTGTTCTGTGCATTCAACTAACAGAGTTGAACCTTACTTTTGATTGAGCCGTTCTGAAACACTCTTTCTGTAGAAACTGCAATTGGACATTCTGAGCGCTAAGAGGACTATATTGGGAAAAAGAATGTCTACAAATAAAAACTACACAGTAGAATTGTGTGAAACGTCTTTCTGTTCTGTTTGTTCAACTAAAAGAGTTGAACCTTAGTTTTGATTGAGCCGTTCTGAAACACTCTTTCTGTAGAAAATGCAAGTGGAGATTCGGAGCGCTAAGAGGTTAATAGTGGAAAAAGGAATGTCTACAAATATAAACTTCACAGAATCATTCTGTGAAACTTCTTTCCGATCTGTGCATTCAGCTAACAGAGTTAAACCATAATTTTGATTGAGCAGATCTGAACACTCTTTCTGTAGAAAATGCAACTGGACATTTGGAGCGCTAAGAGAGTAGTAGTGGAAAAAGGAATATATTCAAATATAAACTACACAGAAGCATTCTGTGAAACTTTTTCTGATCTGAGAATTCAGCTAACAGAGTTAAAACATACTTTAGATTGAGCAGTTTTGAAACACTCTGTCTGTAGAAAATGCAACTGGACATTCGTAGCGCTAAGTGGGTAATAGTGGAAAAAAGAATATGTTCAAATATAAACTACACAGAAGCATTGTATGAAACTTCTTTCTGTTCTGTGCATTCAACTAACAGAGTTGAACCTTACTTTTGATTGAGCCGTTCTGAAACACTCTTTCTGTAGAAACTGCAATTGGACATGTTAAGCGCTAAGAGGCCTACATTGGGAAAAAGAATATCTTCAAATAAAAACTACACAGATGCATTCTGTGAAACTTATTTCTGATCTGTAAATTCAGTTAACAGAGATAAAACATATTTTTGATTGAGCAGTTATGAAACACTCTTTTTGTAGAAAATGCAAGTGGAGATTCTGAGCGCTAAGAGGGTAATAGTGGAAAAAGGAATGTCTTCAAATATAAACTACACAGAAGCATTGTATGAAACTTCTTTCTGTTCTGTGCATTCAACTAACAGAGTTGAACCTTACTTTTGATTGAGCCTTTCTGAAACACTCTTTCTGTAGAAACTGCAATTGGACATTCTGAGCGCTAAGAGGCCTCTATTGGGAAAACTAATATCTACAAATAAAAACTACACAGAAGCATTGTGTGAAACTTATTTCTGATATGTTCATTAAGCTAACAGAGTTAAACCACACTTTGGATTGCGCAGTTCTGAACACTCTTTCAGTAGAAAATGCAAGTGGACATTCGGAGCGCTAAGAGGGTAATAGTGGAAAAAGGAATATATTCAAATATAAACTACACAGTAGCATTCTGTGAAAATTCTTTCTGTTCTGTGCATTCAACTAACAGAGTTGAACCTTACTTTTGATTGAGCCGTTCTGAAACACTCTTTCTGTAGAAACTGCAATTGGACATGCTAAGCGCTAAGAGGCCTACATTGGGAAAAAGAATATCTTCAAATAAAAACTACACAGATGCATTCTGTGAAACTTATTTCTGATCTGTAAATTCAGTTAACAGAGATAAAACATATTTTTGATTGAGCAGTTATGAAACACTCTTTTTGTAGAAAATGCAAGTGGAGATTTGGAGCGCTAAGAGGGTAATAGTGGAAAAAGGAATGTCTTCAAATATAAACTACACAGAATCATTTGGTGAAACTTCTTTCTGATCTGTGCATTGAGCTAACAGAGTTAAACCATACTTTTGATTGAGCAGATCTGAACACTCTTTCTGTAGAAAATGCAACTGGACATTTGGAGCGCTAAGAGCGTAGTAGTGGAAAAAGGAATATATTCAAATATAAACTACACAGAAGCATTCTGTGAAACTTCTTTCTGATCTGAGCATTCAGCTAACAGAGTTAAACCATACTTTTGATTGAGCAGTTTTGAAACACTCTGTCTGTAGAAAATGCAACTGGACATTCGTAGCGCTAAGTGGGTAGTAGTGCAAAAAGAATATGTTCAAATATGAACTACACAGAAGCATTGTATGAAACTTCTTTCTGTTCTGTGCATTCAACTAACAGAGTTGAACCTTACTTTTGATTGAGCCGTTCTGAAACACTCTTTCTGTAGAAACTGCAATTGGACATTCTGAGCGCTAAGAGGCCTATATTGGGAAAAAGAATGTCTACAAATAAAAACTACACAGAAGAATTGTGTGAAAATTCTTTCTGTTCTGTTTGTTCAACTAAAAGAGTTGAAACTTAGTTTTGATTGAGCCGTTCTGAAACACTCTTTCTGTAGAAAATGCAGGTGGAGATTCGGAGCGCTAAGAGGGTAATAGTGGAAAAAGGAATGTCTTCAAATATAAACTACACAGAATCATTTGGTGAAACTTCTTTTTGATCTGTGCATTCAGCTAACAGAGTTAAACCATACTTTTGATTGAGCAGATCTGAACACTCTTTCTGTAGAAAATGCAACTGGACATTTGGAGCGCTAAGAGCGTAGTAGTGGAAAAAGGAAAATATTCAAATATAAACTACACAGAAGCATTCTGTGAAACTTCTTTCTGATCTGAGCATTCAGCTAACAGAGTTAAACCATACTTTTGATTGAGCAGTTTTGAAACACTCTGTCTGTAGAAAATGCAACTGGACATTCGTAGCGCTAAGTGGGTAATAGTGGAAAAAAGAATATGTTCAAATATAAACTACACAGAAGCATTGTATGAAACTTCTTTCTGTTCTGTGCATTCAACTAACAGAGTTGAACCTTACTTTTGATTGAGCCGTTCTGAAACACTCTTTCTGTAGAAACTGCAATTGGACATTCTGAGCGCTAAGAGGCCTATATTGGGAAAAAGAATGTCTACAAATAAAAACTACACAGAAGAATTGTGTGAAACTTCTTTCTGTTCTGTTTGTTCAACTAAAAGAGTTGAACCTTAGTTTTGATTGAGCCGTTCTGAAACACTCTTTCTGTAGAAAATGCAAGTGGAGATTCGGAGCGCTAAGAGGGTAATAGTGGAAAAAGGAATGTCTCCAAATATAAACTACACAGAATCATTCTGTGAAACTTCTTTCTGATCTGTGCGTTCAGCTAACAGAGTTAAACCATACTTTTGATTGAGCAGATCTGAACACTCTTTCTGTAGAAAATGCAACTGGACATTTGGAGCGCTAAGAGAGTAGTAGTGGAAAAAGGAATATATTCAATTATAAACTACACAGAAGCATTCTGTGAAACTTCTTTCTGATCTGAGCATTCAGCTAACAGAGTTAAACCATACTTTTGATTGAGCAGTTTTGAAACACTCTGTCTGTAGAAAATGCAACTGGACATTCGTAGCGCTAAGTGGGTAATAGTGGAAAAAAGAATATGTTCAAATGTAAACTACACAGAAGCATTGTATGAAACTTCTTTCTGTTCTGTGCATTCAACTAACAGAGTTGAACCTTACTTTTGATTGAGCCTTTCTGAAACACTCTTTCTGTAGAAACTGCAATTGGACATTCTGAGCGCTAAGAGGCCTCTATTGGGAAAAATAATATCTTCAGATGAAAACTACACAGAAGCATTGTGTGAAACTTATTTCTGATATGTTCATTAAGCTAACAGAGTTAAACCATACTTTTGATTGCGCAGTTCTGAACACTCTTTCTGTAGAAAATGCAAGTGGACATTCGGAGCGCTAAGAGGGTAATAGTGGAAAAAGGAATATATTCAAATATAAACTACACAGTAGCATTCTGTGAAAATTCTTTCTGTTCTGTGCATTCAACTAACAGAGTTGAACCTTACTTTTGATTGAGCCGTTCTGAAACACTCTTTCTGTAGAAACTGCAATTGGACATGCTAAGCGCTAAGAGGCCTACATTGGGAAAAAGAATATCTTCAAATAAAAACTTCACAGATGCATTCTGCGAAACTTATTTCTGATCTGGAAATTCAGTTAACAGAGATAAAACATATTTTGATTGAGCAGTTATGAAATACTCTTTTTGTAGAAAATGCAAGTGGAGATTCGGAGCGCTAAGAGGGTAATAGTGGAAAAATTAATGTCTTCAAATATAAACTACACAGAATCATTCGGTGAAACTTCTTTCTGATCTGTGCATTCAGCTAACAGAGTTAAACCATACTTTTGATTGAGCAGATCTGAACACTCTTTCTGTAGAAAATGCAACTGGACATTTGGAGCGCTAAGAGCGTAGTAGTGGAAAAAGGAATATATTCAAATATAAACTACACAGAAGCATTCTGTGAAACTTCTTTCTGATCTGAGCATTCAGCTAACAGAGTTAAACCATACTTTTGATTGAGCAGTTTTGAAACACTCTGTCTGTAGAAAATGCAACTGGACATTCGTAGCGCTAAGTGGGTAATAGTGGAAAAAAGAATATGTTCAAATATAAACTACACAGAAGCATTGTATGAAACTTCTTTCTGTTCTGTGCATTCAACTAACAGAGTTGAACCTTACTTTTGATTGAGCCGTTCTGAAACACTCTTTCTGTAGAAACTGCAATTGGACATTCTGAGCGCTAAGAGGACTATATTGGGAAAAAGAATGTCTACAAATAAAAACTACACAGTAGAATTGTGTGAAACTTCTTTCTGTTCTGTTTGTTCAACTAAAAGAGTTGAACCTTAGTTTTGATTGAGCCGTTCTGAAACACTCTTTCTGTAGAAAATGCAAGTGGAGATTCGGAGCGCTAAGAGGTTAATAGTGGAAAAAGGAATGTCTACAAATATAAACTTCACAGAATCATTCTGTGAAACTTCTTTCCGATCTGTGCATTCAGCTAACAGAGTTAAACCATAATTTTGATTGAGCAGATCTGAACACTCTTTCTGTAGAAAATGCAACTGGACATTTGGAGCGCTAAGAGAGTAGTAGTGGAAAAAGGAATATATTCAAATATAAACTACACAGAAGCATTCTGTGAAACTTTTTCTGATCTGAGAATTCAGCTAACAGAGTTAAACCATACTTTTGATTGAGCAGTTTTGAAACACTCTGTCTGTAGAAAATGCAACTGGACATTCGTAGCGCTAAGTGGGTAATAGTGGAAAAAAGAATATGTTCAAATATAAACTACACAGAAGCATTGTATGAAACTTCTTTCTGTTCTGTGCATTCAACTAACAGAGTTGAACCTTACTTTTGATTGAGCCGTTCTGGAACACTCTTTCTGTAGAAACTGCAATTGGACATTCTGAGCGCTAAGAGGCATCTATTGGGAAAAATAATATCTTCAAATAAAAACTACACAGAAGCATTGTGTGAAACTTATATCTGATATGTTCATTAAGCTAACAGAGTTAAACCATACTTTGGATTGCGCAGTTCTGAACACTCTTTCTGTAGAAAATGCAAGTGGACATTCGGAGCGCTAAGAGGGTAATAGTGGAAAAAGGAATATATTCAAATATAAACTACACAGTAGCATTCTGTGAAAATTCTTTCTGTTCTGTGCATTCAACTAACAGAGTTGAACCTTACTTTTGATTGAGCCGTTCTGAAACACTCTTTCTGTAGAAACTGCAATTGGACATGCTAAGCGCTAAGAGGCCTACATTGGGAAAAAGAATATCTTCAAATAAAAACTACACAGATGCATTCTGTGAAACTTATTTCTGATCCTTAAATTCAGTTAACAGAGATAAAACATATTTTTGATAGAGCAGTTATGAAACACTCTTTTTGTAGAAAATGCAAGTGGAGATTCGGAGCGCTAAGAGGTTAATAGTGGAAAAAGGAATGTCTTCAAATATAAACCACACAGAATCATTCGGTGAAACTTCTTTCTGATCTGTGCATTCAGCTAACAGAGTTAAACCATACTTTTGATTGAGCAGATCTGAACACTCTTTCTGTAGAAAATGCAACTGGACATTTGGAGCGCTAAGAGAGTAGTAGTGGAAAAAGGAATATATTCAAATATAAACTACACAGAAGCATTCTGTGAAACTTCTTTCTGATCTGAGCATTCAGCTAACAGAGTTAAACCATACTTTTGATTGAGCAGATTTGAAAAACTCTGTCTGTAGAAAATGCAACTGGACATTCGTAGCGCTAAGTGGGTAATAGTGGAAAAAAAATATGTTCAAATATGAACTACACAGAAGCATTGTATGAAACTTCTTTCTGTTCTGTGCATTCAACTAACAGAGTTGAACCTTACTTTTGATTGAGCCGTTCTGAAACACTCTTTCTGTAGAAACTGCAAATGGACATTCTGAGCGCTAAGAGGCCTATATTGGGAAAAAGAATGTCTACAAATAAAAACTACACAGAAGAATTGTGTGAAACTTCTTTCTGTTCTGTTTGTTCAACTAAAAGAGTTGAACCTTAGTTTTGATTGAGCCGTTCTGAAACACTCTTTCTGTACAAAATGCAAGTGGAGATTCGGAGCGCTAAGAGGGTAATAGTGGAAAAAGGAATGTCTCCAAATATAAACTACACAGAATCATTCTGGGAAACTTCTTTCTGATCTGTGCATTCAGCTAACAGAGTTAAACCATACTTTTGATTGAGCAGATCTGAACACTCTTTCTTTAGAAAATGCAACTGGACATTTGGAGCGCTAAAAGAGTAGTAGTGGAAAAAGGAATATATACAAATATAAACTACACAGAAGCATTCTGTGAATCTTCTTTCTGATCTGAGCATTCAGCTAACAGAGTTAAACCATACTTTTGATTGAGCAGTTTTGAAACACTCTGTCTGTAGAAAATGCAACTGGACATTCGTAGCGCTAAGTGGGTAATAGTGGAAAAAAGAATATGTTCAAATATAAACTACAGAGAAGCATTGTATGAAACTTCTTTCTGTTCTGTGCATTCAACTAACAGAGTTGAACCTTACTTTTGATTGAGCCTTTCTGAAACACTCTTTCTGTAGAAACTGCAATTGGACATTCTGAGCGCTAAGAGGCCTCTATTGGGAAAAATAATATCTTCAAATAAAAACTACACAGAAGCATTGTGTGAAACTTATTTCTGATATGTTCATTAAGCTAACAGAGTTAAACCACACTTTGGATTGCGCAGTTCTGAACACTCTTTCAGTAGAAAATGCAAGTGGACATTCGGAGCGCTAAGAGGGTAATAGTGGAAAAAGGAATATATTCAAATATAAACTACACAGTAGCATTCTGTGAAAATTCTTTCTGTTCTGTGCATTCAACTAACAGAGTTGAACCTTACTTTTGATTGAGCCGTTCTGAAACTCTCTTTCTGTAGAAACTGCAATTGGACATGCTAAGCGCTAAGAGGCCTACATTGGGAAAAAGAATATCTTCAAATAAAAACTACACAGATGCATTCTGTGAAACTTATTTCTGATCTGTAAATTCAGTTAACAGAGATAAAACATATTTTTGATTGAGCAGTTATGAAACACTCTTTTTGTAGAAAATGCAAGTGGAGATTCGGAGCGCTAAGAGGGTAATAGTGGAAAAAGGAATGTCTTCAAATATAAACTACACAGAATCATTTGGTGAAACTTCTTTCTGATCTGTGCATTCAGCTAACAGAGTTAAACCATAGTTTTGATTGAGCAGATCTGAACACTCTTTCTGTAGAAAATGCAACTGGACATTTGGAGCGCTAAGAGCGTAGTAGTGGAAAAAGGAATATATTCAAATATAAACTACACAGAAGCATTCTGTGAAACTTCTTTCTGATCTGAGCATTCAGCTAACAGAGTTAAACCATACTTTTGATTGAGCAGTTTTGAAACACTCTGTCTGTAGAAAATGCAACTGGACATTCGTAGCGCTAAGTGGGTAGTAGTGCAAAAAGAATATGTTCAAATATGAACTACACAGAAGCATTGTATGAAACTTCTTTCTGTTCTGTGCATTCAACTAACAGAGTTGAACCTTACTTTTGATTGAGCCGTTCTGAAACACTCTTTCTGTAGAAACTGCAATTGGACATTCTGAGCGCTAAGAGGCCTATATTGGGAAAAAGAATGTCTACAAATAAAAACTACACAGAAGAATTGTGTGAAAATTCTTTCTGTTCTGTTTGTTCAACTAAAAGAGTTGAACCTTAGTTTTGATTGAGCCGTTCTGAAACACTCTTTCTGTAGAAAATGCAGGTGGAGTTTCGGAGCGCTAAGAGGGTAATAGTGGAAAAAGGAATGTCTTCAAATATAAACTACACAGAATCATTCGGTGAAACTTCTTTTTGATCTGTGCATTCAGCTAACAGAGTTAAACCATACTTTTGATTGAGCAGATCTGAACACTCTTTCTGTAGAAAATGCAACTGGACATTTGGAGCGCTAAGAGCGTAGTAGTGGAAAAAGGAAAATATTCAAATATAAACTACACAGAAGCATTCTGTGAAACTTCTTTCTGATCTGAGCATTCAGCTAACAGAGTTAAACCATACTTTTGATTGAGCAGTTTTGAAACACTCTGTCTGTAGAAAATGCAACTGGACATTCGTAGCGCTAAGTGGGTAATAGTGGAAAAAAGAATATGTTCAAATATAAACTACACAGAAGCATTGTATGAAACTTCTTTCTGTTCTGTGCATTCAACTAACAGAGTTGAACCTTACTTTTGATTGAGCCGTTCTGAAACACTCTTTCTGTAGAAACTGCAATTGGACATTCTGAGCGCTAAGAGGCTTATATTGGGAAAAAGAATGTCTACAAATAAAAACTACACAGAAGAATTGTGTGAAACTTCTTTCTGTTCTGTTTGTTCAACTAAAAGAGTTGAACCTTAGTTTTGATTGAGCCGTTCTGAAACACTCTTTCTGTAGAAAATGCAAGTGGAGATTCGGAGCGCTAAGAGGGTAATAGTGGAAAAAGGAATGTCTCCAAATATAAACTACACAGAATCATTCTGTGAAACTTCTTTCTGATCTGTGCGTTCAGCTAACAGAGTTAAACCATACTTTTGATTGAGCAGATCTGAACACTCTTTCTGTAGAAAATGCAACTGGACATTTGGAGCGCTAAGAGAGTAGTAGTGGAAAAAGGAATATATTCAGTTATAAACTACACAGAAGCATTCTGTGAAACTACTTTCTGATCTGAGCATTCAGCTAACAGAGTTAAACCATACTTTTGATTGAGCAGTTTTGAAACACTCTGTCTGTAGAAAATGCAACTGGACATTCGTAGCGCTAAGTGGGTAATAGTGGAAAAAAGAATATGTTCAAATATAAACTACACAGAAGCATTGTATGAAACTTCTTTCTGTTCTGTGCATTCAACTAACAGAGTTGAACCTTACTTTTGATTGAGCCTTTCTGAAACACTCTTTCTGTAGAACTGCAATTGGACATTCTGAGCGCTAAGAGGCCTCTATTGGGAAAAATAATATCTTCAGATGAAAACTACACAGAAGCATTGTGTGAAACTTATTTCTGATATGTTCATTAAGCTAACAGAGTTAAACCATACTTTTGATTGCGCAGTTCTGAACACTCTTTCTGTAGAAAATGCAAGTGGACATTCGGAGCGCTAAGAGGGTAATAGTGGAAAAAGGAATATATTCAAATATAAACTACACAGTAGCATTCTGTGAAAATTCTTTCTGTTCTGTGCATTCAACTAACAGAGTTGAACCTTACTTTTGATTGAGCCGTTCTGAAACACTCTTTCTGTAGAAACTGCAATTGGACATGCTAAGCGCTAAGAGGCCTACATTGGGAAAAAGAATATCTTCAAATAAAAACTACACAGATGCATTCTGCGAAACTTATTTCTGATCTGTAAATTCAGTTAACAGAGATAAAACATATTTTTGATTGAGCAGTTATGAAACACTCTTTTTGTAGAAAATGCAAGTGGATATTCGGAGCGCTAAGAGGGTAATAGTGGAAAAAGGAATGTCTTCAAATATAAACTACACAGAATCATTCGGTGAAACTTCTTTCTGATCTGTGCATTCAGCTAACAGAGTTAAACCATACTTTTGATTGAGCACATCTGAACACTCTTTCTGTAGAAAATGCAACTGGACATTTGGAGCGCTAAGAGCGTAGTAGTGGAAAAAGGAATGTATTCAAATATAAACTACACAGAAGCATTCTGTGAAACTTCTTTCTGATCTGAGCATTCAGCTAACAGAGTTAAACCATACTTTTGATTGAGCAGTTTTGAAACACTCTGTCTGTAGAAAATGCAACTGGACATTCGTAGCGCTAAGTGGGTAATAGTGGAAAAAAGAATATGTTCAAATATAAACTACACAGAAGCATTGTATGAAACTTCTTTCTGTTCTGTGCATTCAACTAACAGAGTTGAACCTTACTTTTGATTGAGCCGTTCTGAAACACTCTTTCTGTAGAAACTGCAATTGGACATTCTGAGCGCTAAGTGGCCTCTATTGGGAAAAATAATATCTTCAAATAAAAACTACACAGAAGCATTGTGTGAAACTTATTTCTGATATGTTCATTAAGCTAACAGAGTTAAACCATACTTTGGATTGCGCAGTTCTGAACACTCTTTCAGTAGAAAATGCAAGTGGACATTCGGAGCGCTAAGAGGGTAATAGTGGAAAAAGGAATATATTCAAATATAAACTACACAGTAGCATTCTGTGAAAATTCTTTCTGTTCTGTGCATTCAACTAACAGAGTTGAACCTTACTTTTGATTGAGCCGTTCTGAAACACTCTTTCTGTAGAAACTGCAATTGGACATGCTAAGTGCTAAGAGGCCTACATTGGGAAAAAGAATATCTTCAAATAAAAACTACACAGATGCATTCTGTGAAACTTATTTCTGATCTGTAAATTCAGTTAACAGAGATAAAACATATTTTTGATTGAGCAGTTATGAAACACTCTTTTTGTAGAAAATGCAAGTGGAGATTCGGAGCGCTAAGAGGGTAATAGTGGAAAAAGGAATGTCTTCAAATATAAACTACACAGAATCATTTGGTGAAACTTCTTTCTGATCTGTGCATTCAGCTAACAGAGTTAAACCATACTTTTGATTGAGCAGATCTGAACACTCTTTCTGTAGAAAATGCAACTGGACATTTTAGCGCTAAGAGCGTAGTAGTGGAAAAAGGAATATATTCAAATATAAACTACACAGAAGCATTCTGTGAAACTTCTTTCTGATCTGAGCATTCAGCTAACAGAGTTAAACCATACTTTTGATTGAGCAGTTTTGAAACACTCTGTCTGTAGAAAATGCAACTGGACATTCGTAGCGCTAAGTGGGTAGTAGTGGAAAAAAGAATATGTTCAAATATGAACTACACAGAAGCATTGTATGAAACTTCTTTCTGTTCTGTGCATTCAACTAACAGAGTTGAACCTTACATTTGATTGAGCCGTTCTGAAACACTCTTTCTGTAGAAACTGCAATTGGACATTCTGAGCGCTAAGAGGCCTATATTGGGAAAAAGAATGTCTACAAATAAAAACTACACAGAAGAATTATGTGAAAATTCTTTCTGTTCTTTTTGTTCAACTAAAAGAGTTGAACCTTAGTTTTGATTGAGCCGTTCTGAAACACTCTTTCTGTAGAAAATGCCAGTGGAGATTCTGAGCGCTAAGAGGGTAATAGTTGAAAAAGGAATGACTTCAAATATAAACTACACAGAATCATTCGGTGAAACTTCTTTCTGATCTGTGCATTCAGCTAACAGAGTTAAACCATAATTTTGATTGAGCAGATCTGAACACTCTTTCTGTAGAAAATGCAACTGGACATTTGGAGCGCTAAGAGCGTAGTAGTGGAAAATGGAATATATTCAAATATAAACTACACAGAAGCATTCTGTGAAACTTCATTCTGATCTGAGCATTCAGCTAACAGAGTTAAACCATACTTTTGATTGAGCAGTTTTGAAACACTCTGTCTGTAGAAAATGCAACTGGACATTCGTAGCGCTAAGTGGGTAATAGTGGAAAAAAGAATATGTTCAAATATGAACTACACAGAAGCATTGTATGAAACTTCTTTCTGTTCTGTGCATTCAACTAACAGAGTTGAACCTTACTTTTGATTGAGCCGTTCTGAAACACTCTTTCTGTAGAAAATGCAATTGGACATTCTGAGCGCTAAGAGGCCTATATTGGGAAAAAGAATGTCTACAAATAAAAACTACACAGAAGAATTGTGTGAAACTCCTTTCTGTTCTGTTTGTTCAACTAAAAGAGTTGAACCTTAGTTTTGATTGAGCCGTTCTGAAACACTCTTTCTGTAGAAAATGCAACTGGAGATTCGGAGCGCTAAGAGGGTAATAGTGGAAAAAAGAATGTCTCCAAATATAAACTACACAGAATCATTCTGTGAAACTTCTTTCTGATCTGTGCATTGAGCTAACAGAGTTAAACCATACTTTTGATTGAGCAGATCTGAACACTCTTTCTGTAGAAAATGCAACTGGACATTTGGAGCGCTAAGAGAGTAGTAGTAGAAAAAGGAATATATTCAAATATAAACTACACAGAAGCATTCTGTGAAACTTCTTTCTGATCTGAGCATTCAGCTAACAGAGTTAAACCATACTTTTGATTGAGCAGTTTTGAAACACTCTGTCTGTAGAAAATGCAACTGGACATTCGTAGCGCTAAGTGGGTAATAGTGGAAAAAAGAATATGTTCAAATATAAACTACACAGAAGCATTGTATGACACTTCTTTCTGTTCTGTGCATTCAACTAACAGAGTTGAACCTTACTTTTGATTGAGCCTTTCTGAAAAACTCTTTCTGTAGAAACTGCAATTGGACATTCTGAGCGCTAAGAGGCCTCTATTGGGAAAAATAATATCTTCAGATGAAAACTACACAGAAGCATTGTGTGAAACTTATTTCTGATATGTTCATTAAGCTAACAGAGTTAAACCATACTTTTGATTGCGCAGTTCTGAACACTCTTTCTGTAGAAAATGCAAGTGGACATTCGGAGCGCTAAGAGGGTAATAGTGGAAAAAGCAATATATTCAAATATAAACTACACAGTAGCATTCTGTGAAAATTCTTTCTGTTCTGTGCATTCAACTAACAGAGTTGAACCTTACTTTTGATTGAGCCGTTCTGAAACACTCTTTCTGTAGAAACTGCAATTGGACATGCTAAGCGCTAAGAGGCCTACATTGGGAAAAAGAATATCTTCAAATAAAAACTACACAGATGCATTCTGCGAAACTTATTTCTGATCTGCAAATTCAGTTAACAGAGATAAAACATACTTTTGATTGAGCAGATCTGAACACTCTTTCTGTAGAAAATGCAACTGGACATTTGGAGCGCTAAGAGCGTAGTAGTGGAAAAAGGAATATATTCACATATAAACTACACAGAAGCATTCTGTGAAACTTCTTTCTGATCTGAGCATTCAGCTAACAGAGTTAAACCATACTTTTGATTGAGCAGTTTTGAAACACTCTGTCTGTAGAAAATGCAACTGGACATTCGTAGCGCTAAGTGGGTAATAGTGGAAAAAAGAATATGTTCAAATATAAACTACACAGAAGCATTGTATGAAACTTCTTTCTGTTCTGTGCATTCAACTAACAGAGTTGAACCTTACTTTTGATTGAGCCGTTCTGAAACACTCTTTCTGTAGAAACTGCAATTGGACATTCTGAGCGCTAAGAGGCCTATATTGGGAAAAAGAATGTCTACAAATAAAAACTACACAGAAGAATTGTGTGAAACTTCTTTCTGTTCTGTTTGTTCAACTAAAAGAGTTGAACCTTAGTTTTGATTGAGCCGTTCTGAAACACTCTTTCTGTAGAAAATGCAAGTGGAGATTCGGAGCGCTAAGAGGGTAATAGTGGAAAAAGTAATGTCTCCAAATATAAACTACACAGAATCATTCTGTGAAAGTTCTTTCTGATCTGTGCGTTCAGCTAACAGAGTTAAACCATACTTTTGATTGAGCAGATCTGAACACTCTTTCTGTAGAAAATGCAACTGGACATTTGGAGCGCTAAGAGAGTAGTAGTGGAAAAAGGAATATATTCAAATATAAACTACACAGAAGCATTCTGTGAAACTTCTTTCTGATCTGAGCATTCAGCTAACAGAGTTAAACCATACTTTTGATTGAGCAGTTTTGAAACACTCTGTCTGTAGAAAATGCAACTGGACATTCGTAGCGCTAAGTGGGTAATAGTGGAAAAAAGAATATATTCAAATATGAACTACACAGAAGCATTGTATGAAACTTCTTTCTGTTCTGTGCATTCAACTAACAGAGTTGAACCTTACTTTTGATTGAGCCGTTCTGAAACACTCTTTCTGTAGAAACTGCAATTGGACATTCTGAGCGCTAAGAGGCCTATATTGGGAAAAAGAATGTCTACAAATAAAAACTACACAGAAGAATTGTGTGAAACTTCTTTCTGTTCTGTTTGTTCGACTAAAAGAGTTGAACCTTAGTTTTGATTGAGCCGTTCTGAAACACTCTTTCTGTAGAAAATGCAAGTGGAGATTCGGAGCGCTACGAGGGTAATAGTGGAAAAAGGAATGTCTCCAAATATAAACTACACAGAATCATTCTGTGAAACTTCTTTCTGATCTGTGCATTCAGCTAACCGATTTAAACCATACTTTTGATTGAGCAGTTTTGAAACACTCTGTCTGTAGAAAATGCAACTGGACATTCATAGCGCTAAGTGGGTAATAGTGGAAAAAAGAATATGTTCAAATATAAACTACACAGAAGCATTGTATGAAACTTCTTTCTGTTCTGTGCATTCAACTAACAGAGTTGAACCTTACTTTTGATTGAGCCTTTCTGAAAAACTCTTTCTGTAGAAACTGCAATTGGACATTCTGAGTGCTAAGAGGCCTCTATTGGGAAAAATAATATCTTCAGATGAAAACTACACAGAAGAATTGTGTGAAACTTATTTCTGATATGTTCATTAAGCTAACAGAGTTAAACCATACTTTTGATTGCGCAGTTCTGAACACTCTTTCTGTAGAAAATGCAAGTGGACATTCGGAGCGCTAAGAGGGTAATAGTGGAAAAAGGAATATATTCAAATATAAACTACACAGTAGCATTCTGTGAAAATTCTTTCTGTTCTGTGCATTCAACTAACAGAGTTGAACCTTACTTTTGATTGAGCCGTTCTGAAACACTCTTTCTGTAGAAACTGCAATTGGACATGCTTATCGCTAAGAGGCCTACATTGGGAAAAAGAATATCTTCAAATAAAAACTACACAGATGCATTCTGCGAAACTTATTTCTGATCTGTAAATTCAGTTAACAGAGATAAAACATACTTTTGATTGAGCAGATCTGAACACTCTTTCTGTAGAAAATGCAACTGGACATTTGGAGCGCTAAGAGCGTAGTAGTGGAAAAAGGAATATATTCAAATATAAACTACACAGAAGCATTCTGTGAAACTTCTTTCTGATCTGAGCATTCAGCTAACAGAGTTAAACCATACTTTTGATTGAGCAGTTTTGAAACACTCTGTCTGTAGAAAATGCAACTGGACATTCGTAGCGCTAAGTGGGTAATAGTGGAGAAAAGAATATGTTCAAATATAAACTACACAGAAGCATTGTATGAAACTTCTTTCTGTTCTGTGCATTCAACTAACAGAGTTGAACCTTACTTTTGATTGAGCCGTTCTGAAACACTCTTTCTGTAGAAACTGCAATTGCACATTCTGAGCGCTAAGAGGCCTATATTGGGAAAAAGAATGTCTACAAATAAAAATTACACAGAAGAATTGTGTGAAACTTCTTTCTGTTCTGTTTGTTCAACTAAAAGAGTTGAACCTTAGTTTTGATTGAGCCGTTCTGAAACACTCTTTCTGTAGAAAATGCAAGTGGAGATTCGGAGCGCTAAGAGGGTAATAGTGGAAAAAGGAATGTCTCCAAATATAAACTACACAGAATCATTCTGTGAAACTTCTTTCTGATCTGTGCATTCAGCTAACAGAGTTAAACCATACTTTTGATTGAGCAGATCTGAACACTCTTTCTGTAGAAAATGCAACTGGACATTTGGAGCGCTAAGAGAGTAGTAGTGGAAAAAGGAATATATTCAAATATAAACTACACAGAAGCATTCTGTGAAACTTCTTTCTGATCTGAGCATTCAGCTAACAGAGTTAAACCATACTTTTGATTGAGCAGTTTGGAAACACTCTGTCTGTAGAAAATGCAACTGGACATTCGTAGCGCTAAGTGGGTAATAGTGGAAAAAAGAATATGTTCAAATATAAACTACACAGAAGCATTGTATGAAACTTCTTTCTGTTCTGTGCATTCAACTAACAGAGTTGAACCTTACTTTTGATTGAGCCTTTCTGAAAAACTCTTTCTGTAGAAACTGCAATTGGACATTCTGAGCGCTAAGAGGCTTCTATTGGGAAAAATAATATCTTCAGATGAAAACTACACAGAAGCATTGTGTGAAACTTATTTCTGATATGTTCATTAAGCTAACAGAGTTAAACCATACTTTTGATTGCGCAGTTCTGAACACTCTTTCTGTAGAAAATGCAAGTGGACATTCGGAGCGCTAAGAGGGTAATAGTGGAAAAAGGAATATATTCAAATATAAACTACACAGTAGCA
The DNA here is from genome assembly GCF_028878055.3 of Symphalangus syndactylus. NCBI lineage: Eukaryota > Metazoa > Chordata > Mammalia > Primates > Hylobatidae > Symphalangus > Symphalangus syndactylus. Next base: position 3,251,875 of record NC_072433.2, read on the forward strand.
TTCTGTGAAAATTCTTTCTGTTCTGTGCATTCAACTAACAGAGTTGAACCTTACTTTTGATTGAGCCGTTCTGAAACACTCTTTCTGTAGAAACTGCAATTGGACATGCTATGCGCTAAGAGGCCTACATTGGGAAAAAGAATATCTTCAAATAAAAACTACACAGATGCATTCTGTGAAACTTATTTCTGATCTGTAATTTCAGTTAACAGAGATAAAACATATTTTTGATTGAGCAGTTATGAAACACTCTTTTTGTAGAAAATGCAAGTGGATATTCGGAGCGCTAAGAGGGTATTAGTGGAAAAAGTAATGTCTTCAAATATAAACTACACAGAATCATTCGGTGAAACTTCTTTCTGATCTGTGCATTCAGCTAACAGAGTTAAACCATACTTTTGATTGAGCAGACCTGAACACTCTTTCTGTAGAAAATGCAACTGGACATTTGGAGCGCTAAGAGCGTAGTAGTGGAAAAAGGAATATATTCAAATATAAACTACACAGAAGCATTCTGTGAAACTTCTTTCTGATCTGAGCACTCAGCTAACAGAGTTAAACCATACTTTTGATTGAGCAGTTTTGAAACACTCTGTCTGTAGAAAATGCAACTGGACATTCGTAGCGCTAAGTGGGTAATAGTGGAAAAAAGAATATGTTCAAATATAAACTACACAGAAGCATTGTATGAAACTTCTTTCTGTTCTGTGCATTCAACTAACAGAGTTGAACCTTAGTTTTGATTGAGCCTTTCTGAAACACTCTTTCTGTAGAAACTGCAATTGGACATTCTGAGCGCTAAGAGGCCTATATTGGGAAAAGGAATGTCTACAAATAAAAACTACACAGAAGAATTGTGTGAAACTTCTTTCTGTTCTGTTTGTTCAACTAAAAGAGTTGAACCTTAGTTTTGATTGAGCCGTTCTGAAACACTCTTTCTGTAGAAAATGCAAGTGGAGATTCAGAGCGCTAAGAGGGTAATAGTGGAAAAAGGAATGTCTCCAAATATAAACTACACAGAATCATTCTGTGAAACTTCTTTCTGATCTGTGCATTCAGCTAACAGAGTTAAACCATACTTTTGATTGAGCAGATCTGAACACTCTTTCTGTAGAAAATGCAACTGGACATTTGGAGCGCTAAGAGAGTAGTAGTGGAAAAAGGAATATATTCAAATATAAACTACACAGAAGCATTCTGTGAAACTTCTTTCTGATCTGAGCATTCAGCTAACAGAGTTAAACCATACTTTTGATTGAGCAGTTTTGAAACACTCTGTCTGTAGGAAATGCAACTGGACATTCGTAGCGCTAAGTGGGTAATAGTGGAAAAAAGAATATGTTCAAATATAAACTACAGAGAAGCATTGTATGAAACTTCTTTCTGTTCTGTGCATTCAACTAACAGAGTTGAACCTTACTTTTGATTGAGCCTTTCTGGAACACTCTTTCTGTAGAAACTGCAATTGGACATTCTGAGCACTAAGAGGCCTCTATTGGGAAAAATAATATCTTCAAATAAAAACTACACAGAAGCATTGTGTGAAACTTATTTCTGATATGTTCATTAAGCTAACAGAGTTAAACCATACTTTGGATTGCGCAGTTCTGAACACTCTTTCAGTAGAAAATGCAAGTGGACATTCGGAGCGCTAAGAGGGTAATAGTGGAAAAAGGAATATATTCAAATATAAACTACACAGTAGCATTCTGTGAAAATTCTTTCTGTTCTGTGCATTCAACTAACAGAGTTGAACCTTACTTTTGATTGACCCGTTCTGAAACACTCTTTCTGTATAAACTGCAATTGGACATGCTAAGCGCTAAGAGGCCTACATTGGGAAAAAGAATATCTTCAAATAAAAACTACACAGATGCATTCTGTGAAACTTATTTCTGATCTGTAAATTCAGTTAACAGAGATAAAACATATTTTTGATTGAGCAGTTATGAAACACTCTTTTTGTAGAAAATGCAAGTGGAGATTCGGAGCGCTAAGAGGGTAATAGTGGAAAAAGGAATGTCTTCAAATATAAACTACACAGAATCATTTGGTGAAACTTCTTTCTGATCTGTGCATTCAGCTAACAGAGTTAAACCATACTTTTGATTGAGCAGATCTGAACACTCTTTCTGTAGAAACTGCAATTGGACATGCTTATCGCTAAGAGGCCTACATTGGGAAAAAGAATATCTTCAAATAAAAACTACACAGATGCATTCTGCGAAAATTATTTCTGATCTGTAAATTCAGTTAACAGAGATAAAACATACTTTTGATTGAGCAGATCTGAACACTCTTTCTGTAGAAAATGCAACTGGACATTTGGAGCGCTAAGAGCGTAGTAGTGGAAAAAGGAATATATTCAAATATAAACTACACAGAAGCATTCTGTGAAACTTCTTTCTGATCTGAGCATTCAGCTAACAGAGTTAAACCATACTTTTGATTGAGCAGTTTTGAAACACTCTGTCTGTAGAAAATGCAACTGGACATTCGTAGCGCTAAGTGGGTAATAGTGGAAAAAAGAATATGTTCAAATATAAACTACACAGAAGCATTGTATGAAACTTCTTTCTGTTCTGTGCATTCAACTAACAGAGTTGAACCTTACTTTTGATTGAGCCGTTCTGAAACACTCTTTCTGTAGAAACTGCAATTGCACATTCTGAGCGCTAAGAGGCCTATATTGGGAAAAAGAATGTCTACAAATAAAAACTACACAGAAGAATTGTGTGAAACTTCTTTCTGTTCTGTTTGTTCAACTAAAAGAGTTGAACCTTAGTTTTGATTGAGCCGTTCTGAAACACTCTTTCTGTAGAAAATGCAAGTGGAGATTCGGAGCGCTAAGAGGGTAATAGTGGAAAAAGGAATGTCTCCAAATATAAACTACACAGAATCATTCTGTGAAACTTCTTTCTGATCTGTGCATTCAGCTAACAGAGTTAAACCATACTTTTGATTGAGCAGATCTGAACACTCTTTATGTAGAAAATGCAACTGGACATTTGGAGCGCTAAGAGAGTAGTAGTGGAAAAAGGAATATATTCAAATATAAACTACACAGAAGCATTCTGTGAAACTTCTTTCTGATCTGAGCATTCAGCTAACAGAGTTAAACCATACTTTTGATTGAGCAGTTTTGAAACACTCTGTCTGTAGGAAATGCAACTGGACATTCGTAGCGCTGAGTGGGTAATAGTGGAAAAAAGAATATGTTCAAATATAAACTACAGAGAAGCATTGTATGAAACTTCTTTCTGTTCTGTGCATTCAACTAACAGAGTTGAACCTTACTTTTGATTGAGCCTTTCTGAAACACTCTTTCTGTAGAAACTGCAATTGGACATTCTGAGCGCTAAGAGGCCTCTATTGGGAAAAATAATATCTTCAAATAAAAACTACACAGAAGCATTGTGTGAAACTTATTTCTGATATGTTCATTAAGCTAACAGAGTTAAACCATACTTTGGATTGCGCAGTTCTGAACACTCTTTCTGTAGAAAATGCAAGTGGACATTCGGAGCGCTAAGAGGGTAATAGTGGAAAAAGGAATATATTCAAATATAAACTACACAGTAGCATTCTGTGAAAATTCTTTCTGTTCTGTGCATTCAACTAACAGAGTTGAACCTTACTTTTGATTGAGCCGTTCTGAAACACTCTTTCTGTAGAAACTGCAATTGGACATGCTAAGCGCTAAGAGGCCTACATTGGGAAAAAGAATATCTTCAGATAAAAACTACACAGATGCATTCTGTGAAACTTATTTCTGATCTGTAAATTCAGTTAACAGAGATAAAACATATTTTTGATTGAGCAGTTATGAAACACTCTTTTTGTAGAAAATGCAAGTGGAGATTCGGAGCGCTAAGAGGGTAATAGTGGAAAAAGGAATGTCTTCAAATATAAACTACACAGAATCATTTGGTGAAACTTCTTTCTGATCTGTGCATTCAGCTAACAGAGTTAAACCATACTTTTGATTGAGCAGATCTGAACACTCTTTCTGTAGAAAATGCAACTGGACATTTTAGCGCTAAGAGCGTAGTAGTGGAAAAAGGAATATATTCAAATATAAACTACACAGAAGCATTCTGTGAAACTTCTTTCTGATCTGAGCATTCAGCTAACAGAGTTAAACCATACTTTTGATTGAGCAGTTTTGAAACACTCTGTCTGTAGAAAATGCAACTGGACATTCGTAGCGCTAAGTGGGTAATAGTGGAAAAAAGAATATGTTCAAATATGAACTACACAGAAGCATTGTATGAAACTTCTTTCTGTTCTGTGCATTCAACTAACAGAGTTGAACCTTACTTTTGATTGAGCCGTTCTGAAACACTCTTTCTGTAGAAACTGCAATTGGACATTCTGAGCGCTAAGAGGCCTATATTGGGAAAAAGAATGTCTACAAATAAAAACTACACAGAAGAATTGTGTGAAACTTCTTTCTGTTCTGTTTGTTCAACTAAAAGAGTTGAACCTTAGTTTTGATTGAGCCGTTCTGACACACTCTTTCTGTAGAAAATGCAAGTGGAGATTCGGAGCGCTAAGAGGGTAATAGTGGAAAAAGGAATGTCTCCAAATATAAACTACACAGAATCATTCTGTGAAACATCTTTCTGATCTGTGCATTCAGCTAACAGAGTTAAACCATACTTTTGATTGAGCAGATCTGAACACTCTTTCTGTAGAAAATGCAACTGGACATTTGGAGCGCTAAGAGAGTAGTAGTGGAAAAAGGAATATATTCAAATATAAACTACACAGAAGCATTCTGTGAAACTTCTTTCTGATCTAAGCATTCAGCTAACAGAGTTAAACCATACTTTTGTTTGAGCAGTTTTGAAACACTCTGTCTGTAGAAAATGCAACTGGACATTCATAGCGCTAAGTGGGTAATAGTGGAAAAAAGAATATGTTCAAATATAAACTACACAGAAGCATTGTATGAAACTTCTTTCTGTTCTGTGCATTCAACTAACAGAGTTGAACCTTACTTTTGATTGAGCCTTTCTGAAAAACTCTTTCTGTAGAAACTGCAATTGGACATTCTGAGCGCTAAGAGGCCTCTATTGGGAAAAATAATATCTTCAGATGAAAACTACACAGAAGAATTGTGTGAAACTTATTTCTGATATGTTCATTAAGCTAACAGAGTTAAACCATACTTTTGATTGCGCAGTTCTGAACACTCTTTCTGTAGAAAATGCAAGTGGACATTCGGAGCGCTAAGAGGGTAATAGTGGAAAAAGGAATATATTCAAATATAAACTACACAGTAGCATTCTGTGAAAATTCTTTCTGTTCTGTGCATTCAACTAACAGAGTTGAACCTTACTTTTGATTGAGCCGTTCTGAAACACTCTTTCTGTAGAAACTGCAATTGGACATGCTAAGCGCTAAGAGGCCTACATTGGGAAAAAGAATATCTTCAAATAAAAACTACACAGATGCATTCTGCGAAACTTATTTCTGATCTGTAAATTCAGTTAACAGAGATAAAACATACTTTTGATTGAGCAGATCTGAACACTCTTTCTGTAGAAAATGCAACTGGACATTTGGAGCGCTAAGAGCGTAGTAGTGGAAAAAGGAATATATTCAAATATAAACTACACAGAAGCATTCTGTGAAACTTCTTTCTGATCTGAGCATTCAGCTAACAGAGTTAAACCATACTTTTGATTGAGCAGTTTTGAAACACTCTGTCTGTAGTAAATGCAACTGGACATTCGTAGCGCTAAGTGGGTAATAGTGGAAAAAAGAATATGTTCAAATATAAACTACACAGAAGCATTGTATGAAACTTCTTTCTGTTCTGTGCATTCAACTAACAGAGTTGAACCTTACTTTTGATTGAGCCGTTCTGAAACACTCTTTCTGTAGAAACTGCAATTGCACATTCTGAGCGCTAAGAGGCCTATATTGGGAAAAAGAATGTCTACAAATAAAAACTACACAGAAGAATTGTGTGAAACTTCTTTCTGTTCTGTTTGTTCAACTAAAAGAGTTGAACCTTAGTTTTGATTGAGCCGTTCTGAAACACTCTTTCTGTAGAAAATGCAAGTGGAGATTCGGAGCGCTAAGAGGGTAATAGTGGAAAAAGGAATGTCTCCAAATATAAACTACACAGAATCATTCTGTGAAACTTCTTTCTGATCTGTGCATTCAGCTAACAGAGTTAAACCATACTTTTGATTGAGCAGATCTGAACACTCTTTCTGTAGAAAATGCAACTGGACATTTGGAGCGCTAAGAGAGTAGTAGTGGAAAAAGGAATATATTCAAATATAAACTACACAGAAGCATTCTGTGAAACTTCTTTCTGATCTGAGCATTCAGCTAACAGAGTTAAACCATACTTTTGATTGAGCAGTTTGGAAACACTCTGTCTGTAGAAAATGCAACTGGACATTCGTAGCGCTAAGTGGGTAATAGTGGAAAAAAGAATATGTTCAAATATAAACTACACAGAAGCATTGTATGAAACTTCTTTCTGTTCTGTGCATTCAACTAACAGAGTTGAACCTTACTTTTGATTGAGCCTTTCTGAAAAACTCTTTCTGTAGAAACTGCAATTGGACATTCTGAGCGCTAAGAGGCTTCTATTGGGAAAAATAATAACTTCAGATGAAAACTACACAGAAGCATTGTGTGAAACTTATTTCTGATATGTTCATTAAGCTAACAGAGTTAAACCATACTTTTGATTGCGCAGTTCTGAACACTCTTTCTGTAGAAAATGCAAGTGGACATTCGGAGCGCTAAGAGGGTAATAGTGGAAAAAGGAATATATTCAAATATAAACTACACAGTAGCATTCTGTGAAAATTCTTTCTGTTCTGTGCATTCAACTAACAGAGTTGAACCTTACTTTTGATTGAGCCGTTCTGAAACACTCTTTCTGTAGAAACTGCAATTGGACATGCTATGCGCTAAGAGGCCTACATTGGGAAAAAGAATATCTTCAAATAAAAACTACACAGATGCATTCTGTGAAACTTATTTCTGATCTGTAAATTCAGTTAACAGAGATAAAACATATTTTTGATTGAGCAGTTATGAAACACTCTTTTTGTAGAAAATGCAAGTGGATATTCGGAGCGCTAAGAGGGTAATAGTGGAAAAAGTAATGTCTTCAAATATAAACTACACAGAATCATTCGGTGAAACTTCTTTCTGATCTGTGCATTCAGCTAACAGAGTTAAACCATACTTTTGATTGAGCAGATCTGAACACTCTTTCTGTAGAAAATGCAACTGGACATTTGGAGCGCTAAGAGCGTAGTAGTGGAAAAAGGAATATATTCAAATATAAACTACACAGAAGCATTCTGTGAAACTTCTTTCTGATCTGAGCACTCAGCTAACAGAGTTAAACCATACTTTTGATTGAGCAGTTTTGAAACACTCTGTCTGTAGAAAATGCAACTGGACATTCGTAGCGCTAAGTGGGTAATAGTGGAAAAAAGAATATGTTCAAATATAAACTACACAGAAGCATTGTATGAAACTTCTTTCTGTTCTGTGCATTCAACTAACAGAGTTGAACCTTAGTTTTGATTGAGCCTTTCTGAAACACTCTTTCTGTAGAAACTGCAATTGGACATTCTGAGCGCTAAGAGGCCTATATTGGGAAAAGGAATGTCTACAAATAAAAACTACACAGAAGAATTGTGTGAAACTTCTTTCTGTTCTGTTTGTTCAACTAAAAGAGTTGAACCTTAGTTTTGATTGAGCCGTTCTGAAACACTCTTTCTGTAGAAAATGCAAGTGGAGATTCAGAGCGCTAAGAGGGTAATAGTGGAAAAAGGAATGTCTCCAAATATAAACTACACAGAATCATTCTGTGAAACTTCTTTCTGATCTGTGCATTCAGCTAACAGAGTTAAACCATACTTTTGATTGAGCAGATCTGAACACTCTTTCTGTAGAAAATGCAACTGGACATTTGGAGCGCTAAGAGAGTAGTAGTGGAAAAAGGAATATATTCAAATATAAACTACACAGAAGCATTCTGTGAAACTTCTTTCTGATCTGAGCATTCAGCTAACAGAGTTAAACCATACTTTTGATTGAGCAGTTTTGAAACACTCTGTCTGTAGGAAATGCAACTGGACATTCGTAGCGCTAAGTGGGTAATAGTGGAAAAAAGAATATGTTCAAATATAAACTACAGAGAAGCATTGTATGAAACTTCTTTCTGTTCTGTGCATTCAACTAACAGAGTTGAACCTTACTTTTGATTGAGCCTTTCTGGAACACTCTTTCTGTAGAAACTGCAATTGGACATTCTGAGCGCTAAGAGGCCTCTATTGGGAAAAATAATATCTTCAAATAAAAACTACACAGAAGCATTGTGTGAAACTTATTTCTGATATGTTCATTAAGCTAACAGAGTTAAACCATACTTTGGATTGCGCAGTTCTGAACACTCTTTCAGTAGAAAATGCAAGTGGACATTCGGAGCGCTAAGAGGGTAATAGTGGAAAAAGGAATATATTCAAATATAAACTACACAGTAGCATTCTGTGAAAATTCTTTCTGTTCTGTGCATTCAACTAACAGAGTTGAACCTTACTTTTGATTGACCCGTTCTGAAACACTCTTTCTGTATAAACTGCAATTGGACATGCTAAGCGCTAAGAGGCCTACATTGGGAAAAAGAATATCTTCAAATAAAAACTACACAGATGCATTCTGTGAAACTTATTTCTGATCTGTAAATTCAGTTAACAGAGATAAAACATATTTTTGATTGAGCAGTTATGAAACACTCTTTTTGTAGAAAATGCAAGTGGAGATTCGGAGCGCTAAGAGGGTAATAGTGGAAAAAGGAATGTCTTCAAATATAAACTACACAGAATCATTTGGTGAAACTTCTTTCTGATCTGTGCATTCAGCTAACAGAGTTAAACCATACTTTTGATTGAGCAGATCTGAACACTCTTTCTGTAGAAAATGCAACTGGACATTTTAGCGCTAAGAGCGTAGTAGTGGAAAAAGGAATATATTCAAATATAAACTACACAGAAGCATTCTGTGAAACTTCTTTCTGATCTGAGCATTCAGCTAACAGAGTTAAACCATACTTTTGATTGAGCAGTTTTGAAACACTCTGTCTGTAGAAAATGCAACTGGACATTCGTAGCGCTAAGTGGGTAGTAGTGGAAAAAAGAATATGTTCCAGTATGAACTACACAGAAGCATTGTATGAAACTTCTTTCTGTTCTGTGCATTCAACTAACAGAGTTGAACCTTACTTTTGATTGAGCCGTTCTGAAACACTCTTTCTGTAGAAACTGCAATTGGACATTCTGAGCGCTAAGAGGCCTATATTTGGAAAAAGAATGTCAACAAATAAAAACTACACAGAAGAATTATGTGAAAATTCTTTCTGTTCTGTTTGTTCAACTAAAAGAGTTGAACCTTAGTTTTGATTGAGCCGTTCTGAAACACTCTTTCTGTAGAAAATGCAAGTGGAGATTCGGAGCGCTAAGAGGGTAATAGTGGAAAAAGGAATGACTTCAAATATAAACTACACAGAATCATTCGGTGAAACTTCTTTCTGATCTGTGCATTCAGCTAACAGAGTTAAACCATACTTTTGATTGAGCAGATCTGAACACTCTTTCTGTAGAAAATGCAACTGGACATTTGGAGCGCTAAGAGCGTAGTAGTGGAAAAAGGAATATATTCAAATATAAACTACACAGAAGCATTCTGTGAAATTTCTTTCTGATCTGAGCATTCAGCTAACAGAGTTAAACCATACTTTTGATTGAGCAGTTTTGAAACACTCTGTCTGTAGAAAATGCAACTCGACATTCGTAGCGCTATGTGGGTAATAGTGGAAAAAAGAATATGTTCAAATATGAACTACACAGAAGCATTGTATGAAACTTCTTTCTGTTCTGTGCATTCAACTAACAGAGTTGAACGTTACTTTTGATTGAGCCGTTCTGAAACACTCTTTCTGTAGAAACTGCAATTGGACATTCTGAGCGCTAAGAGGCCTATATTGGGAAAAAGAATGTCTACAAATAAAAACTACACAGAAGAATTGTGTGAAACTTCTTTCTGTTCTGTTTGTTCAACTAAAAGAGTTGAACCTTAGTTTTGATTGAGCCGTTCTGAAACACTCTTTCTGTAGAAAATGCAAGTGGAGATTCGGAGCGCTAAGAGGGTAATAGCGGAAAAAGGAATGTCTCCAAATATAAACTACACAGAATCATTCTGTGAAACTTCTTTCTGATCTGTGCATTCAGCTAACAGAGTTAAACCATACTTTTGATTGAGCAGATCTGAACACTCTTTCTGTAGAAAATGCAACTGGACATTTGGAGCGCTAAGAGAGTAGTAGTGGAAAAAGGAATATATTCAAATATAAACTACACAGAAGCATTCTGTGAAACTTCTTTCTGATCTGAGCATTCAGCTAACAGAGTTAAACCATACTTTTGATTGAGCAGTTTTGAAACACTCTGTCTGTAGTAAATGCAACTGGACATTCGTAGCGCTAAGTGGGTAATAGTGGAAAAAAGAATATGTTCAAATATAAACTACACAGAAGCATTGTATGAAACTTCTTTCTGTTCTGTGCATTCAACTAACAGAGTTGAACCTTACTTTTGATTGAGCCTTTCTGAAAAACTCTTTCTGTAGATACTGCAATTGGACATTCTGAGCGCTAAGAGGCCTCTATTGGGAAAAATAATATCTTCAGATGAAAACTACACAGAAGCATTGTGTGAAACTTATTTCTGATATGTTCATTAAGCTAACAGAGTTAAACCATACTTTTGATTGCGCAGTTCTGAACACTCTTTCTGTAGAAAATGCAAGTGGACATTCGGAGCGCTAAGAGGGTAATAGTGGAAAAAGGAATATATTCAAATATAAACTACACAGTAGCATTCTGTGAAAATTCTTTCTGTTCTGTGCATTCAACTATCAGAGTTGAACCTTACTTTTGATTGAGCCGTTCTGAAACACTCTTTCTGTAGAAACTGCAATTGGACATGCTAAGCGCTAAGAGGCCTACATTGGGAAAAAGAATATCTTCAAATAAAAACTACACAGATGCATTCTGCGAAACTTATTTCTAATCTGTAAATTCAGTTAACAGAGATAAAACATATTTTTGATTGAGCAGTTATGAAACACTCTTTTTGTAGAAAATGCAAGTGGATATTCGGAGCGCTAAGAGGGTAATAGTGGAAAAAGGAATGTCTTCAAATATAAACTACACAGAATCATTCCGTGAAACTTCTTTCTGATCTGTGCATTCAGCTAACAGAGGTAAACCATACTTTTGATTGAGCAGATCTGAACACTCTTTCTGTAGAAAATGCAACTGGACATTTGGAGCGCTAAGAGCGTAGTAGTGGAAAAAGGAATATATTCAAATATAAACTACACAGAAGCATTCTGTGAAACTTCTTTCTGATCTGAGCATTCAGCTAACAGAGTTAAACCATACTTTTGATTGAGCAGTTTTGAAACACTCTGTCTGTAGAAAATGCAACTGGACATTACTAGCGCAAAGTGGGTAATAGTGGAAAAAAGAATATGTTCAAATATGAACTACACAGAAGCATTGTATGAAACTTCTTTCTGTTCTGTGCATTCAACTAACAGAGTTGAACCTTACTTTTGATTGAGCCGTTCTGAAACACTCTTTCTGTAGAAACTGCAATTGGACATTCTGAGCGCTAAGAGGCCTATATTGGGAAAAAGAATGTCTACAAATAAAAACTACACAGAAGAATTGTGTGAAACTACTTTCTGTTCTGTTTGTTCAACTAAAAGAGTTGAACCTTAGTTTTGATTGAGCCGTTCTGAAACACTCTTTCTGTAGAAAATGCAAGTGGAGATTCGGAGCGCTAAGAGGGTAATAGTGGAAAAAGGAATGTCTTCAAATATAAACTACACAGAATCATTCGGTGAAACTTCTTTCTGATCTGTGCATTCAGCTAACAGGGTTAAACCATACTTTTGATTGAGCAGATCTGAACACTCTTTCTGTAGAAAATGCAACTGGACATTTGGAGCGCTAAGAGCGTAGTAGTGGAAAAAGGAATATATTCAAATATAAACTACACAGAAGCATTCTGTGAAACTCCTTTCTGATCTGAGCATTCAGGTAACAGAGTTAAACCATACTTTTGATTGAGCAGATCTGAACACTCTTTCTGTAGAAAATGCAACTAGACATTTGGAGCGCTAAGAGCGTAGTAGTGGAAAAAGAATATATTCAAATATAAACTACACAGAAGCATTCTGTGAAACTTCTTTCTGATCTGAGCATTCAGCTAACAGAGTTAAACCATACTTTTGATTGAGCAGTTTTGAAACACTCTGTCTGTAGAAAATGCAACTGGACATTAGTAGCGCTAAGTGGGTAATAGTGGAAAAAATAATATGTTCAAATATAAACTACAGAGAAGCATTGTATGAAACTTCTTTCTGTTCTGTGCATTCAACTAACAGAGTTGAACCTTACTTTTGATTGAGCCGTTCTGAAACACTCTTTCTGTAGAAACTGCAATTGGACATTCTGAGCGCTAAGAGGCCTCTATTGGGAAAAATAATATCTTCAAATAAAAACTACACAGAAGCATTGTGTGAAACTTATTTCTGATATGTTCATTAAGCTAACAGAGTTAAACCATACTTTGGATTGCGCAGTTCTGAACACTCTTTCTGTAGAAAATGCAAGTGGACATTCGGAGCGCTAAGAGGGTAATAGTGGAAAAAGGAATATATTCAAATATAAACTACACAGTAGCATTCTGTGAAAATTCTTTTTGTTCTGTGCATTCAACTAACAGAGTTGAACCTTACTTTTGATTGAGCCGTTCTGAAACACTCTTTCTGTAGAAACTGCAATTGGACATGCTAAGCGCTAAGAGGCCTACATTGGGAAAAAGAATATCTTCAAATAAAAACTACACAGATGCATTCTGTGAAACTTATTTCTGATCTGTAAATTCAGTTAACAGAGATAAAACATATTTTTGATTGAGCAGTTATGAAACACTCTTTTTGTAGAAAATGCAAGTGGAGATTCGGAGCGCTAAGAGGGTAATAGTGGAAAAAGGAATGTCTTCAAATATAAACTACACAGAATCATTTGGTGAAACTTCTTTCTGATCTGTGCATTCAGCTAACAGAGTTAAACCATACTTTTGATTGAGCAGATCTGAACACTCTTTCTGTAGAAAATGCAACTGGACATTTTAGCGCTAAGAGCGTAGTAGTGGAAAAAGGAATATATTCAAATATAAACTACACAGAAGCATTCTGTGAAACTTCTTTCTGATCTGAGCATTCAGCTAACAGAGTTAAACCATACTTTTGATTGAGCAGTTTTGAAACACTCTGTCTGTAGAAAATGCAACTGGACATTCGTAGCGCTAAGTGGGTAATAGTGGAAAAAAGAATATGTTCAAATATGAACTACACAGAAGCATTGTATGAAACTTCTTTCTGTTCTGTGCATTCAACTAACAGAGTTGAACCTTACTTTTGATTGAGCCGTTCTGAAACACTCTTTCTGTAGAAACTGCAATTGGACATTCTGAGCGCTAAGAGGCCTATATTGGGAAAAAGAATGTCTACAAATAAAAACTACACAGAAGAATTGTGTGAAACTTCTTTCTGTTCTGTTTGTTCAACTAAAAGAGTTGAACCTTAGTTTTGATTGAGCCGTTCTGAAACACTCTTTCTGTAGAAAATGCAAGTGGAGATTCGGAGCGCTAAGAGGGTAATAGTGGAAAAAGGAATGTCTCCAAATATAAACTACACAGAATCATTCTGTGAAACTTCTTTCTGATCTGTGCATTCAGCTAACAGAGTTAAACCATACTTTTGATTGAGCAGATCTGAACACTCTTTCTGTAGAAAATGCAACTGGACATTTGGAGCGCTAAGAGAGTAGTAGTGGAAAAAGGAATATATTCAAATATAAACTACACAGAAGCATTCTGTGAAACTTCTTTCTGATCTAAGCATTCAGCTAACAGAGTTAAACCATACTTTTGATTGAGCAGTTTTGAAACACTCTGTCTGTAGAAAATGCAACTGGACATTCATAGCGCTAAGTGGGTAATAGTGGAAAAAAGAATATGTTCAAATATAAACTACACAGAAGCATTGTATGAAACTTCTTTCTGTTCTGTGCATTCAACTAACAGAGTTGAACCTTACTTTTGATTGAGCCTTTCTGAAAAACTCTTTCTGTAGAAACTGCAATTGGACATTCTGAGCGCTAAGAGGCCTCTATTGGGAAAAATAATATCTTCAGATGAAAACTACACAGAAGAATTGTGTGAAACTTATTTCTGATATGTTCATTAAGCTAACAGAGTTAAACCATACTTTTGATTGCGCAGTTCTGAACACTCTTTCTGTAGAAAATGCAAGTGGACATTCGGAGCGCTAAGAGGGTAATAGTGGAAAAAGGAATATATTCAAATATAAACTACACAGTAGCATTCTGTGAAAATTCTTTCTGTTCTGTGCATTCAACTAACAGAGTTGAACCTTACTTTTGATTGACCCGTTCTGAAACACTCTTTCTGTATAAACTGCAATTGGACATGCTAAGCGCTAAGAGGCCTACATTGGGAAAAAGAATATCTTCAAATAAAAACTACACAGATGCATTCTGTGAAACTTATTTCTGATCTGTAAATTCAGTTAACAGAGATAAAACATATTTTTGATTGAGCAGTTATGAAACACTCTTTTTGTAGAAAATGCAAGTGGAGATTCGGAGCGCTAAGAGGGTAATAGTGGAAAAAGGAATGTCTTCAAATATAAACTACACAGAATCATTTGGTGAAACTTCTTTCTGATCTGTGCATTCAGCTAACAGAGTTAAACCATACTTTTGATTGAGCAGATCTGAACACTCTTTCTGTAGAAAATGCAACTGGACATTTTAGCGCTAAGAGCGTAGTAGTGGAAAAAGGAATATATTCAAATATAAACTACACAGAAGCATTCTGTGAAACTTCTTTCTGATCTGAGCATTCAGCTAACAGAGTTAAACCATACTTTTGATTGAGCAGTTTTGAAACACTCTGTCTGTAGAAAATGCAACTGGACATTCGTAGCGCTAAGTGGGTAGTAGTGGAAAAAAGAATATGTTCCAATATGAACTACACAGAAGCATTGTATGAAACTTCTTTCTGTTCTGTGCATTCAACTAACAGAGTTGAACCTTACTTTTGATTGAGCCGTTCTGAAACACTCTTTCTGTAGAAACTGCAATTGGACATTCTGAGCGCTAAGAGGCCTATATTTGGAAAAAGAATGTCAACAAATAAAAACTACACAGAAGAATTATGTGAAAATTCTTTCTGTTCTGTTTGTTCAACTAAAAGAGTTGAACCTTAGTTTTGATTGAGCCGTTCTGAAACACTCTTTCTGTAGAAAATGCAAGTGGAGATTCGGAGCGCTAAGAGGGTAATAGTGGAAAAAGGAATGACTTCAAATATAAACTACACAGAATCATTCGGTGAAACTTCTTTCTGATCTGTGCATTCAGCTAACAGAGTTAAACCATACTTTTGATTGAGCAGATCTGAACACTCTTTCTGTAGAAAATGCAACTGGACATTTGGAGCGCTAAGAGCGTAGTAGTGGAAAAAGGAATATATTCAAATATAAACTACACAGAAGCATTCTGTGAAATTTCTTTCTGATCTGAGCATTCAGCTAACAGAGTTAAACCATACTTTTGATTGAGCAGTTTTGAAACACTCTGTCTGTAGAAAATGCAACTCGACATTCGTAGCGCTATGTGGGTAATAGTGGAAAAAAGAATATGTTCAAATATGAACTACACAGAAGCATTGTATGAAACTTCTTTCTGTTCTGTGCATTCAACTAACAGAGTTGAACGTTACTTTTGATTGAGCCGTTCTGAAACACTCTTTCTGTAGAAACTGCAATTGGACATTCTGAGCGCTAAGAGGCCTATATTGGGAAAAAGAATGTCTACAAATAAAAACTACACAGAAGAATTGTGTGAAACTTCTTTCTGTTCTGTTTGTTCAACTAAAAGAATTGAACCTTAGTTTTGATTGAGCCGTTCTGAAACACTCTTTCTGTAGAAAATGCAAGTGGAGATTCGGAGCGCTAAGAGGGTAATAGCGGAAAAAGGAATGTCTCCAAATATAAACTACACAGAATCATTCTGTGAAACTTCTTTCTGATCTGTGCATTCAGCTAACAGAGTTAAACCATACTTTTGATTGAGCAGATCTGAACACTCTTTCTGTAGAAAATGCAACTGGACATTTGGAGCGCTAAGAGAGTAGTAGTGGAAAAAGGAATATATTCAAATATAAACTACACAGAAGCATTCTGTGAAACTTCTTTCTGATCTGAGCATTCAGCTAACAGAGTTAAACCATACTTTTGATTGAGCAGTTTTGAAACACTCTGTCTGTAGTAAATGCAACTGGACATTCGTAGCGCTAAGTGGGTAATAGTGGAAAAAAGAATATGTTCAAATATAAACTACACAGAAGCATTGTATGAAACTTCTTTCTGTTCTGTGCATTCAACTAACAGAGTTGAACCTTACTTTTGATTGAGCCTTTCTGAAAAACTCTTTCTGTAGATACTGCAATTGGACATTCTGAGCGCTAAGAGGCCTCTATTGGGAAAAATAATATCTTCAGATGAAAACTACACAGAAGCATTGTGTGAAACTTATTTCTGATATGTTCATTAAGCTAACAGAGTTAAACCATACTTTTGATTGCGCAGTTCTGAACACTCTTTCTGTAGAAAATGCAAGTGGACATTCGGAGCGCTAAGAGGGTAATAGTGGAAAAAGGAATATATTCAAATATAAACTACACAGTAGCATTCTGTGAAAATTCTTTCTGTTCTGTGCATTCAACTAACAGAGTTGAACCTTACTTTTGATTGAGCCGTTCTGAAACACTCTTTCTGTAGAAACTGCAATTGGACATGCTAAGCGCTAAGAGGCCTACATTGGGAAAAAGAATATCTTCAAATAAAAACTACACAGATGCATTCTGCGAAACTTATTTCTAATCTGTAAATTCAGTTAACAGAGATAAAACATATTTTTGATTGAGCAGTTATGAAACACTCTTTTTGTAGAAAATGCAAGTGGATATTCGGAGCGCTAAGAGGGTAATAGTGGAAAAAGGAATGTCTTCAAATATAAACTACACAGAATCATTCCGTGAAACTTCTTTCTGATCTGTGCATTCAGCTAACAGAGGTAAACCATACTTTTGATTGAGCAGATCTGAACACTCTTTCTGTAGAAAATGCAACTGGACATTTGGAGCGCTAAGAGCGTAGTAGTGGAAAAAGGAATATATTCAAATATAAACTACACAGAAGCATTCTGTGAAACTTCTTTCTGATCTGAGCATTCAGCTAACAGAGTTAAACCATACTTTTGATTGAGCAGTTTTGAAACACTCTGTCTGTAGAAAATGCAACTGGACATTACTAGCGCAAAGTGGGTAATAGTGGAAAAAAGAATATGTTCAAATATGAACTACACAGAAGCATTGTATGAAACTTCTTTCTGTTCTGTGCATTCAACTAACAGAGTTGAACCTTACTTTTGATTGAGCCGTTCTGAAACACTCTTTCTGTAGAAACTGCAATTGGACATTCTGAGCGCTAAGAGGCCTATATTGGGAAAAAGAATGTCTACAAATAAAAACTACACAGAAGAATTGTGTGAAACTACTTTCTGTTCTGTTTGTTCAACTAAAAGAGTTGAACCTTAGTTTTGATTGAGCCGTTCTGAAACACTCTTTCTGTAGAAAATGCAAGTGGAGATTCGGAGCGCTAAGAGGGTAATAGTGGAAAAAGGAATGTCTTCAAATATAAACTACACAGAATCATTCGGTGAAACTTCTTTCTGATCTGTGCATTCAGCTAACAGAGTTAAACCATACTTTTGATTGAGCAGATCTGAACACTCTTTCTGTAGAAAATGCAACTGGACATTTGGAGCGCTAAGAGCGTAGTAGTGGAAAAAGGAATATATTCAAATATAAACTACACAGAAGCATTCTGTGAAACTCCTTTCTGATCTGAGCATTCAGGTAACAGAGTTAAACCATACTTTTGATTGAGCAGATCTGAACACTCTTTCTGTAGAAAATGCAACTAGACATTTGGAGCGCTAAGAGCGTAGTAGTGGAAAAAGAATATATTCAAATATAAACTACACAGAAGCATTCTGTGAAACTTCTTTCTGATCTGAGCATTCAGCTAACAGAGTTAAACCATACTTTTGATTGAGCAGTTTTGAAACACTCTGTCTGTAGAAAATGCAACTGGACATTAGTAGCGCTAAGTGGGTAATAGTGGAAAAAATAATATGTTCAAATATAAACTACAGAGAAGCATTGTATGAAACTTCTTTCTGTTCTGTGCATTCAACTAACAGAGTTGAACCTTACTTTTGATTGAGCCGTTCTGAAACACTCTTTCTGTAGAAACTGCAATTGGACATTCTGAGCGCTAAGAGGCCTCTATTGGGAAAAATAATATCTTCAAATAAAAACTACACAGAAGCATTGTGTGAAACTTATTTCTGATATGTTCATTAAGCTAACAGAGTTAAACCATACTTTGGATTGCGCAGTTCTGAACACTCTTTCTGTAGAAAATGCAAGTGGACATTCGGAGCGCTAAGAGGGTAATAGTGGAAAAAGGAATATATTCAAATATAAACTACACAGTAGCATTCTGTGAAAATTCTTTCTGTTCTGTGCATTCAACTAACAGAGTTGAACCTTACTTTTGATTGACCCGTTCTGAAACACTCTTTCTGTATAAACTGCAATTGGACATGCTAAGCGCTAAGAGGCCTACATTGGGAAAAAGAATATCTTCAAATAAAAACTACACAGATGCATTCTGTGAAACTTATTTCTGATCTGTAAATTCAGTTAACAGAGATAAAACATATTTTTGATTGAGCAGTTATGAAACACTCTTTTTGTAGAAAATGCAAGTGGAGATTCGGAGCGCTAAGAGGGTAATAGTGGAAAAAGGAATGTCTTCAAATATAAACTACACAGAATCATTCTGTGAAACTTCTTTCTGATCTGTGCATTCAGCTAACAGACTTAAACCATACTTTTGATTCAGCAGATCTGAACACTCTTTCTGTAGAAAATGCAACTGGACATTTTAGCGCTAAGAGCGTAGTAGTGGAAAAAGGAATATATTCAAATATAAACTACACAGAAGCATTCTGTGAAACTTCTTTCTGATCTGAGCATTCAGCTAACAGAGTTAAACCATACTTTTGATTGAGCAGTTTTGAAACACTCTGTCTGTAGAAAATGCAACTGGACATTCGTAGCGCTAAGTGGGTAGTAGTGGAAAAAAGAATATGTTCCAATATGAACTACACAGAAGCATTGTATGAAACTTCTTTCTGTTCTGTGCATTCAACTAACAGAGTTGAACCTTACTTTTGATTGAGCCGTTCTGAAACACTCTTTCTGTAGAAACTGCTATTGGACATTCTGAGCGCTAAGAGGCCTATATTTGGAAAAAGAATGTCAACAAATAAAAACTACACAGAAGAATTATGTGAAAATTCTTTCTGTTCTGTTTGTTCAACTAAAAGAGTTGAACCTTAGTTTTGATTGAGCCGTTCTGAAACACTCTTTCTGTAGAAAATGCAAGTGGAGATTCGGAGCGCTAAGAGGGTAATAGTGGAAAAAGGAATGACTTCAAATATAAACTACACAGAATCATTCGGTGAAACTTCTTTCTGATCTGTGCATTCAGCTAACAGAGTTAAACCATACTTTTGATTGAGCAGATCTGAACACTCTTTCTGTAGAAAATGCAACTGGACATTTGGAGCGCTAAGAGCGTAGTAGTGGAAAAAGGAATATATTCAAATATAAACTACACAGAAGCATTCTGTGAAATTTCTTTCTGATCTGAGCATTCAGCTAACAGAGTTAAACCATACTTTTGATTGAGCAGTTTTGAAACACTCTGTCTGTAGAAAATTCAACTGGACATTCGTAGCGCTATGTGGGTAATAGTGGAAAAAAGAATATGTTCAAATATGAACTACACAGAAGCATTGTATGAAACTTCTTTCTGTTCTGTGCATTCAACTAACAGAGTTGAACGTTACTTTTGATTGAGCCGTTCTGAAACACTCTTTCTGTAGAAACTGCAATTGGACATTCTGAGCGCTAAGAGGCCTATATTGGGAAAAAGAATGTCTACAAATAAAAACTACACAGAAGAATTGTGTGAAACTTCTTTCTGTTCTGTTTGTTCAACTAAAAGAGTTGAACCTTAGTTTTGATTGAGCCGTTCTGAAACACTCTTTCTGTAGAAAATGCAAGTGAAGATTCGGAGCGCTAAGAGGGTAATAGCGGAAAAAGGAATGTCTCCAAATATAAACTACACAGAATCATTCTGTGAAACTTCTTTCTGATCTGTGCATTCAGCTAACAGAGTTAAACCATACTTTTGATTGAGCAGATCTGAACACTCTTTCTGTAGAAAATGCAACTGGACATTTGGAGCGCTAAGAGAGTAGTAGTGGAAAAAGGAATATATTCAAATATAAACTACACAGAAGCATTCTGTGAAACTTCTTTCTGATCTGAGCATTCAGCTAACAGAGTTAAACCATACTTTTGATTGAGCAGTTTTGAAACACTCTGTCTGTAGATAATGCAACTGGACATTCGTAGCGCTAAGTGGGTAATAGTGGAAAAAAGAATATGTTCAAATATAAACTACACAGAAGCATTGTATGAAACTTCTTTCTGTTCTGTGCATTCAACTAACAGAGTTGAACCTTACTTTTGATTGAGCCTTTCTGAAAAACTCTTTCTGTAGAAACTGCAATTGGACATTCTGAGCGCTAAGAGGCCTCTATTGGGAAAAATAATATCTTCAGATGAAAACTACACAGAAGCATTGTGTGAAACTTATTTCTGATATGTTCATTAAGCTAACAGAGTTAAACCATACTTTTGATTGCGCAGTTCTGAACACTCTTTCTGTAGAAAATGCAAGTGGACATTCGGAGCGCTAAGAGGGTAATAGTGGAAAAAGGAATATATTCAAATATAAACTACACAGTAGCATTCTGTGAAAATTCTTTCTGTTCTGTGCATTCAACTAACAGAGTTGAACCTTACTTTTGATTGAGCCGTTCTGAAACACTCTTTCTGTAGAAACTGCAATTGGACATGCTAAGCGCTAAGAGGCCTACATTGGGAAAAAGAATATCTTCAAATAAAAACTACACAGATGCATTCTGCGAAACTTATTTCTAATCTGTAAATTCAGTTAACAGAGATAAAACATATTTTTGATTGAGCAGTTATGAAACACTCTTTTTGTAGAAAATGCAAGTGGATATTCGGAGCGCTAAGAGGGTAATAGTGGAAAAAGGAATGTCTTCAAATATAAACTACACAGAATCATTCCGTGAAACTTCTTTCTGATCTGTGCATTCAGCTAACAGAGGTAAACCATACTTTTGATTGAGCAGATCTGAACACTCTTTCTGTAGAAAATGCAACTGGACATTTGGAGCGCTAAGAGCGTAGTAGTGGAAAAAGGAATATATTCAAATATAAACTACACAGAAGCATTCTGTGAAACTTCTTTCTGATCTGAGCATTCAGC
Organism: Symphalangus syndactylus; assembly: GCF_028878055.3. Classification (NCBI taxonomy): domain Eukaryota; kingdom Metazoa; phylum Chordata; class Mammalia; order Primates; family Hylobatidae; genus Symphalangus; species Symphalangus syndactylus. Next base: position 3,273,580 of record NC_072433.2, read on the forward strand.
TAACAGAGTTAAACCATACTTTTGATTGAGCAGTTTTGAAACACTCTGTCTGTAGAAAATGCAACTGGACATTACTAGCGCAAAGTGGGTAATAGTGGAAAAAAGAATATGTTCAAATATGAACTACACAGAAGCATTGTATGAAACTTCTTTCTGTTCTGTGCATTCAACTAACAGAGTTGAACCTTACATTTGATTGAGCCGTTCTGAAACACTCTTTCTGTAGAAACTGCAATTGGACATTCTGAGCGCTAAGAGGCCTATATTGGGAAAAAGAATGTCTACAAATAAAAACTACACAGAAGAATTGTGTGAAACTACTTTCTGTTCTGTTTCTTCAACTAAAAGAGTTGAACCTTAGTTTTGATTGAGCCGTTCTGAAACACTCTTTCTGTAGAAAATGCAAGTGGAGATTCGGAGCGCTAAGAGGGTAATAGTGGAAAAAGGAATGTCTTCAAATATAAACTACACAGAATCATTCGGTGAAACTTCTTTCTGATCTGTGCATTCAGCTAACAGAGTTAAACCATACTTTTGATTGAGCAGATCTGAACACTCTTTCTGTAGAAAATGCAACTGGACATTTGGAGCGCTAAGAGCGTAGTAGTGGAAAAAGGAATATATTCAAATATAAACTACACAGAAGCATTCTGTGAAACTCCTTTCTGATCTGAGCATTCAGGTAACAGAGTTAAACCATACTTTTGATTGAGCAGTTTTGAAACACTCTGTCTGTAGAAAATGAAACTGGATATTCGTAGCGCTAAGTGGGTAATAGTGGAAAAAAGAATATGTTCAAATATAAACTACACAGAAGCATTGTATGAAAATTCTTTCTGTTCTGTGCATTCAACTAACAGAGTTGAACCTTACTTTTGATTGAGCCGTTCTGAAACACTCTTTCTGTAGCAACTGCAATTGGACATTCTGAGCGCTAAGAGGCCTATATTGGGAAAAAGAATGTCTACAAATAAAAACTACACAGAAGAATTGTGTGAAACTACTTTCTGTTCTGTTTGTTCAACTAAAAGAGTTGAACCTTAGTTTTGATTGAGCCGTTCTGAAACACTCTTTCTGTAGAAAATGCAAGTGGAGATTCGGAGCGCTAAGAGGGTAATAGTGGAAAAAGGAATGTCTTCAAATATAAACTACACAGAATCATTCGGTGAAACTTCTTTCTGATCTGTGCATTTAGCTAACAGAGTTAAACCATACTTTTGATTGAGCAGATCTGAACACTCTTTCTGTAGAAAATGCAACTGGACATTTGGAGCGCTAAGAGCGTAGTAGTGGAAAAAGGAATATATTCAAATATAAACTACACAGAAGCATTCTGTGAAACTCCTTTCTGATCTGAGCATTCAGGTAACAGAGTTAAACCATACTTTTGATTGAGCAGTTTTGAAACACTCTGTCTGTAGAAAATGAAACTGGATATTCGTAGCGCTAAGTGGGTAATAGTGGAAAAAAGAATATGTTCAAATATAAACTACACAGAAGCATTGTATGAAAATTCTTTCTGTTCTGTGCATTCAACTAACAGAGTTGAACCTTACTTTTGATTGAGCCGTTCTGAAACACTCTTTCTGTAGCAACTGCAATTGGACATTCTGAGCGCTAAGAGGCCTATATTGGGAAAAAGAATGTCTACAAATAAAAACTACACAGAAGAATTGTGTGAAACTTCTTTCTGTTCTGTTTGTTCAACTAAAAGAGTTGAACCTTAGTTTTGATTGAGCCGTTCTGAAACACTCTTTCTGTAGAAAATGCAAGTGGAGATTCGGAGCGCTAAGAGGGTAATAGTGGAAAAAGGAATGTCTCAAAATATAAACTACACAGAATCATTCTGTGAAACTTCTTTCTGATCTGTGCATTCAGCTAACAGAGTTAAACCATACTTTTGATTGAGCAGATCTGATCACAATTTCTGTAGAAAATGCAACTGGACATTTGGAGCGCTAAGAGAGTAGTAGTGGAAAAAGGAATATATTCAAATATAAACTACACAGAAGCATTCTGTGAAACTTCTTTCTGATCTGAGCATTCAGCTAACAGAGTTAAACCATACTTTTGATTGAGCAGTTTTGAAACACTCTGTCTGTAGGAAATGCAACTGGACATTCGTAGCGCTAAGTGGGTAATAGTGGAAAAAAGAATATGTTCAAATATAAACTACACAGAAGCATTGTATGAAACTTCTTTCTGTTCTGTGCATTCAACTAACAGAGTTGAACCTTACATTTGATTGAGCCTTTCTGAAACACTCTTTCTGTAGAAACTGCAATTGGACATTCTGAGCGCTAAGAGGCCTCTATTGGGAAAAATAATATCTTCAAATAAAAACTACACAGAAGCATTGTGTGAAACATATTTCTGATATGTTCATTAAGCTAACAGATTTAAACCATACTTTGGATTGCGCAGTTCTGAACACTCTTTCTGTAGAAAATGCAAGTGGACATTCGGAGCGCTGAGGGTAATAGTGGAAAAAGGAATATATTCAAATATAAACTACACAGTAGCATTCGGTGAAAATTCTTTCTGTTCTGTGCATTCAACTAACAGAGTTGAACCTTACTTTTGATTGAGCCGTTCTGAAACACTCTTTCTGTAGAAACTGCAATTGGACATGCTAAGCGCTAAGAGGCCTACATTGGGAAAAAGAATATCTTCAAATAAAAACTACACAGATGCATTCTGTGAAACTTATTTCTGATCTGTAAATTCAGTTAACAGAGATAAAACATATTTTTGATTGAGCATTTATGAAACACTCTTTTTGTAGAAAATGCAAGTGGAGATTCGGAGCGCTAAGAGGGTAATAGTGGAAAAATGAATGTCTTCAAATATAAACTACACAGAATCATTCGGTGAAACTTCTTTCTGATCTGTGCATTCAGCTAACAGAGTTAAACCATACTTTTGATTGAGCAGATCTGAACACTCTTTCTGTAGAAAATGCAACTAGACATTTGGAGCGCTAAGAGCGTAGTAGTGGAAAAAGAATATATTCAAATATAAACTACACAGAAGCATTCTGTGAAACTTCTTTCTGATCTGAGCATTCAGCTAACAGAGTTAAACCATACTTTTGATTGAGCAGTTTTGAAACACTCTGTCTGTAGAAAATGCAACTGGACATTAGTAGCGCTAAGTGGGTAATAGTGGAAAAAATAATATGTTCAAATATAAACTACAGAGAAGCATTGTATGAAACTTCTTTCTGTTCTGTGCATTCAACTAACAGAGTTGAACCTTACTTTTGATTGAGCCGTTCTGAAACACTCTTTCTGTAGAAACTGCAATTGGACATTCTGAGCGCTAAGAGGCCTCTATTGGGAAAAATAATATCTTCAAATAAAAACTACACAGAAGCATTGTGTGAAACTTATTTCTGATATGTTCATTAAGCTAACAGAGTTAAACCATACTTTGGATTGCGCAGTTCTGAACACTCTTTCTGTAGAAAATGCAAGTGGACATTCGGAGCGCTAAGAGGGTAATAGTGGAAAAAGGAATATATTCAAATATAAACTACACAGTAGCATTCTGTGAAAATTCTTTTTGTTCTGTGCATTCAACTAACAGAGTTGAACCTTACTTTTGATTGAGCCGTTCTGAAACACTCTTTCTGTAGAAACTGCAATTGGACATGCTAAGCGCTAAGAGGCCTACATTGGGAAAAAGAATATCTTCAAATAAAAACTACACAGATGCATTCTGTGAAACTTATTTCTGATCTGTAAATTCAGTTAACAGAGATAAAACATATTTTTGATTGAGCAGTTATGAAACACTCTTTTTGTAGAAAATGCAAGTGGAGATTCGGAGCGCTAAGAGGGTAATAGTGGAAAAAGGAATGTCTTCAAATATAAACTACACAGAATCATTTGGTGAAACTTCTTTCTGATCTGTGCATTCAGCTAACAGAGTTAAACCATACTTTTGATTGAGCAGATCTGAACACTCTTTCTGTAGAAAATGCAACTGGACATTTTAGCGCTAAGAGCGTAGTAGTGGAAAAAGGAATATATTCAAATATAAACTACACAGAAGCATTCTGTGAAACTTCTTTCTGATCTGAGCATTCAGCTAACAGAGTTAAACCATACTTTTGATTGAGCAGTTTTGAAACACTCTGTCTGTAGAAAATGCAACTGGACATTCGTAGCGCTAAGTGGGTAATAGTGGAAAAAAGAATATGTTCAAATATGAACTACACAGAAGCATTGTATGAAACTTCTTTCTGTTCTGTGCATTCAACTAACAGAGTTGAACCTTACTTTTGATTGAGCCGTTCTGAAACACTCTTTCTGTAGAAACTGCAATTGGACATTCTGAGCGCTAAGAGGCCTATATTGGGAAAAAGAATGTCTACAAATAAAAACTACACAGAAGAATTGTGTGAAACTTCTTTCTGTTCTGTTTGTTCAACTAAAAGAGTTGAACCTTAGTTTTGATTGAGCCGTTCTGAAACACTCTTTCTGTAGAAAATGCAAGTGGAGATTCGGAGCGCTAAGAGGGTAATAGTGGAAAAAGGAATGTCTCCAAATATAAACTACACAGAATCATTCTGTGAAACTTCTTTCTGATCTGTGCATTCAGCTAACAGAGTTAAACCATACTTTTGATTGAGCAGATCTGAACACTCTTTCTGTAGAAAATGCAACTGGACATTTGGAGCGCTAAGAGAGTAGTAGTGGAAAAAGGAATATATTCAAATATAAACTACACAGAAGCATTCTGTGAAACTTCTTTCTGATCTAAGCATTCAGCTAACAGAGTTAAACCATACTTTTGATTGAGCAGTTTTGAAACACTCTGTCTGTAGAAAATGCAACTGGACATTCATAGCGCTAAGTGGGTAATAGTGGAAAAAAGAATATGTTCAAATATAAACTACACAGAAGCATTGTATGAAACTTCTTTCTGTTCTGTGCATTCAACTAACAGAGTTGAACCTTACTTTTGATTGAGCCTTTCTGAAAAACTCTTTCTGTAGAAACTGCAATTGGACATTCTGAGCGCTAAGAGGCCTCTATTGGGAAAAATAATATCTTCAGATGAAAACTACACAGAAGAATTGTGTGAAACTTATTTCTGATATGTTCATTAAGCTAACAGAGTTAAACCATACTTTTGATTGCGCAGTTCTGAACACTCTTTCTGTAGAAAATGCAAGTGGACATTCGGAGCGCTAAGAGGGTAATAGTGGAAAAAGGAATATATTCAAATATAAACTACACAGTAGCATTCTGTGAAAATTCTTTCTGTTCTGTGCATTCAACTAACAGAGTTGAACCTTACTTTTGATTGACCCGTTCTGAAACACTCTTTCTGTATAAACTGCAATTGGACATGCTAAGCGCTAAGAGGCCTACATTGGGAAAAAGAATATCTTCAAATAAAAACTACACAGATGCATTCTGTGAAACTTATTTCTGATCTGTAAATTCAGTTAACAGAGATAAAACATATTTTTGATTGAGCAGTTATGAAACACTCTTTTTGTAGAAAATGCAAGTGGAGATTCGGAGCGCTAAGAGGGTAATAGTGGAAAAAGGAATGTCTTCAAATATAAACTACACAGAATCATTTGGTGAAACTTCTTTCTGATCTGTGCATTCAGCTAACAGAGTTAAACCATACTTTTGATTGAGCAGATCTGAACACTCTTTCTGTAGAAAATGCAACTGGACATTTTAGCGCTAAGAGCGTAGTAGTGGAAAAAGGAATATATTCAAATATAAACTACACAGAAGCATTCTGTGAAACTTCTTTCTGATCTGAGCATTCAGCTAACAGAGTTAAACCATACTTTTGATTGAGCAGTTTTGAAACACTCTGTCTGTAGAAAATGCAACTGGACATTCGTAGCGCTAAGTGGGTAGTAGTGGAAAAAAGAATATGTTCCAATATGAACTACACAGAAGCATTGTATGAAACTTCTTTCTGTTCTGTGCATTCAACTAACAGAGTTGAACCTTACTTTTGATTGAGCCGTTCTGAAACACTCTTTCTGTAGAAACTGCAATTGGACATTCTGAGCGCTAAGAGGCCTATATTTGGAAAAAGAATGTCAACAAATAAAAACTACACAGAAGAATTATGTGAAAATTCTTTCTGTTCTGTTTGTTCAACTAAAAGAGTTGAACCTTAGTTTTGATTGAGCCGTTCTGAAACACTCTTTCTGTAGAAAATGCAAGTGGAGATTCGGAGCGCTAAGAGGGTAATAGTGGAAAAAGGAATGACTTCAAATATAAACTACACAGAATCATTCGGTGAAACTTCTTTCTGATCTGTGCATTCAGCTAACAGAGTTAAACCATACTTTTGATTGAGCAGATCTGAACACTCTTTCTGTAGAAAATGCAACTGGACATTTGGAGCGCTAAGAGCGTAGTAGTGGAAAAAGGAATATATTCAAATATAAACTACACAGAAGCATTCTGTGAAATTTCTTTCTGATCTGAGCATTCAGCTAACAGAGTTAAACCATACTTTTGATTGAGCAGTTTTGAAACACTCTGTCTGTAGAAAATTCAACTGGACATTCGTAGCGCTATGTGGGTAATAGTGGAAAAAAGAATATGTTCAAATATGAACTACACAGAAGCATTGTATGAAACTTCTTTCTGTTCTGTGCATTCAACTAACAGAGTTGAACGTTACTTTTGATTGAGCCGTTCTGAAACACTCTTTCTGTAGAAACTGCAATTGGACATTCTGAGCGCTAAGAGGCCTATATTGGGAAAAAGAATGTCTACAAATAAAAACTACACAGAAGAATTGTGTGAAACTTCTTTCTGTTCTGTTTGTTCAACTAAAAGAGTTGAACCTTAGTTTTGATTGAGCCGTTCTGAAACACTCTTTCTGTAAAAAATGCAAGTGGAGATTCGGAGCGCTAAGAGGGTAATAGCGGAAAAAGGAATGTCTCCAAATATAAACTACACAGAATCATTCTGTGAAACTTCTTTCTGATCTGTGCATTCAGCTAACAGAGTTAAACCATACTTTTGATTGAGCAGATCTGAACACTCTTTCTGTAGAAAATGCAACTGGACATTTGGAGCGCTAAGAGAGTAGTAGTGGAAAAAGGAATATATTCAAATATAAACTACACAGAAGCATTCTGTGAAACTTCTTTCTGATCTGAGCATTCAGCTAACAGAGTTAAACCATACTTTTGATTGAGCAGTTTTGAAACACTCTGTCTGTAGTAAATGCAACTGGACATTCGTAGCGCTAAGTGGGTAATAGTGGAAAAAAGAATATGTTCAAATATAAACTACACAGAAGCATTGTATGAAACTTCTTTCTGTTCTGTGCATTCAACTAACAGAGTTGAACCTTACTTTTGATTGAGCCTTTCTGAAAAACTCTTTCTGTAGAAACTGCAATTGGACATTCTGAGCGCTAAGAGGCCTCTATTGGGAAAAATAATATCTTCAGATGAAAACTACACAGAAGCATTGTGTGAAACTTATTTCTGATATGTTCATTAAGCTAACAGAGTTAAACCATACTTTTGATTGCGCAGTTCTGAACACTCTTTCTGTAGAAAATGCAAGTGGACATTCGGAGCGCTAAGAGGGTAATAGTGGAAAAAGGAATATATTCAAATATAAACTACACAGTAGCATTCTGTGAAAATTCTTTCTGTTCTTTGCATTCAACTAACAGAGTTGAACCTTACTTTTGATTGAGCCGTTCTGAAACACTCTTTCTGTAGAAACTGCAATTGGACATGCTAAGCGCTAAGAGGCCTACATTGGGAAAAAGAATATCTTCAAATAAAAACTACACAGATGCATTCTGCGAAACTTATTTCTAATCTGTAAATTCAGTTAACAGAGATAAAACATATTTTTGATTGAGCAGTTATGAAACACTCTTTTTGTAGAAAATGCAAGTGGATATTCGGAGCGCTAAGAGGGTAATAGTGGAAAAAGGAATGTCTTCAAATATAAACTACACAGAATCATTCCGTGAAACTTCTTTCTGATCTGTGCATTCAGCTAACAGAGGTAAACCATACTTTTGATTGAGCAGATCTGAACACTCTTTCTGTAGAAAATGCAACTGGACATTTGGAGCGCTAAGAGCGTAGTAGTGGAAAAAGGAATATATTCAAATATAAACTACACAGAAGCATTCTGTGAAACTTCTTTCTGATCTGAGCATTCAGCTAACAGAGTTAAACCATACTTTTGATTGAGCAGTTTTGAAACACTCTGTCTGTAGAAAATGCAACTGGACATTACTAGCGCAAAGTGGGTAATAGTGGAAAAAAGAATATGTTCAAATATGAACTACACAGAAGCATTGTATGAAACTTCTTTCTGTTCTGTGCATTCAACTAACAGAGTTGAACCTTACATTTGATTGAGCCGTTCTGAAACACTCTTTCTGTAGAAACTGCAATTGGACATTCTGAGCGCTAAGAGGCCTATATTGGGAAAAAGAATGTCTACAAATAAAAACTACACAGAAGAATTGTGTGAAACTACTTTCTGTTCTGTTTCTTCAACTAAAAGAGTTGAACCTTAGTTTTGATTGAGCCGTTCTGAAACACTCTTTCTGTAGAAAATGCAAGTGGAGATTCGGAGCGCTAAGAGGGTAATAGTGGAAAAAGGAATGTCTTCAAATATAAACTACACAGAATCATTCGGTGAAACTTCTTTCTGATCTGTGCATTCAGCTAACAGAGTTAAACCATACTTTTGATTGAGCAGATCTGAACACTCTTTCTGTAGAAAATGCAACTGGACATTTGGAGCGCTAAGAGCGTAGTAGTGGAAAAAGGAATATATTCAAATATAAACTACACAGAAGCATTCTGTGAAACTCCTTTCTGATCTGAGCATTCAGGTAACAGAGTTAAACCATACTTTTGATTGAGCAGTTTTGAAACACTCTGTCTGTAGAAAATGAAACTGGATATTCGTAGCGCTAAGTGGGTAATAGTGGAAAAAAGAATATGTTCAAATATAAACTACACAGAAGCATTGTATGAAAATTCTTTCTGTTCTGTGCATTCAACTAACAGAGTTGAACCTTACTTTTGATTGAGCCGTTCTGAAACACTCTTTCTGTAGCAACTGCAATTGGACATTCTGAGCGCTAAGAGGCCTATATTGGGAAAAAGAATGTCTACAAATAAAAACTACACAGAAGAATTGTGTGAAACTACTTTCTGTTCTGTTTGTTCAACTAAAAGAGTTGAACCTTAGTTTTGATTGAGCCGTTCTGAAACACTCTTTCTGTAGAAAATGCAAGTGGAGATTCGGAGCGCTAAGAGGGTAATAGTGGAAAAAGGAATGTCTTCAAATATAAACTACACAGAATCATTCGGTGAAACTTCTTTCTGATCTGTGCATTTAGCTAACAGAGTTAAACCATACTTTTGATTGAGCAGATCTGAACACTCTTTCTGTAGAAAATGCAACTGGACATTTGGAGCGCTAAGAGCGTAGTAGTGGAAAAAGGAATATATTCAAATATAAACTACACAGAAGCATTCTGTGAAACTCCTTTCTGATCTGAGCATTCAGGTAACAGAGTTAAACCATACTTTTGATTGAGCAGTTTTGAAACACTCTGTCTGTAGAAAATGAAACTGGATATTCGTAGCGCTAAGTGGGTAATAGTGGAAAAAAGAATATGTTCAAATATAAACTACACAGAAGCATTGTATGAAAATTCTTTCTGTTCTGTGCATTCAACTAACAGAGTTGAACCTTACTTTTGATTGAGCCGTTCTGAAACACTCTTTCTGTAGCAACTGCAATTGGACATTCTGAGCGCTAAGAGGCCTATATTGGGAAAAAGAATGTCTACAAATAAAAACTACACAGAAGAATTGTGTGAAACTTCTTTCTGTTCTGTTTGTTCAACTAAAAGAGTTGAACCTTAGTTTTGATTGAGCCGTTCTGAAACACTCTTTCTGTAGAAAATGCAAGTGGAGATTCGGAGCGCTAAGAGGGTAATAGTGGAAAAAGGAATGTCTCAAAATATAAACTACACAGAATCATTCTGTGAAACTTCTTTCTGATCTGTGCATTCAGCTAACAGAGTTAAACCATACTTTTGATTGAGCAGATCTGATCACAATTTCTGTAGAAAATGCAACTGGACATTTGGAGCGCTAAGAGAGTAGTAGTGGAAAAAGGAATATATTCAAATATAAACTACACAGAAGCATTCTGTGAAACTTCTTTCTGATCTGAGCATTCAGCTAACAGAGTTAAACCATACTTTTGATTGAGCAGTTTTGAAACACTCTGTCTGTAGGAAATGCAACTGGACATTCGTAGCGCTAAGTGGGTAATAGTGGAAAAAAGAATATGTTCAAATATAAACTACACAGAAGCATTGTATGAAACTTCTTTCTGTTCTGTGCATTCAACTAACAGAGTTGAACCTTACATTTGATTGAGCCTTTCTGAAACACTCTTTCTGTAGAAACTGCAATTGGACATTCTGAGCGCTAAGAGGCCTCTATTGGGAAAAATAATATCTTCAAATAAAAACTACACAGAAGCATTGTGTGAAACATATTTCTGATATGTTCATTAAGCTAACAGATTTAAACCATACTTTGGATTGCGCAGTTCTGAACACTCTTTCTGTAGAAAATGCAAGTGGACATTCGGAGCGCTGAGGGTAATAGTGGAAAAAGGAATATATTCAAATATAAACTACACAGTAGCATTCGGTGAAAATTCTTTCTGTTCTGTGCATTCAACTAACAGAGTTGAACCTTACTTTTGATTGAGCCGTTCTGAAACACTCTTTCTGTAGAAACTGCAATTGGACATGCTAAGCGCTAAGAGGCCTACATTGGGAAAAAGAATATCTTCAAATAAAAACTACACAGATGCATTCTGTGAAACTTATTTCTGATCTGTAAATTCAGTTAACAGAGATAAAACATATTTTTGATTGAGCATTTATGAAACACTCTTTTTGTAGAAAATGCAAGTGGAGATTCGGAGCGCTAAGAGGGTAATAGTGGAAAAATGAATGTCTTCAAATATAAACTACACAGAATCATTCGGTGAAACTTCTTTCTGATCTGTGCATTCAGCTAACAGAGTTAAACCATACTTTTGATTGAGCAGATCTGAACACTCTTTCTGTAGAAAATGCAACTAGACATTTGGAGCGCTAAGAGCGTAGTAGTGGAAAAAGAATATATTCAAATATAAACTACACAGAAGCATTCTGTGAAACTTCTTTCTGATCTGAGCATTCAGCTAACAGAGTTAAACCATACTTTTGATTGAGCAGTTTTGAAACACTCTGTCTGTAGAAAATGCAACTGGACATTAGTAGCGCTAAGTGGGTAATAGTGGAAAAAATAATATGTTCAAATATAAACTACAGAGAAGCATTGTATGAAACTTCTTTCTGTTCTGTGCATTCAACTAACAGAGTTGAACCTTACTTTTGATTGAGCCGTTCTGAAACACTCTTTCTGTAGAAACTGCAATTGGACATTCTGAGCGCTAAGAGGCCTCTATTGGGAAAAATAATATCTTCAAATAAAAACTACACAGAAGCATTGTGTGAAACTTATTTCTGATATGTTCATTAAGCTAACAGAGTTAAACCATACTTTGGATTGCGCAGTTCTGAACACTCTTTCTGTAGAAAATGCAAGTGGACATTCGGAGCGCTAAGAGGGTAATAGTGGAAAAAGGAATATATTCAAATATAAACTACACAGTAGCATTCTGTGAAAATTCTTTTTGTTCTGTGCATTCAACTAACAGAGTTGAACCTTACTTTTGATTGAGCCGTTCTGAAACACTCTTTCTGTAGAAACTGCAATTGGACATGCTAAGCGCTAAGAGGCCTACATTGGGAAAAAGAATATCTTCAAATAAAAACTACACAGATGCATTCTGTGAAACTTATTTCTGATCTGTAAATTCAGTTAACAGAGATAAAACATATTTTTGATTGAGCAGTTATGAAACACTCTTTTTGTAGAAAATGCAAGTGGAGATTCGGAGCGCTAAGAGGGTAATAGTGGAAAAAGGAATGTCTTCAAATATAAACTACACAGAATCATTTGGTGAAACTTCTTTCTGATCTGTGCATTCAGCTAACAGAGTTAAACCATACTTTTGATTGAGCAGATCTGAACACTCTTTCTGTAGAAAATGCAACTGGACATTTTAGCGCTAAGAGCGTAGTAGTGGAAAAAGGAATATATTCAAATATAAACTACACAGAAGCATTCTGTGAAACTTCTTTCTGATCTGAGCATTCAGCTAACAGAGTTAAACCATACTTTTGATTGAGCAGTTTTGAAACACTCTGTCTGTAGAAAATGCAACTGGACATTCGTAGCGCTAAGTGGGTAATAGTGGAAAAAAGAATATGTTCAAATATGAACTACACAGAAGCATTGTATGAAACTTCTTTCTGTTCTGTGCATTCAACTAACAGAGTTGAACCTTACTTTTGATTGAGCCGTTCTGAAACACTCTTTCTGTAGAAACTGCAATTGGACATTCTGAGCGCTAAGAGGCCTATATTGGGAAAAAGAATGTCTACAAATAAAAACTACACAGAAGAATTGTGTGAAACTTCTTTCTGTTCTGTTTGTTCAACTAAAAGAGTTGAACCTTAGTTTTGATTGAGCCGTTCTGAAACACTCTTTCTGTAGAAAATGCAAGTGGAGATTCGGAGCGCTAAGAGGGTAATAGTGGAAAAAGGAATGTCTCCAAATATAAACTACACAGAATCATTCTGTGAAACTTCTTTCTGATCTGTGCATTCAGCTAACAGAGTTAAACCATACTTTTGATTGAGCAGATCTGAACACTCTTTCTGTAGAAAATGCAACTGGACATTTGGAGCGCTAAGAGAGTAGTAGTGGAAAAAGGAATATATTCAAATATAAACTACACAGAAGCATTCTGTGAAACTTCTTTCTGATCTAAGCATTCAGCTAACAGAGTTAAACCATACTTTTGATTGAGCAGTTTTGAAACACTCTGTCTGTAGAAAATGCAACTGGACATTCATAGCGCTAAGTGGGTAATAGTGGAAAAAAGAATATGTTCAAATATAAACTACACAGAAGCATTGTATGAAACTTCTTTCTGTTCTGTGCATTCAACTAACAGAGTTGAACCTTACTTTTGATTGAGCCTTTCTGAAAAACTCTTTCTGTAGAAACTGCAATTGGACATTCTGAGCGCTAAGAGGCCTCTATTGGGAAAAATAATATCTTCAGATGAAAACTACACAGAAGAATTGTGTGAAACTTATTTCTGATATGTTCATTAAGCTAACAGAGTTAAACCATACTTTTGATTGCGCAGTTCTGAACACTCTTTCTGTAGAAAATGCAAGTGGACATTCGGAGCGCTAAGAGGGTAATAGTGGAAAAAGGAATATATTCAAATATAAACTACACAGTAGCATTCTGTGAAAATTCTTTCTGTTCTGTGCATTCAACTAACAGAGTTGAACCTTACTTTTGATTGACCCGTTCTGAAACACTCTTTCTGTATAAACTGCAATTGGACATGCTAAGCGCTAAGAGGCCTACATTGGGAAAAAGAATATCTTCAAATAAAAACTACACAGATGCATTCTGTGAAACTTATTTCTGATCTGTAAATTCAGTTAACAGAGATAAAACATATTTTTGATTGAGCAGTTATGAAACACTCTTTTTGTAGAAAATGCAAGTGGAGATTCGGAGCGCTAAGAGGGTAATAGTGGAAAAAGGAATGTCTTCAAATATAAACTACACAGAATCATTTGGTGAAACTTCTTTCTGATCTGTGCATTCAGCTAACAGAGTTAAACCATACTTTTGATTGAGCAGATCTGAACACTCTTTCTGTAGAAAATGCAACTGGACATTTTAGCGCTAAGAGCGTAGTAGTGGAAAAAGGAATATATTCAAATATAAACTACACAGAAGCATTCTGTGAAACTTCTTTCTGATCTGAGCATTCAGCTAACAGAGTTAAACCATACTTTTGATTGAGCAGTTTTGAAACACTCTGTCTGTAGAAAATGCAACTGGACATTCGTAGCGCTAAGTGGGTAGTAGTGGAAAAAAGAATATGTTCCAATATGAACTACACAGAAGCATTGTATGAAACTTCTTTCTGTTCTGTGCATTCAACTAACAGAGTTGAACCTTACTTTTGATTGAGCCGTTCTGAAACACTCTTTCTGTAGAAACTGCAATTGGACATTCTGAGCGCTAAGAGGCCTATATTTGGAAAAAGAATGTCAACAAATAAAAACTACACAGAAGAATTATGTGAAAATTCTTTCTGTTCTGTTTGTTCAACTAAAAGAGTTGAACCTTAGTTTTGATTGAGCCGTTCTGAAACACTCTTTCTGTAGAAAATGCAAGTGGAGATTCGGAGCGCTAAGAGGGTAATAGTGGAAAAAGGAATGACTTCAAATATAAACTACACAGAATCATTCGGTGAAACTTCTTTCTGATCTGTGCATTCAGCTAACAGAGTTAAACCATACTTTTGATTGAGCAGATCTGAACACTCTTTCTGTAGAAAATGCAACTGGACATTTGGAGCGCTAAGAGCGTAGTAGTGGAAAAAGGAATATATTCAAATATAAACTACACAGAAGCATTCTGTGAAATTTCTTTCTGATCTGAGCATTCAGCTAACAGAGTTAAACCATACTTTTGATTGAGCAGTTTTGAAACACTCTGTCTGTAGAAAATTCAACTGGACATTCGTAGCGCTATGTGGGTAATAGTGGAAAAAAGAATATGTTCAAATATGAACTACACAGAAGCATTGTATGAAACTTCTTTCTGTTCTGTGCATTCAACTAACAGAGTTGAACGTTACTTTTGATTGAGCCGTTCTGAAACACTCTTTCTGTAGAAACTGCAATTGGACATTCTGAGCGCTAAGAGGCCTATATTGGGAAAAAGAATGTCTACAAATAAAAACTACACAGAAGAATTGTGTGAAACTTCTTTCTGTTCTGTTTGTTCAACTAAAAGAGTTGAACCTTAGTTTTGATTGAGCCGTTCTGAAACACTCTTTCTGTAAAAAATGCAAGTGGAGATTCGGAGCGCTAAGAGGGTAATAGCGGAAAAAGGAATGTCTCCAAATATAAACTACACAGAATCATTCTGTGAAACTTCTTTCTGATCTGTGCATTCAGCTAACAGAGTTAAACCATACTTTTGATTGAGCAGATCTGAACACTCTTTCTGTAGAAAATGCAACTGGACATTTGGAGCGCTAAGAGAGTAGTAGTGGAAAAAGGAATATATTCAAATATAAACTACACAGAAGCATTCTGTGAAACTTCTTTCTGATCTGAGCATTCAGCTAACAGAGTTAAACCATACTTTTGATTGAGCAGTTTTGAAACACTCTGTCTGTAGTAAATGCAACTGGACATTCGTAGCGCTAAGTGGGTAATAGTGGAAAAAAGAATATGTTCAAATATAAACTACACAGAAGCATTGTATGAAACTTCTTTCTGTTCTGTGCATTCAACTAACAGAGTTGAACCTTACTTTTGATTGAGCCTTTCTGAAAAACTCTTTCTGTAGAAACTGCAATTGGACATTCTGAGCGCTAAGAGGCCTCTATTGGGAAAAATAATATCTTCAGATGAAAACTACACAGAAGCATTGTGTGAAACTTATTTCTGATATGTTCATTAAGCTAACAGAGTTAAACCATACTTTTGATTGCGCAGTTCTGAACACTCTTTCTGTAGAAAATGCAAGTGGACATTCGGAGCGCTAAGAGGGTAATAGTGGAAAAAGGAATATATTCAAATATAAACTACACAGTAGCATTCTGTGAAAATTCTTTCTGTTCTTTGCATTCAACTAACAGAGTTGAACCTTACTTTTGATTGAGCCGTTCTGAAACACTCTTTCTGTAGAAACTGCAATTGGACATGCTAAGCGCTAAGAGGCCTACATTGGGAAAAAGAATATCTTCAAATAAAAACTACACAGATGCATTCTGCGAAACTTATTTCTAATCTGTAAATTCAGTTAACAGAGATAAAACATATTTTTGATTGAGCAGTTATGAAACACTCTTTTTGTAGAAAATGCAAGTGGATATTCGGAGCGCTAAGAGGGTAATAGTGGAAAAAGGAATGTCTTCAAATATAAACTACACAGAATCATTCCGTGAAACTTCTTTCTGATCTGTGCATTCAGCTAACAGAGGTAAACCATACTTTTGATTGAGCAGATCTGAACACTCTTTCTGTAGAAAATGCAACTGGACATTTGGAGCGCTAAGAGCGTAGTAGTGGAAAAAGGAATATATTCAAATATAAACTACACAGAAGCATTCTGTGAAACTTCTTTCTGATCTGAGCATTCAGCTAACAGAGTTAAACCATACTTTTGATTGAGCAGTTTTGAAACACTCTGTCTGTAGAAAATGCAACTGGACATTACTAGCGCAAAGTGGGTAATAGTGGAAAAAAGAATATGTTCAAATATGAACTACACAGAAGCATTGTATGAAACTTCTTTCTGTTCTGTGCATTCAACTAACAGAGTTGAACCTTACTTTTGATTGAGCCGTTCTGAAACACTCTTTCTGTAGAAACTGCAATTGGACATTCTGAGCGCTAAGAGGCCTATATTGGGAAAAAGAATGTCTACAAATAAAAACTACACAGAAGAATTGTGTGAAACTACTTTCTGTTCTGTTTGTTCAACTAAAAGAGTTGAACCTTAGTTTTGATTGAGCCGTTCTGAAACACTCTTTCTGTAGAAAATGCAAGTGGAGATTCGGAGCGCTAAGAGGGTAATAGTGGAAAAAGGAATGTCTTCAAATATAAACTACACAGAATCATTCGGTGAAACTTCTTTCTGATCTGTGCATTCAGCTAACAGAGTTAAACCATACTTTTGATTGAGCA
Source organism: Symphalangus syndactylus (assembly GCF_028878055.3). Taxonomy (NCBI): domain Eukaryota; kingdom Metazoa; phylum Chordata; class Mammalia; order Primates; family Hylobatidae; genus Symphalangus; species Symphalangus syndactylus. The sequence goes on from NC_072433.2 coordinate 3,290,503, forward strand.
GATCTGAACACTCTTTCTGTAGAAAATGCAACTGGACATTTGGAGCGCTAAGAGCGTAGTAGTGGAAAAAGGAATATATTCAAATATAAACTACACAGAAGCATTCTGTGAAACTCCTTTCTGATCTGAGCATTCAGGTAACAGAGTTAAACCATAATTTTGATTGAGCAGTTTTGAAACACTCTGTCTGTAGAAAATGAAACTGGATATTCGTAGCGCTAAGTGGGTAATAGTGGAAAAAAGAATATGTTCAAATATAAACTACACAGAAGCATTGTATGAAAATTCTTTCTGTTCTGTGCATTCAACTAACAGAGTTGAACCTTACTTTTGATTGAGCCGTTCTGAAACACTCTTTCTGTAGCAACTGCAATTGGACATTCTGAGCGCTAAGAGGCCTATATTGGGAAAAAGAATGTCTACAAATAAAAACTACACAGAAGAATTGTGTGAAACTTCTTTCTGTTCTGTTTGTTCAACTAAAAGAGTTGAACCTTAGTTTTGATTGAGCCGTTCTGAAACACTCTTTCTGTAGAAAATGCAAGTGGAGATTCGGAGCGCTAAGAGGGTAATAGTGGAAAAAGGAATGTCTCCAAATATAAACTACACAGAATCATTCTGTGAAACTTCTTTCTGATCTGTGCATTCAGCTAACAGAGTTAAACCATACTTTTGATTGAGCAGATCTGATCACTCTTTCTGTAGAAAATGCAACTGGACATTTGGAGCGCTAAGAGAGTAGTAGTGGAAAAAGGAATATATTCAAATATAAACTACACAGAAGCATTCTGTGAAACTTCTTTCTGATCTGAGCATTCAGCTAACAGAGTTAAACCATACTTTTGATTGAGCAGTTTTGAAACACTCTGTCTGTAGGAAATGCAACTGGACATTCGTAGCGCTAAGTGGGTAATAGTGGAAAAAAGAATATGTTCAAATATAAACTACACAGAAGCATTGTATGAAACTTCTTTCTGTTCTGTGCATTCAACTAACAGAGTTGAACCTTACATTTGATTGAGCCTTTCTGAAACACTCTTTCTGTAGAAACTGCAATTGGACATTCTGAGCGCTAAGAGGCCTCTATTGGGAAAAATAATATCTTCAAATAAAAACTACACAGAAGCATTGTGTGAAACATATTTCTGATATGTTCATTAAGCTAACAGATTTAAACCATACTTTGGATTGCGCAGTTCTGAACACTCTTTCTGTAGAAAATGCAAGTGGACATTCGGAGCGCTGAGGGTAATAGTGGAAAAAGGAATATATTCAAATATAAACTACACAGTAGCATTCGGTGAAAATTCTTTCTGTTCTGTGCATTCAACTAACAGAGTTGAACCTTACTTTTGATTGAGCCGTTCTGAAACACTCTTTCTGTAGAAACTGCAATTGGACATGCTAAGCGCTAAGAGGCCTACATTGGGAAAAAGAATATCTTCAAATAAAAACTACACAGATGCATTCTGTGAAACTTATTTCTGATCTGTAAATTCAGTTAACAGAGATAAAATATATTTTTGATTGAGCATTTATGAAACACTCTTTTTGTAGAAAATGCAAGTGGAGATTCGGAGCGCTAAGAGGGTAATAGTGGAAAAAGGAATGTCTTCAAATATAAACTACACAGAATCATTCGGTGAAACTTATTTCTGATCTGTGCATTCAGCTAACAGAGTTAAACCATACTTTTGATTGAGCAGATCTGAACACTCTTTCTGTAGAAAATGCAACTAGACATTTGGAGCGCTAAGAGCGTAGTAGTGGAAAAAGAATATATTCAAATATAAACTACACAGAAGCATTCTGTGAAACTTCTTTCTGATCTGAGCATTCAGCTAACAGAGTTAAACCATACTTTTGATTGAGCAGTTTTGAAACACTCTGTCTGTAGAAAATGCAACTGGACATTCGTAGCGCTAAGTGGGTAGTAGTGGAAAAAAGAATATGTTCCAATATGAACTACACAGAAGCATTGTATGAAACTTCTTTCTGTTCTGTGCATTCAACTAACAGAGTTGAACCTTACTTTTGATTGAGCCGTTCTGAAACACTCTTTCTGTAGAAACTGCAATTGGACATTCTGAGCGCTAAGAGGCCTATATTTGGAAAAAGAATGTCAACAAATAAAAACTACACAGAAGAATTATGTGAAAATTCTTTCTGTTCTGTTTGTTCAACTAAAAGAGTTGAACCTTAGTTTTGATTGAGCCGTTCTGAAACACTCTTTCTGTAGAAAATGCAAGTGGAGATTCGGAGCGCTAAGAGGGTAATAGTGGAAAAAGGAATGACTTCAAATATAAACTACACAGAATCATTCGGTGAAACTTCTTTCTGATCTGTGCATTCAGCTAACAGAGTTAAACCATACTTTTGATTTAGCAGATCTGAACACTCTTTCTGTAGAAAATGCAACTGGACATTTGGAGCGCTAAGAGCGTAGTAGTGGAAAAAGGAATATATTCAAATATAAACTACACAGAAGCATTCTGTGAAATTTCTTTCTGATCTGAGCATTCAGCTAACAGAGTTAAACCATACTTTTGATTGAGCAGTTTTGAAACACTCTGTCTGTAGAAAATGCAACTGGACATTCGTAGCGCTATGTGGGTAATAGTGGAAAAAAGAATATGTTCAAATATGAACTACACAGAAGCATTGTATGAAACTTCTTTCTGTTCTGTGCATTCAACTAACAGAGTTGAACGTTACTTTTGATTGAGCCGTTCTGAAACACTCTTTCTGTAGAAACTGCAATTGGACATTCTGAGCGCTAAGAGGCCTATATTGGGAAAAAGAATGTCTACAAATAAAAACTACACAGAAGAATTGTGTGAAACTTCTTTCTGTTCTGTTTCTTCAACTAAAAGAGTTGAACCTTAGTTTTGATTGAGCCGTTCTGAAACACTCTTTCTGTAGAAAATGCAAGTGGAGATTCGGAGCGCTAAGAGGGTAATAGCGGAAAAATTAATGTCTCCAAATATAAACTACACAGAATCATTCTGTGAAACTTCTTTCTGATCTGTGCATTCAGCTAACAGAGTTAAACCATACTTTTGATTGAGCAGATCTGAACACTCTTTCTGTAGAAAATGCAACTGGACATTTGGAGCGCTAAGAGAGTAGTAGTGGAAAAAGTAATATATTCAAATATAAACTACACAGAAGCATTCTGTGAAACTTCTTTCTGATCTGAGCATTCAGCTAACAGAGTTAAACCATACTTTTGATTGAGCAGTTTTGAAACACTCTGTCTGTAGTAAATGCAACTGGACATTCGTAGCGCTAAGTGGGTAATAGTGGAAAAAAGAATATGTTCAAATATAAACTACACAGAAGCATTGTATGAAACTTCTTTCTGTTCTGTGCATTCAACTAACAGAGTTGAACCTTACTTTTGATTGAGCCTTTCTGAAAAACTCTTTCTGTAGAAACTGCAATTGGACATTCTGAGCGCTAAGAGGCCTCTATTGGGAAAAATAATATCTTCAGATGAAAACTACACAGAAGCATTGTGTGAAACTTATTTCTGATATGTTCATTAAGCTAACAGAGTTAAACCATACTTTTGATTGCGCAGTTCTGAACACTCTTTCTGTAGAAAACGCAAGTGGACATTCGGAGCGCTAAGAGGGTAATAGTGGAAAAAGGAATATATTCAAATATAAACTACACAGTACCATTCTGTGAAAATTCTTTCTGTTCTGTGCATTCAACTAACAGAGTTGAACCTTACTTTTGATTGAGCCGTTCTGAAACACTCTTTCTGTAGAAACTGCAATTGGACATGCTAAGCGCTAAGAGGCCTACATTGGGAAAAAGAATATCTTCAAATAAAAACTACACAGATGCATTCTGCGAAACTTATTTCTAATCTGTAAATTCAGTTAACAGAGATAAAACATATTTTTGATTGAGCAGTTATGACACACTCTTTTTGTAGAAAATGCAAGTGGATATTCGGAGCACTAAGAGGGTAATAGTGGAAAAAGTAATGTCTTCAAATATAAACTACACAGAATCATTCCGTGAAACTTCTTTCTGATCTGTGCATTCAGCTAACAGAGGTAAACCATACTTTTGATTGAGCAGATCTGAACACTCTTTCTGTAGAAAATGCAACTGGACATTTGGAGCGCTAAGAGCGTAGTAGTGGAAAAAGGAATATATTCAAATATAAACTACACAGAAGCATTCTGTGAAACTTCTTTCTGATCTGAGCATTCAGCTAACAGAGTTAAACCATACTTTTGATTGAGCAGTTTTGAAACACTCTGTCTGTAGAAAATGCAACTGGACATTACTAGCGCAAAGTGGGTAATAGTGGAAAAAAGAATATGTTCAAATATGAACTACACAGAAGCATTGTATGAAACTTCTTTCTGTTCTGTGCATTCAACTAACAGAGTTGAACCTTACTTTTGATTGAGCCATTCTGAAACACTCTTTCTGTAGAAACTGCAATTGGACATTCTGAGCGCTAAGAGGCCTATATTGGGAAAAAGAATGTCTACAAATAAAAACTACACAGAAGAATTGTGTGAAACTACTTTCTGTTCTGTTTGTTCAACTAAAAGAGTTGAACCTTAGTTTTGATTGAGCCGTTCTGAAACACTCTTTCTGTAGAAAATGCAAGTGGAGATTCGGAGCGCTAAGAGGGTAATAGTGGAAAAAGGAATGTCTTCAAATATAAACTACACAGAATCATTCGGTGAAACTTCTTTCTGATCTGTGCATTCAGCTAACAGAGTTAAACCATACTTTTGATTGAGCAGATCTGAACACTCTTTCTGTAGAAAATGCAACCGGACATTTGGAGCGCTAAGAGCGTAGTAGTGGAAAAAGGAATATATTCAAATATGAACTACACAGAAGCATTCTGTGAAACTCCTTTCTGATCTGAGCATTCAGGTAACAGAGTTAAACCATACTTTTGATTGAGCAGTTTTGAAACACTCTGTCTGTAGAAAATGAAACTTGATATTCGTAGCGCTAAGTGGGTATTAGTGGAAAAAAGAATATGTTCAAATATAAACTACACAGAAGCATTGTATGAAAATTCTTTCTGTTCTGTGCATTCAACTAACAGAGTTGAACCTTACTTTTGATTGAGCCGTTCTGAAACACTCTTTCTGTAGCAACTGCAATTGGACATTCTGAGCGCTAAGAGGCCTATATTGGGAAAAAGAATGTCTACAAATAAAAACTACACAGAAGAATTGTGTGAAACTTCTTTCTGTTCTGTTTGTTCAACTAAAAGAGTTGAACCTTAGTTTTGATTGAGCCGTTCTGAAACACTCTTTCTGTAGAAAATGCAAGTGGAGATTCGGAGCGCTAAGAGGGTAATAGTGGAAAAAGGAATGTCTCCAAATATAAACTACACAGAATCATTCTGTGAAACTTCTTTCTGATCTGTGCATTCAGCTAACAGAGTTAAACCATACTTTTGATTGAGCAGATCTGATCACTCTTTCTGTAGAAAATGCAACTGGACATTTGGAGCGCTAAGAGAGTAGTAGTGGAAAAAGGAATATATTCAAATATAAACTACACAGAAGCATTCTGTGAAACTTCTTTCTGATCTGAGCATTCAGCTAACAGAGTTAAACCATACTTTTGATTGAGCAGTTTTGAAACACTCTGTCTGTAGGAAATGCAACTGGACATTCGTAGCGCTAAGTGGGTAATAGTGGAAAAAAAATATGTTCAAATATAAACTACACAGAAGCATTGTATGAAACTTCTTTCTGTTCTGTGCATTCAACTAACAGAGTTGAACCTTACATTTGATTGAGCCTTTCTGAAACACTCTTTCTGTAGAAAATGCAATTGGACATTCTGAGCGCTAAGAGGCCTCTATTGGGAAAAATAATATCTTCAAATAAAAACTACACAGAAGCATTTTGTGAAACATATTTCTGATATGTTCATTAAGCTAACAGATTTAAACCATACTTTGGATTGCGCAGTTCTGAACACTCTTTCTGTAGAAAATGCAAGTGGACATTCGGAGCGCTGAGGGTAATAGTGGAAAAAGGAATATATTCAAATATAAACTACACAGTAGCATTCGGTGAAAATTCTTTCTGTTCTGTGCATTCAACTAACAGAGTTGAACCTTACTTTTGATTGAGCCGTTCTGAAACACTCTTTCTGTAGAAACTGCAATTGGACATGCTAAGCGCTAAGAGGCCTACATTGGGAAAAAGAATATCTTCAAATAAAAACTACACAGATGCATTCTGTGAAACTTATTTCTGATCTGTAAATTCAGTTAACAGAGATAAAACATATTTTTGATTGAGCATTTATGAAACACTCTTTTTGTAGAAAATGCAAGAGGAGATTCGGAGCGCTAAGAGGGTAATAGTGGAAAAAGGAATGTCTTCAAATATAAACTACACAGAATCATTCGGTGAAACTTCTTTCTGATCTGTGCATTCAGCTAACAGAGTTAAAGCATACTTTTGATTGAGCAGATCTGAACACTCTTTCTGTAGAAAATGCAACTAGACATTTGGAGCGCTAAGAGCGTAGTAGTGGAAAAAGGAATATATTCAAATATAAACTACACAGAAGCATTCTGTGAAACTTCTTTCTGATCTGAGCATTCAGCTAACAGAGTTAAACCATACTTTTGATTGAGCAGTTTTGAAACACTCTGTCTGTAGAAAATGCAACTGGACATTAGTAGCGCTAAGTGGGTAATAGTGGAAAAAAGAATATGTTCAAATATGAACTACACAGAAGCATTGTATGAAACTTCTTTCTGTTCTGTGCATTCAACTAACAGAGTTGGACCTTACTTTTGATTGAGCCGTTCTGAAACACTCTTTCTGTAGAAACTGCAATTGGACATTCTGAGCGCTAAGAGGCCTATATTGGGAAAAAGAATGTCTACAAATAAAAACTACACAGAAGAATTGTGTGAAACTTCTTTCTGTTCTGTTTGTTCAACTAAAAGAGTTGAACCTTAGTTTTGATTGAGCCGTTCTGAAACACTCTTTCTGTAGAAAATGCAAGTGGAGATTCGGAGCGCTAAGAGGGTAATAGTGGAAAAAGGAATGACTTCAAATATAAACTACACAGAATCATTCGGTGAAACTTCTTTCTGATCTGTGCATTCAGCTAACAGAGTTAAACCATACTTTTGATTGAGCAGATCTGAACACTCTTTCTGTAGAAAATGCAACTGGACATTTGGAGCGCTAAGAGCGTAGTAGTGGAAAAAGGAATATATTCAAATATAAACTACACAGAAACATTCTGTGAAATTTATTTCTGATCTGAGCATTCAGCTAACAGAGTTAAACCATACTTTTGATTGAGCAGTTTTGAAACACTCTGTCAGTAGAAAATGCAACTGGACATTCGTAGCGCTATGTGGGTAATAGTGGAAAAAAGAATATGTTCAAATATGAACTACACAGAAGCATTGTATGAAACTTCTTTCTGTTCTGTACATTCAACTAACGGAGTTGAACGTTACTTTTGATTGAGCCGTTCTGAAACACTCTTTCTGTAGAAACTGCAATTGGACATTCTGAGCGCTAAGAGGCCTATATTGGGAAAAAGAATGTCTACAAATAAAAACTACACAGAAGAATTGTGTGAAACTTCTTTCTGTTCTGTTTGTTCAACTAAAAGAGTTGAACCTTAGTTTTGATTGAGCCGTTCTGAAACCCTCTTTCTGTAGAAAATGCAAGTGGAGATTCGGAGCGCTAAGAGGGTAATAGCGGAAAAAGGAATGTCTCCAAATATAAACTACACAGAATCATTCTGTGAAACTTCTTTCTGATCTGTGCATTCAGCTAACAGAGTTAAACCATACTTTTGATTGAGCAGATCTGAACACTCTTTCTGTAGAAAATGCAACTGGACATTTGGAGCGCTAAGAGAGTAGTAGTGGAAAAAGGAATATATTCAAATATAAACTACACAGAAGCATTCTGTGAAACTTCTTTCTGATCTGAGCATTCAGCTAACAGAGTTAAACCATACTTTTGATTGAGCAGTTTTGAAACACTCTGTCTGTAGTAAATGCAACTGGACATTCGTAGCGCTAAGTGGGTAATAGTGGAAAAAAGAATATGTTCAAATATAAACTACACAGAAGCATTGTATGAAACTTCTTTCTGTTCTGTGCATTCAACTAACAGAGTTGAACCTTACTTTTGATTGAGCCTTTCTGAAAAACTCTTTCTGTAGAAACTGCAATTGGACATTCTGAGCGCTAAGAGGCCTCTATTGGGAAAAATAATATCTTCAGATGAAAACTACACAGAAGCATTGTGTGAAACTTATTTCTGATATGTTCATTAAGCTAACAGAGTTAAACCATACTTTTGATTGCGCAGTTCTGAACACTCTTTCTGTAGAAAATGCAAGTGGACATTCGGAGCGCTAAGAGGGTAATAGTGGAAAAAGGAATATATTCAAATATAAACTACACAGTAGCATTCTGTGAAAATTATTTCTGTTCTGTGCATTCAACTAACAGAGTTGAACCTTACTTTTGATTGAGCCGTTCTGAAACACTCTTTCTGTAGAAACTGCAATTGGACATGCTAAGCGCTAAGAGGCCTACATTGGGAAAAAGAATATCTTCAAATAAAAACTACACAGATGCATTCTGCGAAACTTATTTCTAATCTGTAAATTCAGTTAACAGAGATAAAACATATTTTTGATTGAGCAGTTATGAAACACTCTTTTTGTAGAAAATGCAAGTGGATATTCGGAGCGCTAAGAGGGTAATAGTGGAAAAACGAATGTCTTCAAATATAAACTACACAGAATCATTCTGTGAAACTTCTTTCTGATCTGTGCATTCAGCTAACAGAGGTAAACCATACTTTTGATTGAGCAGATCTGAACACTCTTTCTGTAGAAAATGCAACTGGACATTTGGAGCGCTAAGAGCGTAGTAGTGGAAAAAGGAATATATTCAAATATAAACTACACAGAAGCATTCTGTGAAACTTCTTTCTGATCTGAGCATTCAGCTAACAGAGTTAAACCATACTTTTGATTGAGCAGTTTTGAAACACTCTGTCTGTAGAAAATGCAACTGGACATTCGTAGCGCTAAGTGGGTAATAGTGGAAAAAAGAATATGTTCAAATATAAACTACACAGAAGCATTGTATGAAACTTCTTTCTGTTCTGTGCATTCAACTAACAGAGTTGAACCTTACTTTTGATTGAGCCGTTCTGAAACACTCTTTCTGTAGAAACTGCAATTGGACATCCTGAGCGCTAAGAGGCCTATATTGGGAAAAAGAATGTCTACAAATAAAAACTACACAGAAGAATTGTGTGAAACTTCTTTCTGTTCTGTTTGTTCAACTAAAAGAGTTGAACCTTAGTTTTGATTGAGCCGTTCTGAAACACTCTTTCTGTAGAAAATGCAAGTGGAGATTCGGAGCGCTAAGAGGGTAATAGTGGAAAAAGGAATGTCTCAAAATATAAACTACACAGAATCATTCTGTGAAACTTATTTCTGATCTGTGCATTCAGCTAACAGAGTTAAACCATACTTTTGATGGAGCAGATCTGATCACTCTTTCTGTAGAAAATGCAACTGGACATTTGGAGCGCTAAGAGAGTAGTAGTGGAAAAAGGAATATATTGAAATATAAACTACACAGAAGCATTCTGTGAAACTTCTTTCTGATCTGAGAATTCAGCTAACATAGTTAAACCATACTTTTGATTGAGCAGTTTTGAAACACTCTGTCTGTAGGAAATGCAACTGGACATTCGTAGCGCTAAGTGGGTAATAGTGGAAAAAAGAATACGTTCAAATATAAACTACAGAGAAGCATTGTATGAAACTTCTTTCTGTTCTGTGCATTCAACTAACAGTGTTGAACCTTACTTTTGATTGAGCCTTTCTGAAACACTCTTTCTGTAGAAACTGCAATTGGACATTCTGAGCGCTAAGAGGCCTCTATTGGGAAAAATAATATCTTCAAATAAAAACTACACAGAAGCATTGTGTGAAACTTATTTCTGATATGTTCATTAAGCTAACAGATTTAAACCATACTTTGGATTGCGCAGTTCTGAACACTCTTTCTGTAGAAAATGCAAGTGGACATTCGGAGCGCTGAGGGTAATAGTGGAAAAAGGAATATATTCAAATATAAACTACACAGTAGCATTCTGTGAAAATTCTTTCTGTTCTGTGCATTCAACTAACAGAGTTGAACCTTACTGTTGATTGAGCCGTTCTGAAACACTCTTTCTGTAGAAACTGCAATTGGACATGCTAAGCGCTAAGAGGCCTACATTGGGAAAAAGAATATCTTCAAATAAAAACTACACAGATGCATTCTGTGAAACTTATTTCTGATCTGTAAATTCAGTTAACAGAGATAAAACATATTTTTGATTGAGCAGTTATGAAACACTCTTTTTGTAGAAAATGCAAGTGGAGATTCGGAGCGCTAAGAGGGTAATAGTGGAAAAAGGAATATCTTCAAGTATAAACTACACAGAATCATTCGGTGAAACTTCTTTCTGATCTGTGCATTCAGCTAACAGAGTTAAACCATACTTTTGATTGAGCAGATCTGAACACTCTTTCTGTAGAAAATGCAACTGGACATTTGGAGCGCTAAGAGCGTAGTAGTGGAAAAAGGAATATATTCAAATATAAACTACACAGAAGCATTCTGTGAAACTTCTTTCTGATCTGAGCATTCAGCTAACAGAGTTAAACCATACTTTTGATTGAGCAGTTTTGAAACACTCTGTCTGTAGAAAATGCAACTGGACATTACTAGCGCAAAGTGGGTAATAGTGGAAAAAAGAATATGTTCAAATATGAACTACACAGAAGCATTGTATGAAACTTCTTTCTGTTCTGTGCATTCAACTAACAGAGTTGAACCTTACTTTTGATTGAGCCGTTCTGAAACACTCTTTCTGTAGCAACTGCAATTGGACATTCTGAGCGCTAAGAGGCCTATATTGGGAAAAAGAATGTCTACAAATAAAAACTACACAGAAGAATTGTGTGAAACTTCTTTCTCTTCTGTTTGTTCAACTAAAAGAGTTGAACCTTAGTTTTGATTGAGCCGTTCTGAAACACTCTTTCTGTAGAAAATGCAAGTGGAGATTCGGAGCGCTAAGAGGGTAATAGTGGAAAAAGGAATGACTTCAAATATAAACTACACAGAATCATTCGGTGAAACTTCTTTCTGATCTGTGCATTCAGCTAACAGAGTTAAACCATACTTTTGATTGAGCAGATCTGAACACTCTTTCTGTAGAAAATGCAACTGGACATTTGGAGCGCTAAGAGCGTAGTAGTGGAAAAAGGAATATATTCAAATATAAACTACACAGAAGCATTCTGTGAAATTTCTTTCTGATCTGAGCATTCAGCTAACAGAGTTAAACCATACTTTTGATTGAGCAGTTTTGAAACACTCTGTCAGTAGAAAATGCAACTGGACATTCGTAGCGCTATGTGGGTAATAGTGGAAAAAAGAATATGTTCAAATATGAACTACACAGAAGCATTGTATGAAACTTCTTTCTGTTCTGTGCATTCAACTAACAGAGTTGAACGTTACTTTTGATTGAGCCGTTCTGAAACACTCTTTCTGTAGAAACTGCAATTGGACATTCTGAGCGCTAAGAGGCCTATATTGGGAAAAAGAATGTCTACAAATAAAAACTACACAGAAGAATTGTGTGAAACTTCTTTCTGTTCTGTTTGTTCAACTAAAAGAGTTGAACCTTAGTTTTGATTGAGCCGTTCTGAAACACTCTTTCTGTAGAAAATGCAAGTGGAGATTCGGAGCGCTAAGAGGGTAATAGCGGAAAAAGGAATGTCTCCAAATATAAACTACACAGAATCATTCTGTGAAACTTCTTTCTGATCTGTGCATTCAGCTAACAGAGTTAAACCATACTTTTGATTGAGCAGATCTGAACACTATTTCTGTAGAAAATGCAACTGGACATTTGGAGCGCTAAGAGAGTAGTAGTGGAAAAAGGAATATATTCAAATATAAACTACACAGAAGCATTCTGTGAAACTTCTTTCTGATCTGAGCATTCAGCTAACAGAGTTAAACCATACTTTTGATTGAGCAGTTTTGAAAGACTCTGTCTGTAGTAAATGCAACTGGACATTCGTAGCGCTAAGTGGGTAATAGTGGAAAAAAGAATATGTTCAAATATAAACTACACAGAAGCATTGTATGAAACTTCTTTCTGTTCTGTGCATTCAACTAACAGAGTTGAACCTTACTTTTGATTGAGCCTTTCTGAAAAACTCTTTCTGTAGAAACTGCAATTGGACATTCTGAGCGCTAAGAGGCCTCTATTGGGAAAAATAATATCTTCAGATGAAAACTACACAGAAGCATTGTGTGAAACTTATTTCTGATATGTTCATTAAGCTAACAGAGTTAAACCATACTTTTGATTGCGCAGTTCTGAACACTCTTTCTGTAGAAAATGCAAGTGGACATTCGGAGCGCTAAGAGGGTAATAGTGGAAAAAGGAATATATTCAAATATAAACTACACAGTAGCATTCTGTGAAAATTATTTCTGTTCTGTGCATTCAACTAACAGAGTTGAACCTTACTTTTGATTGAGCCGTTCTGAAACACTCTTTCTGTAGAAACTGCAATTGGACATGCTAAGCGCTAAGAGGCCTACATTGGGAAAAAGAATATCTTCAAATAAAAACTACACAGATGCATTCTGCGAAACTTATTTCTAATCTGTAAATTCAGTTAACAGAGATAAAACATATTTTTGATTGAGCAGTTATGAAACACTCTTTTTGTAGAAAATGCAAGTGGATATTCGGAGCGCTAAGAGGGTAATAGTGGAAAAACGAATGTCTTCAAATATAAACTACACAGAATCATTCTGTGAAACTTCTTTCTGATCTGTGCATTCAGCTAACAGAGGTAAACCATACTTTTGATTGAGCAGATCTGAACACTCTTTCTGTAGAAAATGCAACTGGACATTTGGAGCGCTAAGAGCGTAGTAGTGGAAAAAGGAATATATTCAAATATAAACTACACAGAAGCATTCTGTGAAACTTCTTTCTGATCTGAGCATTCAGCTAACAGAGTTAAACCATACTTTTGATTGAGCAGTTTTGAAACACTCTGTCTGTAGAAAATGCAACTGGACATTCGTAGCGCTAAGTGGGTAATAGTGGAAAAAAGAATATGTTCAAATATAAACTACACAGAAGCATTGTATGAAACTTCTTTCTGTTCTGTGCATTCAACTAACAGAGTTGAACCTTACTTTTGATTGAGCCGTTCTGAAACACTCTTTCTGTAGAAACTGCAATTGGACATCCTGAGCGCTAAGAGGCCTATATTGGGAAAAAGAATGTCTACAAATAAAAACTACACAGAAGAATTGTGTGAAACTTCTTTCTGTTCTGTTTGTTCAACTAAAAGAGTTGAACCTTAGTTTTGATTGAGCCGTTCTGAAACACTCTTTCTGTAGAAAATGCAAGTGGAGATTCGGAGCGCTAAGAGGGTAATAGTGGAAAAAGGAATGTCTCAAAATATAAACTACACAGAATCATTCTGTGAAACTTATTTCTGATCTGTGCATTCAGCTAACAGAGTTAAACCATACTTTTGATGGAGCAGATCTGATCACTCTTTCTGTAGAAAATGCAACTGGACATTTGGAGCGCTAAGAGAGTAGTAGTGGAAAAAGGAATATATTGAAATATAAACTACACAGAAGCATTCTGTGAAACTTCTTTCTGATCTGAGAATTCAGCTAACATAGTTAAACCATACTTTTGATTGAGCAGTTTTGAAACACTCTGTCTGTAGGAAATGCAACTGGACATTCGTAGCGCTAAGTGGGTAATAGTGGAAAAAAGAATACGTTCAAATATAAACTACAGAGAAGCACTGTATGAAACTTCTTTCTGTTCTGTGCATTCAACTAACAGTGTTGAACCTTACTTTTGATTGAGCCTTTCTGAAACACTCTTTCTGTAGAAACTGCAATTGGACATTCTGAGCGCTAAGAGGCCTCTATTGGGAAAAATAATATCTTCAAATAAAAACTACACAGAAGCATTGTGTGAAACTTATTTCTGATATGTTCATTAAGCTAACAGATTTAAACCATACTTTGGATTGCGCAGTTCTGAACACTCTTTCTGTAGAAAATGCAAGTGGACATTCGGAGCGCTGAGGGTAATAGTGGAAAAAGGAATATATTCAAATATAAACTACACAGTAGCATTCTGTGAAAATTCTTTCTGTTCTGTGCATTCAACTAACAGAGTTGAACCTTACTGTTGATTGAGCCGTTCTGAAACACTCTTTCTGTAGAAACTGCAATTGGACATGCTAAGCGCTAAGAGGCCTACATTGGGAAAAAGAATATCTTCAAATAAAAACTACACAGATGCATTCTGTGAAACTTATTTCTGATCTGTAAATTCAGTTAACAGAGATAAAACATATTTTTGATTGAGCAGTTATGAAACACTCTTTTTGTAGAAAATGCAAGTGGAGATTCGGAGCGCTAAGAGGGTAATAGTGGAAAAAGGAATATCTTCAAGTATAAACTACACAGAATCATTCGGTGAAACTTCTTTCTGATCTGTGCATTCAGCTAACAGAGTTAAACCATACTTTTGATTGAGCAGATCTGAACACTCTTTCTGTAGAAAATGCAACTGGACATTTGGAGCGCTAAGAGCGTAGTAGTGGAAAAAGGAATATATTCAAATATAAACTACACAGAAGCATTCTGTGAAACTTCTTTCTGATCTGAGCATTCAGCTAACAGAGTTAAACCATACTTTTGATTGAGCAGTTTTGAAACACTCTGTCTGTAGAAAATGCAACTGGACATTACTAGCGCAAAGTGGGTAATAGTGGAAAAAAGAATATGTTCAAATATGAACTACACAGAAGCATTGTATGAAACTTCTTTCTGTTCTGTGCATTCAACTAACAGAGTTGAACCTTACTTTTGATTGAGCCGTTCTGAAACACTCTTTCTGTAGCAACTGCAATTGGACATTCTGAGCGCTAAGAGGCCTATATTGGGAAAAAGAATGTCTACAAATAAAAACTACACAGAAGAATTGTGTGAAACTTCTTTCTCTTCTGTTTGTTCAACTAAAAGAGTTGAACCTTAGTTTTGATTGAGCCGTTCTGAAACACTCTTTCTGTAGAAAATGCAAGTGGAGATTCGGAGCGCTAAGAGGGTAATAGTGGAAAAAGGAATGACTTCAAATATAAACTACACAGAATCATTCGGTGAAACTTCTTTCTGATCTGTGCATTCAGCTAACAGAGTTAAACCATACTTTTGATTGAGCAGATCTGAACACTCTTTCTGTAGAAAATGCAACTGGACATTTGGAGCGCTAAGAGCGTAGTAGTGGAAAAAGGAATATATTCAAATATAAACTACACAGAAGCATTCTGTGAAATTTCTTTCTGATCTGAGCATTCAGCTAACAGAGTTAAACCATACTTTTGATTGAGCAGTTTTGAAACACTCTGTCAGTAGAAAATGCAACTGGACATTCGTAGCGCTATGTGGGTAATAGTGGAAAAAAGAATATGTTCAAATATGAACTACACAGAAGCATTGTATGAAACTTCTTTCTGTTCTGTGCATTCAACTAACAGAGTTGAACGTTACTTTTGATTGAGCCGTTCTGAAACACTCTTTCTGTAGAAACTGCAATTGGACATTCTGAGCGCTAAGAGGCCTATATTGGGAAAAAGAATGTCTACAAATAAAAACTACACAGAAGAATTGTGTGAAACTTCTTTCTGTTCTGTTTGTTCAACTAAAAGAGTTGAACCTTAGTTTTGATTGAGCCGTTCTGAAACACTCTTTCTGTAGAAAATGCAAGTGGAGATTCGGAGCGCTAAGAGGGTAATAGCGGAAAAAGGAATGTCTCCAAATATAAACTACACAGAATCATTCTGTGAAACTTCTTTCTGATCTGTGCATTCAGCTAACAGAGTTAAACCATACTTTTGATTGAGCAGATCTGAACACTATTTCTGTAGAAAATGCAACTGGACATTTGGAGCGCTAAGAGAGTAGTAGTGGAAAAAGGAATATATTCAAATATAAACTACACAGAAGCATTCTGTGAAACTTCTTTCTGATCTGAGCATTCAGCTAACAGAGTTAAACCATACTTTTGATTGAGCAGTTTTGAAAGACTCTGTCTGTAGTAAATGCAACTGGACATTCGTAGCGCTAAGTGGGTAATAGTGGAAAAAAGAATATGTTCAAATATAAACTACACAGAAGCATTGTATGAAACTTCTTTCTGTTCTGTGCATTCAACTAACAGAGTTGAACCTTACTTTTGATTGAGCCTTTCTGAAAAACTCTTTCTGTAGAAACTGCAATTGGACATTCTGAGCGCTAAGAGGCCTCTATTGGGAAAAATAATATCTTCAGATGAAAACTACACAGAAGCATTGTGTGAAACTTATTTCTGATATGTTCATTAAGCTAACAGAGTTAAACCATACTTTTGATTGCGCAGTTCTGAACACTCTTTCTGTAGAAAGTGCAAGTGGACATTCGGAGCGCTAAGAGGGTAATAGTGGAAAAAGGAATATATTCAAATATAAACTACACAGTAGCATTCTGTGAAAATTCTTTCTGTTCTGTGCATTCAACTAACAGAGTTGAACCTTACTTTTGATTGAGCCGTTCTGAAACACTCTTTCTGTAGAAACTGCAATTGGACATGCTAAGCGCTAAGAGGCCTACATTGGGAAAAAGAATATCTTCAAATAAAAACTACACAGATGCATTCTGCGAAACTTATTTCTAATCTGTAAATTCAGTTAACAGAGATAAAACATATTTTTGATTGAGCAGTTATGAAACACTCTTTTTGTAGAAAATGCAAGTGGATATTCGGAGCGCTAAGAGGGTAATAGTGGAAAAAGGAATGTCTTCAAATATAAACTACACAGAATCATTCTGTGAAACTTCTTTCTGATCTGTGCATTCAGCTAACAGAGGTAAACCATACTTTTGATTGAGCAGATCTGAACACTCTTTCTGTAGAAAATGGAACTGGACATTTGGAGCGCTAAGAGCGTAGTAGTGGAAAAAGGAATATATTCAAATATAAACTACACAGAAGCATTCTGTGAAACTTCTTTCTGATCTGAGCATTCAGCTAACAGAGTTAAACCATACTTTTGATTGAGCAGTTTTGAAACACTCTGTCGGTAGAAAATGCAACTGGACATTCGTAGCGCTAAGTGGGTAATAGTGGAAAAAAGAATATCTTCAAATATAAACTACACAGAAGCATTGTATGAAACTACTTTCTGTTCTGTGCATTCAAGTAACAGAGTTGAACCTTACTTTTGATTGAGCCGTTCTGAAACACTCTTTCTGTAGAAACTGCAATTGGACATTCTGAGCGCTAAGAGGCCTATATTGGGAAAAAGAATGTCTACAAATAAAAACTACACAGAAGAATTGTGTGAAACTTCTTTCTGTTCTGTTTGTTCAACTAAAAGAGTTGAACCTTAGTTTTGATTGAGCCGTTCTGAAACACTCTTTCTGTAGAAAATGCAAGTGGAGATTCGGAGCTCTAAGAGGGTAATAGTGGAAAAAGGAATGTCTACAAATATAAACTACACAGAATCATTCTGTGAAACTTCTTTCCGATCTGTGCATTCAGCTAACAGAGTTAAACCATAATTTTGATTGAGCAGATCTGAACACTCTTTCTGTAGAAAATGCAACTGGACATTTGGAGCGCTAAGAGAGTAGTAGTGGAAAAAGGAATATATTCAAATATAAACTACACAGAA
Organism: Symphalangus syndactylus; assembly: GCF_028878055.3. NCBI lineage: Eukaryota > Metazoa > Chordata > Mammalia > Primates > Hylobatidae > Symphalangus > Symphalangus syndactylus. The sequence continues at coordinate 3,308,347 of NC_072433.2, forward strand.
GCATTCTGTGAAACTTCTTTCTGATCTGAGCATTCAGCTAACAGAGTTAAACCATACTTTTGATTGAGCAGTTTTGAAACACTCTGTCTGTTGAAAATGCAACTGGACATTCGTAGCGCTAAGTGGGTAATAGTGGAAAAAAGAATATGTTCAAATATAAACTACACAGAAGCATTGTATGAAACTTCTTTCTGTTCTGTGCATTCAACTAACAGAGTTGAACCTTACATTTGATTGAGCCTTTCTGAAACACTCTTTCTGTAGAAACTGCAATTGGACATTCTGAGCGCTAAGAGGCCTCTATTGGGAAAAATAATATCTTCAAATAAAAACTACACAGAAGCATTGTGTGAAACTTATTTCTGATATGTTCATTAAGCTAACAGAGTTAAACCATACTTTGGATTGCGCAGTTCTGAACACTCTTTCTGTAGAAAATGCAGGTGGACATTCGGAGCGCTAAGAGGGTAATAGTGGAAAAAGGAATATATTCAAATATAAACTACACAATAGCATTCTGTGAAAATTCTTTCTGTTCTGTGCATTCAACTAACAGAGTTGAACCTTACTTTTGATTGAGCCGTTCTGAAACACTCTTTCTGTAGAAACTGCAATTGGACATGCTAAGCGCTAAGAGGCCTACATTGGGAAAAAGAATATCTTCAAATAAAAACTACACAGATGCATTCTGTGAAACTTATTTCTGATCCTAAAATTCAGTTAACAGAGATAAAACATATTTTTGATTGAGCAGTTATGAAACACTCTTTTTGTAGAAAATGCAAGTGGAGATTCGGAGCGCTAAGAGGGTAATAGTGGAAAAAGGAATGTCTTCAAATATAAACCACACAGAATCATTTGGTGAAACTTCTTTCTGATCTGTGCATTCAGCTAACAGAGTTAAACCATACTTTTGATTGAGCAGATCAGAACACTCTTTCTGTAGAAAATGCAACTGGACATTTGGAGCGCTAAGAGCGTAGTAGTGGAAAAAGGAATATATTCAAATATAAACTACACAGAAGCATTCTGTGAAACTTCTTTCTGATCTGAGCATTCAGCTAACAGAGTTAAACCATACTTTTGATTGAGCAGTTTTGAAACACTCTGTCTGTAGAAAATGCAACTGGACATTCGTAGCGATAAGTGGGTAATAGTGGAAAAAAGAATATGTTCAAATATAAGCTACACAGAAGCATTGTATGAAACTTCTTTCTGTTCTGTGCATTCAACTAACAGAGTTGAACCTTACTTTTGATTGAGCCTTTCTGAAACACTCTTTCTGTAGAAACTGCAATTGGACATTCTGAGCGCTAAGAGGCCTCTATTGGGAAAAATAATATCTTCAAATAAAAACTACACAGAAGCATCATGTGAAACTTATTTCTGATATGTTCATTAAGCTAACAGAGTTAAAACATATATTTGATTGCGCAGTTCTGAACACTCTTTCTGTAGAAAATGCAAGTGGACATTCGGAGCGCTAAGAGGGTAATAGTGGAAAAAGGAATATATTCAAATATAAACTACACAGTAGCATTCTGTGAAAATTCTTTCTGTTCTGTGCATTCAACTAACAGAGTTGAACCCTACTTTTGATTGAGCCGTTCTGAAACACTCTTTCTGTAGAAACTGCAATTGCACATGCTAAGCGCTAAGAGGCCTACATTGGGAAAAAGTATATCTTCAAATAAAAACTACACAGATGCATTCTGTGAAACTTATTTCTGATCCTTAAATTCAGTTAACAGAGATAAAACATATTTTTGATTGAGCAGTTATGAAACACTCTTTTTGTAGAAAATGCAAGTGGAGATTCGGAGCGCTAAGAGGGTAATAGTGGAAAAAGGAATGTCTTCAAATATAAACTACACAGAATCATTCGGTGAAACTTCTTTCTGATCTGTGCATTCAGCTAACAGAGTTAAACCATACTTTTGATTGAGCAGATCTGAACACTCTTTCTGTAGAAAATGGAACTGGACATTTGGAGCGCTAAGAGCGTAGTAGTGGAAAAAGGAATATATTCAAATATAAACTACACAGAAGCATTCTGTGAAACTTCTTTCTGATCTGAGCATTCAGCTAACAGAGTTAAACCATACTTTTGATTGAGCAGTTTTGAAACACTCTGTCTCTAGAAAATGCAACTGGACATTCGTAGCGCTAAGTGGGTAATAGTGGAAAAAAGAATATCTTCAAATATAAACTACACAGAAGCATTGTATGAAACTACTTTCTGTTCTGTGCATTCAAGTAACAGAGTTGAACCTTACTTTTGATTGAGCCGTTCTGAAACACTCTTTCTGTAGAAACTGCAATTGGACATTCTGAGCGCTAAGAGGCCTATATTGGGAAAAAGAATGTCTAAAAATAAAAACTACACAGAAGAATTGTGTGAAACTTCTTTCTGTTCTGTTTGTTCAACTAAAAGAGTTGAACCTTAGTTTTGATTGAGCCGTTCTGAAACACTCTTTCTGTAGAAAATGCAAGTGGAAATTCGGAGCTCTAAGAGGGTAATAGTGGAAAAAGGAATGTCTACAAATATAAACTACACAGAATCATTCTGTGAAACTTCTTTCCGATCTGTGCATTCAGCTAACAGAGTTAAACCATAATTTTGATTGAGCAGATCTGAACACTCTTTCTGTAGAAAATGCAACTGGACATTTGGAGCGCTAAGAGAGTAGTAGTGGAAAAAGGAATATATTCAAATATAAACTGCACAGAAGCATTCTGTGAAACTTCTTTCTGATCTGAGCATTCAGCTAACAGAGTTAAACCATGCTTTTGATTGAGCAGTTTTGAAACACTCTGTCTGTAGAAAATGCAACTGGACATTCGTAGCGCTAAGTGGGTAATAGTGGAAAAAAGAATATGTTCAAATATGAACTACACAGAAGCACTGTATGAAACTTCTTTCTGTTCTGTGCATTCAACTAACAGAGTTGAACCTTACTTTTGATTGAGCCGTTCTGAAACACTCTTTCTGTAGAAACTGCAATTGGACATTCTGAGCGCTAAGAGGACTATATTGGGAAAAAGAATGTCTACAAATAAAAACTACACAGAAGAATTGTGTGAAACTTCTTTCTGTTCTGTTTGTTCAACTAAAAGAGTTGAACCTTAGTTTTGATTGAGTTGTTCTGAAACACTCTTTCTGTAGAAAATGCAAGTGGAGATTCGGAGCTCTAAGAGGGTAATAGTGGAAAAAGGAATGTCTACAAATATAAACTACACAGAATCATTCTGTGAAACTTCTTTCCGATCTGTGCATTCAGCTAACAGAGTTAAACCATAATTTTGATTGAGCAGATCTGAACACTCTTTCTGTAGAAAATGCAACTGGACATTTGGAGCGCTAAGTGGGTAATAGTGGAAAAAGGAATATATTCAAATATAAACTACACAGAAGAATTCTGTGAAACTTCTTTCTGATCTGAGCCTTCAGCTAACAGAGTTAAACCATACTTTTGATTGAGCAGTTTTGAAACACTCTGTCTGTTGAAAATGCAACTGGACATTCGTAGCGCTAAGTGGGTAATAGTGGAAAAAAGAATATGTTCAAATATAAACTACACAGAAGCAGTGTATGAAACTTCTTTCTGTTCTGTGCATTCAACTAACAGAGTTGAACCTTACTTTTGATTGAGCCTTTCTGAAACACTCTTTCTGTAGAAACTGCAATTGGACATTCTGAGCGCTAAGAGGCCTCTATTGGGAAAAATAATATCTTCAAATAAAAACTACACAGAAGCATTGTGTGAAACTTATATCTGATATGTTCATTAAGCTAACAGAGTTAAACCATACTTTGGATTGCGCAGTTCTGAACACTCTTTCTGTAGAAAATTCAAGTGGACATTCGGAGCGCTAAGAGGGTAATAGTGGAAAAAGGAATGTCTCCAAATATAAACTACACAGAATCATTCTGTGAAACTTCTTTCTGATCTGTGCATTCAGCGAACAGTGTTAAAACATACTTTTGATTCTGCAGATCTGAACACTCTTTCTGTAGAAAATGCAACTGGACATTTGGAGCGCTAAGAGAGTAGTAGTGGAAAAAGGAATATATTCAAATATAAACTACACAGAAGCATTCTGTGAAACTTCTTTCTGATCTGAGAATTCAGCTAACAGATTTAAACCATACTTTTGTTTGAGCAGTTTTGAAACACTCTGTCTGTAGAAAATGCAACTGGACATTCGTAGCGCTAAGTGGGTAATAGCGGAAAAAAGATTATGTTCAAATATGAACTACACAGAAGCACTGTATGAAACTACTTTCTGTTCTGTGCATTCAACTAACACAGTTGAACCTTACTTTTGATTCAGCCGTTCTGAAAAACTCTTTCTGTAGAAACTGCAATTGGACATTCTGAGCGCTAAGAGGACTCTATTGGGAAAAAGAATGTCTACAAATAAAAACTACACAGAAGAATTGTGTGAAACTTCTTTCTGTTCTGTTTGTTCAACTAAAAGAGTTGAACCTTAGTTTTGATTGAGTCGTTCTGAAACACTCTTTCTGTAGAAAATGCAAGTGGAGATTCGGAGCTCTAAGAGGGTAATAGTGGAAAAAGGAATGTCTACAAATATAAACTACACAGAATCATTCTGTGAAACTTCTTTCCGATCTGTGCATTCAGCTAACAGAGTTAAACCATAATTTTGATTGAGCAGATCTGAACACTCTTTCTGTAGAAAATGCAACTGGACATTTGGAGCGCTAAGTGGGTAATAGTGGAAAAAGGAATATATTCAAATATAAACTACACAGAAGAATTCTGTGAAACTTCTTTCTGATCTGAGCCTTCAGCTAACAGAGTTAAACCATACTTTTGATTGAGCAGTTTTGAAACACTCTGTCTGTTGGAAATGCAACTGGACATTCGTAGCGCTAAGTGGTAATAGTGGAAAAAAGAATATGTTCAAATATAAACTACACAGAAGCAGTGTATGAAACTACTTTCTGTTCTGTGCATTCAACTAACAGAGTTGAACCTTACTTTTGATTGAGCCTTTCTGAAACACTCTTTCTGTAGAAACTGCAATTGGACATTCTGAGCGCTAAGAGGCCTCTATTGGGAAAAATAATATCTTCAAATAAAAACTACACAGAAGCATTGTGTGAAACTTATATCTGATATGTTCATTAAGCTAACAGAGTTAAACCATACTTTGGATTGCGCAGTTCTGAACACTCTTTCTGTAAAAAATGCAAGTGGACATTCGGAGCGCTAAGAGGGTAATAGTGGAAAAAGGAATGTCTCCAAATATAAACTACACAGAATCATTCTGTGAAACTTCTTTCTGATCTGTGCATTCAGCGAACAGAGTTAAAACATACTTTTGATTCTGCAGATCTGAACACTCTTTCTGTAGAAAATGCAACTGGACATTTGGAGCGCTAAGAGAGTAGTAGTGGAAAAAGGAATATATTCAAATATAAACTACACAGAAGCATTCTGTGAAACTTCTTTCTGATCTGAGAATTCAGCTAACAGAGTTAAACCATACTTTTGATTGAGCAGTTTTGAAAAACTCTGTCTGTAGAAAATGCAACTGGACATTCGTACCGCTAAGTGGGTAATAGTGGAAAAAAGATTATGTTCAAATATGAACTACACAGAAGCACTGTATGAAACTACTTTCTGTTCTGTGCATTCAACTAACACAGTTGAACCTTACTTTTGATTGAGCCGTTCTGAAAAACTCTTTCTGTAGAAACTGCAATTGGACATTCTGAGCGCTAAGAGGACTCTATTGGGAAAAAGAATGTCTACAAATAAAAACTACACAGAAGAATTGTGTGAAACTTCTTTCTGTTCTGTTGGTTCAACTAAAAGAGTTGAACCTTAGTTTTGATTGAGCCGTTCTGAAACACTCTTTCTGTAGAAAATGCAAGTGGAGATTCGGAGCGCTAAGAAGGTAATAGTGGAAAAAGGAATGTCTTCAAATATAAACTACACAGAATCATTCTGTGAAACTTCTTTCTGATCTGTGCATTCAGCTAACAGAGTTAAACCATAATTTTGATTGAGCAGATCTGAACACTCTTTCTGTAGAAAATGCAACTGGACATTTGGAGCGCTAAGAGAGTAGTAGTGGAAAAAGGAATATATTCAAATATAAACTACACAGAAGCATTCTGTGAAACTTCTTTCTGATCTGAGCATTCAGCTAACAGAGTTAAACCATACTTTTGATTGAGCAGTTTTGAAACACTCTGTCTGTAGAAAATGCAACTGGACATTCGTAGCGCTAAGTGGGTAATAGTGGAAAAAAGAATATGTTCAAATATAAACTACACAGAAGCATTGTATGAAACTTCTTTCTGTTCTGTGCATTCAACTAACAGAGTTGAACCTTACATTTGATTGAGCCTTTCTGAAACACTCTTTCTGTAGAAACTGCAATTGGACATTCTGAGCGCTAAGAGGCCTCTATTGGGAAAAATAATATCTTCAAATAAAAACTACACAGAAGCATTGTGTGAAACTTATTTCTGATATGTTCATTAAGCTAACAGAGTTAAACCATACTTTGGATTGCGCAGTCCTGAACACACTTTCTGTAGAAAATGCAAGTGGACATTCGGAGCGCTAAGAGGGTAATAGTGGAAAAAGGAATATATTCAAATATAAACTACACAGTAGCATTCTGTGAAAATTCTTTCTGTTCTGTGCATTCAACTAACAGAGTTGAACCTTACTTTTGATTGAGCCGTTCTGAAACACTCTTTCTGTAGAAACTGCAATTGGACATGCTAAGCGCTAAGAGGCCTACATTGGGAAAAAGAATATCTTCAAATAAAAACTACACAGATGCATTCTGTGAAACTTATTTCTGATCCTTAAATTCAGTTAACAGAGATAAAACATATTTTTGATTGAGCAGTTATGAAACACTCTTTTTGTAGAAAATGCAAGTGGAGATTCGGAGCGCTAAGAAGGTAATAGTGGAAAAAGGAATGTCTTCAAATATAAACCACACAGAATCATTCGGTGAAACTTCTTTCTGATCTGTGCATTCAGCTAACAGAGTTAAACCATACTTTTGATTGAGCAGATCTGAACACTCTTTCTGTAGAAAATGCAACTGGACATTTGGAGCGCTAAGAGCGTAGTAGTGGAAAAAGGAATATATTCAAATATAAACTACACAGAAGCATTCTGTGAAACTTCTTTCTGATCTGAGCATTCAGTTAAACGAGTTAAACCATACTTTTGATTGAGCAGTTTTGAAACACTCTGTCTGTAGAAAATGCAACTGGACATTCTTAGCGCTAAGTGGGTAATAGTGGAAAAAAGAATATGTTCAAATATGAACTACACAGAAGCATTGTATGAAACTACTTTCTGTTCTGTGCATTCAACTAACAGAGTTGAACCTTACTTTTGATTGAGCCGTTCTGAAACACTCTTTCTGTAGAAACTGCAATTGGACATTCTGAGCGCTAAGAGGCCTATATTGGGAAAAAGAATGTCTACAAATAAAAACTACACACAAGAATTGTGTGAAACTTCTTTCTGTTCTGTTTGTTCAACTAAAAGAGTTGAACCTTAGTTTTGATTGAGCCGTTCTGAAACAGTCTTTCTGTAGAAAATGCAAGTGGAGATTCGGAGCGCTAAGAGGGTAATAGTGGAAAAAGGAATGTCTCCAAATATAAACTACACAGAATCATTCTGTTAAACTTCTTTCTGATCTGTGCATTCAGCTAACAGAGTTAAAACATACTTTTGATTGAGCAGATCTGAACACTCTTTCTGTAGAAAATGCAAATGGACACTCGTAGAACTAAGTGGGTAATAGTTTAAAAAAGAATATGTTCAAATATAAACTACACAGAAGCATTCTGTGAAACTTATTTCTGATATGTTCATTAAGCTAACAGAGATAACCATACTTTTGATTGCGCAGTTCTGAACACTCTTTCTGTAGAAAATGCAAGTGGACATTCAGAGCGCTAAGAGGGTAATAGTGGAAAAAGGAATATATTCAAATATAAACTACACAGTAGCATTGTGTGGAAATTCTTTCTGTTCTGTGCATTCAACTAACAGAGTTGAACCTTACTTTTGATTGAGCCGTTCTGAAACTCTCTTTCTGTAGAAACTTCAATTGGACATGCTAAGCGCTAAGAGGCCTACATTGGGAAAATAATATCTTCAAATAAAAACTACACAGATGCATTCTGTGAAACTTATTTCTGATCTGTAAATTCAGTTAACAGAGATAAAACATATTTTTGATTGAGCAGTTATGAAACACTCTTTTTGTAGAAAATGCAAGTGGAGATTCGGAGCGCAAGAGGGTAATAGTGGAAAAAGGAATGTCTTCAAATATAAACTACACAGAATCATTCGGTGAAACTTCTTTCTGATCTGTGCATTCAGCTAACAGAGTTAAACCATACTTTTGATTGAGCAGATCTGAACACTCTTTCTGTAGAGAATGCAACTGGACATTTGGAGCGCTAAGAGCGTAGTAGTGGAAAATGGAATATATTCAAATATAAACTACACAGAAGCATTCTGTGAAACTTCTTTCTGATCTGAGCATTCAGCTGACAGAGTTAAACCATACTTTTGATTGAGCAGTTTTGAAACACTCTGTCTGTAGAAAATGCAAATGGACATTCGTAGAACTAAGTGGGTAATAGTTTAAAAAAGAATATGTTCAAATATCAACTACACAGAAGCATTGTATGAAATTTCTTTCTGTTCTGTGCATTCAACTAACAGAGTTGAACCTTACTTTTGATTGAGCCTTTCTGAAACACTCTTTCTGTAGAAACTGCAATTGGACATTCTGAGCGCTAAGAGGCCTCTATTGGGAAAAATAATATCTTCAAATAAAAACTACACAGAAGCATTGTGTGAAACTTATTTCTGATATGTTCATTAAGCTAACAGAGTTAAACCATACTTTTGATTGCGCATTTCTGAACACTCTTTCTGTAGAAAATGCAAGTGGACATTCAGAGCGCTAAGAGGGTAATAGTGGAAAAAGGAATGTATTCAAATATAAACTACACAGTAGCATTCTGTGAAAATTCTTTCTGTTCTGTGCATTCAACTAACAGAGTTGAACCTTACTTTTGATTGAGCCGTTCTGAAACTCTCTTTCTGTAGAAACTGCAATTGGACATGCTAAGCGCTAAGAGGCCTACATTGGGAAAAAAATATCTTCAAATAAAAACTACACAGATGCATTCTGTGAAACTTATTTCTGATCTGTAAATTCAGTTAACAGAGATAAAACATATTTTTGATTGAGCAGTTATGAAACACTCTTTTTGTAGAAAATGCAAGTGGAGATTCGGAGCGCTAAGAGGGTAATAGTGGAAAAAGGAATGTCTTCAAATATAAACTACACAGAATCATTCGGTGAAACTTCTTTCTGATCTGTGCATTCAGCTAACAGAGTTAAACCATACTTTTGATTGAGCAGATCTGAACACTCTTTCTGTAGAAAATGCAACTGGACATTTGGAGCGCTAAGAGCGTAGTAGTGGAAAATGGAATATCTTCAAATATAAACTACACAGAAGCATTCTGTGAAACTTCTTTCTGATCTGAGCATTCAGCTGACAGAGTTAAACCATACTTTTGATTGAGCAGTTTTGAAACACTCTGTCTGTAGAAAATGCAACTGGACATTCGTAGCGCTAAGTGGGTAATAGTGGAAAAAAGAATATGTTCAAATATAAACTACACAGAAGCATTGTATGAAACTTCTTTCTGTTCTGTGAATTCAACTAACAGAGTTGAACCTTACTTTTGATTGAGCCGTTCTGAAACACTCTTTCTGTAGAAACTGCAATTAGACATTCTGAGCGCTAAGAGGCCTATATTGGGAAAAAGAATGTCTACAAATAAAAACTACACAGAAGAATTGTGTGAAACTTCTTTCTGTTCTGTTTGTTCAACTAAAAGAGTTGAACTTTAGTTTTGATTGAGCCGTTCTGAAACACTCTTTCTGTAGAAAATGCAAGTGGAGATTCGGAGCGCTAAGAGGGTAATAGTGGAAAAAGGAATGTCTCCAAATATAAACTACACAGAATCATTCTGTGAAACTTCTTTCTGATCTGTGCATTCAGCTAACAGAGTTAAACCATACTTTTGATTGAGCAGATCTGAACACTCTTTCTGTAGAAAATGCAACTGGACATTTGGAGCGCTAAGAGAGTAGTAGTGGAAAAAGGAATATATTCAAATATAACCTACACAGAAGCATTCTGTGAAACTTCTTTCTGATCTGAGCATTCAGCTAACAGAGTTAAACCATACTTTTGATTGAGCAGTTTTGAAACACTCTGTCTGTAGAAAATGCAACTGGACATTCGTAGCGCTAAGTGGGTAATAGTTGAAAAAAGAATATGTTCAAATATAAACTACACAGAAGCATTGTATGAAACTTCTTTCTGTTCTGTGCATTCAACTAACAGAGTTGAACCTTACATATGATTGAGCCTTTCTGAAACACTCTTTCTGTAGAAACTGCAATTGGACATTCTGAGCGCTAAGAGGCCTCTATTGGGAAAAATAATATCTTCAAATAAAAACTACACAGAAGCATTGTGTGAAACTTATTTCTGATATGTTCATTAAGCTAACAGAGTTAAACCATACTTTTGATTGCGCAGTTCTGAACACTCTTTCTGTAGAAAATGCAAGTGGACATTCGGAGCGCTAAGAGGGTAATAGTGGAAAAAGGAATATATTCAAATATAAACTACACAGTAGCATTCTGTGAAAATCCTTTCTGTTCTGTGCATTCAACTAACAGAGTTGAACCTTACTATTGATTGAGCCGTTCTGAAACACTCTTTCTGTAGAAACTGCAATTGGACATGCTAAGCGCTAAGAGGCCTACATTGGGAAAAAGAATATCTTCAAATAAAAACTACACAGATGCATTCTGTGAAACTTATTTCTGATCTGTAAATTCAGTTAACAGAGATAAAACATATTTTTGATTGAGCAGTTATGAAACACTCTTTTTGTAGAAAATGCAAGTGGAGATTCGGAGCGCTAAGTGGGTAAGAGTGGAAAAAGGAATGTCTTCAAATATAAACTACACAGAATCATTCGGTGAAACTTCTTTCTGATCTGTGCATTCAGCTAACAGAGTTAAACCATACTTTTGATTGAGCAGATCTGAACACTCTTTCTGTAGAAAATGCAACTGGACATTTGGAGCGCTAAGAGCGTAGTAGTGGAAAAAGGAATATATTCAAATATAAACTACACAGAAGCATTCTGTGAAACTTCTTTCTGATCTGAGCATTCAGCTAACAGAGTTAAACCATACTTTTGATTGAGCAGTTTTGAAACACTCTGTCTGTAGAAAATGCAACTGGACATTCGTAGCGCTAAGTGGGTAATAGTGGAAAAAAGAATATGTTCAAATATAAACTACACAGAAGCATTGTATGAAACTTCTCTCTGTTCTGTGCATTCAACTAACAGAGTTGAACCTTACTTTTGATTGAGCCGTTCTGAAACACTCTTTCTGTAGAAACTGCAATTGGACATTCTGAGCGCTAAGAGGCCTATATTGGGAAAAAGAATGTCTACAAATAAAAACTACACAGAAGAATTTTGTGAAACTTCTTTCTGTTCTGTTTGTTCAACTAAAAGAGTTGAACCTTAGTTTTGATTGAGCCGTTCTGAAACACTCTTTCTGTAGAAAATGCAAGTGGAGATTCGGAGCGCTAAGAGGGTAATAGTGGAAAAAGGAATGTCTCCAAATATAAACTACACAGAATCATTCTGTGAAACTTCTTTCTGATCTGTGCATTAAGCTAACAGAGTTAAACCATACTTTTGATTGAGCAGATCTGAACACTCTTTCTGTAGAAAATGCAACTGGACATTTGGAGCGCTAAGAGAGTAGTAGTGGAAAAAGGAATATATTCAAATATAAACTACACAGAAGCATTCTGTGAAACTTCCTTCTGATCTGAGCATTCAGCTAACAGAGTTAAACCATACTTTTGATTGAGCAGTTTTGAAACACTCTGTCTGTAGAAAATGCAAATGGACATTCGTAGCGCTAAGTGGGTAATAGTGGAAAAAAGAATATGTTCAAATATAAACTACACAGAAGCATTGTATGAAACTTCTTTCTGTTCTGTGCATTCAACTAACAGAGTTGAACCTTACTTTTGATTGAGCCTTTCTGAAACACTCTTTCTGTAGAAACTGCAATTGGACATTCTGAGCGCGAAGAGGCCTCTATTGGGAAAAATAATATCTTCAAATAAAAACTACACAGAAGCATTGTGTGAAACTTATTTCTGATATGTTCATTAAGCTAACAGAGTTAAACCATACTTTTGATTGCGCAGTTCTGAACACTCTTTCTGTAGAAAATGCAAGTGGACATTCGGAGCGCTAAGAGGGTAATAGTGGAAAAAGGAATATATTCAAATATAAACTACACAGTAGCATTCTGTGAAAATTATTTCTGTTCTGTGCATTCAACTAACAGAGTTGAACCTTACTTTTGATTCAGCCGTTCTGAAACACTTTTTCTGTAGAAACTGCAATTGGACATGCTAAGCGCTAAGAGGCCTACATTGGGAAAAAGAATATCTTCAAATAAAAACTACACAGATGCATTCTGTGAAACTTATTTCTGATCTGTAAATTCAGTTAACAGAGATAAAACATATTTTTGATTGAGCAGTTATGAAACACTCTTTTTGTAGAAAATGCAAGTGGAGATTCGGAGCGCTAAGAGGGTAATAGTGGAAAAAGGAATGTCTTCAAATATAAACTACACAGAATCATTCCGTGAAACTTCTTTCTGATCTGTGCATTCAGCTAACAGAGTTAAACCATACTTTTGATTGAGCAGATCTGAACACTCTTTCTGTAGAAAATGCAACAGGACATTTGGAGCGCTAAGAGCGTAGTAGTGGAAAAAGGAATATATTCAAATATAAACTACACAGAAGCATTCTGTGAAACTTTTTTCTGATCTGAGCATTCAGCTAACAGAGTTAAACCATACTTTTGATTGAGCAGTTTTGAAACACTCTGTCTGTAGAAAATGCAACTGGACATTCGTAGCGCTAAGTGGGTAATAGTGGAAAAAAGAATATGTTCAAATATAAACTACACAGAAGCATTGTATGAAACTCCTTTCTGTTCTGTGCATTCAACTAACAGAGTTGAACCTTACTTTTGATTGAGCCGTTCTGAAACACTCTTTCTGTAGAAACTGCAATTGGACATTCTGAGCGCTAAGAGGCCTATATTGGGAAAAAGAATGTCTACAAATAAAAACTACACAGAAGAATTGTGTGAAACTTCTTTCTGTTCTGTTTGTTCAACTAAAAGAGTTGAACCTTAGTTTTGATTGAGCCGTTCTGAAACACTCTTTCTGTAGAAAATGCAAGTGGAGATTCGGAGCGCTAAGAGGGTAATAGTGGAAAAAGGAATGTCTCCAAATATAAACTGCACAGAATCATTCTGTGAAACTTCTTTCTGATCTGTGCATTCAGCTAACAGAGTTAAACCATACTTTTGATTGAGCAGATCTGAACACTCTTTCTGTAGAAAATGCAACTGGACATTTGGAGCGCTAACAGAGTAGTAGTGGAAAAAGGAATATATTCAAATATAAACTACACAGAAGCATTCTGTGAAACTTCTTTCTGATCTGAGCATTCAGCTAACAGAGTTAAACCATATTTTTGATTGAGCAGTTTTGAAACACTCTGTCTGTAGATAATGCAACTGGACATTCGTAGCGCTAAGTGGGTAATAGTGGAAAAAAGAATATGTTCAAATATAAACTACACAGAAGCATTGAATGAAACTACTTTCTGTTGTGTGCATTCAACTAACAGAGTTGAACCTTACTTTTGATTGAGCCTTTCTGAAACACTCTTTCTGTAGAAACTGCAATTGGACATTCTGAGCGCTAAGAGGCCTCTATTGGGAAAAATAATATCTTCAAATAAAAACTACACAGAAGCATTGTTTGAAACATATTTCTGATATGTTCATTAAGCTAACAGAGTTAAACCATACTTTTGATTGCGCAGTTCTGAACACTCTTTCTGTAGAAAATGCAAGTGGACATTCGGAGCGCTAAGAGGGTAATAGTGGAAAAAGGAATATATTCAAATATAAACTACACAGTAGCATTCTGTGAAAATTATTTCTGTTCTGTGCATTCAACTAACAGAGTTGAACCTTACTTTTGATTCAGCCGTTCTGAAACACTTTTTCTGTAGAAACTGCAATTGGACATGCTAAGCGCTAAGAGGCCTACATTGGGAAAAAGAATATCTTCAAATAAAAACTACACAGATGCATTCTGTGAAACTTATTTCTGATCTGTAAATTCAGTTAACAGAGATAAAACATATTTTTGATTGAGCAGTTATGAAACACTCTTTTTGTAGAAAATACAAGTGGAGATTCGGAGCGCTAAGAGGGTAATAGTGGAAAAAGGAATGTCTTCAAATATAAACTACACAGAATCATTCGGTGAAACTTCTTTCTGATCTGTGCATTCAGCTAACAGAGTTAAACCATACTTTTGATTGAGCAGATCTGAACACTCTTTCTGTTGAAAATGCAACTGGAAATTTGGAGCGCTAAGAGCGTAGTAGTGGAAAAAGAAATATATTCAAATATAAACTACACAGAAGCATTCTGTGAAACTTCTTTCTGATCTGAGCATTCAGCTAACAGAGTTAAACCATACTTTTGATTGAGCAGTTTTGAAACACTCTGTCTGTAGAAAATGCAACTGGACATTCGTAGCGCTAAGTGGGTAATAGTGGAAAAAAGAATATGTTCAACTATAAACTACACAGAAGCATTGTATGAAAATTCTTTCTGTTCTGTGCATTCAACTAACAGAGTTGAACCTTACTTTTGATTGAGCCTTTCTGAAACACTCTTTCTGTAGAAACTGCAATTGGACATTCTGAGCGCTAAGAGGCCTATATTGGGAAAAATAATATCTTCAAATAAAAACTACACAGAAGCATTTTGTGAAACTTATTTCTGATATGTTCATTAAGCTAACAGAGTTAAACCATACTTTTGATTGCGCAGTTCTGAACACTCTTTCTGTAGAAAATGCAAGTGGACATTCGGAGCGCTAAGAGGGTAATAGTGGAAAAAGGAATATATTCAAATATAAACTACACAGTAGCATTCTGTGAAAATTCTTTCTGTTCTGTGCATTCAACTAACAGAGTTGAACCTTACTTTTGATTGAGCCGTTCTGAAACACTCTTTCTGTAGAAACTGCAATTGGACATGCTAAGCGCTAAGAGCCCTACATTGGGAAAAAGAATATCTTCAAATAAAAACTACACAGATGCATTCTGTGAAACTTATTTCTGATCTGTAAATTCAGTTAACAGAGATAAAACATATTTTTGATTGAGCAGTTATGAAACACTCTTTTTGTAGAATATGCAAGTGGAGATTCGGAGCGGTAAGTGGGTAATAGTGGAAAAAGGAATGTCTTCAAATATAAACTACACAGAATCATTCGGTGAAACTTCTTTCTGATCTGTGCATTCAGCTAACAGAGTTAAACCATACTTTTGATTGAGCAGATCTGAACACTCTTTCTGTAGAAAATGCAACTGGACATTTGGAGCGCTAAGAGCGTAGTAGTGGAAAAGGGAATATATTCAAATATAAACTACACAGAAGCATTCTGTGAAACTTCTTTCTGATCTGAGCATTCAGCTAACAGAGTTAAACCATACTTTGGATTGAGCAGTTTTGAAACACTCTGTCTGTAGAAAATGCAACTGGACATTCGTAGCGCTAAGTGGGTAATAGTGGAAAAAAGAATATGTTCAAATATAAACTACACAGAAGCATTGTATGAAACTTCTTTCTGTTCTGTGCATTCAACTAACAGAGTGGAACCTTACTTTTGATTGAGCCGTTCTGAAACACTCTTTCTGTAGAAACTGCAATTGGACATTCTGAGCGCTAAGAGGCCTATATTGGGAAAAAGAATGTCTACAAATAAAAACTACACAGAAGAATTTTGTGAAACTTCTTTCTGTTCTGTTTGTTCAACTAAAAGAGTTGAACCTTAGTTTTGATTGAGCCGTTCTGAAACACTCTTTCTGTAGAAAATGCAAGTGGAGATTCGGAGCGCTAAGAGGGTAATAGTGGAAAAAGGAATGTCTCCAAATATAAACTACACAGAATCATTCTGTGAAACTTCTTTCTGATCTGTGCATTCAGCTAACAGAGTTAAACCATACTTTTGATTGAGCAGATCTGAACACTCTTTCTGTAGAAAATGCAACTGGACATTTGGAGCGCTAAGAGAGTAGTAGTGGAAAAAGGAATATATTCAAATATAAACTACACAGAAGCATTCTGTGAAACTTCTTTCTGATCTGAGCATTCAGCTAACAGAGTTAAACCATACTTTTGATTGAGCAGTTTTGAAACACTCTGTCTGTAGAAAATGCAACTGGACATTCGTAGCGCTAAGTGGGTAATAGTGGAAAAAAGAATATGTTCAAATATAAACTACACAGAAGCATTGTATGAAACTTCTTTCTGTTCTGTGCATTCAACTAACAGAGTTGAACCTTACTTTTGATTGAGCCTTTCTGAAACACTCTTTCTGTAGAAACTGCAATTGGACATTCTGAGCGCTAAGAGGCCTCTATTGGGAAAAATAATATCTTCAAATAAAAATTACACAGAAGCATTGTGTGAAACTTATTTCTGATATGTTCATTAAGCTAACAGAGTTAAACCATACTTTTGATTGCGCAGTTCTGAACACTCTTTCTGTAGAAAATGCAAGTGGACATTCGGAGCGCTAAGAGGGTAATAGTGGAAAAAGGAATATATTCAAATATAAACTACACAGTAGCATTCTGTGAAAATCCTTTCTGTTCTGTGCATTCAACTAACAGAGTTGAACCTTACTATTGATTGAGCCGTTCTGAAACACTCTTTCTGTAGAAACTGCAATTGGACATGCTAAGCGCTAAGAGGCCTACATTGGGAAAAAGAATATCTTCAAATTAAAACTACACAGATGCATTCTGTGAAACTTATTTCTGATCTGTAAATTCAGTTAACAGAGATAAAACATATTTTTGATTGAGCAGTTATGAAACACTCTTTTTGTAGAAAATGCAAGTGGAGATTCGGAGCGCTAAGTGGGTAAGAGTGGAAAAAGGAATGTCTTCAAATATAAACTACACAGAATCATTCGGTGAAACTTCTTTCTGATCTGTGCATTCAGCTAACAGAGTTAAACCATACTTTTGATTGAGCAGATCTGAACACTCTTTCTGTAGAAAATGCAACTGGACATTTGGAGCGCTAAGAGCGTAGTAGTGGAAAAAGGAATATATTCAAATATAAACTACACAGAAGCATTCTGTGAAACTTCTTTCTGATCTGAGCATTCAGCTAACAGAGTTAAACCATACTTTTGATTGAGCAGTTTTGAAACACTCTGTCTGTAGAAAATGCAACTGGACATTCGTAGCGCTAAGTGGGTAATAGTGGAAAAAAGAATATGTTCAAATATAAACTACACAGAAGCATTGTATGAAACTTCTCTCTGTTCTGTGCATTCAACTAACAGAGTTGAACCTTACTTTTGATTGAGCCGTTCTGAAACACTCTTTCTGTAGAAACTGCAATTGGACATTCTGAGCGCTAAGAGGCCTATATTGGGAAAAAGAATGTCTACAAATAAAAACTACACAGAAGAATTTTGTGAAACTTCTTTCTGTTCTGTTTGTTCAACTAAAAGAGTTGAACCTTAGTTTTGATTGAGCCGTTCTGAAACACTCTTTCTGTAGAAAATGCAAGTGGAGATTCGGAGCGCTAAGAGGGTAATAGTGGAAAAAGGAATGTCTCCAAATATAAACTACACAGAATCATTCTGTGAAACTTCTTTCTGATCTGTGCATTAAGCTAACAGAGTTAAACCATACTTTTGATTGAGCAGATCTGAACACTCTTTCTGTAGAAAATGCAACTGGACATTTGGAGCGCTAAGAGAGTAGTAGTGGAAAAAGGAATATATTCAAATATAAACTACACAGAAGCATTCTGTGAAACTTCCTTCTGATCTGAGCATTCAGCTAACAGAGTTAAACCATACTTTTGATTGAGCAGTTTTGAAACACTCTGTCTGTAGAAAATGCAAATGGACATTCGTAGCGCTAAGTGGGTAATAGTGGAAAAAAGAATATGTTCAAATATAAACTACACAGAAGCATTGTATGAAACTTCTTTCTGTTCTGTGCATTCAACTAACAGAGTTGAACCTTACTTTTGATTGAGCCTTTCTGAAACACTCTTTCTGTAGAAACTGCAATTGGACATTCTGAGCGCGAAGAGGCCTCTATTGGGAAAAATAATATCTTCAAATAAAAACTACACAGAAGCATTGTGTGAAACTTATTTCTGATATGTTCATTAAGCTAACAGAGTTAAACCATACTTTTGATTGCGCAGTTCTGAACACTCTTTCTGTAGAAAATGCAAGTGGACATTCGGAGCGCTAAGAGGGTAATAGTGGAAAAAGGAATATATTCAAATATAAACTACACAGTAGCATTCTGTGAAAATTATTTCTGTTCTGTGCATTCAACTAACAGAGTTGAACCTTACTTTTGATTCAGCCGTTCTGAAACACTTTTTCTGTAGAAACTGCAATTGGACATGCTAAGCGCTAAGAGGCCTACATTGGGAAAAAGAATATCTTCAAATAAAAACTACACAGATGCATTCTGTGAAACTTATTTCTGATCTGTAAATTCAGTTAACAGAGATAAAACATATTTTTGATTGAGCAGTTATGAAACACTCTTTTTGTAGAAAATGCAAGTGGAGATTCGGAGCGCTAAGAGGGTAATAGTGGAAAAAGGAATGTCTTCAAATATAAACTACACAGAATCATTCCGTGAAACTTCTTTCTGATCTGTGCATTCAGCTAACAGAGTTAAACCATACTTTTGATTGAGCAGATCTGAACACTCTTTCTGTAGAAAATGCAACAGGACATTTGGAGCGCTAAGAGCGTAGTAGTGGAAAAAGGAATATATTCAAATATAAACTACACAGAAGCATTCTGTGAAACTTTTTTCTGATCTGAGCATTCAGCTAACAGAGTTAAACCATACTTTTGATTGAGCAGTTTTGAAACACTCTGTCTGTAGAAAATGCAACTGGACATTCGTAGCGCTAAGTGGGTAATAGTGGAAAAAAGAATATGTTCAAATATAAACTACACAGAAGCATTGTATGAAACTCCTTTCTGTTCTGTGCATTCAACTAACAGAGTTGAACCTTACTTTTGATTGAGCCGTTCTGAAACACTCTTTCTGTAGAAACTGCAATTGGACATTCTGAGCGCTAAGAGGCCTATATTGGGAAAAAGAATGTCTACAAATAAAAACTACACAGAAGAATTGTGTGAAACTTCTTTCTGTTCTGTTTGTTCAACTAAAAGAGTTGAACCTTAGTTTTGATTGAGCCGTTCTGAAACACTCTTTCTGTAGAAAATGCAAGTGGAGATTCGGAGCGCTAAGAGGGTAATAGTGGAAAAAGGAATGTCTCCAAATATAAACTGCACAGAATCATTCTGTGAAACTTCTTTCTGATCTGTGCATTCAGCTAACAGAGTTAAACCATACTTTTGATTGAGCAGATCTGAACACTCTTTCTGTAGAAAATGCAACTGGACATTTGGAGCGCTAACAGAGTAGTAGTGGAAAAAGGAATATATTCAAATATAAACTACACAGAAGCATTCTGTGAAACTTCTTTCTGATCTGAGCATTCAGCTAACAGAGTTAAACCATATTTTTGATTGAGCAGTTTTGAAACACTCTGTCTGTAGATAATGCAACTGGACATTCGTAGCGCTAAGTGGGTAATAGTGGAAAAAAGAATATGTTCAAATATAAACTACACAGAAGCATTGAATGAAACTACTTTCTGTTGTGTGCATTCAACTAACAGAGTTGAACCTTACTTTTGATTGAGCCTTTCTGAAACACTCTTTCTGTAGAAACTGCAATTGGACATTCTGAGCGCTAAGAGGCCTCTATTGGGAAAAATAATATCTTCAAATAAAAACTACACAGAAGCATTGTTTGAAACATATTTCTGATATGTTCATTAAGCTAACAGAGTTAAACCATACTTTTGATTGCGCAGTTCTGAACACTCTTTCTGTAGAAAATGCAAGTGGACATTCGGAGCGCTAAGAGGGTAATAGTGGAAAAAGGAATATATTCAAATATAAACTACACAGTAGCATTCTGTGAAAATTATTTCTGTTCTGTGCATT
Organism: Symphalangus syndactylus; assembly: GCF_028878055.3. Classification (NCBI taxonomy): domain Eukaryota; kingdom Metazoa; phylum Chordata; class Mammalia; order Primates; family Hylobatidae; genus Symphalangus; species Symphalangus syndactylus. Next base: position 3,328,687 of record NC_072433.2, read on the forward strand.
CAACTAACAGAGTTGAACCTTACTTTTGATTCAGCCGTTCTGAAACACTTTTTCTGTAGAAACTGCAATTGGACATGCTAAGCGCTAAGAGGCCTACATTGGGAAAAAGAATATCTTCAAATAAAAACTACACAGATGCATTCTGTGAAACTTATTTCTGATCTGTAAATTCAGTTAACAGAGATAAAACATATTTTTGATTGAGCAGTTATGAAACACTCTTTTTGTAGAAAATACAAGTGGAGATTCGGAGCGCTAAGAGGGTAATAGTGGAAAAAGGAATGTCTTCAAATATAAACTACACAGAATCATTCGGTGAAACTTCTTTCTGATCTGTGCATTCAGCTAACAGAGTTAAACCATACTTTTGATTGAGCAGATCTGAACACTCTTTCTGTTGAAAATGCAACTGGAAATTTGGAGCGCTAAGAGCGTAGTAGTGGAAAAAGAAATATATTCAAATATAAACTACACAGAAGCATTCTGTGAAACTTCTTTCTGATCTGAGCATTCAGCTAACAGAGTTAAACCATACTTTTGATTGAGCAGTTTTGAAACACTCTGTCTGTAGAAAATGCAACTGGACATTCGTAGCGCTAAGTGGGTAATAGTGGAAAAAAGAATATGTTCAACTATAAACTACACAGAAGCATTGTATGAAAATTCTTTCTGTTCTGTGCATTCAACTAACAGAGTTGAACCTTACTTTTGATTGAGCCTTTCTGAAACACTCTTTCTGTAGAAACTGCAATTGGACATTCTGAGCGCTAAGAGGCCTATATTGGGAAAAATAATATCTTCAAATAAAAACTACACAGAAGCATTTTGTGAAACTTATTTCTGATATGTTCATTAAGCTAACAGAGTTAAACCATACTTTTGATTGCGCAGTTCTGAACACTCTTTCTGTAGAAAATGCAAGTGGACATTCGGAGCGCTAAGAGGGTAATAGTGGAAAAAGGAATATATTCAAATATAAACTACACAGTAGCATTCTGTGAAAATTCTTTCTGTTCTGTGCATTCAACTAACAGAGTTGAACCTTACTTTTGATTGAGCCGTTCTGAAACACTCTTTCTGTAGAAACTGCAATTGGACATGCTAAGCGCTAAGAGCCCTACATTGGGAAAAAGAATATCTTCAAATAAAAACTACACAGATGCATTCTGTGAAACTTATTTCTGATCTGTAAATTCAGTTAACAGAGATAAAACATATTTTTGATTGAGCAGTTATGAAACACTCTTTTTGTAGAATATGCAAGTGGAGATTCGGAGCGGTAAGTGGGTAATAGTGGAAAAAGGAATGTCTTCAAATATAAACTACACAGAATCATTCGGTGAAACTTCTTTCTGATCTGTGCATTCAGCTAACAGAGTTAAACCATACTTTTGATTGAGCAGATCTGAACACTCTTTCTGTAGAAAATGCAACTGGACATTTGGAGCGCTAAGAGCGTAGTAGTGGAAAAGGGAATATATTCAAATATAAACTACACAGAAGCATTCTGTGAAACTTCTTTCTGATCTGAGCATTCAGCTAACAGAGTTAAACCATACTTTGGATTGAGCAGTTTTGAAACACTCTGTCTGTAGAAAATGCAACTGGACATTCGTAGCGCTAAGTGGGTAATAGTGGAAAAAAGAATATGTTCAAATATAAACTACACAGAAGCATTGTATGAAACTTCTTTCTGTTCTGTGCATTCAACTAACAGAGTGGAACCTTACTTTTGATTGAGCCGTTCTGAAACACTCTTTCTGTAGAAACTGCAATTGGACATTCTGAGCGCTAAGAGGCCTATATTGGGAAAAAGAATGTCTACAAATAAAAACTACACAGAAGAATTTTGTGAAACTTCTTTCTGTTCTGTTTGTTCAACTAAAAGAGTTGAACCTTAGTTTTGATTGAGCCGTTCTGAAACACTCTTTCTGTAGAAAATGCAAGTGGAGATTCGGAGCGCTAAGAGGGTAATAGTGGAAAAAGGAATGTCTCCAAATATAAACTACACAGAATCATTCTGTGAAACTTCTTTCTGATCTGTGCATTCAGCTAACAGAGTTAAACCATACTTTTGATTGAGCAGATCTGAACACTCTTTCTGTAGAAAATGCAACTGGACATTTGGAGCGCTAAGAGAGTAGTAGTGGAAAAAGGAATATATTCAAATATAAACTACACAGAAGCATTCTGTGAAACTTCTTTCTGATCTGAGCATTCAGCTAACAGAGTTAAACCATACTTTTGATTGAGCAGTTTTGAAACACTCTGTCTGTAGAAAATGCAACTGGACATTCGTAGCGCTAAGTGGGTAATAGTGGAAAAAAGAATATGTTCAAATATAAACTACACAGAAGCATTGTATGAAACTTCTTTCTGTTCTGTGCATTCAACTAACAGAGTTGAACCTTACTTTTGATTGAGCCTTTCTGAAACACTCTTTCTGTAGAAACTGCAATTGGACATTCTGAGCGCTAAGAGGCCTCTATTGGGAAAAATAATATCTTCAAATAAAAATTACACAGAAGCATTGTGTGAAACTTATTTCTGATATGTTCATTAAGCTAACAGAGTTAAACCATACTTTTGATTGCGCAGTTCTGAACACTCTTTCTGTAGAAAATGCAAGTGGACATTCGGAGCGCTAAGAGGGTAATAGTGGAAAAAGGAATATATTCAAATATAAACTACACAGTAGCATTCTGTGAAAATCCTTTCTGTTCTGTGCATTCAACTAACAGAGTTGAACCTTACTATTGATTGAGCCGTTCTGAAACACTCTTTCTGTAGAAACTGCAATTGGACATGCTAAGCGCTAAGAGGCCTACATTGGGAAAAAGAATATCTTCAAATAAAAACTACACAGATGCATTCTGTGAAACTTATTTCTGATCTGTAAATTCAGTTAACAGAGATAAAACATATTTTTGATTGAGCAGTTATGAAACACTCTTTTTGTAGAAAATGCAAGTGGAGATTCGGAGCGCTAAGTGGGTAAGAGTGGAAAAAGGAATGTCTTCAAATATAAACTACACAGAATCATTCGGTGAAACTTCTTTCTGATCTGTGCATTCAGCTAACAGAGTTAAACCATACTTTTGATTGAGCAGATCTGAACACTCTTTCTGTAGAAAATGCAACTGGACATTTGGAGCGCTAAGAGCGTAGTAGTGGAAAAAGGAATATATTCAAATATAAACTACACAGAAGCATTCTGTGAAACTTCTTTCTGATCTGAGCATTCAGCTAACAGAGTTAAACCATACTTTTGATTGAGCAGTTTTGAAACACTCTGTCTGTAGAAAATGCAACTGGACATTCGTAGCGCTAAGTGGGTAATAGTGGAAAAAAGAATATGTTCAAATATAAACTACACAGAAGCATTGTATGAAACTTCTCTCTGTTCTGTGCATTCAACTAACAGAGTTGAACCTTACTTTTGATTGAGCCGTTCTGAAACCCTCTTTCTGTAGAAACTGCAATTGGACATTCTGAGCGCTAAGAGGCCTATATTGGGAAAAAGAATATCTACAAATAAAAACTACACAGAAGAATTTTGTGAAACTTCTTTCTGTTCTGTTTGTTCAACTAAAAGAGTTGAACCTTAGTTTTGATTGAGCCGTTCTGAAACACTCTTTCTGTAGAAAATGCAAGTGGAGATTCGGAGCGCTAAGAGGGTAATAGTGGAAAAAGGAATGTCTCCAAATATAAACTACACAGAATCATTCTGTGAAACTTCTTTCTGATCTGTGCATTCAGCTAACAGAGTTAAACCATACTTTTGATTGAGCAGATCTGAACACTCTTTCTGTAGAAAATGCAACTGGACATTTGGAGCGCTAAGAGAGTAGTAGTGGAAAAAGGAATATATTCAAATATAAACTACACAGAAGCATTCTGTGAAACTTCTTTCTGATCTGAGCATTCAGCTAACAGAGTTAAACCATACTTTTGATTGAGCAGTTTTGAAACACTCTGTCTGTAGAAAATGCAACTGGACATTCGTAGCGCTAAGTGGGTAATAGTGGAAAAAAGAATATGTTCAAATATAAACTACACAGAAGCATTGTATGAAACTTCTTTCTGTTCTGTGCATTCAACTAACAGAGTTGAACCTTACTTTTGATTGAGCCTTTCTGAAACACTCTTTCTGTAGAAACTGCAATTGGACATTCTGAGCGCTAAGAGGCCTCTATTGGGAAAAATAATATCTTCAAATAAAAATTACACAGAAGCATTGTGTGAAACTTATTTCTGATATGTTCATTAAGCTAACAGAGTTAAACCATACTTTTGATTGCGCAGTTCTGAACACTCTTTCTGTAGAAAATGCAAGTGGACATTCGGAGCGCTAAGAGGGTAATAGTGGAAAAAGGAATATATTCAAATATAAACTACACAGTAGCATTCTGTGAAAATCCTTTCTGTTCTGTGCATTCAACTAACAGAGTTGAACCTTACTATTGATTGAGCCGTTCTGAAACACTCTTTCTGTAGAAACTGCAATTGGACATGCTAAGCGCTAAGAGGCCTACATTGGGAAAAAGAATATCTTCAAATAAAAACTACACAGATGCATTCTGTGAAACTTATTTCTGATCTGTAAATTCAGTTAACAGAGATAAAACATATTTTTGATTGAGCAGTTATGAAACACTCTTTTTGTAGAAAATGCAAGTGGAGATTCGGAGCGCTAAGTGGGTAAGAGTGGAAAAAGGAATGTCTTCAAATATAAACTACACAGAATCATTCGGTGAAACTTCTTTCTGATCTGTGCATTCAGCTAACAGAGTTAAACCATACTTTTGATTGAGCAGATCTGAACACTCTTTCTGTAGAAAATGCAACTGGACATTTGGAGCGCTAAGAGCGTAGTAGTGGAAAAAGGAATATATTCAAATATAAACTACACAGAAGCATTCTGTGAAACTTCTTTCTGATCTGAGCATTCAGCTAACAGAGTTAAACCATACTTTTGATTGAGCAGTTTTGAAACACTCTGTCTGTAGAAAATGCAACTGGACATTCGTAGCGCTAAGTGGGTAATAGTGGAAAAAAGAATATGTTCAAATATAAACTACACAGAAGCATTGTATGAAACTACTCTCTGTTCTGTGCATTCAACTAACAGAGTTGAACCTTACTTTTGATTGAGCCGTTCTGAAACCCTCTTTCTGTAGAAACTGCAATTGGACATTCTGAGCGCTAAGAGGCCTATATTGGGAAAAAGAATATCTACAAATAAAAACTACACAGAAGAATTGTGTGAAAATTCTTTCTATTCTGTTTGTTCAACTAAAAGAGTTGAACCTTAGTTTTGATTGAGCCGTTCTGAAACACTCTTTCTGTAGAAAATGCAAGTGGAGATTCGTTGCGCTAAGAGGGTAATCGTGGAAAAAGAAATGTCTTCAAATATAAACTACACAGAATCATTCGGTGAAACTTCTTTCTGATCTGTGCATTCAGCTAACAGAGTTAAACCATACTTTTGATTGAGCAGATCTGAACACTCTTTCTGTAGAAAATGCAACTGGACATTTGGAGCGCTAAGAGCGTAGTAGTGGAAAAAGGAATATATTCAAATATAAACTACACAGAAGCATTCTGTGAAACTTCTTTCTGATCTGAGCATTCAGCTAACAGAGTTAAACCATAATTTTGATTGAGCAGATTTGAAACACTCTGTCTGTAGAAAATGCAACTGGACATTCGTAGCGCTAAGTGGGTAATAGTGGAAAAAAGAATATGTTCAAATATAAACTACACAGAAGCATTGTATGAAACTTCTTTCTGTTCTGTGCATTCAACTAACAGTGTTGAACCTTACTTTTGATTGAGCCGTTCTGAAACACTCTTTCTGTAGAAACTGCAATTGGACATTCTGAGCGCTAAGAGGCCTATATTGGGAAAAAGAATGTCTACAAATAAAAACTACACAGAAGAATTGTGTGAAACTTCTTTCTGTTCTGTTTGTTCAACTAAAAGAGTTGAACCTTAGTTGTGATTGAGCCGTTCTGAAACACTCTTTCTGTAGAAAATGCAAGTGGAGATTCGGAGCGCTAAGAGGGTAATAGTGGAAAAAGGAATGTCTCCAAATATAAACTACACAGAATAATTCTGTGAAACTTCTTTCTGATCTGTGCATTCAGCTAACAGAGTTAAACCATACTTTTGATTGAGCAGATCTGAACACTCTTTCTGTAGAAAATGCAACTGGACATTTGGAGCGCTAAGAGGGTAGTAGTGGAAAAAGGAATATATTCAAATATAAACTACACAGAAGCATTCTGTGAAACTTCTTTCTGATCTGAGCATTCAGCTAACAGAGTTAAACCATATTTTTGATTGAGCAGTTTTGAAACACTCTGTCTGTAGATAATGCAACTGGACATTCGTAGCGCTAAGTGGGTAATAGTGGAAAAAAGAATATGTTCAAATATAAACTACACAGAAGCATTGTATGAAACTACTTTCTGTTCTGTGCATTCAACTAACAGAGTTGAAACTTACTTTTGATTGAGCCTTTCTGAAACACTCTTTCTGTAGAAACTGCAATTGGAAAATCTGAGCGCTAAGAGGCCTCTATTGGGAAAAATAATATCTTCAAATAAAAACTACACAGAAGCATTGTTTGAAACATATTTCTGATATGTTCATTAAGCTAACAGAGTTAAACCATACTTTTGATTGCGCAGTTCTGAACACTCTTTCTGTAGAAAATGCAAGTGGACATTCGGAGCGCTAAGAGGGTAATAGTGGAAAAAGGAATATATTCAAATATAAACTACACAGTAGCATTCTGTGAAAATTATTTCTGTTCTGTGCATTCAACTAACAGAGTTGAACCTTACTTTTGATTCAGCCGTTCTGAAACACTTTTTCTGTAGAAACTGCAATTGGACATGCTAAGCGCTAAGAGGCCTACATTGGGAAAAAGAATATCTTCAAATAAAAACTACACAGATGCATTCTGTGAAACTTATTTCTGATCTGTAAATTCAGTTAACAGAGATAAAACATATTTTTGATTGAGCAGTTATGAAACACTCTTTTTGTAGAAAATGCAAGTGGAGATTCGGAGCGCTAAGAGGGTAATAGTGGAAAAAGAAATGACTTCAAATATAAACTACACAGAATCATTCGGTGAAACTTCTTTCTGATCTGTGCATTCAGCTAACAGAGTTAAACCATACTTTTGATTGAGCAGATCTGAACACTCTTTCTGTAGAAAATGCAACTGGACATTTGGAGCGCTAAGAGCGTAGTAGTGGAAAAAGGAATATATTCAAATATAAACTACACAGAAGCATTCTGTGAAACTTCTTTCTGATCTGAGCATTCATCTAACAGAGTTAAACCATACTTTTGATTGAGCAGTTTTGAAACACTCTGTCTGTAGAAAATGCAACTGGACATTCGTAGCGCTAAGTGGGTAATAGTGGAAAAAAGAATATGTTCAAATATAAACTACACAGAAGCATTGTATGAAACTTCTTTCTGTTCTGTGCATTCAACTAACAGAGTTGAACCTTACTTTTGATTGAGCCGTTCTGAAACACTCTTTCTGTAGAAACTGCAATTGGACATTCTGAGCGCTAAGAGGCCTATATTGGGAAAAAGAATATCTACAAATAAAAACTACACAGAAGAATTGTGTGAAACTTCTTTCTGTTCTGTTTGTTCAACTAAAAGAGTTGAACCTTAGTTGTGATTGAGCCGTTCTGAAACACTATTTCTGTAGAAAATGCAAGTGGAGATTCGGAGCGCTAAGAGGGTAATAGTGGAAAAAGGAATGTCTCCAAATATAAACTACACAGAATAATTCTGTGAAACTTCTTTCTGATCTGTGCATTCAGCTAACAGAGTTAAACCATACTTTTGATTGAGCAGATCTGAACACTCTTTCTGTAGAAAATGCAACTGGATATTTGGAGCGCTAAGAGGGTAGTAGTGGAAAAAGGAATATATTCAAATATAAACTACACAGAAGCATTCTGTGAAACTTCTTTCTGATCTGAGCATTCAGCTAACAGAATTAAACCATACTTATGATTGAGCAGTTTTGAAACACTCTGTCTGTAGAAAATGCAACTGGACATTCGTAGCGCTAAGTGGGTAATAGTGGAAAAAACAATATGTTCAAATATAAACTACACAGAAGCATTGTATGAAACTTCTTTCTGTTCTGTGCATTCAACTAACAGAGTTGAACCTTACTTTTGATTGAGCCTTTCTGAAACACTCTTTCTGTAGAAACTGCAATTGGACATTCTGAGCGCTAAGAGGCCTATATTGGGAAAAATAATATCTTCAAATAAAAACTACACAGAACCATTGTGTGAAACTTATTTCTGATATGTTCATTAAGCTAACAGAGCTAAACCATACTTTTGATTGCGCAGTTCTGAACACTCTTCCTGTAGAAAATGCAAGTGGACATTCGGAGCGCTAAGAGGGTAATAGTGGAAAAAGAATATATTCAAATATAAACTACACAGTAGCATTCTGTGAAAATTCTTTCTGTTCTGTGCATTCAACTAACAGAGTTGAACCTTACATTTGATTGAGCCGTTCTGAAACACTCTTTCTGTAGAAACTGCAATTGGACATGCTAAGCGCTAAGAGGCCTACATTGGGAAAAAGAATATCTTCAAATAAAAACTACACAGATGCATTCTGTGAAACTTATTTCTGATCTGTAAATTCAGTTAACAGAGATAAAACATATTTTTGATTGAGCAGTTATGAAACACTCTTTTTGTAGAAAATGCAAGTGGAGATTCGGAGCGCTAAGAGGGTAATAGTGGAAAAAGGAATGTCTTCAAATATAAACTACACAGAATCATTCGGTGAAAATTCTTTCTGATCTGTGCATTCAGCTAACAGAGTTAAACCATACTTTTGATTGAGCAGATCTGAACACTCTTTGTGTTGAAAATGCAACTGGACATTTGGAGCGCTAAGAGCGTAGTAGTGGAAAAAGGAATATATTCAAATATAAACTACACAGAAGCATTCTGTGAAACTTCTTTCTGATCTGAGCATTCATCTAACAGAGTTAAACCATACTTTTGATTGAGCAGTTTTGAAACACTCTGTCTGTAGAAAATGCAACTGGACATTCGTAGCGCTAAGTGGGTAATAGTGGAAAAAAGAATATGTTCAAATATAAACTACACAGAAGCATTGTATGAAACTTCTTTCTGTTCTGTGCATTCAACTAACAGAGTTGAACCTTACTTTGATTGAGCCTTTCTGAAACACTCTTTCTGTAGAAACTGCAATTGGACATTCTGAGCGCTAAGAGGCCTATATTGGGAAAAATAATATCTTCAAATAAAAACTACACAGAAGCATTGTGTGAAACTTATTTCTGATATGTTCATTAAGCTAACAGAGTTAAACCATACTTTTGATTGCGCAGTTCTGAACACTCTTTCTGTAGAAAATGCAAGTGGACATTCGGAGCGCTAAGAGGGTAATAGTGGAAAAAGGAATATATTCAAATATAAACTACACAGTAGCATTCTGTGAAAATTCTTTCTGATCTGTGCATTCAACTAAAAGAGTTGAACCTTACTTTTGATTGAGCCGTTCTGAAACACTCTTTCTGTAGAAACTGCAATTGGACATGCTAAGCGCTAAGAGGCCTATATTGGGAAAAAGAATATCTTCAAATAAAAACTACACAGATGCATTCTGTGAAACTTATTTCTGATCTGTAAATTCAGTTAACAGAGATAAAACATATTTTTGATTGAGCAGTTATGAAACACTCTTTTTGTAGAAAATGGAAGTGGAGATTCGGAGCGCTAAGAGGGTAATAGTGGAAAAAGGAATGTCTTCAAATATAAACTACACAGAATCATTCGGTGAAACTTCTTTCTGATCTGTGCATTCAGCTAACAGAGTTAAACCATACTTTTGATTGAGCAGATCTGAACACTCTTTCTGTAGAAAATGCAACTGGACATTTGGAGTGCTAAAAGCGTAGTAGTGGAAAAAGGAATATATTCAAATATAAACTACACAGAAGCATTCTGTGAAACTTCTTTCTGATTTGAGCATTCAGCTAACAGAGTTAAACCATACTTTTGATTGAGCAGTTTTGAAACACTCTGTCTGTAGAAAATGCAACTGGACATTCGTAGCGCTAAGTGGGTAATAGTGGAAAAAAGAATATGTTCAAATATAAACTACACAGAAGCATTGTATGAAACTCCTTTCTGTTCTGTGCATTCAACTAACAGAGTTGAACCTTACATTTGATTGAGCCGTTCTGAAACACTCTTTCTGTAGAAACTGCAATTGGACATTCTGAGCGCTAAGAGGCCTATATTGGGAAAAAGAATGTCTACAAATAAAAACTACACAGAAGAATTGTGTGAAACTTCTTTCTGTTCTGTTTGTTCAACTAAAAGAGTTGAACCTTAGTTTTGATTGAGCCGTTCTGAAACACTCTTTCTGTAGAAAATGCAAGTGGAGATTCGGAGCGCTAAGAGGGTAATAGTGGAAAAAGGAATGTCTCCAAATATAAACTGCACAGAATCATTCTGTGAAACTTCTTTCTGATCTGTGCATTCAGCTAACAGAGTTAAACCATACTTTTGATTGAGCAGATCTGAACACTCTTTCTGTAGAAAATGCAACTGGACATTTGGAGCGCTAAGAGAGTAGTAGTGGAAAAAGGAATATATTCAAATATAAACTACACAGAAGCATTCTGTGAAACTTCTTTCTGATCTGAGCATTCAGCTAACAGAGTTAAACCATATTTTTGATTGAGCAGTTTTGAAACACTCTGTCTGTAGATAATGCAACTGGACATTCGTAGCGCTAAGTGGGTAATAGTGGAAAAAAGAATATGTTCAAATATAAACTACAGAGAAGCATTGTATGAAACTACTTTCTGTTCTGTGCATTCAACTAACAGAGTTGAACCTTACTTTTGATTGAGCCTTTCTGAAACACTCTTTCTGTAGAAACTGCAATTGGACATTCTGAGCGCTAAGAGGCCTCTATTGGGAAAAATAATATCTTCAAATAAAAACTACACAGAAGCATTGTTTGAAACATATTTCTGATATGTTCATTAAGCTAACAGAGTTAAACCATACTTTTGATTGCGCAGTTCTGAACACTCTTTCTGTAGAAAATGCAAGTGGACATTCGGAGCGCTAAGAGGGTAATAGTGGAAAAAGGAATATATTCAAATATAAACTACACAGTAGCATTCTGTGAAAATTATTTCTGTTCTGTGCATTCAACTAACAGAGTTGAACCTTACTTTTGATTCAGCCGTTCTGAAACACTTTTTCTGTAGAAACTGCAATTGGACATGCTAAGCGCTAAGAGGCCTACATTGGGAAAAAAAATATCTTCAAATAAAAACTACACAGATGCATTCTGTGAAACTTATTTCTGATCTGTAAATTCAGTTAACAGAGATAAAACATATTTTTGATTGAGCAGTTATGAAACACTCTTTTTGTAGAAAATGCAAGTGGAGATTCGGAGCGCTAAGAGGGTAATAGTGGAAAAATAAATGTCTTCAAATATAAACTACACAGAATCATTCGGTGAAACTTCTTTCTGATCTGTGCATTCAGCTAACAGAGTTAAACCATACTTTTGATTGAGCAGATCTGAACACTCTTTCTGTAGAAAATGCAACTGGACATTTGGAGCGCTAAGAGCGTAGTAGTGGAAAAAGGAATATATTCAAATATAAACTACACAGAAGCATTCTGTGAAACTTCTTTCTGATCTGAGCATTCAGCTAACAGAGTTAAACCATAATTTTGATTGAGCAGATTTGAAACACTCTGTCTGTAGAAAATGCAACTGGACATTCGTAGCGCTAAGTGGGTAATAGTGGAAAAAAGAATATGTTCAAATATAAACTACACAGAAGCATTGTATGAAACTTCTTTCTGTTCTGTGCATTCAACTAACAGAGTTGAACCTTACTTTTGATTGAGCCGTTCTGAAACACTCTTTCTGTAGAAACTGCAATTGGACATTCTGAGCGCTAAGAGGCCTATATTGGGAAAAAGAATGTCTACAAATAAAAACTACACAGAAGAATTGTGTGAAACTTCTTTCTGTTCTGTTTGTTCAACTAAAAGAGTTGAACCTTAGTTGTGATTGAGCCGTTCTGAAACACTCTTTCTGTAGAAAATGCAAGTGGAGATTCGGAGCGCTAAGAGGGTAATAGTGGAAAAAGGAATGTCTCCAAATATAAACTACACAGAATTTTTCTGTGAAACTTCTTTCTGATCTGTGCATTCAGCTAACAGAGTTAAACCATACTTTTGATTGAGCAGATCTGAACACTCTTTGTGTTGAAAATGCAACTGGACATTTGGAGCGCTAAGAGCGTAGTAGTGGAAAAAGGAATATATTCAAATATAAACTACACAGAAGCATTCTGTGAAACTTCTTTCTGATCTGAGCATTCATCTAACAGAGTTAAACCATACTTTTGATTGAGCAGTTTTGAAACACTCTGTCTGTAGAAAATGCAACTGGACATTCGTAGCGCTAAGTGGGTAATAGTGGAAAAAAGAATATGTTCAAATATAAACTACACAGAAGCATTGTATGAAACTTCTTTCTGTTCTGTGCATTCAACTAACAGAGTTGAACCTTACTTTGATTGAGCCTTTCTGAAACACTCTTTCTGTAGAAACTGCAATTGGACATTCTGAGCGCTAAGAGGCCTATATTGGGAAAAATAATATCTTCAAATAAAAACTACACAGAAGCATTGTGTGAAACTTATTTCTGATATGTTCATTAAGCTAACAGAGTTAAACCATACTTTTGATTGCGCAGTTCTGAACACTCTTTCTGTAGAAAATGCAAGTGGACATTCGGAGCGCTAAGAGGGTAATAGTGGAAAAAGGAATATATTCAAATATAAACTACACAGTAGCATTCTGTGAAAATTCTTTCTGATCTGTGCATTCAACTAACAGAGTTGAACCTTACTTTTGATTGAGCCGTTCTGAAACACTCTTTCTGTAGAAACTGCAATTGGACATTCTGAGCGCTAAGAGGCCTATATTGGGAAAAAGAATGTCTACAAATAAAAACTACACAGAAGAATTGTGTGAAACTTCTTTCTGTTCTGTTTGTTCAACTAAAAGAGTTGAACCTTAGTTTTGATTGAGCCGTTCTGAAACACTCTTTCTGTAGAAAATGCAAGTGGAGATTCGGAGCGCTAAGAGGGTAATAGTGGAAAAAGGAATGTCTCCAAATATAAACTGCACAGAATCATTCTGTGAAACTTCTTTCTGATCTGTGCATTCAGCTAACAGAGTTAAACCATACTTTTGATTGAGCAGATCTGAACACTCTTTCTGTAGAAAATGCAACTGGACATTTGGAGCGCTAAGAGAGTAGTAGTGGAAAAAGGAATATATTCAAATATAAACTACACAGAAGCATTCTGTGAAACTTCTTTCTGATCTGAGCATTCAGCTAACAGAGTTAAACCATATTTTTGATTGAGCAGTTTTGAAACACTCTGTCTGTAGATAATGCAACTGGACATACGTAGCGCTAAGTGGGTAATAGTGGAAAAAAGAATATGTTCAAATATAAACTACACAGAAGCATTGTATGAAACTACTTTCTGTTCTGTGCATTCAACTAACAGAGTTGAACCTTACTTTTGATTGAGCCTTTCTGAAACACTCTTTCTGTAGAAACTGCAATTGGACATTCTGAGCGCTAAGAGGCCTCTATTGGGAAAAATAATATCTTCAAATAAAAACTACACAGAAGCATTGTTTGAAACATATTTCTGATATGTTCATTAAGCTAACAGAGTTAAACCATACTTTTGATTGCGCAGTTCTGAACACTCTTTCTGTAGAAAATGCAAGTGGACATTCGGAGCGCTAAGAGGGTAATAGTGGAAAAAGGAATATATTCAAATATAAACTACACAGTAGCATTCTGTGAAAATTATTTCTGTTCTGTGCATTCAACTAACAGAGTTGAACCTTACTTTTGATTCAGCCGTTCTGAAACACTTTTTCTGTAGAAACTGCAATTGGACATGCTAAGCGCTAAGAGGCCTACATTGGGAAAAAAAATATCTTCAAATAAAAACTACACAGATGCATTCTGTGAAACTTATTTCTGATCTGTAAATTCAGTTAACAGAGATAAAACATATTTTTGATTGAGCAGTTATGGAACACTCTTTTTGTAGAAAATGCAAGTGGAGATTCGGAGCGCTAAGAGGGTAATAGTGGAAAAAGAAATGTCTTCAAATATAAACTACACAGAATCATTCGGTGAAACTTCTTTCTGATCTGTGCATTCAGCTAACAGAGTTAAACCATACTTTTGATTGAGCAGATCTGAACACTCTTTCTGTAGAAAATGCAACTGGACATTTGGAGCGCTAAGAGCGTAGTAGTGGAAAAAGGAATATATTCAAATATAAACTACACAGAAGCATTCTGTGAAACTTCTTTCTGATCTGAGCATTCAGCTAACAGAGTTAAACCATAATTTTGATTGAGCAGATTTGAAACACTCTGTCTGTAGAAAATGCAACTGGACATTCGTAGCGCTAAGTGGGTAATAGTGGAAAAAAGAATATGTTCAAATATAAACTACACAGAAGCATTGTATGAAACTTCTTTCTGTTCTGTGCATTCAACTAACAGAGTTGAACCTTACTTTTGATTGAGCCGTTCTGAAACACTCTTTCTGTAGAAACTGCAATTGGACATTCTGAGCGCTAAGAGGCCTATATTGGGAAAAAGAATGTCTACAAATAAAAACTACACAGAAGAATTGTGTGAAACTTCTTTCTGTTCTGTTTGTTCAACTAAAAGAGTTGAACCTTAGCTGTGATTGAGCCGTTCTGAAACACTCTTTCTGTAGAAAATGCAAGTGGAGATTCGGAGCGCTAAGAGGGTAATAGTGGAAAAAGGAATGTCTCCAAATATAAACTACACAGAATTTTTCTGTGAAACTTCTTTCTGATCTGTGCATACAGCTAACAGAGTTAAACCATACTTTTGATTGAGCAGATCTGAACACTCTTTGTGTTGAAAATGCAACTGGACATTTGGAGCGCTAAGAGCGTAGTAGTGGAAAAAGGAATATATTCAAATATAAACTACACAGAAGCATTCTGTGAAACTTCTTTCTGATCTGAGCATTCATCTAACAGAGTTAAACCATACTTTTGATTGAGCAGTTTTGAAACACTCTGTCTGTAGAAAATGCAACTGGACATTCGTAGCGCTAAGTGGGTAATAGTGGAAAAAAGAATATGTTCAAATATAAACTACACAGAAGCATTGTATGAAACTTCTTTCTGTTCTGTGCATTCAACTAACAGAGTTGAACCTTACTTTGATTGAGCCTTTCTGAAACACTCTTTCTGTAGAAACTGCAATTGGACATTCTGAGCGCTAAGAGGCCTATATTGGGAAAAATAATATCTTCAAATAAAAACTACACAGAAGCATTGTGTGAAACTTATTTCTGATATGTTCATTAAGCTAACAGAGTTAAACCATACTTTTGATTGCGTAGTTCTGAACACTCTTTCTGTAGAAAATGCAAGTGGACATTCGGAGCGCTAAGAGGGTAATAGTGGAAAAAGGAATATATTCAAATATAAACTACACAGTAGCATTCTGTGAAAATTCTTTCTGATCTGTGCATTCAACTAACAGAGTTGAACCTTACTTTTGATTGAGCCGTTCTGAAACACTCTTTCTGTAGAAACTGCAATTGGACATGCTAAGCGCTAAGAGGCCTACATTGGGAAAAAGAATATCTTCAAATAAAAACTACACAGATGCATTCTGTGAAACTTATTTCTGATCTGTAAATTCAGTTAACAGAGATAAAACATATTTTTGATTGAGCAGTTATGAAACACTCTTTTTGTAGAAAATGGAAGTGGAGATTCGGAGCGCTAAGAGGGTAATAGTGGAAAAAGGAATGTCTTCAAATATAAACTACACAGAATCATTCGGTGAAACTTCTTTCTGATCTGTGCATTCAGCTAACAGAGTTAAACCATACTTTTGATTGAGCAGATCTGAACACTCTTTCTGTAGAAAATGCAACTGGACATTTGGAGCGCTAAGAGCGTAGTAGTGGAAAAAGGAATATATTCAAATATAAACTACACAGAAGCATTCTGTGAAACTTCTTTCTGATTTGAGCATTCAGCTAACAGAGTTAAACCATACTTTTGATTGAGCAGTTTTGAAACACTCTGTCTGTAGAAAATGCAACTGGACATTCGTAGCGCTAAGTGGGTAATAGTGGAAAAAAGAATATGTTCAAATATAAACTACACAGAAGCATTGTATGAAAATTCTTTCTGTTCTGTGCATTCAACTAACAGAGTTGAACCTTACTTTTGATTGAGCCTTTCTGAAACACTCTTTCTGTAGAAACTGCAATTGGACATTCTGAGCGCTAAGAGGCCTATATTGGGAAAAAGAATGTCTACAAATAAAAACTACACAGAAGAATTGTGTGAAACTTCTTTCTGTTCTGTTTGTTCAACTAAAAGAGTTGAACCTTAGTTTTGATTGAGCCGTTCTGAAACACTCTTTCTGTAGAAAATGCAAGTGGAGATTCGGAGCGCTAAGAGGGTAATAGTGGAAAAAGGAATGTCTCCAAATATAAACTGCACAGAATCATTCTGTGAAACTTCTTTCTGATCTGTGCATTCAGCTAACAGAGTTAAACCATACTTTTGATTGAGCAGATCTGAACACTCTTTCTGTAGAAAATGCAACTGGACATTTGGAGCGCTAAGAGAGTAGTAGTGGAAAAAGGAATATATTCAAATATAAACTACACAGAAGCATTCTGTGAAACTTCTTTCTGATCTGAGCATTCAGCTAACAGAGTTAAACCATATTTTTGATTGAGCAGTTTTGAAACACTCTGTCTGTAGATAATGCAACTGGACATTCGTAGCGCTAAGTGGGTAATAGTGGAAAAAAGAATATGTTCAAATATAAACTACAGAGAAGCATTGTATGAAACTACTTTCTGTTCTGTGCATTCAACTAACAGAGTTGAACCTTACTTTTGATTGAGCCTTTCTGAAACACTCTTTCTGTAGAAACTGCAATTGGACATTCTGAGCGCTAAGAGGCCTCTATTGGGAAAAATAATATCTTCAAATAAAAACTACACAGAAGCATTGTTTGAAACATATTTCTGATATGTTCATTAAGCTAACAGAGTTAAACCATACTTTTGATTGCGCAGTTCTGAACACTCTTTCTGTAGAAAATGCAAGTGGACATTCGGAGCGCTAAGAGGGTAATAGTGGAAAAAGGAATATATTCAAATATAAACTACACAGTAGCATTCTGTGAAAATTATTTCTGTTCTGTGCATTCAACTAACAGAGTTGAACCTTACTTTTGATTCAGCCGTTCTGAAACACTTTTTCTGTAGAAACTGCAATTGGACATGCTAAGCGCTAAGAGGCCTACATTGGGAAAAAAAATATCTTCAAATAAAAACTACACAGATGCATTCTGTGAAACTTATTTCTGATCTGTAAATTCAGTTAACAGAGATAAAACATATTTTTGATTGAGCAGTTATGAAACACTCTTTTTGTAGAAAATGCAAGTGGAGATTCGGAGCGCTAAGAGGGTAATAGTGGAAAAAGAAATGTCTTCAAATATAAACTACACAGAATCATTCGGTGAAACTTCTTTCTGATCTGTGCATTCAGCTAACAGAGTTAAACCATACTTTTGATTGAGCAGATCTGAACACTCTTTCTGTAGAAAATGCAACTGGACATTTGGAGCGCTAAGAGCGTAGTAGTGGAAAAAGGAATATATTCAAATATAAACTACACAGAAGCATTCTGTGAAACTTCTTTCTGATCTGAGCATTCAGCTAACAGAGTTAAACCATAATTTTGATTGAGCAGATTTGAAACACTCTGTCTGTAGAAAATGCAACTGGACATTCGTAGCGCTAAGTGGGTAATAGTGGAAAAAAGAATATGTTCAAATATAAACTACACAGAAGCATTGTATGAAACTTCTTTCTGTTCTGTGCATTCAACTAACAGAGTTGAACCTTACTTTTGATTGAGCCGTTCTGAAACACTCTTTCTGTAGAAACTGCAATTGGACATTCTGAGCGCTAAGAGGCCTATATTGGGAAAAAGAATGTCTACAAATAAAAACTACACAGAAGAATTGTGTGAAACTTCTTTCTGTTCTGTTTGTTCAACTAAAAGAGTTGAACCTTAGTTGTGATTGAGCCGTTCTGAAACACTCTTTCTGTAGAAAATGCAAGTGGAGATTCGGAGCGCTAAGAGGGTAATAGTGGAAAAAGGAATGTCTCCAAATATAAACTACACAGAATTTTTCTGTGAAACTTCTTTCTGATCTGTGCATTCAGCTAACAGAGTTAAACCATACTTTTGATTGAGCAGATCTGAACACTCTTTGTGTTGAAAATGCAACTGGACATTTGGAGCGCTAAGAGCGTAGTAGTGGAAAAAGGAATATATTCAAATATAAACTACACAGAAGCATTCTGTGAAACTTCTTTCTGATCTGAGCATTCATCTAACAGAGTTAAACCATACTTTTGATTGAGCAGTTTTGAAACACTCTGTCTGTAGAAAATGCAACTGGACATTCGTAGCGCTAAGTGGGTAATAGTGGAAAAAAGAATATGTTCAAATATAAACTACACAGAAGCATTGTATGAAACTTCTTTCTGTTCTGTGCATTCAACTAACAGAGTTGAACCTTACTTTGATTGAGCCTTTCTGAAACACTCTTTCTGTAGAAACTGCAATTGGACATTCTGAGCGCTAAGAGGCCTATATTGGGAAAAATAATATCTTCAAATAAAAACTACACAGAAGCATTGTGTGAAACTTATTTCTGATATGTTCATTAAGCTAACAGAGTTAAACCATACTTTTGATTGCGCAGTTCTGAACACTCTTTCTGTAGAAAATGCAAGTGGACATTCGGAGCGCTAAGAGGGTAATAGTGGAAAAAGGAATATATTCAAATATAAACTACACAGTAGCATTCTGTGAAAATTCTTTCTGATCTGTGCATTCAACTAACAGAGTTGAACCTTACTTTTGATTGAGCCGTTCTGAAACACTCTTTCTGTAGAAACTGCAATTGGACATTCTGAGCGCTAAGAGGCCTATATTGGGAAAAAGAATGTCTACAAATAAAAACTACACAGAAGAATTGTGTGAAACTTCTTTCTGTTCTGTTTGTTCAACTAAAAGAGTTGAACCTTAGTTTTGATTGAGCCGTTCTGAAACACTCTTTCTGTAGAAAATGCAAGTGGAGATTCGGAGCGCTAAGAGGGTAATAGTGGAAAAAGGAATGTCTCCAAATATAAACTGCACAGAATCATTCTGTGAAACTTCTTTCTGATCTGTGCATTCAGCTAACAGAGTTAAACCATACTTTTGATTGAGCAGATCTGAACACTCTTTCTGTAGAAAATGCAACTGGACATTTGGAGCGCTAAGAGAGTAGTAGTGGAAAAAGGAATATATTCAAATATAAACTACACAGAAGCATTCTGTGAAACTTCTTTCTGATCTGAGCATTCAGCTAACAGAGTTAAACCATATTTTTGATTGAGCAGTTTTGAAACACTCTGTCTGTAGATAATGCAACTGGACATACGTAGCGCTAAGTGGGTAATAGTGGAAAAAAGAATATGTTCAAATATAAACTACACAGAAGCATTGTATGAAACTACTTTCTGTTCTGTGCATTCAACTAACAGAGTTGAACCTTACTTTTGATTGAGCCTTTCTGAAACACTCTTTCTGTAGAAACTGCAATTGGACATTCTGAGCGCTAAGAGGCCTCTATTGGGAAAAATAATATCTTCAAATAAAAACTACACAGAAGCATTGTTTGAAACATATTTCTGATATGTTCATTAAGCTAACAGAGTTAAACCATACTTTTGATTGCGCAGTTCTGAACACTCTTTCTGTAGAAAATGCAAGTGGACATTCGGAGCGCTAAGAGGGTAATAGTGGAAAAAGGAATATATTCAAATATAAACTACACAGTAGCATTCTGTGAAAATTATTTCTGTTCTGTGCATTCAACTAACAGAGTTGAACCTTACTTTTGATTCAGCCGTTCTGAAACACTTTTTCTGTAGAAACTGCAATTGGACATGCTAAGCGCTAAGAGGCCTACATTGGGAAAAAAAATATCTTCAAATAAAAACTACACAGATGCATTCTGTGAAACTTATTTCTGATCTGTAAATTCAGTTAACAGAGATAAAACATATTTTTGATTGAGCAGTTATGGAACACTCTTTTTGTAGAAAATGCAAGTGGAGATTCGGAGCGCTAAGAGGGTAATAGTGGAAAAAGAAATGTCTTCAAATATAAACTACACAGAATCATTCGGTGAAACTTCTTTCTGATCTGTGCATTCAGCTAACAGAGTTAAACCATACTTTTGATTGAGCAGATCTGAACACTCTTTCTGTAGAAAATGCAACTGGACATTTGGAGCGCTAAGAGCGTAGTAGTGGAAAAAGGAATATATTCAAATATAAACTACACAGAAGCATTCTGTGAAACTTCTTTCTGATCTGAGCATTCAGCTAACAGAGTTAAACCATAATTTTGATTGAGCAGATTTGAAACACTCTGTCTGTAGAAAATGCAACTGGACATTCGTAGCGCTAAGTGGGTAATAGTGGAAAAAAGAATATGTTCAAATATAAACTACACAGAAGCATTGTATGAAACTTCTTTCTGTTCTGTGCATTCAACTAACAGAGTTGAACCTTACTTTTGATTGAGCCGTTCTGAAACACTCTTTCTGTAGAAACTGCAATTGGACATTCTGAGCGCTAAGAGGCCTATATTGGGAAAAAGAATGTCTACAAATAAAAACTACACAGAAGAATTGTGTGAAACTTCTTTCTGTTCTGTTTGTTCAACTAAAAGAGTTGAACCTTAGCTGTGATTGAGCCGTTCTGAAACACTCTTTCTGTAGAAAATGCAAGTGGAGATTCGGAGCGCTAAGAGGGTAATAGTGGAAAAAGGAATGTCTCCAAATATAAACTACACAGAATTTTTCTGTGAAACTTCTTTCTGATCTGTGCATACAGCTAACAGAGTTAAACCATACTTTTGATTGAGCAGATCTGAACACTCTTTGTGTTGAAAATGCAACTGGACATTTGGAGCGCTAAGAGCGTAGTAGTGGAAAAAGGAATATATTCAAATATAAACTACACAGAAGCATTCTGTGAAACTTCTTTCTGATCTGAGCATTCATCTAACAGAGTTAAACCATACTTTTGATTGAGCAGTTTTGAAACACTCTGTCTGTAGAAAATGCAACTGGACATTCGTAGCGCTAAGTGGGTAATAGTGGAAAAAAGAATATGTTCAAATATAAACTACACAGAAGCATTGTATGAAACTTCTTTCTGTTCTGTGCATTCAACTAACAGAGTTGAACCTTACTTTGATTGAGCCTTTCTGAAACACTCTTTCTGTAGAAACTGCAATTGGACATTCTGAGCGCTAAGAGGCCTATATTGGGAAAAATAATATCTTCAAATAAAAACTACACAGAAGCATTGTGTGAAACTTATTTCTGATATGTTCATTAAGCTAACAGAGTTAAACCATACTTTTGATTGCGTAGTTCTGAACACTCTTTCTGTAGAAAATGCAAGTGGACATTCGGAGCGCTAAGAGGGTAATAGTGGAAAAAGGAATATATTCAAATATAAACTACACAGTAGCATTCTGTGAAAATTCTTTCTGATCTGTGCATTCAACTAACAGAGTTGAACCTTACTTTTGATTGAGCCGTTCTGAAACACTCTTTCTGTAGAAACTGCAATTGGACATGCTAAGCGCTAAGAGGCCTACATTGGGAAAAAGAATATCTTCAAATAAAAACTACACAGATGCATTCTGTGAAACTTATTTCTGATCTGTAAATTCAGTTAACAGAGATAAAACATATTTTTGATTGAGCAGTTATGAAACACTCTTTTTGTAGAAAATGGAAGTGGAGATTCGGAGCGCTAAGAGGGTAATAGTGGAAAAAGGAATGTCTTCAAATATAAACTACACAGAATCATTCGGTGAAACTTCTTTCTGATCTGTGCATTCAGCTAACAGAGTTAAACCATACTTTTGATTGAGCAGATCTGAACACTCTTTCTGTAGAAAATGCAACTGGACATTTGGAGCGCTAAGAGCGTAGTAGTGGAAAAAGGAATATATTCAAATATAAACTACACAGAAGCATTCTGTGAAACTTCTTTCTGATTTGAGCATTCAGCTAACAGAGTTAAACCATACTTTTGATTGAGCAGTTTTGAAACACTCTGTCTGTAGAAAATGCAACTGGACATTCGTAGCGCTAAGTGGGTAATAGTGGAAAAAAGAATATGTTCAAATATAAACTACACAGAAGCATTGTATGAAAATTCTTTCTGTTCTGTGCATTCAACTAACAGAGTTGAACCTTACTTTTGATTGAGCCTTTCTGAAACACTCTTTCTGTAGAAACTGCAATTGGACATTCTGAGCGCTAAGAGGCCTATATTGGGAAAAAGAATGTCTACAAATAAAAACTACACAGAAGAATTGTGTGAAACTTCTTTCTGTTCTGTTTGTTCAACTAAAAGAGTTGAACCTTAGTTTTGATTGAGCCGTTCTGAAACACTCTTTCTGTAGAAAATGCAAGTGGAGATTCGGAGCGCTAAGAGGGTAATAGTGGAAAAAGGAATGTCTCCAAATATAAACTGCACAGAATCATTCTGTGAAACTTCTTTCTGATCTGTGCATTCAGCTAACAGAGTTAAACCATACTTTTGATTGAGCAGATCTGAACACTCTTTCTGTAGAAAATGCAACTGGACATTTGGAGCGCTAAGAGAGTAGTAGTGGAAAAAGGAATATATTCAAATATAAACTACACAGAAGCATTCTGTGAAACTTCTTTCTGATCTGAGCATTCAGCTAACAGAGTTAAACCATATTTTTGATTGAGCAGTTTTGAAACACTCTGTCTGTAGATAATGCAACTGGACATTCGTAGCGCTAAGTGGGTAATAGTGGAAAAAAGAATATGTTCAAATATAAACTACAGAGAAGCATTGTATGAAACTACTTTCTGTTCTGTGCATTCAACTAACAGAGTTGAACCTTACTTTTGATTGAGCCTTTCTGAAACACTCTTTCTGTAGAAACTGCAATTGGACATTCTGAGCGCTAAGAGGCCTCTATTGGGAAAAATAATATCTTCAAATAAAAACTACACAGAAGCATTGTTTGAAACATATTTCTGATATGTTCATTAAGCTAACAGAGTTAAACCATACTTTTGATTGCGCAGTTCTGAACACTCTTTCTGTAGAAAATGCAAGTGGACATTCGGAGCGCTAAGAGGGTAATAGTGGAAAAAGGAATATATTCAAATATAAACTACACAGTAGCATTCTGTGAAAATTATTTCTGTTCTGTGCATTCAACTAACAGAGTTGAACCTTACTTTTGATTCAGCCGTTCTGAAACACTTTTTCTGTAGAAACTGCAATTGGACATGCTAAGCGCTAAGAGGCCTACATTGGGAAAAAAAATATCTTCAAATAAAAACTACACAGATGCATTCTGTGAAACTTATTTCTGATCTGTAAATTCAGTTAACAGAGATAAAACATATTTTTGATTGAGCAGTTATGAAACACTCTTTTTGTAGAAAATGCAAGTGGAGATTCGGAGCGCTAAGAGGGTAATAGTGGAAAAAGAAATGTCTTCAAATATAAACTACACAGAATCATTCGGTGAAACTTCTTTCTGATCTGTGCATTCAGCTAACAGAGTTAAACCATACTTTTGATTGAGCAGATCTGAACACTCTTTCTGTAGAAAATGCAACTGGACATTTGGAGCGCTAAGAGCGTAGTAGTGGAAAAAGGAATATATTCAAATATAAACTACACAGAAGCATTCTGTGAAACTTCTTTCTGATCTGAGCATTCAGCTAACAGAGTTAAACCATAATTTTGATTGAGCAGATTTGAAACACTCTGTCTGTAGAAAATGCAACTGGACATTCGTAGCGCTAAGTGGGTAATAGTGGAAAAAAGAATATGTTCAAATATAAACTACACAGAAGCATTGTATGAAACTTCTTTCTGTTCTGTGCATTCAACTAACAGAGTTGAACCTTACTTTTGATTGAGCCGTTCTGAAACACTCTTTCTGTAGAAACTGCAATTGGACATTCTGAGGGCTAAGAGGCCTATATTGGGAAAAAGAATGTCTACAAATAAAAACTACACAGAAGAATTGTGTGAAACTTCTTTCTGTTCTGTTTGTTCAACTAAAAGAGTTGAACCTTAGTTGTGATTGAGCCGTTCTGAAACACTCTTTCTGTAGAAAATGCAAGTGGAGATTCGGAGCGCTAAGAGGGTAATAGTGGAAAAAGGAATGTCTCCAAATATAAACTACACAGAATTTTTCTGTGAAACTTCTTTCTGATCTGTGCATTCAGCTAACAGAGTTAAACCATACTTTTGATTGAGCAGATCTGAACACTCTTTGTGTTGAAAATGCAACTGGACATTTGGAGCGCTAAGAGCGTAGTAGTGGAAAAAGGAATATATTCAAATATAAACTACACAGAAGCATTCTGTGAAACTTCTTTCTGATCTGAGCATTCATCTAACAGAGTTAAACCATACTTTTGATTGAGCAGTTTTGAAACACTCTGTCTGTAGAAAATGCAACTGGACATTCGTAGCGCTAAGTGGGTAATAGTGGAAAAAAGAATATGTTCAAATATAAACTACACAGAAGCATTGTATGAAACTTCTTTCTGTTCTGTGCATTCAACTAACAGAGTTGAACCTTACTTTGATTGAGCCTTTCTGAAACACTCTTTCTGTAGAAACTGCAATTGGACATTCTGAGCGCTAAGAGGCCTATATTGGGAAAAATAATATCTTCAAATAAAAACTACACAGAAGCATTGTGTGAAACTTATTTCTGATATGTTCATTAAGCTAACAGAGTTAAACCATACTTTTGATTGCGCAGTTCTGAACACTCTTTCTGTAGAAAATGCAAGTGGACATTCGGAGCGCTAAGAGGGTAATAGTGGAAAAAGGAATATATTCAAATATAAACTACACAGTAGCATTCTGTGAAAATTCTTTCTGATCTGTGCATTCAACTAACAGAGTTGAACCTTACTTTTGATTGAGCCGTTCTGAAACACTCTTTCTGTAGAAACTGCAATTGGACATTCTGAGCGCTAAGAGGCCTATATTGGGAAAAAGAATGTCTACAAATAAAAACTACACAGAAGAATTGTGTGAAACTTCTTTCTGTTCTGTTTGTTCAACTAAAAGAGTTGAACCTTAGTTTTGATTGAGCCGTTCTGAAACACTCTTTCTGTAGAAAATGCAAGTGGAGATT
The DNA here is from genome assembly GCF_028878055.3 of Symphalangus syndactylus. Classification (NCBI taxonomy): domain Eukaryota; kingdom Metazoa; phylum Chordata; class Mammalia; order Primates; family Hylobatidae; genus Symphalangus; species Symphalangus syndactylus. The sequence continues at coordinate 3,354,191 of NC_072433.2, forward strand.
CGGAGCGCTAAGAGGGTAATAGTGGAAAAAGGAATGTCTCCAAATATAAACTGCACAGAATCATTCTGTGAAACTTCTTTCTGATCTGTGCATTCAGCTAACAGAGTTAAACCATACTTTTGATTGAGCAGATCTGAACACTCTTTCTGTAGAAAATGCAACTGGACATTTGGAGCGCTAAGAGAGTAGTAGTGGAAAAAGGAATATATTCAAATATAAACTACACAGAAGCATTCTGTGAAACTTCTTTCTGATCTGAGCATTCAGCTAACAGAGTTAAACCATATTTTTGATTGAGCAGTTTTGAAACACTCTGTCTGTAGATAATGCAACTGGACATACGTAGCGCTAAGTGGGTAATAGTGGAAAAAAGAATATGTTCAAATATAAACTACACAGAAGCATTGTATGAAACTACTTTCTGTTCTGTGCATTCAACTAACAGAGTTGAACCTTACTTTTGATTGAGCCTTTCTGAAACACTCTTTCTGTAGAAACTGCAATTGGACATTCTGAGCGCTAAGAGGCCTCTATTGGGAAAAATAATATCTTCAAATAAAAACTACACAGAAGCATTGTTTGAAACATATTTCTGATATGTTCATTAAGCTAACAGAGTTAAACCATACTTTTGATTGCGCAGTTCTGAACACTCTTTCTGTAGAAAATGCAAGTGGACATTCGGAGCGCTAAGAGGGTAATAGTGGAAAAAGGAATATATTCAAATATAAACTACACAGTAGCATTCTGTGAAAATTATTTCTGTTCTGTGCATTCAACTAACAGAGTTGAACCTTACTTTTGATTCAGCCGTTCTGAAACACTTTTTCTGTAGAAACTGCAATTGGACATGCTAAGCGCTAAGAGGCCTACATTGGGAAAAAAAATATCTTCAAATAAAAACTACACAGATGCATTCTGTGAAACTTATTTCTGATCTGTAAATTCAGTTAACAGAGATAAAACATATTTTTGATTGAGCAGTTATGGAACACTCTTTTTGTAGAAAATGCAAGTGGAGATTCGGAGCGCTAAGAGGGTAATAGTGGAAAAAGAAATGTCTTCAAATATAAACTACACAGAATCATTCGGTGAAACTTCTTTCTGATCTGTGCATTCAGCTAACAGAGTTAAACCATACTTTTGATTGAGCAGATCTGAACACTCTTTCTGTAGAAAATGCAACTGGACATTTGGAGCGCTAAGAGCGTAGTAGTGGAAAAAGGAATATATTCAAATATAAACTACACAGAAGCATTCTGTGAAACTTCTTTCTGATCTGAGCATTCAGCTAACAGAGTTAAACCATAATTTTGATTGAGCAGATTTGAAACACTCTGTCTGTAGAAAATGCAACTGGACATTCGTAGCGCTAAGTGGGTAATAGTGGAAAAAAGAATATGTTCAAATATAAACTACACAGAAGCATTGTATGAAACTTCTTTCTGTTCTGTGCATTCAACTAACAGAGTTGAACCTTACTTTTGATTGAGCCGTTCTGAAACACTCTTTCTGTAGAAACTGCAATTGGACATTCTGAGCGCTAAGAGGCCTATATTGGGAAAAAGAATGTCTACAAATAAAAACTACACAGAAGAATTGTGTGAAACTTCTTTCTGTTCTGTTTGTTCAACTAAAAGAGTTGAACCTTAGCTGTGATTGAGCCGTTCTGAAACACTCTTTCTGTAGAAAATGCAAGTGGAGATTCGGAGCGCTAAGAGGGTAATAGTGGAAAAAGGAATGTCTCCAAATATAAACTACACAGAATTTTTCTGTGAAACTTCTTTCTGATCTGTGCATACAGCTAACAGAGTTAAACCATACTTTTGATTGAGCAGATCTGAACACTCTTTGTGTTGAAAATGCAACTGGACATTTGGAGCGCTAAGAGCGTAGTAGTGGAAAAAGGAATATATTCAAATATAAACTACACAGAAGCATTCTGTGAAACTTCTTTCTGATCTGAGCATTCATCTAACAGAGTTAAACCATACTTTTGATTGAGCAGTTTTGAAACACTCTGTCTGTAGAAAATGCAACTGGACATTCGTAGCGCTAAGTGGGTAATAGTGGAAAAAAGAATATGTTCAAATATAAACTACACAGAAGCATTGTATGAAACTTCTTTCTGTTCTGTGCATTCAACTAACAGAGTTGAACCTTACTTTGATTGAGCCTTTCTGAAACACTCTTTCTGTAGAAACTGCAATTGGACATTCTGAGCGCTAAGAGGCCTATATTGGGAAAAATAATATCTTCAAATAAAAACTACACAGAAGCATTGTGTGAAACTTATTTCTGATATGTTCATTAAGCTAACAGAGTTAAACCATACTTTTGATTGCGTAGTTCTGAACACTCTTTCTGTAGAAAATGCAAGTGGACATTCGGAGCGCTAAGAGGGTAATAGTGGAAAAAGGAATATATTCAAATATAAACTACACAGTAGCATTCTGTGAAAATTCTTTCTGATCTGTGCATTCAACTAACAGAGTTGAACCTTACTTTTGATTGAGCCGTTCTGAAACACTCTTTCTGTAGAAACTGCAATTGGACATGCTAAGCGCTAAGAGGCCTACATTGGGAAAAAGAATATCTTCAAATAAAAACTACACAGATGCATTCTGTGAAACTTATTTCTGATCTGTAAATTCAGTTAACAGAGATAAAACATATTTTTGATTGAGCAGTTATGAAACACTCTTTTTGTAGAAAATGGAAGTGGAGATTCGGAGCGCTAAGAGGGTAATAGTGGAAAAAGGAATGTCTTCAAATATAAACTACACAGAATCATTCGGTGAAACTTCTTTCTGATCTGTGCATTCAGCTAACAGAGTTAAACCATACTTTTGATTGAGCAGATCTGAACACTCTTTCTGTAGAAAATGCAACTGGACATTTGGAGCGCTAAGAGCGTAGTAGTGGAAAAAGGAATATATTCAAATATAAACTACACAGAAGCATTCTGTGAAACTTCTTTCTGATTTGAGCATTCAGCTAACAGAGTTAAACCATACTTTTGATTGAGCAGTTTTGAAACACTCTGTCTGTAGAAAATGCAACTGGACATTCGTAGCGCTAAGTGGGTAATAGTGGAAAAAAGAATATGTTCAAATATAAACTACACAGAAGCATTGTATGAAAATTCTTTCTGTTCTGTGCATTCAACTAACAGAGTTGAACCTTACTTTTGATTGAGCCTTTCTGAAACACTCTTTCTGTAGAAACTGCAATTGGACATTCTGAGCGCTAAGAGGCCTATATTGGGAAAAAGAATGTCTACAAATAAAAACTACACAGAAGAATTGTGTGAAACTTCTTTCTGTTCTGTTTGTTCAACTAAAAGAGTTGAACCTTAGTTTTGATTGAGCCGTTCTGAAACACTCTTTCTGTAGAAAATGCAAGTGGAGATTCGGAGCGCTAAGAGGGTAATAGTGGAAAAAGGAATGTCTCCAAATATAAACTGCACAGAATCATTCTGTGAAACTTCTTTCTGATCTGTGCATTCAGCTAACAGAGTTAAACCATACTTTTGATTGAGCAGATCTGAACACTCTTTCTGTAGAAAATGCAACTGGACATTTGGAGCGCTAAGAGAGTAGTAGTGGAAAAAGGAATATATTCAAATATAAACTACACAGAAGCATTCTGTGAAACTTCTTTCTGATCTGAGCATTCAGCTAACAGAGTTAAACCATATTTTTGATTGAGCAGTTTTGAAACACTCTGTCTGTAGATAATGCAACTGGACATTCGTAGCGCTAAGTGGGTAATAGTGGAAAAAAGAATATGTTCAAATATAAACTACAGAGAAGCATTGTATGAAACTACTTTCTGTTCTGTGCATTCAACTAACAGAGTTGAACCTTACTTTTGATTGAGCCTTTCTGAAACACTCTTTCTGTAGAAACTGCAATTGGACATTCTGAGCGCTAAGAGGCCTCTATTGGGAAAAATAATATCTTCAAATAAAAACTACACAGAAGCATTGTTTGAAACATATTTCTGATATGTTCATTAAGCTAACAGAGTTAAACCATACTTTTGATTGCGCAGTTCTGAACACTCTTTCTGTAGAAAATGCAAGTGGACATTCGGAGCGCTAAGAGGGTAATAGTGGAAAAAGGAATATATTCAAATATAAACTACACAGTAGCATTCTGTGAAAATTATTTCTGTTCTGTGCATTCAACTAACAGAGTTGAACCTTACTTTTGATTCAGCCGTTCTGAAACACTTTTTCTGTAGAAACTGCAATTGGACATGCTAAGCGCTAAGAGGCCTACATTGGGAAAAAAAATATCTTCAAATAAAAACTACACAGATGCATTCTGTGAAACTTATTTCTGATCTGTAAATTCAGTTAACAGAGATAAAACATATTTTTGATTGAGCAGTTATGGAACACTCTTTTTGTAGAAAATGCAAGTGGAGATTCGGAGCGCTAAGAGGGTAATAGTGGAAAAAGAAATGTCTTCAAATATAAACTACACAGAATCATTCGGTGAAACTTCTTTCTGATCTGTGCATTCAGCTAACAGAGTTAAACCATACTTTTGATTGAGCAGATCTGAACACTCTTTCTGTAGAAAATGCAACTGGACATTTGGAGCGCTAAGAGCGTAGTAGTGGAAAAAGGAATATATTCAAATATAAACTACACAGAAGCATTCTGTGAAACTTCTTTCTGATCTGAGCATTCAGCTAACAGAGTTAAACCATAATTTTGATTGAGCAGATTTGAAACACTCTGTCTGTAGAAAATGCAACTGGACATTCGTAGCGCTAAGTGGGTAATAGTGGAAAAAAGAATATGTTCAAATATAAACTACACAGAAGCATTGTATGAAACTTCTTTCTGTTCTGTGCATTCAACTAACAGAGTTGAACCTTACTTTTGATTGAGCCGTTCTGAAACACTCTTTCTGTAGAAACTGCAATTGGACATTCTGAGCGCTAAGAGGCCTATATTGGGAAAAAGAATGTCTACAAATAAAAACTACACAGAAGAATTGTGTGAAACTTCTTTCTGTTCTGTTTGTTCAACTAAAAGAGTTGAACCTTAGTTGTGATTGAGCCGTTCTGAAACACTCTTTCTGTAGAAAATGCAAGTGGAGATTCGGAGCGCTAAGAGGGTAATAGTGGAAAAAGGAATGTCTCCAAATATAAACTACACAGAATTTTTCTGTGAAACTTCTTTCTGATCTGTGCATTCAGCTAACAGAGTTAAACCATACTTTTGATTGAGCAGATCTGAACACTCTTTGTGTTGAAAATGCAACTGGACATTTGGAGCGCTAAGAGCGTAGTAGTGGAAAAAGGAATATATTCAAATATAAACTACACAGAAGCATTCTGTGAAACTTCTTTCTGATCTGAGCATTCATCTAACAGAGTTAAACCATACTTTTGATTGAGCAGTTTTGAAACACTCTGTCTGTAGAAAATGCAACTGGACATTCGTAGCGCTAAGTGGGTAATAGTGGAAAAAAGAATATGTTCAAATATAAACTACACAGAAGCATTGTATGAAACTTCTTTCTGTTCTGTGCATTCAACTAACAGAGTTGAACCTTACTTTGATTGAGCCTTTCTGAAACACTCTTTCTGTAGAAACTGCAATTGGACATTCTGAGCGCTAAGAGGCCTATATTGGGAAAAATAATATCTTCAAATAAAAACTACACAGAAGCATTGTGTGAAACTTATTTCTGATATGTTCATTAAGCTAACAGAGTTAAACCATACTTTTGATTGCGCAGTTCTGAACACTCTTTCTGTAGAAAATGCAAGTGGACATTCGGAGCGCTAAGAGGGTAATAGTGGAAAAAGGAATATATTCAAATATAAACTACACAGTAGCATTCTGTGAAAATTCTTTCTGATCTGTGCATTCAACTAACAGAGTTGAACCTTACTTTTGATTGAGCCGTTCTGAAACACTCTTTCTGTAGAAACTGCAATTGGACATTCTGAGCGCTAAGAGGCCTATATTGGGAAAAAGAATGTCTACAAATAAAAACTACACAGAAGAATTGTGTGAAACTTCTTTCTGTTCTGTTTGTTCAACTAAAAGAGTTGAACCTTAGTTTTGATTGAGCCGTTCTGAAACACTCTTTCTGTAGAAAATGCAAGTGGAGATTCGGAGCGCTAAGAGGGTAATAGTGGAAAAAGGAATGTCTCCAAATATAAACTGCACAGAATCATTCTGTGAAACTTCTTTCTGATCTGTGCATTCAGCTAACAGAGTTAAACCATACTTTTGATTGAGCAGATCTGAACACTCTTTCTGTAGAAAATGCAACTGGACATTTGGAGCGCTAAGAGAGTAGTAGTGGAAAAAGGAATATATTCAAATATAAACTACACAGAAGCATTCTGTGAAACTTCTTTCTGATCTGAGCATTCAGCTAACAGAGTTAAACCATATTTTTGATTGAGCAGTTTTGAAACACTCTGTCTGTAGATAATGCAACTGGACATACGTAGCGCTAAGTGGGTAATAGTGGAAAAAAGAATATGTTCAAATATAAACTACACAGAAGCATTGTATGAAACTACTTTCTGTTCTGTGCATTCAACTAACAGAGTTGAACCTTACTTTTGATTGAGCCTTTCTGAAACACTCTTTCTGTAGAAACTGCAATTGGACATTCTGAGCGCTAAGAGGCCTCTATTGGGAAAAATAATATCTTCAAATAAAAACTACACAGAAGCATTGTTTGAAACATATTTCTGATATGTTCATTAAGCTAACAGAGTTAAACCATACTTTTGATTGCGCAGTTCTGAACACTCTTTCTGTAGAAAATGCAAGTGGACATTCGGAGCGCTAAGAGGGTAATAGTGGAAAAAGGAATATATTCAAATATAAACTACACAGTAGCATTCTGTGAAAATTATTTCTGTTCTGTGCATTCAACTAACAGAGTTGAACCTTACTTTTGATTCAGCCGTTCTGAAACACTTTTTCTGTAGAAACTGCAATTGGACATGCTAAGCGCTAAGAGGCCTACATTGGGAAAAAAAATATCTTCAAATAAAAACTACACAGATGCATTCTGTGAAACTTATTTCTGATCTGTAAATTCAGTTAACAGAGATAAAACATATTTTTGATTGAGCAGTTATGGAACACTCTTTTTGTAGAAAATGCAAGTGGAGATTCGGAGCGCTAAGAGGGTAATAGTGGAAAAAGAAATGTCTTCAAATATAAACTACACAGAATCATTCGGTGAAACTTCTTTCTGATCTGTGCATTCAGCTAACAGAGTTAAACCATACTTTTGATTGAACAGATCTGAACACTCTTTCTGTAGAAAATGCAACTGGACATTTGGAGCGCTAAGAGCGTAGTAGTGGAAAAAGGAATATATTCAAATATAAACTACACAGAAGCATTCTGTGAAACTTCTTTCTGATCTGAGCATTCAGCTAACAGAGTTAAACCATAATTTTGATTGAGCAGATTTGAAACACTCTGTCTGTAGAAAATGCAACTGGACATTCGTAGCGCTAAGTGGGTAATAGTGGAAAAAAGAATATGTTCAAATATAAACTACACAGAAGCATTGTATGAAACTTCTTTCTGTTCTGTGCATTCAACTAACAGAGTTGAACCTTACTTTTGATTGAGCCGTTCTGAAACACTCTTTCTGTAGAAACTGCAATTGGACATTCTGAGCGCTAAGAGGCCTATATTGGGAAAAAGAATGTCTACAAATAAAAACTACACAGAAGAATTGTGTGAAACTTCTTTCTGTTCTGTTTGTTCAACTAAAAGAGTTGAACCTTAGCTGTGATTGAGCCGTTCTGAAACACTCTTTCTGTAGAAAATGCAAGTGGAGATTCGGAGCGCTAAGAGGGTAATAGTGGAAAAAGGAATGTCTCCAAATATAAACTACACAGAATTTTTCTGTGAAACTTCTTTCTGATCTGTGCATTCAGCTAACAGAGTTAAACCATACTTTTGATTGAGCAGATCTGAACACTCTTTGTGTTGAAAATGCAACTGGACATTTGGAGCGCTAAGAGCGTAGTAGTGGAAAAAGGAATATATTCAAATATAAACTACACAGAAGCATTCTGTGAAACTTCTTTCTGATCTGTGCATTCATCTAACAGAGTTAAACCATACTTTTGATTGAGCAGTTTTGAAACACTCTGTCTGTAGAAAATGCAACTGGACATTCGTAGCGCTAAGTGGGTAATAGTGGAAAAAAGAATATGTTCAAATATAAACTACACAGAAGCATTGTATGAAACTTCTTTCTGTTCTGTGCATTCAACTAACAGAGTTGAACCTTACTTTGATTGAGCCTTTCTGAAACACTCTTTCTGTAGAAACTGCAATTGGACATTCTGAGCGCTAAGAGGCCTATATTGGGAAAAATAATATCTTCAAATAAAAACTACACAGAAGCATTGTGTGAAACTTATTTCTGATATGTTCATTAAGCTAACAGAGTTAAACCATACTTTTGATTGCGCAGTTCTGAACACTCTTTCTGTAGAAAATGCAAGTGGACATTCGGAGCGCTAAGAGGGTAATAGTGGAAAAAGGAATATATTCAAATATAAACTACACAGTAGCATTCTGTGAAAATTCTTTCTGATCTGTGCATTCAACTAACAGAGTTGAACCTTACTTTTGATTGAGCCGCTCTGAAACACTCTTTCTGTAGAAACTGCAATTGGACATTCTGAGCGCTAAGAGGCCTATATTGGGAAAAAGAATGTCTACAAATAAAAACTACACAGAAGAATTGTGTGAAACTTCTTTCTGTTCTGTTTGTTCAACTAAAAGAGTTGAACCTTAGTTTTGATTGAGCCGTTCTGAAACACTCTTTCTGTAGAAAATGCAAGTGGAGATTCGGAGCGCTAAGAGGGTAATAGTGGAAAAAGGAATGTCTCCAAATATAAACTGCACAGAATCATTCTGTGAAACTTCTTTCTGATCTGTGCATTCAGCTAACAGAGTTAAACCATACTTTTGATTGAGCAGATCTGAACACTCTTTCTGTAGAAAATGCAACTGGACATTTGGAGCGCTAAGAGAGTAGTAGTGGAAAAAGGAATATATTCAAATATAAACTACACAGAAGCATTCTGTGAAACTTCTTTCTGATCTGAGCATTCAGCTAACAGAGTTAAACCATATTTTTGATTGAGCAGTTTTGAAACACTCTGTCTGTAGATAATGCAACTGGACATACGTAGCGCTAAGTGGGTAATAGTGGAAAAAAGAATATGTTCAAATATAAACTACACAGAAGCATTGTATGAAACTACTTTCTGTTCTGTGCATTCAACTAACAGAGTTGAACCTTACTTTTGATTGAGCCTTTCTGAAACACTCTTTCTGTAGAAACTGCAATTGGACATTCTGAGCGCTAAGAGGCCTCTATTGGGAAAAATAATATCTTCAAATACAAACTACACAGAAGCATTGTTTGAAACATATTTCTGATATGTTCATTAAGCTAACAGAGTTAAACCATACTTTTGATTGCGCAGTTCTGAACACTCTTTCTGTAGAAAATGCAAGTGGACATTCGGAGCGCTAAGAGGGTAATAGTGGAAAAAGGAATATATTCAAATATAAACTACACAGTAGCATTCTGTGAAAATTATTTCTGTTCTGTGCATTCAACTAACAGAGTTGAACCTTACTTTTGATTCAGCCGTTCTGAAACACTTTTTCTGTAGAAACTGCAATTGGACATGCTAAGCGCTAAGAGGCCTACATTGGGAAAAAAAATATCTTCAAATAAAAACTACACAGATGCATTCTGTGAAACTTATTTCTGATCTGTAAATTCAGTTAACAGAGATAAAACATATTTTTGATTGAGCAGTTATGGAACACTCTTTTTGTAGAAAATGCAAGTGGAGATTCGGAGCGCTAAGAGGGTAATAGTGGAAAAAGAAATGTCTTCAAATATAAACTACACAGAATCATTCGGTGAAACTTCTTTCTGATCTGTGCATTCAGCTAACAGAGTTAAACCATACTTTTGATTGAACAGATCTGAACACTCTTTCTGTAGAAAATGCAACTGGACATTTGGAGCGCTAAGAGCGTAGTAGTGGAAAAAGGAATATATTCAAATATAAACTACACAGAATCATTCTGTGAAACTTCTTTCTGATCTGAGCATTCAGCTAACAGAGTTAAACCATAATTTTGATTGAGCAGATTTGAAACACTCTGTCTGTAGAAAATGCAACTGGACATTCGTAGCGCTAAGTGGGTAATAGTGGAAAAAAGAATATGTTCAAATATAAACTACACAGAAGCATTGTATGAAACTTCTTTCTGTTCTGTGCATTCAACTAACAGAGTTGAACCTTACTTTTGATTGAGCCGTTCTGAAACACTCTTTCTGTAGAAACTGCAATTGGACATTCTGAGCGCTAAGAGGCCTATATTGGGAAAAAGAATGTCTACAAATAAAAACTACACAGAAGAATTGTGTGAAACTTCTTTCTGTTCTGTTTGTTCAACTAAAAGAGTTGAACCTTAGCTGTGATTGAGCCGTTCTGAAACACTCTTTCTGTCGAAAATGCAAGTGGAGATTCGGAGCGCTAAGAGGGTAATAGTGGAAAAAGGAATGTCTCCAAATATAAACTACACAGAATTTTTCTGTGAAACTTCTTTCTGATCTGTGCATACAGCTAACAGAGTTAAACCATACTTTTGATTGAGCAGATCTGAACACTCTTTGTGTTGAAAATGCAACTGGACATTTGGAGCGCTAAGAGCGTAGTAGTGGAAAAAGGAATATATTCAAATATAAACTACACAGAAGCATTCTGTGAAACTTCTTTCTGATCTGAGCATTCATCTAACAGAGTTAAACCATACTTTTGATTGAGCAGTTTTGAAACACTCTGTCTGTAGAAAATGCAACTGGACATTCGTAGCGCTAAGTGGGTAATAGTGGAAAAAAGAATATGTTCAAATATAAACTACACAGAAGCATTGTATGAAACTTCTTTCTGTTCTGTGCATTCAACTAACAGAGTTGAACCTTACTTTGATTGAGCCTTTCTGAAACACTCTTTCTGTAGAAACTGCAATTGGACATTCTGAGCGCTAAGAGGCCTATATTGGGAAAAATAATATCTTCAAATAAAAACTACACAGAAGCATTGTGTGAAACTTATTTCTGATATGTTCATTAAGCTAACAGAGTTAAACCATACTTTTGATTGCGTAGTTCTGAACACTCTTTCTGTAGAAAATGCAAGTGGACATTCGGAGCGCTAAGAGGGTAATAGTGGAAAAAGGAATATATTCAAATATAAACTACACAGTAGCATTCTGTGAAAATTCTTTCTGATCTGTGCATTCAACTAACAGAGTTGAACCTTACTTTTGATTGAGCCGTTCTGAAACACTCTTTCTGTAGAAACTGCAATTGGACATGCTAAGCGCTAAGAGGCCTACATTGGGAAAAAGAATATCTTCAAATAAAAACTACACAGATGCATTCTGTGAAACTTATTTCTGATCTGTAAATTCAGTTAACAGAGATAAAACATATTTTTGATTGAGCAGTTATGAAACACTCTTTTTGTAGAAAATGGAAGTGGAGATTCGGAGCGCTAAGAGGGTAATAGTGGAAAAAGGAATGTCTTCAAATATAAACTACACAGAATCATTCGGTGAAACTTCTTTCTGATCTGTGCATTCAGCTAACAGAGTTAAACCATACTTTTGATTGAGCAGATCTGAACACTCTTTCTGTAGAAAATGCAACTGGACATTTGGAGCGCTAAGAGCGTAGTAGTGGAAAAAGGAATATATTCAAATATAAACTACACAGAAGCATTCTGTGAAACTTCTTTCTGATTTGAGCATTCAGCTAACAGAGTTAAACCATACTTTTGATTGAGCAGTTTTGAAACACTCTGTCTGTAGAAAATGCAACTGGACATTCGTAGCGCTAAGTGGGTAATAGTGGAAAAAAGAATATGTTCAAATATAAACTACACAGAAGCATTGTATGAAAATTCTTTCTGTTCTGTGCATTCAACTAACAGAGTTGAACCTTACTTTTGATTGAGCCTTTCTGAAACACTCTTTCTGTAGAAACTGCAATTGGACATTCTGAGCGCTAAGAGGCCTATATTGGGAAAAAGAATGTCTACAAATAAAAACTACACAGAAGAATTGTGTGAAACTTCTTTCTGTTCTGTTTGTTCAACTAAAAGAGTTGAACCTTAGTTTTGATTGAGCCGTTCTGAAACACTCTTTCTGTAGAAAATGCAAGTGGAGATTCGGAGCGCTAAGAGGGTAATAGTGGAAAAAGGAATGTCTCCAAATATAAACTGCACAGAATCATTCTGTGAAACTTCTTTCTGATCTGTGCATTCAGCTAACAGAGTTAAACCATACTTTTGATTGAGCAGATCTGAACACTCTTTCTGTAGAAAATGCAACTGGACATTTGGAGCGCTAAGAGAGTAGTAGTGGAAAAAGGAATATATTCAAATATAAACTACACAGAAGCATTCTGTGAAACTTCTTTCTGATCTGAGCATTCAGCTAACAGAGTTAAACCATATTTTTGATTGAGCAGTTTTGAAACACTCTGTCTGTAGATAATGCAACTGGACATACGTAGCGCTAAGTGGGTAATAGTGGAAAAAAGAATATGTTCAAATATAAACTACACAGAAGCATTGTATGAAACTACTTTCTGTTCTGTGCATTCAACTAACAGAGTTGAACCTTACTTTTGATTGAGCCTTTCTGAAACACTCTTTCTGTAGAAACTGCAATTGGACATTCTGAGCGCTAAGAGGCCTCTATTGGGAAAAATAATATCTTCAAATAAAAACTACACAGAAGCATTGTTTGAAACATATTTCTGATATGTTCATTAAGCTAACAGAGTTAAACCATACTTTTGATTGCGCAGTTCTGAACACTCTTTCTGTAGAAAATGCAAGTGGACATTCGGAGCGCTAAGAGGGTAATAGTGGAAAAAGGAATATATTCAAATATAAACTACACAGTAGCATTCTGTGAAAATTATTTCTGTTCTGTGCATTCAACTAACAGAGTTGAACCTTACTTTTGATTCAGCCGTTCTGAAACACTTTTTCTGTAGAAACTGCAATTGGACATGCTAAGCGCTAAGAGGCCTACATTGGGAAAAAAAATATCTTCAAATAAAAACTACACAGATGCATTCTGTGAAACTTATTTCTGATCTGTAAATTCAGTTAACAGAGATAAAACATATTTTTGATTGAGCAGTTATGGAACACTCTTTTTGTAGAAAATGCAAGTGGAGATTCGGAGCGCTAAGAGGGTAATAGTGGAAAAAGAAATGTCTTCAAATATAAACTACACAGAATCATTCGGTGAAACTTCTTTCTGATCTGTGCATTCAGCTAACAGAGTTAAACCATACTTTTGATTGAGCAGATCTGAACACTCTTTCTGTAGAAAATGCAACTGGACATTTGGAGCGCTAAGAGCGTAGTAGTGGAAAAAGGAATATATTCAAATATAAACTACACAGAAGCATTCTGTGAAACTTCTTTCTGATCTGAGCATTCAGCTAACAGAGTTAAACCATAATTTTGATTGAGCAGATTTGAAACACTCTGTCTGTAGAAAATGCAACTGGACATTCGTAGCGCTAAGTGGGTAATAGTGGAAAAAAGAATATGTTCAAATATAAACTACACAGAAGCATTGTATGAAACTTCTTTCTGTTCTGTGCATTCAACTAACAGAGTTGAACCTTACTTTTGATTGAGCCGTTCTGAAACACTCTTTCTGTAGAAACTGCAATTGGACATTCTGAGCGCTAAGAGGCCTATATTGGGAAAAAGAATGTCTACAAATAAAAACTACACAGAAGAATTGTGTGAAACTTCTTTCTGTTCTGTTTGTTCAACTAAAAGAGTTGAACCTTAGCTGTGATTGAGCCGTTCTGAAACACTCTTTCTGTAGAAAATGCAAGTGGAGATTCGGAGCGCTAAGAGGGTAATAGTGGAAAAAGGAATGTCTCCAAATATAAACTACACAGAATTTTTTTGTGAAACTTCTTTCTGATCTGTGCATACAGCTAACAGAGTTAAACCATACTTTTGATTGAGCAGATCTGAACACTCTTTGTGTTGAAAATGCAACTGGACATTTGGAGCGCTAAGAGCGTAGTAGTGGAAAAAGGAATATATTCAAATATAAACTACACAGAAGCATTCTGTGAAACTTCTTTCTGATCTGAGCATTCATCTAACAGAGTTAAACCATACTTTTGATTGAGCAGTTTTGAAACACTCTGTCTGTAGAAAATGCAACTGGACATTCGTAGCGCTAAGTGGGTAATAGTGGAAAAAAGAATATGTTCAAATATAAACTACACAGAAGCATTGTATGAAACTTCTTTCTGTTCTGTGCATTCAACTAACAGAGTTGAACCTTACTTTGATTGAGCCTTTCTGAAACACTCTTTCTGTAGAAACTGCAATTGGACATTCTGAGCGCTAAGAGGCCTATATTGGGAAAAATAATATCTTCAAATAAAAACTACACAGAAGCATTGTGTGAAACTTATTTCTGATATGTTCATTAAGCTAACAGAGTTAAACCATACTTTTGATTGCGTAGTTCTGAACACTCTTTCTGTAGAAAATGCAAGTGGACATTCGGAGCGCTAAGAGGGTAATAGTGGAAAAAGGAATATATTCAAATATAAACTACACAGTAGCATTCTGTGAAAATTCTTTCTGATCTGTGCATTCAACTAACAGAGTTGAACCTTACTTTTGATTGAGCCGTTCTGAAACACTCTTTCTGTAGAAACTGCAATTGGACATGCTAAGCGCTAAGAGGCCTACATTGGGAAAAAGAATATCTTCAAATAAAAACTACACAGATGCATTCTGTGAAACTTATTTCTGATCTGTAAATTCAGTTAACAGAGATAAAACATATTTTTGATTGAGCAGTTATGAAACACTCTTTTTGTAGAAAATGGAAGTGGAGATTCGGAGCGCTAAGAGGGTAATAGTGGAAAAAGGAATGTCTTCAAATATAAACTACACAGAATCATTCGGTGAAACTTCTTTCTGATCTGTGCATTCAGCTAACAGAGTTAAACCATACTTTTGATTGAGCAGATCTGAACACTCTTTCTGTAGAAAATGCAACTGGACATTTGGAGCGCTAAGAGCGTAGTAGTGGAAAAAGGAATATATTCAAATATAAACTACACAGAAGCATTCTGTGAAACTTCTTTCTGATTTGAGCATTCAGCTAACAGAGTTAAACCATACTTTTGATTGAGCAGTTTTGAAACACTCTGTCTGTAGAAAATGCAACTGGACATTCGTAGCGCTAAGTGGGTAATAGTGGAAAAAAGAATATGTTCAAATATAAACTACACAGAAGCATTGTATGAAAATTCTTTCTGTTCTGTGCATTCAACTAACAGAGTTGAACCTTACTTTTGATTGAGCCTTTCTGAAACACTCTTTCTGTAGAAACTGCAATTGGACATTCTGAGCGCTAAGAGGCCTATATTGGGAAAAATAATATCTTCAAATAAAAACTACACAGAAGCATTGTGTGAAACTTATTTCTGATATGTTCATTAAGCTAACAGAGTTAAACCATACTTTTGATTGCGCAGTTCTGAACACTCTTTCTGTAGAAAATGCAAGTGGACATTCGGAGCGCTAAGAGGGTAATAGTGGAAAAAGGAATATATTCAAATATAAACTACACAGTAGCATTCTGTGAAAATTCTTTCTGATCTGTGCATTCAACTAACAGAGTTGAACCTTACTTTTGATTGAGCCGTTCTGAAACACTCTTTCTGTAGAAACTGCAATTGGACATGCTAAGCGCTAAGAGGCCTACATTGGGAAAAAGAATATCTTCAAATAAAAACTACACAGATGCATTCTGTGAAACTTATTTCTGATCTGTAAATTCAGTTAACAGAGATAAAACATATTTTTGATTGAGCAGTTATGAAACACTCTTTTTGTAGAAAATGGAAGTGGAGATTCGGAGCGCTAAGAGGGTAATAGTGGAAAAAGGAATGTCTCCAAATATAAACTACACAGAAGCATTCTGTGAAACTTCTTTCTGATCTGTGCATTCAGCTAACAGAGTTAAAAAATACTTTTGATTGAGCAGATCTGAACACTCTTTCTGTAGAAAATGCAACTGGACATTTGGAGCGCTAAGAGAGTAGTAGTGGAAAAAGGAATATATTCAAATATAAACTACACAGAAGCATTCTGTGAAACTTCTTTCTGATCTGAGCATTCAGCTAACAGAGTTAAACCATATTTTTGATTGAGCAGTTTTGAAACACTCTGTCTGTAGATAATGCAACTGGACATTCGTAGCGCTAAGTGGGTAATAGTGGAAAAAAGAATATGTTCAAATATAAACTACACAGAAGCATTGTATGAAACTACTTTCTGTTCTGTGCATTCAACTAACAGAGTTGAACCTTACTTTTGATTGAGCCTTTCTGAAACACTCTTTCTGTAGAAACTGCAATTGGACATTCTGAGCGCTAAGAGGCCTCTATTGGGAAAAATAATATCTTCAAATAAAAACTACACAGAAGCATTGTTTGAAACATATTTCTGATATGTTCATTAAGCTAACAGAGTTAAACCATGCTTTTGATTGCGCATTTCTGAACACTCTTTCTGTAGAAAATGCAAGTGGACATTCCGAGCGCTAAGATGGTAATAGTGGAAAAAGGAATATATTCAAATATAAACTACACAGTAGCATTCTGTGAAAATTATTTCTGTTCTGTGCATTCAACTAACAGAGTTGAACCTTACTTTTGATTCAGCCGTTCTGAAACACTTTTTCTGTAGAAACTGCAATTGGACATGCTAAGCGCTAAGAGGCCTACATTGGGAAAAAGAATATCTTCTAATAAAAACTACACAGATGCATTCGGTGAAACTTATTTCTGATCTGTAAATTCAGTTAACAGAGATAAAACATATTTTTGATTGAGCAGTTATGAAACACTCTTTTTGTAGAAAATGCAAGTGGAGATTCGGAGCGCTAAGTGGGTAATAGTGGAAAAAGAAATGTCTTCAAATATAAACTACACAGAATCATTTGGTGAAACTTCTTTCTGATCTGTGCATTCAGCTAACAGAGTTAAACCATACTTTTGATGGAGCAGATCTGAACACTCTTTCTGTAGAAAATGCAACTGGACATTTGGAGCGCTAAGAGCGTAGTAGTGGAAAAAGGAATATATTCAAATATAAACTACACAGAAGCATTCTGTGAAACTTCTTTCTGATCTGAGCATTCAGCTAACAGAGTTAAACCATACTTTTGACTGAGCAGATTTGAAACACTCTGTCTGTAGAAAATGCAACTGGACATTCGTAGCGCTAAGTGGGTCATAGTGGAAAAAAGAATATGTTCAAATATAAACTACACAGAAGCATTGTATGAAACTTCTTTCTGTTCTGTGCATTCAACTAACAGAGTTGAACCTTACTTTTGATTGAGCCGTTCTGAAACACTCTTTCTGTAGAAACTGCAATTGGACATTCTGAGCGCTAAGAGGCCTATATTGGGAAAAGAATGTCTACAAATAAAAACTACACAGAAGAATTGTGTGAAACTTCTTTCTGTTCTGTTTGTTCAACTAAAAGAGTTGAACATTAGTTGTGATTGAGCCGTTCTGAAACACTCTTTCTGTAGAAAATGCAAGTGGAGATTCGGAGCGCTAAGAGGGTAATAGTGGAAAAAGGAATGTCTCCAAATATAAACTGCACAGAATCATTCTGTGAAACTTCTTTCTGATCTGTGCATTCAGCTAACAGAGTTAAACCATACTTTTGATTGAGCAGATCTGAACACTCTTTCTGTAGAAAATGCAACTGGACATTTGGAGCGCTAAGAGAGTAGTAGTGGAAAAAGGAATATATTCAAATATAAACTACACAGAAGCATTCTGTGAAACTTCTTTCTGATCTGAGCATTCAGCTAACAGAGTTAAACCATATTTTTGATTGAGCAGTTTTGAAACACTCTGTCTGTAGATAATGCAACTGGACATTCGTAGCGCTAATTGGGTAATAGTGGAAAAAAGAATATGTTCAAATATAAACTACACAGAAGCATTGTATGAAACTACTTTCTGTTCTGTGCATTCAACTAACAGAGTTGAACCTTACTTTTGATTGAGCCTTTCTGAAACACTCTTTCTGTAGAAACTGCAATTGGACATTCTGAGCGCTAAGAGGCCTCTATTGGGAAAAATAATATCTTCAAATAAAAACTACACAGAAGCATTGTTTGAAACATATTTCTGATATGTTCATTAAGCTAACAGAGTTAAACCATGCTTTTGATTGCGCATTTCTGAACACTCTTTCTGTAGAAAATGCAAGTGGACATTCCGAGCGCTAAGATGGTAATAGTGGAAAAAGGAATATATTCAAATATAAACTACACAGTAGCATTCTGTGAAAATTATTTCTGTTCTGTGCATTCAACTAACAGAGTTGAACCTTACTTTTGATTCAGCCGTTCTGAAACACTTTTTCTGTAGAAACTGCAATTGGACATGATAAGCGCTAAGAGGCCTACATTGGGAAAAAGAATATCTTCTAATAAAAACTACACAGATGCATTCGGTGAAACTTATTTCTGATCTGTAAATTCAGTTAACAGAGATAAAACATATTTTTGATTGAGCAGTTATGAAACACTCTTTTTGTAGAAAATGCAAGTGGAGATTCGGAGCGCTAAGAGGGTAATAGTGGAAAAAGAAATGTCTTCAAATATAAACTACACAGAATCATTCGGTGAAACTTCTTTCTGATCTGTGCATTCAGCTAACAGAGTTAAACCATACTTTTGATGGAGCAGATCTGAACACTCTTTCTGTAGAAAATGCAACTGGACATTTGGAGCGCTAAGAGCGTAGTAGTGGAAAAAGGAATATATTCAAATATAAACTACACAGAAGCATTCTGTGAAACTTCTTTCTGATCTGAGCATTCAGCTAACAGAGTTAAACCATACTTTTGACTGAGCAGATTTGAAACACTCTGTCTGTAGAAAATGCAACTGGACATTCGTAGCGCTAAGTGGGTCATAGTGGAAAAAAGAATATGTTCAAATATAAACTACACAGAAGCATTGTATGAAACTTCTTTCTGTTCTGTGCATTCAACTAACAGAGTTGAACCTTACTTTTGATTGAGCCGTTCTGAAACACTCTTTCTGTAGAAACTGCAATTGGACATTCTGAGCGCTAAGAGGCCTATATTGGGAAAAGAATGTCTACAAATAAAAACTACACAGAAGAATTGTGTGAAACTTCTTTCTGTTCTGTTTGTTCAACTAAAAGAGTTGAACATTAGTTGTGATTGAGCCGTTCTGAAACACTCTTTCTGTAGAAAATGCAAGTGGAGATTCGGAGCGCTAAGAGGGTAATAGTGGAAAAAGGAATGTCTCCAAATATAAACTGCACAGAATCATTCTGTGAAACTTCTTTCTGATCTGTGCATTCAGCTAACAGAGTTAAACCATACTTTTGATTGAGCAGATCTGAACACTCTTTCTGTAGAAAATGCAACTGGACATTTGGAGCGCTAAGAGAGTAGTAGTGGAAAAAGGAATATATTCAAATATAAACTACACAGAAGCATTCTGTGAAACTTCATTCTGATCTGAGCATTCAGCTAACAGAGTTAAACCATATTTTTGATTGAGCAGTTTTGAAACACTCTGTCTGTAGATAATGCAACTGGACATTCGTAGCGCTAAGTGGGTAATAGTGGAAAAAAGAATATGTTCAAATATAAACTACACAGAAGCATTGTATGAAACTACTTTCTGTTCTGTGCATTCAACTAACAGAGTTGAACCTTACTTTTGATTGAGCCTTTCTGAAACACTCTTTCTGTAGAAACTGCAATTGGACATTCTGAGCGCTAAGAGGCCTCTATTGGGAAAAATAATATCTTCAAATAAAAACTACACAGAAGCATTGTTTGAAACATATTTCTGATATGTTCATTAAGCTAACAGAGTTAAACCATACTTTTGATTGCGCAGTTCTGAACACTCTTTCTGTAGAAAATGCAAGTGGACATTCGGAGCGCTAAGAGGGTAATAGTGGAAAAAGGAATATATTCAAATATAAACTACACAGTAGCATTCTGTGAAAATTATTTCTGTTCTGTGCATTCAACTAACAGATTTGAACCTTACTTTTGATTCAGCCGTTCTGAAACACTTTTTCTGTAGAAACTGCAATTGGACATGCTAAGCGCTAAGAGGCCTACATTGGGAAAAAGAATATCTTCAAATAAAAACTACACAGATGCATTCTGTGAAACTTATTTCTGATCTGTAAATTCAGTTAACAGAGATAAAACATATTTTTGATTGAGCAGTTATGAAACACTCTTTTTGTAGAAAATGCAAGTGGAGATTCGGAGCGCTAAGAGGGTAATAGTGGAAAAAGAAATGTCTTCAAATATAAACTACACAGAATCATTCGGTGAAACTTCTTTCTGATCTGTGCATTCAGCTAACAGAGTTAAACCATACTTTTGATTGAGCAGATCTGAACACTCTTTCTGTAGAAAATGCAACTGGACATTTGGAGCGCTAAGAGCGTAGTAGTGGAAAAAGGAATATATTCAAATATAAACTACACAGAAGCATTCTGTGAAACTTCTTTCTGATCTGAGCATTCAGCTAACAGAGTTAAACCATAATTTTGATTGAGCAGATTTGAAACACTCTGTCTGTAGAAAATGCAACTGGACATTCGTAGCGCTAAGTGGGTAATAGTGGAAAAAAGAATATGTTCAAATATAAACTACACAGAAGCATTGTATGAAACTTCTTTCTGTTCTGTGCATTCAACTAACAGAGTTGAACCTTACTTTTGATTGAGCCGTTCTGAAACACTCTTTCTGTAGAAACTGCAATTGGACATTCTGAGCGCTAAGAGGCCTATATTGGGAAAAAGAATGTCTACAAATAAAAACTACACAGAAGAATTGTGTGAAACTTCTTTCTGTTCTGTTTGTTCAACTAAAAGAGTTGAACCTTAGTTGTGATTGAGCCGTTCTGAAACACTCTTTCTGTAGAAAATGCAAGTGGAGATTCGGAGCGCTAAGAGGGTAATAGTGGAAAAAGGAATGTCTCCAAATATAAACTACACAGAATTTTTCTGTGAAACTTCTTTCTGATCTGTGCATTCAGCTAACAGAGTTAAACCATACTTTTGATTGAGCAGATCTGAACACTCTTTGTGTTGAAAATGCAACTGGACATTTGGAGCGCTAAGAGCGTAGTAGTGGAAAAAGGAATATATTCAAATATAAACTACACAGAAGCATTCTGTGAAACTTCTTTCTGATCTGAGCATTCATCTAACAGAGTTAAACCATACTTTTGATTGAGCAGTTTTGAAACACTCTGTCTGTAGAAAATGCAACTGGACATTCGTAGCGCTAAGTGGGTAATAGTGGAAAAAAGAATATGTTCAAATATAAACTACACAGAAGCATTGTATGAAACTTCTTTCTGTTCTGTGCATTCAACTAACAGAGTTGAACCTTACTTTGATTGAGCCTTTCTGAAACACTCTTTCTGTAGAAACTGCAATTGGACATTCTGAGCGCTAAGAGGCCTATATTGGGAAAAATAATATCTTCAAATAAAAACTACACAGAAGCATTGTGTGAAACTTATTTCTGATATGTTCATTAAGCTAACAGAGTTAAACCATACTTTTGATTGCGCAGTTCTGAACACTCTTTCTGTAGAAAATGCAAGTGGACATTCGGAGCGCTAAGAGGGTAATAGTGGAAAAAGGAATATATTCAAATATAAACTACACAGTAGCATTCTGTGAAAATTCTTTCTGTTCTGTGCATTCAACTAACAGAGTTGAACCTTACTTTTGATTGAGCCGTTCTGAAACACTCTTTCTGTAGAAACTGCAATTGGACATGCTAAGCGCTAAGAGGCCTACATTGGGAAAAAGAATATCTTCAAATAAAAACTACACAGATGCATTCTGTGAAACTTATTTCTGATCTGTAAATTCAGTTAACAGAGATAAAACATATTTTTGATTGAGCAGTTATGAAACACTCTTTTTGTAGAAAATGCAAGTGGAGATTCGGAGCGCTAAGAGGGTAATAGTGGAAAAAGGAATGTCTTCAAATATAAACTACACAGAATCATTCGGTGAAACTTCTTTCTGATCTGTGCATTCAGCTAACAGAGTTAAACCATACTTTTGATTGAGCAGATCTGAACACCCTTTCTGTAGAAAATGCAACAGGACATTTGGAGCGCTAAGAGCGTAGTAGTGGAAAAAGGAATATATTCAAATATAAACTACACAGAAGCATTCTGTGAAACTTCTTTCTGATCTGAGCATTCAGCTAACAGAGTTAAACCATACTTTTGATTGAGCAGTTTTGAAACACTCTGTCTGTAGAAAATGCAACTGGACATTCGTAGCGCTAAGTGGGTAATAGTGGAAAAAAGAATATGTTCAAATATAAACTACACAGAAGCATTGTATGAAACTCCTTTCTGTTCTGTGCATTCAACTAACAGAGTTGAACCTTACTTTTGATTGAGCCGTTCTGAAACACTCTTTCTGTAGAAACTGCAATTGGACATTCTGAGCGCTAAGAGGCCTATATTGGGAAAAAGAATGTCTACAAATAAAAACTACACAGAAGAATTGTGTGAAACTTCTTTCTGTTCTGTTTGTTCAACTAAAAGAGTTGAACCTTAGTTTTGATTGAGCCGTTCTGAAACACTCTTTCTGTAGAAAATGCAAGTGGAGATTCGGAGCGCTAAGAGGGTAATAGTGGAAAAAGGAATGTCTCCAAATATAAACTGCACAGAATCATTCTGTGAAACTTCTTTCTGATCTGTGCATTCAGCTAACAGAGTTAAAAAATACTTTTGATTGAGCAGATCTGAACACTCTTTCTGTAGAAAATGCAACTGGACATTTGGAGCGCTAAGAGAGTAGTAGTGGAAAAAGGAATATATTCAAATATAAACTACACAGAAGCATTCTGTGAAACTTCTTTCTGATCTGAGCATTCAGCTAACAGAGTTAAACCATATTTTTGATTGAGCAGTTTTGAAACACTCTGTCTGTAGATAATGCAACTGGACATTCGTAGCGCTAAGTGGGTAATAGTGGAAAAAAGAATATGTTCAAATATAAACTACACAGAAGCATTGTATGAAACTTCTTTCTGTTCTGTGCATTCAACTAACAGAGTTGAACCTTACTTTTGATTGAGCCTTTCTGAAACACTCTTTCTGTAGAAACTGCAATTGGACATTCTGAGCGCTAAGAGGCCTCTATTGGGAAAAATAATATCTTCAAATAAAAACTACACAGAAGCATTGTTTGAAACATATTTCTGATATGTTCATTAAGCTAACAGAGTTAAACCATGCTTTTGATTGCGCATTTCTGAACACTATTTCTGTAGAAAATTCAAGTGGACATTCGGAGCGCTAAGATGGTAACAGTGGAAAAAGGAATATATTCAAATATAAACTACACAGTAGCATTCTGTGAAAATTATTTCTGTTCTGTGCATTCAACTAACAGAGTTGAACCTTACTTTTGATTCAGCCGTTCTGAAACACTTTTTCTGTAGAAACTGCAATTGGACATGCTAAGCGCTAAGAGGCCTACATTGGGAAAAAGAATATCTTCTAATAAAAACTACACAGATGCATTCGGTGAAACTTATTTCTGATCTGTAAATTCAGTTAACAGAGATAAAACATATTTTTGATTGAGCAGTTATGAAACACTCTTTTTGTAGAAAATGCAAGTGGAGATTCGGAGCGCTAAGAGGGTAATAGTGGAAAAAGAAATGTCTTCAAATATAAACTACACAGAATCATTCGGTGAAACTTCTTTCTGATCTGTGCATTCAGCTAACAGAGTTAAACCATACTTTTGATGGAGCAGATCTGAACACTCTTTCTGTAGAAAATGCAACTGGACATTTGGAGCGCTAAGAGCGTAGTAGTGGAAAAAGGAATATATTCAAATATAAACTACACAGAAGCATTCTGTGAAACTTCTTTCTGATCTGAGCATTCAGCTAACAGAGTTAAACCATACTTTTGACTGAGCAGATTTGAAACACTCTGTCTGTAGAAAATGCAACTGGACATTCGTAGCGCTAAGTGGGTCATAGTGGAAAAAAGAATATGTTCAAATATAAACTACACAGAAGCATTGTATGAAACTACTTTCTGTTCTGTGCATTCAACTAACAGCGTTGAACCTTACTTTTGATTGAGCCGTTCTGAAACACTCTTTCTGTAGAAACTGCAATTGGACATTCTGAGCGCTAAGAGGCCTATATTGGGAAAAGAATGTCTACAAATAAAAACTACACAGAAGAATTGTGTGAAACTACTTTCTGTTCTGTTTGTTCAACTAAAAGAGTTGAACATTAGTTGTGATTGAGCCGTTCTGAAACACTCTTTCTGTAGAAAATGCAAGTGGAGATTCGGAGCGCTAAGAGGGTAATAGTGGAAAAAGGAATGTCTCCAAATATAAACTGCACAGAATCATTCTGTGAAACTTCTTTCTGATCTGTGCATTCAGCTAACAGAGTTAAACCATACTTTTGATTGAGCAGATCTGAACACTCTTTCTGTAGAAAATGCAACTGGACATTTGGAGCGCTAAGAGAGTAGTAGTGGAAAAAGGAATATATTCAAATATAAACTACACAGAAGCATTCTGTGAAACTTCTTTCTGATCTGAGCATTCAGCTAACAGAGTTAAACCATATTTTTGATTGAGCAGTTTGGAAACACTCTGTCTGTAGATAATGCAACTGGACATTCGTAGCGCTAAGTGGGTAATAGTGGAAAAAAGAATATGTTCAAATATAAACTACACAGAAGCATTGTATGAAACTACTTTCTGTTCTGTGCATTCAACTAACAGAGTTGAACCTTACTTTTGATTGAGCCTTTCTGAAACACTCTTTCTGTAGAAACTGCAATTGGACATTCTGAGCGCTAAGAGGCCTCTATTGGGAAAAATAATATCTTCAAATAAAAACTACACAGAAGCATTGTTTGAAACATATTTCTGATATGTTCATTAAGCTAACAGAGTTAAACCATACTTTTGATTGCGCAGTTCTGAACACTCTTTCTGTAGAAAATGCAAGTGGACATTCGGAGCGCTAAGAGGGTAATAGTGGAAAAAGGAATATATTCAAATATAAACTACACAGTAGCATTCTGTGAAAATTCTTTCTGATCTGTGCATTCAACTAACAGAGTTGAACCTTACTTTTGATTGAGCCGTTCTGAAACACTCTTTCTGTAGAAACTGCAATTGGACATGCTAAGCGCTAAGAGGACTACATTGGGAAAAAGAATATCTTCACATAAAAACTACACAGATGCATTCTGTGAAACTTATTTCTGATCTGTAAATTCAGTTAACAGAGATAAAACATATTTTTGATTGAGCAGTTATGAAACACTCTTTTTGTAGAAAATGGAAGTGGAGATTCGGAGCGCTAAGAGGGTAATAGTGGAAAAAGGAATGTCTTCAAATATAAACTACACAGAATCATTCGGTGAAACTTCTTTCTGATCTGTGCATTCAGCTAACAGAGTTAAACCATACTTTTGATTGAGCAGATCTGAACACTCTTTCTGTAGAAAATGCAACTGGACATTTGGAGCGCTAAGAGCGTAGTAGTGGAAAAAGGAATATATTCAAATATAAACTACACAGAAGCATTCTGTGAAACTTCTTTCTGATTTGAGCATTCAGCTAACAGAGTTAAACCATACTTTTGATTGAGCAGTTTTGAAACACTCTGTCTGTAGAAAATGCAACTGGACATTCGTAGCGCTAAGTGGGTAATAGTGGAAAAAAGAATATGTTCAAATATAAACTACACAGAAGCATTGTATGAAAATTCTTTCTGTTCTGTGCATTCAACTAACAGAGTTGAACCTTACTTTTGATTGAGCCTTTCTGAAACACTCTTTCTGTAGAAACTGCAATTGGACATTCTGAGCGCTAAGAGGCCTATATTGGGAAAAATAATATCTTCAAATAAAAACTACACAGAAGCATTGTGTGAAACTTATTTCTGATATGTTCATTAAGCTAACAGAGTTAAACCATACTTTTGATTGCGCAGTTCTGAACACTCTTTCTGTAGAAAATGCAAGTGGACATTCGGAGCGCTAAGAGGGTAATAGTGGAAAAAGGAATATATTCAAATATAAACTACACAGTAGCATTCTGTGAAAATTCTTTCTGTTCTGTGCATTCAACTAACAGAGTTGAACCTTACTTTTGATTGAGCCGTTCTGAAACACTCTTTCTGTAGAAACTGCAATTGGACATGCTAAGCGCTAAGAGGCCTACATTGGGAAAAAGAATATCTTCAAATAAAAACTACACAGATGCATTCTGTGAAACTTATTTCTGATCTGTAAATTCAGTTAACAGAGATAAAACATATTTTTGATTGAGCAGTTATGAAACACTCTTTTTGTAGAAAATGCAAGTGGAGATTCGGAGCGCTAAGAGGGTAATAGTGGAAAAAGGAATGTCTTCAAATATAAACTACACAGAATCATTCGGTGAAACTTCTTTCTGATCTGTGCATTCAGCTAACAGAGTTAAACCATACTTTTGATTGAGCAGATCTGAACACTCTTTCTGTAGAAAATGCAACAGGACATTTGGAGCGCTAAGAGCGTAGTAGTGGAAAAAGGAATATATTCAAATATAAACTACACAGAAGCATTCTGTCAAACTTCTTTCTGATCTGAGCATTCAGCTAACAGAGTTAAACCATACTTTTGATTGAGCAGTTTTGAAACACTCTGTCTGTAGAAAATGCAACTGGACATTCGTAGCGCTAAGTGGGTAATAGTGGAAAAAAGAATATGTTCAAATATAAACTACACAGAAGCATTGTATGAAACTCCTTTCTGTTCTGTGCATTCAACTAACAGAGTTGAACCTTACTTTTGATTGAGCCGTTCTGAAACACTCTTTCTGTAGAAACTGCAATTGGACATTCTGAGCGCTAAGAGGCCTATATTGGGAAAAAGAATGTCTACAAATAAAAACTACACAGAAGAATTGTGTGAAACTTCTTTCTGTTCTGTTTGTTCAACTAAAAGAGTTGAACCTTAGTTTTGATTGAGCCGTTCTGAAACACTCTTTCTGTAGAAAATGCAAGTGGAGATTCGGAGCGCTAAGAGGGTAATAGTGGAAAAAGGAATGTCTCCAAATATAAACTGCACAGAATCATTCTGTGAAACTTCTTTCTGATCTGTGCATTCAGCTAACAGAGTTAAAAAATACTTTTGATTGAGCAGATCTGAACACTCTTTCTGTAGAAAATGCAACTGGACATTTGGAGCGCTAAGAGAGTAGTAGTGGAAAAAGGAATATATTCAAATATAAACTACACAGAAGCATTCTGTGAAACTTCTTTCTGATCTGAGCATTCAGCTAACAGAGTTAAACCATATTTTTGATTGAGCAGTTTTGAAACACTCTGTCTGTAGATAATGCAACTGGACATTCGTAGCGCTAAGTGGGTAATAGTGGAAAAAAGGATATGTTCAAATATAAACTACACAGAAGCATTGTATGAAACTACTTTCTGTTCTGTGCATTCAACTAACAGAGTTGAACCTTACTTTTGATTGAGCCTTTCTGAAACACTCTTTCTGTAGAAACTGCAATTGGACATTCTGAGCGCTAAGAGGCCTCTATTGGGAAAAATAATATCTTCAAATAAAAACTACACAGAAGCATTGTTTGAAACATATTTCTGATATGTTCATTAAGCTAACAGAGTTAAACCATGCTTTTGATTGCGCATTTCTGAACACTCTTTCTGTAGAAAATGCAAGTGGACATTCGGAGCGCTAAGATGGTAATAGTGGAAAAAGGAATATATTCAAATATAAACTACACAGTAGCATTCTGTGAAAATTATTTCTGTTCTGTGCATTCAACTAACAGAGTTGAACCTTACTTTTGATTCAGCCGTTCTGAAACACTTTTTCTGTAGAAACTGCAATTGGACATGCTAAGCGCTAAGAGGCCTACATTGGGAAAAAGAATATCTTCTAATAAAAACTACACAGATGCATTCGGTGAAACTTATTTCTGATCTGTAAATTCAGTTAACAGAGATAAAACATATTTTTGATTGAGCAGTTATGAAACACTCTTTTTGTAGAAAATGCAAGTGGAGATTCGGAGCGCTAAGAGGGTAATAGTGGAAAAAGAAATGTCTTCAAATATAAACTACACAGAATCATTCGGTGAAACTTCTTTCTGATCTGTGCATTCAGCTAACAGAGTTAAACCATACTTTTGATGGAGCAGATCTGAACACTCTTTCTGTAGAAAATGCAACTGGACATTTGGAGCGCTAAGAGCGTAGTAGTGGAAAAAGGAATATATTCAAATATAAACTACACAGAAGCATTCTGTGAAACTTCTTTCTGATCTGAGCATTCAGCTAACAGAGTTAAACCATACTTTTGATTGAGCAGTTTTGAAACACTCTGTCTGTAGAAAATGCAACTGGACATTCGTAGCGCTAAGTGGGTAATAGTGGAAAAAAGAATATGTTCAAATATAAACTACACAGAAGCATTGTATGAAACTCCTTTCTGTTCTGTGCATTCAACTAACAGAGTTGAACCTTACTTTTGATTGAGCCGTTCTGAAACACTCTTTCTGTAGAAACTGCAATTGGACATTCTGAGCGCTAAGAGGCCTATATTGGGAAAAAGAATGTCTACAAATAAAAACTACACAGAAGAATTGTGTGAAACTTCTTTCTGTTCTGTTTGTTCAACTAAAAGAGTTGAACCTTAGTTTTGATTGAGCCGTTCTGAAACACTCTTTCTGTAGAAAATGCAAGTGGAGATTCGGAGCGCTAAGAGGGTAATAGTGGAAAAAGGAATGTCTCCAAATATAAACTGCACAGAATCATTCTGTGAAACTTCTTTCTGATCTGTGCATTCAGCTAACGGAGTTAAAAAATACTTTTGATTGAGCAGATCTGAACACTCTTTCTGTAGAAAATGCAACTGGACATTTGGAGCGCTAAGAGAGTAGTAGTGGAAAAAGGAATATATTCAAATATAAACTACACAGAAGCATTCTGTGAAACTTCTTTCTGATCTGAGCATTCAGCTAACAGAGTTAAACCATATTTTTGATTGAGCAGTTTTGAAACACTCTGTCTGTAGATAATGCAACTGGACATTCGTAGCGCTAAGTGGGTAATAGTGGAAAAAAGGATATGTTCAAATATAAACTACACAGAAGCATTGTATGAAACTACTTTCTGTTCTGTGCATTCAACTAACAGAGTTGAACCTTACTTTTGATTGAGCCTTTCTGAAACACTCTTTCTGTAGAAACTGCAATTGGACATTCTGAGCGCTAAGAGGCCTCTATTGGGAAAAATAATATCTTCAAATAAAAACTACACAGAAGCATTGTTTGAAACATATTTCTGATATGTTCATTAAGCTAACAGAGTTAAACCATTCTTTTGATTGCGCATTTCTGAACACTCTTTCTGTAGAAAATGCAAGTGGACATTCGGAGCGCTAAGATGGTAATAGTGGAAAAAGGAATATATTCAAATATAAACTACACAGTAGCATTCTGTGAAAATTATTTCTGTTCTGTGCATTCAACTAACAGAGTTGAACCTTACTTTTGATTCAGCCGTTCTCAAACACTTTTTCTGTAGAAACTGCAATTGGACATGCTAAGCGCTAAGAGGCCTACATTGGGAAAAAGAATATCTTCTAATAAAAACTACACAGATGCATTCGGTGAAACTTATTTCTGATCTGTAAATTCAGTTAACAGAGATAAAACATATTTTTGATTGAGCAGTTATGAAACACTCTTTTTGTAGAAAATGCAAGTGGAGATTCGGAGCGCTAAGAGGGTAATAGTGGAAAAAGAAATGTCTTCAAATATAAACTACACAGAATCATTCGGTGAAACTTCTTTCTGATCTGTGCATTCAGCTAACAGAGTTAAACCATACTTTTGATGGAGCAGATCTGAACACTCTTTCTGTAGAAAATGCAACTGGACATTTGGAGCGCTAAGAGCGTAGTAGTGGAAAAAGGAATATATTCAAATATAAACTACACAGAAGCATTCTGTGAAACTTCTTTCTGATCTGAGC
The DNA here is from genome assembly GCF_028878055.3 of Symphalangus syndactylus. Classification (NCBI taxonomy): domain Eukaryota; kingdom Metazoa; phylum Chordata; class Mammalia; order Primates; family Hylobatidae; genus Symphalangus; species Symphalangus syndactylus. The sequence continues at coordinate 3,384,485 of NC_072433.2, forward strand.
ATTCAGCTAACAGAGTTAAACCATACTTTTGACTGAGCAGATTTGAAACACTCTGTCTGTAGAAAATGCAACTGGACATTCGTAGCGCTAAGTGGGTCATAGTGGAAAAAAGAATATGTTCAAATATAAACTACACAGAAGCATTGTATGAAACTTCTTTCTGTTCTGTGCATTCAACTAACAGAGTTGAACCTTACTTTTGATTGAGCCGTTCTGAAACACTCTTTCTGTAGAAACTGCAATTGGACATTCTGAGCGCTAAGAGGCCTATATTGGGAAAAGAATGTCTACAAATAAAAACTACACAGAAGCATTGTGTGAAACTTATTTCTGATATGTTCATTAAGCTAACAGAGTTAAACCATACTTTTGATTGCGCAGTTCTGAACACTCTTTCTGTAGAAAATGCAAGTGGACATTCGGAGCGCTAAGAGGGTAATAGTGGAAAAAGGAATATATTCAAATATAAACTACACAGTAGCATTCTGTGAAAATTCTTTCTGTTCTGTGCATTCAACTAACAGAGTTGAACCTTACTTTTGATTGAGCCGTTCTGAAACACTCTTTCTGTAGAAACTGCAATTGGACATGCTAAGCGCTAAGAGGCCTACATTGGGAAAAAGAATATCTTCAAATAAAAACTACACAGATGCATTCTGTGAAACTTATTTCTGATCTGTAAATTCAGTTAACAGAGATAAAACATATTTTTGATTGAGCAGTTATGAAACACTCTTTTTGTAGAAAATGCAAGTGGAGATTCGGAGCGCTAAGAGGGTAATAGTGGAAAAAGGAATGTCTTCAAATAAAAACTACACAGAATCATTCGGTGAAACTTCTTTCTGATCTGTGCATTCAGCTAACAGAGTTAAACCATACTTTTGATTGAGCAGATCTGAACACTCTTTCTGTTGAAAATGCAACTGGACATTTGGAGCGCTAAGAGCGTAGTAGTGGAAAAAGGAATATATTCAAATATAAACTACACAGAAGCATTCTGTGAAACTTCTTTCTGATCTGAGCATTCAGCTAACAGAGTTAAACCATACTTTTGATTGAGCAGTTTTGAAACACTCTGTCTGTAGAAAATGCAACTGGACATTCGTAGCGCTAAGTGGGTAATAGTGGAAAAAAGAATATGTTCAAATATAAACTACACAGAAACATTGTATGAAAATTCTTTCTGTTCTGTGCATTCAACTAACAGAGTTGAACCTTACTTTTGATTGAGCCTTTCTGAAACACTCTTTCTGTAGAAACTGCAATTGGACATTCTGAGCGCTAAGAGGCCTATATTGGGAAAAATAATATCTTCAAATAAAAACTACACAGAAGCATTGTGTGAAACTTATTTCTGATATGTTCATTAAGCTAACAGAGTTAAACCATACTTTTGATTGCGCAGTTCTGAACATTCTTTCTGTAGAAAATGCAAGTGGACATTCGGAGCGCTAAGAGGGTAATAGTGGAAAAAGGAATATATTCAAATATAAACTACACAGTAGCATTCTGTGAAAATTCTTTCTGTTCTGTGCATTCAACTAACAGAGTTGAACCTTACTTTTGATTGAGCCGTTCTGAAACACTCTTTCTGTAGAAACTGCAATTGGACATGCTAAGCGCTAAGAGGCCTACATTGGGAAAAAGAATATCTTCAAATAAAAACTACACAGATGCATTCTGTGAAACTTATCTCTGATCTGTAAATTCAGTTAACAGAGATAAAACATATTTTTGATTGAGCAGTTATGAAACACTCTTTTTGTAGAAAATGCAAGTGGAGATTCGGAGCGCTAAGAGGGTAATAGTGGAAAAAGGAATGTCTTCAAATATAAACTACACAGAATCATTCGGTGAAACTTCTTTCTGATCTGTGCATTCAGCTAACAGAGTTAAACCATACTTTTGATTGAGCAGATCTGAACACTCTTTCTGTAGAAAATGCAACAGGACATTTGTAGCGCTAAGAGCGTAGTAGTGGAAAAAGGAATATATTCAAATATAAACTACACAGAAGCATTCTGTGAAACTTCTTTCTGATCTGAGCATTCAGCTAACAGAGTTAAACCATACTTTTGATTGAGCAGTTTTGAAACACTCTGTCTGTAGAAAATGCAACTGGACATTCGTAGCGCTAAGTGGGTAATAGTGGAAAAAAGAATATGTTCAAATATAAACTACACAGAAGCATTGTATGAAACTCCTTTCTGTTCTGTGCATTCAACTAACAGAGTTGAACCTTACTTTTGATTGAGCCGTTCTGAAACACTCTTTCTGTAGAAACTGCAATTGGACATTCTGAGCGCTAAGAGGCCTATATTGGGAAAAAGAATGTCTACAAATAAAAACTACACAGAAGAATTGTGTGAAACTTCTTTCTGTTCTGTTTGTTCAACTAAAAGAGTTGAACCTTAGTTTTGATTGAGCCGTTCTGAAACACTCTTTCTGTAGAAAATGCAAGTGGAGATTCGGAGCGCTAAGAGGGTAATAGTGGAAAAAGGAATGTCTCCAAATATAAACTGCACAGAATCATTCTGTGAAACTTCTTTCTGATCTGTGCATTCAGCTAACAGAGTTAAACCATACTTTTGATTGAGCAGATCTGAACACTCTTTCTGTAGAAAATGCAACTGGACATTTGGAGCGCTAAGAGAGTAGTAGTGGAAAAAGGAATATATTCAAATATAAACTACACAGAAGCATTCTGTGAAACTTCTTTCTGATCTGAGCATTCAGCTAACAGAGTTAAACCATATTTTTGATTGAGCAGTTTTGAAACACTCTGTCTGTAGATAATGCAACTGGACATTCGTAGCGCTAAGTGGGTAATAGTGGAAAAAAGAATATGTTCAAATATAAACTACACAGAAGCATTGTATGAAACTACTTTCTGTTCTGTGCATTCAACTAACAGAGTTGAACCTTACTTTTGATTGAGCCTTTCTGAAACACTCTTTCTGTAGAAACTGCAATTGGACATTCTGAGCGCTAAGAGGCCTCTATTGGGAAAAATAATATCTTCAAATAAAAACTACACAGAAGCATTGTTTGAAACATATTTCTGATATGTTCATTAAGCTAACAGAGTTAAACCATACTTTTGATTGCGCAGTTCTGAACACTCTTTCTGTAGAAAATGCAAGTGGACATTCGGAGCGCTAAGAGGGTAATAGTGGAAAAAGGAATATATTCAAATATAAACTACACAGTAGCATTCTGTGAAAATTATTTCTGTTCTGTGCATTCAACTAACAGAGTTGAACCTTACTTTTGATTCAGCCGTTCTGAAACACTTTTTCTGTAGAAACTGCAATTGGACATGCTAAGCGCTAAGAGGCCTACATTGGGAAAAAGAATATCTTCAAATAAAAACTACACAGATGCATTCTGTGAAACTTATTTCTGATCTGTAAATTCAGTTAACAGAGATAAAACATATTTTTGATTGAGCAGTTATGAAACACTCTTTTTGTAGAAAATGCAAGTGGAGATTCGGAGCGCTAAGAGGGTAATAGTGGAAAAAGAAATGTCTTCAAATATAAACTACACAGAATCATTCGGTGAAACTTCTTTCTGATCTGTGCATTCAGCTAACAGAGTTAAACCATACTTTTGATGGAGCAGATCTGAACACTCTTTCTGTAGAAAATGCAACTGGACATTTGGAGCGCTAAGAGCGTAGTAGTGGAAAAAGGAATATATTCAAATATAAACTACACGGAAGCATTCTGTGAAACTTCTTTCTGATCTGAGCATTCAGCTAACAGAGTTAAAAAATATTTTGACTGAGCAGATTTGAAACACTCTGTCTGTAGAAAATGCAACTGGACATTCGTAGCGCTAAGTGGGTAATAGTGGAAAAAAGAATATGTTCAAATATAAACTACACAGAAGCATTGTATGAAACTTCTTTCTGTTCTGTGCATTCAACTAACAGAGTTGAACCTTACTTTTGATTGAGCCGTTCTGAAACACTCTTTCTGTAGAAACTGCAATTGGACATTCTGAGCGCTAAGAGGCCTATATTGGGAAAAAGAATGTCTACAAATAAAAACTACACAGAAGAATTGTGTGAAACTTCTTTCTGTTCTGTTTGTTCAACTAAAAGATTTGAACATTAGTTGTGATTGAGCCGTTCTGAAACACTCTTTCTGTAGAAAATGCAAGTGGAGATTCGGAGCGCTAAGAGGGTAATAGTGGAAAAAGGAATGTCTCCAAATATAAACTACACAGAATCATTCTGTGAAACTTCTTTCTGATCTGTGCATTCAGCTAACAGAGTTAAACCATACTTTTGATTGAGCAGATCTGAACACTCTTTCTGTAGAAAATGCAACTGGACATTTGGAGCGCTAAGAGGGTAGTAGTGGAAAAAGGAATATATTCAAATATAAACTACACAGAAGCATTCTGTGAAACTTCTTTCTGATCTGAGCATTCAGCTAACAGTGTTAAACCATACTTATGATTGAGCAGTTTTGAAACACTCTGTCTGTAGAAAATGCAAGTGGACATTCGTAGCGCTAAGTGGGTAATAGTGGAAAAAAGAATATGTTCAAATATAAACTACACAGAAGCATTGTATGAAACTTCTTTCTGTTCTGTGCATTCAACTAACAGAGTTGAACCTTACTTTTGATTGAGCCTTTCTGAAATACTCTTTCTGTAGAAACTGCAATTGGACATTCTGAGCGCTAAGAGGCCTATATTGGGAAAAATAATATCTTCAAATAAAAACTACACAGAAGCATTGTGTGAAACTTATTTCTGATATGTTCATTAAGCTAACAGAGTTAAACCATACTTTTGATTGCGCAGTTCTGAACACTCTTTCTGTAGAAAATGCAAGTGGACATTCGGAGCGCTAAGAGGGTAATAGTGGAAAAAGGAATATATTCAAATATAAACTACACAGTAGCATTCTGTGAAAATTCTTTCTGTTCTGTGCATTCAACTAACAGAGTTGAACCTTACTTTTGATTGAGCCGTTCTGAAACACTCTTTCTGTAGAAACTGCAATTGGACATGCTAAGCGCTAAGAGGCCTACATTGGGAAAAAGAATATCTTCAAATAAAAACTACACACATGCATTCTGTGAAACTTATTTCTGATCTGTAAATTCAGTTAACAGAGATAAAACATATTTTTGATTGAGCAGTTATGAAACACTCTTTCTGTAGAAAATGCAAGTGGAGATTCGGAGCGCTAAGAGGGTAATAGTGGAAAAAGGAATGTCTTCAAATATAAACTACACAGAATCATTCGGTGAAACTTCTTTCTGATCTGTGCATTCAGCTAACAGAGTTAAACCATACTTTTGATTGAGCAGATCTGAACACTCTTTGTGTTGAAAATGCAACTGGACATTTGGAGAGCTAAGAGCGTAGTAGTGGAAAAAGGAATATATTCAAATATAAACTACACAGAAGCATTCTGTGAAACTTCTTTCTGATCTGAGCATTCAGCTAACAGAGTTAAACCATACTTTGATTGAGCAGTTTTGAAACACTCTGTCTGTAGAAAATGCAACTGGACATTCGTAGCGCTAAGTGGGTAATAGTGGAAAAAATAATATGTTCAAATATAAACTACACAGAAGCATTGTATGAAACTTCTTTCTGTTCTGTGCATTCAACTAACAGAGTTGAACCTTACTTTTGATTGAGCCTTTCTGAAACACTCTTTCTGTAGAATCTGCAATTGGACATTCTAAGCGCTAAGAGACCTATATTGGGAAAAATAATATCTTCAAATAAAAACTACACAGAAGCATTGTGTGAAACTTATTTCTGATATGTTCATTAAGCTAACAGAGTTAAACCATACTTTTGATTGCGCAGTTCTGAACACTCTTTCTGTAGAAAATGCAAGTGGACATTCGGAGCGCTAAGAGGGTAATAGTGGAAAAAGGAATATATTCAAATATAAACTACACAGTAGCATTCTGTGAAAATTCTTTCTGTTCTGTGCATTCAACTAACAGAGTTGAACCTTACTTTTGATTGAGCCGTTCTGAAACACTCTTTCTGTAGAAACTGCAATTGGACATGCTAAGCGCTAAGAGGCCTACATTGGGAAAAAGAATATCTTCAAATAAAAACTACACAGATGCATTCTGTGAAACTTATTTCTGATCTGTAAATTCAGTTAACAGAGATAAAACATATTTTTGATTGAGCAGTTATGAAACACTCTTTTTGTAGTAAATGCAAATGGAGATTCGGAGCGCTAAGAGGGTAATAGTGGAAAAAGGAATGTCTTCAAATATAAACTACACAGAATCATTCGGTGAAACTTCTTTCTGATCTGTGCATTCAGCTAACAGAGTTAAACCATACTTTTGATTGAGCAGATCTGAACACTCTTTCTGTAGAAAATGCAACAGGACATTTGGAGCGCTAAGAGCGTAGTAGTGGAAAAAGGAATATATTCAAATATAAACTACACAGAAGCATTCTGTGAAACTTCTTTCTGATCTGAGCATTCAGCTAACAGAGTTAAACCATACTTTTGATTGAGCAGTTTTGAAACACTCTGTCTGTAGAAAATGCAACTGGACATTCGTAGCGCTAAGTGGGTAATAGTGGAAAAAAGAATATGTTCAAATATAAACTACACAGAAGCATTGTATGAAACTCCTTTCTGTTCTGTGCATTCAACTAACAGAGTTGAACCTTACTTTTGATTGAGCCGTTCTGAAACACTCTTTCTGTAGAAACTGCAATTGGACATTCTGAGCGCTAAGAGTCCTATATTGGGAAAAATAATGTCTACAAATAAAAACTACACAGAAGAATTGTGTGAAACTTCTTTCTGTTCTGTTTGTTCAACTAAAAGAGTTGAACCTTAGTTTTGATTGAGCCGTTCTGAAACACTCTTTCTGTAGAAAATGCAAGTGGAGATTCGGAGCGCTAAGAGGGTAATAGTGGAAAAAGGAATGTCTCCAAATATAAACTGCACAGAATCATTCTGTGAAACTTCTTTCTGATCTGTGCATTCAGCTAACAGAATTAAACCATACTTTTGATTGAGCAGATCTGAACACTCTTTCTGTAGAAAATGCAACTGGACATTTGGAGCGCTAAGAGAGTAGTAGTGGAAAAAGGAATATATTCAAATATAAACTACACAGAAGCATTATGTGAAACTTCTTTCTGATCTGAGCATTCAGCTAACAGAGTTAAACCATATTTTTTATTGAGCAGTTTTGAAACACTCTGTCTGTAGATAATGCAACTGGACATTCGTAGCGCTAAGTGGGTAATAGTGGAAAAAAGAATATGTTCAAATATAAACTACACAGAAGCATTGTATGAAACTACTTTCTGTTCTGTGCATTCAAATAACAGAGTTGAACCTTACTTTTGATTGAGCCTTTCTGAAACACTCTTTCTGTAGAAACTGCAATTGGACATTCTGAGCGCTAAGAGGCCTCTATTGGGAAAAATAATATCTTCAAATAAAAACTACACAGAAGCATTGTTTGAAACATATTTCTGATATGTTCATTAAGCTAACAGAGTTAAACCATACTTTTGATTGCGCAGTTCTGAACACTCTTTCTGTAGAAAATGCCAGTGGACATTCGGAGCGCTAAGAGGGTAATAGTGGAAAAAGGAAAATATTCAAATATAAACTACACAGTAGCATTCTGTGAAAATTATTTCTGTTCTGTGCATTCAACTAACAGAGTTGAAACTTACTTTTGATTCAGCCGTTCTGAAACACTTTTTCTGTAGAAACTGCAATTGGACATGCTAAGCGCTAAAAGGCCTACATTGGGAAAAAGAATATCTTCAAATAAAAACTACACAGATGCATTCTGTGAAACTTATTTCTGATCTGTAAATTCAGTTAACAGAGATAAAACATATTTTTGATTGAGCAGTTATGAAACACTCTTTTTGTAGAAAATGCAAGTGGAGATTCGGAGCGCTAAGAGGGTAATAGTGGAAAAAGAAATGTCTTCAAATATAAACTACACAGAATCATTCGGTGAAACTTCTTTCTGATCTGTGCATTCAGCTAACAGAGTTAAACCATACTTTTGATTGAGCAGATCTGAACACTCTTTCTGTAGAAAATGCAGCTGGACATTTGGAGCGCTAAGAGCGTAGTAGTGGAAAAAGGAATATATTCAAATATAAACTACACAGAAGCATTCTGTGAAACTTCTTTCTGATCTGAGCATTCAGCTAACAGAGTTAAACCATACTTTTGATTGAGCTGATTTGAAACACTCTGTCTGTAGAAAATGCAACTGGACATTCGTAGCGCTAAGTGGGTAATAGTGGAAAAAAAATATGTTCAAATATAAACTACACAGAAGCATTGTATGAAACTTCTTTCTGTTCTGTGCATTCAACTAACAGAGTTGAACCTTACTTTTGATTGAGCCGTTCTGAAACACTCTTTCTGTAGAAACTGCAATTGGACATTCTGAGCGCTAAGAGGCCTATATTGGGAAAAAGAATGTCTACAGATAAAAACTACACAGAAGAATTGTGTGAAACTTCTTTCTGTTCTGTTTGTTCAACTAAAAGAGTTGATCCTTAGTTGTGATTGAGCCGTTCTGAAACACTCTTTCTGTAGAAAATGCAAGTGGAGATTCGGAGCGCTAAGAGGGTAATAGTGGAAAAAGGAATGTCTCCAAATATAAACTACACAGAATCATTCTGTGAAACTTCTTTCTGATCTGTGCATTCAGCTAACAGAGTTAAACCATTCTTTTGATTGAGCAGATCTGAACACTCTTTCTGTAGAAAATGCAACTGGACATTTGGAGCGCTAAGAGGGTAGTAGTGGAAAAAGGAATATATTCAAATATAAACTACACAGAAGCATTCTGTGAAACTTCTTTCTGATCTGAGCATTCAGCTAACAGAGTTAAACCATACTTATGATTGAGCAGTTTTGAAACACTCTGTCTGTAGAAAATGCAACTGGACATTCGTAGCGCTAAGTGGGTAATAGTGGAAAAAAGAATATGTTCAAATATAAACTACACAGAAGCATTGTATGAAACTTCTTTCTGTTCTGTGCATTCAACTAACAGAGTTGAACCTTACTTTTGATTGAGCCTTTCTGAAACACTCTTTCTGTAGAAACTGCAATTGGACATTCTGAGCGCTAAGAGGCCTATATTGGGGAAAAAAATATCTTCAAATAAAAACTACACAGAAGCATTGTGTGAAACTTATTTCTGATATGTTCATTAAGCTAACAGAGTTAAACCATACTTTTGATTGCGCAGTTCTGAACACTCTTTCTGTAGAAAATGCAAGTGGACATTCGGAGCGCTAAGAGGTTAATAGTGGAAAAAGGAATATATTCAAATATAAACTACACAGTAGCATTCTGTGAAAATTCTTTCTGTTCTGTGCATTCAACTAACAGAGTAGAACCTTACTTTTGATTGAGCCGTTCTGAAACACTCTTTCTGTAGAAACTGCAATTGGACATGCTAAGCGCTAAGAGGCCTACATTGGGAAAAAGAATATCTTCAAATAAAAACTACACAGATGCATTCTGTGAAACTTATTTCTGATCTGTAAATTCAGTTAACAGAGATAAAACATATTTTTGATTGAGCAGTTATGAAACACTCTTTTTGTAGAAAATGCAAGTGGAGATTCGGAGCGCTAAGAGGGTAATAGTGGAAAAAGGAATGTCTTCAAATATAAACTACACAGAATCATTCGGTGAAACTTCTTTCTGATCTGTGCATTCAGCTAACAGAGTTAAACCATACTTTTGATTGAGCAGATCTGAACACTCTTTCTGTTGAAAATGCAACTGGACATTTGGAGCGCTAAGAGCGTAGTAGTGGAAAAAGGAATATATTCAAATATAAACTACACAGAAGCATTCTGTGAAACTTCTTTCTGATCTGAGCATTCAGCTAACAGAGTTAAACCATACTTTTGATTGAGCAGTTTTGAAACACTCTCTCTGTAGAAAATGCAACTGGACATTCGTAGCGCTAAGTGGGTAATAGTGGAAAAAAGAATATGTTCAAATATAAACTACACAGAAGCATTTTATGAAAATTCTTTCTGTTCTGTGCATTCAACTAACAGAGTTGAACTTTACTTTTGATTGAGCCTTTCTGAAACACTCTTTCTGTAGAAACTGCAATTGGACATTCTGAGCGCTAAGAGGCCTTTATTGGGAAAAATAATATCTTCAAATAAAAACTACACAGAAGCATTGTGTGAAACTTATTTCTGATATGTTCATTAAGCTAACAGAGTTAAATCATACTTTTGATTGCGCAGTTCTGAACACTCTTTCTGTAGAAAATGCAAGTGGACATTCGGAGCGCTAAGAGGGTAATAGTGGAAAAAGGAATATGTTCAAATATAAACTACACAGAAGCATTGTATGAAACTCCTTTCTGTTCTGTGCATTCAACTATCAGAGTTGAACCTTACTTTTGATTGAGCCGTTCTGAAACACTCTTTCTGTAGAAACTGCAATTGGACATTCTGAGCGCTAAGAGGCCTATATTGGGAAAAATAATGTCTACAAATAAAAACTACACAGAAGAATTGTGTGAAACTTCTTTCTGTTCTGTTTGTTCAACTAAAAGAGTTGAACCTTAGTTTTGATTGAGCCGTTCTGAAACTCTCTTTCTGTAGAAAATGCAAGTGGAGATTCGGAGCGCTAAGAGGGTAATAGTGGAAAAAGGAATGTCTCCAAATATAAACTGCACAGAATCATTCTGTGAAACTTCTTTCTGATCTGTGCATTCAGCTAACAGAATTAAACCATACTTTTGATTGAGCAGATCTGAACACTCTTTCTGTAGAAAATGCAACTGGACATTTGGAGCGCTAAGAGAGTAGTAGTGAAAAAAGGAATATATTCAAATATAAACTACACAGAAGCATTATGTGAAACTTCTTTCTGATCTGAGCATTCAGGTAACAGAGTTAAACCATATTTTTGATTGAGCAGTTTTGAAACACTCTGTCTGTAGATAATGCAACTGGACATTCGTAGCGCTAAGTGGGTAATAGTGGAAAAAAGAATATGTTCAAATATAAACTACACAGAAGCATTGTATGAAACTAGTTTCTGTTCTGTGCATTCAACTAACAGAGTTGAACCTTACTTTTGATTGAGCCTTTCTGAAACACTCTTTCTGTAGAAACTGCAATTGGACATTCTGAGCGCTAAGAGGCCTCTATTGGGAAAAATAATATCTTCAAATAAAAACTACACAGAAGCATTGTGTGAAACATATTTCTGATATGTTCATTAAGCTAACAGAGTTAAACCATACTTTTGATTGCGCAGTTCTGAACACTCTTTCTGTAGAAAATGTCAGTGGACATTCGGAGCGCTAAGAGGGTAATAGTGGAAAAAGGAATATATTCAAATATAAACTACACAGTAGCATTCTGTGAAAATTATTTCTGTTCTGTGCATTCAACTAACAGAGTTGAACCTTACTTTTGATTCAGCCGTTCTGAAACACTTTTTCTGTAGAAACTGCAATTGGACATGCTAAGCGCTAAGAGGCCTACATTGGGAAAAAGAATATCTTCAAATAAAAACTACACAGATGCATTCTGTGAAACTTATTTCTGATCTGTAAATTCATTTAACAGAGATAAAACATATTTTTGATTGAGCAGTTATGAAACACTCTTTTTGTAGAAAATGCAAGTGGAGATTCGGAGCGCTAAGAGGGTAATAGCGGAAAAAGAAATGTCTTCAAATATAAACTACACAGAATCATTCGGTGAAACTTCTTTCTGATCTGTGCATTCAGCTAACAGAGTTAAACCATACTTTTGATTGAGCAGATCTGAACACTCTTTCTGTAGAAAATGCAACTGGACATTTGGAGCGCTAAGAGCGTAGTAGTGGAAAAAGGAATATATTCAAATATAAACTACACAGAAGCATTCTGTGAAACTTCTTTCTGATCTGAGCATTCAGCTAACAGAGTTAAACCATACTTTTGATTGAGCTGATTTGAAACACTCTGTCTGTAGAAAATGCAACTGGACATTCGTAGCGCTAAGTGGGTAATAGTGGAAAAAATAATATGTTCAAATATAAACTACACAGAAGCATTGTATGAAACTTCTTTCTGTTCTGTGCATTCAACTAACAGAGTTGAACCTTACTTTTGATTGAGCCGTTCTGAAACACTCTTTCTGTAGAAACTGCAATTGGACATTCTGAGCGCTAAGAGGCCTATATTGGGAAAAAGAATGTCTACAGATAAAAACTACACAGAAGAATTGTGTGAAACTTCTTTCTGTTCTGTTTGTTCAACTAAAAGAGTTGAACCTTAGTTGTGATTGATCCGTTCTGAAACACTCTTTCTGTAGAAAATGCAAGTGGAGATTCGGAGCGCTAAGAGGGTAATAGTGGAAAAAGGAATGTCTCCAAATATAAACTACACAGAATCATTCTGTGAAACTTCTTTCTGATCTGTGCATTCAGCTAACAGAGTTAAACCATACTTTTGATTGAGCAGATCTGAACACTCTTTCTGTAGAAAATGCAACTGGACATTTGGAGCGCTAAGAGGGTAGTAGTGGAAAAAGGAATATATTCAAATATAAACTACACAGAAGCATTCTGTGAAACTTCTTTCTGATCTGAGCATTCAGCTAACAGAGTTAAACCATACTTATGATTTAGCAGTTTTGAAACACTCTGTCTGTAGAAAATGCAACTGGACATTCGTAGCGCTAAGTGGGTAATAGTGGAAAAAAGAATATGTTCAAATATAAACTACACAGAAGCATTGTATGAAACTTCTTTCTGTTCTGTGCATTCAACTAACAGAGTTGAACCTTACTTTTGATTGAGCCTTTCTGAAACACTCTTTCTGTAGAAACTGCAATTGGACATTCTGAGCGCTAAGAGGCCTATATTGGGAAAAATAATATCTTCAAATAAAAACTACACAGAAGCATTGTGTGAAACTTATTTCTGATATGTTCATTAAGCTAACAGAGTTAAACCATACTTTTGATTGCGCAGTTCTGAACACTCTTTCTGTAGAAAATGCAAGTGGACATTCGGAGCGCTAAGAGGGTAATAGTGGAAAAAGGAATATATTCAAATATAAACTACACTGTAGCATTCTGTGAAAATTCTTTCTGTTCTGTGCATTCAACTAACAGAGTTGAACCTTACTTTTGATTGAGCCGTTCTGAAACACTCTTTCTGTAGAAACTGCAATTGGACATGCTAAGCGCTAAGAGGCCTACATTGGGAAAAAGAATATCTTCAAATAAAAACTACACAGATGCATTCTGTGAAACTTATTTCTGATCTGTAAATTCAGTTAACAGAGATAAAACATATTTTTGATTGAGCAGTTATGAAACACTCTTTTTGTAGAAAATGCAAGTGGAGATTCGGAGCGCTAAGAGGGTAATAGTGGAAAAAGGAATGTCTTCAAATATAAACTACACAGAATCATTCGGTGAAACTTCTTTCTGATCTGTGCATTCAGCTAACAGAGTTAAACCATACTTTTGATTGAGCAGATCTGAACACTCTTTCTGTTGAAAATGCAACTGGACATTTGGAGCGCTAAGAGCGTACTAGTGGAAAAAGGAATATATTCAAATATAAACTACACAGAAGCATTCTGTGAAACTTCTTTCTGATCTGAGCATTCAGCTAACAGAGTTAAACCATACTTTTGATTGAGCAGTTTTGAAACACTCTGTCTGTAGAAAATGCAACTGGACATTCGTAGCGCTAAGTGGGTAATAGTGGAAAAAAGAATATGTTCAAATATAAACTACACAGAAGCATTGTATGAAAATTCTTTCTGTTCTGTGCATTCAACTAACAGAGTTGAACCTTACTTTTGATTGAGCCTTTCTGAAACACTCTTTCTGTAGAAACTGCAATTGGACATTCTGAGCGCTAAGAGGCCTATATTGGGAAAAATAATATCTTCAAATAAAAACTACACAGAAGCATTGTGTGAAACTTATTTCTGATATGTTCATTAAGCTAACAGAGTTAAATCATACTTTTGATTGCGCAGTTCTGAACACTCTTTCTGTAGAAAATGCAAGTGGACATTCGGAGCGCTAAGAGGGTAATAGTGGAAAAAGGAATATGTTCAAATATAAACTACACAGAAGCATTGTATGAAACTCCTTTATGTTCTGTGCATTCAACTAACAGTGTTGAACCTTACTTTTGATTGAGCCGTTCTGAAACACTCTTTCTGTAGAAACTGCAATTGGACATTCTGAGCGCTAAGAGGCCTATATTGGGAAAAATAATGTCTACAAATAAAAACTACACAGAAGAATTGTGTGAAACTTCTTTCTGTTCTGTTTGTTCAACTAAAAGAGTTGAACCTTAGTTTTGATTGAGCCGTTCTGAAACACTCTTTCTGTAGAAAATGCAAGTGGAGATTCGGAGCGCTAAGAGGGTAATAGTGGAAAAAGGAATGTCTCCAAATATAAAATGCACAGAATCATTCTGTGAAACTTCTTTCTGATCTGTGCATTCAGCTAACAGAATTAAACCATACTTTTGATTGAGCAGATCTGAACACTCTTTCTGTAGAAAATGCAACTGGACATTTGGAGCGCTAAGAGATTAGTAGTGGAAAAAGGAATATATTCAAATATAAACTACACAGAAGCATTATGTGAAACTTCTTTCTGATCTGAGCATTCAGCTAACAGAGTTAAACCATATTTTTGATTGAGCAGTTTTGAAACACTCTGTCTGTAGATAATGCAACTGGACATTCGTAGCGCTAAGTGGGTAATAGTGGAAAAAAGAATATGTTCAAATATAAACTACACAGAAGCATTGTATGAAACTACTTTCTGTTCTGTGCATTCAACTAACAGAGTTGAACCTTACTTTTGATTGAGCCTTTCTGAAACACTCTTTCTGTAGAAACTGCAATTGGACATTCTGAGCGCTAAGAGGCCTCTATTGGGAAAAATAATATCTTCAAATAAAAACTACACAGAAGCATTGTTTGAAACATATTTCTGATATGTTCATTAAGCTAACAGAGTTAAACCATACTTTTGATTGCGCAGTTCTGAACACTCTTTCTGTAGAAAATGCCAGTGGACATTCGGAGCGCTAAGAGGGTAGTAGTGGAAAAAGGAATATATTCAAATATAAACTACACAGTAGCATTCTGTGAAAATTATTTCTGTTCTGTGCATTCAACTAACAGAGTTGAACCTTACTTTTGATTCAGCCGTTCTGAAACACTTTTTCTGTAGAAACTGCAATTGGACATGCTAAGCGCTAAGAGGCCTACATTGGGAAAAAGAATATCTTCAAATAAAAACTACACAGATGCATTCTGTGAAACTTATTTCTGATCTGTAAATTCATTTAACAGAGATAAAACATATTTTTGATTGAGCAGTTATGAAACACTCTTTTTGTAGAAAATGCAAGTGGAGATTCGGAGCGCTAAGAGGGTAATAGTGGAAAAAGAAATGTCTTCAAATATAAACTACACAGAATCATTCGGTGAAACTTCTTTCTGATCTGTGCATTCAGCTAACAGAGTTAAACCATACTTTTGATTGAGCAGATCTGAACACTCTTTCTGTAGAAAATGCAACTGGACATTTGGAGCGCTAAGAGCGTAGTAGTGGAAAAAGGAATATATTCAAATATAAACTACACAGAAGCATTCTGTGAAACTTCTTTCTGATCCGAGCATTCAGCTAACAGAGTTAAACCATACTTTTGATTGAGCTGATTTGAAACACTCTGTCTGTAGAAAATGCAACTGGACATTCGTAGCGCTAAGTGGGTAATAGTGGAAAAAAGAATACGTTCAAATATAAACTACACAGAAGCATTGTATGAAACTTCTTTCTGTTCTGTGCATTCAACTAACAGAGTTGAACCTTACTTTTGATTGAGCCGTTCTGAAACACTCTTTCTGTAGAAACTGCAATTGGACATTCTGAGCGCTAAGAGGCCTATATTGGGAAAAAGAATGTCTACAGATAAAAACTACACAGAAGAATTGTGTGACACTTCTTTCTGTTCTGTTTGTTCAACTAAAAGAGTTGAACCTTAGTTGTGATTGAGCCGTTCTGAAACACTCTTTCTGTAGAAAATGCAAGTGGAGATTCGGAGCGCTAAGAGGGTAATAGTGGAAAAAGGAATGTCTCCAAATATAAACTACACAGAATCATTCTGTGAAACTTCTTTCTGATCTGTGCATTCAGCTAACAGAGTTAAACCATACTTTTGATTGAGCAGATCTGAACACTCTTTCTGTAGAAAATGCAACTGGACATTTGGAGCGCTAAGAGGGTAGTAGTGGAAAAAGGAATATATTCAAATATAAACTACACAGAAGCATTCTGTGAAACTTCTTTCTGATCTGAGCATTCAGCTAACAGAGTTAAACCATACTTATGATTGAGCAGTTTTGAAACACTCTGTCTGTAGAAAATGCAACTGGACATTCGTAGCGCTAAGTGGGTAATAGTGGAAAAAAGAATATGTTCAAATATAAACTACACAGAAGCATTGTATGAAACTTCTTTCTGTTCTGTGCATTCAACTAACGGAGTTGAACCTTACTTTTGATTGAGCCTTTCTGAAACACTCTTTCTGTAGAAACTGCAATTGGACATTCTGAGCGCTAAGAGGCCTATATTGGGAAAAATAATATCTTCAAATAAAAACTACACAGAAGCATTGTGTGAAACTTATTTCTGATATGTTCATTAAGCTAACAGAGTTAAACCATACTTTTGATTGCGCAGTTCTGAACACTCTTTCTGTAGAAAATGCAAGTGGACATTCGGAGCGCTAAGAGGGTAATAGTGGAAAAAGGAATATATTCAAATATAAACTACACAGTAGCATTCTGTGAAAATTCTTTCTGTTCTGTGCATTCAACTAACAGAGTTGAACCTTACTTTTGATTGAGCCGTTCTGAAACACTCTTTCTGTAGAAACTGCAATTGGACATGCTAAGCGCTAAGAGGCCTAAATTGGGAAAAAGAATATCTTCAAATAAAAACTACACAGATGCATTCTGTGAAACTTATTTCTGATCTGTAAATTCAGTTAACAGAGATAAAACATATTTTTGATTGAGCAGTTATGAAACACTCTTTTTGTAGAAAATGCAAGTGGAGATTCGGAGCGCTAAGAGGGTAATAGTGGAAAAAGGAATGTCTTCAAATGTAAACTACACAGAATCATTCGGTGAAACTTCTTTCTGATCTGTGCATTCAGCTAACAGAGTTAAACCATACTTTTGATTGAGCAGATCTGAACACTCTTTCTGTTGAAAATGCAACTGGACATTTGGAGCACTAAGAGCGTAGTAGTGGAAAAAGGAATATATTCAAATATAAACTACACAGAAGCATTCTGTGAAACTTCTTTCTGATCTGAGCATTCAGCTAACAGAGTTAAACCATACTTTTGATTGAGCAGTTTTGAAACACTCTGTCTGTAGAAAATGCAACTGGACATTCGTAGCGCTAAGTGGGTAATAGTGGAAAAAAGAATATGTTCAAATATAAACTACACAGAAGCATTGTATGAAAATTCTTTCTGTTCTGTGCATTCAACTAACAGAGTTGAACCTTACTTTTGATTGAGCCTTTCTGAAACACTCTTTCTGTAGAAACTGCAATTGGACATTCTGAGCGCTAAGAGGCCTCTATTGGGAAAAATAATATCTTCAAATAAAAACTACACAGAAGCATTGTGTGAAACTTATTTCTGATATGTTCATTAAGCTAACAGAGTTAAATCATACTTTTGATTGCGCAGTTCTGAACACTCTTTCTGTAGAAAATGCAAGTGGAGATTCGGAGCGCTAAGAGGGTAATAGTGGAAAAAGGAATATGTTCAAATATAAACTACACAGAAGCATTGTATGAAACTCCTTTCTGTTCTGTGCATTCAACTAACAGAGTTGAACCTTACTTTTGATTGAGCCGTTCTGAAACACTCTTTCTGTAGAAACTGCAATTGGACATTCTGAGCGCTAAGAGGCCTATATTGGGAAAAATAATGTCTAGAAATAAAAACTACACAGAAGAATTGTGTGAAACTTCTTTCTGTTCTGTTTGTTCAACTAAAAGTGTTGAACCTTAGTTTTGATTGAGCCGTTCTGAAACACTCTTTCTGTAGAAAATGCAAGTGGAGATTCGGAGCGCTAAGAGGGTAATAGTGGAAAAAGGAAAGTCTCCAAATATAAACTGCACAGAATCATTCTGTGAAACTTCTTTCTGATCTGTGCATTCAGCTAACAGAATTAAACCATACTTTTTATTGAGCAGATCTGAACACTCTTTCTGTAGAAAATGCAACTGGACATTTGGAGCGCTAAGAGAGTAGTAGTGGAAAAAGGAATATATTCAAATATAAACTACACAGAAGCATTATGTGAAACTTCTTTCTGATCTGAGCATTCAGCTAACAGAGTTAAACCATATTTTTGATTGAGCAGTTTTGAAACACTCTGTCTGTAGATAATGCAACTGGACATTCGTAGCGCTAAGTGGGTAATAGTGGAAAAAAGAATATGTTCAAATATAAACTACACAGAAGCATTGTATGAAACTACTTTCTGTTCTGTGCATTCAACTAACAGAGTTGAACCTTACTTTTGATTGAGCCTTTCTGAAACACTCTTTCTGTAGAAACTGCAATTGGACATTCTGAGCGCTAAGAGGCCTCTATTGGGAAAAATAATATCTTCAAATAAAAACTACACAGAAGCATTGTTTGAAACATATTTCTGATATGTTCATTAAGCTAACAGAGTTAAACCATACTTTTGATTGCGCAGTTCTGAACACTCTTTCTGTAGAAAATGCCAGTGGACATTCGGAGCGCTAAGAGGGTAATAGTGGAAAAAGGAATATATTCAAATATAAACTACACAGTAGCATTCTGTGAAAATTATTTCTGTTCTGTGCATTCAACTAACAGAGTTGAACCTTACTTTTGATTCAGCCGTTCTGAAACACTTTTTCTGTAGAAACTGCAATTGGACATGCTAAGCGCTAAGAGGCCTACATTGGGAAAAAGAATATCTTCAAATAAAAACTACACAGATGCATTCTGTGAAACTTATTTCTGATCTGTAAATTCATTTAACAGAGATAAAACATATTTTTGATTGAGCAGTTATGAAACACTCTTTTTGTAGAAAATGCAAGTGGAGATTCGGAGCGCTAAGAGGGTAATAGTGGAAAAAGAAATGTCTTCAAATATAAACTACACAGAATCATTCGGTGAAACTTCTTTCTGATCTGTGCATTCAGCTAACAGAGTTAAACCATACTTTTGATTGAGCAGATCTGAACACTCTTTCTGTAGAAAATGCAACTGGACATTTGGAGCGCTAAGAGCGTAGTAGTGGAAAATGGAATATATTCAAATATAAACTACACAGAAGCATTCTGTGAAACTTCTTTCTGATCTGAGCATTCAGCTAACAGAGTTAAACCATACTTTTGATTGAGCTGATTTGAAACACTCTGTCTGTAGAAAATGCAACTGGACATTCGTAGCGCTAAGTGGGTAATAGTGGAAAAAAGAATATGTTCAAATATAAACTACACAGAAGCATTGTATGAAACTTCTTTCTGTTCTGTGCATTCAACTAACAGAGTTGAACCTTACTTTTGATTGAGCCGTTCTGAAACACTCTTTCTGTAGAAACTGCAATTGGACATTCTGAGCGCTAAGAGGCCTATATTGGGAAAAAGAATGTCTACAGATAAAAACTACACAGAAGAATTGTGTGAAACTTCTTTCTGTTCTGTTTGTTCAACTAAAAGAGTTGAACCTTAGCTGTGATTGAGCCGTTCTGAAACACTCTTTCTGTAGAAAATGCAAGTGGAGATTCGGAGCGCTAAGAGGGTAATAGTGGAAAAAGGAATGTCTCCAAATATAAACTACACAGAATCATTCTGTGAAACTTCTTTCTGATCTGTGCATTTAGCTAACAGAGTTAAACCATACTTTTGATTGAGCAGATCTGAACACTCTTTCTGTAGAAAATGCAACTGGACATTTGGAGCGCTAAGAGGGTAGTAGTGGAAAAAGGAATATATTCAAATATAAACTACACAGAAGCATTCTGTGAAACTTCTTTCTGATCTGAGCATTCAGCTAACAGAGTTAAACCATACTTATGATTGAGCAGTTTTGAAACACTCTGTCTGTAGAAAATGCAACTGGACATTCGTAGCGCTAAGTGGGTAATAGTGGAAAAAAGAATATGTTCAAATATAAACTACACAGAAGCATTGTATGAAACTTCTTTCTGTTCTGTGCATTCAACTAACAGAGTTGAACCTTACTTTTGATTGAGCCTTTCTGAAACACTCTTTCTGTAGAAACTGCAATTGGACATTCTGAGCGCTAAGAGGCCTATATTGGGAAAAATAATAACTTCAAATAAAAACTACACAGAAGCATTGTGTGAAACTTATTTCTGATATGTTCATTAAGCTAACAGAGTTAAACCATACTTTTGATTGCGCAGTTCTGAACACTATTTCTGTAGAAAATGCAAGTGGACATTCGGAGCGCTAAGAGGGTAATAGTGGAAAAAGGAATATATTCAAATATAAACTACACAGTAGCATTCTGTGAAAATTCTTTCTGTTCTGTGCATTCAACTAACAGAGTTGAACCTTACTTTTGATTGAGCCGTTCTGAAACACTCTTTCTGTAGAAACTGCAATTGGACATGCTAAGCGCTAAGAGGCCTACATTGGGAAAAAGAATATCTTCAAATAAAAACTACACAGATGCATTCTGTGAAACTTATTTCTGATCTGTAAATTCAGTTAACAGAGATAAAACATATTTTTGATTGAGCAGTTATGAAACACTCTTTTTGTAGAAAATGCAAGTGGAGATTCGGAGCGCTAAGAGGGTAATAGTGGAAAAAGGAATGTTTTCAAATATAAACTACACAGAATCATTCGGTGAAACTTCTTTCTGATCTGTGCATTCAGCTAACAGAGTTAAACCATACTTTTGATTGAGCAGATCTGAACACTCTTTCTGTTGAAAATGCAACTGGACATTTGGAGCGCTAAGAGCGTAGTAGTGGAAAAAGGAATATATTCAAATATAAACTACACAGAAGCATTCTGTGAAACTTCTTTCTGATCTGAGCATTCAGCTAACAGAGTTAAACCATACTTTTGATTGAGCAGTTTTGAAACACTCTGTCTGTAGAAAATGCAACTGGACATTCGTAGCGCTAAGTGGGTAATAGTGGAAAAAAGAATATGTTCAAATATAAACTACACAGAAGCATTGTATGAAAATTCTTTCTGTTCTGTGCATTCAACTAACAGAGTTGAACCTTACTTTTGATTGAGCCTTTCTGAAACACTCTTTCTGTAGAAACTGCAATTGGACATTCTGAGCGCTAAGAGGCCTCTATTGGGAAAAATAATATCTTCAAATAAAAACTACACAGAAGCATTGTGTGAAACTTATTTCTGATATGTTCATTAAGCTAACAGAGTTAAATCATACTTTTGATTGCGCAGTTCTGAACACTCTTTCTGTAGAAAATGCAAGTGGAGATTCGGAGCGCTAAGAGGGTAATAGTGGAAAAAGGAATATGTTCAAATATAAACTACACAGAAGCATTGTATGAAACTCCTTTCTGTTCTGTGCATTCAACTAACAGAGTTGAACCTTACTTTTGATTGAGCCGTTCTGAAACACTCTTTCTGTAGAAACTGCAATTGGACATTCTGAGCGCTAAGAGGCCTATATTGGGAAAAATAATGTCTAGAAATAAAAACTACACAGAAGAATTGTGTGAAACTTCTTTCTGTTCTGTTTGTTCAACTAAAAGAGTTGAACCTTAGTTTTGATTGAGCCGTTCTGAAACACTCTTTCTGTAGAAAATGCAAGTGGAGATTCGGAGCGCTAAGAGGGTAATAGTGGAAAAAGGAAAGTCTCCAAATATAAACTGCACAGAATCATTCTGTGAAACTTCTTTCTGATCTGTGCATTCAGCTAACAGAATTAAACCATACTTTTGATTGAGCAGATCTGAACACTCTTTCTGTAGAAAATGCAACTGGACATTTGGAGCGCTAAGAGAGTAGTAGTGGAAAAAGGAATATATTCAAATATAAACTACACAGAAGCATTATGTGAAACTTCTTTCTGATCTGAGCATTCAGCTAACAGAGTTAAACCATATTTTTGATTGAGCAGTTTTGAAACACTCTGTCTGTAGATAATGCAACTGGACATTCGTAGCGCTAAGTGGGTAATAGTGGAAAAAAGAATATGTTCAAATATAAACTACACAGAAGCATTGTATGAAACTACTTTCTGTTCTGTGCATTCAACTAACAGAGTTGAACCTTACTTTTGATTGAGCCTTTCTGAAACACTCTTTCTGTAGAAACTGCAATTGGACATTCTGAGCGCTAAGAGGCCTCTATTGGGAAAAATAATATCTTCAAATAAAAACTACACAGAAGCATTGTTTGAAACATATTTCTGATATGTTCATTAAGCTAACAGAGTTAAACCATACTTTTGATTGCGCAGTTCTGAACACTCTTTCTGTAGAAAATGCCAGTGGACATTTGGAGCGCTAAGAGGGTAATAGTGGAAAAAGGAATATATTCAAATATAAACTACACAGTAGCATTCTGTGAAAATTATTTCTGTTCTGTGCATTCAACTAACAGAGTTGAACCTTACTTTTGATTCAGCCGTTCTGAAACACTTTTTCTGTAGAAACTGCAATTGGACATGCTAAGCGCTAAGAGGCCTACATTGGGAAAAAGAATATCTTCAACTAAAAACTACACAGATGCATTCTGTGAAACTTATTTCTGATCTGTAAATTCATTTAACAGAGATAAAACATATTTTTGATTGAGCAGTTATGAAACACTCTTTTTGTAGAAAATGCAAGTGGAGATTCGGAGCGCTAAGAGGGTAATAGTGGAAAAAGAAATGTCTTCAAATATAAACTACACAGAATCATTCGGTGAAACTTCTTTCTGATCTGTGCATTCAGCTAACAGAGTTAAACCATACTTTTGATTGAGCAGATCTGAACACTCTTTCTGTAGAAAATGCAACTGGACATTTGGAGCGCTAAGAGCGTAGTAGTGGAAAAAGGAATATATTCAAATATAAACTACACAGAAGCATTCTGTGAAACTTCTTTCTGATCTGAGCATTCAGCTAACAGAGTTAAACCATACTTTTGATTGAGCTGATTTGAAACACTCTGTCTGTAGAAAATGCAACTGGACATTCGTAGCGCTAAGTGGGTAATAGTGGAAAAAAGAATATGTTCAAATATAAACTACACAGAACCATTGTATGAAACTTCTTTCTGTTCTGTGCATTCAACTAACAGAGTTGAACCTTACTTTTGATTGAGCCGTTCTGAAACACTCTTTCTGTAGAAACTGCAATTGGACATTCTGAGCGCTAAGAGGCCTATATTGGGAAAAGAATGTCTACAGATAAAAACTACACAGAAGAATTGTGTGAAACTTCTTTCTGTTCTGTTTGTTCAACTAAAAGAGTTGAACCTTAGTTGTGATTGAGCCGTTCTGAAACACTCTTTCTGTAGAAAATGCAAGTGGAGATTCGGAGCGCTAAGAGGGTAATAGTGGAAAAAGGAATGTCTCCAAATATAAACTACACAGAATCATTCTGTGAAACTTCTTTCTGATCTGTGCATTCAGCTAACAGAGTTAAACCATACTTTTGATTGAGCAGATCTGAACACTCTTTCTGTAGAAAATGCAACTGGACATTTGGAGCGCTAAGAGGGTAGTAGTGGAAAAAGGAATATATTCAAATATAAACTACACAGAAGCATTCTGTGAAACTTCTTTCTGATCTGAGCATTCAGCTAACAGAGTTAAACCATACTTTTGATTGAGCAGTTTTGAAACACTCTGTCTGTAGAAAATGCAACTGGACATTCGTAGCGCTAAGTGGGTAATAGTGGAAAAAAGAATATGTTCAAATATAAACTACACAGAAGCATTGTATGAAACTTCTTTCTGTTCTGTGCATTCAACTAACAGAGTTGAACCTTACTTTTGATTGAGCCTTTCTGAAACACTCTTTCTGTAGAAACTGCAATTGGACATTCTGAGCGCTAAGAGGCATATATTGGGAAAAAAAATATCTTCAAATAAAAACTACACAGAAGCATTGTGTGAAACTTATTTCTGATATGTTCATTAAGCTAACAGAGTTAAACCATACTTTTGATTGCGCAGTTCTGAACACTCCTTCTGTAGAAAATGCAAGTGGACATTCGGAGCGCTAAGAGGGTAATAGTGGAAAAAGGAATATATTCAAATATAAACTACACAGTAGCATTCTGTGAAAATTCTTTCTGTTCTGTGCATTCAACTAACAGAGTTGAACCTTACTTTTGATTGAGCCGTTCTGAAACACTCTTTCTGTAGAAACTGCAATTGGACATGCTAAGCGCTAAGAGGCCTACATTGGGAAAAAGAATATCTTCAAATAAAAACTACACAGATGCATTCTGTGAAACTAATTTCTGATCTGTAAATTCAGTTAACAGAGATAAAACATATTTTTGATTGAGCAGTTATGAAACACTCTTTTTGTAGAAAATGCAAGTGGAGATTCGGAGCGCTAAGAGGGTAATAGTGGAAAAAGGAATGTCTTCAAATATAAACTACACAGAATCATGCGGTGAAACTTCTTTCTGATCTGTGCATTCAGCTAACAGAGTTAAACCATACTTTTGATTGAGCAGATCTGAACACTCTTTCTGTTGAAAATGCAACTGGACATTTGGAGCGCTAAGAGCGTAGTAGTGGAAAAAGGAATATATTCAAATATAAACTACACAGAAGCATTCTGTGAAACTTCTTTCTGATCTGAGCATTCAGCTAACAGAGTTAAACCATACTTTTGATTGAGCAGTTTTGAAACACTCTGTCTGTAGAAAATGCAACTGGACATTCGTAGCGCTAAGTGGGTAATAGTGGAAAAAAGAATATGTTCAAATATAAACTACACAGAAGCATTGTATGAAAATTCTTTCTGTTCTGTGCATTCAACTAACAGAGTTGAACCTTACTTTTGATTGAGCCTTTCTGAAACACTCTTTCTGTAGAAACTGCAATTGGACATTCTGAGCGCTAAGAGGACTATATTGGGAAAAATAATATCTTCAAATAAAAACTACACAGAAGCATTGTGTGAAACTTATTTCTGATATGTTCATTAAGCTAACAGAGTTAAATCATACTTTTGATTGCGCAGTTCTGAACACTCTTTCTGTAGAAAATGCAAGTGGAGATTCGGAGCGCTAAGAGGGTAATAGTGGAAAAAGGAATATGTTCAAATATAAACTACACAGAAGCATTGTATGAAACTCCTTTCTGTTCTGTGCATTCAACTAACAGAGTTGAACCTTACTTTTGATTGAGCCGTTCTGAAACACTCTTTCTGTAGAAACTGCAATTGGACATTCTGAGCGCTAAGAGGCCTATATTGGGAAAAATAATGTCTACAAATAAAAACTACACAGAAGAATTGTGTGAAACTTCTTTCTGTTCTGTTTGTTCAACTAAAAGAGTTGAACCTTAGTTTTGATTGAGCCGTTCTGAAACACTCTTTCTGTAGAAAATGCAAGTGGAGATTCGGAGCGCTAAGAGGGTAATAGTGGAAAAAGGAATGTCTCCAAATATAAACTGCACAGAATCATTCTGTGAAACTTCTTTCTGATCTGAGCATTCAGCTAACAGAGTTAAACCATATTTTTGATTGAGCAGTTTTGAAACACTCTGTCTGTAGATAATGCAACTGGACATTCGTAGCGCTAAGTGGGTAATAGTGGAAAAAAGAATATGTTCAAATATAAACTACACAGAAGCATTGTATGAAACTACTTTCTGTTCTGTGCATTCAACTAACAGAGTTGAACCTTACTTTTGATTGAGCCTTTCTGAAACACTCTTTCTGTAGAAACTGCAATTGGACATTCTGAGCGCTAAGAGGCCTCTATTGGGAAAAATAATATCTTCAAATAAAAACTACACAGAAGCATTGTTTGAAACATATTTCTGATATGTTCATTAAGCTAACAGAGTTAAACCATACTTTTGATTGCGCAGTTCTGAACACTCTTTCTGTAGAAAATGCCAGTGGACATTCGGAGCGCTAAGAGGGTAATAGTGGAAAAAGGAATATATTCAAATATAAACTACACAGTAGCATTCTGTGAAAATTATTTCTGTTCTGTGCATTCAACTAACAGAGTTGAACCTTACTCTTGATTCAGCCGTTCTGAAACACTTTTTCTGTAGAAACTGCAATTGGACATGCTAAGCGCTAAGAGGCCTACATTGGGAAAAAGAATATCTTCAAATAAAAACTACACAGATGCATTCTGTGAAACTTATTTCTGATCTGTAAATTCATTTAACAGAGATAAAACATATTTTTGATTGAGCAGTTATGAAACACTCTTTTTGTAGAAAATGCAAGTGGAGATTCGGAGCGCTAAGAGGGTAATAGTGGAAAAAGAAATGTCTTCAAATATAAACTACACAGAATCATTCGGTGAAACTTCTTTCTGATCTGTGCATTCAGCTAACAGAGTTAAACCATACTTTTGATTGAGCAGATCTGAACACTCTTTCTGTAGAAAATGCAACTGGACATTTGGAGCGCTAAGAGCGTTGTAGTGGAAAATGGAATATATTCAAATATAAACTACACAGAAGCATTCTGTGAAACTTCTTTCTGATCTGAGCATTCAGCTAACAGAGTTAAACCATACTTTTGATTGAGCTGATTTGAAACACTCTGTCTGTAGAAAATGCAACTGGACATTCGTAGCGCTAAGTGGGTAATAGTGGAAAAAAGAATATGTTCAAATATAAACTACACAGAAGCATTGTATGAAACTTCTTTCTGTTCTGTGCATTCAACTAACAGAGTTGAACCTTACTTTTGATTGAGCCGTTCTGAAACACTCTTTCTGTAGAAACTGCAATTGGACATTCTGAGCGCTAAGAGGCCTATATTGGGAAAAAGAATGTCTACAGATAAAAACTACACAGAAGAATTGTGTGAAACTTCTTTCTGTTCTGTTTGTTCAACTAAAAGAGTTGAACCTTAGTTGTGATTGAGCCGTTCTGAAACACTCTTTCTGTAGAAAATGCAAGTGGAGATTCGGAGCGCTAAGAGGGTAATAGTGGAAAAAGGAATGTCTCCAAATATAAACTACACAGAATCATTCTGTGAAACTTCTTTCTGATCTGTGCATTCAGCTAACAGAGTTAAACCATACTTTTGATTGAGCAGATCTGAACACTCTTTCTGTAGAAAATGCAACTGGACATTTGGAGCGCTAAGAGGGTAGTAGTGGAAAAAGGAATATATTCAAATATAAACTACACAGAAGCATTCTGTGAAACTTCTTTCTGATCTGAGCATTCAGCTAACAGAGTTAAACCATACTTATGATTGAGCAGTTTTGAAACACTCTGTCTGTAGAAAATGCAACTGGACATTCGTAGCGCTAAGTGGGTAATAGTGGAAAAAAGAATATGTTCAAATATAAACTACACAGAAGCATTGTATGAAACTTCTTTCTGTTCTGTGCATTCAACTAACAGAGTTGAACCTTACTTTTGATTGAGCCTTTCTGAAACACTCTTTCTGTAGAAACTGCAATTGGACATTCTGAGCGCTAAGAGGCCTATATTGGGAAAAATAATATCTTCAAATAAAAACTACACAGAAGCATTGTGTGAAACTTATTTCTGATATGTTCATTAAGCTAACAGAGTTAAACCATACTTTTGATTGCGCAGTTCTGAACACTCTTTCTGTAGAAAATGCAAGTGGACATTCCGAGCGCTAAGAGGGTAATAGTGGAAAAAGGAATATATTCAAATATAAACTACACAGTAGCATTCTGTGAAAATACTTTCTGTTCTGTGCATTCAACTAACAGAGTTGAACCTTACTTTTGATTGAGCCGTTCTGAAACACTCTTTCTGTAGAAACTGCAATTGGACATGCTAAGCGCTAAGAGGCCTACATTGGGAAAAAGAATATCTTCAAATAAAAACTACACAGATGCATTCTGTGAAACTTATTTCTGATCTGTAAATTCAGTTAACAGAGATAAAACATATTTTTGATTGAGCAGTTATGAAACACTCTTTCTGTAGAAAATGCAAGTGGAGATTCGGAGCGCTAAGAGGGTAATAGTGGAAAAAGGAATATGTTCAAATATAAACTACACAGAAGCATTGTATGAAACTCCTTTCTGTTCTGTGCATTCAACTAACAGAGTTGAACCTTACTTTTGATTGAGCCGTTCTGAAACACTCTTTCTGTAGAAACTGCAATTGGACATTCTGAGCGCTAAGAGGCCTATATTGGGAAAAATAATGTCTACAAATAAAAACTACACAGAAGAATTGTGTGAAACTTCTTTCTGTTCTGTTTGTTCAACTAAAAGAGTTGAACCTTAGTTTTGATTGAGCCGTTCTGAAACACTCTTTCTGTAGAAAATGCAAGTGGAGATTCGGAGCGCTAAGAGGGTAATAGTGGAAAAAGGAATGTCTCCAAATATAAACTGCACAGAATCATTCTGTGAAACTTCTTTCTGATCTGTGCATTCAGCTAACAGAATTAAACCATACTTTTGATTGAGCAGATCTGAACACTCTTTCTGTAGAAAATGCAACTGGACATTTGGAGCGCTAAGAGAGTAGTAGTGGAAAAAGGAATATATTCAAATATAAACTACACAGAAGCATTATGTGAAACTTCTTTCTGATCTGAGCATTCAGCTAACAGAGTTAAACCATATTTTTGATTGAGCAGTTTTGAAACACTCTGTCTGTAGATAATGCAACTGGACATTCGTAGCGCTAAGTGGGTAATAGTGGAAAAAAGAATATGTTCAAATATAAACTACACAGAAGCATTGTATGAAACTCCTTTCTGTTCTGTGCATTCAAATAACAGAGTTGAACCTTACTTTTGATTGAGCCGTTCTGAAACACTCTTTCTGTAGAAACTGCAATTGGACATTCTGAGCGCTAAGAGGCCTATATTGGGAAAAAGAATGTCTACAAATAAAAACTACACAGAAGAATTGTGTGAAACTTTTTCTGTTCTGTTTGTTCAACTAAAAGAGTTGAACCTTAGTTTTGATTGAGCCGTTCTGAAACACTCTTTCTGTAGAAAATGCAAGTGGAAATTCGGAGCGCTAAGAGGGTAATAGTGGAAAAAGGAATGTCTCCAAATATAAACTACACAGAATCATTCTGTGAAACTTCTTTCTGATCTGTGCATTCAGCTAACAGAGTTAAACCATACTTTTGATTGAGCAGATCTGAACACTCTTTCTGTAGAAAATGCAACTGGACATTTGGAGCGCTAAGAGCGTTGTAGTGGAAAAAGGAATATATTCAAATAAAAACTACACAGAAGCATTCTGTGAAACTTCTTTCTGATCTGAGCATTCAGCTAACAGAGTTAAACCATACTTTTGATTGAGCAGTTTTGAAAAACTCTGTCTGTAGAAAATGCAACTGGACATTCGTAGCGCTAAGTGGGTAATAGTGGAAAAAAGAATATGTTCAAATATAAACTACACAGAAGCATTGTATGAAACTTCTTTCTGTTCTGTGCATTCAACAATCAGAGTTGAACCTTACTTTTGATTGAGCCGTTCTGAAACACTCTTTCTGTAGAAACTGCAATTGGACATTCTGAGCGCTAAGAGGCCTACATTGGGAAAAAGAATATCTTCAAATAAAAACCACACAGAAGCATTGTGTGAAACTTATTTCTGATATGTTCATTAAGCTAACAGAGTTAAACCATACTTTTGATTGCGCAGTTCTGAACACTCTTTCTGTAGAAAATGCAAGTGGACATTCGGAGCGCTAAGAGGGTAATAGTGGAAAAAGGAATATATTCAAATATAAACTACACAGTAGCATTCTGTGAAAATTCTTTCTGTTCTGTGCATTCAACTAACAGAGTTGAACCTTACTTTTGATTGAGCCGTTCTGAAACACTCTTTCTGTAGAAACTGCAATTGGACATGCTAAGCGCTAAGAGGCCTACATTGGGAAAAAGAATATCTTCAAATAAAAACTACACAGATCCATTCTGTGAAACTTATTTCTGATCTGTAAATTCAGTTAACAGAGATAAAACATATTTTTGATTGAGCAGTTATGAAACACTCTTTTTGTAGAAAATGCAAGTGGAGATTCGGAGCGCTAAGAGGGTAATAGTGGAAAAAGGAATGTCTTCAAATATAAACTACATAGAATCATTCGGTGAAACTTCTTTCTGATCTGTGCATTCAGCTAACAGAGTTAAAACATACTTTTGATTGAGCAGATCTGAACACTCTTTCTGTTGAAAATGCAACTGGACATTTGGAGCGCTAAGAGCGTAGTAGTGGAAAAAGGAATATATTCAAATATAAACTACACAGAAGCATTCTGTGAAACTTCTTTCTGATCTGAGCATACAGCTAACAGAGTTAAACCATACTTTTGATTGAGCAGTTTTGAAACACTCTGTCTGTAGAAAATGCAAATGGACATTCATAGCGCTAAGTGGGTAATAGTGGAAAAGAGAATATGTTCAAATATAAACTACACAGAAGCATTGTATGAAACTTCTTTCTGTTCTGTGCATTCAACTAACAGAGTTGAACCTGACTTTTGATTGAGCCCTTCTGAAACACTCTTTCTGTAGAAACTGCAATTGGACATTCTGAGCGCTAAGAGGCCTATATTTTGAAAAAGAATGTCTACAAATAAAAACTACACAGAAGAATTGTGTGAAACTTCTTTCTGTTCTGTTTGTTCAACTAAAAGAGTTGAACCTTAGTTTTGATTGTGCCGTTCTGAAACACTCTTTCTGTAGAAAATGCAAGTGGAGATTCGGAGCGCTAAGAGGGTAATAGTGGAAAAAGGAATGTCTCCAAATATAAACTACACAGAATCATTCTGTGAAACTTCTTTCTGATCTGTGCATTCAGCTAACAGAGTTAAACCATACTTTTGATTGAGCAGATCTGAACACTCTTTCTGTAGAAAATGCAACTGGACATTTGGAGCGCTAAGAGAGTAGTAGTGGAAAAAGGAATATATTCAAATATAAACTACACAGAAGCATTCTGTGAAACTTCTTTCTGATCTGAGCATTCAGCTAACAGAGTTAAACCATACTTTTGATTGAGCAGTTTTGAAACACTCTGTCTGTAGAAAATGCAACTGGACATTCGTAGCGCTAAGTGGGTAATAGTGGAAAAAAGAATATGTTCAAATATAAACTACACAGAAGCATTGTATGAAACTTCTTTCTATTCTGTGCATTCAACTAACAGAGTTGAACCTTACTTTTGATTGAGCCTTTCTGAAACACTCTTTCTGTAGAAACTGCAATTGGACATTCTGAGCGCTAAGAGGCCTATATTGGGAAAAATAATATCTTCAAATAAAAACTACACAGAAGCATTGTGTGAAACTTATTTCTGATATGTTCATTAAGCTAACAGAGTTAAACCATACTTTTGATTGCGCAGTTCTGAACACTCTTTCTGTAGAAAATGCAAGTGGACATTCGGAGCGCTAAGAGGGTAATAGTGGAAAAAGGAATATATTCAAATATAAACTACACAGTAGCATTCTGTGAAAATTCTTTCTGTTCTGTGCATTCAACTAACAGAGTTGAACCTTACTTTTGATTGAGCCGTTCTGAAACACTCTTTCTGTAGAAACTGCAATTGGACATGCTAAGCGCTAAGAGGCCTACATTGGGAAAAAAATATCTTCAAATAAAAACTACACAGATGCATTCTGTGAAACTTATTTCTGATCTGTAAATTCAGTTAACAGAGATAAAACATATTTTTGATTGAGCAGTTATGAAACACTCTTTTTGTAGAAAATGCAAGTGGAGATTCGGAGCGCTAAGAGGGTAATAGTGGAAAAAGGAATGTCTTCAAATATAAACTACACAGAATCATTCGGTGAAACTTATTTCTGATCTGTGCATTCAGCTAACAGAGTTAAACCATACTTTTGATTGAGCAGATCTTAACACTCTTTCTGTAGAAAATGCAACAGGACATTTGGAGCGCTAAGAGCGTAGTAGTGGAAAAAGGAATATATTCATATATAAACTACACAGAAGCATTCTGTGAAACTTCTTTCTGATCTGAGCATTCAGCTAACAGAGTTAAACCATACTTTTGATTGAGCAGTTTTGAAACACTCTGTCTGTAGAAAATGCAACTGGACATTCGTAGCGCTAAGTGGGTAATAGTTGAAAAAAGAATATGTTCAAATATAAACTACACAGAAGCATTGTATGAAACTCCTTTCTGTTCTGTGCATTCAAATAACAGAGTTGAACCTTACTTTTGATTGAGCCGTTCTGAAACACTCTTTCTGTAGAAACTGCAATTGGACATACTGAGCGCTAAGAGGCCTCTATTGGGAAAAATAATATCTTCAAATAAAAACTACACAGAAGCATTGTTTGAAACATATTTCTGATATGTTCATTAAGCTAACAGAGTTAAACCATACTTTTGATTGCGCAGTTCTGAACACTCTTTCTGTAGAAAATGCAAGTGGACATTCGGAGCGCTAAGAGGGTAATAGTGGAAAAAGGAATATATTCAAATATAAACTACACAGTAGCATTCTGTGAAAATTATTTCTGTTCTGTGCATTCAACTAACAGAGTTGAACCTTACTTTTGATTCAGCCGTTCTGAAACACTTTTTCTGTAGAAACTGCAATTGGACATGCTAAGCGCTAAGAGGCCTACATTGGGAAAAAGAATATCTTCAAATAAAAACTACACAGATGCATTCTGTGAAACTTATTTCTGATCTGTAAATTCAGTTAACAGAGATAAAACATATTTTTGATTGAGCAGTTATGAAACACTCTTTTTGTAGAAAATGCAAGTGGAGATTCGGAGCGCTAAGAGGGTAATAGTGGAAAAAGGAATGTCTTCAAATATAAACTACACAGAATCATTCGGTGAAACTTCTTTCTGATCTGTGCATTCAGCTAACAGAGTTAAACCATACTTTTGATTGAGCAGATCTGAACACTCTTTCTGTAGAAAATGCAACTGGACATTTGGAGCGCTAAGAGCGTAGTAGTGGAAAAAGGAATATATTCAAATATAAACTACACAGAAGCATTCTGTGAAACTTCTTTCTGATCTGAGCATTCAGCTAACAGAGTTAAACCATACTTTTGATTGAGCAGATTTGAAACACTCTGTCTGCAGAAAATGCAACTGGACATTCGTAGCGCTAAGTGGGTAATAGTGGAAAAAAGAATATGTTCAAATATAAACTACACAGAAGCATTGTATGAAACTTGTTTCTGTTCTGTGCATTCAACTAACAGAGTTGAACCTTACTTTTGATTGAGCCGTTCTGAAACACTCTTTCTGTAGAAACTGCAATTGGACATTCTGAGTGCTAAGAGGCCTATATTGGGAAAAAGAATGTCTACAAATAAAAACTACACATAATAATTGTGTGAAACTTCTTTCTGTTCTGTTTGTTCAACTAAAAGGGTTGAACCTTAGTTGTGATTGAGCCGTTCTGAAACACTCTTTCTGTAGAAAATGCAAGTGGAGATTCGGAGCGCTAAGAGGGTAATAGTGGAAAAAGGAATGTCTCCAAATATAAACTACACAGAATCATTCTGTGAAACTTCTTTCTGATCTGTGCATTCAGCTAACAGAGTTAAACCATACTTTTGATTGAGCAGATCTGAACACTCTTTCTGTAGAAAATGCAACTGGACATTTGGAGCGCTAAGAGGGTAGTAGTGGAAAAAGGAATATATTCAAATATAAACTACACAGAAGCATTCTGTGAAACTTCTTTCTGATCTGAGCATTCAGCTAACAGAGTTAAACCATACTTTTGATTGGGCAGTTTTGAAACACTCTGTCTGTAGAAAATGCAACTGGACATTCGTAGCGCTAAGTGGGTAATAGTGGAAAAGAGAATATGTTCAAATATAAACTACACAGAAGCATTGTATGAAACTACTTTCTGTTCTGTGCATTCAAATAACAGAGTTGAACCTTACTTTTGATTGAGCCGTTCTGAAACACTCTTTCTGTAGAAACTGCAATTGGACATTCTGAGCGCTAAGAGGCCTATATTGGGAAAAAGAATGTCTACAAATAAAAACTACACAGAAGAATTGTGTGAAACTTTTTCTGTTCTGTTTGTTCAACTTAAAGAGTTGAACCTTAGTTTTGATTGAGCCGTTCTGAAACACTCTTTCTGTAGAAAATGCAAGTGGACATTCGGAGCGCTAAGAGGGTAATAGTGGAAAAAGGAATGTCTCCAAATATAAACTACACAGAATCATTCTGTGAAACTTCTTTCTGATCTGTGCATTCAGCTAACAGAGTTAAACCATACTTTTGATTGAGCAGATCTGAACACTCTTTCTGTAGAAAATGCAACTGGACATTTGGAGCGCTAAGAGAGTAGTAGTGGAAAAAGGAATATATTAAAATATAAACTACACAGAAGCATTCTGTGAAACTTCTTTCTGATCTGAGCATTCAGCTAACAGAGTTAAACCATACTTTTGATTGAGCAGTTTTGAAACACAATGTCTGTAGAAAATGCAACTGGACATTCGTAGCGCTAAGTGGGTAATAGTGGAAAAAAGAATATGTTCAAATATAAACTACACAGAAGCATTGTATGAAACTTCTTTCTGTTCTGTGCATTCAACTAACAGAGTTGAACCTTACTTTTGATTGAGCCTTTCTGAAACACTCTTTCTGTAGAAACTGCAATTGGACATTCTGAGCGCTAAGAGGCCTCTATTGGGAAAAATAATATCTTCAAATAAAAACTACACAGAAGCATTGTGTGAAACTTATTTCTGATATGTTCATTAAGCTAACAGAGTTAAACCATACTTTTGATTGCGCAGTTCTGAACACTCTTTCTGTAGAAAATGCAAGTGGACATTCGGAGCGCTAAGAGGGTAATAGTGGAAAAAGGAATATATTCAAATATAAACTACACAGTAGCATTCTGTGAAAATTCTTTCTGTTCTGTGCATTCAACTAACAGAGTTGAACCTTACTTTTGATTGAGCCTTTCTGAAACACTCTTTCTGTAGAAACTGCAATTGGACATTCTGAGCGCTAAGAGGCCTATATTGGGAAAAATAATATCTTCAAATAAAAACTACACAGATGCATTCTGTGAAACTTATTTCTGATCTGTAAATTCAGTTAACAGAGATAAAACATATTTTTGATTGAGCAGTTACGAAACACTCTTTTTGTAGAAAATGCAAGTGGAGATTCGGAGCGCTAAGAGGGTAATAGTGGAAAAAGGAATATATTCAAATATAAACTACACAGAAGCATTCTGTGAAACTTCTTTCTGATCTGAGCATTCAGCTAACAGAGTTAAACCATACTTTTGATTGAGCAGTTTTGAAACACTCTGTCTGTAGAAAATGCAACTGGACATTCGTAGCGCTAAGTGGGTAATAGTGGAAAAGAGAATATGTTCAAATATAAACTACACAGAAGCATTGTATGAAACTACTTTCTGTTCTGTGCATTCAAATAACAGAGTTGAACCTTACTTTTGATTGAGCCGTTCTGAAACACTCTTTCTGTAGAAACTGCAATTGGACATTCTGAGCGCTAAGAGGCCTATATTGGGAAAAAGAATGTCTACAAATAAAAACTACACAGAAGAATTGTGTGAAACTTTTTCTGTTCTGTTTGTTCAACTAAAAGAGTTGAACCTTAGTTTTGATTGAGCCGTTCTGAAACACTCTTTCTGTAGAAATTGCAATTGGACATTCTGAGCGCTAAGAGGCCTCTATTGGGAAAAAGAATAACTTCAAACAAAAACTACACAGAAGCATTGTGTGAAACTTATTTCTGATATGTTCATTAAGCTAACAGAGTTAAACCATACTTTTGATTGCGCAGTTCTGAACACTCTTTCTGTAGAAAATGCAAGTGGAGATTCGGAGCGCTAAGAGGGTAATAGTGGAAAAAGGAATGTCTCCAAATATAAACTGCACAGAATCATTCTGTGAAACTTCTTTCTGATCTGTGCATTCAGCTAACAGAATTAAACCATACTTTTGATTGAGCAGATCTGAACACTCTTTCTGTAGAAAATGCAACTGGACATTTGGAGCGCTAAGAGAGTAGTAGTGGAAAAAGGAATATATTCAAATATAAACTACACAGAAGCATTCTGTGAAACTTCTTTCTGATCTGAGCATTCAGCTAACAGAGTTAAACCATACTTTTGATTGAGCAGTTTTGAAACACTCTGTCTGTAGAAAATGCAACTGGACATTCGTAGCGCTAAGTGGGTAATAGTGGAAAAAAGAATATGTTCAAATATAAACTACACAGAAGCATTGTATGAAACTCCTTTCTGTTCTGTGCATTCAACTAACAGAGTTGAACCTTACTTTTGATTGAGCCGTTCTGAAACACTCTTTCTGTAGAAACTGCAATTGGACATTCTGAGCGCTAAGAGTCCTATATTGGGAAAAATAATGTCTACAAATAAAAACTACACAGAAGAATTGTGTGAAACTTCTTTCTGTTCTGTTTGTTCAACTAAAAGAGTTGAACCTTAGTTTTGATTGAGCCGTTCTGAAACACTCTTTCTGTAGAAAATGCAAGTGGAGATTCGGAGCGCTAAGAGGGTAATAGTGGAAAAAGGAATGTCTCCAAATATAAACTGCACAGAATCATTCTGTGAAACTTCTTTCTGATCTGTGCATTCAGCTAACAGAATTAAACCATACTTTTGATTGAGCAGATCTGAACACTCTTTCTGTAGAAAATGCAACTGGACATTTGGAGCGCTAAGAGAGTAGTAGTGGAAAAAGGAATATATTCAAATATAAACTACACAGAAGCATTATGTGAAACTTCTTTCTGATCTGAGCATTCAGCTAACAGAGTTAAACCATATTTTTTATTGAGCAGTTTTGAAACACTCTGTCTGTAGATAATGCAACTGGACATTCGTAGCGCTAAGTGGGTAATAGTGGAAAAAAGAATATGTTCAAATATAAACTACACAGAAGCATTGTATGAAACTACTTTCTGTTCTGTGCATTCAAATAACAGAGTTGAACCTTACTTTTGATTGAGCCTTTCTGAAACACTCTTTCTGTAGAAACTGCAATTGGACATTCTGAGCGCTAAGAGGCCTCTATTGGGAAAAATAATATCTTCAAATAAAAACTACACAGAAGCATTGTTTGAAACATATTTCTGATATGTTCATTAAGCTAACAGAGTTAAACCATACTTTTGATTGTGCAGTTCTGAACACTCTTTCTGTAGAAAATGCCAGTGGACATTCGGAGCGCTAAGAGGGTAATAGTGGAAAAAGGAAAATATTCAAATATAAACTACACAGTAGCATTCTGTGAAAATTATTTCTGTTCTGTGCATTCAACTAACAGAGTTGAAACTTACTTTTGATTCAGCCGTTCTGAAACACTTTTTCTGTAGAAACTGCAATTGGACATGCTAAGCGCTAAAAGGCCTACATTGGGAAAAAGAATATCTTCAAATAAAAACTACACAGATGCATTCTGTGAAACTTATTTCTGATCTGTAAATTCATTTAACAGAGATAAAACATATTTTTGATTGAGCAGTTATGAAACACTCTTTTTGTAGAAAATGCAAGTGGAGATTCGGAGCGCTAAGAGGGTAATAGTGGAAAAAGAAATGTCTTCAAATATAAACTACACAGAATCATTCGGTGAAACTTCTTTCTGATCTGTGCATTCAGCTAACAGAGTTAAACCATACTTTTGATTGAGCAGATCTGAACACTCTTTCTGTAGAAAATGCAACTGGACATTTGGAGCGCTAAGAGCGTAGTAGTGGAAAAAGGAATATATTCAAATATAAACTACACAGAAGCATTCTGTGAAACTTCTTTCTGATCTGAGCATTCAGCTAACAGAGTTAAACCATACTTTTGATTGAGCTGATTTGAAACACTCTGTCTGTAGAAAATGCAACTGGACATTCGTAGCGCTAAGTGGGTAATAGTGGAAAAAAAACATGTTCAAATATAAACTACACAGAAGCATTGTATGAAACTTCTTTCTGTTCTGTGCATTCAACTAACAGAGTTGAACCTTACTTTTGATTGAGCCGTTCTGAAACACTCTTTCTGTAGAAACTGCAATTGGACATTCTGAGCGCTAAGAGGCCTATATTGGGAAAAAGAATGTCTACAGATAAAAACTACACAGAAGAATTGTGTGAAACTTCTTTCTGTTCTGTTTGTTCAACTAAAAGAGTTGAACATTAGTTGTGATTGAGCCGTTCTGAAACACTCTTTCTGTAGAAAATGCAAGTGGAGATTCGGAGCGCTAAGAGGGTAATAGTGGAAAAAGGAATGTCTCCAAATATAAACTACACAGAATCATGCTGTGAAACTTCTTTCTGATCTGTGCATTCAGCTAACAGAGTTAAACCATTCTTTTGATTGAGCAGATCTGAACACTCTTTCTGTAGAAAATGCAACTGGACATTTGGAGCGCTAAGAGGGTAGTAGTGGAAAAAGGAATATATTCAAATATAAACTACACAGAAGCATTCTGTGAAACTTCTTTCTGATCTGAGCATTCAGCTAACAGAGTTAAACCATACTTATGATTGAGCAGTTTTGAAACACTCTGTCTGTAGAAAATGCAACTGGACATTCGTAGCGCTAAGTGGGTAATAGTGGAAAAAAGAATATGTTCAAATATAAACTACACAGAAGCATTGTATGAAACTTCTTTCTGTTCTGTGCATTCAACTAACAGAGTTGAACCTTACTTTTGATTGAGCCGTTCTGAAACACTCTTTCTGTAGAAACTGCAATTGGACATGCTAAGCGCTAAGAGGCCTACATTGGGAAAAAGAATATCTTCAAATAAAAACTACACAGATGCATTCTGTGAAACTTATTTCTGATCTGTAAATTCAGTTAACAGAGATAAAACATATTTTTGATTGAGCAGTTATGAAACACTCTTTTTGTAGAAAATGCAAGTGGAGATTCGGAGCGCTAAGAGGGTAATAGTGGAAAAAGGAATGTCTTCAAATATAAACTACACAGAATCATTCGGTGAAACTTCTTTCTGATCTGTGCATTCAGCTAACAGAGTTAAACCATACTTTTGATTGAGCAGATCTGAACACTCTTTCTGTTGAAAATGCAACTGGACATTTGGAGCGCTAAGAGCGTAGTAGTGGAAAAAGGAATATATTCAAATATAAACTACACAGAAGCATTCTGTGAAACTTCTTTCTGATCTGAGCATTCAGCTAACAGAGTTAAACCATACTTTTGATTGAGCAGTTTTGAAACACTCTGTCTGTAGAAAATGCAACTGGACATTCGTAGCGCTAAGTGGGTAATAGTGGAAAAAAGAATATGTTCAAATATAAACTACACAGAAGCATTTTATGAAAATTCTTTCTGTTCTGTGCATTCAACTAACAGAGTTGAACTTTACTTTTGATTGAGCCTTTCTGAAACACTCTTTCTGTAGAAACTGCAATTGGACATTCTGAGCGCTAAGAGGCCTTTATTGGGAAAAATAATATCTTCAAATAAAAACTACACAGAAGCATTGTGTGAAACTTATTTCTGATATGTTCATTAAGCTAACAGAGTTAAATCATACTTTTGATTGCGCAGTTCTGAACACTCTTTCTGTAGAAAATGCAAGTGGACATTCGGAGCGCTAAGAGGGTAATAGTGGAAAAAGGAATATGTTCAAATATAAACTACACAGAAGCATTGTATGAAACTCCTTTCTGTTCTGTGCATTCAACTAACAGAGTTGAACCTTACTTTTGATTGAGCCGTTCTGAAACACTCTTTCTGTAGAAACTGCAATTGGACATTCTGAGCGCTAAGAGGCCTATATTGGGAAAAATAATGTCTACAAATAAAAACTACACAGAAGAATTGTGTGAAACTTCTTTCTGTTCTGTTTGTTCAACTAAAAGAGTTGAACCTTAGTTTTGATTGAGCCGTTCTGAAACTCTCTTTTTGTAGAAAATGCAAGTGGAGATTCGGAGCGCTAAGAGGGTAATAGTGGAAAAAGGACTGTCTTCAAATATAAACTACACAGAATCATTCGGTGAAACTTCTTTCTGATCTGTGCATTCAGCTAACATAGTTAAACCATACTTTTGATTGAGCAGATCTGAACACTCTTTCTGTAGAAAATGCAACTGGACATTTGGAGCGCTAAGAGCGTAGTAGTGGAAAAAGGAACATATTCAAATATAAACTACACAGAAGCATTCTGTGAAACTTCTTTCTGATCTGAGCATTCAGCTAACAGAGTTAAACCATACTTTTGATTGAGCTGATTTGAAACACTCTGTCTGTAGAAAATGCAACTGGACATTCGTAGCGCTAAGTGGGTAATAGTGGAAAAAAAACATGTTCAAATATAAACTACACAGAAGCATTGTATGAAACTTCTTTCTGTTCTGTGCATTCAACTAACAGAGTTGAACCTTACTTTTGATTGAGCCGTTCTGAAACACTCTTTCTGTAGAAACTGCAATTGGACATTCTGAGCGCTAAGAGGCCTATATTGGGAAAAAGAATGTCTACAGATAAAAACTACACAGAAGAATTGTGTGAAACTTCTTTCTGTTCTGTTTGTTCAACTAAAAGAGTTGAACATTAGTTGTGATTGAGCCGTTCTGAAACACTCTTTCTGTAGAAAATGCAAGTGGAGATTCGGAGCGCTAAGAGGGTAATAGTGGAAAAAGGAATGTCTCCAAATATAAACTACACAGAATCATGCTGTGAAACTTCTTTCTGATCTGTGCATTCAGCTAACAGAGTTAAACCATTCTTTTGATTGAGCAGATCTGAACACTCTTTCTGTAGAAAATGCAACTGGACATTTGGAGCGCTAAGAGGGTAGTAGTGGAAAAAGGAATATATTCAAATATAAACTACACAGAAGCATTCTGTGAAACTTCTTTCTGATCTGAGCATTCAGCTAACAGAGTTAAACCATACTTATGATTGAGCAGTTTTGAAACACTCTGTCTGTAGAAAATGCAACTGGACATTCGTAGCGCTAAGTGGGTAATAGTGGAAAAAAGAATATGTTCAAATATAAACTACACAGAAGCATTGTATGAAACTTCTTTCTGTTCTGTGCATTCAACTAACAGAGTTGAACCTTACTTTTGATTGAGCCTTTCTGAAACACTCTTTCTGTAGAAACTGCAATTGGACATTCTGAGCGCTAAGAGGCCTATATTGGGGAAAAAAATATCTTCAAATAAAAACTACACAGAAGCATTGTGTGAAACTTATTTCTGATATGTTCATTAAGCTAACAGAGTTAAACCATACTTTTGATTGCGCAGTTCTGAACACTCTTTCTGTAGAAAATGCAAGTGGACATTCGGAGCGCTAAGAGGTTAATAGTGGAAAAAGGAATATATTCAAATATAAACTACACAGTAGCATTCTGTGAAAATTCTTTCTGTTCTGTGCATTCAACTAACAGAGTAGAACCTTACTTTTGATTGAGCCGTTCTGAAACACTCTTTCTGTAGAAACTGCAATTGGACATGCTAAGCGCTAAGAGGCCTACATTGGGAAAAAGAATATCTTCAAATAAAAACTACACAGATGCATTCTGTGAAACTTATTTCTGATCTGTAAATTCAGTTAACAGAGATAAAACATATTTTTGATTGAGCAGTTATGAAACACTCTTTTTGTAGAAAATGCAAGTGGAGATTCGGAGCGCTAAGAGGGTAATAGTGGAAAAAGGAATGTCTTCAAATATAAACTACACAGAATCATTCGGTGAAACTTCTTTCTGATCTGTGCATTCAGCTAACAGAGTTAAACCATACTTTTGATTGAGCAGATCTGAACACTCTTTCTGTTGAAAATGCAACTGGACATTTGGAGCGCTAAGAGCGTAGTAGTGGAAAAAGGAATATATTCAAATATAAACTACACAGAAGCATTCTGTGAAACTTCTTTCTGATCTGAGCATTCAGCTAACAGAGTTAAACCATACTTTTGATTGAGCAGTTTTGAAACACTCTGTCTGTAGAAAATGCAACTGGACATTCGTAGCGCTAAGTGGGTAATAGTGGAAAAAAGAATATGTTCAAATATAAACTACACAGAAGCATTTTATGAAAATTATTTCTGTTCTGTGCATTCAACTAACAGAGTTGAACTTTACTTTTGATTGAGCCTTTCTGAAACACTCTTTCTGTAGAAACTGCAATTGGACATTCTGAGCGCTAAGAGGCCTTTATTGGGAAAAATAATATCTTCAAATAAAAACTACACAGAAGCATTGTGTGAAACTTATTTCTGATATGTTCATTAAGCTAACAGAGTTAAATCATACTTTTGATTGCGCAGTTCTGAACACTCTTTCTGTAGAAAATGCAAGTGGACATTCGGAGCGCTAAGAGGGTAATAGTGGAAAAAGGAATATGTTCAAATATAAACTACACAGAAGCATTGTATGAAACTCCTTTCTGTTCTGTGCATTCAACTAACAGAGTTGAACCTTACTTTTGATTGAGCCGTTCTGAAACACTCT
This sequence comes from Symphalangus syndactylus, assembly GCF_028878055.3. Taxonomy (NCBI): domain Eukaryota; kingdom Metazoa; phylum Chordata; class Mammalia; order Primates; family Hylobatidae; genus Symphalangus; species Symphalangus syndactylus. The sequence continues at coordinate 3,427,202 of NC_072433.2, forward strand.
TTCTGTAGAAACTGCAATTGGACATTCTGAGCGCTAAGAGGCCTATATTGGGAAAAATAATGTCTACAAATAAAAACTACACAGAAGAATTGTGTGAAACTTCTTTCTGTTCTGTTTGTTCAACTAAAAGAGTTGAACCTTAGTTTTGATTGAGCCGTTCTGAAACTCTCTTTCTGTAGAAAATGCAAGTGGAGATTCGGAGCGCTAAGAGGGTAATAGTGGAAAAAGGAATGTCTCCAAATATAAACTGCACAGAATCATTCTGTGAAACTTCTTTCTGATCTGTGCATTCAGCTAACAGAATTAAACCATACTTTTGATTGAGCAGATCTGAACACTCTTTCTGTAGAAAATGCAACTGGACATTTGGAGCGCTAAGAGAGTAGTAGTGAAAAAAGGAATATATTCAAATATAAACTACACAGAAGCATTATGTGAAACTTCTTACTGATCTGAGCATTCAGCTAACAGAGTTAAACCATATTTTTGATTGAGCAGTTTTGAAACACTCTGTCTGTAGATAATGCAACTGGACATTCGTAGCGCTAAGTGGGTAATAGTGGAAAAAAGAATATGTTCAAATATAAACTACACAGAAGCATTGTATGAAACTAGTTTCTGTTCTGTGCATTCAACTAACAGAGTTGAACCTTACTTTTGATTGAGCCTTTCTGAAACACTCTTTCTGTAGAAACTGCAATTGGACATTCTGAGCGCTAAGAGGCCTCTATTGGGAAAAATAATATCTTCAAATAAAAACTACACAGAAGCATTGTGTGAAACATATTTCTGATATGTTCATTAAGCTAACAGAGTTAAACCATACTTTTGATTGCGCAGTTCTGAACACTCTTTCTGTAGAAAATGTCAGTGGACATTCGGAGCGCTAAGAGGGTAATTGTGGAAAAAGGAATATATTCAAATATAAACTACACAGTAGCATTCTGTGAAAATTATTTCTGTTCTGTGCATTCAACTAACAGAGTTGAACCTTACTTTTGATTCAGCCGTTCTGAAACACTTTTTCTGTAGAAACTGCAATTGGACATGCTAAGCGCTAAGAGGCCTACATTGGGAAAAAGAATATCTTCAAATAAAAACTACACAGATGCATTCTGTGAAACTTATTTCTGATCTGTAAATTCATTTAACAGAGATAAAACATATTTTTGATTGAGCAGTTATGAAACACTCTTTTTGTAGAAAATGCAAGTGGAGATTCGGAGCGCTAAGAGGGTAATAGCGGAAAAAGAAATGTCTTCAAATATAAACTACACAGAATCATTCGGTGAAACTTCTTTCTGATCTGTGCATTCAGCTAACAGAGTTAAACCATACTTTTGATTGAGCAGATCTGAACACTCTTTCTGTAGAAAATGCAACTGGACATTTGGAGCGCTAAGAGCGTAGTAGTGGAAAAAGGAATATATTCAAATATAAACTACACAGAAGCATTCTGTGAAACTTCTTTCTGATCTGAGCATTCAGCTAACAGAGTTAAACCATACTTTTGATTGAGCTGATTTGAAACACTCTGTCTGTAGAAAATGCAACTGGACATTCGTAGCGCTAAGTGGGTAATAGTGGAAAAAATAATATGTTCAAATATAAACTACACAGAAGCATTGTATGAAACTTCTTTCTGTTCTGTGCATTCAACTAACAGAGTTGAACCTTACTTTTGATTGAGCCGTTCTGAAACACTCTTTCTGTAGAAACTGCAATTGGACATTCTGAGCGCTAAGAGGCCTATATTGGGAAAAAGAATGTCTACAGATAAAAACTACACAGAAGAATTGTGTGAAACTTCTTTCTGTTCTGTTTGTTCAACTAAAAGAGTTGAACCTTAGTTGTGATTGATCCGTTCTGAAACACTCTTTCTGTAGAAAATGCAAGTGGAGATTCGGAGCGCTAAGAGGGTAATAGTGGAAAAAGGAATGTCTCCAAATATAAACTACACAGAATCATTCTGTGAAACTTCTTTCTGATCTGTGCATTCAGCTAACAGTGTTAAACCATACTTTTGATTGAGCAGATCTGAACACTCTTTCTGTAGAAAATGCAACTGGACATTTGGAGCGCTAAGAGGGTAGTAGTGGAAAAAGGAATATATTCAAATATAAACTACACAGAAGCATTCTGTGAAACTTCTTTCTGATCTGAGCATTCAGCTAACAGAGTTAAACCATACTTATGATTTAGCAGTTTTGAAACACTCTGTCTGTAGAAAATGCAACTGGACATTCGTAGCGCTAAGTGGGTAATAGTGGAAAAAAGAATATGTTCAAATATAAACTACACAGAAGCATTGTATGAAACTTCTTTCTGTTCTGTGCATTCAACTAACAGAGTTGAACCTTACATTTGATTGAGCCTTTCTGAAACACTCTTTCTGTAGAAACTGCAATTGGACATTCTGAGCGCTAAGAGGCCTATATTGGGAAAAATAATATCTTCAAATAAAAACTACACAGAAGCATTGTGTGAAACTTATTTCTGATATGTTCATTAAGCTAACAGAGTTAAACCATACTTTTGATTGCGCAGTTCTGAACACTCTTTCTGTAGAAAATGCAAGTGGACATTCGGAGCGCTAAGAGGGTAATAGTGGAAAAAGGAATATATTCAAATATAAACTACACAGTAGCATTCTGTGAAAATTCTTTCTGTTCTGTGCATTCAACTAACAGAGTTGAACCTTACTTTTGATTGAGCCGTTCTGAAACACTCTTTCTGTAGAAACTGCAATTGGACATGCTAAGCGCTAAGAGGCCTACATTGGGAAAAAGAATATCTTCAAATAAAAACTACACAGATGCATTCTGTGAAACTAATTTCTGATCTGTAAATTCAGTTAACAGAGATAAAACATATTTTTGATTGAGCAGTTATGAAACACTCTTTTTGTAGAAAATGCAAGTGGAGATTCGGAGCGCTAAGAGGGTAATAGTGGAAAAAGGAATGTCTTCAAATATAAACTACACAGAATCATTCGGTGAAACTTCTTTCTGATCTGTGCATTCAGCTAACAGAGTTAAACCATACTTTTGATTGAGCAGATCTGAACACTCTTTCTGTTGAAAATGCAACTGGACATTTGGAGCGCTAAGAGCGTACTAGTGGAAAAAGGAATATATTCAAATATAAACTACACAGAAGCATTCTGTGAAACTTCTTTCTGATCTGAGCATTCAGCTAACAGAGTTAAACCATACTTTTGATTGAGCAGTTTTGAAACACTCTGTCTGTAGAAAATGCAACTGGACATTCGTAGCGCTAAGTGGGTAATAGTGGAAAAAAGAATATGTTCAAATATAAACTACACAGAAGCATTGTATGAAAATTCTTTCTGTTCTGTGCATTCAACTAACAGAGTTGAACCTTACTTTTGATTGAGCCTTTCTGAAACACTCTTTCTGTAGAAACTGCAATTGGACATTCTGAGCGCTAAGAGGCCTATATTGGGAAAAATAATATCTTCAAATAAAAACTACACAGAAGCATTGTGTGAAACTTATTTCTGATATGTTCATTAAGCTAACAGAGTTAAATCATACTTTTGATTGCGCAGTTCTGAACACTCTTTCTGTAGAAAATGCAAGTGGACATTCGGAGCGCTAAGAGGGTAATAGTGGAAAAAGGAATATGTTCAAATATAAACTACACAGAAGCATTGTATGAAACTCCTTTATGTTCTGTGCATTCAACTAACAGTGTTGAACCTTACTTTTGATTGAGCCGTTCTGAAACACTCTTTCTGTAGAAACTGCAATTGGACATTCTGAGCGCTAAGAGGCCTATATTGGGAAAAATAATGTCTACAAATAAAAACTACACAGAAGAATTGTGTGAAACTTCTTTCTGTTCTGTTTGTTCAACTAAAAGAGTTGAACCTTAGTTTTGATTGAGCCGTTCTGAAACACTCTTTCTGTAGAAAATGCAAGTGGAGATTCGGAGCGCTAAGAGGGTAATAGTGGAAAAAGGAATGTCTCCAAATATAAACTGCACAGAATCATTCTGTGAAACTTCTTTCTGATCTGTGCATTCAGCTAACAGAATTAAACCATACTTTTGATTGAGCAGATCTGAACACTCTTTCTGTAGAAAATGCAACTGGACATTTGGAGCGCAAAGAGATTAGTAGTGGAAAAAGGAATATATTCAAATATAAACTACACAGAAGCATTATGTGAAACTTCTTTCTGATCTGAGCATTCAGCTAACAGAGTTAAACCATATTTTTGATTGAGCAGTTTTGAAACACTCTGTCTGTAGATAATGCAACTGGACATTCGTAGCGCTAAGTGGGTAATAGTGGAAAAAAGAATATGTTCAAATATAAACTACACAGAAGCATTGTATGAAACTACTTTCTGTTCTGTGCATTCAACTAACAGAGTTGAACCTTACTTTTGATTGAGCCTTTCTGAAACACTCTTTCTGTAGAAACTGCAATTGGACATTCTGAGCGCTAAGAGGCCTCTATTGGGAAAAATAATATCTTCAAATAAAAACTACACAGAAGCATTGTTTGAAACATATTTCTGATATGTTCATTAAGCTAACAGAGTTAAACCATACTTTTGATTGCGCAGTTCTGAACACTCTTTCTGTAGAAAATGCCAGTGGACATTCGGAGCGCTAAGAGGGTAGTAGTGGAAAAAGGAATATATTCAAATATAAACTACACAGTAGCATTCTGTGAAAATTATTTCTGTTCTGTGCATTCAACTAACAGAGTTGAACCTTACTTTTGATTCAGCCGTTCTGAAACACTTTTTCTGTAGAAACTGCAATTGGACATGCTAAGCGCTAAGAGGCCTACATTGGGAAAAAGAATATCTTCAAATAAAAACTACACAGATGCATTCTGTGAAACTTATTTCTGATCTGTAAATTCATTTAACAGAGATAAAACATATTTTTGATTGAGCAGTTATGAAACACTCTTTTTGTAGAAAATGCAAGTGGAGATTCGGAGCGCTAAGAGGGTAATAGTGGAAAAAGAAATGTCTTCAAATATAAACTACACAGAATCATTCGGTGAAACTTCTTTCTGATCTGTGCATTCAGCTAACAGAGTTAAACCATACTTTTGATTGAGCAGATCTGAACCCTCTTTCTGTAGAAAATGCAACTGGACATTTGGAGCGCTAAGAGCGTAGTAGTGGAAAAAGGAATATATTCAAATATAAACTACACAGAAGCATTCTGTGAAACTTCTTTCTGATCCGAGCATTCAGCTAACAGAGTTAAACCATACTTTTGATTGAGCTGATTTGAAACACTCTGTCTGTAGAAAATGCAACTGGACATTCGTAGCGCTAAGTGGGTAATAGTGGAAAAAAGAATACGTTCAAATATAAACTACACAGAAGCATTGTATGAAACTTCTTTCTGTTCTGTGCATTCAACTAACAGAGTTGAACCTTACTTTTGATTGAGCCGTTCTGAAACACTCTTTCTGTAGAAACTGCAATTGGACATTCTGAGCGCTAAGAGGCCTATATTGGGAAAAAGAATGTCTACAGATAAAAACTACACAGAAGAATTGTGTGACACTTCTTTCTGTTCTGTTTGTTCAACTAAAGGAGTTGAACCTTAGTTGTGATTGAGCCGTTCTGAAACACTCTTTCTGTAGAAAATGCAAGTGGAGATTCGGAGCGCTAAGAGGGTAATAGTGGAAAAAGGAATGTCTCCAAATATAAACTACACAGAATCATTCTGTGAAACTTCTTTCTGATCTGTGCATTCAGCTAACAGAGTTAAACCATACTTTTGATTGAGCAGATCTGAACACTCTTTCTGTAGAAAATGCAACTGGACATTTGGAGCGCTAAGAGGGTAGTAGTGGAAAAAGGAATATATTCAAATATAAACTACACAGAAGCATTCTGTGAAACTTCTTTCTGATCTGAGCATTCAGCTAACAGAGTTAAACCATACTTATGATTGAGCAGTTTTGAAACACTCTGTCTGTAGAAAATGCAACTGGACATTCGTAGCGCTAAGTGGGTAATAGTGGAAAAAAGAATATGTTCAAATATAAACTACACAGAAGCATTGTATGAAACTTCTTTCTGTTCTGTGCATTCAACTAACAGAGTTGAACCTTACTTTTGATTGAGCCTTTCTGAAACACTCTTTCTGTAGAAACTGCAATTGGACATTCTGAGCGCTAAGAGTCCTATATTGGGAAAAATAATATCTTCAAATAAAAACTACACAGAAGCATTGTGTGAAACTTATTTCTGATATGTTCATTAAGCTAACAGAGTTAAACCATACTTTTGATTGCGCAGTTCTGAACACTCTTTCTGTAGAAAATGCAAGTGGACATTCGGAGCGCTAAGAGGGTAATAGTGGAAAAAGGAATATATTCAAATATAAACTACACAGTAGCATTCTGTGAAAATTCTTTCTGTTCTGTGCATTCAACTAACAGAGTTGAACCTTACTTTTGATTGAGCCGTTCTGAAACACTCTTTCTGTAGAAACTGCAATTGGACATGCTAAGCGCTAAGAGGCCTACATTGGGAAAAAGAATATCTTCAAATAAAAACTACACAGATGCATTCTGTGAAACTTATTTCTGATCTGTAAATTCAGTTAACAGAGATAAAACATATTTTTGATTGAGCAGTTATGAAACACTCTTTTTGTAGAAAATGCAAGTGGAGATTCGGAGCGCTAAGAGGGTAATAGTGGAAAAAGGAATGTCTTCAAATGTAAACTACACAGAATCATTCGGTGAAACTTCTTTCTGATCTGTGCATTCAGCTAACAGAGTTAAACCATACTTTTGATTGAGCAGATCTGAACACTCTTTCTGTTGAAAATGCAACTGGACATTTGGAGCACTAAGAGCGTAGTAGTGGAAAAAGGAATATATTCAAATATAAACTACACAGAAGCATTCTGTGAAACTTCTTTCTGATCTGAGCATTCAGCTAACAGAGTTAAACCATACTTTTGATTGAGCAGTTTTGAAACACTCTGTCTGTAGAAAATGCAACTGGACATTCGTAGCGCTAAGTGGGTAATAGTGGAAAAAAGAATATGTTCAAATATAAACTACACAGAAGCATTGTATGAAAATTCTTTCTGTTCTGTGCATTCAACTAACAGAGTTGAACCTTACTTTTGATTGAGCCTTTCTGAAACACTCTTTCTGTAGAAACTGCAATTGGACATTCTGAGCGCTAAGAGGCCTCTATTGGGAAAAATAATATCTTCAAATAAAAACTACACAGAAGCATTGTGTGAAACTTATTTCTGATATGTTCATTAAGCTAACAGAGTTAAATCATACTTTTGATTGCGCAGTTCTGAACACTCTTTCTGTAGAAAATGCAAGTGGAGATTCGGAGCGCTAAGAGGGTAATAGTGGAAAAAGGAATATGTTCAAATATAAACTACACAGAAGCATTGTATGAAAATCCTTTCTGTTCTGTGCATTCAACTAACAGAGTTGAACCTTACTTTTGATTGAGCCGTTCTGAAACACTCTTTCTGTAGAAACTGCAATTGGACATTCTGAGCGCTAAGAGGCCTATATTGGGAAAAATAATGTCTAGAAATAAAAACTACACAGAAGAATTGTGTGAAACTTCTTTCTGTTCTGTTTGTTCAACTAAAAGTGTTGAACCTTAGTTTTGATTGAGCCGTTCTGAAACACTCTTTCTGTAGAAAATGCAAGTGGAGATTCGGAGCGCTAAGAGGGTAATAGTGGAAAAAGGAAAGTCTCCAAATATAAACTGCACAGAATCATTCTGTGAAACTTCTTTCTGATCTGTGCATTCAGCTAACAGAATTAAACCATACTTTTTATTGAGCAGATCTGAACACTCTTTCTGTAGAAAATGCAACTGGACATTTGGAGCGCTAAGAGAGTAGTAGTGGAAAAAGGAATATATTCAAATATAAACTACACAGAAGCATTATGTGAAACTTCTTTCTGATCTGAGCATTCAGCTAACAGAGTTAAACCATATTTTTGATTGAGCAGTTTTGAAACACTCTGTCTGTAGATAATGCAACTGGACATTCGTAGCGCTAAGTGGGTAATAGTGGAAAAAAGAATATGTTCAAATATAAACTACACAGAAGCATTGTATGAAACTACTTTCTGTTCTGTGCATTCAACTAACAGAGTTGAACCTTACTTTTGATTGAGCCTTTCTGAAACACTCTTTCTGTAGAAACTGCAATTGGACATTCTGAGCGCTAAGTGGCCTCTATTGGGAAAAATAATATCTTCAAATAAAAACTACACAGAAGCATTGTTTGAAACATATTTCTGATATGTTCATTAAGCTAACAGAGTTAAACCATACTTTTGATTGCGCAGTTCTGAACACTCTTTCTGTAGAAAATGCCAGTGGACATTCGGAGCGCTAAGAGGGTAATAGTGGAAAAAGGAATATATTCAAATATAAACTACACAGTAGCATTCTGTGAAAATTATTTCTGTTCTGTGCATTCAACTAACAGAGTTGAACCTTACTTTTGATTCAGCCGTTCTGAAACACTTTTTCTGTAGAAACTGCAATTGGACATGCTAAGCGCTAAGAGGCCTACATTGGGAAAAAGAATATCTTCAAATAAAAACTACACAGATGCATTCTGTGAAACTTATTTCTGATCTGTAAATTCATTTAACAGAGATAAAACATATTTTTGATTGAGCAGTTATGAAACACTCTTTTTGTAGAAAATGCAAGTGGAGATTCGGAGCGCTAAGAGGGTAATAGTGGAAAAAGAAATGTCTTCAAATATAAACTACACAGAATCATTCGGTGAAACTTCTTTCTGATCTGTGCATTCAGCTAACAGAGTTAAACCATACTTTTGATTGAGCAGATCTGAACACTCTTTCTGTAGAAAATGCAACTGGACATTTGGAGCGCTAAGAGCGTAGTAGTGGAAAATGGAATATATTCAAATATAAACTACACAGAAGCATTCTGTGAAACTTCTTTCTGATCTGAGCATTCAGCTAACAGAGTTAAACCATACTTTTGATTGAGCTGATTTGAAACACTCTGTCTGTAGAAAATGCAACTGGACATTCGTAGCGCTAAGTGGGTAATAGTGGAAAAAAGAATATGTTCAAATATAAACTACACAGAAGCATTGTATGAAACTTCTTTCTGTTCTGTGCATTCAACTAACAGAGTTGAACCTTACTTTTGATTGAGCCGTTCTGAAACACTCTTTCTGTAGAAACTGCAATTGGACATTCTGAGCGCTAAGAGGCCTATATTGGGAAAAAGAATGTCTACAGATAAAAACTACACAGAAGAATTGTGTGAAACTTCTTTCTGTTCTGTTTGTTCAACTAAAAGAGTTGAACCTTAGCTGTGATTGAGCCGTTCTGAAACACTCTTTCTGTAGAAAATGCAAGTGGAGATTCGGAGCGCTAAGAGGGTAATAGTGGAAAAAGGAATGTCTCCAAATATAAACTACACAGAATCATTCTGTGAAACTTCTTTCTGATCTGTGCATTTAGCTAACAGAGTTAAACCATACTTTTGATTGAGCAGATCTGAACACTCTTTCTGTAGAAAATGCAACTGGACATTTGGAGCGCTAAGAGGGTAGTAGTGGAAAAAGGAATATATTCAAATATAAACTACACAGAAGCATTCTGTGAAACTTCTTTCTGATCTGAGCATTCAGCTAACAGAGTTAAACCATACTTATGATTGAGCAGTTTTGAAACACTCTGTCTGTAGAAAATGCAACTGGACATTCGTAGCGCTAAGTGGGTAATAGTGGAAAAAAGAATATGTTCAAATATAAACTACACAGAAGCATTGTATGAAACTTCTTTCTGTTCTGTGCATTCAACTAACAGAGTTGAACCTTACTTTTGATTGAGCCTTTCTGAAACACTCTTTCTGTAGAAACTGCAATTGGACATTCTGAGCGCTAAGAGGCCTATATTGGGAAAAATAATAACTTCAAATAAAAACTACACAGAAGCATTGTGTGAAACTTATTTCTGATATGTTCATTAAGCTAACAGAGTTAAACCATACTTTTGATTGCGCAGTTCTGAACACTATTTCTGTAGAAAATGCAAGTGGACATTCGGAGCGCTAAGAGGGTAATAGTGGAAAAAGGAATATATTCAAATATAAACTACACAGTAGCATTCTGTGAAAATTCTTTCTGTTCTGTGCATTCAACTAACAGAGTTGAACCTTACTTTTGATTGAGCCGTTCTGAAACACTCTTTCTGTAGAAACTGCAATTGGACATGCTAAGCGCTAAGAGGCCTACATTGGGAAAAAGAATATCTTCAAATAAAAACTACACAGATGCATTCTGTGAAACTTATTTCTGATCTGTAAATTCAGTTAACAGAGATAAAACATATTTTTGATTGAGCAGTTATGAAACACTCTTTTTGTAGAAAATGCAAGTGGAGATTCGGAGCGCTAAGAGGGTAATAGTGGAAAAAGGAATGTTTTCAAATATAAACTACACAGAATCATTCGGTGAAACTTCTTTCTGATCTGTGCATTCAGCTAACAGAGTTAAACCATACTTTTGATTGAGCAGATCTGAACACTCTTTCTGTTGAAAATGCAACTGGACATTTGGAGCGCTAAGAGCGTAGTAGTGGAAAAAGGAATATATTCAAATATAAACTACACAGAAGCATTCTGTGAAACTTCTTTCTGATCTGAGCATTCAGCTAACAGAGTTAAACCATACTTTTGATTGAGCAGTTTTGAAACACTCTGTCTGTAGAAAATGCAACTGGACATTCGTAGCGCTAAGTGGGTAATAGTGGAAAAAAGAATATGTTCAAATATAAACTACACAGAAGCATTGTATGAAAATTCTTTCTGTTCTGTGCATTCAACTAACAGAGTTGAACCTTACTTTTGATTGAGCCTTTCTGAAACACTCTTTCTGTAGAAACTGCAATTGGACATTCTGAGCGCTAAGAGGCCTCTATTGGGAAAAATAATATCTTCAAATAAAAACTACACAGAAGCATTGTGTGAAACTTATTTCTGATATGTTCATTAAGCTAACAGAGTTAAATCATACTTTTGATTGCGCAGTTCTGAACACTCTTTCTGTAGAAAATGCAAGTGGAGATTCGGAGCGCTAAGAGGGTAATAGTGGAAAAAGGAATATGTTCAAATATAAACTACACAGAAGCATTGTATGAAACTCCTTTCTGTTCTGTGCATTCAACTAACAGAGTTGAACCTTACTTTTGATTGAGCCGTTCTGAAACACTCTTTCTGTAGAAACTGCAATTGGACATTCTGAGCGCTAAGAGGCCTATATTGGGAAAAATAATATCTAGAAATAAAAACTACACAGAAGAATTGTGTGAAACTTCTTTCTGTTCTGTTTGTTCAACTAAAAGAGTTGAACCTTAGTTTTGATTGAGCCGTTCTGAAACACTCTTTCTGTAGAAAATGCAAGTGGAGATTCGGAGCGCTAAGAGGGTAATAGTGGAAAAAGGAAAGTCTCCAAATATAAACTGCACAGAATCATTCTGTGAAACTTCTTTCTGATCTGTGCATTCAGCTAACAGAATTAAACCATACTTTTGATTGAGCAGATCTGAACACTCTTTCTGTAGAAAATGCAACTGGACATTTGGAGCGCTAAGAGAGTAGTAGTGGAAAAAGGAATATATTCAAATATAAACTACACAGAAGCATTATGTGAAACTTCTTTCTGATCTGAGCATTCAGCTAACAGAGTTAAACCATATTTTTGATTGAGCAGTTTTGAAACACTCTGTCTGTAGATAATGCAACTGGACATTCGTAGCGCTAAGTGGGTAATAGTGGAAAAAAGAATATGTTCAAATATAAACTACACAGAAGCATTGTATGAAACTACTTTCTGTTCTGTGCATTCAACTAACAGAGTTGAACCTTACTTTTGATTGAGCCTTTCTGAAACACTCTTTCTGTAGAAACTGCAATTGGACATTCTGAGCGCTAAGAGGCCTCTATTGGGAAAAATAATATCTTCAAATAAAAACTACACAGAAGCATTGTTTGAAACATATTTCTGATATGTTCATTAAGCTAACAGAGTTAAACCATACTTTTGATTGCGCAGTTCTGAACACTCTTTCTGTAGAAAATGCCAGTGGACATTTGGAGCGCTAAGAGGGTAATAGTGGAAAAAGGAATATATTCAAATATAAACTACACAGTAGCATTCTGTGAAAATTATTTCTGTTCTGTGCATTCAACTAACAGAGTTGAACCTTACTTTTGATTCAGCCGTTCTGAAACACTTTTTCTGTAGAAACTGCAATTGGACATGCTAAGCGCTAAGAGGCCTACATTGGGAAAAAGAATATCTTCAACTAAAAACTACACAGATGCATTCTGTGAAACTTATTTCTGATCTGTAAATTCATTTAACAGAGATAAAACATATTTTTGATTGAGCAGTTATGAAACACTCTTTTTGTAGAAAATGCAAGTGGAGATTCGGAGCGCTAAGAGGGTAATAGTGGAAAAAGAAATGTCTTCAAATATAAACTACACAGAATCATTCGGTGAAACTTCTTTCTGATCTGTGCATTCAGCTAACAGAGTTAAACCATACTTTTGATTGAGCAGATCTGAACACTCTTTCTGTAGAAAATGCAACTGGACATTTGGAGCGCTAAGAGCGTAGTAGTGGAAAAAGGAATATATTCAAATATAAACTACACAGAAGCATTCTGTGAAACTTCTTTCTGATCTGAGCATTCAGCTAACAGAGTTAAACCATACTTTTGATTGAGCTGATTTGAAACACTCTGTCTGTAGAAAATGCAACTGGACATTCGTAGCGCTAAGTGGGTAATAGTGGAAAAAAGAATATGTTCAAATATAAACTACACAGAACCATTGTATGAAACTTCTTTCTGTTCTGTGCATTCAACTAACAGAGTTGAACCTTACTTTTGATTGAGCCGTTCTGAAACACTCTTTCTGTAGAAACTGCAATTGGACATTCTGAGCGCTAAGAGGCCTATATTGGGAAAAAGAATGTCTACAGATAAAAACTACACAGAAGAATTGTGTGAAACTTCTTTCTGTTCTGTTTGTTCAACTAAAAGAGTTGAACCTTAGTTGTGATTGAGCCGTTCTGAAACACTCTTTCTGTAGAAAATGCAAGTGGAGATTCGGAGCGCTAAGAGGGTAATAGTGGAAAAAGGAATGTCTCCAAATATAAACTACACAGAATCATTCTGTGAAACTTCTTTCTGATCTGTGCATTCAGCTAACAGAGTTAAACCATACTTTTGATTGAGCAGATCTCAACACTCTTTCTGTAGAAAATGCAACTGGACATTTGGAGCGCTAAGAGGGTAGTAGTGGAAAAAGGAATATATTCAAATATAAACTACACAGAAGCATTCTGTGAAACTTCTTTCTGATCTGAGCATTCAGCTAACAGAGTTAAACCATACTTTTGATTGAGCAGTTTTGAAACACTCTGTCTGTAGAAAATGCAACTGGACATTCGTAGCGCTAAGTGGGTAATAGTGGAAAAAAGAATATGTTCAAATATAAACTACACAGAAGCATTGTATGAAACTTCTTTCTGTTCTGTGCATTCAACTAACAGAGTTGAACCTTACTTTTGATTGAGCCTTTCTGAAACACTCTTTCTGTAGAAACTGCAATTGGACATTCTGAGCGCTAAGAGGCATATATTGGGAAAAAAAATATCTTCAAATAAAAACTACACAGAAGCATTGTGTGAAACTTATTTCTGATATGTTCATTAAGCTAACAGAGTTAAACCATACTTTTGATTGCGCAGTTCTGAACACTCCTTCTGTAGAAAATGCAAGTGGACATTCGGAGCGCTAAGAGGGTAATAGTGGAAAAAGGAATATATTCAAATATAAACTACACAGTAGCATTCTGTGAAAATTCTTTCTGTTCTGTGCATTCAACTAACAGAGTTGAACCTTACTTTTGATTGAGCCGTTCTGAAACACTCTTTCTGTAGAAACTGCAATTGGACATGCTAAGCGCTAAGAGGCCTACATTGGGAAAAAGAATATCTTCAAATAAAAACTACACAGATGCATTCTGTGAAACTAATTTCTGATCTGTAAATTCAGTTAACAGAGATAAAACATATTTTTGATTGAGCAGTTATGAAACACTCTTTTTGTAGAAAATGCAAGTGGAGATTCGGAGCGCTAAGAGGGTAATAGTGGAAAAAGGAATGTCTTCAAATATAAACTACACAGAATCATGCGGTGAAACTTCTTTCTGATCTGTGCATTCAGCTAACAGAGTTAAACCATACTTTTGATTGAGCAGATCTGAACACTCTTTCTGTTGAAAATGCAACTGGACATTTGGAGCGCTAAGAGCGTAGTAGTGGAAAAAGGAATATATTCAAATATAAACTACACAGAAGCATTCTGTGAAACTTCTTTCTGATCTGAGCATTCAGCTAACAGAGTTAAACCATACTTTTGATTGAGCAGTTTTGAAACACTCTGTCTGTAGAAAATGCAACTGGACATTCGTAGCGCTAAGTGGGTAATAGTGGAAAAAAGAATATGTTCAAATATAAACTACACAGAAGCATTGTATGAAAATTCTTTCTGTTCTGTGCATTCAACTAACAGAGTTGAACCTTACTTTTGATTGAGCCTTTCTGAAACACTCTTTCTGTAGAAACTGCAATTGGACATTCTGAGCGCTAAGAGGACTATATTGGGAAAAATAATATCTTCAAATAAAAACTACACAGAAGCATTGTGTGAAACTTATTTCTGATATGTTCATTAAGCTAACAGAGTTAAATCATACTTTTGATTGCGCAGTTCTGAACACTCTTTCTGTAGAAAATGCAAGTGGAGATTCGGAGCGCTAAGAGGGTAATAGTGGAAAAAGGAATATGTTCAAATATAAACTACACAGAAGCATTGTATGAAACTCCTTTCTGTTCTGTGCATTCAACTAACAGAGTTGAACCTTACTTTTGATTGAGCCGTTCTGAAACACTCTTTCTGTAGAAACTGCAATTGGACATTCTGAGCGCTAAGAGGCCTATATTGGGAAAAATAATGTCTACAAATAAAAACTACACAGAAGAATTGTGTGAAACTTCTTTCTGTTCTGTTTGTTCAACTAAAAGAGTTGAACCTTAGTTTTGATTGAGCCGTTCTGAAACACTCTTTCTGTAGAAAATGCAAGTGGAGATTCGGAGCGCTAAGAGGGTAATAGTGGAAAAAGGAATGTCTCCAAATATAAACTGCACAGAATCATTCTGTGAAACTTCTTTCTGATCTGAGCATTCAGCTAACAGAGTTAAACCATATTTTTGATTGAGCAGTTTTGAAACACTCTGTCTGTAGATAATGCAACTGGACATTCGTAGCGCTAAGTGGGTAATAGTGGAAAAAAGAATATGTTCAAATATAAACTACACAGAAGCATTGTATGAAACTACTTTCTGTTCTGTGCATTCAACTAACAGAGTTGAACCTTACTTTTGATTGAGCCTTTCTGAAACACTCTTTCTGTAGAAACTGCAATTGGACATTCTGAGCGCTAAGAGGCCTCTATTGGGAAAAATAATATCTTCAAATAAAAACTACACAGAAGCATTGTTTGAAACATATTTCTGATATGTTCATTAAGCTAACAGAGTTAAACCATACTTTTGATTGCGCAGTTCTGAACACTCTTTCTGTAGAAAATGCCAGTGGACATTCGGAGCGCTAAGAGGGTAATAGTGGAAAAAGGAATATATTCAAATATAAACTACACAGTAGCATTCTGTGAAAATTATTTCTGTTCTGTGCATTCAACTAACAGAGTTGAACCTTACTCTTGATTCAGCCGTTCTGAAACACTTTTTCTGTAGAAACTGCAATTGGACATGCTAAGCGCTAAGAGGCCTACATTGGGAAAAAGAATATCTTCAAATAAAAACTACACAGATGCATTCTGTGAAACTTATTTCTGATCTGTAAATTCATTTAACAGAGATAAAACATATTTTTGATTGAGCAGTTATGAAACACTCTTTTTGTAGAAAATGCAAGTGGAGATTCGGAGCGCTAAGAGGGTAATAGTGGAAAAAGAAATGTCTTCAAATATAAACTACACAGAATCATTCGGTGAAACTTCTTTCTGATCTGTGCATTCAGCTAACAGAGTTAAACCATACTTTTGATTGAGCAGATCTGAACACTCTTTCTGTAGAAAATGCAACTGGACATTTGGAGCGCTAAGAGCGTTGTAGTGGAAAATGGAATATATTCAAATATAAACTACACAGAAGCATTCTGTGAAACTTCTTTCTGATCTGAGCATTCAGCTAACAGAGTTAAACCATACTTTTGATTGAGCTGATTTGAAACACTCTGTCTGTAGAAAATGCAACTGGACATTCGTAGCGCTAAGTGGGTAATAGTGGAAAAAAGAATATGTTCAAATATAAACTACACAGAAGCATTGTATGAAACTTCTTTCTGTTCTGTGCATTCAACTAACAGAGTTGAACCTTACTTTTGATTGAGCCGTTCTGAAACACTCTTTCTGTAGAAACTGCAATTGGACATTCTGAGCGCTAAGAGGCCTATATTGGGAAAAAGAATGTCTACAGATAAAAACTACACAGAAGAATTGTGTGAAACTTCTTTCTGTTCTGTTTGTTCAACTAAAAGAGTTGAACCTTAGTTGTGATTGAGCCGTTCTGAAACACTCTTTCTGTAGAAAATGCAAGTGGAGATTCGGAGCGCTAAGAGGGTAATAGTGGAAAAAGGAATGTCTCCAAATATAAACTACACAGAATCATTCTGTGAAACTTCTTTCTGATCTGTGCATTCAGCTAACAGAGTTAAACCATACTTTTGATTGAGCAGATCTGAACACTCTTTCTGTAGAAAATGCAACTGGACATTTGGAGCGCTAAGAGGGTAGTAGTGGAAAAAGGAATATATTCAAATATAAACTACACAGAAGCATTCTGTGAAACTTCTTTCTGATCTGAGCATTCAGCTAACAGAGTTAAACCATACTTATGATTGAGCAGTTTTGAAACACTCTGTCTGTAGAAAATGCAACTGGACATTCGTAGCGCTAAGTGGGTAATAGTGGAAAAAAGAATATGTTCAAATATAAACTACACAGAAGCATTGTATGAAACTTCTTTCTGTTCTGTGCATTCAACTAACAGAGTTGAACCTTACTTTTGATTGAGCCTTTCTGAAACACTCTTTCTGTAGAAACTGCAATTGGACATTCTGAGCGCTAAGAGGCCTATATTGGGAAAAATAATATCTTCAAATAAAAACTACACAGAAGCATTGTGTGAAACTTATTTCTGATATGTTCATTAAGCTAACAGAGTTAAACCATACTTTTGATTGCGCAGTTCTGAACACTCTTTCTGTAGAAAATGCAAGTGGACATTCCGAGCGCTAAGAGGGTAATAGTGGAAAAAGGAATATATTCAAATATAAACTACACAGTAGCATTCTGTGAAAATACTTTCTGTTCTGTGCATTCAACTAACAGAGTTGAACCTTACTTTTGATTGAGCCGTTCTGAAACACTCTTTCTGTAGAAACTGCAATTGGACATGCTAAGCGCTAAGAGGCCTACATTGGGAAAAAGAATATCTTCAAATAAAAACTACACAGATGCATTCTGTGAAACTTATTTCTGATCTGTAAATTCAGTTAACAGAGATAAAACATATTTTTGATTGAGCAGTTATGAAACACTCTTTCTGTAGAAAATGCAAGTGGAGATTCGGAGCGCTAAGAGGGTAATAGTGGAAAAAGGAATATGTTCAAATATAAACTACACAGAAGCATTGTATGAAACTCCTTTCTGTTCTGTGCATTCAACTAACAGAGTTGAACCTTACTTTTGATTGAGCCGTTCTGAAACACTCTTTCTGTAGAAACTGCAATTGGACATTCTGAGCGCTAAGAGGCCTATATTGGGAAAAATAATGTCTACAAATAAAAACTACACAGAAGAATTGTGTGAAACTTCTTTCTGTTCTGTTTGTTCAACTAAAAGAGTTGAACCTTAGTTTTGATTGAGCCGTTCTGAAACACTCTTTCTGTAGAAAATGCAAGTGGAGATTCGGAGCGCTAAGAGGGTAATAGTGGAAAAAGGAATGTCTCCAAATATAAACTGCACAGAATCATTCTGTGAAACTTCTTTCTGATCTGTGCATTCAGCTAACAGAATTAAACCATACTTTTGATTGAGCAGATCTGAACACTCTTTCTGTAGAAAATGCAACTGGACATTTGGAGCGCTAAGAGAGTAGTAGTGGAAAAAGGAATATATTCAAATATAAACTACACAGAAGCATTATGTGAAACTTCTTTCTGATCTGAGCATTCAGCTAACAGAGTTAAACCATATTTTTGATTGAGCAGTTTTGAAACACTCTGTCTGTAGATAATGCAACTGGACATTCGTAGCGCTAAGTGGGTAATAGTGGAAAAAAGAATATGTTCAAATATAAACTACACAGAAGCATTGTATGAAACTCCTTTCTGTTCTGTGCATTCAAATAACAGAGTTGAACCTTACTTTTGATTGAGCCGTTCTGAAACACTCTTTCTGTAGAAACTGCAATTGGACATTCTGAGCGCTAAGAGGCCTATATTGGGAAAAAGAATGTCTACAAATAAAAACTACACAGAAGAATTGTGTGAAACTTTTTCTGTTCTGTTTGTTCAACTAAAAGAGTTGAACCTTAGTTTTGATTGAGCCGTTCTGAAACACTCTTTCTGTAGAAAATGCAAGTGGAAATTCGGAGCGCTAAGAGGGTAATAGTGGAAAAAGGAATGTCTCCAAATATAAACTACACAGAATCATTCTGTGAAACTTCTTTCTGATCTGTGCATTCAGCTAACAGAGTTAAACCATACTTTTGATTGAGCAGATCTGAACACTCTTTCTGTAGAAAATGCAACTGGACATTTGGAGCGCTAAGAGCGTTGTAGTGGAAAAAGGAATATATTCAAATAAAAACTACACAGAAGCATTCTGTGAAACTTCTTTCTGATCTGAGCATTCAGCTAACAGAGTTAAACCATACTTTTGATTGAGCAGTTTTGAAAAACTCTGTCTGTAGAAAATGCAACTGGACATTCGTAGCGCTAAGTGGGTAATAGTGGAAAAAAGAATATGTTCAAATATAAACTACACAGAAGCATTGTATGAAACTTCTTTCTGTTCTGTGCATTCAACAATCAGAGTTGAACCTTACTTTTGATTGAGCCGTTCTGAAACACTCTTTCTGTAGAAACTGCAATTGGACATTCTGAGCGCTAAGAGGCCTACATTGGGAAAAAGAATATCTTCAAATAAAAACCACACAGAAGCATTGTGTGAAACTTATTTCTGATATGTTCATTAAGCTAACAGAGTTAAACCATACTTTTGATTGCGCAGTTCTGAACACTCTTTCTGTAGAAAATGCAAGTGGACATTCGGAGCGCTAAGAGGGTAATAGTGGAAAAAGGAATATATTCAAATATAAACTACACAGTAGCATTCTGTGAAAATTCTTTCTGTTCTGTGCATTCAACTAACAGAGTTGAACCTTACTTTTGATTGAGCCGTTCTGAAACACTCTTTCTGTAGAAACTGCAATTGGACATGCTAAGCGCTAAGAGGCCTACATTGGGAAAAAGAATATCTTCAAATAAAAACTACACAGATCCATTCTGTGAAACTTATTTCTGATCTGTAAATTCAGTTAACAGAGATAAAACATATTTTTGATTGAGCAGTTATGAAACACTCTTTTTGTAGAAAATGCAAGTGGAGATTCGGAGCGCTAAGAGGGTAATAGTGGAAAAAGGAATGTCTTCAAATATAAACTACATAGAATCATTCGGTGAAACTTCTTTCTGATCTGTGCATTCAGCTAACAGAGTTAAAACATACTTTTGATTGAGCAGATCTGAACACTCTTTCTGTTGAAAATGCAACTGGACATTTGGAGCGCTAAGAGCGTAGTAGTGGAAAAAGGAATATATTCAAATATAAACTACACAGAAGCATTCTGTGAAACTTCTTTCTGATCTGAGCATACAGCTAACAGAGTTAAACCATACTTTTGATTGAGCAGTTTTGAAACACTCTGTCTGTAGAAAATGCAAATGGACATTCATAGCGCTAAGTGGGTAATAGTGGAAAAGAGAATATGTTCAAATATAAACTACACAGAAGCATTGTATGAAACTTCTTTCTGTTCTGTGCATTCAACTAACAGAGTTGAACCTGACTTTTGATTGAGCCCTTCTGAAACACTCTTTCTGTAGAAACTGCAATTGGACATTCTGAGCGCTAAGAGGCCTATATTTTGAAAAAGAATGTCTACAAATAAAAACTACACAGAAGAATTGTGTGAAACTTCTTTCTGTTCTGTTTGTTCAACTAAAAGAGTTGAACCTTAGTTTTGATTGTGCCGTTCTGAAACACTCTTTCTGTAGAAAATGCAAGTGGAGATTCGGAGCGCTAAGAGGGTAATAGTGGAAAAAGGAATGTCTCCAAATATAAACTACACAGAAGCATTCTGTGAAACTTCTTTCTGATCTGAGCATTCAGCTAACAGAGTTAAACCATACTTTTGATTGAGCAGATTTGAAACACTCTGTCTGCAGAAAATGCAACTGGACATTCGTAGCGCTAAGTGGGTAATAGTGGAAAAAAGAATATGTTCAAATATAAACTACACAGAAGCATTGTATGAAACTGGTTTCTGTTCTGTGCATTCAACTAACAGAGTTGAACCTTACTTTTGATTGAGCCGTTCTGAAACACTCTTTCTGTAGAAACTGCAATTGGACATTCTGAGTGCTAAGAGGCCTATATTGGGAAAAAGAATGTCTACAAATAAAAACTACACATAATAATTGTGTGAAACTTCTTTCTGTTCTGTTTGTTCAACTAAAAGGGTTGAACCTTAGTTGTGATTGAGCCGTTCTGAAACACTCTTTCTGTAGAAAATGCAAGTGGAGATTCGGAGCGCTAAGAGGGTAATAGTGGAAAAAGGAATGTCTCCAAATATAAACTACACAGAATCATTCTGTGAAACTTCTTTCTGATCTGTGCATTCAGCTAACAGAGTTAAACCATACTTTTGATTGAGCAGATCTGAACACTCTTTCTGTAGAAAATGCAACTGGACATTTGGAGCGCTAAGAGGGTAGTAGTGGAAAAAGGAATATATTCAAATATAAACTACACAGAAGCATTCTGTGAAACTTCTTTCTGATCTGAGCATTCAGCTAACAGAGTTAAACCATACTTTTGATTGGGCAGTTTTGAAACACTCTGTCTGTAGAAAATGCAACTGGACATTCGTAGCGCTAAGTGGGTAATAGTGGAAAAGAGAATATGTTCAAATATAAACTACACAGAAGCATTGTATGAAACTACTTTCTGTTCTGTGCATTCAAATAACAGAGTTGAACCTTACTTTTGATTGAGCCGTTCTGAAACACTCTTTCTGTAGAAACTGCAATTGGACATTCTGAGCGCTAAGAGGCCTATATTGGGAAAAAGAATGTCTACAAATAAAAACTACACAGAAGAATTGTGTGAAACTTTTTCTGTTCTGTTTGTTCAACTAAAAGAGTTGAACCTTAGTTTTGATTGAGCCGTTCTGAAACACTCTTTCTGTAGAAAATGCAAGTGGACATTCGGAGCGCTAAGAGGGTAATAGTGGAAAAAGGAATGTCTCCAAATATAAACTACACAGAATCATTCTGTGAAACTTCTTTCTGATCTGTGCATTCAGCTAACAGAGTTAAACCATACTTTTGATTGAGCAGATCTGAACACTCTTTCTGTAGAAAATGCAACTGGACATTTGGAGCGCTAAGAGAGTAGTAGTGGAAAAAGGAATATATTAAAATATAAACTACACAGAAGCATTCTGTGAAACTTCTTTCTGATCTGAGCATTCAGCTAACAGAGTTAAACCATACTTTTGATTGAGCAGTTTTGAAACACAATGTCTGTAGAAAATGCAACTGGACATTCGTAGCGCTAAGTGGGTAATAGTGGAAAAAAGAATATGTTCAAATATAAACTACACAGAAGCATTGTATGAAACTTCTTTCTGTTCTGTGCATTCAACTAACAGAGTTGAACCTTACTTTTGATTGAGCCTTTCTGAAACACTCTTTCTGTAGAAACTGCAATTGGACATTCTGAGCGCTAAGAGGCCTCTATTGGGAAAAATAATATCTTCAAATAAAAACTACACAGAAGCATTGTGTGAAACTTATTTCTGATATGTTCATTAAGCTAACAGAGTTAAACCATACTTTTGATTGCGCAGTTCTGAACACTCTTTCTGTAGAAAATGCAAGTGGACATTCGGAGCGCTAAGAGGGTAATAGTGGAAAAAGGAATATATTCAAATATAAACTACACAGTAGCATTCTGTGAAAATTCTTTCTGTTCTGTGCATTCAACTAACAGAGTTGAACCTTACTTTTGATTGAGCCTTTCTGAAACACTCTTTCTGTAGAAACTGCAATTGGACATTCTGAGCGCTAAGAGGCCTATATTGGGAAAAATAATATCTTCAAATAAAAACTACACAGATGCATTCTGTGAAACTTATTTCTGATCTGTAAATTCAGTTAACAGAGATAAAACATATTTTTGATTGAGCAGTTACGAAACACTCTTTTTGTAGAAAATGCAAGTGGAGATTCGGAGCGCTAAGAGGGTAATAGTGGAAAAAGGAATATATTCAAATATAAACTACACAGAAGCATTCTGTGAAACTTCTTTCTGATCTGAGCATTCAGCTAACAGAGTTAAACCATACTTTTGATTGAGCAGTTTTGAAACACTCTGTCTGTAGAAAATGCAACTGGACATTCGTAGCGCTAAGTGGGTAATAGTGGAAAAGAGAATATGTTCAAATATAAACTACACAGAAGCATTGTATGAAACTACTTTCTGTTCTGTGCATTCAAATAACAGAGTTGAACCTTACTTTTGATTGAGCCGTTCTGAAACACTCTTTCTGTAGAAACTGCAATTGGACATTCTGAGCGCTAAGAGGCCTATATTGGGAAAAAGAATGTCTACAAATAAAAACTACACAGAAGAATTGTGTGAAACTTTTTCTGTTCTGTTTGTTCAACTAAAAGAGTTGAACCTTAGTTTTGATTGAGCCGTTCTGAAACACTCTTTCTGTAGAAATTGCAATTGGACATTCTGAGCGCTAAGAGGCCTCTATTGGGAAAAAGAATAACTTCAAACAAAAACTACACAGAAGCATTGTGTGAAACTTATTTCTGATATGTTCATTAAGCTAACAGAGTTAAACCATACTTTTGATTGCGCAGTTCTGAACACTCTTTCTGTAGAAAATGCAAGTGGACATTCGGAGCGCTAAGAGGGTAATAGTGGAAAAAGGAATATATTCAAATATAAACTACACAGTAGCATTCTGTGAAAATTCTTTCTGTTCTGTGCATTCAACTAACAGAGTTGAACCTTACTTTTGATTGAGCCGTTCTGAAACACTCTTTCTGTAGAAACTGCAATTGGACATGCTAAGCGCTAAGAGGCCTACATTGGGAAAAAGAATATCTTCAAATAAAAATTACACAGATGCATTCTGTGAAACTTATTTCTGATCTGTAAATTCAGTTAACAGAGATAAAACATATTTTTGATTGAGCAGTTATGAAACACTCTTTTTGTAGAAAATGCAAGTGGAGATTCGGAGCGCTAAGAGGGTAATAGTGGAAAAAGGAATGTCTTCAAATATAAACTACACAGAATCATTCGGTGAAACTTCTTTCTGATCTGTGCATTCAGCTAACAGAGTTAAACCATACTTTTGATTGAGCAGATCTGAACACTCTTTCTGTTGAAAATGCAACTGGACATTTGGAGCGCTAAGAGCATAGTAGTGGAAAAAGGAATATATTCAAATATAAACTACACAGAAGCATTCTGTGAAACTTCTTTCTGATCTGAGCATACAGCTAACAGAGTTAAACCATACTTTTGATTGAGCAGTTTTGAAACACTCTGTCTGTAGAAAATGCAACTGGACATTCGTAGCGCTAAGTGGGTAATAGTGGAAAAGAGAATATGTTCAAATATAAACTACACAGAAGCATTGTATGAAACTTCTTTCTGTTCTGTGCATTCATCTAACAGGGTTGAACCTTACTTTTGATTGAGCCGTTCTGAAACACTCTTTCTGTAGAAACTGCAATTGGACATTCTGAGCGCTAAGAGGCCTATATTGGGAAAAAGAATGTCTACAAATAAAAACTACACAGAAGAATTGTGTGAAACTTCTTTCTGTTCTGTTTGTTCAACTAAAAGAGTTGAACCTTAGTTTTGATTGAGCCGTTCTGAAACATTCTTTCTGTAGAAAATCCAAGTGGAGATTCGGAGCGCTAAGAGGGTAATAGTGGAAAAAGGAATGTCTCCAAATATAAACTGCACAGAATCATTCTGTGAAACTTCTTTCTGATCTGTGCATTCAGCTAACAGAGTTAAACCATACTTTTGATTGGGCAGATCTGAACACTCTTTCTGTAGAAAATGCAACTGGACATTTGGAGCGCTAAGAGAGTAGTAGTGGAAAAAGGAATATATTCAAATATAAACTACACAGAAGCATTCTGTGAAACTTCTTTCTGATCTGAGCATTCAGCTAACAGAGTTAAACCATATTTTTGATTGAGCAGTTTTGAAACACTCTGTCTGTAGATAATGCAACTGGACATTCGTAGCGCTAAGTGGGTAATAGTGGAAAAAAGAATATGTTCAAATATAAACTACACAGAAGCATTGTATGAAACTACTTTCTGTTCTGTGCATTCAACTAACAGAGTTGAACCTTACTTTTGATTGAGCCTTTCTGAAACACTCTTTCTGTAGAAACTGCAATTGGACATTCTGAGCGCTAAGAGGCCTCTATTGGGAAAAATAATATCTTCAAATAAAAACTACACAGAAGCATTGTTTGAAACACATTTCTGATATGTTCATTAAGCTAACAGAGTTAAACCATACTTTTTATTGCGCAGTTCTGAACACTCTTTCTGTAGAAAATGCAAGTGGACATTCGGAGCGCTAAGAGGGTAATAGTGGAAAAAGGAATATATTCAAATATAAACTACACAGTAGCATTCTGTGAAAATTCTTTCTGTTCTATGCATTCAACTAACAGAGTTGAACCTTACTTTTGATTGAGCCGTTCTGAAACACTCTTTCTGTAGAAACTGCAATTGGACATGCTAAGCGCTAAGAGGCCTACATTGGGAAAAAGAATATCTTCAAATAAAAACTACACAGATGCATTCTGTGAAACTTATTTCTGATCTGTAAATTCAGTTAACAGAGATAAAACATATTTTTGATTGAGCAGTTACGAAACACTCTTTTTGTAGAAAATGCAAGTGGAGATTCGGAGCGCTAAGAGGGTAATAGTGGAAAAAGCAATATATTAAAATATAAACTACACAGAAGCATTCTGTGAAACTTCTTTCTGATCTGAGCATTCAGCTAACAGAGTTAAACCATACTTTTGATTGAGCAGTTTTGAAACACTCTGTCTGTAGAAAATGCAACTGGACATTCGTAGCGCTAAGTGGGTAATAGTGGAAAAGAGAATATGTTCAAATATAAACTACACAGAAGCATTGTATGAAACTACTTTCTGTTCTGTGCATTCAAATAACAGAGTTGAACCTTACTTTTAATTGAGCCGTTCTGAAACTCTCTTTCTGTAGAAACTGCAATTGGACATTCTGAGCGCTAAGAGGCCTATATTGGGAAAAAGAATGTCTACAAATAAAAACTACACAGAAGAATTGTGTGAAACTTTTTCTGTTCTGTTTGTTCAACTAAAAGAGTTGAACCTTAGTTTTGATTGAGCTGTTCTGAAACACTCTTTCTGTAGAAAATGCAAGTGGACATTCGGAGCGCTAAGAGGGTAATAGTGGAAAAAGGAATGTCTCCAAATATAAACTACACAGAATCATTCTGTGAAACTTCTTTCTGATCTGTGCATTCAGCTAACAGAGTTAAACCATACTTTTGATTGAGCAGATCTGAACACTCTTTCTGTAGAAAATGCAACTGGACATTTGGAGCGCTAAGAGAGTAGTAGTGGAAAAAGGAATATATTAAAATATAAACTACACAGAAGCATTCTGTGAAACTTCTTTCTGATCTGAGCATTCAGCTAACAGAGTTAAACCATACTTTTGATTGAGCAGTTTTGAAACACTCTGTCTGTAGAAAATGCAACTGGACATTCGTAGCGCTAAGTGGGTAATAGTGGAAAAAAGAATATGTTCAAATATAAACTACACAGAAACATTGTATGAAACTTCTTTCTGTTCTGTGCATTCAACTAACAGAGTTGAACCTTACTTTTGATTGAGCCTTTCTGAAACACTCTTTCTGTAGAAACTGCAATTGGACATTCTGAGCGCTAAGAGGCCTCTATTGGGAAAAATAATATCTTCAAATAAAAACTACACAGAAGCATTGTGTGAAACTTATTTCTGATATGTTCATTAAGCTAACAGATTTAAACCATACTTTTGATTGCGCAGTTCTGAACACTCTTTCTGTAGAAAATGCAAGTGGACATTCGGAGCGCTAAGAGGGTAATAGTGGAAAAAGGAATATATTAAAATATAAACTACACAGTAGCATTCTGTGAAAATTCTTTCTGTTCTGTGCATTCAACTAACAGAGTTGAACCTTACTTTTGATTGAGCCGTTCTGAAACACTCTTTCTGTAGAAACTGCAATTGGACATGCTAAGCGCTAAGAGGCCTACATTGGGAAAAAGAATATCTTCAAATAAAAACTACACAGATGCATTCTGTGAAACTTATTTCTGATCTGTAAATTCAGTTAACAGAGATAAAACATATTTTTGATTGAGCAGTTATGAAACACTCTTTTTGTAGAAAATGCAAGTGGAGATTCGGAGCGCTAAGAGGGTAATAGTGGAAAAAGGAATGTCTTCAAATATAAACTACACAGAATCATTCGGTGAAACTTCTTTCTGATCTGTGCATTCAGCTAACAGAGTTAAACCATACTTTTGATTGAGCAGTTCTGAACACTCTTTCTGTTGAAAATGCAACTGGACATTTGGAGCGCTAAGAGCGTAGTAGTGGAAAAAGGAATATATTCAAATATAAACTACACAGAAGCATTCTGTGAAACTTCTTTCTGATCTGAGCATACAGCTAACAGAGTTAAACCATACTTTTGATTGAGCAGTTTTGAAACACTCTGTCTGTAGAAAATGCAACTGGACATTCGTAGCGCTAAGTGGGTAATAGTGGAAAAGAGAATATGTTCAAATATAAACTACACAGAAGCATTGTATGAAACTTCTTTCTGTTCTGTGCATTCAACTAACAGAGTTGAACCTTACTTTTGATTGAGCCGTTCTGAAACACTCTTTCTGTAGAAACTGCAATTGGACATGCTAAGCGCTAAGAGGCCTACATTGGGAAAAAGAATATCTTCAAATAAAAATTACACAGATGCATTCTGTGAAACTTATTTCTGATCTGTAAATTCAGTTAACAGAGATAAAACATATTTTTGATTGAGCAGTTATGAAACACTCTTTTTGTAGAAAATGCAAGTGGAGATTCGGAGCGCTAAGAGGGTAATAGTGGAAAAAGGAATGTCTTCAAATATAAACTACACAGAATCATTCGGTGAAACTTCTTTCTGATCTGTGCATTCAGCTAACAGAGTTAAACCATACTTTTGATTGAGCAGATCTGAACACTCTTTCTGTTGAAAATGCAACTGGACATTTGGAGCGCTAAGAGCATAGTAGTGGAAAAAGGAATATATTCAAATATAAACTACACAGAAGCATTCTGTGAAACTTCTTTCTGATCTGAGCATACAGCTAACAGAGTTAAACCATACTTTTGATTGAGCAGTTTTGAAACACTCTGTCTGTAGAAAATGCAACTGGACATTCGTAGCGCTAAGTGGGTAATAGTGGAAAAGAGAATATGTTCAAATATAAACTACACAGAAGCATTGTATGAAACTTCTTTCTGTTCTGTGCATTCATCTAACAGGGTTGAACCTTACTTTTGATTGAGCCGTTCTGAAACACTCTTTCTGTAGAAACTGCAATTGGACATTCTGAGCGCTAAGAGGCCTATATTGGGAAAAAGAATGTCTACAAATAAAAACTACACAGAAGAATTGTGTGAAACTTCTTTCTGTTCTGTTTGTTCAACTAAAAGAGTTGAACCTTAGTTTTGATTGAGCCGTTCTGAAACATTCTTTCTGTAGAAAATCCAAGTGGAGATTCGGAGCGCTAAGAGGGTAATAGTGGAAAAAGGAATGTCTCCAAATATAAACTGCACAGAATCATTCTGTGAAACTTCTTTCTGATCTGTGCATTCAGCTAACAGAGTTAAACCATACTTTTGATTGGGCAGATCTGAACACTCTTTCTGTAGAAAATGCAACTGGACATTTGGAGCGCTAAGAGAGTAGTAGTGGAAAAAGGAATATATTCAAATATAAACTACACAGAAGCATTCTGTGAAACTTCTTTCTGATCTGAGCATTCAGCTAACAGAGTTAAACCATATTTTTGATTGAGCAGTTTTGAAACACTCTGTCTGTAGATAATGCAACTGGACATTCGTAGCGCTAAGTGGGTAATAGTGGAAAAAAGAATATGTTCAAATATAAACTACACAGAAGCATTGTATGAAACTACTTTCTGTTCTGTGCATTCAACTAACAGAGTTGAACCTTACTTTTGATTGAGCCTTTCTGAAACACTCTTTCTGTAGAAACTGCAATTGGACATTCTGAGCGCTAAGAGGCCTCTATTGGGAAAAATAATATCTTCAAATAAAAACTACACAGAAGCATTGTTTGAAACACATTTCTGATATGTTCATTAAGCTAACAGAGTTAAACCATACTTTTTATTGCGCAGTTCTGAACACTCTTTCTGTAGAAAATGCAAGTGGACATTCGGAGCGCTAAGAGGGTAATAGTGGAAAAAGGAATATATTCAAATATAAACTACACAGTAGCATTCTGTGAAAATTCTTTCTGTTCTATGCATTCAACTAACAGAGTTGAACCTTACTTTTGATTGAGCCGTTCTGAAACACTCTTTCTGTAGAAACTGCAATTGGACATGCTAAGCGCTAAGAGGCCTACATTGGGAAAAAGAATATCTTCAAATAAAAACTACACAGATGCATTCTGTGAAACTTATTTCTGATCTGTAAATTCAGTTAACAGAGATAAAACATATTTTTGATTGAGCAGTTACGAAACACTCTTTTTGTAGAAAATGCAAGTGGAGATTCGGAGCGCTAAGAGGGTAATAGTGGAAAAAGGAATATATTAAAATATAAACTACACAGAAGCATTCTGTGAAACTTCTTTCTGATCTGAGCATTCAGCTAACAGAGTTAAACCATACTTTTGATTGAGCAGTTTTGAAACACTCTGTCTGTAGAAAATGCAACTGGACATTCGTAGCGCTAAGTGGGTAATAGTGGAAAAGAGAATATGTTCAAATATAAACTACACAGAAGCATTGTATGAAACTACTTTCTGTTCTGTGCATTCAAATAACAGAGTTGAACCTTACTTTTAATTGAGCCGTTCTGAAACTCTCTTTCTGTAGAAACTGCAATTGGACATTCTGAGCGCTAAGAGGCCTATATTGGGAAAAAGAATGTCTACAAATAAAAACTACACAGAAGAATTGTGTGAAACTTTTTCTGTTCTGTTTGTTCAACTAAAAGAGTTGAACCTTAGTTTTGATTGAGCCGTTCTGAAACACTCTTTCTGTAGAAAATGCAAGTGGACATTCGGAGCGCTAAGAGGGTAATAGTGGAAAAAGGAATGTCTCCAAATATAAACTACACAGAATCATTCTGTGAAACTTCTTTCTGATCTGTGCATTCAGCTAACAGAGTTAAACCATACTTTTGATTGAGCAGATCTGAACACTCTTTCTGTAGAAAATGCAACTGGACATTTGGAGCGCTAAGAGAGTAGTAGTGGAAAAAGGAATATATTAAAATATAAACTACACAGAAGCATTCTGTGAAACTTCTTTCTGATCTGAGCATTCAGCTAACAGAGTTAAACCATACTTTTGATTGAGCAGTTTTGAAACACTCTGTCTGTAGAAAATGCAACTGGACATTCGTAGCGCTAAGTGGGTAATAGTGGAAAAAAGAATATGTTCAAATATAAACTACACAGAAGCATTGTATGAAACTTCTTTCTGTTCTGTGCATTCAACTAACAGAGTTGAACCTTACTTTTGATTGAGCCTTTCTGAAACACTCTTTCTGTAGAAACTGCAATTGGACATTCTGAGCGCTAAGAGGCCTCTATTGGGAAAAATAATATCTTCAAATAAAAACTACACAGAAGCATTGTGTGAAACTTATTTCTGATATGTTCATTAAGCTAACAGATTTAAACCATACTTTTGATTGCGCAGTTCTGAACACTCTTTCTGTAGAAAATGCAAGTGGACATTCGGAGCGCTAAGAGGGTAATAGTGGAAAAAGGAATATATTAAAATATAAACTACACAGTAGCATTCTGTGAAAATTCTTTCTGTTCTGTGCATTCAACTAACAGAGTTGAACCTTACTTTTGATTGAGCCGTTCTGAAACACTCTTTCTGTAGAAACTGCAATTGGACATGCTAAGCGCTAAGAGGCCTACATTGGGAAAAAGAATATCTTCAAATAAAAACTACACAGATGCATTCTGTGAAACTTATTTCTGATCTGTAAATTCAGTTAATAGAGATAAAACATATTTTTGATTGAGCAGTTATGAAACACTCTTTTTGTAGAAAATGCAAGTGGAGATTCGGAGCGCTAAGAGGGTAATAGTGGAAAAAGGAATGTCTTCAAATATAAACTACACAGAATCATTCGGTGAAACTTCTTTCTGATCTGTGCATTCAGCTAACAGAGTTAAACCATACTTTTGATTGAGCAGTTCTGAACACTCTTTCTGTTGAAAATGCAACTGGACATTTGGAGCGCTAAGAGCGTAGTAGTGGAAAAAGGAATATATTCAAATATAAACTACACAGAAGCATTCTGTGAAACTTCTTTCTGATCTGAGCATACAGCTAACAGAGTTAAACCATACTTTTGATTGAGCAGTTTTGAAACACTCTGTCTGTAGAAAATGCAACTGGACATTCGTAGCGCTAAGTGGGTAATAGTGGAAAAGAGAATATGTTCAAATATAAACTACACAGAAGCATTGTATGAAACTTCTTTCTGTTCTGTGCATTCAACTAACAGAGTTGAACCTTACTTTTGATTGAGCCGTTCTGAAACACTCTTTCTGTAGAAACTGCAATTGGACATTCTGAGCGCTAAGAGGCCTATATTGGGAAAAAGAATGTCTACAAATAAAAACTACACAGAAGAATTGTGTGAAACTTCTTTCTGTTCTGTTTGTTCAACTAAAAGAGTTGAACCTTAGTTTTGATTGAGCCGTTCTGAAACACTCTTTCTGTAGAAAATGCAAGTGGAGATTCGGAGCGCTAAGAGGGTAATAGTGGAAAAAGGAATGTCTCCAAATATAAACTACACAGAATCATTCTGTGAAACTTCTTTCTGATCTGTGCATTCAGCTAACAGAGTTAAACCATACTTTTGATTGAGCAGATCTGAACACTCTTTCTGTAGAAAATGCAACTGGACATTTGGAGCGCTAAGAGTGTAGTAGTGGAAAAAGGAATATATTCAAATATAAACTACACAGAAGCATTCTGTGAAACTTCTTTCTGATCTGAGCATTCAGCTAACAGAGTTAAACCATACTTTTGATTGAGCAGTTTTGAAACACTCTGTCTGTAGAAAATGCAACTGGACATTCGTAGCGCTAAGTGGGTAATATTGGAAAAAAGAATATGTTCAAATATGAACTACACAGAAGCATTGTATGAAACTTCTTTCTGTTCTGTGCATTCAACTAACAGAGTTGAACCTTACTTTTGATTGAGCCTTTCTGAAACACTCTTTCTGTAGAAACTGCAATTGGACATTCTGAGCGCTAATAGGCCTATATTGGGAAAAATAATATCTTCAAATAAAAACTACACAGATGCATTCTGTGAAACTTATTTCTGATCTGTAAATTCAGTTAACAGAGATAAAACATATTTTTGATTGAGCAGTTACGAAACACTCTTTTTGTAGAAAATGCAAGTGGAGATTCGGAGCGCTAAGAGGGTAATAGTGGAAAAAGGAATATATTCAAATATAAACTACACAGAAGCATTCTGTGAAACTTCTTTCTGATCTGAGCATTCAGCTAACAGAGTTAAACCATACTTTTGATTGAGCAGTTTTGAAACACTCTGTCTGTAGAAAATGCAACTGGACATTCGTAGCGCTAAGTGGGTAATAGTGGAAAAGAGAATATGTTCAAATATAAACTACACAGAAGCATTGTATGAAACTACTTTCTGTTCTGTGCATTCAAATAACAGAGTTGAACCTTACTTTTGATTGAGCCGTTCTGAAACACTCTTTCTGTAGAAACTGCAATTGGACATTCTGAGCGCTAAGAGGCCTATATTGGGAAAAAGAATGTCTACAAATAAAAACTACACAGAAGAATTGTGTGAAACTTTTTCTGTTCTGTTTGTTCAACTAAAAGAGTTGAACCTTAGTTTTGATTGAGCCGTTCTGAAACACTCTTTCTGTAGAAACTGCAATTGGACATTCTGAGCGCTAAGAGGCCTCTACTGGGAAAAATAATAACTTCAAATAAAAACTACACAGAAGCATTGTGTGAAACTTATTTCTGATATGTTCATTAAGCTAACAGAGTTAAACCATACTTTTGATTGCGCAGTTCTGAACACTCTTTCTGTAGAAAATGCAAGTGGACATTCGGAGCGCTAAGAGGGTAATAGTGGAAAAAGGAATATATTCAAATATAAACTACACAGTAGCATTCTGTGAAAATTCTTTCTGTTCTGTGCATTCAACTAACAGAGTTGAACCTTACTTTTGATTGAGCCGTTCTGAAACACTCTTTCTGTAGAAACTGCAATTGGACATGCTAAGCGCTAAGAGGCCTACATTGGGAAAAAGAATATCTTCAAATAAAAATTACACAGATGCATTCTGTGAAACTTATTTCTGATCTGTAAATTCAGTTAACAGAGATAAAACATATTTTTGATTGAGCAGTTATGAAACACTCTTTTTGTAGAAAATGCAAGTGGAGATTCGGAGCGCTAAGACGGTAATAGTGGAAAAAGGAATGTCTTCAAATATAAACTACACAGAATCATTCGGTGAAACTTCTTTCTGATCTGTGCATTCAGCTAACAAAGTTAAACCATACTTTTGATTGAGCAGATCTGAACACTCTTTCTGTTGAAAATGCAACTGGACATTTGGAGCGCTAAGAGCATAGTAGTGGAAAAAGGAATATATTCAAATATAAACTACACAGAAGCATTCTGTGAAACTTCTTTCTGATCTGAGCATACAGCTAACAGAGTTAAACCATACTTTTGATTGAGCAGTTTTGAAACACTCTGTCTGTAGAAAATGCAACTGGACATTCGTAGCGCTAAGTGGGTAATAGTGGAAAAGAGAATATGTTCAAATATAAACTACACAGAAGCATTGTATGAAACTTCTTTCTGTTCTGTGCATTCATCTAACAGGGTTGAACCTTACTTTTGATTGAGCCGTTCTGAAACACTCTTTCTGTAGAAACTGCAATTGGACATTCTGAGCGCTAAGAGGCCTATATTGGGAAAAAGAATGTCTACAAATAAAAACTACACAGAAGAATTGTGTGAAACTTCTTTCTGTTCTGTTTGTTCAACTAAAAGAGTTGAACCTTAGTTTTGATTGAGCCGTTCTGAAACATTCTTTCTGTAGAAAATCCAAGTGGAGATTCGGAGCGCTAAGAGGGTAATAGTGGAAAAAGGAATGTCTCCAAATATAAACTGCACAGAATCATTCTGTGAAACTTCTTTCTGATCTGTGCATTCAGCTAACAGAGTTAAACCATACTTTTGATTGGGCAGATCTGAACACTCTTTCTGTTGAAAATGCAACTGGACATTTGGAGCGCTAAGAGAGTAGTAGTGGAAAAAGGAATATATTCAAATATAAACTACACAGAAGCATTCTGTGAAACTTCTTTCTGATCTGAGCATTCAGCTAACAGAGTTAAACCATACTTTTGATTGAGCAGTTTTGAAACACTCTGTCTGTAGAAAATGCAAATGGACATTCGTAGCGCTAAGTGGGTAATAGTGGAAAAAAGAATATGTTCAAATATAAACTACACAGAAGCATTGTATGAAACTTCTTTCTGTTCTGTGCATTCGACAAACAGAGTTGAACCTTACTTTTGATTGAGCCTTTCTGAAACACTCTTTCTGTAGAAACTGCAATTGGACATTCTGAGCGCTAAGAGGCCTATATTGGGAAAAAGAATGTCTACAAATAAAAACTATACAGAAGAATTGTGTGAAACTTCTTTCTGTTCTGTTTGTTCAACTAAAAGATTTGAACCTTAGTTTTGATTGAGCCGTTCTGAAACACTCTTTCTGTAGAAAATGCAAGTGGAGATTCGGAGCGCTAAGAGGGTAATAGTGGAAAAAGGAATGTCTCCAAATATAAACTACACAGAATCATTCTGTGAAACTTCTTTCTGATCTGTACATTCAGCTAACAGAGTTAAACCATACATTTGATTGAGCAGATCTGAACACTCTTTCTGTAGAAAATGCAACTGGACATTTGGAGCGCTAAGAGAGTAGTAGTGGAAAAAGGAATATATTCAAATATAAACTACACAGAATCATTCTGTGAAACTTCTTTCTGATCTGAGCATTCAGCTAACAGAGTTAAACCATACTTTTGATTGAGCAGTTTTGAAACACTCTGTCTGTAGAAAATGCAACTGGACATTCGTAGCGCTAAGTGGGTAATAGTGGAAAAAAGAATATGTTCAAATATAAACTACAGAGAAGCATTGTATGAAACTTCTTTCTGTTCTGTGCATTCAACTAACAGAGTTGAACCTTACTTTTGATTGAGCCTTTCTGAAACACTCTTTCTGTAGAAACTGCAATTGGACATTCTGAGCGCTAAGAGGCTTCTATTGGGAAAAAAAATATCTTCAAATAAAAACTACACAGAAGCATTGTGTGAAACTTATTTCTGATATGTTCATTAAGCTAACAGAGTTAAACCATACTTTTCATTGCGCAGTTCTGAACACTCTTTCTGTAAAAAATGCAAGTGGACATTCGGAGCGCTAAGAGGGTAATAGTGGAAAAGGGAATATATTCAAATATAAACTACACAGTAGCATTCTGTGAAAATTCTTTCTGTTCTGTGCATTCAACTAACAGAGTTGAACCTTACTTTTGATTGAGCCGTTCTGAAACACTCTTTCTGTAGAAACTGCAATTGGACATGCTAAGCGCTAAGAGGCCTACAATGGGAAAAAGAATATCTTCAAATAAAAACTACACAGATGCACTCTGTGAAACTTATTTCTGATCTGTAAATTCAGTTAACAGAGATAAAACATAATTTTGATTGAGCAGTTATGAAACACTCTTTTTGTAGAAAATGCAAGTGGAGATTCGGAGCGCTAAGAGGGTAATAGTGGAAAAAGGAATGTCTTCAAATATAAACTACACAGAATCATTCGGTGAAACTTCTTTCTGATCTGTGCATTCACCTAAGAGAGTTAAACCATACTTTTGATTGAGCAGATCTGAACACTCTTTCTGTTGAAAATGCAACTGGACATTTGGAGCGCTAAGAGCGTAGTAGTGGAAAAAGGAATATATTCAAATATAAACTACACAGAAGCATTCTGTGAAACTTTTTCTGATCTGAGCATTCAGCTAACAGAGTTAAACCATACTTTTGATTGAGCAGTTTTGAAACACTCTGTCTGTAGAAAATGCAACTGGACATTCGTAGCGCTAAGTGGGTAATAGTGGAAAAAAGAATATGTTCAAATATAAACTACACAGAAGCATTGTATGAAAATTCTTTCTGTTCTGTGCATTCAACTAACAGAGTTGAACCTTACTTTTGATTGAGCCGTTCTGTAACACTCTTTCTGTAGAAACTGCAATTGGACATTCTGAGCGCTAAGAGGCCTATATTGGGAAAAAGAATGTCTACAAATAAAAACTACACAGAAGAATTGTGTGAAACTACTTTCTGTTCTGTTTGTTCAACTAAAAGAGTTGAACCTTAGTTTTGATTGAGCCGTTCTGAAACACTCTTTCTGTAGAAAATGCAAGTGGAGATTCGTAGCGCTAAGAGGGTAATAGTGGAAAAAGGAATGTCTCCAAATATAAACTACACAGAATCATTCTGTGAAACTTCTTTCTGATCTGTACATTCAGCTAACAGAGTTAAACCATACTTTTGATTGAGCAGATCTGAACACTCTTTCTGTAGAAAATGCAACTGGACATTTGGAGCGCTAAGAGAGTAGTAGTGGAAAAAGGAATATATTCAAATATAAACTACACAGAAGCATTCTGTGAAACTTCTTTCTGATCTGAGCATTCAGCTAACAGAGTTAAACCATACTTTTGATTGAGCAGTTTTGAAACACTCTGTCTGTAGAAAATGCAAATGGACATTCGTAGCGCTAAGTGGGTAATAGTGGAAAAAAGAATATGTTCAAATATAAACTACACAGAAGCATTCTGTGAAACTTCTTTCTGTTCTGTGCATTCAACAAACAGAGTTGAACCTTACTTTTGATTGAGCCTTTCTGAAACACTCTTTCTGTAGAAACTGCAATTGGACATTCTGAGCGCTAAGAGGCCTATATTGGGAAAAAGAATGTCTACAAATAAAAACTACACAGAAGAATTGTGTGAAACTTCTTTCTGTTCTGTTTGTTCAACTAAAAGATTTGAACCTTAGTTTTGATTGAGCCGTTCTGAAACACTCTTTCTGTAGAAAATGCAAGTGGAGTTTCGGAGCGCTAAGAGGGTAATAGTGGAAAAAGGAATGTCTCCAAATATAAACTACACAGAATCATTCTGTGAAACTTCTTTCTGATCTGTACATTCAGCTAACAGAGTTAAACCATACTTTTGATTGAGCAGATCTGAACACTCTTTCTGTAGAAAATGCAACTGGACATTTGGAGCGCTAAGAGAGTAGTAGTGGAAAAAGGAATATATTCAAATATAAACTACACAGAAGCATTCTGTGAAACTTCTTTCTGATCTGAGCATTCAGCTAACAGAGTTAAACCATATTTTTGATTGAGCAGTTTTGAAACACTCTGTCTGTAGAAAATGCAACTGGACATACGTAGCGCTAAGTGGGTAACAGTGGAAAAAAGAATATGTTCAAATATAAACTACACAGAAGCATTGTATGAAACTTCTTTCTGTTCTGTGCATTCAACTAACAGAGTTGAACCTTACTTTTGATTGAGCCTTTCTGAAACACTCTTTCTGTAGAAACTGCAATTGGACATTCTGAGCGCTAAGAGGCTTCTATTGGGAAATAAATATCTTCAAATAAAAACTACACAGAA
The DNA here is from genome assembly GCF_028878055.3 of Symphalangus syndactylus. Classification (NCBI taxonomy): domain Eukaryota; kingdom Metazoa; phylum Chordata; class Mammalia; order Primates; family Hylobatidae; genus Symphalangus; species Symphalangus syndactylus. The sequence continues at coordinate 3,464,839 of NC_072433.2, forward strand.
GCATTGTGTGAAACTTATTTCTGATATGTTCATTAAGCTAACAGAGTTAAACCATACTTTTCATTGCGCAGTTCTGAACACTCTTTCTGTAAAAAATGCAAGTGGACATTCGGAGCGCTAAGAGGGTAATAGTGGAAAAAGGAATATATTCAAATATAAACTACACAGTAGCATTCTGTGAAAATTCTTTCTGTTCTGTGCATTCAACTAACAGAGTTGAACCTTACTTTTGATTGAGCCGTTCTGAAACACTCTTTCTGTAGAAACTGCAATTGGACATGCTAAGCGCTACGAGGCCTACATTGGGAAAAAGAATATCTTCAAATAAAAACTACACAGATGCACTCTGTGAAACTTATTTCTGATCTGTAAATTCAGTTAACAGAGATAAAACATAATTTTGATTGAGCAGTTATGAAACACTCTTTTTGTAGAAAATGCAAGTGGAGATTCGGAGCGCTAAGAGGGTAATAGTGGAAAAAGGAATGTCTTCAAATATAAACTACACAGAATCATTCGGTGAAACTTCTTTCTGATCTGTGCATTCAGCTAACAGAGTTAAACCATACTTTTGATTGAGCAGATCTGAACACTCTTTCTGTTGAAAATGCAACTGGACATTTGGAGCGCTAAGAGCGTAGTAGTGGAAAAAGGAATATATTCAAATATAAACTACACAGAAGCATTCTGTGAAACTTCTTTCTGATCTGAGCATTCAGCTAACAGAGTTAAACCATACTTTTGATTGAGCAGTTTTGAAACACTCTGTCTGTAGAAAATGCAACTGGACATTCGTAGCGCTAAGTGGGTAATAGTGGAAAAAAGAATATGTTCAAATATAAACTACACAGAAGCATTGTATGAAACTTCTTTCTGTTCTGTGCATTCAACTAACAGAGTTGAACCTTACTTTTGATTGAGCCTTTCTGAAACACTCTTTCTGTAGAAACTGCAATTGGACATTCTGAGCGCTAAGAGGCTTCTATTGGGAAAAAAAATATCTTCAAATAAAAACTACACAGAAGCATTGTGTGAAACTTATTTCTGATATGTTCATTAAGCTAACAGAGTTAAACCATACTTTTCATTGCGCAGTTCTGAACACTCTTTCTGTAAAAAATGCAAGTGGACATTCGGAGCGCTAAGAGGGTAATAGTGGAAAAAGGAATATATTCAAATATAAACTACACAGTAGCATTCTGTGAAAATTCTTTCTGTTCTGTGCATTCAACTAACAGAGTTGAACCTTACTTTTGATTGAGCCGTTCTGAAACACTCTTTCTGTAGAAACTGCAATTGGACATGCTAAGCGCTAAGAGGCCTACATTGGGAAAAAGAATATCTTCAAATAAAAACTACACAGATGCACTCTGTGAAACTTATTTCTGATCTGTAAATTCAGTTAACAGAGATAAAACATAATTTTGATTGAGCAGTTATGAAACACTCTTTTTGTAGAAAATGCAAGTGGAGATTCGGAGCGCTAAGAGGGTAATAGTGGAAAAAGGAATGTCTTCAAATATAAACTACACAGAATCATTCGGTGAAACTTCTTTCTGATCTGTGCATTCAGCTAACAGAGTTAAACCATACTTTTGATTGAGCAGATCTGAACACTCTTTCTGTTGAAAATGCAACTGGACATTTGGAGCGCTAAGAGCGTAGTAGTGGAAAAAGGAATATATTCAAATATAAACTACACAGAAGCATTCTTTGAAACTTCTTTCTGATCTGAGCATTCAGCTAACAGAGTTAAACCATACTTTTGATTGAGCAGTTTTGAAACACTCTGTCTGTAGAAAATGCAACTGGACATTCGTAGCGCTAAGTGGGTAATAGTGGAAAAAAGAATATGTTCAAATATAAACTACACAGAAGCATTGTATGAAAATTCTTTCTGTTCTGTGCATTCAACTAACAGAGTTGAACCTTACTTTTGATTGAGCCGTTCTGTAACACTCTTTCTGTAGAAACTGCAATTGGACATTCTGAGCGCTAAGAGGCCTATATTGGGAAAAAGAATGTCTACAAATAAAAACTACACAGAAGAATTGTGTGAAACTACTTTCTGTTCTGTTTGTTCAACTAAAAGATTTGAACCTTAGTTTTGATTGAGCCTTTCTGAAACACTCTTTCTGTAGACAATGCAAGTGGAGATTCGGAGCGCTAAGAGGGTAATAGTGGAAAAAGGAATGTCTCCAAATATAAACTACACAGAATCATTCTGTGAAACTTCTTTCTGATCTGTGCATTCAGCTAACAGAGTTAAACCATACTTTTGATTGAGCAGATCTGAACACTCTTTCTGTAGAAAATGCAACTGGACATTTGGAGCGCTAAGAGAGTAGTAGTGGAAAAAGGAATATATTCAAATATAAACTACACAGAAGCATTCTGTGAAACTTCTTTCTGATCTGAGCATTCAGCTAACAGAGTTAAACCATACATTTGATTGAGCAGTTTTGAAACACTCTGTCTGTAGAAAATGCAACTGGACATTCGTAGCGCTAAGTGGGTAATAGTGGAAAAAAGAATATGTTCAAATATAAACTACACAGAAGCATTGTATGAAACTTCTTTCTGTTCTGTGCATTCAACTAACAGAGTTGAACCTTACTTTTGATTGAGCCTTTCTGAAACACTCTTTCTGTAGAAACTGCAATTGGACATTCTGAGCGCTAAGAGGCTTCTATTGGGAAATAAATATCTTCAAATAAAAACTACACAGAAGCATTGTGTGAAACTTATTTCTGATATGTTCATTAAGCTAACAGAGTTAAACCATACTTTTCATTGCGCAGTTCTGAACACTCTTTCTGTAAAAAATGCAAGTGGACATTCGGAGCGCTAAGAGGGTAATAGTGGAAAAAGGAATATATTCAAATATAAACTACACAGTAGCATTCTGTGAAAATTCTTTCTGTTCTGTGCATTCAACTAACAGAGTTGAACCTTACTTTTGATTGAGCCGTTCTGAAACACTCTTTCTGTAGAAACTGCAATTGGACATGCTAAGCGCTACGAGGCCTACATTGGGAAAAAGAATATCTTCAAATAAAATCTACACAGATGCACTCTGTGAAACTTATTTCTGATCTGTAAATTCAGTTAACAGAGATAAAACATAATTTTGATTGAGCAGTTATGAAACACTCTTTTTGTAGAAAATGCAAGTGGAGATTCGGAGCGCTAAGAGGGTAATAGTGGAAAAAGGAATGTCTTCAAATATAAACTACACAGAATCATTCGGTGAAACTTCTTTCTGATCTGTGCATTCAGCTAACAGAGTTAAACCATACTTTTGATTGAGCAGATCTGAACACTCTTTCTGTTGAAAATGCAACTGGACAATTGGAGCGCTAAGAGCGTAGTAGTGGAAAAAGGAATATATTCAAATATAAACTACACAGAAGCATTCTGTGAAACTTCTTTCTGATCTGAGCATTCAGCTAACAGAGTTAAACCATACTTTTGATTGAGCAGTTTTGAAACACTCTGTCTGTAGAAAATGCAACTGGACATTCGTAGCGCTAAGTGGGTAATAGTGGAAAAAAGAATATGTTCAAATATAAACTACACAGAAGCATTGTATGAAACTTCTTTCTGTTCTGTGCATTCAACTAACAGAGTTGAACCTTACTTTTGATTGAGCCGTTCTGTAACACTCTTTCTGTAGAAACTGCAATTGGACATTCTGAGCGCTAAGAGGCCTATATTGGGAAAAAGAATGTCTACAAATAAAAACTACACAGAAGAATTGTGTGAAACTACTTTCTGTTCTGTTTGTTCAACTAAAAGAGTTGAACCTTAGTTTTGATTGAGCCGTTCTGAAACACTCTTTCTGTAGAAAATGCAAGTGGAGATTCGTAGCGCTAAGAGGGTAATAGTGGAAAAAGGAATGTCTCCAAATATAAACTACACAGAATCATTCTGTGAAACTTCTTTCTGATCTGTACATTCAGCTAACAGAGTTAAACCATACTTTTGATTCAGCAGATCTGAACACTCTTTCTGTAGAAAATGCAACTGGACATTTGGAGCGCTAAGAGAGTAGTAGTGGAAAAAGGAATATATTCAAATATAAACTACACAGAAGCATTCTGTGAAACTTCTTTCTGATCTGAGCATTCAGCTAACAGAGTTAAACCATACTTTTGATTGAGCAGTTTTGAAACACTCTGTCTGTAGAAAATGCAAATGGACATTCGTAGCGCTAAGTGGGTAATAGTGGAAAAAAGAATATGTTCAAATATAAACTACACAGAAGCATTGTATGAAACTTCTTTCTGTTCTGTGCATTCAACAAACAGAGTTGAACCTTACTTTTGATTGAGCCTTTCTGAAACACTCTTTCTGTAGAAACTGCAATTGGACATTCTGAGCGCTAAGAGGCCTATATTGGGAAAAAGAATGTCTACAATTAAAAACTACACAGAAGAATTGTGTGAAACTTCTTTCTGTTCTGTTTGTTCAACTAAAAGATTTGAACCTTAGTTTTGATTGAGCCGTTCTGAAACACTCTTTCTGTAGAAAATGCAAGTGGAGATTCGGAGCGCTAAGAGGGTAATAGTGGAAAAAGGAATGTCTCCAAATATAAACTACACAGAATCATTCTGTGAAACTTCTTTCTGATCTGTACATTCAGCTAACAGAGTTAAACCATACTTTTGATTGAGCAGATCTGAACACTCTTTCTGTAGAAAATGCAACTGGACATTTGGAGCGCTAAGAGAGTAGTAGTGGAAAAAGGAATATATTCAAATATAAACTACACAGAAGCATTCTGTGAAACTTCTTTCTGATCTGAGCATTCAGCTAACAGAGTTAAACCATACTTTTGATTGAGCAGTTTTGAAACACTCTGTCTGTAGAAAATGCAACTGGACATTCGTAGCGCTAAGTGGGTAATAGTGGAAAAAAGAATATGTTCAAATATAAACTACACAGAAGCATTGTATGAAACTTCTTTCTGTTCTGTGCATTCAACTAACAGAGTTGAACCTTACTTTTGATTGAGCCTTTCTGAAACACTCTTTCTGTAGAAACTGCAATTGGACATTCTGAGCGCTAAGAGGCCTCTATTGGGAAAAATAATATCTTCAAATAAAAACTACACAGAAGCATTGTGTGAAACTTATTTCTGATATATTCATTAAGCTAACAGAGTTAAACCATACTTTTGATTGCGCAGTTCTGAACACTCTTTCTGTAGATAATGCAAGTGGACATTCGGAGCGCTAAGAGGGTAATAGTGGAAAAAGGAATATATTCAAATATAAACTACACAGTAGCATTCTGTGAAAATTCTTTCTGATCTGTGCATTCAACTAACAGAGTTGAACCTTACTTTTGATTGAGCCGTTCTGAAACACTCTTTCTGTAGAAACTGCAATTGGACATGCTAAGCGCTAAGAGGCCTACATTGGGAAAAAGAATATCTTCAAATAAAAACTACACAGATGCATTCTGTGAAACATATTTCTGACCTATAAATTCAGTTAACAGAGATAAAACATATTTTTGATTGAGCAGTTATGAAACACTATTTCTGTAGAAACTGCAATTGGACATTCTGAGCGCTAAGAGGCCTATATTGGGAAAAAGAATGTCTACAAATAAAAACTACACAGAAGAATTGTGTGAAACTTCTTTCTGTTCTGTTTGTTCAACTAAAAGATTTGAACCTTAGTTTTGATTGAGCCGTTCTGAAACACTCTTTCTGTAGACAATGCAAGTGGAGATTCGGAGCGCTAAGAAGGTAATAGTGGAAAAAGGAATGTCTCCAAATATAAACTACACAGAATCATTCTGTGAAACTTCTTTCTGATCTGTGCATTCAGCTAACAGAATTAAACCATACTTTTGATTGAGCAGATCTGAACAGTCTTTCTGTAGAAAATGCAACTGGACATTTGGAGCGCTAAGAGAGTAGTAGTGGAAAAAGGAATATATTCAAATATAAACTACACAGAAGCATTCTGTGAAACTTCTTTCTGATCTGAGCATTCAGCTAACAGAGTTAAACCATACTTTTGATTGAGCAGTTTTGAAACACTCTGTCTGTAGAAAATGCAACTGGACATTCGTAGCGCTAAGTGGGTAATAGTGGAAAAAAGAATATGTTCAAATATAAACTACACAGAAGCATTGTATGAAACTTCTTTCTGTTCTGTGCATTCAACTAACAGAGTTGAACCTTACTTTTGATTGAGCCTTTCTGAAACACTCTTTCTGTAGAAACTGCAATTGGACATTCTGAGCGCTAAGAGGCCTCTATTGGGAAAAATAATATCTTCAAATAAAAACTACACAGAAGCATTGTGTGAAACTTATTTCTGATATGTTCATTAAGCTAACAGAGTTAAACCATACTTTTGATTGCGCAGTTCTGAACACTTTTTCTGTAGAAAATGCAAGTGGACATTCGGAGCGCTAAGAGGGTAATAGTGGAAAAAGGAATATATTCAAATATAAACTACACAGTAGCATTCTGTGAAAATTCTTTCTGTTCTGTGCATTCAACTAACAGAGTTGAAAATTACTTTTGATTGAGCCGTTCTGAAACACTCTTTCTGTAGAAACTGCAATTGGACATGCTAAGCGCTAAGAGGCCTACATTGGGAAAAAGAATATCTTCAAATAAAAACTACACAGATGCATTCTGTGAAACATATTTCTGACCTGTAAATTCAGTTAACAGAGATAAAACATATTTTTGATTGAGCAGTTATGAAACACTCTTTCTGTAGAAACTGCAATTGGACATTCTGAGCGCTAAGAGGCCTATATTGGGAAAAAGAATGTCTACAAATAAAAACTACACAGAAGAATTGTGTGAAACTTCTTTCTGTTCTGTTTGTTCAACTAAAAGATTTGAACCTTAGTTTTGATTGAGCCGTTCTGAAACACTCTTTCTGTAGACAATGCAAGTGGAGATTCGGAGCGCTAAGAAGGTAATAGTGGAAAAAGGAATGTCTCCAAATATAAACTACACAGAATCATTCTGTGAAACTTCTTTCTGATCTGTGCATTCAGCTAACAGAATTAAACCATACTTTTGATTGAGCAGATCTGAACACTCTTTCTGTAGAAAATGCAACTGGACATTTGGAGCGCTAAGAGAGTAGTAGTGGAAAAAGGAATATATTCAAATATAAACTACACAGAAGCATTCTGTGAAACTTCTTTCTGATCTGAGCATTCAGCTAACAGAGTTAAACCATACTTTTGATTGAGCAGTTTTGAAACACTCTGTCTGTAGAAAATGCAACTGGACATTCGTAGCGCTAAGTGGGTAATAGTGGAAAAAAGAATATGTTCAAATATAAACTACACAGAAGCATTGTATGAAACTTCTTTCTGTTCTGTGCATTCAACTAACAGAGTTGAACCTTACTTTTGATTGAGCCTTTCTGAAACACTCTTTCTGTAGAAACTGCAATTGGACATTCTGAGCGCTAAGAGGCTTCTATTGGGAAAAAAAATATCTTCAAATAAAAACTACACAGAAGCATTGTGTGAAACTTATTTCTGATATGTTCATTAAGCTAACAGAGTTAAACCATACTTTTCATTGCGCAGGTCTGAACACTCTTTCTGTAAAAAATGCAAGTGGACATTCCGAGCGCTAAGAGGGTAATAGTGGAAAAAGGAATATATTCAAATATAAACTACACAGTAGCATTCTGTGAAAATTCTTTCTGTTCTGTGCATTCAACTAACAGAGTTGAACCTTACTTTTGATTGAGCCGTTCTGAAACACTCTTTCTGTAGAAACTGCAATTGGACATGCTAAGCGCTAAGAGGCCTACATTGGGAAAAAAAATATCTTCAAATAAAAACTACACAGATGCACTCTGTGAAACTTATTTCTGATCTGTAAATTCAGTTAACAGAGATAAAACATAATTTTGATTGAGCAGTTATGAAACACTCTTTTTGTAGAGAATGCAAGTGGAGATTCGGAGCGCTAAGAGGGTAATAGTGGAAAAAGGAATGTCTTCAAATATAAACTACACAGAATCATTCGGTGAAACTTCTTTCTGATCTGTGCATTCAGTTAACAGAGTTAAACCATACTTTTGATTGAGCAGATCTGAACACTCTTTCTGTTGAAAATGCAACTGCACATTTGGAGCGCTAAGAGCGTAGTAGTGGAAAAAGGAATATATTCAAATATAAACTACACAGAAGCATTCTGTGAAACTTCTTTCTGATCTGAGCATTCAGCTAACAGAGTTAAACCATACTTTTGATTGAGCAGTTTTGAAACACTCTGTCTGTAGAAAATGCAACTGGACATTCGTAGCGCTAAGTGGGTAATAGTGGAAAAAAGAATATGTTCAAATATAAACTACACAGAAGCATTGTATGAAACTTCTTTCTGTTCTGTGCATTCAACTAACAGAGTTGAACCTTACTTTTGATTGAGCCGTTCTGAAACACTCTTTCTGTAGAAACTGCAATTGGACATCCTGAGCGCTAAGAGGCCTATATTGGGAAAAAGAATGTCTACAAATAAAAACTACACAGAAGAATTGTGTGAAACTTTTTCTGTTCTGTTTGTTCAACTAAAAGAGTTGAACCTTAGTTTTGATTGAGCCGTTCTGAAACACTCTTTCTGTAGAAAATGCAAGTGGACATTCGGAGCGCTAAGAGGGTAATAGTGGAAAAAGGAATGTCTCCAAATATAAACTACACAGAATCATTCTGTGAAACTTCTTTCTGATCTGTGCATTCAGCTAACAGAGTTAAACCATACTTTTGATTGAGCAGATCTGAACACTCTTTCTGTAGAAAATGCAACTGGACATTTGGAGCGCTAAGAGAGTAGTAGTGGAAAAAGGAATATATTCAAATATAAACTACACAGAAGCATTCTGTGAAACTTCTTTCTGATCTGAGCATTCAGCTAACAGAGTTAAACCATACTTTTGATTGAGCAGTTTTGAAACACTCTGTCTGTAGAAAATGCAACTGGACATTCGTAGCGCTAAGTGGGTAATAGTGGAAAAAAGAATATGTTCAAATATAAACTACACAGAAGCATTGTATGAAACTTCTTTCTGTTCTGTGCATTCAACTAACAGAGTTGAACCTTACTTTTGATTGAGCCTTTCTGAAACACTCTTTCTGTAGAAACTGCAATTGGACATTCTGAGCGCTAAGAGGCCTCTATTGGGAAAAATAATATCTTCAAATAAAAACTACACAGAAGCATTGTGTGAAACTTATTTCTGATATGTTCATTAAGCTAACAGAGTTAAACCATACTTTTGATTGCGCAGTTCTGAACACTCTTTCTGTAGAAAATGCAAGTGGACATTCGGAGCGCTAAGAGGGTAATAGTGGAAAAAGGAATATATTCAAATATAAACTACACAGTAGCATTCTGTGAAAATTCTTTCTGTTCTGTGCATTCAACTAACAGAGTTGAACCTTACTTTTGATTGAGCCTTTCTGAAACACTCTTTCTGTAGAAACTGCAATTGGACATTCTGAGCGCTAAGAGGCCTATATTGGGAAAAATAATATCTTCAAATAAAAACTACACAGATGCATTCTGTGAAACTTATTTCTGATCTGTAAATTCAGTTAACAGAGATAAAACATATTTTTGATTGAGCAGTTACGAAACACTCTTTTTGTAGAAAATGCAAGTGGAGATTCGGAGCGCTAAGAGGGTAATAGTGGAAAAAGGAATATATTCAAATATAAACTACACAGAAGCATTCTGTGAAACTTCTTTCTGATCTGAGCATTCAGCTAACAGAGTTAAACCATACTTTTGATTGAGCAGTTTTGAAACACTCTGTCTGTAGAAAATGCAACTGGACATTCGTAGCGCTAAGTGGGTAATAGTGGAAAAGAGAATATGTTCAAATATAAACTACACAGAAGCATTGTATGAAACTACTTTCTGTTCTGTGCATTCAAATAACAGAGTTGAACCTTACTTTTGATTGAGCCGTTCTGAAACACTCTTTCTGTAGAAACTGCAACTGGACATTCTGAGCGCTAAGAGGCCTATATTGGGAAAAAGAATGTCTACAAATAAAAACTACACAGAAGAATTGTGTGAAACTTTTTCTGTTCTGTTTGTTCAACTAAAAGAGTTGAACCTTAGTTTTGATTGAGCCGTTCTGAAACACTCTTTCTGTAGAAATTGCAATTGGACATTCTGAGCGCTAAGAGGCCTCTATTGGGAAAAAGAATAACTTCAAATAAAAACTACACAGAAGCATTGTGTGAAACTTATTTCTGATATGTTCATTAAGCTAACAGAGTTAAACCATACTTTTGATTGCGCAGTTCTGAACACTCTTTCTGTAGAAAATGCAAGTGGACATTCGGAGCGCTAAGAGGGTAATAGTGGAAAAAGGAATATATTCAAATATAAACTACACAGTAGCATTCTGTGAAAATTCTTTCTGTTCTGTGCATTCAACTAACAGAGTTGAACCTTACTTTTGATTGAGCCGTTCTGAAACACTCTTTCTGTAGAAACTGCAATTGGACATGCTAAGCGCTAAGAGGCCTACATTGGGAAAAAGAATATCTTCAAATAAAAATTACACAGATGCATTCTGTGAAACTTATTTCTGATCTGTAAATTCAGTTAACAGAGATAAAACATATTTTTGATTGAGCAGTTATGAAACACTCTTTTTGTAGAAAATGCAAGTGGAGATTCGGAGCGCTAAGAGGGTAATAGTGGAAAAAGGAATGTCTTCAAATATAAACTACACAGAATCATTCGGTGAAACTTCTTTCTGATCTGTGCATTCAGCTAACAGAGTTAAACCATACTTTTGATTGAGCAGATCTGAACACTCTTTCTGTTGAAAATGCAACTGGACATTTGGAGCGCTAATAGCATAGTAGTGGAAAAAGGAATATATTCAAATATAAACTACACAGAAGCATTCTGTGAAACTTCTTTCTGATCTGAGCATACAGCTAACAGAGTTAAACCATACTTTTGATTGAGCAGTTTTGAAACACTCTGTCTGTAGAAAATGCAACTGGACATTCGTAGCGCTAAGTGGGTAATAGTGGAAAAGAGAATATGTTCAAATATAAACTACACAGAAGCATTGTATGAAACTTCTTTCTGTTCTGTGCATTCATCTAACAGGGTTGAACCTTACTTTTGATTGAGCCGTTCTGAAACACTCTTTCTGTAGAAACTGCAATTGGACATTCTGAGCGCTAAGAGGCCTATATTGGGAAAAAGAATGTCTACAAATAAAAACTACACAGAAGAATTGTGTGAAACTTCTTTCTGTTCTGTTTGTTCAACTAAAAGAGTTGAACCTTAGTTTTGATTGAGCTGTTCTGAAACATTCTTTCTGTAGAAAATCCAAGTGGAGATTCGGAGCGCTAAGAGGGTAATAGTGGAAAAAGGAATGTCTCCAAATATAAACTGCACAGAATCATTCTGTGAAACTTCTTTCTGATCTGTGCATTCAGCTAACAGAGTTAAACCATACTTTTGATTGGGCAGATCTGAACACTCTTTCTGTAGAAAATGCAACTGGACATTTGGAGCGCTAAGAGAGTAGTAGTGGAAAAAGGAATATATTCAAATATAAACTACACAGAAGCATTCTGTGAAACTTCTTTCTGATCTGAGCATTCAGCTAACAGAGTTAAACCATATTTTTGATTGAGCAGTTTTGAAACACTCTGTCTGTAGATAATGCAACTGGACATTCGTAGCGCTAAGTGGGTAATAGTGGAAAAAAGAATATGTTCAAATATAAACTACACAGAAGCATTGTATGAAACTACTTTCTGTTCTGTGCATTCAACTAACAGAGTTGAACCTTACTTTTGATTGAGCCTTTCTGAAACACTCTTTCTGTAGAAACTGCAATTGGACATTCTGAGCGCTAAGAGGCCTCTATTGGGAAAAATAATATCTTCAAATAAAAACTACACAGAAGCATTGTTTGAAACACATTTCTGATATGTTCATTAAGCTAACAGAGTTAAACCATACTTTTTATTGCGCAGTTCTGAACACTCTTTCTGTAGAAAATGCAAGTGGACATTCGGAGCGCTAAGAGGGTAATAGTGGAAAAAGGAATATATTCAAATATAAACTACACAGTAGCATTCTGTGAAAATTCTTTCTGTTCTATGCATTCAACTAACAGAGTTGAACCTTACTTTTGATTGAGCCGTTCTGAAACACTCTTTCTGTAGAAACTGCAATTGGACATGCTAAGCGCTAAGAGGCCTACATTGGGAAAAAGAATATCTTCAAATAAAAACTACACAGATGCATTCTGTGAAACTTATTTCTGATCTGTAAATTCAGTTAACAGAGATAAAACATATTTTTGATTGAGCAGTTACGAAACACTCTTTTTGTAGAAAATGCAAGTGGAGATTCGGAGCGCTAAGAGGGTAATAGTGGAAAAAGGAATATATTAAAATATAAACTACACAGAAGCATTCTGTGAAACTTCTTTCTGATCTGAGCATTCAGCTAACAGAGTTAAACCATACTTTTGATTGAGCAGTTTTGAAACACTCTGTCTGTAGAAAATGCAACTGGACATTCGTAGCGCTAAGTGGGTAATAGTGGAAAAGAGAATATGTTCAAATATAAACTACACAGAAGCATTGTATGAAACTACTTTCTGTTCTGTGCATTCAAATAACAGAGTTGAACCTTACTTTTAATTGAGCCGTTCTGAAACACTCTTTCTGTAGAAACTGCAATTGGACATTCTGAGCGCTAAGAGGCCTATATTGGGAAAAAGAATGTCTACAAATAAAAACTACACAGAAGAATTGTGTGAAACTTTTTCTGTTCTGTTTGTTCAACTAAAAGAGTTGAACCTTAGTTTTGATTGAGCCGTTCTGAAACACTCTTTCTGTAGAAAATGCAAGTGGACATTCGGAGCGCTAAGAGGGTAATAGTGGAAAAAGGAATGTCTCCAAATATAAACTACACAGAATCATTCTGTGAAACTTCTTTCTGATCTGTGCATTCAGCTAACAGAGTTAAACCATACTTTTGATTGAGCAGATCTGAACACTCTTTCTGTAGAAAATGCAACTGGACATTTGGAGCGCTAAGAGAGTAGTAGTGGAAAAAGGAATATATTAAAATATAAACTACACAGAAGCATTCTGTGAAACTTCTTTCTGATCTGAGCATTCAGCTAACAGAGTTAAACCATACTTTTGATTGAGCAGTTTTGAAACACTCTGTCTGTAGAAAATGCAACTGGACATTCGTAGCGCTAAGTGGGTAATAGTGGAAAAAAGAATATGTTCAAATATAAACTACACAGAAGCATTGTATGAAACTTCTTTCTGTTCTGTGCATTCAACTAACAGAGTTGAACCTTACTTTTGATTGAGCCTTTCTGAAACACTCTTTCTGTAGAAACTGCAATTGGACATTCTGAGCGCTAAGAGGCCTCTATTGGGAAAAATAATATCTTCAAATAAAAACTACACAGAAGCATTGTGTGAAACTTATTTCTGATATGTTCATTAAGCTAACAGAGTTAAACCATACTTTTGATTGCGCAGTTCTGAACACTCTTTCTGTAGAAAATGCAAGTGGACATTCGGAGCGCTAAGAGGGTAATAGTGGAAAAAGGAATATATTAAAATATAAACTACACAGTAGCATTCTGTGAAAATTCTTTCTGTTCTGTGCATTCAACTAACAGAGTTGAACCTTACTTTTGATTGAGCCGTTCTGAAACACTCTTTCTGTAGAAACTGCAATTGGACATGCTAAGCGCTAAGAGGCCTACATTGGGAAAAAGAATATCTTCAAATAAAAACTACACAGATGCATTCTGTGAAACTTATTTCTGATCTGTAAATTCAGTTAACAGAGATAAAACATATTTTTGATTGAGCAGTTATGAAACACTCTTTTTGTAGAAAATGCAAGTGGAGATTCGGAGCGCTAAGAGGGTAATAGTGGAAAAAGGAATGTCTTCAAATATAAACTACACAGAATCATTCGGTGAAACTTCTTTCTGATCTGTGCATTCAGCTAACAGAGTTAAACCATACTTTTGATTGAGCAGTTCTGAACACTCTTTCTGTTGAAAATGCAACTGGACATTTGGAGCGCTAAGAGCGTAGTAGTGGAAAAAGGAATATATTCAAATATAAACTACACAGAAGCATTCTGTGAAACTTCTTTCTGATCTGAGCATACAGCTAACAGAGTTAAACCATACTTTTGATTGAGCAGTTTTGAAACACTCTGTCTGTAGAAAATGCAACTGGACATTCGTAGCGCTAAGTGGGTAATAGTGGAAAAGAGAATATGTTCAAATATAAACTACACAGAAGCATTGTATGAAACTTCTTTCTGTTCTGTGCATTCAACTAACAGAGTTGAACCTTACTTTTGATTGAGCCGTTCTGAAACACTCTTTCTGTAGAAACTGCAATTGGACATTCTGAGCGCTAAGAGGCCTATATTGGGAAAAAGAATGTCTACAAATAAAAACTACACAGAAGAATTGTGTGAAACTTCTTTCTGTTCTGTTTGTTCAACTAAAAGAGTTGAACCTTAGTTTTGATTGAGCCGTTCTGAAACACTCTTTCTGTAGAAAATGCAAGTGGAGATTCGGAGCGCTAAGAGGGTAATAGTGGAAAAAGGAATGTCTCCAAATATAAACTACACAGAATCATTCTGTGAAACTTCTTTCTGATCTGTGCATTCAGCTAACAGAGTTAAACCATACTTTTGATTGAGCAGATCTGAACACTCTTTCTGTAGAAAATGCAACTGGACATTTGGAGCGCTAAGAGTGTAGTAGTGGAAAAAGGAATATATTCAAATATAAACTACACAGAAGCATTCTGTGAAACTTCTTTCTGATCTGAGCATTCAGCTAACAGAGTTAAACCATACTTTTGATTGAGCAGTTTTGAAACACTCTGTCTGTAGAAAATGCAACTGGACATTCGTAGCGCTAAGTGGGTAATAGTGGAAAAAAGAATATGTTCAAATATGAACTACACAGAAGCATTGTATGAAACTTCTTTCTGTTCTGTGCATTCAACTAACAGAGTTGAACCTTACTTTTGATTGAGCCTTTCTGAAACACTCTTTCTGTAGAAACTGCAATTGGACATTCTGAGCGCTAAGAGGCCTATATTGGGAAAAATAATATCTTCAAATAAAAACTACACAGATGCATTCTGTGAAACTTATTTCTGATCTGCAAATTCAGTTAACAGAGATAAAACATATTTTTGATTGAGCAGTTACGAAACACTCTTTTTGTAGAAAATGCAAGTGGAGATTCGGAGCGCTAAGAGGGTAATAGTGGAAAAAGGAATATATTCAAATATAAACTACACAGAAGCATTCTGTGAAACTTCTTTCTGATCTGAGCATTCAGCTAACAGAGTTAAACCATACTTTTGATTGAGCAGTTTTGAAACACTCTGTCTGTAGAAAATGCAACTGGACATTCGTAGCGCTAAGTGGGTAATAGTGGAAAAGAGAATATGTTCAAATATAAACTACACAGAAGCATTGTATGAAACTACTTTCTGTTCTGTGCATTCAAATAACAGAGTTGAACCTTACTTTTGATTGAGCCGTTCTGAAACACTCTTTCTGTAGAAACTGCAATTGGACATTCTGAGCGCTAAGAGGCCTATATTGGGAAAAAGAATGTCTACAAATAAAAACTACACAGAAGAATTGTGTGAAACTTTTTCTGTTCTGTTTGTTCAACTAAAAGAGTTGAACCTTAGTTTTGATTGAGCCGTTCTGAAACACTCTTTCTGTAGAAACTGCAATTGGACATTCTGAGCGCTAAGAGGCCTCTATTGGGAAAAATAATAACTTCAAATAAAAACTACACAGAAGCATTGTGTGAAACTTATTTCTGATATGTTCATTAAGCTAACAGAGTTAAACCATACTTTTGATTGCGCAGTTCTGAACACTCTTTCTGTAGAAAATGCAAGTGGACATTCGGAGCGCTAAGAGGGTAATAGTGGAAAAAGGAATATATTCAAATATAAACTACACAGTAGCATTCTGTGAAAATTCTTTCTGTTCTGTGCATTCAACTAACAGAGTTGAACCTTACTTTTGATTGAGCCGTTCTGAAACACTCTTTCTGTAGAAACTGCAATTGGACATGCTAAGCGCTAAGAGGCCTACATTGGGAAAAAGAATATCTTCAAATAAAAATTACACAGATGCATTCTGTGAAACTTATTTCTGATCTGTAAATTCAGTTAACAGAGATAAAACATATTTTTGATTGAGCAGTTATGAAACACTCTTTTTGTAGAAAATGCAAGTGGAGATTCGGAGCGCTAAGACGGTAATAGTGGAAAAAGAAATGTCTTCAAATATAAACTACACAGAATCATTCGGTGAAACTTCTTTCTGATCTGTGCATTCAGCTAACAAAGTTAAACCATACTTTTGATTGAGCAGATCTGAACACTCTTTCTGTTGAAAATGCAACTGGACATTTGGAGCGCTAAGAGCATAGTAGTGGAAAAAGGAATATATTCAAATATAAACTACACAGAAGCATTCTGTGAAACTTCTTTCTGATCTGAGCATACAGCTAACAGAGTTAAACCATACTTTTGATTGAGCAGTTTTGAAACACTCTGTCTGTAGAAAATGCAACTGGACATTCGTAGCGCTAAGTGGGTAATAGTGGAAAAGAGAATATGTTCAAATATAAACTACACAGAAGCATTGTATGAAACTTCTTTCTGTTCTGTGCATTCAACAAACAGAGTTGAACCTTACTTTTGATTGAGCCTTTCTGAAACACTCTTTCTGTAGAAACTGCAATTGGACATTCTGAGCGCTAAGAGGCCTATATTGGGAAAAAGAATGTCTACAAATAAAAACTATACAGAAGAATTGTGTGAAACTTCTTTCTGTTCTGTTTGTTCAACTAAAAGATTTGAACCTTAGTTTTGATTGAGCCGTTCTGAAACACTCTTTCTGTAGAAAATGCAAGTGGAGATTCGGAGCGCTAAGAGGGTAATAGTGGAAAAAGGAATGTCTCCAAATATAAACTACACAGAATCATTCTGTGAAACTTCTTTCTGATCTGTACATTCAGCTAACAGAGTTAAACCATACATTTGATTGAGCAGATCTGAACACTCTTTCTGTAGAAAATGCAACTGGACATTTGGAGCGCTAAGAGAGTAGTAGTGGAAAAAGGAATATATTCAAATATAAACTACACAGAATCATTCTGTGAAACTTCTTTCTGATCTGAGCATTCAGCTAACAGAGTTAAACCATACTTTTGATTGAGCAGTTTTGAAACACTCTGTCTGTAGAAAATGCAACTGGACATTCGTAGCGCTAAGTGGGTAATAGTGGAAAAAAGAATATGTTCAAATATAAACTACAGAGAAGCATTGTATGAAACTTCTTTCTGTTCTGTGCATTCAACTAACAGAGTTGAACCTTACTTTTGATTGAGCCTTTCTGAAACACTCTTTCTGTAGAAACTGCAATTGGACATTCTGAGCGCTAAGAGGCTTCTATTGGGAAAAAAAATATCTTCAAATAAAAACTACACAGAAGCATTGTGTGAAACTTATTTCTGATATGTTCATTAAGCTAACAGAGTTAAACCATACTTTTCATTGCGCAGTTCTGAACACTCTTTCTGTAAAAAATGCAAGTGGACATTCGGAGCGCTAAGAGGGTAATAGTGGAAAAGGGAATATATTCAAATATAAACTACACAGTAGCATTCTGTGAAAATTCTTTCTGTTCTGTGCATTCAACTAACAGAGTTGAACCTTACTTTTGATTGAGCCGTTCTGAAACACTCTTTCTGTAGAAACTGCAATTGGACATGCTAAGCGCTAAGAGGCCTACATTGGGAAAAAGAATATCTTCAAATAAAAACTACACAGATGCACTCTGTGAAACTTATTTCTGATCTGTAAATTCAGTTAACAGAGATAAAACATAATTTTGATTGAGCAGTTATGAAACACTCTTTTTGTAGAAAATGCAAGTGGAGATTCGGAGCGCTAAGAGGGTAATAGTGGAAAAAGGAATGTCTTCAAATATAAACTACACAGAATCATTCGGTGAAACTTCTTTCTGATCTGTGCATTCACCTAAGAGAGTTAAACCATACTTTTGATTGAGCAGATCTGAACACTCTTTCTGTTGAAAATGCAACTGGACATTTGGAGCGCTAAGAGCGTAGTAGTGGAAAAAGGAATATATTCAAATATAAACTACACAGAAGCATTCTGTGAAACTTTTTCTGATCTGAGCATTCAGCTAACAGAGTTAAACCATACTTTTGATTGAGCAGTTTTGAAACACTCTGTCTGTAGAAAATGCAACTGGACATTCGTAGCGCTAAGTGGGTAATAGTGGAAAAAAGAATATGTTCAAATATAAACTACACAGAAGCATTGTATGAAAATTCTTTCTGTTCTGTGCATTCAACTAACAGAGTTGAACCTTACTTTTGATTGAGCCGTTCTGTAACACTCTTTCTGTAGAAACTGCAATTGGACATTCTGAGCGCTAAGAGGCCTATATTGGGAAAAAGAATGTCTACAAATAAAAACTACACAGAAGAATTGTGTGAAACTACTTTCTGTTCTGTTTGTTCAACTAAAAGAGTTGAACCTTAGTTTTGATTGAGCCGTTCTGAAACACTCTTTCTGTAGAAAATGCAAGTGGAGATTCGTAGCGCTAAGAGGGTAATAGTGGAAAAAGGAATGTCTCCAAATATAAACTACACAGAATCATTCTGTGAAACTTCTTTCTGATCTGTACATTCAGCTAACAGAGTTAAACCATACTTTTGATTGAGCAGATCTGAACACTCTTTCTGTAGAAAATGCAACTGGACATTTGGAGCGCTAAGAGAGTAGTAGTGGAAAAAGGAATATATTCAAATATAAACTACACAGAAGCATTCTGTGAAACTTCTTTCTGATCTGAGCATTCAGCTAACAGAGTTAAACCATACTTTTGATTGAGCAGTTTTGAAACACTCTGTCTGTAGAAAATGCAAATGGACATTCGTAGCGCTAAGTGGGTAATAGTGGAAAAAAGAATATGTTCAAATATAAACTACACAGAAGCATTCTGTGAAACTTCTTTCTGTTCTGTGCATTCAACAAACAGAGTTGAACCTTACTTTTGATTGAGCCTTTCTGAAACACTCTTTCTGTAGAAACTGCAATTGGACATTCTGAGCGCTAAGAGGCCTATATTGGGAAAATGAATGTCTACAAATAAAAACTACACAGAAGAATTGTGTGAAACTTCTTTCTGTTCTGTTTGTTCAACTAAAAGATTTGAACCTTAGTTTTGATTGAGCCGTTCTGAAACACTCTTTCTGTAGAAAATGCAAGTGGAGTTTCGGAGCGCTAAGAGGGTAATAGTGGAAAAAGGAATGTCTCCAAATATAAACTACACAGAATCATTCTGTGAAACTTCTTTCTGATCTGTACATTCAGCTAACAGAGTTAAACCATACTTTTGATTGAGCAGATCTGAACACTCTTTCTGTAGAAAATGCAACTGGACATTTGGAGCGCTAAGAGAGTAGTAGTGGAAAAAGGAATATATTCAAATATAAACTACACAGAAGCATTCTGTGAAACTTCTTTCTGATCTGAGCATTCAGCTAACAGAGTTAAACCATACTTTTGATTGAGCAGTTTTGAAACACTCTGTCTGTAGAAAATGCAACTGGACATTCGTAGCGCTAAGTGGGTAATAGTGGAAAAAAGAATATGTTCAAATATAAACTACACAGAAGCATTGTATGAAACTTCTTTCTGTTCTGTGCATTCAACTAACAGAGTTGAACCTTACTTTTGATTGAGCCTTTCTGAAACACTCTTTCTGTAGAAACTGCAATTGGACATTCTGAGCGCTAAGAGGCTTCTATTGGGAAATAAATATCTTCAAATAAAAACTACACAGAAGCATTGTGTGAAACTTATTTCTGATATGTTCATTAAGCTAACAGAGTTAAACCATACTTTTCATTGCGCAGTTCTGAACACTCTTTCTGTAAAAAATGCAAGTGGACATTCGGAGCGCTAAGAGGGTAATAGTGGAAAAAGGAATATATTCAAATATAAACTACACAGTAGCATTCTGTGAAAATTCTTTCTGTTCTGTGCATTCAACTAACAGAGTTGAACCTTACTTTTGATTGAGCCGTTCTGAAACACTCTTTCTGTAGAAACTGCAATTGGACATGCTAAGCGCTACGAGGCCTACATTGGGAAAAAGAATATCTTCAAATAAAAACTACACAGATGCACTCTGTGAAACTTATTTCTGATCTGTAAATTCAGTTAACAGAGATAAAACATAATTTTGATTGAGCAGTTATGAAACACTCTTTTTGTAGAAAATGCAAGTGGAGATTCGGAGCGCTAAGAGGGTAATAGTGGAAAAAGGAATGTCTTCAAATATAAACTACACAGAATCATTCGGTGAAACTTCTTTCTGATCTGTGCATTCAGCTAACAGAGTTAAACCATACTTTTGATTGAGCAGATCTGAACACTCTTTCTGTTGAAAATGCAACTGGACATTTGGAGCGCTAAGAGCGTAGTAGTGGAAAAAGGAATATATTCAAATATAAACTACACAGAAGCATTCTGTGAAACTTCTTTCTGATCTGAGCATTCAGCTAACAGAGTTAAACCATACTTTTGATTGAGCAGTTTTGAAACACTCTGTCTGTAGAAAATGCAACTGGACATTCGTAGCGCTAAGTGGGTAATAGTGGAAAAAAGAATATGTTCAAATATAAACTACACAGAAGCATTGTATGAAACTTCTTTCTGTTCTGTGCATTCAACTAACAGAGTTGAACCTTACTTTTGATTGAGCCTTTCTGAAACACTCTTTCTGTAGAAACTGCAATTGGACATTCTGAGCGCTAAGAGGCTTCTATTGGGAAAAAAAATATCTTCAAATAAAAACTACACAGAAGCATTGTGTGAAACTTATTTCTGATATGTTCATTAAGCTAACAGAGTTAAACCATACTTTTCATTGCGCAGTTCTGAACACTCTTTCTGTAAAAAATGCAAGTGGACATTCGGAGCGCTAAGAGGGTAATAGTGGAAAAAGGAATATATTCAAATATAAACTACACAGTAGCATTCTGTGAAAATTCTTTCTGTTCTGTGCATTCAACTAACAGAGTTGAACCTTACTTTTGATTGAGCCGTTCTGAAACACTCTTTCTGTAGAAACTGCAATTGGACATGCTAAGCGCTAAGAGGCCTACATTGGGAAAAAGAATATCTTCAAATAAAAACTACACAGATGCACTCTGTGAAACTTATTTCTGATCTGTAAATTCAGTTAACAGAGATAAAACATAATTTTGATTGAGCAGTTATGAAACACTCTTTTTGTAGAAAATGCAAGTGGAGATTCGGAGCGCTAAGAGGGTAATAGTGGAAAAAGGAATGTCTTCAAATATAAACTACACAGAATCATTCGGTGAAACTTCTTTCTGATCTGTGCATTCAGCTAACAGAGTTAAACCATACTTTTGATTGAGCAGATCTGAACACTCTTTCTGTTGAAAATGCAACTGGACATTTGGAGCGCTAAGAGCGTAGTAGTGGAAAAAGGAATATATTCAAATATAAACTACACAGAAGCATTCTGTGAAACTTCTTTCTGATCTGAGCATTCAGCTAACAGAGTTAAACCATACTTTTGATTGAGCAGTTTTGAAACACTCTGTCTGTAGAAAATGCAACTGGACATTCGTAGCGCTAAGTGGGTAATAGTGGAAAAAAGAATATGTTCAAATATAAACTACACAGAAGCATTGTATGAAAATTCTTTCTGTTCTGTGCATTCAACTAACAGAGTTGAACCTTACTTTTGATTGAGCCGTTCTGTAACACTCTTTCTGTAGAAACTGCAATTGGATATTCTGAGCGCTAAGAGGCCTATATTGGGAAAAAGAATGTCTACAAATAAAAACTACACAGAAGAATTGTGTGAAACTGCTTTCTGTTCTGTTTGTTCAACTAAAAGAGTTGAACCTTAGTTTTGATTGAGCCGTTCTGAAACACTCTTTCTGTAGAAAATGCAAGTGGAGATTCGTAGCGCTAAGAGGGTAATAGTGGAAAAAGGAATGTCTCCAAATATAAACTACACAGAATCATTCTGTGAAACTTCTTTCTGATCTGTACATTCAGCTAACAGAGTTAAACCATACTTTTGATTGAGCAGATCTGAACACTCTTTCTGTAGAAAATGCAACTGGACATTTGGAGCGCTAAGAGAGTAGTAGTGGAAAAAGGAATATATTCAAATATAAACTACACAGAAGCATTCTGTGAAACTTCTTTCTGATCTGAGCATTCAGCTAACAGAGTTAAACCATACTTTTGATTGAGCAGTTTTGAAACACTCTGTCTGTAGAAAATGCATATGGACATTCGTAGCGCTAAGTGGGTAATAGTGGAAAAAAGAATATGTTCAAATATAAACTACACAGAAGCATTCTGTGAAACTTCTTTCTGTTCTGTGCATTCAACAAACAGAGTTGAACCTTACTTTTGATTGAGCCTTTCTGAAACACTCTTTCTGTAGAAACTGCAATTGGACATTCTGAGCGCTAAGAGGCCTATATTGGGAAAAAGAATGTCTACAAATAAAAACTACACAGAAGAATTGTGTGAAACTTCTTTCTGTTCTGTTTGTTCAACTAAAAGATTTGAACCTTAGTTTTGATTGAGCCGTTCTGAAACACTCTTTCTGTAGAAAATGCAAGTGGAGTTTCGGAGCGCTAAGAGGGTAATAGTGGAAAAAGGAATGTCTCCAAATATAAACTACACAGAATCATTCTGTGAAACTTCTTTCTGATCTGTACATTCAGCTAACAGAGTTAAACCATACTTTTGATTGAGCAGATCTGAACACTCTTTCTGTAGAAAATGCAACTGGACATTTGGAGCGCTAAGAGAGTAGTAGTGGAAAAAGGAATATATTCAAATATAAACTACACAGAAGCATTCTGTGAAACTTCTTTCTGATCTGAGCATTCAGCTAACAGAGTTAAACCATACTTTTGATTGAGCAGTTTTGAAACACTCTGTCTGTAGAAAATGCAACTGGACATTCGTAGCGCTAAGTGGGTAATAGTGGAAAAAAGAATATGTTCAAATATAAACTACACAGAAGCATTGTATGAAACTTCTTTCTGTTCTGTGCATTCAACTAACAGAGTTGAACCTTACTTTTGATTGAGCCTTTCTGAAACACTCTTTCTGTAGAAACTGCAATTGGACATTCTGAGCGCTAAGAGGCTTCTATTGGGAAATAAATATCTTCAAATAAAAACTACACAGAAGCATTGTGTGAAACTTATTTCTGATATGTTCATTAAGCTAACAGAGTTAAACCATACTTTTCATTGCGCAGTTCTGAACACTCTTTCTGTAAAAAATGCAAGTGGACATTCGGAGCGCTAAGAGGGTAATAGTGGAAAAAGGAATATATTCAAATATAAACTACACAGTAGCATTCTGTGAAAATTCTTTCTGTTCTGTGCATTCAACTAACAGAGTTGAACCTTACTTTTGATTGAGCCGTTCTGAAACACTCTTTCTGTAGAAACTGCAATTGGACATGCTAAGCGCTACGAGGCCTACATTGGGAAAAAGAATATCTTCAAATAAAAACTACACAGATGCACTCTGTGAAACTTATTTCTGATCTGTAAATTCAGTTAACAGAGATAAAACATAATTTTGATTGAGCAGTTATGAAACACTCTTTTTGTAGAAAATGCAAGTGGAGATTCGGAGCGCTAAGAGGGTAATAGTGGAAAAAGGAATGTCTTCAAATATAAACTACACAGAATCATTCGGTGAAACTTCTTTCTGATCTGTGCATTCAGCTAACAGAGTTAAACCATACTTTTGATTGAGCAGATCTGAACACTCTTTCTGTTGAAAATGCAACTGGACATTTGGAGCGCTAAGAGCGTAGTAGTGGAAAAAGGAATATATTCAAATATAAACTACACAGAAGCATTCTGTGAAACTTCTTTCTGATCTGAGCATTCAGCTAACAGAGTTAAACCATACTTTTGATTGAGCAGTTTTGAAACACTCTGTCTGTAGAAAATGCAACTGGACATTCGTAGCGCTAAGTGGGTAATAGTGGAAAAAAGAATATGTTCAAATATAAACTACACAGAAGCATTGTATGAAACTTCTTTCTGTTCTGTGCATTCAACTAACAGAGTTGAACCTTACTTTTGATTGAGCCTTTCTGAAACACTCTTTCTGTAGAAACTGCAATTGGACATTCTGAGCGCTAAGAGGCTTCTATTGGGAAAAAAAATATCTTCAAATAAAAACTACACAGAAGCATTGTGTGAAACTTATTTCTGATATGTTCATTAAGCTAACAGAGTTAAACCATACTTTTCATTGCGCAGTTCTGAACACTCTTTCTGTAAAAAATGCAAGTGGACATTCGGAGCGCTAAGAGGGTAATAGTGGAAAAAGGAATATATTCAAATATAAACTACACAGTAGCATTCTGTGAAAATTCTTTCTGTTCTTTGCATTCAACTAACAGAGTTGAACCTTACTTTTGATTGAGCCGTTCTGAAACACTCTTTCTGTAGAAACTGCAATTGGACATGCTAAGCGCTAAGAGGCCTACATTGGGAAAAAGAATATCTTCAAATAAAAACTACACAGATGCACTCTGTGAAACTTATTTCTGATCTGTAAATTCAGTTAACAGAGATAAAACATAATTTTGATTGAGCAGTTATGAAACACTCTTTTTGTAGAAAATGCAAGTGGAGATTCGGAGCGCTAAGAGGGTAATAGTGGAAAAAGGAATGTCTTCAAATATAAACTACACAGAATCATTCGGTGAAACTTCTTTCTGATCTGTGCATTCAGCTAACAGAGTTAAACCATACTTTTGATTGAGCAGATCTGAACACTCTTTCTGTTGAAAATGCAACTGGACATTTGGAGCGCTAAGAGCATAGTAGTGGAAAAAGGAATATATTCAAATATAAACTACACAGAAGCATTCTGTGAAACTTCTTTCTGATCTGAGCATTCAGCTAACAGAGTTAAACCATACTTTTGATTGAGCAGTTTTGAAACACTCTGTCTGTAGAAAATGCAACTGGACATTCGTAGCGCTAAGTGGGTAATAGTGGAAAAAAGAATATGTTCAAATATAAACTACACAGAAGCATTGTATGAAAATTCTTTCTGTTCTGTGCATTCAACTAACAGAGTTGAACCTTACTTTTGATTGAGCCGTTCTGTAACACTCTTTCTGTAGAAACTGCAATTGGACATTCTGAGCGCTAAGAGGCCTATATTGGGAAAAAGAATGTCTACAAATAAAAACTACACAGAAGAATTGTGTGAAACTACTTTCTGTTCTGTTTGTTCAACTAAAAGAGTTGAACCTTAGTTTTGATTGAGCCGTTCTGAAACACTCTTTCTGTAGAAAATGCAAGTGGAGATTCGTAGCGCTAAGAGGGTAATAGTGGAAAAAGGAATGTCTCCAAATATAAACTACACAGAATCATTCTGTGAAACTTCTTTCTGATCTGTACATTCAGCTAACAGAGTTAAACCATACTTTTGATTGAGCAGATCTGAACACTCTTTCTGTAGAAAATGCAACTGGACATTTGGAGCGCTAAGAGAGTAGTAGTGGAAAAAGGAATATATTCAAATATAAACTACACAGAAGCATTCTGTGAAACTTCTTTCTGATCTGAGCATTCAGCTAACAGAGTTAAACCATACTTTTGATTGAGCAGTTTTGAAACACTCTGTCTGTAGAAAATGCAAATGGACATTCGTAGCGCTAAGTGGGTAATAGTGGAAAAAAGAATATGTTCAAATATAAACTACACAGAAGCATTCTGTGAAACTTCTTTCTGTTCTGTGCATTCAACAAACAGAGTTGAACCTTACTTTTGATTGAGCCTTTCTGAAACACTCTTTCTGTAGAAACTGCAATTGGACATTCTGAGCGCTAAGAGGCCTATATTGGGAAAAAGAATATCTACAAATAAAAACTACACAGAAGAATTGTGTGAAACTTCTTTCTGTTCTGTTTGTTCAAGTAAAAGATTTGAACCTTAGTTTTGATTGAGCCGTTCTGAAACACTCTTTCTGTAGAAAATGCAAGTGGAGTTTCGGAGCGCTAAGAGGGTAATAGTGGAAAAAGGAATGTCTCCAAATATAAACTACACAGAATCATTCTGTGAAACTTCTTTCTGATCTGTACATTCAGCTAACAGAGTTAAAGCATACTTTTGATTGAGCAGATTTGAACACTCTTTCTGTAGAAAATGCAACTGGACATTTGGAGCGCTAAGAGAGTAGTAGTGGAAAAAGGAATATATTCAAATATAAACTACACAGAAGCATTCTGTGAAACTTCTTTCTGATCTGAGCATTCAGCTAACAGAGTTAAACCATACTTTTGATTGAGCAGTTTTGAAACACTCTGTCTGTAGAAAATGCAACTGGACATTCGTAGCGCTAAGTGGGTAATAGTGGAAAAAAGAATATGTTCAAATATAAACTACACAGAAGCATTGTATGAAACTTCTTTCTGTTCTGTGCATTCAACTAACAGAGTTGAACCTTACTTTTGATTGAGCCTTTCTGAAACACTCTTTCTGTAGAAACTGCAATTGGACATTCTGAGCGCTAAGAGGCTTCTATTGGGAAATAAATATCTTCAAATAAAAACTACACAGAAGCATTGTGTGAAACTTATTTCTGATATGTTCATTAAGCTAACAGAGTTAAACCATACTTTTCATTGCGCAGTTCTGAACACTCTTTCTGTAAAAAATGCAAGTGGACATTCGGAGCGCTAAGAGGGTAATAGTGGAAAAAGGAATATATTCAAATATAAACTACACAGTAGCATTCTGTGAAAATTCTTTCTGTTCTGTGCATTCAACTAACAGAGTTGAACCTTACTTTTGATTGAGCCGTTCTGAAACACTCTTTCTGTAGAAACTGCAATTGGACATGCTAAGCGCTACGAGGCCTACATTGGGAAAAAGAATATCTTCAAATAAAAACTACACAGATGCACTCTGTGAAACTTATTTCTGATCTGTAAATTCAGTTAACAGAGATAAAACATAATTTTGATTGAGCAGTTATGAAACACTCTTTTTGTAGAAAATGCAAGTGGAGATTCGGAGCGCTAAGAGGGTAATAGTGGAAAAAGGAATGTCTTCAAATATAAACTACACAGAATCATTCGGTGAAACTTCTTTCTGATCTGTGCATTCAGCTAACAGAGTTAAACCATACTTTTGATTGAGCAGATCTGAACACTCTTTCTGTTGAAAATGCAACTGGACATTTGGAGCGCTAAGAGCGTAGTAGTGGAAAAAGGAATATATTCAAATATAAACTACACAGAAGCATTCTGTGAAACTTCTTTCTGATCTGAGCATTCAGCTAACAGAGTTAAACCATACTTTTGATTGAGCAGTTTTGAAACACTCTGTCTGTAGAAAATGCAACTGGACATTCGTAGCGCTAAGTGGGTAATAGTGGAAAAAAGAATATGTTCAAATATAAACTACACAGAAGCATTGTATGAAACTTCTTTCTGTTCTGTGCATTCAACTAACAGAGTTGAACCTTACTTTTGATTGAGCCGTTCTGTAACACTCTTTCTGTAGAAACTGCAATTGGACATTCTGAGCGCTAAGAGGCCTATATTGGGAAAAAGAATGTCTACAAATAAAAACTACACAGAAGAATTGTGTGAAACTTCTTTCTGTTCTGTTTGTTCAACTAAAAGATTTGAACCTTAGTTTTGATTGAGCCGTTCTGAAACACTCTTTCTGTAGAAAATGCAAGTGGAGTTTCGGAGCGCTAAGAGGGTAATAGTGGAAAAAGGAATGTCTCCAAATATAAACTACACAGAATCATTCTGTGAAACTTCTTTCTGATCTGTACATTCAGCTAACAGAGTTAAACCATACTTTTGATTGAGCAGATCTGAACACTCTTTCTGTAGAAAATGCAACTGGACATTTGGAGCGCTAAGAGAGTAGTAGTGGAAAAAGGAATATATTCAAATATAAACTACACAGAAGCATTCTGTGAAACTTCTTTCTGATCTGAGCATTCAGCTAACAGAGTTAAACCATACTTTTGATTGAGCAGTTTTGAAACACTCTGTCTGTAGAAAATGCAACTGGACATTCGTAGCGCTAAGTGGGTAATAGTGGAAAAAAGAATATGTTCAAATATAAACTACACAGAAGCATTGTATGAAACTTCTTTCTGTTCTGTGCATTCAACTAACAGAGTTGAACCTTACTTTTGATTGAGCCTTTCTGAAACACTCTTTCTGTAGAAACTGCAATTGGACATTCTGAGCGCTAAGAGGCTTCTATTGGGAAATAAATATCTTCAAATAAAAACTACACAGAAGCATTGTGTGAAACTTATTTCTGATATGTTCATTAAGCTAACAGAGTTAAACCATACTTTTCATTGCGCAGTTCTGAACACTCTTTCTGTAAAAAATGCAAGTGGACATTCGGAGCGCTAAGAGGGTAATAGTGGAAAAAGGAATATATTCAAATATAAACTACACAGTAGCATTCTGTGAAAATTCTTTCTGTTCTGTGCATTCAACTAACAGAGTTGAACCTTACTTTTGATTGAGCCGTTCTGAAACACTCTTTCTGTAGAAACTGCAATTGGACATGCTAAGCGCTACGAGGCCTACATTGGGAAAAAGAATATCTTCAAATAAAAACTACACAGATGCACTCTGTGAAACTTATTTCTGATCTGTAAATTCAGTTAACAGAGATAAAACATAATTTTGATTGAGCAGTTATGAAACACTCTTTTTGTAGAAAATGCAAGTGGAGATTCGGAGCGCTAAGAGGGTAATAGTGGAAAAAGGAATGTCTTCAAATATAAACTACACAGAATCATTCGGTGAAACTTCTTTCTGATCTGTGCATTCAGCTAACAGAGTTAAACCATACTTTTGATTGAGCAGATCTGAACACTCTTTCTGTTGAAAATGCAACTGGACATTTGGAGCGCTAAGAGCGTAGTAGTGGAAAAAGGAATATATTCAAATATAAACTACACAGAAGCATTCTGTGAAACTTCTTTCTGATCTGAGCATTCAGCTAACAGAGTTAAACCATACTTTTGATTGAGCAGTTTTGAAACACTCTGTCTGTAGAAAATGCAACTGGACATTCGTAGCGCTAAGTGGGTAATAGTGGAAAAAAGAATATGTTCAAATATAAACTACACAGAAGCATTGTATGAAACTTCTTTCTGTTCTGTGCATTCAACTAACAGAGTTGAACCTTACTTTTGATTGAGCCTTTCTGAAACACTCTTTCTGTAGAAACTGCAATTGGACATTCTGAGCGCTAAGAGGCTTCTATTGGGAAAAAAAATATCTTCAAATAAAAACTACACAGAAGCATTGTGTGAAACTTATTTCTGATATGTTCATTAAGCTAACAGAGTTAAACCATACTTTTCATTGCGCAGTTCTGAACACTCTTTCTGTAAAAAATGCAAGTGGACATTCGGAGCGCTAAGAGGGTAATAGTGGAAAAAGGAATATATTCAAATATAAACTACACAGTAGCATTCTGTGAAAATTCTTTCTGTTCTGTGCATTCAACTAACAGAGTTGAACCTTACTTTTGATTGAGCCGTTCTGAAACACTCTTTCTGTAGAAACTGCAATTGGACATGCTAAGCGCTAAGAGGCCTACATTGGGAAAAAGAATATCTTCAAATAAAAACTACACAGATGCACTCTGTGAAACTTATTTCTGATCTGTAAATTCAGTTAACAGAGATAAAACATAATTTTGATTGAGCAGTTATGAAACACTCTTTTTGTAGAAAATGCAAGTGGAGATTCGGAGCGCTAAGAGGGTAATAGTGGAAAAAGGAATGTCTTCAAATATAAACTACACAGAATCATTCGGTGAAACTTCTTTCTGATCTGTGCATTCAGCTAACAGAGTTAAACCATACTTTTGATTGAGCAGATCTGAACACTCTTTCTGTTGAAAATGCAACTGGACATTTGGAGCGCTAAGAGCGTAGTAGTGGAAAAAGGAATATATTCAAATATAAACTACACAGAAGCATTCTGTGAAACTTCTTTCTGATCTGAGCATTCAGCTAACAGAGTTAAACCATACTTTTGATTGAGCAGTTTTGAAACACTCTGTCTGTAGAAAATGCAACTGGACATTCGTAGCGCTAAGTGGGTAATAGTGGAAAAAAGAATATGTTCAAATATAAACTACACAGAAGCATTGTATGAAAATTCTTTCTGTTCTGTGCATTCAACTAACAGAGTTGAACCTTACTTTTGATTGAGCCGTTCTGTAACACTCTTTCTGTAGAAACTGCAATTGGACATTCTGAGCGCTAAGAGGCCTATATTGGGAAAAAGAATGTCTACAAATAAAAACTACACAGAAGAATTGTGTGAAACTACTTTCTGTTCTGTTTGTTCAACTAAAAGAGTTGAACCTTAGTTTTGATTGAGCCGTTCTGAAACACTCTTTCTGTAGAAAATGCAAGTGGAGATTCGTAGCGCTAAGAGGGTAATAGTGGAAAAAGGAATGTCTCCAAATATAAACTACACAGAATCATTCTGTGAAACTTCTTTCTGATCTGTACATTCAGCTAACAGAGTTAAACCATACTTTTGATTGAGCAGATCTGAACACTCTTTCTGTAGAAAATGCAACTGGACATTTGGAGCGCTAAGAGAGTAGTAGTGGAAAAAGGAATATATTCAAATATAAACTACACAGAAACATTCTGTGAAACTTCTTTCTGATCTGAGCATTCAGCTAACAGAGTTAAACCATACTTTTGATTGAGCAGTTTTGAAACACTCTGTCTGTAGAAAATGCAAATGGACATTCGTAGCGCTAAGTGGGTAATAGTGGAAAAAAGAATATGTTCAAATATAAACTACACAGAAGCATTCTGTGAAACTTCTTTCTGTTCTGTGCATTCAACAAACAGAGTTGAACCTTACTTTTGATTGAGCCTTTCTGAAACACTCTTTCTGTAGAAACTGCAATTGGACATTCTGAGCGCTAAGAGGCCTATATTGGGAAAAAGAATGTCTACAAATAAAAACTACACAGAAGAATTGTGTGAAACTTCTTTCTGTTCTGTTTGTTCAACTAAAAGATTTGAACCTTAGTTTTGATTGAGCCGTTCTGAAACACTCTTTCTGTAGAAAATGCAAGTGGAGTTTCGGAGCGCTAAGAGGGTAATAGTGGAAAAAGGAATGTGTCCAAATATAAACTACACAGAATCATTCTGTGAAACTTCTTTCTGATCTGTACATTCAGCTAACAGAGTTAAACCATACTTTTGATTGAGCAGATCTGAACACTCTTTCTGTAGAAAATGCAACTGGACATTTGGAGCGCTAAGAGAGTAGTAGTGGAAAAAGGAATATATTCAAATATAAACTACACAGAAGCATTCTGTGAAACTTCTTTCTGATCTGAGCATTCAGCTAACAGAGTTAAACCATACTTTTGATTGAGCAGTTTTGAAACACTCTGTCTGTAGAAAATGCAACTGGACATTCGTAGCGCTAAGTGGGTAATAGTGGAAAAAAGAATATGTTCAAATATAAACTACACAGAAGCATTGTATGAAACTTCTTTCTGTTCTGTGCATTCAACTAACAGAGTTGAACCTTACTTTTGATTGAGCCTTTCTGAAACACTCTTTCTGTAGAAACTGCAATTGGACATTCTGAGCGCTAAGAGGCTTCTATTGGGAAATAAATATCTTCAAATAAAAACTACACAGAAGCATTGTGTGAAACTTATTTCTGATATGTTCATTAAGCTAACAGAGTTAAACCATACTTTTCATTGCGCAGTTCTGAACACTCTTTCTGTAAAAAATGCAAGTGGACATTCGGAGCGCTAAGAGGGTAATAGTGGAAAAAGGAATATATTCAAATATAAACTACACAGTAGCATTCTGTGAAAATTCTTTCTGTTCTGTGCATTCAACTAACAGAGTTGAACCTTACTTTTGATTGAGCCGTTCTGAAACACTCTTTCTGTAGAAACTGCAATTGGACATGCTAAGCGCTACGAGGCCTACATTGGGAAAAAGAATATCTTCAAATAAAAACTACACAGATGCACTCTGTGAAACTTATTTCTGATCTGTAAATTCAGTTAACAGAGATAAAACATAATTTTGATTGAGCAGTTATGAAACACTCTTTTTGTAGAAAATGCAAGTGGAGATTCGGAGCGCTAAGAGGGTAATAGTGGAAAAAGGAATGTCTTCAAATATAAACTACACAGAATCATTCGGTGAAACTTCTTTCTGATCTGTGCATTCAGCTAACAGAGTTAAACCATACTTTTGATTGAGCAGATCTGAACACTCTTTCTGTTGAAAATGCAACTGGACATTTGGAGCGCTAAGAGCGTAGTAGTGGAAAAAGGAATATATTCAAATATAAACTACACAGAAGCATTCTGTGAAACTTCTTTCTGATCTGAGCATTCAGCTAACAGAGTTAAACCATACTTTTGATTGAGCAGTTTTGAAACACTCTGTCTGTAGAAAATGCAACTGGACATTCGTAGCGCTAAGTGGGTAATAGTGGAAAAAAGAATATGTTCAAATATAAACTACACAGAAGCATTGTATGAAACTTCTTTCTGTTCTGTGCATTCAACTAACAGAGTTGAACCTTACTTTTGATTGAGCCTTTCTGAAACACTCTTTCTGTAGAAACTGCAATTGGACATTCTGAGCGCTAAGAGGCTTCTATTGGGAAAAAAAATATCTTCAAATAAAAACTACACAGAAGCATTGTGTGAAACTTATTTCTGATATGTTCATTAAGCTAACAGAGTTAAACCATACTTTTCATTGCGCAGTTCTGAACACTCTTTCTGTAAAAAATGCAAGTGGACATTCGGAGCGCTAAGAGGGTAATAGTGGAAAAAGGAATATATTCAAATATAAACTACACAGTAGCATTCTGTGAAAATTCTTTCTGTTCTTTGCATTCAACTAACAGAGTTGAACCTTACTTTTGATTGAGCCGTTCTGAAACACTCTTTCTGTAGAAACTGCAATTGGACATGCTAAGCGCTAAGAGGCCTACATTGGGAAAAAGAATATCTTCAAATAAAAACTACACAGATGCACTCTGTGAAACTTATTTCTGATCTGTAAATTCAGTTAACAGAGATAAAACATAATTTTGATTGAGCAGTTATGAAACACTCTTTTTGTAGAAAATGCAAGTGGAGATTCGGAGCGCTAAGAGGGTAATAGTGGAAAAAGGAATGTCTTCAAATATAAACTACACAGAATCATTCGGTGAAACTTCTTTCTGATCTGTGCATTCAGCTAACAGAGTTAAACCATACTTTTGATTGAGCAGATCTGAACACTCTTTCTGTTGAAAATGCAACTGGACATTTGGAGCGCTAAGAGCGTAGTAGTGGAAAAAGGAATATATTCAAATATAAACTACACAGAAGCATTCTGTGAAACTTCTTTCTGATCTGAGCATTCAGCTAACAGAGTTAAACCATACTTTTGATTGAGCAGTTTTGAAACACTCTGTCTGTAGAAAATGCAACTGGACATTCGTAGCGCTAAGTGGGTAATAGTGGAAAAAAGAATATGTTCAAATATAAACTACACAGAAGCATTGTATGAAAATTCTTTCTGTTCTGTGCATTCAACTAACAGAGTTGAACCTTACTTTTGATTGAGCCGTTCTGTAACACTCTTTCTGTAGAAACTGCAATTGGACATTCTGAGCGCTAAGAGGCCTATATTGGGAAAAAGAATGTCTACAAATAAAAACTACACAGAAGAATTGTGTGAAACTACTTTCTGTTCTGTTTGTTCAACTAAAAGAGTTGAACCTTAGTTTTGATTGAGCCGTTCTGAAACACTCTTTCTGTAGAAAATGCAAGTGGAGATTCGTAGCGCTAAGAGGGTAATAGTGGAAAAAGGAATGTCTCCAAATATAAACTACACAGAATCATTCTGTGAAACTTCTTTCTGATCTGTACATTCAGCTAACAGAGTTAAACCATACTTTTGATTGAGCAGATCTGAACACTCTTTCTGTAGAAAATGCAACTGGACATTTGGAGCGCTAAGAGAGTAGTAGTGGAAAAAGGAATATATTCAAATATAAACTACACAGAAGCATTCTGTGAAACTTCTTTCTGATCTGAGCATTCAGCTAACAGAGTTAAACCATACTTTTGATTGAGCAGTTTTGAAACACTCTGTCTGTAGAAAATGCAAATGGACATTCGTAGCGCTAAGTGGGTAATAGTGGAAAAAAGAATATGTTCAAATATAAACTACACAGAAGCATTCTGTGAAACTTCTTTCTGTTCTGTGCATTCAACAAACAGAGTTGAACCTTACTTTTGATTGAGCCTTTCTGAAACACTCTTTCTGTAGAAACTGCAATTGGACATTCTGAGCGCTAAGAGGCCTATATTGGGAAAAAGAATATCTACAAATAAAAACTACACAGAAGAATTGTGTGAAACTTCTTTCTGTTCTGTTTGTTCAAGTAAAAGATTTGAACCTTAGTTTTGATTGAGCCGTTCTGAAACACTCTTTCTGTAGAAAATGCAAGTGGAGTTTCGGAGCGCTAAGAGGGTAATAGTGGAAAAAGGAATGTCTCCAAATATAAACTACACAGAATCATTCTGTGAAACTTCTTTCTGATCTGTACATTCAGCTAACAGAGTTAAAGCATACTTTTGATTGAGCAGATTTGAACACTCTTTCTGTAGAAAATGCAACTGGACATTTGGAGCGCTAAGAGAGTAGTAGTGGAAAAAGGAATATATTCAAATATAAACTACACAGAAGCATTCTGTGAAACTTCTTTCTGATCTGAGCATTCAGCTAACAGAGTTAAACCATACTTTTGATTGAGCAGTTTTGAAACACTCTGTCTGTAGAAAATGCAACTGGACATTCGTAGCGCTAAGTGGGTAATAGTGGAAAAAAGAATATGTTCAAATATAAACTACACAGAAGCATTGTATGAAACTTCTTTCTGTTCTGTGCATTCAACTAACAGAGTTGAACCTTACTTTTGATTGAGCCTTTCTGAAACACTCTTTCTGTAGAAACTGCAATTGGACATTCTGAGCGCTAAGAGGCTTCTATTGGGAAATAAATATCTTCAAATAAAAACTACACAGAAGCATTGTGTGAAACTTATTTCTGATATGTTCATTAAGCTAACAGAGTTAAACCATACTTTTCATTGCGCAGTTCTGAACACTCTTTCTGTAAAAAATGCAAGTGGACATTCGGAGCGCTAAGAGGGTAATAGTGGAAAAAGGAATATATTCAAATATAAACTACACAGTAGCATTCTGTGAAAATTCTTTCTGTTCTGTGCATTCAACTAACAGAGTTGAACCTTACTTTTGATTGAGCCGTTCTGAAACACTCTTTCTGTAGAAACTGCAATTGGACATGCTAAGCGCTACGAGGCCTACATTGGGAAAAAGAATATCTTCAAATAAAAACTACACAGATGCACTCTGTGAAACTTATTTCTGATCTGTAAATTCAGTTAACAGAGATAAAACATAATTTTGATTGAGCAGTTATGAAACACTCTTTTGTAGAAAATGCAAGTGGAGATTCGGAGCGCTAAGAGGGTAATAGTGGAAAAAGGAATGTCTTCAAATATAAACTACACAGAATCATTCGGTGAAACTTCTTTCTGATCTGTGCATTCAGCTAACAGAGTTAAACCATACTTTTGATTGAGCAGATCTGAACACTCTTTCTGTTGAAAATGCAACTGGACATTTGGAGCGCTAAGAGCGTAGTAGTGGAAAAAGGAATATATTCAAATATAAACTACACAGAAGCATTCTGTGAAACTTCTTTCTGATCTGAGCATTCAGCTAACAGAGTTAAACCATACTTTTGATTGAGCAGTTTTGAAACACTCTGTCTGTAGAAAATGCAACTGGACATTCGTAGCGCTAAGTGGGTAATAGTGGAAAAAAGAATATGTTCAAATATAAACTACACAGAAGCATTGTATGAAACTTCTTTCTGTTCTGTGCATTCAACTAACAGAGTTGAACCTTACTTTTGATTGAGCCTTTCTGAAACACTCTTTCTGTAGAAACTGCAATTGGACATTCTGAGCGCTAAGAGGCTTCTATTGGGAAAAAAAATATCTTCAAATAAAAACTACACAGAAGCATTGTGTGAAACTTATTTCTGATATGTTCATTAAGCTAACAGAGTTAAACCATACTTTTCATTGCGCAGTTCTGAACACTCTTTCTGTAAAAAATGCAAGTGGACATTCGGAGCGCTAAGAGGGTAATAGTGGAAAAAGGAATATATTCAAATATAAACTACACAGTAGCATTCTGTGAAAATTCTTTCTGTTCTGTGCATTCAACTAACAGAGTTGAACCTTACTTTTGATTGAGCCGTTCTGAAACACTCTTTCTGTAGAAACTGCAATTGGACATGCTAAGCGCTAAGAGGCCTACATTGGGAAAAAGAATATCTTCAAATAAAAACTACACAGATGCACTCTGTGAAACTTATTTCTGATCTGTAAATTCAGTTAACAGAGATAAAACATAATTTTGATTGAGCAGTTATGAAACACTCTTTTTGTAGAAAATGCAAGTGGAGATTCGGAGCGCTAAGAGGGTAATAGTGGAAAAAGGAATGTCTTCAAATATAAACTACACAGAATCATTCGGTGAAACTTCTTTCTGATCTGTGCATTCAGCTAACAGAGTTAAACCATACTTTTGATTGAGCAGATCTGAACACTCTTTCTGTTGAAAATGCAACTGGACATTTGGAGCGCTAAGAGCGTAGTAGTGGAAAAAGGAATATATTCAAATATAAACTACACAGAAGCATTCTGTGAAACTTCTTTCTGATCTGAGCATTCAGCTAACAGAGTTAAACCATACTTTTGATTGAGCAGTTTTGAAACACTCTGTCTGTAGAAAATGCAACTGGACATTCGTAGCGCTAAGTGGGTAATAGTGGAAAAAAGAATATGTTCAAATATAAACTACACAGAAGCATTGTATGAAAATTCTTTCTGTTCTGTGCATTCAACTAACAGAGTTGAACCTTACTTTTGATTGAGCCGTTCTGTAACACTCTTTCTGTAGAAACTGCAATTGGATATTCTGAGCGCTAAGAGGCCTATATTGGGAAAAAGAATGTCTACAAATAAAAACTACACAGAAGAATTGTGTGAAACTACTTTCTGTTCTGTTTGTTCAACTAAAAGAGTTGAACCTTAGTTTTGATTGAGCCGTTCTGAAACACTCTTTCTGTAGAAAATGCAAGTGGAGATTCGTAGCGCTAAGAGGGTAATAGTGGAAAAAGGAATGTCTCCAAATATAAACTACACAGAATCATTCTGTGAAACTTCTTTCTGATCTGTACATTCAGCTAACAGAGTTAAACCATACTTTTGATTGAGCAGATCTGAACACTCTTTCTGTAGAAAATGCAACTGGACATTTGGAGCGCTAAGAGAGTAGTAGTGGAAAAAGGAATATATTCAAATATAAACTACACAGAAGCATTCTGTGAAACTTCTTTCTGATCTGAGCATTCAGCTAACAGAGTTAAACCATACTTTTGATTGAGCAGTTTTGAAACACTCTGTCTGTAGAAAATGCAACTGGACATTCGTAGCGCTAAGTGGGTAATAGTGGAAAAAAGAATATGTTCAAATATAAACTACACAGAAGCATTCTGTGAAACTTCTTTCTGTTCTGTGCATTCAACAAACAGAGTTGAACCTTACTTTTGATTGAGCCTTTCTGAAACACTCTTTCTGTAGAAACTGCAATTGGACATTCTGAGCGCTAAGAGGCCTATATTGGGAAAAAGAATGTCTACAAATAAAAACTACACAGAAGAATTGTGTGAAACTTCTTTCTGTTCTGTTTGTTCAACTAAAAGATTTGAACCTTAGTTTTGATTGAGCCGTTCTGAAACACTCTTTCTGTAGAAAATGCAAGTGGAGTTTCGGAGCGCTAAGAGGGTAATAGTGGAAAAAGGAATGTCTCCAAATATAAACTACACAGAATCATTCTGTGAAACTTCTTTCTGATCTGTACATTCAGCTAACAGAGTTAAACCATACTTTTGATTGAGCAGATCTGAACACTCTTTCTGTAGAAAATGCAACTGGACATTTGGAGCGCTAAGAGAGTAGTAGTGGAAAAAGGAATATATTCAAATATAAACTACACAGAAGCATTCTGTGAAACTTCTTTCTGATCTGAGCATTCAGCTAACAGAGTTAAACCATACTTTTGATTGAGCAGTTTTGAAACACTCTGTCTGTAGAAAATGCAACTGGACATTCGTAGCGCTAAGTGGGTAATAGTGGAAAAAAGAATATGTTCAAATATAAACTACACAGAAGCATTGTATGAAACTTCTTTCTGTTCTGTGCATTCAACTAACAGAGTTGAACCTTACTTTTGATTGAGCCTTTCTGAAACACTCTTTCTGTAGAAACTGCAATTGGACATTCTGAGCGCTAAGAGGCTTCTATTGGGAAATAAATATCTTCAAATAAAAACTACACAGAAGCATTGTGTGAAACTTATTTCTGATATGTTCATTAAGCTAACAGAGTTAAACCATACTTTTCATTGCGCAGTTCTGAACACTCTTTCTGTAAAAAATGCAAGTGGACATTCGGAGCGCTAAGAGGGTAATAGTGGAAAAAGGAATATATTCAAATATAAACTACACAGTAGCATTCTGTGAAAATTCTTTCTGTTCTGTGCATTCAACTAACAGAGTTGAACCTTACTTTTGATTGAGCCGTTCTGAAACACTCTTTCTGTAGAAACTGCAATTGGACATGCTAAGCGCTACGAGGCCTACATTGGGAAAAAGAATATCTTCAAATAAAAACTACACAGATGCACTCTGTGAAACTTATTTCTGATCTGTAAATTCAGTTAACAGAGATAAAACATAATTTTGATTGAGCAGTTATGAAACACTCTTTTTGTAGAAAATGCAAGTGGAGATTCGGAGCGCTAAGAGGGTAATAGTGGAAAAAGGAATGTCTTCAAATATAAACTACACAGAATCATTCGGTGAAACTTCTTTCTGATCTGTGCATTCAGCTAACAGAGTTAAACCATACTTTTGATTGAGCAGATCTGAACACTCTTTCTGTTGAAAATGCAACTGGACATTTGGAGCGCTAAGAGCGTAGTAGTGGAAAAAGGAATATATTCAAATATAAACTACACAGAAGCATTCTGTGAAACTTCTTTCTGATCTGAGCATTCAGCTAACAGAGTTAAACCATACTTTTGATTGAGCAGTTTTGAAACACTCTGTCTGTAGAAAATGCAACTGGACATTCGTAGCGCTAAGTGGGTAATAGTGGAAAAAAGAATATGTTCAAATATAAACTACACAGAAGCATTGTATGAAACTTCTTTCTGTTCTGTGCATTCAACTAACAGAGTTGAACCTTACTTTTGATTGAGCCTTTCTGAAACACTCTTTCTGTAGAAACTGCAATTGGACATTCTGAGCGCTAAGAGGCTTCTATTGGGAAAAAAAATATCTTCAAATAAAAACTACACAGAAGCATTGTGTGAAACTTATTTCTGATATGTTCATTAAGCTAACAGAGTTAAACCATACTTTTCATTGCGCAGTTCTGAACACTCTTTCTGTAAAAAATGCAAGTGGACATTCGGAGCGCTAAGAGGGTAATAGTGGAAAAAGGAATATATTCAAATATAAACTACACAGTAGCATTCTGTGAAAATTCTTTCTGTTCTTTGCATTCAACTAACAGAGTTGAACCTTACTTTTGATTGAGCCGTTCTGAAACACTCTTTCTGTAGAAACTGCAATTGGACATGCTAAGCGCTAAGAGGCCTACATTGGGAAAAAGAATATCTTCAAATAAAAACTACACAGATGCACTCTGTGAAACTTATTTCTGATCTGTAAATTCAGTTAACAGAGATAAAACATAATTTTGATTGAGCAGTTATGAAACACTCTTTTTGTAGAAAATGCAAGTGGAGATTCGGAGCGCTAAGAGGGTAATAGTGGAAAAAGGAATGTCTTCAAATATAAACTACACAGAATCATTCGGTGAAACTTCTTTCTGATCTGTGCATTCAGCTAACAGAGTTAAACCATACTTTTGATTGAGCAGATCTGAACACTCTTTCTGTTGAAAATGCAACTGGACATTTGGAGCGCTAAGAGCGTAGTAGTGGAAAAAGGAATATATTCAAATATAAACTACACAGAAGCATTCTGTGAAACTTCTTTCTGATCTGAGCATTCAGCTAACAGAGTTAA
Source organism: Symphalangus syndactylus (assembly GCF_028878055.3). NCBI lineage: Eukaryota > Metazoa > Chordata > Mammalia > Primates > Hylobatidae > Symphalangus > Symphalangus syndactylus. Next base: position 3,505,333 of record NC_072433.2, read on the forward strand.
ACCATACTTTTGATTGAGCAGTTTTGAAACACTCTGTCTGTAGAAAATGCAACTGGACATTCGTAGCGCTAAGTGGGTAATAGTGGAAAAAAGAATATGTTCAAATATAAACTACACAGAAGCATTGTATGAAAATTCTTTCTGTTCTGTGCATTCAACTAACAGAGTTGAACCTTACTTTTGATTGAGCCGTTCTGTAACACTCTTTCTGTAGAAACTGCAATTGGACATTCTGAGCGCTAAGAGGCCTATATTGGGAAAAAGAATGTCTACAAATAAAAACTACACAGAAGAATTGTGTGAAACTACTTTCTGTTCTGTTTGTTCAACTAAAAGAGTTGAACCTTAGTTTTGATTGAGCCGTTCTGAAACACTCTTTCTGTAGAAAATGCAAGTGGAGATTCATAGCGCTAAGAGGGTAATAGTGGAAAAAGGAATGTCTCCAAATATAAACTACACAGAATCATTCTGTGAAACTTCTTTCTGATCTGTACATTCAGCTAACAGAGTTAAACCATACTTTTGATTGAGCAGATCTGAACACTCTTTCTGTAGAAAATGCAACTGGACATTTGGAGCGCTAAGAGAGTAGTAGTGGAAAAAGGAATATATTCAAATATAAACTACACAGAAGCATTCTGTGAAACTTCTTTCTGATCTGAGCATTCAGCTAACAGAGTTAAACCATACTTTTGATTGAGCAGTTTTGAAACACTCTGTCTGTAGAAAATGCAAATGGACATTCGTAGCGCTAAGTGGGTAATAGTGGAAAAAAGAATATGTTCAAATATAAACTACACAGAAGCATTCTGTGAAACTTCTTTCTGTTCTGTGCATTCAACAAACAGAGTTGAACCTTACTTTTGATTGAGCCTTTCTGAAACACTCTTTCTGTAGAAACTGCAATTGGACATTCTGAGCGCTAAGAGGCCTATATTGGGAAAAAGAATATCTACAAATAAAAACTACACAGAAGAATTGTGTGAAACTTCTTTCTGTTCTGTTTGTTCAAGTAAAAGATTTGAACCTTAGTTTTGATTGAGCCGTTCTGAAACACTCTTTCTGTAGAAAATGCAAGTGGAGTTTCGGAGCGCTAAGAGGGTAATAGTGGAAAAAGGAATGTCTCCAAATATAAACTACACAGAATCATTCTGTGAAACTTCTTTCTGATCTGTACATTCAGCTAACAGAGTTAAAGCATACTTTTGATTGAGCAGATTTGAACACTCTTTCTGTAGAAAATGCAACTGGACATTTGGAGCGCTAAGAGAGTAGTAGTGGAAAAAGGAATATATTCAAATATAAACTACACAGAAGCATTCTGTGAAACTTCTTTCTGATCTGAGCATTCAGCTAACAGAGTTAAACCATACTTTTGATTGAGCAGTTTTGAAACACTCTGTCTGTAGAAAATGCAACTGGACATTCGTAGCGCTAAGTGGGTAATAGTGGAAAAAAGAATATGTTCAAATATAAACTACACAGAAGCATTGTATGAAACTTCTTTCTGTTCTGTGCATTCAACTAACAGAGTTGAACCTTACTTTTGATTGAGCCTTTCTGAAACACTCTTTCTGTAGAAACTGCAATTGGACATTCTGAGCGCTAAGAGGCTTCTATTGGGAAATAAATATCTTCAAATAAAAACTACACAGAAGCATTGTGTGAAACTTATTTCTGATATGTTCATTAAGCTAACAGAGTTAAACCATACTTTTCATTGCGCAGTTCTGAACACTCTTTCTGTAAAAAATGCAAGTGGACATTCGGAGCGCTAAGAGGGTAATAGTGGAAAAAGGAATATATTCAAATATAAACTACACAGTAGCATTCTGTGAAAATTCTTTCTGTTCTGTGCATTCAACTAACAGAGTTGAACCTTACTTTTGATTGAGCCGTTCTGAAACACTCTTTCTGTAGAAACTGCAATTGGACATGCTAAGCGCTACGAGGCCTACATTGGGAAAAAGAATATCTTCAAATAAAAACTACACAGATGCACTCTGTGAAACTTATTTCTGATCTGTAAATTCAGTTAACAGAGATAAAACATAATTTTGATTGAGCAGTTATGAAACACTCTTTTTGTAGAAAATGCAAGTGGAGATTCGGAGCGCTAAGAGGGTAATAGTGGAAAAAGGAATGTCTTCAAATATAAACTACACAGAATCATTCGGTGAAACTTCTTTCTGATCTGTGCATTCAGCTAACAGAGTTAAACCATACTTTTGATTGAGCAGATCTGAACACTCTTTCTGTTGAAAATGCAACTGGACATTTGGAGCGCTAAGAGCGTAGTAGTGGAAAAAGGAATATATTCAAATATAAACTACACAGAAGCATTCTGTGAAACTTCTTTCTGATCTGAGCATTCAGCTAACAGAGTTAAACCATACTTTTGATTGAGCAGTTTTGAAACACTCTGTCTGTAGAAAATGCAACTGGACATTCGTAGCGCTAAGTGGGTAATAGTGGAAAAAAGAATATGTTCAAATATAAACTACACAGAAGCATTGTATGAAACTTCTTTCTGTTCTGTGCATTCAACTAACAGAGTTGAACCTTACTTTTGATTGAGCCGTTCTGTAACACTCTTTCTGTAGAAACTGCAATTGGACATTCTGAGCGCTAAGAGGCCTATATTGGGAAAAAGAATGTCTACAAATAAAAACTACACAGAAGAATTGTGTGAAACTTCTTTCTGTTCTGTTTGTTCAACTAAAAGATTTGAACCTTAGTTTTGATTGAGCCGTTCTGAAACACTCTTTCTGTAGAAAATGCAAGTGGAGTTTCGGAGCGCTAAGAGGGTAATAGTGGAAAAAGGAATGTCTCCAAATATAAACTACACAGAATCATTCTGTGAAACTTCTTTCTGATCTGTACATTCAGCTAACAGAGTTAAACCATACTTTTGATTGAGCAGATCTGAACACTCTTTCTGTAGAAAATGCAACTGGACATTTGGAGCGCTAAGAGAGTAGTAGTGGAAAAAGGAATATATTCAAATATAAACTACACAGAAGCATTCTGTGAAACTTCTTTCTGATCTGAGCATTCAGCTAACAGAGTTAAACCATACTTTTGATTGAGCAGTTTTGAAACACTCTGTCTGTAGAAAATGCAACTGGACATTCGTAGCGCTAAGTGGGTAATAGTGGAAAAAAGAATATGTTCAAATATAAACTACACAGAAGCATTGTATGAAACTTCTTTCTGTTCTGTGCATTCAACTAACAGAGTTGAACCTTACTTTTGATTGAGCCTTTCTGAAACACTCTTTCTGTAGAAACTGCAATTGGACATTCTGAGCGCTAAGAGGCTTCTATTGGGAAATAAATATCTTCAAATAAAAACTACACAGAAGCATTGTGTGAAACTTATTTCTGATATGTTCATTAAGCTAACAGAGTTAAACCATACTTTTCATTGCGCAGTTCTGAACACTCTTTCTGTAAAAAATGCAAGTGGACATTCGGAGCGCTAAGAGGGTAATAGTGGAAAAAGGAATATATTCAAATATAAACTACACAGTAGCATTCTGTGAAAATTCTTTCTGTTCTGTGCATTCAACTAACAGAGTTGAACCTTACTTTTGATTGAGCCGTTCTGAAACACTCTTTCTGTAGAAACTGCAATTGGACATGCTAAGCGCTACGAGGCCTACATTGGGAAAAAGAATATCTTCAAATAAAAACTACACAGATGCACTCTGTGAAACTTATTTCTGATCTGTAAATTCAGTTAACAGAGATAAAACATAATTTTGATTGAGCAGTTATGAAACACTCTTTTTGTAGAAAATGCAAGTGGAGATTCGGAGCGCTAAGAGGGTAATAGTGGAAAAAGGAATGTCTTCAAATATAAACTACACAGAATCATTCGGTGAAACTTCTTTCTGATCTGTGCATTCAGCTAACAGAGTTAAACCATACTTTTGATTGAGCAGATCTGAACACTCTTTCTGTTGAAAATGCAACTGGACATTTGGAGCGCTAAGAGCGTAGTAGTGGAAAAAGGAATATATTCAAATATAAACTACACAGAAGCATTCTGTGAAACTTCTTTCTGATCTGAGCATTCAGCTAACAGAGTTAAACCATACTTTTGATTGAGCAGTTTTGAAACACTCTGTCTGTAGAAAATGCAACTGGACATTCGTAGCGCTAAGTGGGTAATAGTGGAAAAAAGAATATGTTCAAATATAAACTACACAGAAGCATTGTATGAAACTTCTTTCTGTTCTGTGCATTCAACTAACAGAGTTGAACCTTACTTTTGATTGAGCCTTTCTGAAACACTCTTTCTGTAGAAACTGCAATTGGACATTCTGAGCGCTAAGAGGCTTCTATTGGGAAAAAAAATATCTTCAAATAAAAACTACACAGAAGCATTGTGTGAAACTTATTTCTGATATGTTCATTAAGCTAACAGAGTTAAACCATACTTTTCATTGCGCAGTTCTGAACACTCTTTCTGTAAAAAATGCAAGTGGACATTCGGAGCGCTAAGAGGGTAATAGTGGAAAAAGGAATATATTCAAATATAAACTACACAGTAGCATTCTGTGAAAATTCTTTCTGTTCTTTGCATTCAACTAACAGAGTTGAACCTTACTTTTGATTGAGCCGTTCTGAAACACTCTTTCTGTAGAAACTGCAATTGGACATGCTAAGCGCTAAGAGGCCTACATTGGGAAAAAGAATATCTTCAAATAAAAACTACACAGATGCACTCTGTGAAACTTATTTCTGATCTGTAAATTCAGTTAACAGAGATAAAACATAATTTTGATTGAGCAGTTATGAAACACTCTTTTTGTAGAAAATGCAAGTGGAGATTCGGAGCGCTAAGAGGGTAATAGTGGAAAAAGGAATGTCTTCAAATATAAACTACACAGAATCATTCGGTGAAACTTCTTTCTGATCTGTGCATTCAGCTAACAGAGTTAAACCATACTTTTGATTGAGCAGATCTGAACACTCTTTCTGTTGAAAATGCAACTGGACATTTGGAGCGCTAAGAGCGTAGTAGTGGAAAAAGGAATATATTCAAATATAAACTACACAGAAGCATTCTGTGAAACTTCTTTCTGATCTGAGCATTCAGCTAACAGAGTTAAACCATACTTTTGATTGAGCAGTTTTGAAACACTCTGTCTGTAGAAAATGCAACTGGACATTCGTAGCGCTAAGTGGGTAATAGTGGAAAAAAGAATATGTTCAAATATAAACTACACAGAAGCATTGTATGAAAATTCTTTCTGTTCTGTGCATTCAACTAACAGAGTTGAACCTTACTTTTGATTGAGCCGTTCTGTAACACTCTTTCTGTAGAAACTGCAATTGGACATTCTGAGCGCTAAGAGGCCTATATTGGGAAAAAGAATGTCTACAAATAAAAACTACACAGAAGAATTGTGTGAAACTACTTTCTGTTCTGTTTGTTCAACTAAAAGAGTTGAACCTTAGTTTTGATTGAGCCGTTCTGAAACACTCTTTCTGTAGAAAATGCAAGTGGAGATTCGTAGCGCTAAGAGGGTAATAGTGGAAAAAGGAATGTCTCCAAATATAAACTACACAGAATCATTCTGTGAAACTTCTTTCTGATCTGTACATTCAGCTAACAGAGTTAAACCATACTTTTGATTGAGCAGATCTGAACACTCTTTCTGTAGAAAATGCAACTGGACATTTGGAGCGCTAAGAGAGTAGTAGTGGAAAAAGGAATATATTCAAATATAAACTACACAGAAGCATTCTGTGAAACTTCTTTCTGATCTGAGCATTCAGCTAACAGAGTTAAACCATACTTTTGATTGAGCAGTTTTGAAACACTCTGTCTGTAGAAAATGCAAATGGACATTCGTAGCGCTAAGTGGGTAATAGTGGAAAAAAGAATATGTTCAAATATAAACTACACAGAAGCATTCTGTGAAACTTCTTTCTGTTCTGTGCATTCAACAAACAGAGTTGAACCTTACTTTTGATTGAGCCTTTCTGAAACACTCTTTCTGTAGAAACTGCAATTGGACATTCTGAGCGCTAAGAGGCCTATATTGGGAAAAAGAATATCTACAAATAAAAACTACACAGAAGAATTGTGTGAAACTTCTTTCTGTTCTGTTTGTTCAAGTAAAAGATTTGAACCTTAGTTTTGATTGAGCCGTTCTGAAACACTCTTTCTGTAGAAAATGCAAGTGGAGTTTCGGAGCGCTAAGAGGGTAATAGTGGAAAAAGGAATGTCTCCAAATATAAACTACACAGAATCATTCTGTGAAACTTCTTTCTGATCTGTACATTCAGCTAACAGAGTTAAAGCATACTTTTGATTGAGCAGATTTGAACACTCTTTCTGTAGAAAATGCAACTGGACATTTGGAGCGCTAAGAGAGTAGTAGTGGAAAAAGGAATATATTCAAATATAAACTACACAGAAGCATTCTGTGAAACTTCTTTCTGATCTGAGCATTCAGCTAACAGAGTTAAACCATACTTTTGATTGAGCAGTTTTGAAACACTCTGTCTGTAGAAAATGCAACTGGACATTCGTAGCGCTAAGTGGGTAATAGTGGAAAAAAGAATATGTTCAAATATAAACTACACAGAAGCATTGTATGAAACTTCTTTCTGTTCTGTGCATTCAACTAACAGAGTTGAACCTTACTTTTGATTGAGCCTTTCTGAAACACTCTTTCTGTAGAAACTGCAATTGGACATTCTGAGCGCTAAGAGGCTTCTATTGGGAAATAAATATCTTCAAATAAAAACTACACAGAAGCATTGTGTGAAACTTATTTCTGATATGTTCATTAAGCTAACAGAGTTAAACCATACTTTTCATTGCGCAGTTCTGAACACTCTTTCTGTAAAAAATGCAAGTGGACATTCGGAGCGCTAAGAGGGTAATAGTGGAAAAAGGAATATATTCAAATATAAACTACACAGTAGCATTCTGTGAAAATTCTTTCTGTTCTGTGCATTCAACTAACAGAGTTGAACCTTACTTTTGATTGAGCCGTTCTGAAACACTCTTTCTGTAGAAACTGCAATTGGACATGCTAAGCGCTACGAGGCCTACATTGGGAAAAAGAATATCTTCAAATAAAAACTACACAGATGCACTCTGTGAAACTTATTTCTGATCTGTAAATTCAGTTAACAGAGATAAAACATAATTTTGATTGAGCAGTTATGAAACACTCTTTTTGTAGAAAATGCAAGTGGAGATTCGGAGCGCTAAGAGGGTAATAGTGGAAAAAGGAATGTCTTCAAATATAAACTACACAGAATCATTCGGTGAAACTTCTTTCTGATCTGTGCATTCAGCTAACAGAGTTAAACCATACTTTTGATTGAGCAGATCTGAACACTCTTTCTGTTGAAAATGCAACTGGACATTTGGAGCGCTAAGAGCGTAGTAGTGGAAAAAGGAATATATTCAAATATAAACTACACAGAAGCATTCTGTGAAACTTCTTTCTGATCTGAGCATTCAGCTAACAGAGTTAAACCATACTTTTGATTGAGCAGTTTTGAAACACTCTGTCTGTAGAAAATGCAACTGGACATTCGTAGCGCTAAGTGGGTAATAGTGGAAAAAAGAATATGTTCAAATATAAACTACACAGAAGCATTGTATGAAACTTCTTTCTGTTCTGTGCATTCAACTAACAGAGTTGAACCTTACTTTTGATTGAGCCTTTCTGAAACACTCTTTCTGTAGAAACTGCAATTGGACATTCTGAGCGCTAAGAGGCTTCTATTGGGAAAAAAAATATCTTCAAATAAAAACTACACAGAAGCATTGTGTGAAACTTATTTCTGATATGTTCATTAAGCTAACAGAGTTAAACCATACTTTTCATTGCGCAGTTCTGAACACTCTTTCTGTAAAAAATGCAAGTGGACATTCGGAGCGCTAAGAGGGTAATAGTGGAAAAAGGAATATATTCAAATATAAACTACACAGTAGCATTCTGTGAAAATTCTTTCTGTTCTGTGCATTCAACTAACAGAGTTGAACCTTACTTTTGATTGAGCCGTTCTGAAACACTCTTTCTGTAGAAACTGCAATTGGACATGCTAAGCGCTAAGAGGCCTACATTGGGAAAAAGAATATCTTCAAATAAAAACTACACAGATGCACTCTGTGAAACTTATTTCTGATCTGTAAATTCAGTTAACAGAGATAAAACATAATTTTGATTGAGCAGTTATGAAACACTCTTTTTGTAGAAAATGCAAGTGGAGATTCGGAGCGCTAAGAGGGTAATAGTGGAAAAAGGAATGTCTTCAAATATAAACTACACAGAATCATTCGGTGAAACTTCTTTCTGATCTGTGCATTCAGCTAACAGAGTTAAACCATACTTTTGATTGAGCAGATCTGAACACTCTTTCTGTTGAAAATGCAACTGGACATTTGGAGCGCTAAGAGCGTAGTAGTGGAAAAAGGAATATATTCAAATATAAACTACACAGAAGCATTCTGTGAAACTTCTTTCTGATCTGAGCATTCAGCTAACAGAGTTAAACCATACTTTTGATTGAGCAGTTTTGAAACACTCTGTCTGTAGAAAATGCAACTGGACATTCGTAGCGCTAAGTGGGTAATAGTGGAAAAAAGAATATGTTCAAATATAAACTACACAGAAGCATTGTATGAAAATTCTTTCTGTTCTGTGCATTCAACTAACAGAGTTGAACCTTACTTTTGATTGAGCCGTTCTGTAACACTCTTTCTGTAGAAACTGCAATTGGATATTCTGAGCGCTAAGAGGCCTATATTGGGAAAAAGAATGTCTACAAATAAAAACTACACAGAAGAATTGTGTGAAACTACTTTCTGTTCTGTTTGTTCAACTAAAAGAGTTGAACCTTAGTTTTGATTGAGCCGTTCTGAAACACTCTTTCTGTAGAAAATGCAAGTGGAGATTCGTAGCGCTAAGAGGGTAATAGTGGAAAAAGGAATGTCTCCAAATATAAACTACACAGAATCATTCTGTGAAACTTCTTTCTGATCTGTACATTCAGCTAACAGAGTTAAACCATACTTTTGATTGAGCAGATCTGAACACTCTTTCTGTAGAAAATGCAACTGGACATTTGGAGCGCTAAGAGAGTAGTAGTGGAAAAAGGAATATATTCAAATATAAACTACACAGAAGCATTCTGTGAAACTTCTTTCTGATCTGAGCATTCAGCTAACAGAGTTAAACCATACTTTTGATTGAGCAGTTTTGAAACACTCTGTCTGTAGAAAATGCATATGGACATTCGTAGCGCTAAGTGGGTAATAGTGGAAAAAAGAATATGTTCAAATATAAACTACACAGAAGCATTCTGTGAAACTTCTTTCTGTTCTGTGCATTCAACAAACAGAGTTGAACCTTACTTTTGATTGAGCCTTTCTGAAACACTCTTTCTGTAGAAACTGCAATTGGACATTCTGAGCGCTAAGAGGCCTATATTGGGAAAAAGAATGTCTACAAATAAAAACTACACAGAAGAATTGTGTGAAACTTCTTTCTGTTCTGTTTGTTCAACTAAAAGATTTGAACCTTAGTTTTGATTGAGCCGTTCTGAAACACTCTTTCTGTAGAAAATGCAAGTGGAGTTTCGGAGCGCTAAGAGGGTAATAGTGGAAAAAGGAATGTCTCCAAATATAAACTACACAGAATCATTCTGTGAAACTTCTTTCTGATCTGTACATTCAGCTAACAGAGTTAAACCATACTTTTGATTGAGCAGATCTGAACACTCTTTCTGTAGAAAATGCAACTGGACATTTGGAGCGCTAAGAGAGTAGTAGTGGAAAAAGGAATATATTCAAATATAAACTACACAGAAGCATTCTGTGAAACTTCTTTCTGATCTGAGCATTCAGCTAACAGAGTTAAACCATACTTTTGATTGAGCAGTTTTGAAACACTCTGTCTGTAGAAAATGCAACTGGACATTCGTAGCGCTAAGTGGGTAATAGTGGAAAAAAGAATATGTTCAAATATAAACTACACAGAAGCATTGTATGAAACTTCTTTCTGTTCTGTGCATTCAACTAACAGAGTTGAACCTTACTTTTGATTGAGCCTTTCTGAAACACTCTTTCTGTAGAAACTGCAATTGGACATTCTGAGCGCTAAGAGGCTTCTATTGGGAAATAAATATCTTCAAATAAAAACTACACAGAAGCATTGTGTGAAACTTATTTCTGATATGTTCATTAAGCTAACAGAGTTAAACCATACTTTTCATTGCGCAGTTCTGAACACTCTTTCTGTAAAAAATGCAAGTGGACATTCGGAGCGCTAAGAGGGTAATAGTGGAAAAAGGAATATATTCAAATATAAACTACACAGTAGCATTCTGTGAAAATTCTTTCTGTTCTGTGCATTCAACTAACAGAGTTGAACCTTACTTTTGATTGAGCCGTTCTGAAACACTCTTTCTGTAGAAACTGCAATTGGACATGCTAAGCGCTACGAGGCCTACATTGGGAAAAAGAATATCTTCAAATAAAAACTACACAGATGCACTCTGTGAAACTTATTTCTGATCTGTAAATTCAGTTAACAGAGATAAAACATAATTTTGATTGAGCAGTTATGAAACACTCTTTTTGTAGAAAATGCAAGTGGAGATTCGGAGCGCTAAGAGGGTAATAGTGGAAAAAGGAATGTCTTCAAATATAAACTACACAGAATCATTCGGTGAAACTTCTTTCTGATCTGTGCATTCAGCTAACAGAGTTAAACCATACTTTTGATTGAGCAGATCTGAACACTCTTTCTGTTGAAAATGCAACTGGACATTTGGAGCGCTAAGAGCGTAGTAGTGGAAAAAGGAATATATTCAAATATAAACTACACAGAAGCATTCTGTGAAACTTCTTTCTGATCTGAGCATTCAGCTAACAGAGTTAAACCATACTTTTGATTGAGCAGTTTTGAAACACTCTGTCTGTAGAAAATGCAACTGGACATTCGTAGCGCTAAGTGGGTAATAGTGGAAAAAAGAATATGTTCAAATATAAACTACACAGAAGCATTGTATGAAACTTCTTTCTGTTCTGTGCATTCAACTAACAGAGTTGAACCTTACTTTTGATTGAGCCTTTCTGAAACACTCTTTCTGTAGAAACTGCAATTGGACATTCTGAGCGCTAAGAGGCTTCTATTGGGAAAAAAAATATCTTCAAATAAAAACTACACAGAAGCATTGTGTGAAACTTATTTCTGATATGTTCATTAAGCTAACAGAGTTAAACCATACTTTTCATTGCGCAGTTCTGAACACTCTTTCTGTAAAAAATGCAAGTGGACATTCGGAGCGCTAAGAGGGTAATAGTGGAAAAAGGAATATATTCAAATATAAACTACACAGTAGCATTCTGTGAAAATTCTTTCTGTTCTTTGCATTCAACTAACAGAGTTGAACCTTACTTTTGATTGAGCCGTTCTGAAACACTCTTTCTGTAGAAACTGCAATTGGACATGCTAAGCGCTAAGAGGCCTACATTGGGAAAAAGAATATCTTCAAATAAAAACTACACAGATGCACTCTGTGAAACTTATTTCTGATCTGTAAATTCAGTTAACAGAGATAAAACATAATTTTGATTGAGCAGTTATGAAACACTCTTTTTGTAGAAAATGCAAGTGGAGATTCGGAGCGCTAAGAGGGTAATAGTGGAAAAAGGAATGTCTTCAAATATAAACTACACAGAATCATTCGGTGAAACTTCTTTCTGATCTGTGCATTCAGCTAACAGAGTTAAACCATACTTTTGATTGAGCAGATCTGAACACTCTTTCTGTTGAAAATGCAACTGGACATTTGGAGCGCTAAGAGCGTAGTAGTGGAAAAAGGAATATATTCAAATATAAACTACACAGAAGCATTCTGTGAAACTTCTTTCTGATCTGAGCATTCAGCTAACAGAGTTAAACCATACTTTTGATTGAGCAGTTTTGAAACACTCTGTCTGTAGAAAATGCAACTGGACATTCGTAGCGCTAAGTGGGTAATAGTGGAAAAAAGAATATGTTCAAATATAAACTACACAGAAGCATTGTATGAAAATTCTTTCTGTTCTGTGCATTCAACTAACAGAGTTGAACCTTACTTTTGATTGAGCCGTTCTGTAACACTCTTTCTGTAGAAACTGCAATTGGACATTCTGAGCGCTAAGAGGCCTATATTGGGAAAAAGAATGTCTACAAATAAAAACTACACAGAAGAATTGTGTGAAACTACTTTCTGTTCTGTTTGTTCAACTAAAAGAGTTGAACCTTAGTTTTGATTGAGCCGTTCTGAAACACTCTTTCTGTAGAAAATGCAAGTGGAGATTCGGAGCGCTAAGAGGGTAATAGTGGAAAAAGGAATGTCTCCAAATATAAACTACACAGAATCATTCTGTGAAACTTCTTTCTGATCTGTACATTCAGCTAACAGAGTTAAACCATACTTTTGATTGAGCAGATCTGAACACTCTTTCTGTAGAAAATGCAACTGGACATTTGGAGCGCTAAGAGAGTAGTAGTGGAAAAAGGAATATATTCAAATATAAACTACACAGAAGCATTCTGTGAAACTTCTTTCTGATCTGAGCATTCAGCTAACAGAGTTAAACCATACTTTTGATTGAGCAGTTTTGAAACACTCTGTCTGTAGAAAATGCAAATGGACATTCGTAGCGCTAAGTGGGTAATAGTGGAAAAAAGAATATGTTCAAATATAAACTACACAGAAGCATTCTGTGAAACTCCTTTCTGTTCTGTGCATTCAACAAACAGAGTTGAACCTTACTTTTGATTGAGCCTTTCTGAAACACTCTTTCTGTAGAAACTGCAATTGGACATTCTGAGCGCTAAGAGGCCTATATTGGGAAAAAGAATATCTACAAATAAAAACTACACAGAAGAATTGTGTGAAACTTCTTTCTGTTCTGTTTGTTCAAGTAAAAGATTTGAACCTTAGTTTTGATTGAGCCGTTCTGAAACACTCTTTCTGTAGAAAATGCAAGTGGAGTTTCGGAGCGCTAAGAGGGTAATAGTGGAAAAAGGAATGTCTCCAAATATAAACTACACAGAATCATTCTGTGAAACTTCTTTCTGATCTGTACATTCAGCTAACAGAGTTAAAGCATACTTTTGATTGAGCAGATTTGAACACTCTTTCTGTAGAAAATGCAACTGGACATTTGGAGCGCTAAGAGAGTAGTAGTGGAAAAAGGAATATATTCAAATATAAACTACACAGAAGCATTCTGTGAAACTTCTTTCTGATCTGAGCATTCAGCTAACAGAGTTAAACCATACTTTTGATTGAGCAGTTTTGAAACACTCTGTCTGTAGAAAATGCAACTGGACATTCGTAGCGCTAAGTGGGTAATAGTGGAAAAAAGAATATGTTCAAATATAAACTACACAGAAGCATTGTATGAAACTTCTTTCTGTTCTGTGCATTCAACTAACAGAGTTGAACCTTACTTTTGATTGAGCCTTTCTGAAACACTCTTTCTGTAGAAACTGCAATTGGACATTCTGAGCGCTAAGAGGCTTCTATTGGGAAATAAATATCTTCAAATAAAAACTACACAGAAGCATTGTGTGAAACTTATTTCTGATATGTTCATTAAGCTAACAGAGTTAAACCATACTTTTCATTGCGCAGTTCTGAACACTCTTTCTGTAAAAAATGCAAGTGGACATTCGGAGCGCTAAGAGGGTAATAGTGGAAAAAGGAATATATTCAAATATAAACTACACAGTAGCATTCTGTGAAAATTCTTTCTGTTCTGTGCATTCAACTAACAGAGTTGAACCTTACTTTTGATTGAGCCGTTCTGAAACACTCTTTCTGTAGAAACTGCAATTGGACATGCTAAGCGCTACGAGGCCTACATTGGGAAAAAGAATATCTTCAAATAAAAACTACACAGATGCACTCTGTGAAACTTATTTCTGATCTGTAAATTCAGTTAACAGAGATAAAACATAATTTTGATTGAGCAGTTATGAAACACTCTTTTTGTAGAAAATGCAAGTGGAGATTCGGAGCGCTAAGAGGGTAATAGTGGAAAAAGGAATGTCTTCAAATATAAACTACACAGAATCATTCGGTGAAACTTCTTTCTGATCTGTGCATTCAGCTAACAGAGTTAAACCATACTTTTGATTGAGCAGATCTGAACACTCTTTCTGTTGAAAATGCAACTGGACATTTGGAGCGCTAAGAGCGTAGTAGTGGAAAAAGGAATATATTCAAATATAAACTACACAGAAGCATTCTGTGAAACTTCTTTCTGATCTGAGCATTCAGCTAACAGAGTTAAACCATACTTTTGATTGAGCAGTTTTGAAACACTCTGTCTGTAGAAAATGCAACTGGACATTCGTAGCGCTAAGTGGGTAATAGTGGAAAAAAGAATATGTTCAAATATAAACTACACAGAAGCATTGTATGAAACTTCTTTCTGTTCTGTGCATTCAACTAACAGAGTTGAACCTTACTTTTGATTGAGCCGTTCTGTAACACTCTTTCTGTAGAAACTGCAATTGGACATTCTGAGCGCTAAGAGGCCTATATTGGGAAAAAGAATGTCTACAAATAAAAACTACACAGAAGAATTGTGTGAAACTTCTTTCTGTTCTGTTTGTTCAACTAAAAGATTTGAACCTTAGTTTTGATTGAGCCGTTCTGAAACACTCTTTCTGTAGAAAATGCAAGTGGAGTTTCGGAGCGCTAAGAGGGTAATAGTGGAAAAAGGAATGTCTCCAAATATAAACTACACAGAATCATTCTGTGAAACTTCTTTCTGATCTGTACATTCAGCTAACAGAGTTAAACCATACTTTTGATTGAGCAGATCTGAACACTCTTTCTGTAGAAAATGCAACTGGACATTTGGAGCGCTAAGAGAGTAGTAGTGGAAAAAGGAATATATTCAAATATAAACTACACAGAAGCATTCTGTGAAACTTCTTTCTGATCTGAGCATTCAGCTAACAGAGTTAAACCATACTTTTGATTGAGCAGTTTTGAAACACTCTGTCTGTAGAAAATGCAACTGGACATTCGTAGCGCTAAGTGGGTAATAGTGGAAAAAAGAATATGTTCAAATATAAACTACACAGAAGCATTGTATGAAACTTCTTTCTGTTCTGTGCATTCAACTAACAGAGTTGAACCTTACTTTTGATTGAGCCTTTCTGAAACACTCTTTCTGTAGAAACTGCAATTGGACATTCTGAGCGCTAAGAGGCTTCTATTGGGAAATAAATATCTTCAAATAAAAACTACACAGAAGCATTGTGTGAAACTTATTTCTGATATGTTCATTAAGCTAACAGAGTTAAACCATACTTTTCATTGCGCAGTTCTGAACACTCTTTCTGTAAAAAATGCAAGTGGACATTCGGAGCGCTAAGAGGGTAATAGTGGAAAAAGAAATATATTCAAATATAAACTACACAGTAGCATTCTGTGAAAATTCTTTCTGTTCTGTGCATTCAACTAACAGAGTTGAACCTTACTTTTGATTGAGCCGTTCTGAAACACTCTTTCTGTAGAAACTGCAATTGGACATGCTAAGCGCTACGAGGCCTACATTGGGAAAAAGAATATCTTCAAATAAAAACTACACAGATGCACTCTGTGAAACTTATTTCTGATCTGTAAATTCAGTTAACAGAGATAAAACATAATTTTGATTGAGCAGTTATGAAACACTCTTTTTGTAGAAAATGCAAGTGGAGATTCGGAGCGCTAAGAGGGTAATAGTGGAAAAAGGAATGTCTTCAAATATAAACTACACAGAATCATTCGGTGAAACTTCTTTCTGATCTGTGCATTCAGCTAACAGAGTTAAACCATACTTTTGATTGAGCAGATCTGAACACTCTTTCTGTTGAAAATGCAACTGGACATTTGGAGCGCTAAGAGCGTAGTAGTGGAAAAAGGAATATATTCAAATATAAACTACACAGAAGCATTCTGTGAAACTTCTTTCTGATCTGAGCATTCAGCTAACAGAGTTAAACCATACTTTTGATTGAGCAGTTTTGAAACACTCTGTCTGTAGAAAATGCAACTGGACATTCGTAGCGCTAAGTGGGTAATAGTGGAAAAAAGAATATGTTCAAATATAAACTACACAGAAGCATTGTATGAAAATTCTTTCTGTTCTGTGCATTCAACTAACAGAGTTGAACCTTACTTTTGATTGAGCCGTTCTGTAACACTCTTTCTGTAGAAACTGCAATTGGACATTCTGAGCGCTAAGAGGCCTATATTGGGAAAAAGAATGTCTACAAATAAAAACTACACAGAAGAATTGTGTGAAACTACTTTCTGTTCTGTTTGTTCAACTAAAAGAGTTGAACCTTAGTTTTGATTGAGCCGTTCTGAAACACTCTTTCTGTAGAAAATGCAAGTGGAGATTCGTAGCGCTAAGAGGGTAATAGTGGAAAAAGGAATGTCTCCAAATAGAAACTACACAGAATCATTCTGTGAAACTTCTTTCTGATCTGTACATTCAGCTAACAGAGTTAAACCATACTTTTGATTGAGCAGATCTGAACACTCTTTCTGTAGAAAATGCAACTGGACATTTGGAGCGCTAAGAGAGTAGTAGTGGAAAAAGGAATATATTCAAATATAAACTACACAGAAGCATTCTGTGAAACTTCTTTCTGATCTGAGAATTCAGCTAACAGAGTTAAACCATACTTTTGATTGAGCAGTTTTGAAACACTCTGTCTGTAGAAAATGCAACTGGACATTCGTAGCGCTAAGTGGGTAATAGTGGAAAAAAGAATATGTTCAAATATAAACTACACAGAAGCATTGTATGAAACTTCTTTCTGTTCTGTGCATTCAACTAACAGAGTTGAACCTTACTTTTGATTGAGCCTTTCTGAAACACTCTTTCTGTAGAAACTGCAATTGGACATTCTGAGCGCTAAGAGGCTTCTATTGGGAAATAAATATCTTCAAATAAAAACTACACAGAAGCATTGTGTGAAACTTATTTCTGATATGTTCATTAAGCTAACAGAGTTAAACCATACTTTTCATTGCGCAGTTCTGAACACTCTTTCTGTAAAAAATGCAAGTGGACATTCGGAGCGCTAAGAGGGTAATAGTGGAAAAAGGAATATATTCAAATATAAACTACACAGTAGCATTCTGTGAAAATTCTTTCTGTTCTGTGCATTCAACTAACAGAGTTGAACCTTACTTTTGATTGAGCCGTTCTGAAACACTCTTTCTGTAGAAACTGCAATTGGACATGCTAAGCGCTACGAGGCCTACATTGGGAAAAAGAATATCTTCAAATAAAAACTACACAGATGCACTCTGTGAAACTTATTTCTGATCTGTAAATTCAGTTAACAGAGATAAAACATAATTTTGATTGAGCAGTTATGAAACACTCTTTTTGTAGAAAATGCAAGTGGAGATTCGGAGCGCTAAGAGGGTAATAGTGGAAAAAGGAATGTCTTCAAATATAAACTACACAGAATCATTCGGTGAAACTTCTTTCTGATCTGTGCATTCAGCTAACAGAGTTAAACCATACTTTTGATTGAGCAGATCTGAACACTCTTTCTGTTGAAAATGCAACTGGACATTTGGAGCGCTAAGAGCGTAGTAGTGGAAAAAGGAATATATTCAAATATAAACTACACAGAAGCATTCTGTGAAACTTCTTTCTGATCTGAGCATTCAGCTAACAGAGTTAAACCATACTTTTGATTGAGCAGTTTTGAAACACTCTGTCTGTAGAAAATGCAACTGGACATTCGTAGCGCTAAGTGGGTAATAGTGGAAAAAAGAATATGTTCAAATATAAACTACACAGAAGCATTGTATGAAACTTCTTTCTGTTCTGTGCATTCAACTAACAGAGTTGAACCTTACTTTTGATTGAGCCTTTCTGAAACACTCTTTCTGTAGAAACTGCAATTGGACATTCTGAGCGCTAAGAGGCTTCTATTGGGAAAAAAAATATCTTCAAATAAAAACTACACAGAAGCATTGTGTGAAACTTATTTCTGATATGTTCATTAAGCTAACAGAGTTAAACCATACTTTTCATTGCGCAGTTCTGAACACTCTTTCTGTAAAAAATGCAAGTGGACATTCGGAGCGCTAAGAGGTTAATAGTGGAAAAAGGAATATATTCAAATATAAACTACACAGTAGCATTCTGTGAAAATTCTTTCTGTTCTTTGCATTCAACTAACAGAGTTGAACCTTACTTTTGATTGAGCCGTTCTGAAACACTCTTTCTGTAGAAACTGCAATTGGACATGCTAAGCGCTAAGAGGCCTACATTGGGAAAAAGAATATCTTCAAATAAAAACTACACAGATGCACTCTGTGAAACTTATTTCTGATCTGTAAATTCAGTTAACAGAGATAAAACATAATTTTGATTGAGCAGTTATGAAACACTCTTTTTGTAGAAAATGCAAGTGGAGATTCGGAGCGCTAAGAGGGTAATAGTGGAAAAAGGAATGTCTTCAAATATAAACTACACAGAATCATTCGGTGAAACTTCTTTCTGATCTGTGCATTCAGCTAACAGAGTTAAACCATACTTTTGATTGAGCAGATCTGAACACTCTTTCTGTTGAAAATGCAACTGGACATTTGGAGCGCTAAGAGCGTAGTAGTGGAAAAAGGAATATATTCAAATATAAACTACACAGAAGCATTCTGTGAAACTTCTTTCTGATCTGAGCATTCAGCTAACAGAGTTAAACCATACTTTTGATTGAGCAGTTTTGAAACACTCTGTCTGTAGAAAATGCAACTGGACATTCGTAGCGCTAAGTGGGTAATAGTGGAAAAAAGAATATGTTCAAATATAAACTACACAGAAGCATTGTATGAAAATTCTTTCTGTTCTGTGCATTCAACTAACAGAGTTGAACCTTACTTTTGATTGAGCCGTTCTGTAACACTCTTTCTGTAGAAACTGCAATTGGACATTCTGAGCGCTAAGAGGCCTATATTGGGAAAAAGAATGTCTACAAATAAAAACTACACAGAAGAATTGTGTGAAACTACTTTCTGTTCTGTTTGTTCAACTAAAAGAGTTGAACCTTAGTTTTGATTGAGCCGTTCTGAAACACTCTTTCTGTAGAAAATGCAAGTGGAGATTCGTAGCGCTAAGAGGGTAATAGTGGAAAAAGGAATGTCTCCAAATATAAACTACACAGAATCATTCTGTGAAACTTCTTTCTGATCTGTACATTCAGCTAACAGAGTTAAACCATACTTTTGATTGAGCAGATCTGAACACTCTTTCTGTAGAAAATGCAACTGGACATTTGGAGCGCTAAGAGAGTAGTAGTGGAAAAAGGAATATATTCAAATATAAACTACACAGAAGCATTCTGTGAAACTTCTTTCTGATCTGAGCATTCAGCTAACAGAGTTAAACCATACTTTTGATTGAGCAGTTTTGAAACACTTTGTCTGTAGAAAATGCAAATGGACATTCGTAGCGCTAAGTGGGTAATAGTGGAAAAAAGAATATGTTCAAATATAAACTACACAGAAGCATTCTGTGAAACTTCTTTCTGTTCTGTGCATTCAACAAACAGAGTTGAACCTTACTTTTGATTGAGCCTTTCTGAAACACTCTTTCTGTAGAAACTGCAATTGGACATTCTGAGCGCTAAGAGGCCTATATTGGGAAAAAGAATATCTACAAATAAAAACTACACAGAAGAATTGTGTGAAACTTCTTTCTGTTCTGTTTGTTCAAGTAAAAGATTTGAACCTTAGTTTTGATTGAGCCGTTCTGAAACACTCTTTCTGTAGAAAATGCAAGTGGAGTTTCGGAGCGCTAAGAGGGTAATAGTGGAAAAAGGAATGTCTCCAAATATAAACTACACAGAATCATTCTGTGAAACTTCTTTCTGATCTGTACATTCAGCTAACAGAGTTAAAGCATACTTTTGATTGAGCAGATTTGAACACTCTTTCTGTAGAAAATGCAACTGGACATTTGGAGCGCTAAGAGAGTAGTAGTGGAAAAAGGAATATATTCAAATATAAACTACACAGAAGCATTCTGTGAAACTTCTTTCTGATCTGAGCATTCAGCTAACAGAGTTAAACCATACTTTTGATTGAGCAGTTTTGAAACACTCTGTCTGTAGAAAATGCAACTGGACATTCGTAGCGCTAAGTGGGTAATAGTGGAAAAAAGAATATGTTCAAATATAAACTACACAGAAGCATTGTATGAAACTTCTTTCTGTTCTGTGCATTCAACTAACAGAGTTGAACCTTACTTTTGATTGAGCCTTTCTGAAACACTCTTTCTGTAGAAACTGCAATTGGACATTCTGAGCGCTAAGAGGCTTCTATTGGGAAATAAATATCTTCAAATAAAAACTACACAGAAGCATTGTGTGAAACTTATTTCTGATATGTTCATTAAGCTAACAGAGTTAAACCATACTTTTCATTGCGCAGTTCTGAACACTCTTTCTGTAAAAAATGCAAGTGGACATTCGGAGCGCTAAGAGGGTAATAGTGGAAAAAGGAATATATTCAAATATAAACTACACAGTAGCATTCTGTGAAAATTCTTTCTGTTCTGTGCATTCAACTAACAGAGTTGAACCTTACTTTTGATTGAGCCGTTCTGAAACACTCTTTCTGTAGAAACTGCAATTGGACATGCTAAGCGCTACGAGGCCTACATTGGGAAAAAGAATATCTTCAAATAAAAACTACACAGATGCACTCTGTGAAACTTATTTCTGATCTGTAAATTCAGTTAACAGAGATAAAACATAATTTTGATTGAGCAGTTATGAAACACTCTTTTTGTAGAAAATGCAAGTGGAGATTCGGAGCGCTAAGAGGGTAATAGTGGAAAAAGGAATGTCTTCAAATATAAACTACACAGAATCATTCGGTGAAACTTCTTTCTGATCTGTGCATTCAGCTAACAGAGTTAAACCATACTTTTGATTGAGCAGATCTGAACACTCTTTCTGTTGAAAATGCAACTGGACATTTGGAGCGCTAAGAGCGTAGTAGTGGAAAAAGGAATATATTCAAATATAAACTACACAGAAGCATTCTGTGAAACTTCTTTCTGATCTGAGCATTCAGCTAACAGAGTTAAACCATACTTTTGATTGAGCAGTTTTGAAACACTCTGTCTGTAGAAAATGCAACTGGACATTCGTAGCGCTAAGTGGGTAATAGTGGAAAAAAGAATATGTTCAAATATAAACTACACAGAAGCATTGTATGAAACTTCTTTCTGTTCTGTGCATTCAACTAACAGAGTTGAACCTTACTTTTGATTGAGCCGTTCTGTAACACTCTTTCTGTAGAAACTGCAATTGGACATTCTGAGCGCTAAGAGGCCTATATTGGGAAAAAGAATGTCTACAAATAAAAACTACACAGAAGAATTGTGTGAAACTTCTTTCTGTTCTGTTTGTTCAACTAAAAGATTTGAACCTTAGTTTTGATTGAGCCGTTCTGAAACACTCTTTCTGTAGAAAATGCAAGTGGAGTTTCGGAGCGCTAAGAGGGTAATAGTGGAAAAAGGAATGTCTCCAAATATAAACTACACAGAATCATTCTGTGAAACTTCTTTCTGATCTGTACATTCAGCTAACAGAGTTAAACCATACTTTTGATTGAGCAGATCTGAACACTCTTTCTGTAGAAAATGCAACTGGACATTTGGAGCGCTAAGAGAGTAGTAGTGGAAAAAGGAATATATTCAAATATAAACTACACAGAAGCATTCTGTGAAACTTCTTTCTGATCTGAGCATTCAGCTAACAGAGTTAAACCATACTTTTGATTGAGCAGTTTTGAAACACTCTGTCTGTAGAAAATGCAACTGGACATTCGTAGCGCTAAGTGGGTAATAGTGGAAAAAAGAATATGTTCAAATATAAACTACACAGAAGCATTGTATGAAACTTCTTTCTGTTCTGTGCATTCAACTAACAGAGTTGAACCTTACTTTTGATTGAGCCTTTCTGAAACACTCTTTCTGTAGAAACTGCAATTGGACATTCTGAGCGCTAAGAGGCTTCTATTGGGAAATAAATATCTTCAAATAAAAACTACACAGAAGCATTGTGTGAAACTTATTTCTGATATGTTCATTAAGCTAACAGAGTTAAACCATACTTTTCATTGCGCAGTTCTGAACACTCTTTCTGTAAAAAATGCAAGTGGACATTCGGAGCGCTAAGAGGGTAATAGTGGAAAAAGGAATATATTCAAATATAAACTACACAGTAGCATTCTGTGAAAATTCTTTCTGTTCTGTGCATTCAACTAACAGAGTTGAACCTTACTTTTGATTGAGCCGTTCTGAAACACTCTTTCTGTAGAAACTGCAATTGGACATGCTAAGCGCTACGAGGCCTACATTGGGAAAAAGAATATCTTCAAATAAAAACTACACAGATGCACTCTGTGAAACTTATTTCTGATCTGTAAATTCAGTTAACAGAGATAAAACATAATTTTGATTGAGCAGTTATGAAACACTCTTTTTGTAGAAAATGCAAGTGGAGATTCGGAGCGCTAAGAGGGTAATAGTGGAAAAAGGAATGTCTTCAAATATAAACTACACAGAATCATTCGGTGAAACTTCTTTCTGATCTGTGCATTCAGCTAACAGAGTTAAACCATACTTTTGATTGAGCAGATCTGAACACTCTTTCTGTTGAAAATGCAACTGGACATTTGGAGCGCTAAGAGCGTAGTAGTGGAAAAAGGAATATATTCAAATATGAACTACACAGAAGCATTCTGTGAAACTTCTTTCTGATCTGAGCATTCAGCTAACAGAGTTAAACCATACTTTTGATTGAGCAGTTTTGAAACACTCTGTCTGTAGAAAATGCAACTGGACATTCGTAGCGCTAAGTGGGTAATAGTGGAAAAAAGAATATGTTCAAATATAAACTACACAGAAGCATTGTATGAAAATTCTTTCTGTTCTGTGCATTCAACTAACAGAGTTGAACCTTACTTTTGATTGAGCCGTTCTGTAACACTCTTTCTGTAGAAACTGCAATTGGACATTCTGAGCGCTAAGAGGCCTATATTGGGAAAAAGAATGTCTACAAATAAAAACTACACAGAAGAATTGTGTGAAACTACTTTCTGTTCTGTTTGTTCAACTAAAAGAGTTGAACCTTAGTTTTGATTGAGCCGTTCTGAAACACTCTTTCTGTAGAAAATGCAAGTGGAGATTCGTAGCGCTAAGAGGGTAATAGTGGAAAAAGGAATGTCTCCAAATATAAACTACACAGAATCATTCTGTGAAACTTCTTTCTGATCTGTACATTCAGCTAACAGAGTTAAACCATACTTTTGATTGAGCAGATCTGAACACTCTTTCTGTAGAAAATGCAACTGGACATTTGGAGCGCTAAGAGAGTAGTAGTGGAAAAAGGAATATATTCAAATATAAACTACACAGAAGCATTCTGTGAAACTTCTTTCTGATCTGAGCATTCAGCTAACAGAGTTAAACCATACTTTTGATTGAGCAGTTTTGAAACACTCTGTCTGTAGAAAATGCAAATGGACATTCGTAGCGCTAAGTGGGTAATAGTGGAAAAAAGAATATGTTCAAATATAAACTACACAGAAGCATTCTGTGAAACTTCTTTCTGTTCTGTGCATTCAACAAACAGAGTTGAACCTTACTTTTGATTGAGCCTTTCTGAAACACTCTTTCTGTAGAAACTGCAATTGGACATTCTGAGCGCTAAGAGGCCTATATTGGGAAAAAGAATGTCTACAAATAAAAACTACACAGAAGAATTGTGTGAAACTTCTTTCTGTTCTGTTTGTTCAACTAAAAGATTTGAACCTTAGTTTTGATTGAGCCGTTCTGAAACACTCTTTCTGTAGAAAATGCAAGTGGAGTTTCGGAGCGCTAAGAGGGTAATAGTGGAAAAAGGAATGTCTCCAAATATAAACTACACAGAATCATTCTGTGAAACTTCTTTCTGATCTGTACATTCAGCTAACAGAGTTAAACCATACTTTTGATTGAGCAGATCTGAACACTCTTTCTGTAGAAAATGCAACTGGACATTTGGAGCGCTAAGAGAGTAGTAGTGGAAAAAGGAATATATTCAAATATAAACTACACAGAAGCATTCTGTGAAACTTCTTTCTGATCTGAGCATTCAGCTAACAGAGTTAAACCATACTTTTGATTGAGCAGTTTTGAAACACTCTGTCTGTAGAAAATGCAACTGGACATTCGTAGCGCTAAGTGGGTAATAGTGGAAAAAAGAATATGTTCAAATATAAACTACACAGAAGCATTGTATGAAACTTTTTTCTGTTCTGTGCATTCAACTAACAGAGTTGAACCTTACTTTTGATTGAGCCTTTCTGAAACACTCTTTCTGTAGAAACTGCAATTGGACATTCTGAGCGCTAAGAGGCTTCTATTGGGAAATAAATATCTTCAAATAAAAACTACACAGAAGCATTGTGTGAAACTTATTTCTGATATGTTCATTAAGCTAACAGAGTTAAACCATACTTTTCATTGCGCAGTTCTGAACACTCTTTCTGTAAAAAATGCAAGTGGACATTCGGAGCGCTAAGAGGGTAATAGTGGAAAAAGGAATATATTCAAATATAAACTACACAGTAGCATTCTGTGAAAATTCTTTCTGTTCTGTGCATTCAACTAACAGAGTTGAACCTTACTTTTGATTGAGCCGTTCTGAAACACTCTTTCTGTAGAAACTGCAATTGGACATGCTAAGCGCTACGAGGCCTACATTGGGAAAAAGAATATCTTCAAATAAAAACTACACAGATGCACTCTGTGAAACTTATTTCTGATCTGTAAATTCAGTTAACAGAGATAAAACATAATTTTGATTGAGCAGTTATGAAACACTCTTTTTGTAGAAAATGCAAGTGGAGATTCGGAGCGCTAAGAGGGTAATAGTGGAAAAAGGAATGTCTTCAAATATAAACTACACAGAATCATTCGGTGAAACTTCTTTCTGATCTGTGCATTCAGCTAACAGAGTTAAACCATACTTTTGATTGAGCAGATCTGAACACTCTTTCTGTTGAAAATGCAACTGGACATTTGGAGCGCTAAGAGCGTAGTAGTGGAAAAAGGAATATATTCAAATATAAACTACACAGAAGCATTCTGTGAAACTTCTTTCTGATCTGAGCATTCAGCTAACAGAGTTAAACCATACTTTTGATTGAGCAGTTTTGAAACACTCTGTCTGTAGAAAATGCAACTGGACATTCGTAGCGCTAAGTGGGTAATAGTGGAAAAAAGAATATGTTCAAATATAAACTACACAGAAGCATTGTATGAAACTTCTTTCTGTTCTGTCCATTCAACTAACAGAGTTGAACCTTACTTTTGATTGAGCCGTTCTGTAACACTCTTTCTGTAGAAACTGCAATTGGACATTCTGAGCGCTAAGAGGCCTATATTGGGAAAAAGAATGTCTACAAATAAAAACTACACAGAAGAATTGTGTGAAACTTCTTTCTGTTCTGTTTGTTCAACTAAAAGATTTGAACCTTAGTTTTGATTGAGCCGTTCTGAAACACTCTTTCTGTAGAAAATGCAAGTGGAGATTCGGAGCGCTAAGAGGGTAATAGTGGAAAAAGGAATGTCTCCAAATATAAACTACACAGAATCATTCTGTGAAACTTATTTCTGATCTGTGCATTCAGCTAACAGAGTTAAACCATACTTTTGATTGAGCAGATCTGAACACTCTTTCTGTAGAAAATGCAACTGGACATTTGGAGCGCTAAGAGGGTAGTAGTGGAAAAAGGAATATATTCAAATATAAACTACACAGAAGCATTCTGTGAAACTTCTTTCTGATCTGAGCATTCAGCTAACAGAGTTAAACCATACTTTTGATTGAGCAGTTTTGAAACACTCTGTCTGTAGAAAATGCAACTGGACATTCGTAGCGCTAAGTGGGTAATAGTGGAAAAAATTATATGTTCAAGTATAAACTACACCGAAGCATTGTATGAAACTTCTTTCTGTTCTGTGCATTCAACTAACAGAGTTGAACCTTACTTTTGATTGAGCCTTTCTGAAACACTCTTTCTGTAGAAACTGCAATTGGACATTCTGAGCGCTAAGAGGCCTCTATTGGGAAAAATAATATCTTCAAATAAAAACTACACAGAAGCATTTTGTGAAACTTATTAATGATATGTTCATTAAGCTAACAGAGTTAAACCATACTTTTGATTGCGCAGTTCGGAACACTCTTTCTGTAGAAAATGCAAGTGGACATTCGGAGCGCTAAGAGGGTAATAGTGGAAAAAGTAATATATTCAAATATAAACTACACAGTAGCATTCTGTGAAAATTCTTTCTGTTCTGTGCATTCAACTAACAGAGTTGAACCTTACTTTTGATTGAGCCGTTCTGAAACACTCTTTCTGTAAAAACTGCAATTGGACATGCTAAGCGCTAAGAGGCCTACATTGGGAAAAAGAATATCTTCAAATAAAAACTACACAGATGCATTCTGTGAAACTTATTTCTGATCTGTAAATTCAGTTAACAGAGATAAAACATATTTTTGATTGAGCAGTTATGAAACACTCTTTTTGTAGAAAATGCAAGTGGAGATTCGGAGCGCTAAGAGGGTAATAGTGGAAAAAGGAATGTCTTCAAATATAAACTACACAGAATCATTCGGTGAAACTTTTTCTGATCTGTGCATTCAGCTAACAGAGTTAAACCATACTTTTGATTGAGCAGATCTGAACTCTCTTTCTGTTGAAAATGCAACTGGACATTTGGAGCGCTAAGAGCGTAGTAGTGGAAAAAGGAATATATTCAAATATAAACTACACAGAAGCATTCTGTGAAACTTCTTTCTGATCTGAGCATTCAGCTAACAGAGTTAAACCATACTTTTGATTGAGCAGTTTTGAAACACTCTGTCTGTAGAAAATGCAACTGGACATTCGTAGCGCTAAGTGGGTAATAGTGGAAAAAAGAATATGTTCAAATATAAACTACACAGAAGCATTGTATTAAACTTCTTTCTGTTCTGTGCATTCAACTAACAGAGTTGAAAATTACTTTTGATTGAGCCGTTCTGAAACACTCTTTCTGTAGAAACTGCAATTGGACATTCTGAGCGCTAAGAGGCCTATATTGGGAAAAAGAATGTCTACAAATAAAAACTACACAGAAGAATTGTGTGAAACTTCTTTCTGTTCTGTTTGTTCAACTAAAAGATTTGAACCTTAGTTTTGATTGAGCCTTTCTGAAACACTCTTTCTGTAGACAATGCAAGTGGAGATTCGGAGCGCTAAGAGGGTAATAGTGGAAAAAGGAATGTCTCCAAATATAAACTACACAGAATCATTCTGTGAAACTTCTTTCTGATCTGTGCATTCAGCTAACAGAGTTAAACCATACTTTTGATTGAGCAGATCTGAACACTCTTTCTGTAGAAAATGCAACTGGACATTTGGAGCGCTAAGAGAGTAGTAGTGGAAAAAGGAATATATTCAAATATAAACTACACAGAAGCATTCTGTGAAACTTGTTTCGATCTGAGCATTCAGCTAACAGAGTTAAACCATACTTTTGATTGAGCAGTTTTGAAACACTCTGTCTGTAGAAAATGCAACTGGACATTCGTAGCGCTAATTGGGTAATAGTGGAAAAAAGAATATGTTCAAATATAAACTACACAGAAGCATTGTATGAAACTTCTTTCTGTTCTGTGCATTCAACTAACAGAGTTGAACCTTACTTTTGATTGAGCCTTTCTGAAACACTCTTTCGGTAGAAACTGCAATTATACATTCTGAGCGCTAAGAGGCCTATATTGGGAAAAAAAATATCTTCAAATAAAAACTACACAGAAGCATTGTGTGAAACTTATTTCTGATATGTTCATTAAGCTAACAGAGTTAAACCATACTTTTCATTGCGCAGTTCTGAACACTCTTTCTGTAAAAAATGCAAGTGGACATTCGGAGCGCTAAGAGGGTAATAGTGGAAAAAGGAATATATTCAAATATAAACTACACAGTAGCATTCTGTGAAAATTCTTTCTGTTCTGTGCATTCAACTAACAGAGTTGAACCTTACTTTTGATTGAGCCGTTCTGAAACACTCTTTCTGTAGAAACTGCAATTGGACATGCTAAGCGCTACGAGGCCTACATTGGGAAAAAGAATATCTTCAAATAAAAACTACACAGATGCACTCTGTGAAACTTATTTCTGATCTGTAAATTCAGTTAACAGAGATAAAACATAATTTTGATTGAGCAGTTATGAAACACTCTTTTTGTAGAAAATGCAAGTGGAGATTCGGAGCGCTAAGAGGGTAATAGTGGAAAAAGGAATGTCTTCAAATATAAACTACACAGAATCATTCGGTGAAACTTCTTTCTGATCTGTGCATTCAGCTAACAGAGTTAAACCATACTTTTGATTGAGCAGATCTGAACACTCTTTCTGTTGAAAATGCAACTGGACATTTGGAGCGCTAAGAGCGTAGTAGTGGAAAAAGGAATATATTCAAATATAAACTACACAGAAGCATTCTGTGAAACTTCTTTCTGATCTGAGCATTCAGCTAACAGAGTTAAACCATACTTTTGATTGAGCAGTTTTGAAACACTCTGTCTGTAGAAAATGCAACTGGACATTCGTAGCCCTAAGTGGGTAATAGTGGAAAAAAGAATATGTTCAAATATAAACTACACAGAAGCATTGTATGAAACTCCTTTCTGTTCTGTGCATTCAACTAACAGAGTTGAACCTTACTTTTGATTGAGCCGTTCTGAAACACTCTTTCTGTAGAAACTGCAATTGGACATTCTGAGCGCTAAGAGGCCTATATTGGGAAAAAGAATGTCTACAAATAAAAACTACACAGAAGAATTGTGTGAAACTTCTTTCTGTTCTGTTTGTTCAACTAAAAGAGTTGAACCTTAGTTTTGAGTGAGCCGTTCTGAAACACTCTTTCTGTAGAAAATGCAAGTGGAGATTCGTAGCGCTAAGAGGGTAATAGTGGAAAAAGGAATGTCTCCAAATATAAACTACACAGAATCATTCTGTGAAACTTCTTTCTGATCTGTGCATTCAGCTAACAGAGTTAAACCATACTTTTGATTGAGCAGATCTGAACACTCTTTCTGTAGAAAATGCAACTGGACATTTTGAGCGCTAAGAGAGTAGTAGTGGAAAAAGGAATATATTCAAATATAAACTACACAGAAGCATTCTGTGAAACTTCTTTCTGATCTGAGCATTCAGCTAACAGAGTTAAACCATACTTTTGATTGAGCAGTTTTGAAACACTGTCTGTAGAAAATGCAACTGGACATTCGTAGCGCTAAATGGGTAATAGTGGAAAAAAGAATATGTTCAAATATAAACTACACAGAAGCATTGTATGAAACTTCTTTCTGTTCTGTGCATTCAACTAACAGAGTTGAACCTTACTTTTGATTGAGCCGTTCTGAAACACTCTTTCTGTAGAAACTGCAATTGGACATTCTGAGCGCTAAGAGGCCTATATTGGGAAAAAGAATATCTACAAATTAAAACTACACAGAAGAATTGTGTGAAACTTCTTTCTGTTCTGTTTGTTCAACTAAAAGAGTTGAACCTTAGCTTTGATTGAGCCGTTCTGAAACACTCTTTCTGTAGAAAATGCAAGTGGAGATTCGGAGCGCTAAGAGGGTAATAGTGGAAAAAGGAATGTCTCCAAATATAAACTACACAGAATCATTCTGTGAAACTTCTTTCTGATCTGTGCATTCAGCTAACAGAGTTAAACCATACTTTTGATTGAGCAGATCTGAACACTCTTTCTGTAGAAAATGCAACTGGACAATTGGAGCGCTAAGAGAGTAGTAGTGGAAAAAGGAATATATTCAAATATAAACTACACAGAAGCATTCTGTGAAACTTCTTTCTGATCTGAGCATTCAGCTAACAGAGTTAAACCATACTTTTTATTGAGCAGTTTTGAAACACTCTGTCTGTAGAAAATGCAACTGGACATTCGTAGCGCTAAGTGGGTAATAGTGGAAAAAAGAATATGTTCAAATATAAACTAAACAGAAGCATTGTATGAAACTTCTTTCTGTTCTGTGCATTCAACTAACAGAGTTGAACCTTACTTTTGATTGAGCCTTTCTGAAACACTCTTTCTGTAGAAACTGCAATTATACATTCTGAGCGCTAAGAGGCCTATATTGGGAAAAATAATATCTTCAAATAAAAACTACACAGAAGCATTGTGTGAAACTTATTTCTGATATGTTCATTAAGCTAACAGAGTTAAACCATACTTTTGATTGCGCAGTTCTGAACACTCTTTCTGTAGAAAATTCAAGTGGACATTCGGAGCGCTAAGAGGGTAATAGTGGAAAAAGGAATATATTCAAATATAAACTACACAGTAGCATTCTGTGAAAATTCTTTCTGTTCTGTGCATTCAACTAACAGAGTTGAACCTTACTTTTGATTGAGCCGTTCTGAAACACTCTTTCTGTAGAAACTGCAATTGGACATGCTAAGCGCTAAGAGGCCTACATTGGGAAAAAAAATATCTTCAAATAAAAACTACACAGATGCATTCTGTGAAACTTATTTCTGATCTGTAAATTCAGTTAACAGAGATAAAACATATTTTTGATTGAGCAGTTATGAAACACTCTTTTTGTAGAAAATGCAAGTGGAGATTCGGAGCGCTAAGGGGGTAATAGTGGAAAAAGGAATGTCTTCAAATATAAACTACACAGAATCATTCGGTGAAACTTCTTTCTGATCTGTGCATTCAGCTAACAGAGTTAAACCATACTTTTGATTGAGCAGATCTGAACACTCTTTCTGTAGAAAATGCAACTGGACATTTGGAGCGCTAAGAGCGTAGTAGTGGAAAAAGGAATATATTCAAATATAAACTACACAGAAGCATTCTGTGAAACTTCTTTCTGATCTGAGCATTCAGCTAACAGAGTTAAACCATACTTTTGATTGAGCAGATTTGAAACACTCTGTCTGTAGAAAATGCAACTGGACATTCGTAGCGCTAAGTGGGTAATAGTGGAAAAAAGAATATGTTCAAATATAAACTACACAGAAGCATTGTATGAAACTCCTTTCTGTTCTGTGCATTCAACTAACAGAGTTGAACCTTACTTTTGATTGAGCCGTTCTGAAACACTCTTTCTGTAGAAACTGCAATTGGACATTCTGAGCGCTAAGAGGCCTATATTGGAAAAAGAATGTCTACAAATAAAAACTACACAGAAGAATTGTGTGAAACTTCTTTCTGTTCGGTTTGTTCAACTAAAAGAGTTGAACCTTAGTTTTGATTGAGCCGTTCTGAAACACTCTTTCTGTAGAAAATGCAAGTGGAGATTCGTAGCGCTAAGAGGGTAATAGTGGAAAAAGGAATGTCTCCAAATATAAACTACACAGAATCATTCTGTGAAACTTCTTTCTGATCTGTGCATTCAGCTAACAGAGTTAAACCATACTTTTGATTGAGCAGATCTGAACACTCTTTCTGTAGAAAATGCAACTGGACATTTGGAGCGCTAAGAGAGTAGTAGTGGAAAAAGGAATATATTCAAATATAAACTACACAGAAGCATTCTGTGAAACTTCTTTCTGATCTGAGCATTCAGCTAACAGAGTTAAACCATACTTTTGATTGAGCAGTTTTGAAACACTGTCTGTAGAAAATGCAACTGGACATTCGTAGCGCTAAATGGGTAATAGTGGAAAAAAGAATATGTTCAAATATAAACTACACAGAAGCATTGTATGAAACTTCTTTCTGTTCTGTGCATTCAACTAACAGAGTTGAACCTTACTTTTGATTGAGCCGTTCTGAAACACTCCTTCTGTAGAAACTGCAATTGGACATTCTGAGCGCTAAGAGGCCTATATTGGGAAAAAGAATATCTACAAATTAAAACTACACAGAAGAATTGTGTGAAACTTCTTTCTGTTCTGTTTGTTCAACTAAAAGAGTTGAACCTTAGCTTTGATTGAGCCGTTCTGAAACACTCTTTCTGTAGAAAATGCAAGTGGAGATTCGGAGCGCTAAGAGGGTAATAGTGGAAAAAGGAATGTCTCCAAATATAAACTACACAGAATCATTCTGTGAAACTTCTTTCTGATCTGTGCATTCAGCTAACAGAGTTAAACCAAACTTTTGATTAAGCAGATCTGAACACTCTTTCTGTAGAATATGCAACTGGACAATTGGAGCGCTAAGAGAGTAGTAGTGGAAAAAGGAATATATTCAAATATAAACTACACAGAAGCATTCTGTGAAACTTCTTTCTGATCTGAGCATTCAGCTAACAGAGTTAAACCATACTTTTTATTGAGCAGTTTTGAAACACTCTGTCTGTAGAAAATGCAACTGGACATTCGTAGCGCTAAGTGGGTAATAGTGGAAAAAAGAATATGTTCAAATATAAACTACACAGAAGCATTGTATGAAACTTCTTTCTGTTCTGTGCATTCAACTAACAGAGTTGAACCTTACTTTTGATTGAGCCTTTCTGAAACACTCTTTCTGTAGAAACTGCAATTATACATTCTGAGCGCTAAGAGGCCTATATTGGGAAAAATAATATCTTCAAATAAAAATTACACAGAAGCATTGTGTGAAACTTATTTCTGATATGTTCATTAAGCTAACAGAGTTAAACCATACTTTTGATTGCGCAGTTCTGAACACTCTTTCTGTAGAAAATGCAAGTGGACATTCGGAGCGCTAAGAGGGTAATAGTGGAAAAAGGAATATATTCAAATATAAACTACACAGTAGCATTCTGTGAAAATTCTTTCTGTTCTGTGCATTCAACTAACAGAGTTGAACCTTACTTTTGATTGATCCGTTCTGAAACACTCTTTCTGTAGAAACTGCAATTGGACATGCTAAGCGCTAAGAGGCCTACATTGGGAAAAAAAATATCTTCAAATAAAAACTACACAGATGCATTCTGTGAAACTTATTTCTGATCTGTAAATTCAGTTAACAGAGATAAAACATATTTTTGATTGAGCAGTTATGAAACACTCTTTTTGTAGAAAATGCAAGTGGAGATTCGGAGCGCTAAGGGGGTAATAGTGGAAAAAGGAATGTCTTCAAATATAAACTACACAGAATCATTCGGTGAAACTTCTTTCTGATCTGTGCATTCAGCTAACAGAGTTAAACCATACTTTTGATTGAGCAGATCTGAACACTCTTTCTGTAGAAAATGCAACTGGACATTTGGAGCGCTAAGAGCGTAGTAGTGGAAAAAGGAATATATTCAAATATAAACTACACAGAAGCATTCTTTGAAACTTCTTTCTGATCTGAGCATTCAGCTAACAGAGTTAAACCATACTTTTGATTGAGCAGATTTGAAACACTCTGTCTGTAGAAAATGCAACTGGACATTCGTAGCGCTAAGTGGGTAATAGTGGAAAAAAGAATATGTTCAAATATAAACTACACAGAAGCATTGTATGAAACTCCTTTCTGTTCTGTGCATTCAACTAACAGAGTTGAACCTTACTTTTGATTGAGCCGTTCTGAAACACTCTTTCTGTAGAAACTGCAGTTGGACATTCTGAGCGCTAAGAGGCCTATATTGGGAAAAAGAATGTCTACAAATAAAAACTACACAGAAGAATTGTGTGAAACTTCTTTCTGTTCTGTTTGTTCAACTAAAAGAGTTGAACCTTAGTTTTGATTGAGCCGTTCTGAAACACTCTTTCTGTAGAAAATGCAAGTGGAGATTCGTAGCGCTAAGAGGGTAATAGTGGAAAAAGGAATGTCTCCAAATATAAACTACACAGAATCATTCTGTGAAACTTCTTTCTGATCTGTGCATTCAGCTAACAGAGTTAAACCATACTTTTGATTGAGCAGATCTGAACACTCTTTCTGTAGAAAATGCAACTGGACATTTGGAGCGCTAAGAGAGTAGTAGTGGAAAAAGGAATATATTCAAATATAAACTACACAGAAGCATTCTGTGAAACTTCTTTCTGATCTGAGCATTCAGCTAACAGAGTTAAACCATACTTTTGATTGAGCAGTTTTGAAACACTGTCTGTAGAAAATGCAACTGGACATTCGTAGCGCTAAATGGGTAATAGTGGAAAAAAGAATATGTTCAAATATAAACTACACAGAAGCATTGTATGAAACTTCTTTCTGTTCTGTGCATTCAACTAACAGAGTTGAACCTTACTTTTGATTGAGCCGTTCTGAAACACTCTTTCTGTAGAAACTGCAATTGGACATTCTGAGCGCTAAGAGGCCTATATTGGGAAAAAGAATATCTACAAATTAAAACTACACAGAAGAATTGTGTGAAACTTCTTTCTGTTCTGTTTGTTCAACTAAAAGAGTTGAACCTTAGCTTTGATTGAGCCGTTCTGAAACACTCTTTCTGTAGAAAATGCAAGTGGAGATTCGGAGCGCTAAGAGGGTAATAGTGGAAAAAGGAATGTCTCCAAATATAAACTACACAGAATCATTCTGTGAAACTTCTTTCTGATCTGTGCATTCAGCTAACAGAGTTAAACCATACTTTTGATTGAGCAGATCTGAACACTCTTTCTGTAGAAAATGCAACTGGACAATTGGAGCGCTAAGAGAGTAGTAGTGGAAAAAGGAATATATTCAAATATAAGCTACACAGAAGCATTCTGTGAAACTTCTTTCTGATCTGAGCTTTCAGCTAACAGAGTTAAACCATACTTTTTATTGAGCAGTTTTGAAACACTCTGTCTGTGGAAAATGCAACTGGACATTCGTAGCGCTAAGTGGGTAATAGTGGAAAAAAGAATATGTTCAAATATAAACTACACAGAAGCATTGTATGAAACTTCTTTCTGTTCTGTGCATTCAACTAACAGAGTTGAACCTTACTTTTGATTGAGCCTTTCTGAAACACTCTTTCTGTAGAAACTGCAATTATACATTCTGAGCGCTAAGAGGCCTATATTGGGAAAAATAATATCTTCAAATAAAAACTACACAGAAGCATTGTGTGAAACTTATTTCTGATATGTTCATTAAGCTAACAGAGTTAAACCATACTTTTGATTGCGCAGTTCTGAACACTCTTTCTGTAGAAAATGCAAGTGGACATTCGGAGCGCTAAGAGGGTAATAGTGGAAAAAGGAATATATTCAAATATAAACTACACAGTAGCATTCTGTGAAAATTCTTTCTGTTCTGTGCATTCAACTAACAGAGTTGAACCTTACTTTTGATTGAGCCGTTCTGAAACACTCTTTCTGTAGAAACTGCAATTGGACATGCTAAGCGCTAAGAGGCCTACATTGGGAAAAAAAATATCTTCAAATAAAAACTACACAGATGCATTCTGTGAAACTTATTTCTGATCTGTAAATTCAGTTAACAGAGATAAAACATATTTTTGATTGAGCAGTTATGAAACACTCTTTTTGTAGCAAATGCAAGTGGAGATTCGGAGCGCTAAGGGGGTAATAGTGGAAAAAGGAATGTCTTCAAATATAAACTACACAGAATCATTCGGTGAAACTTCTTTCTGATCTGTGCATTCAGCTAACAGAGTTAAACCATACTTTTGATTGAGCAGATCTGAACACTCTTTCTGTAGAAAATGCAACTGGACATTTGGAGCGCTAAGAGCGTAGTAGTGGAAAAAGGATTATATTCAAATATAAACTACACAGAAGCATTCTGTGAAACTTCTTTCTGATCTGAGCATTCAGCTAACAGAGTTAAACCATACTTTTGAATGAGCAGATTTGAAACACTCTGTCTGTATAAAATGCAACTGGACATTCGTAGCGCTAAGTGGGTAATAGTGGAAAAAAGAATATGTTCAAATATAAACTACACAGAAGCATTGTATGAAACTCCTTTCTGTTCTGTGCATTCAACTAACAGAGTTGAACCTTACTTTTGATTGAGCCGTTCTGAAACACTCTTTCTGTAGAAACTGCAATTGGACATTCTGAGCGCTAAGAGGCCTATATTGGGAAAAAGAATGTCTACAAATAAAAACTACACAGAAGAATTGTGTGAAACTTCTTTCTGTTCTGTTTGTTCAACTAAAAGAGTTGAACCTTAGTTTTGATTGAGCCGTTCTGAAACACTCTTTCTGTAGAAAATGCAAGTGGAGATTCGTAGCGCTAAGAGGGTAATAGTGGAAAAAGGAATGTCTCCAAATATAAACTACACAGAATCATTCTGTGAAACTTCTTTCTGATCTGTGCATTCAGCTAACAGAGTTAAACCATACTTTTGATTGAGCAGATCTGAACACTCTTTCTGTAGAAAATGCAACTGGACATTTGGAGCGCTAAGAGAGTAGTAGTGGAAAAAGGAATATATTCAAATATAAACTACACAGAAGCATTCTGTGAAACTTCTTTCTGATCTGAGCATTCAGCTAACAGAGTTAAACCATACTTTTGATTGAGCAGTTTTGAAACACTGTCTGTAGAAAATGCAACTGGACATTCGTAGCGCTAAATGGGTAATAGTGGAAAAAAGAATATGTTCAAATATAAACTACACAGAAGCATTGTATGAAACTTCTTTCTGTTCTGTGCATTCAACTAACAGAGTTGAACCTTACTTTTGATTGAGCCGTTCTGAAACACTCTTTCTGTAGAAACTGCAATTGGACATTCTGAGCGCTAAGAGGCCTATATTGGGAAAAAGAATATCTACAAATTAAAACTACACAGAAGAATTGTGTGAAACTTCTTTCTGTTCTGTTTGTTCAACTAAAAGAGTTGAACCTTAGCTTTGATTGAGCCGTTCTGAAACACTCTTTCTGTAGAAAATGCAAGTGGAGATTCGGAGCGCTAAGAGGGTAATAGTGGAAAAAGGAATGTCTCCAAATATAAACTACACAGA
Organism: Symphalangus syndactylus; assembly: GCF_028878055.3. Taxonomy (NCBI): domain Eukaryota; kingdom Metazoa; phylum Chordata; class Mammalia; order Primates; family Hylobatidae; genus Symphalangus; species Symphalangus syndactylus. The sequence goes on from NC_072433.2 coordinate 3,542,305, forward strand.
ATCATTCTGTGAAACTTCTTTCTGATCTGTGCATTCAGCTAACAGAGTTAAACCATACTTTTGATTGAGCAGATCTGAACACTCTTTCTGTAGAAAATGCAACTGGACAATTGGAGCGCTAAGAGAGTAGTAGTGGAAAAAGGAATATATTCAAATATAAACTACACAGAAGCATTCTGTGAAACTTCTTTCTGATCTGAGCATTCAGCTAACAGAGTTAAACCATACTTTTGATTGAGCAGTTTTGAAACACTCTGTCTGTAGAAAATGCAACTGGACATTCGTAGCGCTAAGTGGGTAATAGTGGAAAAAAGAATATGTTCAAATATAAACTACACAGAAGCATTGTATGAAACTTCTTTCTGTTCTGTGCATTCAACTAACAGAGTTGAACCTTACTTTTGATTGAGCCTTTCTGAAACACTCTTTCTGTAGAAACTGCAATTATACATTCTGAGCGCTAAGAGGCCTATATTGGGAAAAATAATATCTTCAAATAAAAACTACACAGAAGCATTGTGTGAAACTTATTTCTGATATGTTCATTAAGCTAACAGAGTTAAACCATACTTTTGATTGCGCAGTTCTGAACACTCTTTCTGTAGAAAATGCAAGTGGACATTCGGAGCGCTAAGAGGGTAATAGTGGAAAAAGGAATATATTCAAATATAAACTACACAGTAGCATTCTGTGAAAATTCTTTCTGTTCTGTGCATTCAACTAACAGAGTTGAACCTTACTTTTGATTGAGCCGTTCTGAAACACTCTTTCTGTAGAAACTGCAATTGGACATGCTAAGCGCTAAGAGGCCTACATTGGGAAAAAAAATATCTTCAAATAAAAACTACACAGATGCATTCTGTGAAACTTATTTCTGATCTGTAAATTCAGTTAACAGAGATAAAACATATTTTTGATTGAGCAGTTATGAAACAGTCTTTTTGTAGAAAATGCAAGTGGAGATTCGGAGCGCTAAGGGGGTAATAGTGGAAAAAGGAATGTCTTCAAATATAAACTACACAGAAACATTCGGTGAAACTTCTTTCTGATCTGTGCATTCAGCTAACAGAGTTAAACCATACTTTTGATTGAGCAGATCTGAACACTCTTTCTGTAGAAAATGCAACTGGACATTTGGAGCGCTAAGAGCGTAGTAGTGGAAAAAGGAATATATTCAAATATAAACTACACAGAAGCATTCTGTGAAACTTCTTTCTGATCTGAGCATTCAGCTAACAGAGTTAAACCATACTTTTGATTGAGCAGATTTGAAACACTCTGTCTGTAGAAAATGCAACTGGACATTCGTAGCGCTAAGTGGGTAATAGTGGAAAAAAGAATATGTTCAAATATAAACTACACAGAAGCATTGTATGAAACTCCTTTCTGTTCTGTGCATTCAACTAACAGAGTTGAACCTTATTTTGATTGAGCCTTTCTGAAACACTCTTTCTGTAGAAACTGCAATTGGACATTCTGAGGGCTAAGAGGCCTATATTGGGAAAAATAATATCTTCAAATAAAAACTACACAGAAGCATTGTGTGAAACTTATTTCTGATATGTTCATTAAGCTAACAGAGTTAAACCATACTTTTGATTGAGCAGATCTGAACACTCTTTCTGTAGAAAATGCAACTGGACATTTGGAGCGCTAAGAGAGTAGTAGTGGAAAAAGGAATATATTCATATATAAACTACACAGAAGCATTCTGTGAAACTTCTTTCTGATCTGAGCATTCAGCTAACCGAGTTAAACCATACTTTTGATTGAGCAGTTTTGAAACACTCTGTCTGTAGAAAATGCAACTGGACATTCTTAGCGCTAAGTGGGAAATAGTGGAAAAAAGAGTATGTTCAAATATAAACTACACAGAAGCATTGTATGAAACTTCTTTCTGTTCTGTGCATTCAACTAACAGAGTTGAACCTTACTTTTGATTGAGCCTTTCTGAAACACTCTTTCTGTAGAAACTGCAATTGGACATTCTGAGCGCTAAGAGGCCTATATTGGGAAAAATAATATCTTCAAATAAAGACTACACAGAAGCATTGTGTGAAACTTATTTCTGATATGTTCATTAAGCTAACAGAGTTAAACCATACTTTTGATTGCGCAGTTCTGAACACTCTTTCTGTAGAAAATGCAAGTGGACATTCGGGGCGCTAAGAGGGTAATAGTGCAAAAAGGAATATATTCAAATATAAACTACACAGTAGCATTCTGTGAAATTTCTTTCTGTTCTGTGCATTCAACTAACAGAGTTGAACCTTACTTTTGATTGAGCCGTTCTGAAACACTCTTTCTGTAGAAACTGCAATTGGACATGCTAAGCGCTAAGAGGCTTCTATTGGGAAAAAAAATATCTTCAAATAAAAACTACACAGAAGCATTGTGTGAAACTTATTTCTGATATGTTCATTAAGCTAACAGAGTTAAACCATACTTTTGATTGCGCAGTTCTGAACACTCTTTCTGTAAAAAATGCAAGTGGACATTCGGAGCGCTAAGAGGGTAATAGTGGAAAAAGGAATATATTCAAATATAAACTACACAGTAGCATTCTGTGAAAATTCTTTCTGTTCTGTGCATTCAACTAACAGAGTTGAACCTTACTTTTGATTGAGCCGTTCTGAAACACTCTTTCTGTAGAAACTGCAATTGGACATTCTGAGCGCTAAGAGGCCTATATTGGGAAAAAGAATATCTACAAATAAAAACTACACAGAAGAATTGTGTGAAACTTCTTTCTGTTCTGTTTGTTCAACTAAAAGAGTTGAACCTTAGTTTTGATTGAGCCGTTCTGAAACACTCTTTCTGTAGAAAATGCAAGTGGAGATTCGTAGCGCTAAGAGGGTAATAGTGGAAAAAGGAATGTCTCCAAATATAAACTACACAGAATCATTCTGTGAAACTTCTTTCTGATCTGTGCATTCAGCTAACAGAGTTAAACCATACTTTTGATTGAGCAGATCTGAACACTCTTTCTGTAGAAAATGCAACTGGACATTTGGAGCGCTAAGAGAGTAGTAGTGGAAAAAGGAATATATTCAAATATAAACTACACAGAAGCATTCTGTGAAACTTCTTTCTGATCTGAGCATTCAGCTAACAGAGTTAAACCATACTTTTGATTGAGCAGTTTTGAAACACTCTGTCTGTAGAAAATGCAACTGGACATTCGTAGCGCTAATTGGGTAATAGTGGAAAAAAGAATATGTTCAAATATAAACTACACAGAAGCATTGTATGAAACTTCTTTCTGTTCTGTGCATTCAACTAACAGAGTTGAACCTTACTTTTGATTGAGCCTTTCTGAAACACTCTTTCTGTAGAAACTGCAATTATACATTCTGAGCGCTAAGAGGCCTATATTGGGAAAAATAATATCTTCAAATAAAAACTACACAGAAGCATTGTGTGAAACTTATTTCTGATATGTTCATTAAGCTAACAGAGTTAAACCATACTTTTGATTGTGCAGTTCTGAACACTCTTTCTGTAGAAAATGCAAGTGGACATTCGGAGCGCTAAGAGGGTAATAGTGGAAAAAGGAATATATTCAAATATAAACTACACAGTAGCATTCTGTGAAAATTCTTTCTGTTCTGTGCATTCAACTAACAGAGTTGAACCTTACTTTTGATTGAGCCGTTCTGAAACACTCTTTCTGTAGAAACTGCAATTGGACATGCTAAGCGCTAAGAGGCCTACATTGGGAAAAAGAATATCTTCAAATAAAAACTACACAGATGCATTCTGTGAAACTTATTTCTGATCTGTAAATTCAGTTAACAGAGATAAAACATATTTTCATTGAGCAGTTATGAAACACTCTTTTTGTAGAAAATGCAAGTGGAGATTCGGAGCGCTAAGAGGGTAATAGTGGAAAAAGGAATGTCTTCAAATATAAACTACACAGAATCATTCGGTGAAACTTCTTTCTGATCTGTGCATTCAGCTAACAGAGTTAAACCATACTTTTGATTGAGCAGATCTGAACACTCTTTGTGTTGAAAATGCAACTGGACATTTGGAGCGCTAAGAGCGTAGTAGTGGAAAAAGGAATATATTCAAATATAAACTACACAGAAGCATTCTGTGAAACTTCTTTCTGATCTGAGCATTCAGCTAACAGAGTTAAACCATACTTTTGATTGAGCAGTTTTGAAACACTCTGTCTGTAGAAAATGCAACTGGACATTCGTAGCGCTAAGTGGGTAATAGTGGAAAAAAGAATATGTTCAAATATAAACTACACAGAAGCATTGTATGAAACTTCTTTCTGTTCTGTGCATTCAACTAACAGAGTTGAACCTTACTTTTGATTGAGCCGTTCTGAAACACTCTTTCTGTAGAAACTACAATTGGACATTCTGAGCGCTAAGAGGCCTATATTGGGAAAAAGAATGTCTACAAATAAAAACTACACAGAAGAATTGTGTGAAACTTCTTTCTGTTCTGTTTGTTCAACTAAAAGAGTTGAACCTTAGATTTGATTGAGCCGTTCTGAAACACTCTTTCTGTAGAAAATGCAAGTGGAGATTCGGAGCGCTAAGGGGGTAATAGTGGAAAAAGGAATGCCTCCAAATATAAACTACACAGAATCATTCTGTGAAACTTCTTTCTGATCTGTGCATTCAGCTAACAGAGTTAAACCATACTTTTGATTGAGCAGATCTGAACACTCTTTCTGTAGAAAATGCAAGTGGACATTCTGAGCGCTAATAGGGTAATAGTGGAAAAAGGAATATATTCAAATATAAACTACACAGTAGCATTCTGTGAAAATTCTTTCTGTTCTGTGCATTCAACTAACAGAGTTGAACCTTACTTTTGATTGAGCCGTTCTGAAACACTCTTTCTGTAGAAACTGCAATTGGACATGCTAAGCGCTAAGAGGCCTACATTGGGAAAAAGAATATCTTCAAATAAAAACTACACAGATGCATTCTGTGAAACTTATTTCTGATCTGTAAATTCAGTTAACAGAGATAAAACATATTTTTGATTGAGCAGTTATGAAACACTCTTTTTGTAGAAAATGCAAGTGGAGATTCGGAGCGCTAAGAGGGTAATAGTCGAAAAAGGAATGTCTTCAAATATAAACTACACAGAATCATTCGGTGAAACTTCTTTCTGATCTGTGCATTCAGCTAACAGGGTTAAACCATACTTTTGATTGAGCAGATCTGAACACTCTTTCTGTAGAAAATGCAACTGGACCTTTGGAGCGCTAAGAGAGTAGTAGTGGAAAAAGGAATATATTCAAATATAAACTACACAGAAGCATTCTGTGAAACTTCTTTCTGATCTGAGCATTCAGCTAACAGAGTTAAACCATACTTTTGATTGAGCAGTTTTGAAACACTCTGTCTGTAGAAAATGCAACTGGACATTCGTAGCGCTAAGTGGGTAATAGTGGAAAAAAGAATATGTTCAAATATAAACTACACAGAAGCATTGTATGAAACTTCTTTCTGTTCTGTGCATTCAACTAACAGAGTTGAACCTTACTTTTGATTGAGCCTTTCTGAAACACTCTTTCTGTAGAAACTGCAATTGGACATTCTGAGCGCTAAGAGGCCTCTATTGGGAAAAATAATATCTTCAAATAAAAACTACACAGAAGCATTGTGTGAATCTTATTTCTGATATGTTCATTAAGCTAACAGAGTTAAACCATACTTTTGATTGCGCAGTTCTGAACACTCTTTCTGTAGAAAATGCAAGTGGACATTTCGGAGCGCTAAGAGGGTAATATTGGAAAAAGTAATATATTCAAATATAAACTACACAGTAGCATTCTGTGAAAATTCTTTCTGTTCTGTGCATTCAACTAACAGAGTTGAACCTTACTTTTGATTGAGCCGTTCTGAAACACTCTTTCTGTAGAAACTGCAATTGGACATGCTAAGCGCTAAGAGGCCTACATTGGGAAAAAGAATATCTTCAAATAAAAACTACACAGATGCATTCTGTGAAACATATTTCTGACCTGTAAATTCAGTTAACAGAGATAAAACATATTTTTGATTGAGCAGTTATGAAACACTCTCTTTGTAGAAAATGCAAGTGGAGATTCGGAGCGCTAAGAGGGTAATAGTGGAAAAAGGAATGTCTTCAAATATAAACTACACAGAATCATTCGGTGAAACTTTTTTCTGATCTGTGCATTCAGCTAACAGAGTTAAACCATACTTTTGATTGAGCAGATCTGAACACTCTTTCTGTAGAAAATGCAACTGGACATTTGGAGCGCTAAGAGCGTAGTAGTGGAAAAAGGAATATATTCAAATATAAACTACACAGAAGCATTCTGTGAAACTTCTTTCTGATCTGAGCATTCAGCTAACAGAGTTAAACCATACTTTTGATTGAGCAGTTTTGAAACACTCTGTCTGTAGAAAATGCAACTGGACATTCGTAGCGCAAAGTGGGTAATAGTGGAAAAAAGATTATGTTCAAATATAAACTACACAGAAGCATTGTATGAAACATCTTTCTGTTCTGTGCATTCAACTAACAGAGTTGAACCTTACTTTTGATTGAGCCGTTCTGAAACACTCTTTCTGTAGAAAATGCAAGTGGAGATTCGGAGCGCTAACAGGGTAAAAGTGGAAAAAGGAATGTCTCCAAATATAAACTACACAGAATCATTCTGTGAAACTTCTTTCTGATCTGTGCATTCAGCTAACAGAGTTAAATCATACTTTTGATTGAGCAGATCTGAACACTCTTTCTGTAGAAAATGCAACTGGACATTTGGAGCGCTAAGAGAGTAGTAGTGGAAAAAGGAATATATTCAAATATAAAATACACAGAAGCATTCTGTGAAACTTCTTTCTGATCTGAGCATTCAGCTAACAGAGTTAAACCATACTTTTGATTGAGCAGTTTTGAAACACTCTGTCTGTAGAAAATGCAACTGGACATTCGTAGCGCTAAGTGGGTAATAGTGGAAAAAAGAATATGTTCAAATATAAACTACACAGAAGCATTGTATGAAACTCCTTTCTGTTCTGTGCATTCAACTAACAGAGTTGAACCTTACTTTTGATTGAGCCGTTCTGAAACACTCTTTCTGTAGAAACTGCAATTGGACATTCTGAGCGCTAAGAGGCCTACATTGGGAAAAAGAATGTCTACAAATAAAAACTACACAGAAGAATTGTGTGAAACTTGTTTCTGTTCTGTTTGTTCAATAAAAGAGTTGAACCTTAGTTTTGATTGAGCCGTTCTGAAACACTCTTTCTGTAGAAAATGCAAGTGGAGATTCGGAGCGCTAAGAGGGTAATAGTGGAAAAAGGAATGTCTCCAAATATAAACTACACAGAATCATTCTGTGAAACTTCTTTCTGATCTGTGCATTCAGCTAACAGAGTTAAACCATACTTTTGATTGAGCAGATCTGAACACTCTTTCTGTAGAAAATGCAACTGGACATTTGGAGCGCTAAGAGAGTAGTAGTGGAAAAAGGAATATATTCAAATATAAACTACACAGAAGCATTCTGTGAAACTTCTTTCTGATCTGAGCATTCAGCTAACAGAGTTAAACCATACTTTTGATTGAGCAGTTTTGAAACACTCTGTCTGTAGAAAATGCAACTGGACATTCGTAGCGCTAAGTGGGTAATAGTGGAAAAAAGAATATGTTCAAATATAAACTACACAGAAGCATTGTATGAAACTTCTTTCTGTTCTGTGCATTCAACTAACAGAGTTGAACCTTACTTTTGATTGAGCCTTTCTGAAACACTCTTTCTGTAGAAACTGCAATTGGACATTCTGAGCGCTAAGAGGCCTCTATTGGGGAAAATAATATCTTCAAATAAAAACTACACAGAAGCATTGTGTGAAACTTACTTCTGATATGTTCATTAAGCTAACAGAGTTAAACCATACTTTTGATTGCGCAGTTCTGAACACTCTTTCTGTAGAAAATGCAAGTGGACATTCGGAGCGCTAAGAGGGTAATAGTGGAAAAAGGAATATATTCAAATATAAACTACACAGTAGCATTCTGTGAAAATTCCTTCTGTTCTGTGCATTCAACTAACAGAGTTGAACCTTACTTTTGATTGAGCCGTTCTGAAACACTCTTTCTGTAGAAACTGCAATTGGACATGCTAAGCGCTAAGAGGCCTACATTGGGAAAAAGAATATCTTCAAATAAAAACTACACAGATGCATTCCGTGAAACTTATTTCTGATCTGTATATTCAGTTAACAGACATAAAACATATTTTTTATTGAGCAGTTATGAAACACTCTTTTTGTAGAAAATGCAAGTGGAGATTCGGAGCGCTAAGTGGGTAATAGTGGAAAAAGGAATGTCTTCAAATATAAACTACACAGAATCATTCGGTGAAACTTCTTTCTGATCTGTGCATTCAGCTAACAGAGTTAAACCATACTTTTGATTGAGCAGATCTGAACACTCTTTCTGTAGAAAATGCAACTGGACATTTGGAGCGCTAAGAGCGTAGTAGTGGAAAAAGGAATATATTCAAATATAAACTACACAGAAGCATTCTGTGAAACTTCTTTCTGATCTGAGCATTCAGCTAACAGAGTTAAACCATACTTTTGATTGAGCAGTTTTGAAACACTCTGTCTGTAGAAAATGCAACTGGACATTCGTAGCGCAAAGTGGGTAATAGTGGAAAAAAGAATATGTTCAAATATAAACTACACAGAAGCATTGTATGAAACATCTTTCTGTTCTGTGCATTCAACTAACAGAGTTGAACCTTACTTTTGATTGAGCCGTTCTGAAACACTCTTTCTGTAGAAAATGCAAGTGGAGATTCGGAGCGCTAAGAGGGTAATAGTGGAAAAAGGAATGTCTCCAAATATAAACTACACAGAATCATTCTGTGAAACTTCTTTCTGATCTGTGCATTCAGCTAACAGAGTTAAACCATACTTTTGATTGAGCAGATCTGAACACTCTTTCTGTAGAAAATGCAACTGGACATTTGGAGCGCTAAGAGAGTAGTAGTGGAAAAAGGAATATATTCAAATATAAAATACACAGAAGCATTCTGTGAAACTTCTTTCTGATCTGAGCATTCAGCTAACAGATTTAAACCATACTTTTGATTGAGCAGTTTTGAAACACTCTGTCTGTAGAAAATGCAACTGGACATTCGTAGCGCTAAGTGGGTAATAGTGGAAAAAAGAATATGTTCAAATATAAACTACACAGAAACATTGTATGAAACTTCTTTCTGTTCTGTGCATTCAACTAACAGAGTTGAACCTTACTTTTGATTGAGCCTTTCTGAAACACTCTTTCTGTAGAAACTGCAATTATACATTCTGAGCGCTAAGAGGCCTATATTGGGAAAAATAATATCTTCAAATAAAAACTACACAGAAGCATTGTGTGAAACTTATTTCTGATATGTTCATTAAGCTAACAGAGTTAAACCATACTTTTGATTGCGCAGTTCTGAACACTCTTTCTGTAGAAAATGCAAGTGGACATTCGGAGCGCTAAGAGGGTAATAGTGGAAAAAGGAATATATTCAAATATAAACTACACAGTAGCATTCTGTGAAAATTCTTTCTGTTCTGTGCATTCAACTAACAGAGTTGAACCTTACTTTTGATTGAGCCGTTCTGAAACACTCTTTCTGTAGAAACTGCAATTGGACATGCTAAGCGCTAAGAGGCCTACATTGGGAAAAAGAATATCTTCAAATAAAAACTACACAGATGCATTCTGTGAAACTTATTTCTGATCTGTAAATTCAGTTAACAGAGATAAAACATATTTTTGATTGAGCAGTTATGAAACACTCTTTTTGTAGAAAATGCAAGTGGAGATTCGGAGCGCTAAGAGGTTAAGAGTGGAAAAAGGAATGTCTTCAAATATAAACTACACAGAATCATTCGGTGAAACTTCTTTCTGATCTGTGCATTCAGCTAACAGAGTTAAACCATACTTTTGATTGAGCAGATCTGAACACTCTTTCTGTAGAAAATGCAACTGGACATTTGGAGCGCTAAGAGAGTAGTAGTGGAAAAAGGAATATATTCAAATATAAAATACACAGAAGAATTCTGTGAAACTTCTTTCTGATCTGAGCATTCAGCTAACAGAGTTAAACCATACTTTTGATTGAGCAGTTTTGAAACACTCTGTCTGTAGAAAATGCAACTGGACATTCGTAGCGCTAAGTGGGTAATAGTGGAAAAAAGAATATGTTCAAATATAAACTACACAGAAGCATTGTATGAAACTTCTTTCTGTTCTGTGCATTCAACTAACAGAGTTGAACCTTACTTTTGATTGAGCCTTTCTGAAACTCTCTTTCTGTAGAAACTGCAATTATACATTCTGAGCGCTAAGAGGCCTATATTGGGAAAAATAATATCTTCAAATAAAAACTACACAGAAGCATTGTGTGAAACTTATTTCTGATATGTTCATTAAGCTAACAGAGTTAAACCATACTTTTGATTGCGCAGTTCTGAACACTCTTTCTGTAGAAAATGCAAGTGGACATTCGGAGCGCTAAGAGGGTAATAGTGGAAAAAGGAATATATTCAAATATAAACTACACAGTAGCATTCTGTGAAAATTCTTTCTGTTCTGTGCATTCAACTAACAGAGTTGAACCTTACTTTTGATTGAGCCGTTCTGAAACACTCTTTCTGTAGAAACTGCAATTGGACATGCTAAGCGCTAAGAGGCCTACATTGGGAAAAAGAATATCTTCAAATAAAAACTACACAGATGCATTCCGTGAAGCTTATTACTGATCTGTAAATTCAGTTAACAGAGATAAAACATATTTTTGATTGAGCAGTTATGAAACACTCTTTTTGTAGAAAATGCAAGTGGAGATTCGGAGCGCTAAGAGGGTAATAGTGGAAAAAGGAATGTCTTCAAATATAAACTACACAGAATCATTCGGTGAAACTTCTTTCTGATCTGTGCATTCAGCTAACAGAGTTAAACCATACTTTTGATTGAGCAGATCTGAACACTCTTTCTGTAGAAAATGCAACTGGACATTTGGAGCGCTAAGAGCGTAGTAGTGGAAAAAGGAATATATTCAAATATAAACTACACAGAAGCATTCTGTGAAACTTCTTTCTGATCTGAGCATTCAGCTAACAGAGTTAAACCATACTTTTGATTGAGCAGTTTTGAAACACTCTGTCTGTAGAAAATGCAACTGGACGTTCGTAGCGCAAAGTGGGTAATAGTGGAAAAAAGAATATGTTCAAATATAAACTAAACAGAAGCATTGTATGAAACATCTTTCTGTTCTGTGCATTCAACTAACAGAGTTGAACCTTACTTTTGATTGAGCCGTTCTGAAACACTCTTTCTGTAGAAACTGCAATTGGACAGGCTAAGCGCTAAGAGGCCTACATTGGGAAAAAGAATATCTTCAAATAAAAACTACACAGATGCATTCTGTGAAACTTATTTCTGATCTGTAAATTCAGTTAACAGAGATAAAACATATTTTTGATTGAGCAGTTATGAAACACTCTTTTTGTAGAAAATGCAAGTGGAGATTCGGAGCGCTAAGAGGGTAATAGTGGAAAAAGGAATGTCTTCAAATATAAACTACACAGAATCATTCGGTGAAACTTCTTTCTGATCTGTGCATTCAGCTAACAGAGTTAAACCATACTTTTGATTGAGCAGATCTGAACACTCTTTGTGTAGAAAATGCAACTGGACATTTGGAGCGCTAAGAGCGTAGTAGTGGAAAAAGGAATATATTCAAATATAAACTACACAGAAGCATTCTGTGAAACTTCTTTCTGATCTGAGCATTCAGCTAACAGAGTTAAACCATACTTTTGATTGAGCAGTTTTGAAACACTCTGTCTGTAGAAAATGCAACTGGACATTCGTAGCGCTAAGTGGGTAATAGTGGAAAAAAGAATATGTTCAAATATAAACTACACAGAAGCATTGTATGAAACTTCTTTCTGTTCTGTGCATTCAACTAACAGAGTTGAACCTTACTTTTGATTGAGCCGTTCTGAAACACTCTTTCTGTAGAAACTGCAATTGGACATTCTGAGCGCTAAGAGGCCTATATTGGGAAAAAGAATGTCTACAAATAAAACCTACACAGAAGAATTGTGTGAAACTTCTTTCTGTTCTGTTTGTTCAACTAAAAGAGTTGAACTTTAGTTTTGATTGAGCCGTTCTGAAACACTCTTTCTGTAGAAAATGCAAGTGGAGATTCGGAGCGCTAAGAGGGTAATAGTGGAAAAAGGAATGTCTCCAAATATAAACTACACAGAATCATTCTGTGAAACTTCTTTGTGATCTGTGCATTCAGCTAACAGAGTTAAACCATACTTTTGATTGAGCAGATCTGAACACTCTTTCTGTAGAAAATGCAACTGGACATTTGGAGCGCTAAGAGCGTAGTAGTGGAAAAAGGAATATATTCAAATATAAACTACACAGAAGCATTCTGTGAAACTTCTTTCTGATCTGAGCATTCAGCTAACAGAGTTAAACCATACTTTTGATTGAGCAGTTTTGAAACACTCTGTCTGTAGAAAATGCAACTGGACATTCGTAGCGCTAAGTGGGTAATAGTGGAAAAAAGAATATGTTCAAATATAAACTACACAGAAGCATTGTATGAAACTTCTTTCTGTTCTGTGCATTCAACTAACAGAGTTGAACCTTACTTTTGATTGAGCCGCTCTGAAACACTCTTTCTTTAGAAACTGCAATTGGACATTCTGCACGCTAAGAGGCCTATATTGGGAAAAAGAATGTCTACAAATAAAAACTACACAGAAGAATTGTGTGAAACTTCTTTCTGTTCTGTTCGTTCAACTAAAAGAGTTGAACCTTAGTTTTGATTGAGCCGTTCTGAAACACACTTTCTGTAGAAAATGCAAGTGGAGATTCGGAGCGCTAAGAGGGTAATAGTGGAAAAAGGAATGTCTCCAAATATAAACTACACAGAATCATTCTGTGAAACGTCTTTCTGATCTGTGCATTCAGCTAACAGAGTTAAAACATACTTTTGATTGAGCAGATCTGAACACTCTTTCTGTAGAAAATGCAACTGGACATTTGGAGCGCTAAGAGAGTAGTAGTGGAAAAAGTAATATATTCAAATATAAACTACACAGAAGCATTCTGTGAAACTTCTTTCTTATCTGAGCATTCAGCTAACAGAGTTAAACCATACTTTTGAATGAGCGGTTTTGAAACACTCTGTCTGTAGAAAATGCAACTGGACATTCGTAGCGCTAAGTGGGTAATAGTGGAAAAAGTATATGTTCAAATATAAACTACACAGAAGCATTGTATGAAACTTCTTTCTGTTCTGTGCATTCAACTAACAGAGTTGAACCTTACTTTTGATTGAGCCTTTCTGAAACACTCTTTCTGTAGAAACTGCAATTGGACATTCTGAGCGCTAAGAGGCCTATATTGGGAAAAATAATATCTTCAAATAAAAACTACACAGAAGCATTGTGTGAAACTTATTTCTGATATGTTCATTAAGCTAACAGAGTTAAACCATACTTTTGATTGCGCAGTTCTGAACACTCTTTCTGTAGAAAATGCAAGTGGACATTCGGAGCGCTAAGAGGGTAATAGTGGAAAAAGGAATATATTCAAATATAAACTACACAGTAGAATTCTGTGAAAATTCTTTCTGTTCTGTGCATTCAACTAACAGAGTTGAACCTTACTTTTGATTGAGCCGTTCTGAAACACTCTTTCTGTAGAAACTGCAATTGGACATGCTAAGCGCTAAGAGGCCTACATTGGGAAAAAGAATATCTTCAAATAAAAACTACACAGATGCATTCTGTGAAACTTATTTCTGATCTGTAAATTCAGTTAACAGAGATAAAACATATTTTTGATTGAGCAGTTATGAAACACTCTTTTTGTAGAAAATGCAAGTGGAGATTCGGAGCGCTAAGAGGGTAAGAGTGGAAAAAGGAATGTCTTCAAATATAAACTACACAGAATCATTCGGTGAAACTTCTTTCTGATCTGTGCATTCAGCTAACAGAGTTAAACCATACTTTTGATTGAGCAGATCTGAATACTCTTTGTGTAGAAAATGCAACTGGACATTTGGAGCGCTAAGAGCGTAGTAGTGGAAAAAGGAATATATTCAAATATAAACTACACAGAAGCATTCTGTGAAACTTCTTTCTGATCTGAGCATTCAGCTAACAGAGTTAAACCATACTTTTGATTGAGCAGTTTTGAAACACTCTGTCTGTAGAAAATGCAACTGGACATTCGTAGCGCTAAGTGGGTAATAGTGGAAAAAAGAATATGTTCAAATATAAACTACACAGAAGCATTGTATGAAACTTCTTTCTGTTCTGTGCATTCAACTAACAGAGTTGAACCTTACTTTTGATTGAGCCGTTCTGAAACACTCTTTCTGTAGAAACTGCAATTGGACATTCTGAGCGCTAAGAGGCCTATATTGGGAAAAAGAATGTCTACAAATAAAAACTACACAGAAGAATTGTGTGAAACTTCTTTCTGTTCTGTTTGTTCAACTAAAAGAGTTGAACTTTAGTTTTGATTGAGCCGTTCTGAAACACTCTTTCTGTAGAAAATGCAAGTGGAGATTCGGAGCGCTAAGAGGGTAATAGTGGAAAAAGGAATGTCTCCAAATATAAACTACACAGAATCATTCTGTGAAACTTCTTTGTGATCTGTGCTTTCAGCTAACAGAGTTAAACCATACTTTTGATTGAGCAGATCTGAACACTCTTTCTGTAGAAAATGCAACTGGACATTTGGAGCGCTAAGAGCGTAGTAGTGGAAAAAGGAATATATTCAAATATAAACTACACAGAAGCATTCTGTGAAACTTCTTTCTGATCTGAGCATTCAGCTAACAGAGTTAAACAGTACTTTTGATTGAGCAGTTTTGAAACACTCTGTCTGTAGAAAATGCAACTGGACATTCGTAGCGCTAAGTGGGTAATAGTGGAAAAAAGAATATGTTCAAATATAAACTACACAGAAGCATTGTATGAAACTTCTTTCTGTTCTGTGCATTCAACTAACAGAGTTGAACCTTACTTTTGATTGAGCCGCTCTGAAACACTCTTTCTTTAGAAACTGCAATTGGACATTCTGCACGCTAAGAGGCCTATATTGGGAAAAAGAATGTCTACAAATAAAAACTACACAGAAGAATTGTGTGAAACTTTTTCTGTTCTTTTCGTTCAACTAAAAGAGTTGAACCTTAGTTTTGATTGAGCCGTTCTGAAACACACTTTCTGTAGAAAATGCAAGTGGAGATTCGGAGCGCTAAGAGGGTAATAGTGGAAAAAGGAATGTCTCCAAATATAAACTACACAGAATCATTCTGTGAAACGTCTTTCTGATCTGTGCATTCAGCTAACAGAGTTAAACCATACTTTTGATTGAGCAGATCTGAACACTCTTTCTGTAGAAAATGCAACTGGACATTTGGAGCGCTAAGAGAGTAGTAGTGGAAAAAGTAATATATTCAAATATAAACTACACAGAAGCATTCTGTGAAACTTCTTTCTTATCTGAGCATTCAGCTAACAGAGTTAAACCATACTTTTGATTGAGCGGTTTTGAAACACTCTGTCTGTAGAAAATGCAACTGGACATTCGTAGCGCTAAGTGGGTAATAGTGGAAAAAGTATATGTTCAAATATAAACTACACAGAAGCATTGTATGAAACTTCTTTCTGTTCTGTGCATTCAACTAACAGAGTTGAAGCTTACTTTTGATTGAGCCTTTCTGAAACACTCTTTCTGTAGAAACTGCAATTGGACATTCTGAGCGCTAAGAGGCCTATATTGGGAAAAATAATATCTTCAAATAAAAACTACACAGAAGCATTGTGTGAAACTTATTTCTGATATGTTCATTAAGCTAACAGAGTTAAACCATACTTTTGATTGCGCAGTTCTGAACACTCTTTCTGTAGAAAATGCAAGTGGACATTCGGAGCGCTAAGAGGGTAATAGTGGAAAAAGGAATATATTCAAATATAAACTACACAGTAGCATTCTGTGAAAATTCTTTCTGTTCTGTGCATTCAACTAACAGAGTTGAACCTTACTTTTGATTGAGCCGTTCTGAAACACTCTTTCTGTAGAAACTGCAATTGGACATGCTAAGCGCTAAGAGGCCTACATTGGGAAAAAGAATATCTTCAAATAAAAACTACACAGATGCATTCTGTGAAACTTATTTCTGATCTGTAAATTCAGTTAACAGAGATAAAACATATTTTTGATTGAGCAGTTATGAAACACTCTTTTTGTAGAAAATGCAAGTGGAGATTCGGAGCGCTAAGAGGGTAAGAGTGGAAAAAGGAATGTCTTCAAATATAAACTACACAGAATCATTCGGTGAAACTTCTTTCTGATCTGTGCATTCAGCTAACAGAGTTAAACCATACTTTTGATTGAGCAGATCTGAACACTCTTTCTGTAGAAAATGCAACTGGACATTTGGAGCGCTAAGAGCGTAGTAGTGGAAAAAGGAATATATTCAAATATAAACTACACAGAAGCATTCTGTGAAACTTCTTTCTGATCTGAGCATTCAGCTAACAGAGTTAAACCATACTTTTGATTGAGCAGTTTTGAAACACTCTGTCTGTAGAAAATGCAACTGGACATTCGTAGCGCTAAGTGGGTAATAGTGGAAAAAAGAATATGTTCAAATATAAACTACACAGAAGCATTGTATGAAACTTCTTTCTGTTCTGTGCTTTCAACTAACAGAGTTGAACCTTACTTTTGATTGAGCCGTTCTGAAACACTCTTTCTGTAGAAACTGCAATTGGACATTCTGAGCGCTAAGAGGCCTATATTGGGAAAAAGAATGTCTACAAATAAAAACTACACAGAAGAATTGTGTGAAACTTTTTCTGTTCTTTTCGTTCAACTAAAAGAGTTGAACCTTAGTTTTGATTGAGCCGTTCTGAAACACACTTTCTGTAGAAAATGCAAGTGGAGATTCGGAGCGCTAAGAGGGTAATAGTGGAAAAAGGAATGTCTCCAAATATAAACTACACAGAATCATTCTGTGAAACGTCTTTCTGATCTGTGCATTCAGCTAACAGAGTTAAACCATACTTTTGATTGAGCAGATCTGAACACTCTTTCTGTAGAAAATGCAACTGGACATTTGGAGCGCTAAGAGAGTAGTAGTGGAAAAAGTAATATATTCAAATATAAACTACACAGAAGCATTCTGTGAAACTTCTTTCTTATCTGAGCATTCAGCTAACAGAGTTAAACCATACTTTTGATTGAGCGGTTTTGAAACACTCTGTCTGTAGAAAATGCAACTGGACATTCGTAGCGCTAAGTGGGTAATAGTGGAAAAAGTATATGTTCAAATATAAACTACACAGAAGCATTGTATGAAACTTCTTTCTGTTCTGTGCATTCAACTAACAGAGTTGAAGCTTACTTTTGATTGAGCCTTTCTGAAACACTCTTTCTGTAGAAACTGCAATTGGACATTCTGAGCGCTAAGAGGCCTATATTGGGAAAAATAATATCTTCAAATAAAAACTACACAGAAGCATTGTGTGAAACTTATTTCTGATATGTTCATTAAGCTAACAGAGTTAAACCATACTTTTGATTGCGCAGTTCTGAACACTCTTTCTGTAGAAAATGCAAGTGGACATTCGGAGCGCTAAGAGGGTAATAGTGGAAAAAGGAATATATTCAAATATAAACTACACAGTAGCATTCTGTGAAAATTCTTTCTGTTCTGTGCATTCAACTAACAGAGTTGAACCTTACTTTTGATTGAGCCGTTCTGAAACACTCTTTCTGTAGAAACTGCAATTGGACATGCTAAGCGCTAAGAGGCCTACATTGGGAAAAAGAATATCTTCAAATAAAAACTACACAGATGCATTCTGTGAAACTTATTTCTGATCTGTAAATTCAGTTAACAGAGATAAAACATATTTTTGATTGAGCAGTTATGAAACACTCTTTTTGTAGAAAATGCAAGTGGAGATTCGGAGCGCTAAGAGGGTAAGAGTGGAAAAAGGAATGTCTTCAAATATAAACTACACAGAATCATTCGGTGAAACTTCTTTCTGATCTGTGCATTCAGCTAACAGAGTTAAACCATACTTTTGATTGAGCAGATCTGAACACTCTTTCTGTAGAAAATGCAACTGGACATTTGGAGCGCTAAGAGCGTAGTAGTGGAAAAAGGAATATATTCAAATATAAACTACACAGAAGCATTCTGTGAAACTTCTTTCTGATCTGAGCATTCAGCTAACAGAGTTAAACCATACTTTTGATTGAGCAGTTTTGAAACACTCTGTCTGTAGAAAATGCAACTGGACATTCGTAGCGCTAAGTGGGTAATAGTGGAAAAAAGAATATGTTCAAATATAAACTACACAGAAGCATTGTATGAAACTTCTTTCTGTTCTGTGCTTTCAACTAACAGAGTTGAACCTTACTTTTGATTGAGCCGTTCTGAAACACTCTTTCTGTAGAAACTGCAATTGGACATTCTGAGCGCTAAGAGGCCTATATTGGGAAAACGAATGTCTACAAATAAAAACTACACAGAAGAATTGTGTGAAACTTCTTTCTGTTCTGTTTGTTCAACTAAAAGAGTTGAACCTTAGTTTTGATTGAGCCGTTCTGAAACACTCTTTCTGTAGAAAATGCAAGTGGAGATTCGGAGCGCTAAGAGGGTAATAGTGGAAAAAGGAATGTCTCCAAATATAAACTACACAGAATCATTCTGTGAAACTTCTTTCTGATCTGTGCATTCAGCTAACAGAGTTAAACCATACTTTTGATTGAGCAGATGTGAACACTCTTTCTGTAGAAAATGCAACTGGACATTTGGAGCGCTAAGAGAGTAGTAGTGGAAAAAGGAATATATTCAAATATAAACTACACAGAAGCATTCTGTGAAACTTCTTTCTGATCTGAGCATTCAGCTAACAGAGTTAAACCATACTTTTGATTGAGCAGTTTTTAAACACTCTGTCTGTAGGAAATGCAACTGGACATTCGTAGCGCTAAGTGGGTAATAGTGGAAAAAAGAATATGTTCAAATATAAACTACACAGAAGCATTGTATGAAACTTCTTTCTGTCCTGTGCATTCAACTAACAGAGTTGAACCTTACTTTTGATTGAGCCGCTCTGAAACACTCTTTCTTTAGAAACTGCAATTGGACATTCTGAGCGCTAAGAGGCCTATATTGGGAAAAAGAATGTCTACAAATAAAAACTACACAGAAGAATTGTGTGAAACTTCTTTCTGTTCGGTTTGTTCAACTAAAAGAGTTGAACTTTAGTTTTGATTGAGCCGTTCTGAAACACTCTTTCTGTAGAAAATGCAAGTGGAGATTCGGAGCGCTAAGAGGGTAATAGTGGAAAAAGGAATATATTCAAATATAAACTACACAGTAGCATTCTGTGAAAATTCTTTCTGTTCTGTGCATTCAACTAACAGAGTTGAACCTTACTTTTGATTGAGCCGTTCTGAAACACTCTTTCTGTAGAAACTGCAATTGGACATGCTAAGCGCTAAGAGGCCTACATTGGGAAAAAGAATATCTTCAAATAAAAACTACACAGATGCATTCTGTGAAACTTATTTCTGATCTGTAAATTCAGTTAACAGAGATAAAACATATTTTTGATTGAGCAGTTATGAAACACTCTTTTTGTAGAAAATGCAAGTGGAGATTCGGAGCGCAAAGAGGGTAATAGTGGAAAAAGGAATGTCTTCAAATATAAACTACACAGAATCATTCGGTGAAACTTCTTTCTGATCTGTGCATTCAGCTAACAGAGTTAAACCATACTTTTGATTGAGCAGATCTGAACACTCTGTCTGTAGAAAATGCAACTGGACATTTGGAGCGCTAAGAGCGTAGTAGTGGAAAAAGGAATATATTCAAATATAAACTACACAGAAGCATTCTGTGAAACTTCTTTCTGATCTGAGCATTCAGCTAACAGAGTTAAACCATACTTTTGATTGAGCAGTTTTGAAACACTCTGTCTGTAGAAAATGCAACTGGACATTCGTAGCGCTAAGTGGGTAATAGTGGAAAAAAGAATATGTTCAAATATAAACTACACAGAAGCATTGTATGAAACTTCTTTCTGTTCTGTGCATTCAACTAACAGAGTTGAACCTTACTTTTGATTGAGCCGTTCTGAAACACTCTTTCTGTAGAAACTGCAATTGGACATTCTGAGCGCTAAGAGGCCTATATTGGGAAAAAGAATGTCTACAAATAAAAACTACACAGAAGAATTGTGTGAAACTTCTTTCTGTTCTGTTTGTTCAACTAAAAGAGTTGAACCTTAGTTTTGATTGAGCCGTTCTGAAACACTCTTTCTGTAGAAAATGCAAGTGGAGATTCGGAGCGCTAAGAGGGTAATAGTGGAAAAAGGAATGTCTCCAAATATAAACTACACAGAATCATTCTGTGAAACTTCTTTCTGATCTCTGCATTCAGCTAACAGAGTTAAACCATACTTTTGATTGAGCAGATGTGAACACTCTTTCTGTAGAAAATGCAACTGGACATTCGTAGCGCTAAGTGGGTAATAGTGGAAAAAAGAATATGTTCAAATATAAACTACACAGAAGCATTGTATGAAACTTCTTTCTGTTCTGTGCATTCAACTAACAGAGTTGAACCTTACTTTTGATTGAGCCTTTCTGAAACACTCTTTCTGTAGAAACTGCAATTGGACATTCTGAGCGCTAAGAGGCCTATATTGGGAAAAATAATATCTTCAAATAAAAACTACACAGAAGCATTGTGTGAAACTTATTTCTGATATGTTCATTAAGCTAACAGAGTTAAAACATACTTTTGATTGCGCAGTTCTGAACACTCTTTCTGTAGAAAATGCAAGTGGACATTCGGAGCGCTAAGAGGGTAATAGTGGAAAAAGGAATATATGCAAATATAAACTACACAGTAGCATTCTGTGAAAATTCTTTCTGTTCTGTGCATTCAACTAACAGAGTTGAACCTTAATTTTAATTGAGCCGTTCTGAAACACTCTTTCTGTAGAAACTGCAATTGGACATGCTAAGCGCTAAGAGGCCTACATTGGGAAAAAGAATATCTTCAAATAAAAACTACACAGATGCATTCTGTGAAAGTTATTTCTGATCTGTAAATTCAGTTAACAGAGTTAAAACATATTTTTGATTGAGCAGTTATGAAACACTCTTTTTGTAGAAAATGCAAGTGGAGATTCGGAGCGCTAAGAGGGTAATAGTGGAAAAAGGAATGTCTTCAAATATATACTACACAGAATCATTCGGTGAAACTTCTTTCTGATCTGTGCATTCAGCTAACAGAGTTAAACCATACTTTTGATTGAGCAGATCTGAACACTCTTTCTGTAGAAAATGCAACTGGACATTTGGAGCGCTAAGAGCGTAGTAGTGGAAAAAGAAATATATTCAAATATAAACTACACAGAAGCATTCTGTGAAACTTCTTTCTGATCTGAGCATTCAGCTAACTGAGTTAAACCATACTTTTGATTGAGCAGTTTTGAAACACTCTGTCTGTAGAAAATGCAACTGGACATTCGTAGCGCTACGTGGGTAATAGTGGAAAAAAGAATATGTTCAAATATAAACTACACAGAAGCATTGTATGAAACTTCTTTCTGTTCTGTGCATTCAACTAACAGAGTTGAACCTTACTTTTGATTGAGCCGTTCTGAAACACTCTTTCTGTAGAAACTGCAATTGGACATTCTGAGCGCTAAGAGGCCTACATTGGGAAAAAGAATGTCTACAAATAAAAACTACACAGAAGAATTGTGTGAAACTTCTTTCTGTTCTGTTTGTTCAACTAAAAGGGTTGAACCTTAGTTTTGATTGAGCCGTTCTGAAACACTCTTTCTGTAGAAAATGCAAGTGGACATTCGGAGCGCTAAGAGGGTAATAGTGGAAAAAGGAATGTTTCCATATATAAACTACACAGAATCATTCTGTGAAACTTCTTTCTGAAATGTGCATTCAGCTAACAGAGTTAAACCATACTTTTGATTGAGCAGATCTGAACACTCTTTCTGTAGAAAATGCAACTGGACATTTGGAGCGCTAAGAGAGTAGTAGTGGAAAAAGGAATATATTCAAATATAAACTACACAGAAGCATTCTGTGAAACTTCTTTCTGATCTGAGCATTCAGCTAACAGAGTTAAACCATACTTTTGATTGAGCAGTTTTGAAACACTCTGTCTGTAGAAAATGCAACTGGACATTCGTAGCGCTAAGTGGGTAATAGTGGAAAAAAGAATATGTTCAAATATAAACTACACAGAAGCATTGTATCAAACTTCTTTCTGTTCTGTGCATTCAACTAACAGAGTTGAACCTTACTTTTGATTGAGCCTTTCAGAAACACTCTTTCTGTAGAAATTGCAATTGGACATTCTGAGCGCTAAGAGGCCTCTATTGGGAAAAATAATATCTTCAAATAAAAACTACACAGAAGCATTGTGTGAAACTTATTTCTGATATGTTCATTAAGCTAACAGAGTTAAACCATACTTTTGATTGCGCAGTTCTGAACAGTCTTTCTGTAGAAAATGCAAGTGGACATTCGGAGCGCTAAGAGGGTAATAGTGGAAAAAGGAATATATTCAAATATAAACTACACAGTAGCATTCTGTGAAAATTCTTTCTGTTCTGTGCATTCAACTAACAGAGTAGAACCTTACTTTTAATTGAGCCGTTGTGAAACACTCTTTCTGTAGAAACTGCAATTGGAAATGCTAAGCGCTAAGAGGCCTACATTGGGAAAAAGAATATCTTCAAATAAAAACTACACAGATGCATTCTGTGAAACTTATTTCTGATCTGTAAATTCAGTTAACAGAGATAAAACATATTTTTGATTGAGCAGTTATGAAACACTCTTTTTGTAGAAAATGCAAGTGGAGATTCGGAGCGCTAAGAGGGTAATAGTGGAAAAAGGAATGTCTTCAAATATAAACTACACAGAATCATTCGGTGAAACTTCTTTCTGATCTGTGCATTCAGCTAACAGAGTTAAACCATACTTTTGATTGAGCAGATCTGAACACTCTTTCTGTAGAAAATGCAACTGGACATTTGGAGCGCTAAGAGCGTAGTAGTGGAAAAAGGAATATATTCAAATATAAACTACACAGAAGCATTCCGTGAAACTTCTTTCTGATCCGAGCATTCAGCTAACAGAGTTAAACCATACTTTTGATTGAGCAGTTTTGAAACACTCTGTCTGTAGAAAATGCAACTGGACATTCGTAGCGCTAAGTGGGTAATAGTGGAAAAAAGAATATGTTCAAATATAAACTACACAGAAGCATTGTATGAAACTTCTTTCTGTTCTGTGCATTCAACTAACAGAGTTGAACCTTACCTTTGATTGAGCCTTTCTGAAACACTCTTTCTGTAGAAACTGCAATTGGACATTCTGAGCGCTAAGAGGCCTCTATTGGGAAAAATAATATCTTCAAATAAAAACTACACAGAAGCATTGTGTGAAAATTATTTCTGATATGTTCATTAAGCTAACAGAGTTAAACCATACTTTTGATTGCGCAGTTCTGAACACTTTTCTGTAGAAAATGCAAGTGGACATTCGGAGCGCTAAGAGGGTAATAGTGGAAAAAGGAATATATTCAAATATAAACTACACAGTAGCATTCTGTGAAAATACTTTCTGTTCTGTGCATTCAACTAACAGAGTTGAACCTTACTTTTGATTGAGCCGTTCTGAAACACTCTTTCTGTAGAAAGTGCAATTGGGCATGCTAAGCGCTAAGAGGCCTACATTGGGAAAAAGAATATCTTCAAATAAAAACTACACAGATGCATTCTGTGAAACTTATTTCTGATCTGTAAATTCAGTTAACAGAGATAAAACATATTTTTGATTGAGAAGTTATGAAACACTCTTTTTGTAGAAAATGCAAGTGGAGATTCGGAGCGCTAAGAGGGTAATAGTGGAAAAAGGAATGTCTTCAAATATAAACTACACAGAATCATTCGGTGAAACTACTTTCTGATCTGTGCATTCAGCTAACAGAGTTAAACCATACTTCTGATTGAGCAGATCTGAACACTCTTTTTGTAGAAAATGCAACTGGACATTTTGAGCGCTAAGAGCGTAGTAGTGGAAAAAGGAATATATTCAAATATAAACTACACAGAAGCATTCTGTGAAACTTCTTTCTGATCTGAGCATTCAGCTAACAGAGTTAAACCATACTTTTGATTGAGCAGTTTTGAAACACTCTGTCTGTAGAAAATGCAACTGGACATTCGTAGCGCTAAGTGGGTAATAGTGGAAAAAAGAATATGTTCAAATATAAACTACAGAGAAGCATTGTATGAAACTTCTTTCTGTTCTGTGCATTCAACTAACAGAGTTGAACCTTACTTTTGATTGAGCCGTTCTGAAACACTCTTTCTGTAGAAACTGCAATTGGACATTCTGAGCGCTAAGAGGCCTATATTGGGAAAAAGAATGTCTACAAATAAAAACTACACAGAAGAATTGTGTGAAACTTCTTTCTGTTCTGTTTGTTCAACTAAAAGAGTTGAACCTTAGTTTTGATTGAGCCATTCTGAAACACACTTTCTGTCGAAAATGCAAGTGGAGATTCGGAGCGCTAAGAGGGTAATAGTGGAAAAAGGAATGTCTCCAAATATAAACTACACAGAATCATTCTGTGAAACTTCTTTCTGATCTGTGCATTCAGCTAACAGAGTTAAACCATACTTTTGATTGCGCAGTTCTGAACACTCTTTCTGTAGAAAATGCAAGTGGACATTCGGAGCGCTAAGAGGGTAATAGTGGAAAAAGGAATATATTCAAATATAAACTACACAGTAGCATTCTGTGAAAATTCTTTCTGTTCTGTGCATTCAACTAACAGAGTTGAACCTTACTTTTGATTGAGCCGTTCTGAAACACTCTTTCTGTAGAAACTGCAATTGGACATGCTAAGCGCTAAGAGGCCTACATTGGGAAAAAGAATACCTTCAAATAGAAACTACACAGATGCATTCTGTGAAACTTATTTCTGATCTGTAAATTCAGTTAACAGAGATAAAACATATTTTTGATTGAGCAGTTATGAAACACACTTTTTGTAGAAAATGCAAGTGGAGATTCGGAGCGCTAAGAGGGTAATAGTGGAAAAAGGAATGTCTTCAAATGTAAACTACACAGAATCATTCGGTGAAACTTCTTTCTGATCTGTGCATTCAGCTAACAGAGTTAAACCATACTTTTGATTGAGCAGATCTGAACACTCTTTCTGTAGAAAATGCAACTGGACATTTGGAGCGCTAAGAGCGTAGTAGTGGAAAAAGGAATATATTCAAATATAAACTACACAGAAGCATTCTGTGAAAATTCTTTCTGATCTGAGCATTCAGCTAACAGAGTTAAACCATACTTTTGATTGAGCAGTTTTGAAACACTGTGTCTGTAGAAAATGCAACTGGACATTCGTAGCGCTAAGTGGGTAATAGTGGAAAAAAGAATATGTTCAAATATAAACTACAGAGAAGCATTGTATGAAACTTCTTTCTGTTCTGTGCATTCAACTAACAGAGTTGAACCTTACTTTTGATTGAGCCGTTCTGAAACACTCTTTCTGTAGAAACTGCAATTGGACATTCTGAGCGCTAAGAGGCCTATATTGGGAAAAAGAATGTCTACAAATAAAAACTACACAGAAGAATTGTGTGAAACTTCTTTCTGTTCTGTTTGTTCAACTAAAAGAGTTGAACCTTAGTTTTGATTGAGCCGTTCTGAAACACTCTTTCTGTAGAAAATGCAAGTGGAGATTCGGAGCGCTAAGAGGGTAATAGTGGAAAAAGGAATGTCTCCAAATATAAACTACACAGAATCATTCTGTGAAACTTCTTTCTGATCTGTGCATTCAGCTAACAGTGTTAAACCATACTTTTGATTGAGCAGATCTGAACACTCTTTCTGTAGAAAATGCAACTGGACATTTGGAGCGCTAAGAGAGTAGTAGTGGAAAAAGGAATATATTCAAATATAAACTAAACAGAAGCATTCTGTGAAACTTCTTTCTGATCTGAGCATTCAGCTAACAGAGTTAAACCATACTTATGATTGAGCAGTTTTGAAACACTCTGTCTGTAGGAAATGCAACTGGACATTCGTAGCGCTAAGTGGGTAATAGTGGAAAAAAGAATATGTTCAAATATAAACTACACGGAAGCATTGTATGAAACTTCTTTCTGTTCTGTGCATTCAACTAACAGAGTTGAACCTTACCTTTGATTGAGCCTTTCTGAAACACTCTTTCTGTAGAAACTGCAATTGGACATTCTGAGCGCTAAGAGGCCTCTATTGGGAAAAATAATATCTTCAAATAAAAACTACACAGAAGCATTGTGTGAAACTTATTTGTGATATGTTCATTAAGCTAACAGAGTTAAACCATACTTTTGATTGCGCAGTTCTGAACACTCTTTCTGTAGAAAATGCAAGTGGACATTCGGAGCGCTAAGAGGGTAATAGTGGAAAAAGGAATATATTCAAATATAAACTACACAGTAGCATTCTGTGAAAATTCTTTCTGTTCTGTGCATTCAACTAACAGAGTTGAACCTTACTTTTGATTGAGCCGTTCTGAAACACTCTTTCTGTAGAAAGTGCAATTGGACATGCTAAGCGCTAAGAGGCCGACATTGGGAAAAAGAATATCTTCAAATAAAAACTACACAGATGCATTCTGTGAAACTAATTTCTGATCTGTAAATTCAGTTAACAGAGATAAAACATATTTTTGATTGAGCAGTTATGAAACACTCTTTTTGTAGAAAATGCAAGTGGAGATTCGGAGCGCTAAGAGGGTAATAGTGGAAAAAGGAATGTCTTCAAATATAAACTACACAGAATCATTCGGTGAAACTTCTTTCTGATCTGTGCATTCAGCTAACAGAGTTAAACCATACTTTTGATTGAGCAGATCTGAACACTCTTTCTGTAGAAAATGCAACTGGACATTTGGAGCGCTAAGAGCGTAGTAGTGGAAAAAGGAATATATTCAAATATAAACTACACAGAAGCATTCTGTGAAACTTCTTTCTGATCTGAGCATACAGCTAACAGAGTTAAACCATACTTTTGATTGAGCAGTTTTGAAACACTCTGTCTGTAGAAAATGCAACTGGACATTCGTAGCGCTAAGTGGGTAATAGTGGAAAAAAGAATATATTCAAATATAAACTACACTGAAGCATTGTATGAAACTTCTTTCTGTTCTGTGCATTCAACTAACAGAGTTGAACCTTACTTTTGATTGAGCCGTTCTGAAACACTCTTTCTGTAGAAACTGCAATTGGACATTCTGAGCGTTAAGAGGCCTATATTGGGAAAAAGAATGTCTACAAATAAAAACTACACAGAAGAATTGTGTGAAACTTCTTTCTGTTCTGTTTGTTCAACTAAAGGAGTTGAACCTTAGTTTTGATTGAGCCGTTCTGAAACACTCTTTCTGTAGAAAATGCAAGTGGAGATTCGGAGCGCTAAGAGGGTAATAGTGGAAAACGGAATGTCTCCAAATATAAACTACACAGAATAATTCTGTGAAACTTCTTTCTGATCTGTGCATTCAGCTAACAGAATTAAACCATACTTTTGATTGAGCAGATCTGAACACTCTTTCTGTAGAAAATGCAACTGGACATTTGGAGCGCTAAGAGAGTAGTAGTGGAAAAAGGAATATATTCAAATATAAACTACACAGAAGCATTCTGTGAAACTTCTTTCTGATCTGTGCATTCAGCTAACAGAGTTAAACCATACTTTTGATTGAGCAGATCTGAACACTCTTTCTGTAGAAAATGCAACTGGACATTTGGAGCGTTAAGAGAGTAGTAGTGGAAAAAGGAATATATTCAAATATAAACTACACAGAAGCATTCTGTGAAACTTCTTTCTGATCTGAGCATTCAGCTAACAGAGTTAAACCATACTTTTGATTGAGCAGTTTTGAAACACTCTGTCTGTAGAAAATGCAACTGGACATTCGTAGCGCTAAGTGGGTAATAGTGGAAAAAAGAATATGTTCAAATATAAACTACACGGAAGCATTGTATGAAACTTCTTTCTGTTCTGTGCATTCAACTAACAGAGTTGAACCTTACCTTTGATTGAGCCTTTCTGAAACACTCTTTCTGTAGAAACTGCAATTGGACATTCTGAGCGCTAAGAGGCCTCTATTGGGAAAAATAATATCTTCAAATAAAAACTACACAGAAGCATTGTGTGAAACTTATTTGTGATATGTTCATTAAGCTAACAGAGTTAAACCATACTTTTGATTGCGCAGTTCTGAACACTCTTTCTGTAGAAAATGCAAGTGGACATTCGGAGCGCTAAGAGGGTAATAGTGGAAAAAGGAATATACTCAAATATAAACTACACAGTAGCATTCTGTGAAAATTCTTTCTGTTCTGTGCATTCAACTAACAGAGTTGAACCTTACTTTTGATTGAGCCGTTCTGAAACACTGTTTCTGTAGAAACTGCAATTGGACATGCTAAGCGCTAAGAGGCCTACATTGGGAAAAGGAATATCTTCAAATAAAAACAACACAGATGCATTCTGTGAAACTTATTTCTGATCTGTAAATTCAGTTAACAGAGATAAAACATATTTTTGATTGAGCAGTTATGACACACACTTTTTGTAGAAAATGCAAGAGGAGATTCCGAGCGCTAAGAGGGTAATAGTTGAAAAAGGAATGTCTTCAAATATAAACTACACAGAATCATTCGGTGAAACTTCTTTCTGATCTGTGCATTCAGCTAACAGTGTTAAACCATACTTTTGATTGAGCAGATCTGAACACTCTTTCTGTTGAAAATGCAACTGGACATTTGGAGCGCTAAGAACGTAGTAATGGAAAAAGGAATATATTCAAATATAAACTACACAGAAGCATTCTGTGAAACTTCTTTCTGATCTGAGCATACAGCTAACAGAGTTAAACCATACTTTTGATTGAGCAGTTTTGAAACACTCTGTCTGTAGAAAATGCAACTGGACATTCGTAGCGCTAAGTGGGTAATAGTGGAAAAGAGAATATATTCAAATATAAACTACACAGAAGCATTGTATGAAACTACTTTCTGTTCTGTGCATTCAACTAACAGAGTTGAACCTTACTTTTGATTGAGCCGTTCTGATTCACTCTTTCGGTAGAAACTGCAATTGGACATTCTGAGCGCTAAGAGGCGGATATTGGGAAAAAGAATGTCTACAAATAAAAACTACACAGAAGAATTGTGTGAAACTCCTTTCTGTTCTGTTTGTTCAACTAAAAGAGTTGAACCTTAGTTTTGATTGAGCCGTTCTGAAACACTCTTTCTGTCGAAAATGCAAGTGGAGATTCGGAGCGCTAAGAGGGTAATAGTGGAAAAAGGAATGTCTCCAAATATAAACTACACAGAATCATTCTGTGAAACTTCTTTCTGATCTGTGCATTCAGCTAACAGAGTTAAACCATACTTTTGATTGCGCACTTCTGAACACTCTTTCTGTAGAAAATGCAAGTGGACATTCGGAGCGCTAAGAGGGTAATAGTGGAAAAAGGAATATATTCAAATATAAACTACACAGTAGCATTCTGTGAAAATTCTTTCTGTTCTGTGCATTCAACTAACAGAGTTGAACCTTACTTTTGATTGAGCCGTTCTGAAACACTCTTTCTGTAGAAACTGCAATTGGACATGCTAAGCACTAAGAGGCCTACATGGGGAAAAAGAATATCTTCAAATAGAAACTACACAGATGCATTCTGTGAAACTTATTTCTGATATGTAAATTCAGTTAACAGAGATAAAACATATTTTTGATTGAGCAGTTATGAAACACTCTTTTTGTAGAAAATGCAAGTGGAGATTCGGAGCGCTAAGAGGGTAATAGTGGAAAAAGGAATGTCTTCAAATGTAAACTACACAGAATCATTCGGTGAAACTTCTTTCTGATCTGTGCATTCAGCTAACAGAGTTAAACCATACTTTTGATTGAGCAGATCTGAACACTCTTTCTGTAGAAAATGCAACTGGACATTTGGAGCGCTAAGAGCGTAGTAGTGGAAAAAGGAATATATTCAAATATAAACTACACAGAAGCATTCTGTGAAAATTCTTTCTGATCTGAGCATTCAGCTAACAGAGTTAAACCATACTTTTGATTGAGCAGTTTTGAAACACTCTGTCTGTAGAAAATGCAACTGGACATTCGTAGCGCTAAGTGGGTAATAGTGGAAAAAAGAATATGTTCAAATATAAACTACACAGAAGCATTGTATGAAACTTCTTTCTGTTCTGTGCATTCAACTAACAGAGTTGAACCTTACTTTTGATTGAGCCGTTCTGAAACACTCTTTCTGTAGAAACTGCAATTGGACATTCTGAGCGCTAAGAGGCCTATATTGGGAAAAAGAATGTCTACAAATAAAAACTACACAGAAGAATTGTGTGAAACTTCTTTCTCTTCTGTTTGTTCAACTAAAAGAGTTGAACCTTTGTTTTGATTGAGCCGTTCTGAAACACTCTTTCTGTAGAAAATGCAAGTGGAGATTCGGAGCTCTAAGAGGGTAATAGTGGAAAAAGGAATGTCTCCAAATATAAACTACACAGAATCATTCTGTGAAACTTCTTTCTGATCTGTGCATTCAGCTAACAGAGTTAAACCATACTTTTGATTGAGCAGATCTGAACACTCTTTCTGTAGAAAATGCAACTGGACATTTGGAGCGCTAAGAGAGTAGTAGTGGAAAAAGTAATATATTCAAATATAAACTAAACAGAAGCATTCTGTGAAACTTCTTTCTGATCTGAGCATTCAGCTAACAGAGTTAAACCATCCTTATGATTGAGCAGTTTTGAAACATTCTGTCTGTAGGAAATGCAACTGGACATTCGTAGCGCTAAGTGGGTAATAGTGGAAAAAATAATATGTTCAAATATAAACTACACAGAAACATTGTATGAAACTTCTTTCTGTTCTGTGCATTCAACTAACAGAGTTGAACCTTACTTTTGATTGAGCCTTTCTGAAACACTCTTTCTGTAGAAACTGCAATTGGACATTCTGAGCGCTAAGAGGCCTCTATTGGGAAAAATAATATCTTCAAATAAAAACTACACAGAAGCATTGTGTGAAAATTATTTCTGATACGTTCATTAAGCTAACAGAGTTAAACCATACTTTTGATTGCGCAGTTCTGAACACTCTTTCTGTAGAAAATGCAAGTGGACATTCGGAGCGCTAAGAGGGTAATAGTGGAAAAAGGAATATATTCAAATATAAACTACACAGTAGCATTCTGTGAAAATTCTTTCTGTTCTGTGCATTCAACTAACAGAGTTGAACCTTACTATTGATTGAGCCGTTCTGAAACACTCTTTCTGTAGAAAGTGCAATTGGACATGCTAAGCGCTAAGAGGCCTACATTGGGAAAAAGAATATCTTCAAATAAAAACTACACAGATGCATTCTGTGAAACTAATTTCTGATCTGTAAATTCAGTTAACAGAGATAAAACATATTTTTGATTGAGCAGTTATGAAACACTCTTTTTGTAGAAAATGCAAGTGGAGATTCGGAGCGCTAAGAGGGTAATAGTGGAAAAAGGAATGTCTTCAAATATAAACTACACAGAATCATTCGGTGAAACTTCTTTCTGATCTGTGCATTCAGCTAACAGAGTTAAACCATACTTTTGATTGAGCAGATCTGAACACTCTTTCTCTAGAAAATGCAACTGGACATTTGGAGCGCTAAGAGCGTAGTAGTGGAAAAAGGAATATATTCAAATATAAACTACACAGAAGCATTCTGTGAAACTTCTTTCTGATCTGAGCATACAGCTAACAGAGTTAAACCATACTTTTGATTGAGCAGTTTTGAAACACTCTGTCTGTAGAAAATGCAACTGGACATTCGTAGCGCTAAGTGGGTAATAGTGGAAAAAAGAATATGTTCAAATATAAACTACACAGAAGCATTGTATGAAACTTCTTTCTGTTCTGTGCATTCAAGTAACAGAGTTGAACCTTACTTTTGATTGAGCCGTTCTGAAACACTCTTTCTGTAGAAACTGCAATTGGACATTCTGAGCGTTAAGAGGCCTATATTGGGAAAAAGAATGTCTACAAATAAAAACTACACAGAAGAATTGTGTGAAACTTCTTTCTGTTCTGTTTGTTCAACTAAAAGAGTTGAACCTTAGTTTTGATTGAGCCGTTCTGAAACACTCTTTCTGTAGAAAATGCAAGTGGAGATTCGGAGCGCTAAGAGGGTAATAGTGGAAAAAGGAATGTCTCCAAATATAAACTACACAGAATAATTCTGTGAAACTTCTTTCTGATCTGTGCATTCAGCTAACAGAGTTAAACCATACTTTTGATTGAGCAGATCTGAACACTCTTTCTGTAGAAAATGCAACTGGACATTTGGAGCGCTAAGAGAGTAGTAGTGGAAAAAGGAATATATTCAAATATAAACTACACAGAAGCATTCTGTGAAACTTCTTTCTGTTCTGTGCATTCAGCTATCAGAGTTAAACCATACTTTTGATTGAGCAGATCTGAACACTCTTTCTGTAGAAAATGCAACTGGACATTTGGAGCGCTAAGAGAGTAGTAGTGGAAAAAGGAATATATTCAAATATAAACTACACAGAAGCATTCTGTGAAACTTCTTTCTGATCTGAGCATTCAGCTAACAGAGTTAAACCATACTTTTGATTGAGCAGTTTTGAAACACTCTGTCTGTAGAAAATGCAACTGGACATTCGTAGCGCTAAGTGGGTAATAGTGGAAAAAAGAATATGTTCAAATATAAACTACACGGAAGCATTGTATGAAACTTCTTTCTGTTCTGTGCATTCAACTAACAGAGTTGAACCTTACCTTTGATTGAGCCTTTCTGAAACACTCTTTCTGTAGAAACTGCAATTGGACATTCTGAGCGCTAAGAGGCCTCTATTGGGAAAAATAATATCTTCAAATAAAAACTACACAGAAGCATTGTGTGAAACTTATTTCTGATATGTTCATTAAGCTAACAGAGTTAAACCATACTTTTGATTGCGCAGTTCTGAACACTCTTTCTGTAGAAAATGCAAGTGGACATTCGGAGCGCTAAGAGGGTAATAGTGGAAAAAGGAATATACTCAAATAGAAACTACACAGTAGCATTCTGTGAAAATTCTTTCTGTTCTGTGCATTCAACTAACAGAGTTGAACCTTACTTTTGATTGAGCCGTTCTGAAACACTGTTTCTGTAGAAACTGCAATTGGACATGCTAAGCGCTAAGAGGCCTACATTGGGAAAAGGAATATCTTCAAATAAAAACAACACAGATGCATTCTGTGAAACTTATTTCTGATCTGTAAATTCAGTTAACAGAGATAAAACATATTTTTGATTGAGCAGTTATGACACACTCTTTTTGTAGAAAATGCAAGAGGAGATTCCGAGCGCTAAGAGGGTAATAGTTGAAAAAGGAATGTCTTCAAATATAAACTACACAGAATCATTCGGTGAAACTTCTTTCTGATCTGTGCATTCAGCTAACAGTGTTAAACCATACTTTTGATTGAGCAGATCTGAACACTCTTTCTGTTGAAAATGCAACTGGACATTTGGAGCGCTAAGAACGTAGTAGTGGAAAAAGGAATATATTCAAATATAAACTACACAGAAGCATTCTGTGAAACTTCTTTCTGATCTGAGCATACAGCTAACAGAGTTAAACCATACATTTGATTGAGCAGTTTTGAAACACTCTGTCTGTAGAAAATGCAACTGGACATTCGTAGCGCTAAGTGGGTAATAGTGGAAAAGAGAATATATTCAAATATAAACTACACAGAAGCATTGTATGAAACTACTTTCTGTTCTGTGCATTCAACTAACAGAGTTGAACCTTACTTTTGATTGAGCCGTTCTGATTCACTCTTACGGTAGAAACTGCAATTGGACATTCTGAGCGCTAAGAGGCGGATATTGGGAAAAAGAATGTCTACAAATAAAAACTACACAGAAGAATTGTGTGAAACTTCTTTCTGTTCTGTTTGTTCAACTAAAAGAGTTGAACCTTAGTTTTGATTGAGCCGTTCTGAAACACTCTTTCTGTAGAAAATGCAAGTGGAGATTCGGAGCGCTAAGAGGGTAATAGTGGAAAAAGGAATGTCTCCAAATATAAACTACACAGAATCATTCTGTGAAATTTCTTTCTGATCTGTGCATTCAGCTAACAGAGTTAAACCATACTTTTGATTGAGCAGATCTGAACACTCTTTCTGTAGAAAATGCAACTGGACATTTGGAGCGCTAAGAGAGTAGTAGTGGAAAAAGGAATATATTCAAATATAAACTACACAGAAGCATTCTGTGAAAATTCTTCCTGATCTGAGCATTCAGCTAACAGAGTTAAACCATACTTTTGATTGAGCAGTTTTGAAACACTCTGTCTGTAGAAAATGCAACTGGACATTCGTAGCGCTAAGTGGGTAACAGTGGAAAAAAGACTATGTTCAAATATAAACTACACAGAAGCATTGTATGAAACTACTTTCTGTTCTGTGCATTCAACTAACAGAGTTGAACCTTACTTTTGATTGAGCCTTTCTGAAACACTCTTTCTGTAGAAACTGCAATTGGACATTCTGAGCGCTAAGAGGTCTCTATTGGGAAAAATAATATCTTCAAATAAAAACTACACAGAAGCATTGTGTGAAAATTATTTCTGATATGTTCATTAAGCTAACAGAGTTAAACCATACTTTTGATTGCGCAGTTCTGAACACTTTTCTGTAGAAAATGCAAGTG
The DNA here is from genome assembly GCF_028878055.3 of Symphalangus syndactylus. NCBI lineage: Eukaryota > Metazoa > Chordata > Mammalia > Primates > Hylobatidae > Symphalangus > Symphalangus syndactylus. Next base: position 3,577,222 of record NC_072433.2, read on the forward strand.
GACATTCGGAGCGCTAAGAGGGTAATAGTGGAAAAAGGAATATATTCAAATATAAACTACACAGTAGCATTCTGTGAAAATACTTTCTGTTCTGTGCATTCAACTAACAGAATTGAACCTTACTTTTGATTGAGCCGTTCTGAAACACTCTTTCTGTAGAAAGTGCAATTGGACATGCTAAGCGCTAAGAGGCCTACATTGGGAAAAAGAATATCTTCAAATAAAAACTACACAGATGCATTCTGTGAAACTTATTTCTGATCTGTAAATTCAGTTAACAGAGATAAAACATATTTTTTATTGAGCAGTTATGAAACACTCTTTTTGTAGAAAATGCAAGTGGAGATTCGGAGCGCTAAGAGGGTAATAGTGGAAAAAGGAATGTCTTCAAATATAAACTACACAGAATCATTCGGTGAAACTACTTTCTGATCTGTGCATTCAGCTAACAGAGTTAAACCATACTTCTGATTGAGCAGATCTGAACACTCTTTCTGTAGAAAATGCAACTGGACATTTTGAGCGCTAAGAGCGTAGTAGTGGAAAAAGGAATATATTCAAATATAAACTACACAGAAGCATTCTGTGAAAATTATTTCTGATCTGAGCATTCAGCTAACAGAGTTAAACCATACTTTTGATTGAGCAGTTTTGAAACACTCTGTCTGTAGAAAATGCAACTGGACATTCGTAGCGCTAAGTGGGTAATAGTGGAAAAAAGAATATGTTCAAATATAAACTACACAGAAGCATTGTATGAAACTTCTTTCTGTTCTGTGCATTCAAGTAACAGAGTTGAACCTTACTTTTGATTGAGCCGTTCTGAAACACTCTTTCTGTAGAAACTGCAATTGGACATTCTGAGCGTTAAGAGGCCTATATTGGGAAAAAGAATGTCTACAAATAAAAACTACACAGAAGAATTGTGTGAAACTTCTTTCTGTTCTGTTTGTTCAACTAAAAGAGTTGAACCTTAGTTTTGATTGAGCCGTTCTGAAACACTCTTTCTGTCGAAAATGCAAGTGGAGATTCGGAGCGCTAAGAGGGTAATAGTGGAAAAAGGAATGTCTCCAAATATAAACTACACAGAATCATTCTGTGAAACTTCTTTCTGATCTGTGCATTCAGCTAACAGAGTTAAACCATACTTTTGATTGCGCAGTTCTGAACACTCTTTCTGTAGAAAATGCAAGTGGACATTCGGAGCGCTAAGAGGGTAATAGTGGAAAAAGGAATATATTCAAATATAAACTACACAGAAGCATTCTGTGAAAATTATTTCTGATCTGAGCATTCAGCTAACAGAGTTAAACCATACTTTTGATTGAGCAGTTTTGAAACACTCTGTCTGTAGAAAATGCAACTGGACATTCGTAGCGCTAAGTGGGTAATAGTGGAAAAAAGAATATGTTCAAATATAAACTACACAGAAGCATTGTATGAAACTTCTTTCTGTTCTGTGCATTCAAGTAACAGAGTTGAACCTTACTTTTGATTGAGCCGTTCTGAAACACTCTTTCTGTAGAAACTGCAATTGGACATTCTGAGCGTTAAGAGGCCTATATTGGGAAAAAGAATGTCTACAAATAAAAACTACACAGAAGAATTGTGTGAAACTTCTTTCTGTTCTGTTTGTTCAACTAAAAGAGTTGAACCTTAGTTTTGATTGAGCCGTTCTGAAACACTCTTTCTGTAGAAAATGCAAGTGGAGATTCGGAGCGCTAAGAGGGTAATAGTGGAAAAAGGAATGTCTCCAAATATAAACTACACAGAATAATTCTGTGAAACTTCTTTCTGATCTGTGCATTCAGCTAACAGAGTTAAACCATACTTTTGATTGAGCAGATCTGAACACTCTTTCTGTAGAAAATGCAACTGGACATTTGGAGCGCTAAGAGAGTAGTAGTGGAAAAAGGAATATATTCAAATATAAACTACACAGAAGCATTCTGTGAAACTTCTTTCTGTTCTGTGCATTCAGCTAACAGAGTTAAACCATACTTTTGATTGAGCAGATCTGAACACTCTTTCTGTAGAAAATGCAACTGGACATTTGGAGCGCTAAGAGAGTAGTAGTGGAAAAAGGAATATATTCAAATATAAACTACACAGAAGCATTCTGTGAAACTTCTTTCTGATCTGAGCATTCAGCTAACAGAGTTAAACCATACTTTTGATTGAGCAGTTTTGAAACACTCTGTCTGTAGAAAATGCAACTGGACATTCGTAGCGCTAAGTGGGTAATAGTGGAAAAAAGAATATGTTCAAATATAAACTACACGGAAGCATTGTATGAAACTTCTTTCTGTTCTGTGCATTCAACTAACAGAGTTGAACCTTACCTTTGATTGAGCCTTTCTGAAACACTCTTTCTGTAGAAACTGCAATTGGACATTCTGAGCGCTAAGAGGCCTCTATTGGGAAAAATAATATCTTCAAATAAAAACTACACAGAAGCATTGTGTGAAACTTATTTCTGATATGTTCATTAAGCTAACAGAGTTAAACCATACTTTTGATTGCGCAGTTCTGAACACTCTTTCTGTAGAAAATGCAAGTGGACATTCGGAGCGCTAAGAGGGTAATAGTGGAAAAAGGAATATACTCAAATAGAAACTACACAGTAGCATTCTGTGAAAATTCTTTCTGTTCTGTGCATTCAACTAACAGAGTTGAACCTTACTTTTGATTGAGCCGTTCTGAAACACTGTTTCTGTAGAAACTGCAATTGGACATGCTAAGCGCTAAGAGGCCTACATTGGGAAAAGGAATATCTTCAAATAAAAACAACACAGATGCATTCTGTGAAACTTATTTCTGATCTGTAAATTCAGTTAACAGAGATAAAACATATTTTTGATTGAGCAGTTATGACACACTCTTTTTGTAGAAAATGCAAGAGGAGATTCCGAGCGCTAAGAGGGTAATAGTTGAAAAAGGAATGTCTTCAAATATAAACTACACAGAATCATTCGGTGAAACTTCTTTCTGATCTGTGCATTCAGCTAACAGTGTTAAACCATACTTTTGATTGAGCAGATCTGAACACTCTTTCTGTTGAAAATGCAACTGGACATTTGGAGCGCTAAGAACGTAGTAGTGGAAAAAGGAATATATTCAAATATAAACTACACAGAAGCATTCTGTGAAACTTCTTTCTGATCTGAGCATACAGCTAACAGAGTTAAACCATACATTTGATTGAGCAGTTTTGAAACACTCTGTCTGTAGAAAATGCAACTGGACATTCGTAGCGCTAAGTGGGTAATAGTGGAAAAGAGAATATATTCAAATATAAACTACACAGAAGCATTGTATGAAACTACTTTCTGTTCTGTGCATTCAACTAACAGAGTTGAACCTTACTTTTGATTGAGCCGTTCTGATTCACTCTTACGGTAGAAACTGCAATTGGACATTCTGAGCGCTAAGAGGCGGATATTGGGAAAAAGAATGTCTACAAATAAAAACTACACAGAAGAATTGTGTGAAACTTCTTTCTGTTCTGTTTGTTCAACTAAAAGAGTTGAACCTTAGTTTTGATTGAGCCGTTCTGAAACACTCTTTCTGTAGAAAATGCAAGTGGAGATTCGGAGCGCTAAGAGGGTAATAGTGGAAAAAGGAATGTCTCCAAATATAAACTACACAGAATCATTCTGTGAAATTTCTTTCTGATCTGTGCATTCAGCTAACAGAGTTAAACCATACTTTTGATTGAGCAGATCTGAACACTCTTTCTGTAGAAAATGCAACTGGACATTTGGAGCGCTAAGAGAGTAGTAGTGGAAAAAGGAATATATTCAAATATAAACTACACAGAAGCATTCTGTGAAACTTCTTTCTGATCTGAGCATTCAGCTAACAGAGTTAAACCATACTTTTGATTGAGCAGTTTTGAAACACTCTGTCTGTAGAAAATGCAACTGGACATTCGTAGCGCTAAGTGGGTAATAGTGGAAAAAAGAATATGTTCAAATATAAACTACACGGAAGCATTGTATGAAACTTCTTTCTGTTCTGTGCATTCAACTAACAGAGTTGAACCTTACCTTTGATTGAGCCTTTCTGAAACACTCTTTCTGTAGAAACTGCAATTGGACATTCTGAGCGCTAAGAGGCCTCTATTGGGAAAAATAATATCTTCAAATAAAAACTACACAGAAGCATTGTGTGAAACTTATTTCTGATATGTTCATTAAGCTAACAGAGTTAAACCATACTTTTGATTGCGCAGTTCTGAACACTCTTTCTGTAGAAAATGCAAGTGGACATTCGGAGCGCTAAGAGGGTAATAGTGGAAAAAGGAATATACTCAAATAGAAACTACACAGTAGCATTCTGTGAAAATTCTTTCTGTTCTGTGCATTCAACTAACAGAATTGAACCTTACTTTTGATTGAGCCGTTCTGAAACACTCTTTCTGTAGAAAGTGCAATTGGACATGCTAAGCGCTAAGAGGCCTACATTGGGAAAAAGAATATCTTCAAATAAAAACTACACAGATGCATTCTGTGAAACTTATTTCTGATCTGTAAATTCAGTTAACAGAGATAAAACATATTTTTTATTGAGCAGTTATGAAACACTCTTTTTGTAGAAAATGCAAGTGCAGATTCGGAGCGCTAAGAGGGTAATAGTGGAAAAAGGAATGTCTTCAAATATAAACTACACAGAATCATTCGGTGAAACTACTTTCTGATCTGTGCATTCAGCTAACAGAGTTAAACCATACTTCTGATTGAGCAGATCTGAACACTCTTTCTGTAGAAAATGCAACTGGACATTTTGAGCGCTAAGAGCGTAGTAGTGGAAAAAGGAATATATTCAAATATAAACTACACAGAAGCATTCTGTGAAAATTATTTCTGATCTGAGCATTCAGCTAACAGAGTTAAACCATACTTTTGATTGAGCAGTTTTGAAACACTCTGTCTGTAGAAAATGCAACTGGACATTCGTAGCGCTAAGTGGGTAATAGTGGAAAAAAGAATATGTTCAAATATAAACTACACAGAAGCATTGTATGAAACTTCTTTCTGTTCTGTGCATTCAAGTAACAGAGTTGAACCTTACTTTTGATTGAGCCGTTCTGAAACACTCTTTCTGTAGAAACTGAAATTGGACATTCTGAGCGTTAAGAGGCCTATATTGGGAAAAAGAATGTCTACAAATAAAAACTACACAGAAGAATTGTGTGAAACTTCTTTCTGTTCTGTTTGTTCAACTAAAAGAGTTGAACCTTAGTTTTGATTGAGCCGTTCTGAAACACTCTTTCTGTCGAAAATGCAAGTGGAGATTCGGAGCGCTAAGAGGGTAATAGTGGAAAAAGGAATGTCTCCAAATATAAACTACACAGAATCATTCTGTGAAACTTCTTTCTGATCTGTGCATTCAGCTAACAGAGTTAAACCATACTTTTGATTGCGCAGTTCTGAACACTCTTTCTGTAGAAAATGCAAGTGGACATTCGGAGCGCTAAGAGGGTAATAGTGGAAAAAGGAATATATTCAAATATAAACTACACAGAAGCATTCTGTGAAAATTATTTCTGATCTGAGCATTCAGCTAACAGAGTTAAACCATACTTTTGATTGAGCAGTTTTGAAACACTCTGTCTGTAGAAAATGCAACTGGACATTCGTAGCGCTAAGTGGGTAATAGTGGAAAAAAGAATATGTTCAAATATAAACTACACAGAAGCATTGTATGAAACTTCTTTCTGTTCTGTGCATTCAAGTAACAGAGTTGAACCTTACTTTTGATTGAGCCGTTCTGAAACACTCTTTCTGTAGAAACTGCAATTGGACATTCTGAGCGTTAAGAGGCCTATATTGGGAAAAAGAATGTCTACAAATAAAAACTACACAGAAGAATTGTGTGAAACTTCTTTCTGTTCTGTTTGTTCAACTAAAAGAGTTGAACCTTAGTTTTGATTGAGCCGTTCTGAAACACTCTTTCTGTAGAAAATGCAAGTGGAGATTCGGAGCGCTAAGAGGGTAATAGTGGAAAAAGGAATGTCTCCAAATATAAACTACACAGAATAATTCTGTGAAACTTCTTTCTGATCTGTGCATTCAGCTAACAGAGTTAAACCATACTTTTGATTGAGCAGATCTGAACACTCTTTCTGTAGAAAATGCAACTGGACATTTGGAGCGCTAAGAGAGTAGTAGTGGAAAAAGGAATATATTCAAATATAAACTACACAGAAGCATTCTGTGAAACTTCTTTCTGTTCTGTGCATTCAGCTAACAGAGTTAAACCATACTTTTGATTGAGCAGATCTGAACACTCTTTCTGTAGAAAATGCAACTGGACATTTGGAGCGCTAAGAGAGTAGTAGTGGAAAAAGGAATATATTCAAATATAAACTACACAGAAGCATTCTGTGAAACTTCTTTCTGATCTGAGCATTCAGCTAACAGAGTTAAACCATACTTTTGATTGAGCAGTTTTGAAACACTCTGTCTGTAGAAAATGCAACTGGACATTCGTAGCGCTAAGTGGGTAATAGTGGAAAAAAGAATATGTTCAAATATAAACTACACGGAAGCATTGTATGAAACTTCTTTCTGTTCTGTGCATTCAACTAACAGAGTTGAACCTTACCTTTGATTGAGCCTTTCTGAAACACTCTTTCTGTAGAAACTGCAATTGGACATTCTGAGCGCTAAGAGGCCTCTATTGGGAAAAATAATATCTTCAAATAAAAACTACACAGAAGCATTGTGTGAAACTTATTTCCGATATGTTCATTAAGCTAACAGAGTTAAACCATACTTTTGATTGCGCAGTTCTGAACACTCTTTCTGTAGAAAATGCAAGTGGACATTCGGAGCGCTAAGAGGGTAATAGTGGAAAAAGGAATATACTCAAATAGAAACTACACAGTAGCATTCTGTGAAAATTCTTTCTGTTCTGTGCATTCAACTAACAGAGTTGAACCTTACTTTTGATTGAGCCGTTCTGAAACACTGTTTCTGTAGAAACTGCAATTGGACATGCTAAGCGCTAAGAGGCCTACATTGGGAAAAGGAATATCTTCAAATAAAAACAACACAGATGCATTCTGTGAAACTTATTTCTGATCTGTAAATTCAGTTAACAGAGATAAAACATATTTTTGATTGAGCAGTTATGACACACTCTTTTTGTAGAAAATGCAAGAGGAGATTCCGAGCGCTAAGAGGGTAATAGTTGAAAAAGGAATGTCTTCAAATATAAACTACACAGAATCATTCGGTGAAACTTCTTTCTGATCTGTGCATTCAGCTAACAGTGTTAAACCATACTTTTGATTGAGCAGATCTGAACACTCTTTCTGTTGAAAATGCAACTGGACATTTGGAGCGCTAAGAACGTAGTAGTGGAAAAAGGAATATATTCAAATATAAACTACACAGAAGCATTCTGTGAAACTTCTTTCTGATCTGAGCATACAGCTAACAGAGTTAAACCATACATTTGATTGAGCAGTTTTGAAACACTCTGTCTGTAGAAAATGCAACTGGACATTCGTAGCGCTAAGTGGGTAATAGTGGAAAAGAGAATATATTCAAATATAAACTACACAGAAGCATTGTATGAAACTACTTTCTGTTCTGTGCATTCAACTAACAGAGTTGAACCTTACTTTTGATTGAGCCGTTCTGATTCACTCTTACGGTAGAAACTGCAATTGGACATTCTGAGCGCTAAGAGGCGGATATTGGGAAAAAGAATGTCTACAAATAAAAACTACACAGAAGAATTGTGTGAAACTTCTTTCTGTTCTGTTTGTTCAACTAAAAGAGTTGAACCTTAGTTTTGATTGAGCCGTTCTGAAACACTCTTTCTGTAGAAAATGCAAGTGGAGATTCGGAGCGCTAAGAGGGTAATAGTGGAAAAAGGAATGTCTCCAAATATAAACTACACAGAATCATTCTGTGAAACTTCTTTCTGATCTGTGCATTCAGCTAACAGAGTTAAACCATACTTTTGATTGCGCAGTTCTGAACACTCTTTCTGTAGAAAATGCAAGTGGACATTCGGAGCGCTAAGAGGGTAATAGTGGAAAAAGGAATATATTCAAATATAAACTACACAGAAGCATTCTGTGAAAATTATTTCTGATCTGAGCATTCAGCTAACAGAGTTAAACCATACTTTTGATTGAGCAGTTTTGAAACACTCTGTCTGTAGAAAATGCAACTGGACATTCGTAGCGCTAAGTGGGTAATAGTGGAAAAAAGAATATGTTCAAATATAAACTACACAGAAGCATTGTATGAAACTTCTTTCTGTTCTGTGCATTCAAGTAACAGAGTTGAACCTTACTTTTGATTGAGCCGTTCTGAAACACTCTTTCTGTAGAAACTGCAATTGGACATTCTGAGCGTTAAGAGGCCTATATTGGGAAAAAGAATGTCTACAAATAAAAACTACACAGAAGAATTGTGTGAAACTTCTTTCTGTTCTGTTTGTTCAACTAAAAGAGTTGAACCTTAGTTTTGATTGAGCCGTTCTGAAACACTCTTTCTGTAGAAAATGCAAGTGGAGATTCGGAGCGCTAAGAGGGTAATAGTGGAAAAAGGAATGTCTCCAAATATAAACTACACAGAATAATTCTGTGAAACTTCTTTCTGATCTGTGCATTCAGCTAACAGAGTTAAACCATACTTTTGATTGAGCAGATCTGAACACTCTTTCTGTAGAAAATGCAACTGGACATTTGGAGCGCTAAGAGAGTAGTAGTGGAAAAAGGAATATATTCAAATATAAACTACACAGAAGCATTCTGTGAAACTTCTTTCTGTTCTGTGCATTCAGCTAACAGAGTTAAACCATACTTTTGATTGAGCAGATCTGAACACTCTTTCTGTAGAAAATGCAACTGGACATTTGGAGCGCTAAGAGAGTAGTAGTGGAAAAAGGAATATATTCAAATATAAACTACACAGAAGCATTCTGTGAAACTTCTTTCTGATCTGAGCATTCAGCTAACAGAGTTAAACCATACTTTTGATTGAGCAGTTTTGAAACACTCTGTCTGTAGAAAATGCAACTGGACATTCGTAGCGCTAAGTGGGTAATAGTGGAAAAAAGAATATGTTCAAATATAAACTACACGGAAGCATTGTATGAAACTTCTTTCTGTTCTGTGCATTCAACTAACAGAGTTGAACCTTACCTTTGATTGAGCCTTTCTGAAACACTCTTTCTGTAGAAACTGCAATTGGACATTCTGAGCGCTAAGAGGCCTCTATTGGGAAAAATAATATCTTCAAATAAAAACTACACAGAAGCATTGTGTGAAACTTATTTCTGATATGTTCATTAAGCTAACAGAGTTAAACCATACTTTTGATTGCGCAGTTCTGAACACTCTTTCTGTAGAAAATGCAAGTGGACATTCGGAGCGCTAAGAGGGTAATAGTGGAAAAAGGAATATACTCAAATAGAAACTACACAGTAGCATTCTGTGAAAATTCTTTCTGTTCTGTGCATTCAACTAACAGAGTTGAACCTTACTTTTGATTGAGCCGTTCTGAAACACTGTTTCTGTAGAAACTGCAATTGGACATGCTAAGCGCTAAGAGGCCTACATTGGGAAAAGGAATATCTTCAAATAAAAACAACACAGATGCATTCTGTGAAACTTATTTCTGATCTGTAAATTCAGTTAACAGAGATAAAACATATTTTTGATTGAGCAGTTATGACACACTCTTTTTGTAGAAAATGCAAGAGGAGATTCCGAGCGCTAAGAGGGTAATAGTTGAAAAAGGAATGTCTTCAAATATAAACTACACAGAATCATTCGGTGAAACTTCTTTCTGATCTGTGCATTCAGCTAACAGTGTTAAACCATACTTTTGATTGAGCAGATCTGAACACTCTTTCTGTTGAAAATGCAACTGGACATTTGGAGCGCTAAGAACGTAGTAGTGGAAAAAGGAATATATTCAAATATAAACTACACAGAAGCATTCTGTGAAACTTCTTTCTGATCTGAGCATACAGCTAACAGAGTTAAACCATACATTTGATTGAGCAGTTTTGAAACACTCTGTCTGTAGAAAATGCAACTGGACATTCGTAGCGCTAAGTGGGTAATAGTGGAAAAGAGAATATATTCAAATATAAACTACACAGAAGCATTGTATGAAACTACTTTCTGTTCTGTGCATTCAACTAACAGAGTTGAACCTTACTTTTGATTGAGCCGTTCTGATTCACTCTTACGGTAGAAACTGCAATTGGACATTCTGAGCGCTAAGAGGCGGATATTGGGAAAAAGAATGTCTACAAATAAAAACTACACAGAAGAATTGTGTGAAACTTCTTTCTGTTCTGTTTGTTCAACTAAAAGAGTTGAACCTTAGTTTTGATTGAGCCGTTCTGAAACACTCTTTCTGTAGAAAATGCAAGTGGAGATTCGGAGCGCTAAGAGGGTAATAGTGGAAAAAGGAATGTCTCCAAATATAAACTACACAGAATCATTCTGTGAAATTTCTTTCTGATCTGTGCATTCAGCTAACAGAGTTAAACCATACTTTTGATTGAGCAGATCTGAACACTCTTTCTGTAGAAAATGCAACTGGACATTTGGAGCGCTAAGAGAGTAGTAGTGGAAAAAGGAATATATTCAAATATAAACTACACAGAAGCATTCTGTGAAACTTCTTTCTGATCTGAGCATTCAGCTAACAGAGTTAAACCATACTTTTGATTGAGCAGTTTTGAAACACTCTGTCTGTAGAAAATGCAACTGGACATTCGTAGCGCTAAGTGGGTAATAGTGGAAAAAAGAATATGTTCAAATATAAACTACACGGAAGCATTGTATGAAACTTCTTTCTGTTCTGTGCATTCAACTAACAGAGTTGAACCTTACCTTTGATTGAGCCTTTCTGAAACACTCTTTCTGTAGAAACTGCAATTGGACATTCTGAGCGCTAAGAGGCCTCTATTGGGAAAAATAATATCTTCAAATAAAAACTACACAGAAGCATTGTGTGAAACTTATTTCTGATATGTTCATTAAGCTAACAGAGTTAAACCATACTTTTGATTGCGCAGTTCTGAACACTCTTTCTGTAGAAAATGCAAGTGGACATTCGGAGCGCTAAGAGGGTAATAGTGGAAAAAGGAATATACTCAAATAGAAACTACACAGTAGCATTCTGTGAAAATTCTTTCTGTTCTGTGCATTCAACTAACAGAGTTGAACCTTACTTTTGATTGAGCCGTTCTGAAACACTGTTTCTGTAGAAACTGCAATTGGACATGCTAAGCGCTAAGAGGCCTACATTGGGAAAAGGAATATCTTCAAATAAAAACAACACAGATGCATTCTGTGAAACTTATTTCTGATCTGTAAATTCAGTTAACAGAGATAAAACATATTTTTGATTGAGCAGTTATGACACACTCTTTTTGTAGAAAATGCAAGAGGAGATTCCGAGCGCTAAGAGGGTAATAGTTGAAAAAGGAATGTCTTCAAATATAAACTACACAGAATCATTCGGTGAAACTTCTTTCTGATCTGTGCATTCAGCTAACAGTGTTAAACCATACTTTTGATTGAGCAGATCTGAACACTCTTTCTGTTGAAAATGCAACTGGACATTTGGAGCGCTAAGAACGTAGTAGTGGAAAAAGGAATATATTCAAATATAAACTACACAGAAGCATTCTGTGAAACTTCTTTCTGATCTGAGCATACAGCTAACAGAGTTAAACCATACATTTGATTGAGCAGTTTTGAAACACTCTGTCTGTAGAAAATGCAACTGGACATTCGTAGCGCTAAGTGGGTAATAGTGGAAAAGAGAATATATTCAAATATAAACTACACAGAAGCATTGTATGAAACTACTTTCTGTTCTGTGCATTCAACTAACAGAGTTGAACCTTACTTTTGATTGAGCCGTTCTGATTCACTCTTACGGTAGAAACTGCAATTGGACATTCTGAGCGCTAAGAGGCGGATATTGGGAAAAAGAATGTCTACAAATAAAAACTACACAGAAGAATTGTGTGAAACTTCTTTCTGTTCTGTTTGTTCAACTAAAAGAGTTGAACCTTAGTTTTGATTGAGCCGTTCTGAAACACTCTTTCTGTAGAAAATGCAAGTGGAGATTCGGAGCGCTAAGAGGGTAATAGTGGAAAAAGGAATGTCTCCAAATATAAACTACACAGAATCATTCTGTGAAATTTCTTTCTGATCTGTGCATTCAGCTAACAGAGTTAAACCATACTTTTGATTGAGCAGATCTGAACACTCTTTCTGTAGAAAATGCAACTGGACATTTGGAGCGCTAAGAGAGTAGTAGTGGAAAAAGGAATATATTCAAATATAAACTACACAGAAGCATTCTGTGAAAATTCTTCCTGATCTGAGCATTCAGCTAACAGAGTTAAACCATACTTTTGATTGAGCAGTTTTGAAACACTCTGTCTGTAGAAAATGCAACTGGACATTCGTAGCGCTAAGTGGGTAACAGTGGAAAAAAGACTATGTTCAAATATAAACTACACAGAAGCATTGTATGAAACTACTTTCTGTTCTGTGCATTCAACTAACAGAGTTGAACCTTACTTTTGATTGAGCCTTTCTGAAACACTCTTTCTGTAGAAACTGCAATTGGACATTCTGAGCGTTAAGAGGTCTCTATTGGGAAAAATAATATCTTCAAATAAAAACTACACAGAAGCATTGTGTGAAAATTATTTCTGATATGTTCATTAAGCTAACAGAGTTAAACCATACTTTTGATTGCGCAGTTCTGAACACTTTTCTGTAGAAAATGCAAGTGGACATTCGGAGCGCTAAGAGGGTAATAGTGGAAAAAGGAATATATTCAAATATAAACTACACAGTAGCATTCTGTGAAAATACTTTCTGTTCTGTGCATTCAACTAACAGAATTGAACCTTACTTTTGATTGAGCCGTTCTGAAACACTCTTTCTGTAGAAAGTGCAATTGGACATGCTAAGCGCTAAGAGGCCTACATTGGGAAAAAGAATATCTTCAAATAAAAACTACACAGATGCATTCTGTGAAACTTATTTCTGATCTGTAAATTCAGTTAACAGAGATAAAACATATTTTTTATTGAGCAGTTATGAAACACTCTTTTTGTAGAAAATGCAAGTGGAGATTCGGAGCGCTAAGAGGGTAATAGTGGAAAAAGGAATGTCTTCAAATATAAACTACACAGAATCATTCGGTGAAACTACTTTCTGATCTGTGCATTCAGCTAACAGAGTTAAACCATACTTCTGATTGAGCAGATCTGAACACTCTTTCTGTAGAAAATGCAACTGGACATTTTGAGCGCTAAGAGCGTAGTAGTGGAAAAAGGAATATATTCAAATATAAACTACACAGAAGCATTCTGTGAAAATTATTTCTGATCTGAGCATTCAGCTAACAGAGTTAAACCATACTTTTGATTGAGCAGTTTTGAAACACTCTGTCTGTAGAAAATGCAACTGGACATTCGTAGCGCTAAGTGGGTAATAGTGGAAAAAATAATATGTTCAAATATAAACTACAGAGAAGCATTGTATGAAACTTCTTTCTGTTCTGTGCATTCAACTAACAGAGTTGAACCTTACTTTTGATTGAGCCGTTCTGAAACACTCTTTCTGTAGAAACTGCAATTGGACATTCTGAGCGCTAAGAGGCCTATATTGGGAAAAAGAATGTCTACAAATAAAAACTACACAGAAGAATTGTGTGAAACTTCTTTCTGTTCTGTTTGTTCAACTAAAAGAGTTGAACCTTAGTTTTGATTGAGCCGTTCTGAAACACTCTTTCTGTCGAAAATGCAAGTGGAGATTCGGAGCGCTAAGAGGGTAATAGTGGAAAAAGGAATGTCTCCAAATATAAACTACACAGAATCATTCTGTGAAACTTCTTTCTGATCTGTGCATTCAGCTAACAGAGTTAAACCATACTTTTGATTGCGCAGTTCTGAACACTCTTTCTGTAGAAAATGCAAGTGGACATTCGGAGCGCTAAGAGGGTAATAGTGGAAAAAGGAATATATTCAAATATAAACTACACAGTAGCATTCTGTGAAAATTCTTTCTGTTCTGTGCATTCAACTAACAGAGTTGAACCTTACTTTTGATTGAGCCGTCCTGAAACACTCTTTCTGTAGAAACTGCAATTGGACATGCTAAGCGCTAAGAGGCCTACATTGGGAAAAAGAATATCTTCAAATAGAAACTACACAGATGCATTCTGTGAAACTTATTTCTGATCTGTAAATTCAGTTAACAGAGATAAAACATATTTTTGATTGAGCAGTTATGAAACACTCTTTTTGTAGAAAATGCAAGTGGAGATTCGGAGCGCTAAGAGGGTAATAGTGGAAAAAGGAATGTCTTCAAATATAAACTACACAGAATCATTCGGTGAAACTACTTTCTGATCTGTGCATTCAGCTAACAGAGTTAAACCATACTTCTGATTGAGCAGATCTGAACACTCTTTCTGTAGAAAATGCAACTGGACATTTTGAGCGCTAAGAGCGTAGTAGTGGAAAAAGGAATATATTCAAATATAAACTACACAGAAGCATTCTGTGAAAATTATTTCTGATCTGAGCATTCAGCTAACAGAGTTAAACCATACTTTTGATTGAGCAGTTTTGAAACACTCTGTCTGTAGAAAATGCAACTGGACATTCGTAGCGCTAAGTGGGTAATAGTGGAAAAAAGAATATGTTCAAATATAAACTACAGAGAAGCATTGTATGAAACTTCTTTCTGTTCTGTGCATTCAACTAACAGAGTTGAACCTTACTTTTGATTGAGCCGTTCTGAAACACTCTTTCTGTAGAAACTGCAATTGGACATTCTGAGCGCTAAGAGGCCTATATTGGGAAAAAGAATGTCTACAAATAAAAACTACACAGAAGAATTGTGTGAAACTTCTTTCTGTTCTGTTTGTTCAACTAAAAGAGTTGAACCTTAGTTTTGATTGAGCCGTTCTGAAACACTCTTTCTGTCGAAAATGCAAGTGGAGATTCGGAGCGCTAAGAGGGTAATAGTGGAAAAAGGAATGTCTCCAAATATAAACTACACAGAATCATTCTGTGAAACTTCTTTCTGATCTGTGCATTCAGCTAACAGAGTTAAACCATACTTTTGATTGCGCAGTTCTGAACACTCTTTCTGTAGAAAATGCAAGTGGACATTCGGAGCGCTAAGAGGGTAATAGTGGAAAAAGGAATATATTCAAATATAAACTACACAGAAGCATTCTGTGAAAATTATTTCTGATCTGAGCATTCAGCTAACAGAGTTAAACCATACTTTTGATTGAGCAGTTTTGAAACACTCTGTCTGTAGAAAATGCAACTGGACATTCGTAGCGCTAAGTGGGTAATAGCGGAAAAAAGAATATGTTCAAATATAAACTACACAGAAGCATTGTATGAAACTTCTTTCTGTTCTGTGCATTCAAGTAACAGAGTTGAACCTTACTTTTGATTGAGCCGTTCTGAAACACTCTTTCTGTAGAAACTGCAATTGGACATTCTGAGCGTTAAGAGGCCTATATTGGGAAAAAGAATGTCTACAAATAAAAACTACACAGAAGAATTGTGTGAAACTTCTTTCTGTTCTGTTTGTTCAACTAAAAGAGTTGAACCTTAGTTTTGATTGAGCCGTTCTGAAACACTCTTTCTGTAGAAAATGCAAGTGGAGATTCGGAGCGCTAAGAGGGTAATAGTGGAAAAAGGAATGTCTCCAAATATAAACTACACAGAATAATTCTGTGAAACTTCTTTCTGATCTGTGCATTCAGCTAACAGAGTTAAACCATACTTTTGATTGAGCAGATCTGAACACTCTTTCTGTAGAAAATGCAACTGGACATTTGGAGCGCTAAGAGAGTAGTAGTGGAAAAAGGAATATATTCAAATATAAACTACACAGAAGCATTCTGTGAAACTTCTTTCTGTTCTGTGCATTCAGCTAACAGAGTTAAACCATACTTTTGATTGAGCAGATCTGAACACTCTTTCTGTAGAAAATGCAACTGGACATTTGGAGCGCTAAGAGAGTAGTAGTGGAAAAAGGAATATATTCAAATATAAACTACACAGAAGCATTCTGTGAAACTTCTTTCTGATCTGAGCATTCAGCTAACAGAGTTAAACCATACTTTTGATTGAGCAGTTTTGAAACACTCTGTCTGTAGAAAATGCAACTGGACATTCGTAGCGCTAAGTGGGTAATAGTGGAAAAAAGAATATGTTCAAATATAAACTACACGGAAGCATTGTATGAAACTTCTTTCTGTTCTGTGCATTCAACTAACAGAGTTGAACCTTACCTTTGATTGAGCCTTTCTGAAACACTCTTTCTGTAGAAACTGCAATTGGACATTCTGAGCGCTAAGAGGCCTCTATTGGGAAAAATAATATCTTCAAATAAAAACTACACAGAAGCATTGTGTGAAACTTATTTCTGATATGTTCATTAAGCTAACAGAGTTAAACCATACTTTTGATTGCGCAGTTCTGAACACTCTTTCTGTAGAAAATGCAAGTGGACATTCGGAGCGCTAAGAGGGTAATAGTGGAAAAAGGAATATACTCAAATAGAAACTACACAGTAGCATTCTGTGAAAATTCTTTCTGTTCTGTGCATTCAACTAACAGAGTTGAACCTTACTTTTGATTGAGCCGTTCTGAAACACTGTTTCTGTAGAAACTGCAATTGGACATGCTAAGCGCTAAGAGGCCTACATTGGGAAAAGGAATATCTTCAAATAAAAACAACACAGATGCATTCTGTGAAACTTATTTCTGATCTGTAAATTCAGTTAACAGAGATAAAACATATTTTTGATTGAGCAGTTATGACACACTCTTTTTGTAGAAAATGCAAGAGGAGATTCCGAGCGCTAAGAGGGTAATAGTTGAAAAAGGAATGTCTTCAAATATAAACTACACAGAATCATTCGGTGAAACTTCTTTCTGATCTGTGCATTCAGCTAACAGTGTTAAACCATACTTTTGATTGAGCAGATCTGAACACTCTTTCTGTTGAAAATGCAACTGGACATTTGGAGCGCTAAGAACGTAGTAGTGGAAAAAGGAATATATTCAAATATAAACTACACAGAAGCATTCTGTGAAACTTCTTTCTGATCTGAGCATACAGCTAACAGAGTTAAACCATACATTTGATTGAGCAGTTTTGAAACACTCTGTCTGTAGAAAATGCAACTGGACATTCGTAGCGCTAAGTGGGTAATAGTGGAAAAGAGAATATATTCAAATATAAACTACACAGAAGCATTGTATGAAACTACTTTCTGTTCTGTGCATTCAACTAACAGAGTTGAACCTTACTTTTGATTGAGCCGTTCTGATTCACTCTTACGGTAGAAACTGCAATTGGACATTCTGAGCGCTAAGAGGCGGATATTGGGAAAAAGAATGTCTACAAATAAAAACTACACAGAAGAATTGTGTGAAACTTCTTTCTGTTCTGTTTGTTCAACTAAAGAGTTGAACCTTAGTTTTGATTGAGCCGTTCTGAAACACTCTTTCTGTAGAAAATGCAAGTGGAGATTCGGAGCGCTAAGAGGGTAATAGTGGAAAAAGGAATGTCTCCAAATATAAACTACACAGAATCATTCTGTGAAATTTCTTTCTGATCTGTGCATTCAGCTAACAGAGTTAAACCATACTTTTGATTGAGCAGATCTGAACACTCTTTCTGTAGAAAATGCAACTGGACATTTGGAGCGCTAAGAGAGTAGTAGTGGAAAAAGGAATATATTCAAATATAAACTACACAGAAGCATTCTGTGAAAATTCTTCCTGATCTGAGCATTCAGCTAACAGAGTTAAACCATACTTTTGATTGAGCAGTTTTGAAACACTCTGTCTGTAGAAAATGCAACTGGACATTCGTAGCGCTAAGTGGGTAACAGTGGAAAAAAGACTATGTTCAAATATAAACTACACAGAAGCATTGTATGAAACTACTTTCTGTTCTGTGCATTCAACTAACAGAGTTGAACCTTACTTTTGATTGAGCCTTTCTGAAACACCCTTTCTGTAGAAACTGCAATTGGACATTCTGAGCGCTAAGAGGTCTCTATTGGGAAAAATAATATCTTCAAATAAAAACTACACAGAAGCATTGTGTGAAAATTATTTCTGATATGTTCATTAAGCTAACAGAGTTAAACCATACTTTTGATTGCGCAGTTCTGAACACTTTTCTGTAGAAAATGCAAGTGGACATTCGGAGCGCTAAGAGGGTAATAGTGGAAAAAGGAATATATTCAAATATAAACTACACAGTAGCATTCTGTGAAAATACTTTCTGTTCTGTGCATTCAACTAACAGAATTGAACCTTACTTTTGATTGAGCCGTTCTGAAACACTCTTTCTGTAGAAAGTGCAATTGGACATGCTAAGCGCTAAGAGGCCTACATTGGGAAAAAGAATATCTTCAAATAAAAACTACACAGATGCATTCTGTGAAACTTATTTCTGATCTGTAAATTCAGTTAACAGAGATAAAACATATTTTTTATTGAGCAGTTATGAAACACTCTTTTTGTAGAAAATGCAAGTGGAGATTCGGAGCGCTAAGAGGGTAATAGTGGAAAAAGGAATGTCTTCAAATATAAACTACACAGAATCATTCGGTGAAACTAATTTCTGATCTGTGCATTCAGCTAACAGAGTTAAACCATACTTCTGATTGAGCAGATCTGAACACTCTTTCTGTAGAAAATGCAACTGGACATTTTGAGCGCTAAGAGCGTAGTAGTGGAAAAAGGAATATATTCAAATATAAACTACACAGAAGCATTCTGTGAAAATTATTTCTGATCTGAGCATTCAGCTAACAGAGTTAAACCATACTTTTGATTGAGCAGTTTTGAAACACTCTGTCTGTAGAAAATGCAACTGGACATTCGTAGCGCTAAGTGGGTAATAGTGGAAAAAATAATATGTTCAAATATAAACTACAGAGAAGCATTGTATGAAACTTCTTTCTGTTCTGTGCATTCAACTAACAGAGTTGAACCTTACTTTTGATTGAGCCGTTCTGAAACACTCTTTCTGTAGAAACTGCAATTGGACATTCTGAGCGCTAAGAGGCCTATATTGGGAAAAAGAATGTCTACAAATAAAAACTACACAGAAGAATTGTGTGAAACTTCTTTCTGTTCTGTTTGTTCAACTAAAAGAGTTGAACCTTAGTTTTGATTGAGCCGTTCTGAAACACTCTTTCTGTCGAAAATGCAAGTGGAGATTCGGAGCGCTAAGAGGGTAATAGTGGAAAAAGGAATGTCTCCAAATATAAACTACACAGAATCATTCTGTGAAACTTCTTTCTGATCTGTGCATTCAGCTAACAGAGTTAAACCATACTTTTGATTGCGCAGTTCTGAACACTCTTTCTGTAGAAAATGCAAGTGGACATTCGGAGCGCTAAGAGGGTAATAGTGGAAAAAGGAATATATTCAAATATAAACTACACAGTAGCATTCTGTGAAAATTCTTTCTGTTCTGTGCATTCAACTAACAGAGTTGAACCTTACTTTTGATTGAGCCGTCCTGAAACACTCTTTCTGTAGAAACTGCAATTGGACATGCTAAGCGCTAAGAGGCCTACATTGGGAAAAAGAATATCTTCAAATAGAAACTACACAGATGCATTCTGTGAAACTTATTTCTGATCTGTAAATTCAGTTAACAGAGATAAAACATATTTTTGATTGAGCAGTTATGAAACACTCTTTTTGTAGAAAATGCAAGTGGAGATTCGGAGCGCTAAGAGGGTAATAGTGGAAAAAGGAATGTCTTCAAATATAAACTACACAGAATCATTCGGTGAAACTACTTTCTGATCTGTGCATTCAGCTAACAGAGTTAAACCATACTTCTGATTGAGCAGATCTGAACACTCTTTCTGTAGAAAATGCAACTGGACATTTTGAGCGCTAAGAGCGTAGTAGTGGAAAAAGGAATATATTCAAATATAAACTACACAGAAGCATTCTGTGAAAATTATTTCTGATCTGAGCATTCAGCTAACAGAGTTAAACCATACTTTTGATTGAGCAGTTTTGAAACACTCTGTCTGTAGAAAATGCAACTGGACATTCGTAGCGCTAAGTGGGTAATAGTGGAAAAAAGAATATGTTCAAATATAAACTACAGAGAAGCATTGTATGAAACTTCTTTCTGTTCTGTGCATTCAACTAACAGAGTTGAACCTTACTTTTGATTGAGCCGTTCTGAAACACTCTTTCTGTAGAAACTGCAATTGGACATTCTGAGCGCTAAGAGGCCTATATTGGGAAAAAGAATGTCTACAAATAAAAACTACACAGAAGAATTGTGTGAGACTTCTTTCTGTTCTGTTTGTTCAACTAAAAGAGTTGAACCTTAGTTTTGATTGAGCCGTTCTGAAACACTCTTTCTGTCGAAAATGCAAGTGGAGATTCGGAGCGCTAAGAGGGTAATAGTGGAAAAAGGAATGTCTCCAAATATAAACTACACAGAATCATTCTGTGAAACTTCTTTCTGATCTGTGCATTCAGCTAACAGAGTTAAACCATACTTTTGATTGCGCAGTTCTGAACACTCTTTCTGTAGAAAATGCAAGTGGACATTCGGAGCGCTAAGAGGGTAATAGTGGAAAAAGGAATATATTCAAATATAAACTACACAGTAGCATTCTGTGAAAATTCTTTCTGTTCTGTGCATTCAACTAACAGAGTTGAACCTTACTTTTGATTGAGCCGTCCTGAAACACTCTTTCTGTAGAAACTGCAATTGGACATGCTAAGCGCTAAGAGGCCTACATTGGGAAAAAGAATATCTTCAAATAGAAACTACACAGATGCATTCTGTGAAACTTATTTCTGATCTGTAAATTCAGTTAACAGAGATAAAACATATTTTTGATTGAGCAGTTATGAAACACTCTTTTTGTAGAAAATGCAAGTGGAGATTCGGAGCGCTAAGAGGGTAATAGTGGAAAAAGAAATGTCTTCAAATGTAAACTACACAGAATCATTCGGTGAAACTTCTTTCTGATCTGTGCATTCAGCTAACAGAGTTAAACCATACTTTTGATTGAGCAGATCTGAACACTCTTTCTGTAGAAAATGCAACTGGACATTTGGAGCGCTAAGAGCGTAGTAGTGGAAAAAGGAATATATTCAAATATAAACTACACAGAATCATTCTGTGAAAATTCTTTCTGATCTGAGCATTCAGCTAACAGAGTTAAACCATACTTTTGATTGAGCAGTTTTGAAACACTCTGTCTGTAGAAAATGCAACTGGACATTCGTAGCGCTAAGTGGGTAATAGTGGAAAAAAGAATATGTTCAAATATAAACTACACGGAAGCATTGTATGAAACTTCTTTCTGTTCTGTGCATTCAACTAACAGAGTTGAATCTTACCTTTGATTGAGCCTTTCTGAAACACTCTTTCTGTAGAAACTGCAATTGGACATTCTGAGCGCTAAGAGGCCTCTATTGGGAAAAATAATATCTTCAAATAAAAACTACACAGAAGCATTGTGTGAAACTTATTTCTGATATGTTCATTAAGCTAACAGAGTTAAACCATACTTTTGATTGCGCAGTTCTGAACACTCTTTCTGTAGAAAATGCAAGTGGACATTCGGAGCGCTAAGAGGGTAGTAGTGGAAAAAGGAATATACTCAAATATAAACTACACAGTAGCATTCTGTGAAAATTTTTTCTGTTCTGTGCATTCAACTAACAGAGTTGAACCTTACTTTTGATTGAGCCGTTCTGAAACACTGTTTCTGTAGAAACTGCAATTGGACATGCTAAGCGCTAAGAGGCCTACATTGGGAAAAGGAACATCTTCAAATAAAAACAACACAGATGCATTCTGTGAAACTTATTTCTGATCTGTAAATTCAGTTAACAGAGATAAAACATATTTTTGATTGAGCAGTTATGACACACTCTTTTTGTAGAAAATGCAAGAGGAGATTCCGAGCGCTAAGATGGTAATAGTGGAAAAAGGAATGTCTTCAAATATAAACTACACAGAATCATTCGGTGAAACTTCTTTCTGATCTGTGCATTCAGCTAACAGTGTTAAACCATACTTTTGATTGAGCAGATCTGAACACTCTTTCTGTTGAAAATGCAACTGGACATTTGGAGCGCTAAGAACGTAGTAGTGGATAAAGGAATATATTCAAATATAAACTACACAGAAGCATTCTGTGAAACTTCTTTCTGATCTGAGCATACAGCTAACAGAGTTAAACCATACTTTTGATTGAGCAGTTTTGAAACACTCTGTCTGTAGAAAATGCAACTGGACATTCGTAGCGCTAAGTGGGTAATAGTGGAAAAGAGAATATATTCAAATATAAACTACACAGAAGCATTGTATGAAACTACTTTCTGTTCTGTGCATTCAACTAACAGAGTTGAACCTTACTTTTGATTGAGCCGTTCTGATTCACTCTTTCGGTAGAAACTGCAATTGGACATTCTGAGCGCTAAGAGGCGTATATTGGGAAAAAGAATGTCTACAAATAAAAACTACACAGAAGAATTGTGTGAAACTTCTTTCTGTTCTGTTTGTTCAACTAAAAGAGTTGAACCTTAGTTTTGATTGAGCCGTTCTGAAACACTCTTTCTGTAGAAAATGCAAGTGGAGATTCGGAGCGCTAAGAGGGTAATAGTGGAAAAAGGAATGTCTCCAAATATAAACTACACAGAATCATGCTGTGAAACTTCTTTCTGATCTGTGCATTCAGCTAACAGAGTTAAACCATACTTTTGATTGAGCAGATCTGAACACTCTTTCTGTAGAAAATGCAACTGGACATTTGGAGCGCTAAGAGAGTAGTAGTGGAAAAAGGAATATATTCAAATATAAACTACACAGAAGCATTCTGTGAAAATTCTTTCTGATCTGAGCATTCAGCTAACAGAGTTAAACCATACTTTTGATTGAGCAGTTTTGAAACACTCTGTCTGTAGAAAATGCAACTGGACATTCGTAGCGCTAAGTGGGTAATAGTGGAAAAAAGAATATGTTCAAATATAAACTACACAGAAGCATTGTATGAAACTTCTTTCTGTTCTGTGCATTCAACTAACAGAGTTGAACCTTACCTTTGATTGAGCCTTTCTGAAACACTCTTTCTGTAGAAACTGCAATTGGACATTCTGAGCGCTAAGAGGCCTCTATTGGGAAAAATAATATCTTCAAATAAAAACTACACAGAAGCATTGTGTGAAACTTATTTCTGATATGTTCATTAAGCTAACAGAGTTAAACCATACTTTTGATTGCGCAGTTCTGAACACTCTTTCTGTAGAAAATGCAAGTGGACATTCGGAGCGCTAAGAGGGTAATAGTGGAAAAAGGAATATATTCAAATATAAACTACACAGTAGCATTCTGTGAAAATTCTTTCTGTTCTGTGCATTCAACTAACAGAGTTGAACCTTACTTTTGATTGAGCCGTTCTGAAACACTCTTTCTGTAGAAACTGCAATTGGACATGCTAAGCGCTAAGAGGCCTACATTGGGAAAAAGAATATCTTCAAATAAAAACTACACAGATGCATTCTGTGAAACGTATTTCTGATCTGTAAATTCAGTTAACAGAGATAAAACATATTTTTGATTGAGCAGTTATGAAACACTCTTTTGGTAGAAAATGCAAGTGGAGATTCGGAGCGCTAAGAGGGTAATAGTGGAAAAAGGAATGTCTTCAAATATAAACTACACAGAATCATTCGGTGAAACTTCTTTCTGATCTCTGCATTCAGCTAACAGAGTTAAACCATACTTTTGATTGAGCAGATCTGAACACTCTTTCTGTTGAAAATACAACTGGACATTTGGAGCGCTAAGAGCGTAGTAGTGGAAAAAGGAATATATTCAAATATAAACTACACAGAAGCATTCTGTGAAGCTTCTTTCTGATCTGAGCATTCAGCTAACAGAGTTAAACCATACTTTTGATTGAGCAGTTTTGAAACACTCTGTCTGTAGAAAATGCAACTGGACATTCGTAGCGCTAAGTGGGTAATAGTGGAAAAGAGAATATGTTCAAATATAAACTACACAGAAGCATTGTATGAAACTTCTTTCTGTTCTGTGCATTCAACTAACAGAGTTGAACCTTACTTTTGATTGAGCCGTTCTGAAACACTCTTTCTGTAGAAACTGCAACTGGACATTCTGAGCGCTAAGAGGCCTATATTGGGAAAAAGAATGTCTACAAATAAAAACTACACAGAAGAATTGTGTGAAACTTCTTTCTGTTCTGTTTGTTCAACTAAAAGAGTTGAACCTTAGTTTTGATTGAGCCGTTCTGAAACACTCTTTCTGTAGAAAATGCAAGTGGAGATTCGGAGCGCTAAGAGGGTAATAGTGGAAAAAGGAATGTCTCCAAATATAAACTACACAGAATCATTCTGTGAAACTTCTTTCTGATCTCTGCATTCAGCTAACAGAGATAACCATACTTTTGATTGAGCAGATCTGAACACTCTTTCTGTAGAAAATGCAACTGGACATTTGGAGCGCTAAGAGAGTAGTAGTGGAAAAAGGAATATATTCAAATATAAACTACACAGAAGCATTCTGTGAAACTTCTTTCTGATCTGAGCATTCAGCTAACAGAGTTAAACCATACTTTTGATTGAGCAGTTTTGAAACACTCTGTCTGTAGAAAATGCAACTGGACATTCGTAGCGCTAAGTGGGTAATAGTGGAAAAAAGAATATGTTCAAATATAAACTACACAGAAGCATTGTATGAAACTACTTTCTGTTCTGTGCATTCAACTAACAGAGTTGAACCTTACTTTTGATTGAGCCGTTCTGAAACACTCTTTCTATAGAAACTGCAATTGGACATTCTGAGCGCTAATAGGCCTATATTGGGAAAAAGAATGTCTACAAATAAAAACTACACAGAAGCATTGTGTGAAACTTCTTTCTGTTCTGTTTGTTCAACTAAAAGAGTTGAACCTTAGTTTTGATTGCGCAGTTCTGAACACTCTTTCTGTAGAAAATGCAAGTGGACATTCGGAGCGCTAAGAGGGTAATAGTGGAAAAAGGAATATATTCAAACATAAACTACACAGTAGCATTCTGTGAAAATTCTTTCTGTTCTGTGCATTCAACTAACAGGGTTGAACCTTACTTTTGATTGAGCCGTTCTGAAGCACTCTTTCTGTAGAAACTGCAATTGCACATGCTAAGCGCTAAGAGGCCTACATTGGGAAAAAGAATATCTTCAAATAAAAACTACACAGATGCATTCTGTGAAACTTATTTCTGATCTGCAAATTCAGTTAACAGAGATAAAACATAATTTTGATTGAGCAGTTATGAAACACTCCTTTTGTAGAAAATGCAAGTGGAGATTCGGAGCGCTAAGGGGGTAATAGTGGAAAAAGGAATGTCTTCAAATATAAACTACACAGAATCATTCGGAGAAACTTCTTTATGATCTGTGCATTCAGCTAACAGATTTAAACCATACATTTGATTGAGCAGATCTGAACACTCTTTCTGTTGAAAATGCAACTTTACATTTGGAGCGCTAAGAGCGTATTAGTGGAAAAAGGAATATATACAAATATAAACTACACAGAAGCATTCTGTGAAACTTCTTTCTGATCTGAGCATTCAGCTAACAGAGTTAAACCATACCTTTGATTGAGCAGTTTTGAAACACTCTGTCTGTAGAAAATGCAACTGGACATTCGTAGCGCTAAGTGGGTAATAGTGGAAAAAAGAATATGTTCAAATATAAAATACAGAAGCATTGTATGAAACTTCTTTCTGTTCTGTGCATTCAACTAACAGGGTTGAACCTTACTTTTGATTGAGCCGTTCTGAAACACTCTTTCTGTAGAAACTGCAATTGGACATTCTGAGCGCTAAGAGGCCTATATTGGGAAAAAGAATATCTACAAATAAAAACTACATAGAAGAACTGTGTGAAACTTTTTTCTGTTCTGTTTGTTCAACTAAAAGAGTTGAACCTTAGTTTTGATTGAGCCGTTCTGAAACACTCTTTCTGTAGAAAATGCAAGTGGAGATTCGGAGCGCTAAGAGGGTAATAGTGGAAAAAGGAATATATTCAAATATAAACTACACAGTAGCATTCTGTGAAAATTCTTTCTGTTCTGTGCATTCAACTAACAGAGTTGAACCTTACTTTTGATTGAGCCGTTCTGAAACACTCTTTCTGTAGAAACTGCAAATGGACATGCTAAGCACAAAGAGGCCTCTATTGGGAAAAATAATATCTTCAAATAAAAACTACACAGAAGCA
This sequence comes from Symphalangus syndactylus, assembly GCF_028878055.3. Taxonomy (NCBI): domain Eukaryota; kingdom Metazoa; phylum Chordata; class Mammalia; order Primates; family Hylobatidae; genus Symphalangus; species Symphalangus syndactylus. The sequence continues at coordinate 3,603,572 of NC_072433.2, forward strand.
TTGTGTGAAACTTATTTCTGATATGTTCATTAAGCTAACAGAGTTAAACCATACTTTTGATTGCGCAGTTCTGAACACTCTTTCTGTAGAAAATGCAAGTGGACATTCGGAGCGCTAAGAGGGTAATAGTGGAAAAAGGAATATATTCAAATATAAACTACACAGTAGCATTCTGTGAAAATTTTTCTGTTCTGTGCATTCAACTAACAGGGTTGAACCTTACTTTTGATTGAGCCGTTCTGAAGCACTCTTTCTGTAGAAAGTGCAATTGGACATGCTAAGCGCTAAGAGGCCTACATTGGGAAAAAGAGTATCTTGAAATAAAAACTACACAGATGCACTCTGTGAAACTTATTTCTGATCTGTAATTTCAGTTAACAGAGATAAAACATATTTTTGATTGAGCAGTTATGAAACACTCTTTTTGTAGAAAATGCAAGTGGAGATTCGGAGCGCTAAGAGGGTAATAGTGGAAAAAGGAATGTCTTCAAATATAAACTACACAGAATAATTCGGTGAAACTTCTTTCTGATCTGTGCATTCAGCTAACAGAGTTAAACCATACTTTTGATTGAGCAGATCTGAACACTCTTTCTGTTGAAAATGCAACTGGACATTTGGAGCGCTAAGAGAGTAGTAGTGGAAAAAGGAATATATTCAAATATAAACTACACAGAAGCATTCTGTGAAACTTCTTTCTGATCTGAGCATTCAGCTAACAGAGTTAAACCATACTTTTGATTGAGCAGTTTTGAAACACTCTGTCTGTAGAAAATGCAACTGGACATTCGTAGCACTAAGTGGGTATTAGTGGAAAAAAGAATATGTTCAAATATAAACTACACAGAAGCATTGTATGAAACTTCTTTCTGTTCTGTGCATTCAACTAACAGAGTTGAACCTTACTTTTCATTGAGCCTTTCTGAAACACTCTTTCTGTAGAAACTGCAATTGGACATTCTGAGCGCTAAGAGGCCTCTATTGGGAAAAATAATATCTTCAAATAAAAACTACACAGAAGCATTGTGTGAAACTTATTTCTGATATGTTCATTAAGCTAACAGAGTTAAACCATACTTTTGATTGCGCAGTTCTGAACACTCTTTCTGTAGAAAATGCAAGTGGACATTCGGAGCGCTAAGAGGGTAATAGTGGAAAAAGCAATATATTCAAATATAAACTACACAGTAGCATTCTGTGAAAATTCTTTCTGTTCTGCGCATTCAACTAACAGAGTTGAACCTTACTTTTGATTGAGCCGTTCTGAAACACTCTTTCTGTAGAAACTGCAATTGGACATGCTAAGCGCTAAGAGGCCTACATTGGAAAAAGAGTATCTTCAAATAAAAACTACACAGATGCACTCTGTGAAACTTATTTCTGATCTGTAAATTCAGTTAACAGAGATAAAACATATTGTTGATTGAGCAGTTATGAAACACTCTTTTTGTAGAAAATGCAAGTGGAGATTCGGAGCGCTAAGAGGGTAATAGTGGAAAAAGGAATGTCCTCAAATATAAACTACACAGAATCATTCTGTGAAACTTCTTTCTGATCTGTGCATTCAGCTAACAGAGTTAAACCATACTTTTGATTGAGCAGATCTGAACACTCTTTCTGTAGAAAATGCAACTGGACATTTGGAGCGCTAAGAGAGTAGTAGTGGAAAAAGGAATATATTCAAATATAAACTACACAGAAGCATTCTGTGAAACTTCTTTCTGATCTGAGCATTCAGCTAACAGAGTTAAAACATACTTTTGATTGAGCAGTTTTGAAACACTCTGTCTGTAGAAAATGCAACTGGACATTCGTAGCGCTAAGTGGGTAATAGTGGAAAAAAGAATATGTTCAAATATAAACTACACAGAAGCATTGTATGAAACTTCTTTCTGTTCTGTGCATTCAACTAACAGAGTTGAACCTTACTTTTGATTGAGCCTTTCTGAAACACTCTTTCTGTAGAAACTGCAATTGGACATTCTGAGCGCTAAGAGGCCTATATTGGGAAAAATAATATCTTCAAATAAAAACTACACAGAAGCATTTTGTGAAACTTATTTCTGATATGTTCATTAAGTTAACAGAGTTAAACCATACTTTTGATTGCGCAGTTCTGAACACTCTTTCTGTAGAAAATGCAAGTGGACATTCGGAGCGCTAAGAGGGTAATAGTGGAAAAAGGAATATATTCAAATATAAACTACATAGTAGCATTCTGTGAAAATTCTTTCTGTTCTGTGCATTCAACTAACAGGGTTGAACCTTACTTTTGATTGAGCCGTTCTGAAGCACTCTTTCTGTAGAAACTGCAATTGGACATGCTAAGCGCTAAGAGGCCTACATTGGGAAAAAGAATATCTTCAAATAAAAACTACACAGATGCATTCTGTGAAACTTATTTCTGATCTGTAAATTCAGTTAACAGAGATAAAACATATTTTTGATTGAGCAGTTATGAAACACTCTTTTTGTAGTAAATGCAAGTGGAGATTCGGAGCGCTAAGGGGGTAATAGTGGAAAAAGGAATGTCTTCAAATATAAACTACACAGAATCATTCGGTGAAACTTCTTTCTGATCTGTGCATTCAGCTAACAGAGTTAAACCATACTTTTGATTGAGCAGATCTGAACACTCTTTCTGTTGAAAATGCAACTGGACATTTGGAGCGCTAAGAGAGTAGTAGTGGAAAAAGGAATATATTCAAATATAAACTACACAGAAGCATTCTGTGAAACTTCTTTCTGATCTGAGCATTCAGCTAACAGAGTTAAACCATACTTTTGATTGAGCAGTTTTGAAACACTCTGTCTGTAGAAAATGCAACTGGACATTCGTAGCACTAAGTGGGTATTAGTGGAAAAAAGAATATGTTCAAATATAAACTACACAGAAGCATTGTATGAAACTTCTTTCTGTTCTGTGCATTCAACTAACAGAGTTGAACCTTACTTTTCATTGAGCCTTTCTGAAACACTCTTTCTGTAGAAACTGCAATTGGACATTCTGACCGCTAAGAGGCCTCTATTGGGAAAAATAATATCTTCAAATAAAAACTACACAGAAGCATTGTGTGAAACTTATTTCTGATATGTTCATTAAGCTAACAGAGTTAAACCATACTTTTGATTGCGCAGTTCTGAACACTCTTTCTGTAGAAAATGCAAGTGGACATTCGGAGCGCTAAGAGGGTAATAGTGGAAAAAGGAATATATTCAAATATAAACTACACAGTAGCATTCTGTGAAAATTCTTTCTGTTCTGTGCATTCAACTAACAGAGTTGAACCTTACTTTTGATTGAGCCGTTCTGAAACACTCTTTCTGTAGAAACTGCAATTGGACATGCTAAGCGCAAAGAGGCCTCTATTGGGAAAAATAATATCTTCAAATAAAAACTACACAGAAGCATTGTGTGAAACTTATTTCTGATATGTTCATTAAGCTAACAGAGTTAAACCATACTTTTGATTGCGCAGTTCTGAACACTCTTTCTGTAGAAAATGCAAGTGGACATTCGGAGCGCTAAGAGGGTAATAGTGGAAAAAGGAATGTCTTCAAATATAAACTACACAGAATCATTCTGTGAAACTTCTTTCTGATCTGTGCATTCAGCTAACAGAGTTAAACCATACTTTTGATTGAGCAGATCTGAACACTCTTTCTGTAGAAAATGCAACTGGACATTTGGAGCGCTAAGAGAGTAGTAGTGGAAAAAGGAATATATTCAAATATAAACTACACAGAAGCATTCTGTGAAACTTCTTTCTGATCTGAGCATTCAGCTAACAGAGTTAAAACATACTTTTGATTGAGCAGTTTTGAAACACTCTGTCTGTAGAAAATGCAACTGGACATTCGTAGCGCTAAGTGGGTAATAGTGGAAAAAAGAATATGTTCAAATATAAACTACACAGAAGCATTGTATGAAACTTCTTTCTGTTCTGTGCATTCAACTAACAGAGTTGAACCTTACTTTTGATTGAGCCTTTCTGAAACACTCTTTCTGTAGAAACTGCAATTGGACATTCTGAGCGCTAAGAGGCCTATATTGGGAAAAATAATATCTTCAAATAAAAACTACACAGAAGCATTTTGTGAAACTTATTTCTGATATGTTCATTAAGTTAACAGAGTTAAACCATACTTTTGATTGCGCAGTTCTGAACACTCTTTCTGTAGAAAATGCAAGTGGACATTCGGAGCGCTAAGAGGGTAATAGTGGAAAAAGGAATATATTCAAATATAAACTACATAGTAGCATTCTGTGAAAATTCTTTCTGTTCTGTGCATTCAACTAACAGGGTTGAACCTTACTTTTGATTGAGCCGTTCTGAAGCACTCTTTCTGTAGAAACTGCAATTGGACATGCTAAGCGCTAAGAGGCCTACATTGGGAAAAAGAATATCTTCAAATAAAAACTACACAGATGCATTCTGTGAAACTTATTTCTGATCTGTAAATTCAGTTAACAGAGATAAAACATATTTTTGATTGAGCAGTTATGAAACACTCTTTTTGTAGTAAATGCAAGTGGAGATTCGGAGCGCTAAGGGGGTAATAGTGGAAAAAGGAATGTCTTCAAATATAAACTACACAGAATCATTCGGTGAAACTTCTTTCTGATCTGTGCATTCAGCTAACAGAGTTAAACCATACTTTTGATTGAGCAGATCTGAACACTCTTTCTGTTGAAAATGCAACTGGACATTTGGAGCGCTAAGAGAGTAGTAGTGGAAAAAGGAATATATTCAAATATAAACTACACAGAAGCATTCTGTGAAACTTCTTTCTGATCTGAGCATTCAGCTAACAGAGTTAAACCATACTTTTGATTGAGCAGTTTTGAAACACTCTGTCTGTAGAAAATGCAACTGGACATTCGTAGCACTAAGTGGGTATTAGTGGAAAAAAGAATATGTTCAAATATAAACTACACAGAAGCATTGTATGAAACTTCTTTCTGTTCTGTGCATTCAACTAACAGAGTTGAACCTTACTTTTCATTGAGCCTTTCTGAAACACTCTTTCTGTAGAAACTGCAATTGGACATTCTGAGCGCTAAGAGGCCTCTATTGGGAAAAATAATATCTTCAAATAAAAACTACACAGAAGCATTGTGTGAAACTTATTTCTGATATGTTCATTAAGCTAACAGAGTTAAACCATACTTTTGATTGCGCAGTTCTGAACACTCTTTCTGTAGAAAATGCAAGTGGACATTCGGAGCGCTAAGAGGGTAATAGTGGAAAAAGTAATATATTCAAATATAAACTACACAGTAGCATTCTGTGAAAATTCTTTCTGTTCTGTGCATTCAACTAACAGAGTTGAACCTTACTTTTGATTGAGCCGTTCTGAAACACTCTTTCTGTAGAAACTGCAATTGGACATGCTAAGCGCAAAGAGGCCTCTATTGGGAAAAATAATATCTTCAAATAAAAACTACACAGAAGCATTGTGTGAAACTTATTTCTGATATGTTCATTAAGCTAACAGAGTTAAACCATACTTTTGATTGCGCAGTTCTGAACACTCTTTCTGTAGAAAATGCAAGTGGACATTCGGAGCGCTAAGAGGGTAATAGTGGAAAAAGCAATATATTCAAATATAAACTACACAGTAGCATTCTGTGAAAATTCTTTCTGTTCTGTGCATTCAACTAACAGAGTTGAACCTTACTTTTGATTGAGCCGTTCTGAAACACTCTTTCTGTAGAAACTGCAATTGGACATGCTAAGCGCTAAGAGGCCTACATTGGAAAAAGAGTATCTTCAAATAAAAACTACACAGATGCACTCTGTGAAACTTATTTCTGATCTGTAAATTCAGTTAACAGAGATAAAACATATTGTTGATTGAGCAGTTATGAAACACTCTTTTTGTAGAAAATGCAAGTGGAGATTCGGAGCGCTAAGAGGGTAATAGTGGAAAAAGGAATGTCTTCAAATATAAACTACACAGAATCATTCGGTGAAACTTCTTTCTGATCTGTGCATTCAGCTAACAGAGTTAAACCATACTTTTGATTGAGCAGATCTGAACACTCTTTCTGTTGATAATGCAACTGGACATTTGGAGCGCTAAGAGAGTAGTAGTGGAAAAAGGAATATATTCAAATATAAACTACACAGAAACATTCTGTGAAACTTCTTTCTGATCTGTAAATTCAGCTAACAGAGTTAAACCATACTTTTTATTGAGCAGTTTTGAAACACTCTGTCTGTAGAAAATGCAACTGGACATTCGTAGCGCTAAGTGGGTAATAGTGGAAAAAAGAATATGTTCAAATATAAACTACACAGAAGCATTGTATGAAACTCCTTTCTGTTCTGTGCATTCAACTAACAGAGTTGAACCTTACTTTTGATTGAGCCTTTCTGAAACACTCTTTCTGTAGAAACTGCAATTGGACATTCTGAGAGCTAAGAGGCCTATATTGGGAAAAATAATGTCTACAAATAAAAACTACACAGAAGCATTGTGTGAAACTTCTTTCTGTTCTGTTTGTTCAACTAAAAGAGTTGAACCTTAGTTTTGATTGCGCAGTTCTGAACACTCTTTCTGTAGAAAATGCAAGTGGACATTCGGAGCGCTAAGAGGGTAATAGTGGAAAAAGGAATATATTCAAATATAAACTACACAGTAGCATTCTGTGAAAATTCTTTCTGTTCTGTGCATTCAACTAACAGAGTTGAACCTTACTTTTGATTGAGCCGTTCTGAAACACTCTTTCTGTAGAAACTGCAATTGGACATGCTAAGCGCTAAGAGGCCTACATTGGGAAAAAGAATATCTTCAAATAAAAACTACACAGATGCATTCTGTGGAACTTATTTCTGATCTGTAAATTCAGTTAACAGAGATAAAACATATTTTTGATTGAGCAGTTATGTAACACTCTTTTTGTAGAAAATGCAAGTGGAGATTCGGAGCGCAAAGTTGGTAATAGTTGAAAAAGGAATGTCTTCAAATCTAAACTACACAGAATCATTCGGTGAATCTTCTTTCTGATCTGTGCATTCAGCTAACAGAGTTAAACCATAGTTTTGATTGAGCAGATCTGAACACTCTTTCTGTAGAAAATGCAACTGGACATTTGGAGCGCTAAGAGCGTAGTAGTGGAAAAAGGAATATATTCAAATATAAACTACACAGAAGCATTCTGTGAAACTTCTTTCTGATCTGAGCATTCAGCTAACAGAGTTAAACCATACTTTTGATTGAGCAGTTTAGAAACACTCTGTCTGTAGGAAATGCAACTGGACATTCGTAGCGCCAAGTGGGTAATAGTGGAAAAAAGAATATGTTCAAATATAAACTTCACAGAAGCATTGTATGAAACTTCTTTCTGTTCTGTGCATTCAACTAACAGAGTTGAACCTTACTTTTGATTGAGCCGTTCTGAAACACTCTTTCTGTAGAAACTGCAATTGGACATTCTGAGCGCTAAGAGGCCTATATTGGGAAAAAGAATATCTACAAATAAAAACTACACAGAAGAATTGTGTGAAACTTCTTTCTATTCTGTTTGTTCAACTAAAAGAGTTGAACCTTAGTTTTGATTGAGCCGTTCTGAAACACTCTTTTTGTAGAAAATGCAAGTGGAGATTCGGAGCGCTAAGAGGGTAATAGTGGAAAAATGAATGTCATCAAATATAAACTACACAGAATCATTCGGTGAAACTTCTTTCTGATCTGTGCATTCAGCTAACAGAGTTAAACCATACTTTTGATTGAGCAGATCTGAACACTCTTTCTGTAGAAAATGCAACTGGACATTTGGAGCGCTAAGAGCGTAGTAGTGGAAAAAGGAATATATTCAAATATAAACTACACAGAAGCATTCTGTGAAACTTCTTTCTGATCTGAAAATTCAGCTAACAGATTTAAACCATACTTTTGATTGTGCAGTTTTGAAACACTCTGTCTGTAGAAAATGCAACTGGACATTCGTAGCGCTAAGTGGGTAATAGTGGAAAAAAGAATATGTTCAAATATAAACTACACAGAAGCATTGTATGAAACTTCTTTCTGTTCTGTGCATTCAACTAACAGAGTTGAACCTTACTTTTGATTGAGCCGTTCTGAAACACTCTTTCTGTAGAAACTGCAATTGGACATTCTGAGCGCTAAAAGGCCTATATTGGGAAAAAGAATGTCTACAAATAAAAACTACACAGAAGAATTGTGTGAAACTTCTTTCTGTTCTGTTTGTTCAACTAAAAGAGTTGAACCTTAGTTTTGATTGAGCCGTTCTGAAACACTCTTTCTGTAGAAAATGCAAGTGGAGATTCGGAGCGCTAATAGGGTAATAGTGGAAAAAGGAATGTCTCCAAATATAAACTACACAGAATCATTCTGTGAAACTTCTTTCTGATGTGTGCATTCAGCTAACAGAGTTAAACCATACTTTTGATTGAGCAGATCTGAACACTCTTTCTGTAGAAAATGCAACTGGACATTTGGAGCGCTAAGAGAGTAGTAGTGGAAAAAGGAATATATTCAAATATAAACTACACAGAAGCATTCTGTGAAACTTCTTTCTGATCTGAGCATTCAGCTAACAGAGTTAAAACATACTTTTGATTGAGCAGTTTTGAAACACTCTGTCTGTAGAAAATGCAACTGGACATTCGTAGCGCTAAGTGGGTAATAGTGGAAAAAAGAATATGTTCAAATATAAACTACACAGAAGCATTGTATGAAACTTCTTTCTGTTCTGTGCATTCAACTAACAGAGTTGAACCTTACTTTTGACTGAGCATTTCTGAAATACTCTTTCTGTAGAAACTGCAGTTGGACATTCTGAGCGCTAAGAGGCCTATATTGGGAAAAATAATATCTTCAAATAAAAACTACACAGAAGCATTGTGTGAAACTTATTTCTGATATGTTCATTAAGCTAACAGAGTTAAACCATACTTTTGATTGCGCAGTTCTGAACACTCTTTCTGTAGAAAATGCAAGTGGACATTCGGAGCGCTAAGAGGGTAATAGTGGAAAAAGGAATATATTCAAATATAAACTACACAGTAGCATTCTGTGAAAATTCTTTCTGTTCTGTGCATTCAACTAACAGAGTTGAACCTTACTTTTGATTGAGCCGTTCTGAAACACTCTTTCTGTAGAAACTGCAATTGGACATGCTAAGCGCAAAGAGGCCTACATTGGGAAAAAGAATATCTTCAAATAAAAACTACACAGATGCATTCTGTGAAACTTATTTCTGATCTGTAAATTCAGTTAACAGAGATAAAACATATTTTTGATTGAGCAGTTATGAAACACTCTTTTTGTAGTAAATGCAAGTGGAGATTCGGAGCGCTAAGGGGGTAATAGTGGAAAAAGTAATGTCTTCAAATATAAACTACACAGAATCATTCGGTGAAACTTCTTTCTGATCTGTGCATTCAGCTAACAGAGTTAAACCATACTTTTGATTGAGCAGATCTGAACACTCTTTCTGTTGAAAATGCAACTGGACATTTGGAGCGCTAAGAGAGTAGTAGTGGAAAAAGGAATATATTCAAATATAAACTACACAGAAGCATTCTGTGAAACTTCTTTCTGATCTGAGCATTCAGCTAACAGAGTTAAACCATACTTTTGATTGAGCAGTTTTGAAACACTCTGTCTGTAGAAAATGCAACTGGACATTCGTAGCACTAAGTGGGTATTAGTGGAAAAAAGAATATGTTCAAATATAAACTACACAGAAGCATTGTATGAAACTTCTTTCTGTTCTGTGCATTCAACTAACAGAGTTGAACCTTACTTTTCATTGAGCCTTTCTGAAACACTCTTTCTGTAGAAACTGCAATTGGACATTCTGAGCGCTAAGAGGCCTCTATTGGGAAAAATAATATCTTCAAATAAAAACTACACAGAAGCATTGTGTGAAACTTATTTCTGATATGTTCATTAAGCTAACAGAGTTAAACCATACTTTTGATTGCGCAGTTCTGAACACTCTTTCTGTAGAAAATGCAAGTGGACATTCGGAGCGCTAAGAGGGTAATAGTGGAAAAAGGAATATATTCAAATATAAACTACACAGTAGCATTCTGTGAAAATTCTTTCTGTTCTGTGCATTCAACTAACAGAGTTGAACCTTACTTTTGATTGAGCCGTTCTGAAACACTCTTTCTGTAGAAACTGCAATTGGACATGCTAAGCGCAAAGAGGCCTCTATTGGGAAAAATAATATCTTCAAATAAAAACTACACAGAAGCATTGTGTGAAACTTATTTCTGATATGTTCATTAAGCTAACAGAGTTAAACCATACTTTTGATTGCGCAGTTCTGAACACTCTTTCTGTAGAAAATGCAAGTGGACATTCGGAGCGCTAAGAGGGTAATAGTGGAAAAAGGAATGTCTTCAAATATAAACTACACAGAATCATTCTGTGAAACTTCTTTCTGATCTGTGCATTCAGCTAACAGAGTTAAACCATACTTTTGATTGAGCAGATCTGAACACTCTTTCTGTAGAAAATGCAACTGGACATTTGGAGCGCTAAGAGAGTAGTAGTGGAAAAAGGAATATATTCAAATATAAACTACACAGAAGCATTCTGTGAAACTTCTTTCTGATCTGAGCATTCAGCTAACAGAGTTAAAACATACTTTTGATTGAGCAGTTTTGAAACACTCTGTCTGTAGAAAATGCAACTGGACATTCGTAGCGCTAAGTGGGTAATAGTGGAAAAAAGAATATGTTCAAATATAAACTACACAGAAGCATTGTATGAAACTTCTTTCTGTTCTGTGCATTCAACTAACAGAGATGAACCTTACTTTTGATTGAGCCTTTCTGAAACACTCTTTCTGTAGAAACTGCAATTGGACATTCTGAGCGCTAAGAGGCCTATATTGGGAAAAATAATATCTTCAAATAAAAACTACACAGAAGCATTTTGTGAAACTTATTTCTGATATGTTCATTAAGTTAACAGAGTTAAACCATACTTTTGATTGCGCAGTTCTGAACACTCTTTCTGTAGAAAATGCAAGTGGACATTCGGAGCGCTAAGAGGGTAATAGTGGAAAAAGGAATATATTCAAATATAAACTACATAGTAGCATTCTGTGAAAATTCTTTCTGTTCTGTGCATTCAACTAACAGGGTTGAACCTTACTTTTGATTGAGCCGTTCTGAAGCACTCTTTCTGTAGAAACTGCAATTGGACATGCTAAGCGCTAAGAGGCCTACATTGGGAAAAAGAATATCTTCAAATAAAAACTACACAGATGCATTCTGTGAAACTTATTTCTGATCTGTAAATTCAGTTAACAGAGATAAAACATATTTTTGATTGAGCAGTTATGAAACACTCTTTTTGTAGTAAATGCAAGTGGAGATTCGGAGCGCTAAGGGGGTAATAGTGGAAAAAGGAATGTCTTCAAATATAAACTACACAGAATCATTCGGTGAAACTTCTTTCTGATCTGTGCATTCAGCTAACAGAGTTAAACCATACTTTTGATTGAGCAGATCTGAACACTCTTTCTGTTGAAAATGCAACTGGACATTTGGAGCGCTAAGAGAGTAGTAGTGGAAAAAGGAATATATTCAAATATAAACTACACAGAAGCATTCTGTGAAACTTCTTTCTGATCTGAGCATTCAGCTAACAGAGTTAAACCATACTTTTGATTGAGCAGTTTTGAAACACTCTGTCTGTAGAAAATGCAATTGGACATTCGTAGCACTAAGTGGGTATTAGTGGAAAAAAGAATATGTTCAAATATAAACTACACAGAAGCATTGTATGAAACTTCTTTCTGTTCTGTGCATTCAACTAACAGAGTTGAACCTTACTTTTCATTGAGCCTTTCTGAAACACTCTTTCTGTAGAAACTGCAATTGGACATTCTGAGCGCTAAGAGGCCTCTATTGGGAAAAATAATATCTTCAAATAAAAACTACACAGAAGCATTGTGTGAAACTTATTTCTGATATGTTCATTAAGCTAACAGAGTTAAACCATACTTTTGATTGCGCAGTTCTGAACACTCTTTCTGTAGAAAATGCAAGTGGACATTCGGAGCGCTAAGAGGGTAATAGTGGAAAAAGGAATATATTCAAATATAAACTACACAGTAGCATTCTGTGAAAATTCTTTCTGTTCTGTGCATTCAACTAACAGAGTTGAACCTTACTTTTGATTGAGCCGTTCTGAAACACTCTTTCTGTAGAAACTGCAATTGGACATGCTAAGCGCAAAGAGGCCTCTATTGGGAAAAATAATATCTTCAAATAAAAACTACACAGAAGCATTGTGTGAAACTTATTTCTGATATGTTCATTAAGCTAACAGAGTTAAACCATACTTTTGATTGCGCAGTTCTGAACACTCTTTCTGTAGAAAATGCAAGTGGACATTCGGAGCGCTAAGAGGGTAATAGTGGAAAAAGCAATATATTCAAATATAAACTACACAGTAGCATTCTGTGAAAATTCTTTCTGTTCTGTGCATTCAACTAACAGAGTTGAACCTTACTTTTGATTGAGCCGTTCTGAAACACTCTTTCTGTAGAAACTGCAATTGGACATGCTAAGCGCTAAGAGGCCTACATTGGAAAAAGAGTATCTTCAAATAAAAACTACACAGATGCACTCTGTGAAACTTATTTCTGATCTGTAAATTCAGTTAACAGAGATAAAACATATTGTTGATTGAGCAGTTATGAAACACTCTTTTTGTAGAAAATGCAAGTGGAGATTCGGAGCGCTAAGAGGGTAATAGTGGAAAAAGGAATGTCTTCAAATATAAACTACACAGAATCATTCGGTGAAACTTCTTTCTGATCTGTGCATTCAGATAACAGAGTTAAACCATACTTTTGATTGAGCAGATCTGAACACTCTTTCTGTTGATAATGCAACTGGACATTTGGAGCGCTAAGAGAGTAGTAGTGGAAAAAGGAATATATTCAAATATAAACTACACAGAAACATTCTGTGAAACTTCTTTCTGATCTGTAAATTCAGCTAACAGAGTTAAACCATACTTTTTATTGAGCAGTTTTGAAACACTCTGTCTGTAGAAAATGCAACTGGACATTCGTAGCGCTAAGTGGGTAATAGTGGAAGAAAGAATATGTTCAAATATAAACTACACAGAAGCATTGTATGAAACTCCTTTCTGTTCTGTGCATTCAACTAACAGAGTTGAACCTTACATTTGATTGAGCCTTTCTGAAACACTCTTTCTGTAGAAACTGCAATTGGACATTCTGAGCGCTAAGAGGCCTATATTGGGAAAAAGAATGTCTACAAATAAAAACTACACAGAAGCATTGTGTGAAACTTCTTTCTGTTCTGTTTGTTCAACTAAAAGAGTTGAACCTTAGTTTTGATTGCGCAGTTCTGAACACTCTTTCTGTAGAAAATGCAAGTGGACATTCGGAGCGCTAAGAGGGTAATAGTGGAAAAAGGAATATATTCAAATATAAACTACACAGTAGCATTCTGTGAAAATTCTTTCTGTTCTGTGCATTCAACTAACAGAGTTGAACCTTACTTTTGATTGAGCCGTTCTGAAACACTCTTTCTGTAGAAACTGCAATTGGACATGCTAAGCGCTAAGAGGCCTACATTGGGAAAAAGAATATCTTCAAATAAAAACTACACAGATGCATTCTGTGGAACTTATTTCTGATCTGTAAATTCAGTTAACAGAGATAAAACATATTTTTGATTGAGCAGTTATGTAACACTCTTTTTGTAGAAAATGCAAGTGGAGATTCGGAGCGCAAAGTTGGTAATAGTTGAAAAAGGAATGTCTTCAAATCTAAACTACACAGAATCATTCGGTGAATCTTCTTTCTGATCTGTGCATTCAGCTAACAGAGTTAAACCATAGTTTTGATTGAGCAGATCTGAACACTCTTTCTGTAGAAAATGCAACTGGACATTTGGAGCGCTAAGAGCGTAGTAGTGGAAAAAGGAATATATTCAAATATAAACTACACAGAAGCATTCTGTGAAACTTCTTTCTGATCTGAGCATTCAGCTAACAGAGTTAAACCATACTTTTGATTGAGCAGTTTAGAAACACTCTGTCTGTAGGAAATGCAACTGGACATTCGTAGCGCCAAGTGGGTAATAGTGGAAAAAAGAATATGTTCAAATATAAACTTCACAGAAGCATTGTATGAAACTTCTTTCTGTTCTGTGCATTCAACTAACAGAGTTGAACCTTACTTTTGATTGAGCCGTTCTGAAACACTCTTTCTGTAGAAACTGCAATTGGACATTCTGAGCGCTAAGAGGCCTATATTGGGAAAAAGAATATCTACAAATAAAAACTACACAGAAGAATTGTGTGAAACTTCTTTCTGTTCTGTTTGTTCAACTAAAAGAGTTGAACCTTAGTTTTGATTGAGCCGTTCTGAAACACTCTTTTTGTAGAAAATGCAATTGGAGATTCGGAGCGCTAAGAGGGTAATAGTGGAAAAATGAATGTCATCAAATATAAACTACACAGAATCATTCGGTGAAACTTCTTTCTGATCTGTGCATTCAGCTAACAGAGTTAAACCATACTTTTGATTGAGCAGATCTGAACACTCTTTCTGTAGAAAATGCAACTGGACATTTGGAGCGCTAAGAGCGTAGTAGTGGAAAAAGGAATATATTCAAATATAAACTACACAGAAGCATTCTGTGAAACTTCTTTCTGATCTGAAAATTCAGCTAACAGATTTAAACCATACTTTTGATTGAGCAGTTTTGAAACACTCTGTCTGTAGAAAATGCAACTGGACATTCGTAGCGCTAAGTGGGTAATAGTGGAAAAAAGAATATGTTCAAATATAAACTACACAGAAGCATTGTATGAAACTTCTTTCTGTTCTGTGCATTCAACTAACAGAGTTGAACCTTACTTTTGATTGAGCCGTTCTGAAACACTCTTTCTGTAGAAACTGCAATTGGACATTCTGAGCGCTAAAAGGCCTATATTGGGAAAAAGAATGTCTACAAATAAAAACTACACAGAAGAATTGTGTGAAACTTCTTTCTGTTCTGTTTGTTCAACTAAAAGAGTTGAACCTTAGTTTTGATTGAGCCGTTCTGAAACACTCTTTCTGTAGAAAATGCAAGTGGAGATTCGGAGCGCTAATAGGGTAATAGTGGAAAAAGGAATGTCTCCAAATATAAACTACACAGAATCATTCTGTGAAACTTCTTTCTGATGTGTGCATTCAGCTAACAGAGTTAAACCATACTTTTGATTGAGCAGATCTGAACACTCTTTCTGTAGAAAATGCAACTGGACATTTGGAGCGCTAAGAGAGTAGTAGTGGAAAAAGGAATATATTCAAATATAAACTACACAGAAGCATTCTGTGAAACTTCTTTCTGATCTGAGCATTCAGCTAACAGAGTTAAAACATACTTTTGATTGAGCAGTTTTGAAACACTCTGTCTGTAGAAAATGCAACTGGACATTCGTAGCGCTAAGTGGGTAATAGTGGAAAAAAGAATATGTTCAAATATAAACTACACAGAAGCATTGTATGAAACTTCTTTCTGTTCTGTGCATTCAACTAACAGAGTTGAACCTTACTTTTGACTGAGCATTTCTGAAACACTCTTTCTGTAGAAACTGCAGTTGGACATTCTGAGCGCTAAGAGGCCTATATTGGGAAAAATAATATCTTCAAATAAAAACTACACAGAAGCATTGTGTGAAACTTATTTCTGATATGTTCATTAAGCTAACAGAGTTAAACCATACTTTTGATTGCGCAGTTCTGAACACTCTTTCTGTAGAAAATGCAAGTGGACATTCGGAGCGCTAAGAGGGTAATAGTGGAAAAAGGAATATATTCAAATATAAACTACTCAGTAGCATTCTGTGAAAATTCTTTCTGTTCTGTGCATTCAACTAACAGAGTTCAACCTTACTTTTGATTGAGCCGTTCTGAAACACTCTTTCTGTAGAAACTGCAATTGGACATGCTAAGCGCAAAGAGGCCTACATTGGGAAAAAGAATATCTTCAAATAAAAACTACACAGATGCATTCTGTGAAACTTATTTCTGATCTGTAAATTCAGTTAACAGAGATAAAACATATTTTTGATTGAGCAGTTATGAAACACTCTTTTTGTAGTAAATGCAAGTGGAGATTCGGAGCGCTAAGGGGGTAATAGTGGAAAAAGGAATGTCTTCAAATATAAACTACACAGAATCATTCGGTGAAACTTCTTTCTGATCTGTGCATTCAGCTAACAGAGTTAAACCATACTTTTGATTGAGCAGATCTGAACACTCTTTCTGTTGAAAATGCAACTGGACATTTGGAGCGCTAAGAGAGTAGTAGTGGAAAAAGGAATATATTCAAATATAAACTACACAGAAGCATTCTGTGAAACTTCTTTCTGATCTGAGCATTCAGCTAACAGAGTTAAACCATACTTTTGATTGAGCAGTTTTGAAACACTCTGTCTGTAGAAAATGCAACTGGACATTCGTAGCACTAAGTGGGTATTAGTGGAAAAAAGAATATGTTCAAATATAAACTACACAGAAGCATTGTATGAAACTTCTTTCTGTTCTGTGCATTCAACTAACAGAGTTGAACCTTACTTTTCATTGAGCCTTTCTGAAACACTCTTTCTGTAGAAACTGCAATTGGACATTCTGAGCGCTAAGAGGCCTCTATTGGGAAAAATAATATCTTCAAATAAAAACTACACAGAAGCATTGTGTGAAACTTATTTCTGATATGTTCATTAAGCTAACAGAGTTAAACCATACTTTTGATTGCGCAGTTCTGAACACTCTTTCTGTAGAAAATGCAAGTGGACATTCGGAGCGCTAAGAGGGTAATAGTGGAAAAAGGAATATATTCAAATATAAACTACACAGTAGCATTCTGTGAAAATTCTTTCTGTTCTGTGCATTCAACTAACCGAGTTGAACCTTACTTTTGATTGAGCCGTTCTGAAACACTCTTTCTGTAGAAACTGCAATTGGACATGCTAAGCGCAAAGAGGCCTCTATTGGGAAAAATAATATCTTCAAATAAAAACTACACAGAAGCATTGTGTGAAACTTATTTCTGATATGTTCATTAAGCTAACAGAGTTAAACCATACTTTTGATTGCGCAGTTCTGAACACTCTTTCTGTAGAAAATGCAAGTGGACATTCGGAGCGCTAAGAGGGTAATAGTGGAAAAAGGAATGTCTTCAAATATAAACTACACAGAATCATTCTGTGAAACTTCTTTCTGATCTGTGCATTCAGCTAACAGAGTTAAACCATACTTTTGATTGAGCAGATCTGAACACTCTTTCTGTAGAAAATGCAACTGGACATTTGGAGCGCTAAGAGAGTAGTAGTGGAAAAAGGAATATATTCAAATATAAACTACACAGAAGCATTCTGTGAAACTTCTTTCTGATCTGAGCATTCAGCTAACAGAGTTAAAACATACTTTTGATTGAGCAGTTTTGAAACACTCTGTCTGTAGAAAATGCAACTGGACATTCGTAGCGCTAAGTGGGTAATAGTGGAAAAAAGAATATGTTCAAATATAAACTACACAGAAGCATTGTATGAAACTTCTTTCTGTTCTGTGCACTCAACTAACAGAGTTGAACCTTACTTTTGATTGAGCCTTTCTGAAACACTCTTTCTGTAGAAACTGCAATTGGACATTCTGAGCGCTAAGAGGCCTATATTGGGAAAAATAATATCTTCAAATAAAAACTACACAGAAGCATTTTGTGAAACTTATTTCTGATATGTTCATTAAGTTAACAGAGTTAAACCATACTTTTGATTGCGCAGTTCTGAACACTCTTTCTGTAGAAAATGCAAGTGGACATTCGGAGCCCTAAGAGTGTAATAGTGGAAAAAGGAATATATTCAAATATAAACTACATAGTAGCATTCTGTGAAAATTCTTTCTGTTCTGTGCATTCAACTAACAGGGTTGAACCTTACTTTTGATTGAGCCGTTCTGAAGCACTCTTTCTGTAGAAACTGCAATTGGACATGCTAAGCGCTAAGAGGCCTACATTGGGAAAAAGAATATCTTCAAATAAAAACTACACAGATGCATTCTGTGAAACTTATTTCTGATCTGTAAATTCAGTTAACAGAGATAAAACATATTTTTGATTGAGCAGTTATGAAACACTCTTTTTGTAGTAAATGCAAGTGGAGATTCGGAGCGCTAAGGGGGTAATAGTGGAAAAAGGAATGTCTTCAAATATAAACTACACAGAATCATTCGGTGAAACTTCTTTCTGATCTGTGCATTCAGCTAACAGAGTTAAACCATACTTTTGATTGAGCAGATCTGAACACTCTTTCTGTTGAAAATGCAACTGGACATTTGGAGCGCTAAGAGAGTAGTAGTGGAAAAAGGAATATATTCAAATATAAACTACACAGAAGCATTCTGTGAAACTTCTTTCTGATCTGAGCATTCAGCTAACAGAGTTAAACCATACTTTTGATTGAGCAGTTTTGAAACACTCTGTCTGTAGAAAATGCAACTGGACATTCGTAGCAATAAGTGGGTATTAGTGGAAAAAAGAATATGTTCAAATATAAACTACACAGAAGCATTGTATGAAACTTCTTTCTGTTCTGTGCATTCAACTAACAGAGTTGAACCTTACTTTTCATTGAGCCTTTCTGAAACACTCTTTCTGTAGAAACTGCAATTGGACATTCTGAGCGCTAAGAGGCCTCTATTGGGAAAAATAATATCTTCAAATAAAAACTACACAGAAGCATTGTGTGAAACTTATTTCTGATATGTTCATTAAGCTAACAGAGTTAAACCATACTTTTGATTGCGCAGTTCTGAACACTCTTTCTGTAGAAAATGCAAGTGGACATTCGGAGCGCTAAGAGGGTAATAGTGGAAAAAGGAATATATTCAAATATAAACTACACAGTAGCATTCTGTGAAAATTCTTTCTGTTCTGTGCATTCAACTAACAGAGTTGAACCTTACTTTTGATTGAGCCGTTCTGAAACACTCTTTCTGTAGAAACTGCAATTGGACATGCTAAGCGCAAAGAGGCCTCTATTGGGAAAAATAATATCTTCAAATAAAAACTACACAGAAGCATTGTGTGAAACTTATTTCTGATATGTTCATTAAGCTAACAGAGTTTAACCATACTTTTGATTGCGCAGTTCTGAACACTCTTTCTGTAGAAAATGCAAGTGGACATTCAGAGCGCTAAGAGGGTAATAGTGGAAAAAGCAATATATTCAAATATAAACTACACAGTAGCATTCTGTGAAAATTCTTTCTGTTCTGTGCATTCAACTAACAGAGTTGAACCTTACTTTTGATTGAGCCGTTCTGAAACACTCTTTCTGTAGAAACTGCAATTGGACATGCTAAGCGCTAAGAGGCCTACATTGGGAAAAAGAATATCTTCAAATAAAAACTACACAGATGCATTCTGTGGAACTTATTTCTGATCTGTAAATTCAGTTAACAGAGATAAAACATATTTTTGATTGAGCAGTTATGTAACACTCTTTTTGTAGAAAATGCAAGTGGAGATTCGGAGCGTAAAGTTGGTAATAGTTGAAAAAGGAATGTCTTCAAATCTAAACTACACAGAATCATTCGGTGAATCTTCTTTCTGATCTGTGCATTCAGCTAACAGAGTTAAACCATAGTTTTGATTGAGCAGATCTGAACACTCTTTCTGTAGAAAATGCAACTGGACATTTGGAGCGCTAAGAGCGTAGTAGTGGAAAAAGGAATATATTCAAATATAAACTACACAGAAGCATTCTGTGAAACTTCTTTCTGATCTGAGCATTCAGCTAACAGAGTTAAACCATACTTTTGATTGAGCAGTTTAGAAACACTCTGTCTGTAGGAAATGCAACTGGACATTCGTAGCGCCAAGTGGGTAATAGTGGAAAAAAGAATATGTTCAAATATAAACTTCACAGAAGCATTGTATGAAACTTCTTTCTGTTCTGTGCATTCAACTAACAGAGTTGAACCTTACTTTTGATTGAGCCGTTCTGAAACACTCTTTCTGTAGAAACTGCAATTGGACATTCTGAGCGCTAAGAGGCCTATATTGGGAAAAAGAATATCTACAAATAAAAACTACACAGAAGAATTGTGTGAAACTTCTTTCTGTTCTGTTTGTTCAACTAAAAGAGTTGAACCTTAGTTTTGATTGAGCCGTTCTGAAACACTCTTTTTGTAGAAAATGCAAGTGGAGATTCGGAGCGCTAAGAGGGTAATAGTGGAAAAATGAATGTCATCAAATATAAACTACACAGAATCATTCGGTGAAACTTCTTTCTGATCTGTGAATTCAGCTAACAGAGTTAAACCATACTTTTGATTGAGCAGATCTGAACACTCTTTCTGTAGAAAATGCAACTGGACATTTGGAGCGCTAAGAGCGTAGTAGTGGAAAAAGGAATATATTCAAATATAAACTACACAGAAGCATTCTGTGAAACTTCTTTCTGATCTGAAAATTCAGCTAACAGATTTAAACCATACTTTTGATTGAGCAGTTTTGAAACACTCTGTCTGTAGAAAATGCAACTGGACATTCGTAGCGCTAAGTGGGTAATAGTGGAAAAAGGAATATGTTCAAATATAAACTACACAGAAGCATTGTATGAAACTTCTTTCTGTTCTGTGCATTCAACTAACAGAGTTGAACCTTACTTTTGATTGAGCCGTTCTGAAACACTCTTTCTGTAGAAACTGCAATTGGACATTCTGAGCGCTAAAAGGCCTATATTGGGAAAAAGAATGTCTACAAATAAAAACTACACAGAAGAATTGTGTGAAACTTCTTTCTGTTCTGTTTGTTCAACTAAAAGAGTTGAACCTTAGTTTTGATTGAGCCGTTCTGAAACACACTTTCTGTAGAAAATGCAAGTGGAGATTCGGAGCGCTAATAGGGTAATAGTGGAAAAAGGAATGTCTCCAAATATAAACTACACAGAATCATTCTGTGAAACTTCTTTCTGATGTGTGCATTCAGCTAACAGAGTTAAACCATACTTTTGATTGAGCAGATCTGAACACTCTTTCTGTAGAAAATGCAACTGGACATTTGGAGCGCTAAGAGAGTAGTAGTGGAAAAAGGAATATATTCAAATATAAACTACACAGAAGCATTCTGTGAAACTTCTTTCTGATCTGAGCATTCAGCTAACAGAGTTAAAACATACTTTTGATTGAGCAGTTTTGAAACACTCTGTCTGTAGAAAATGCAACTGGACATTCGTAGCGCTAAGTGGGTAATAGTGGAAAAAAGAATATGTTCAAATATAAACTACACAGAAGCATTGTATGAAACTTCTTTCTGTTCTGTGCATTCAACTAACAGAGTTGAACCTTACTTTTGACTGAGCATTTCTGAAACACTCTTTCTGTAGAAACTGCAGTTGGACATTCTGAGCGCTAAGAGGCCTATATTGGGAAAAATAATATCTTCAAATAAAAACTACACAGAAGCATTGTGTGAAACTTATTTCTGATATGTTCATTAAGCTAACAGAGTTAAACCATACTTTTGATTGCGCAGTTCTGAACACTCTTTCTGTAGAAAATGCAAGTGGACATTCGGAGCGCTAAGAGGGTAATAGTGGAAAAAGGAATATATTCAAATATAAACTACACAGTAGCATTCTGTGAAAATTCTTTCTGTTCTGTGCATTCAACTAACAGAGTTGAACCTTACTTTTGATTGAGCCGTTCTGAAACACTCTTTCTGTAGAAACTGCAATTGGACATGCTAAGCGCAAAGAGGCCTACATTGGGAAAAAGAATATCTTCAAATAAAAACTACACAGATGCATTCTGTGGAACTTATTTCTGATCTGTAAATTCAGTTAACAGAGATAAAACATATTTTTGATTGAGCAGTTATGTAACACTCTTTTTGTAGAAAATGCAAGTGGAGATTCGGAGCGCTAAGAGGGTAATAGTGGAAAAAGGAATGTCTTCAAATATAAACTACACAGAATCATTCGGTGAAACTTCTTTCTGATCTGTGCATTCAGCTAACAGAGTTAAACCATAGTTTTGATTGAGCAGATCTGAACACTTTTTCTGTAGAAAATGCAACTGGACATTTGGAGCGCTAAGAGCGTAGTAGTGGAAAAAGGAATATATTCAAATATAAACTACACAGAAGCTTTCTGTGAAACTTCTTTCTGATCTGAGCATTCAGCTAACAGAGTTAAACCATACTTTTGATTGAGCAGTTTTGAAACACTCTGTCTGTAGAAAATGCAACTGGACATTCGTAGCGCTAAGTGGGTAATAGTGGAAAAAAGAATATGTTCAAATATAAACTACACAGAAGCATTGTATGAAACTTCTTTCTGTTCTGTGCATTCAACTAACAGAGTTGAACCTTACTTTTGATTGAGCCGTTCTGAAACACTCTTTCTGTAGAAATTGCAATTGGACATTCTGAGCGCTAAGAGGCCTCTATTGGGAAAAATAATATCTTCAAATAAAAACTACACAGAAGCATTGTGTGAAACTTATTTCTGATATGTTCATTAAGCTAACAGAGTTAAACCATACTTTTGATTGCGCAGTTCTGAACAGTCTTTCTGTAGAAAATGCAAGTGGACATTCGGAGCGCTAAGAGGGTAATAGTGGAAAAAGGAATATATTCAAATATAAACTACACAGTAGCATTCTGTGAAAATTCTTTCTGTTCTGTGCATTCAACTAACAGAGTAGAACCTTACTTTTAATTGAGCCGTTGTGAAACACTCTTTCTGTAGAAACTACAATTGGAAATGCTAAGCGCTAAGAGGCCTACATTGGGAAAAAGAATATCTTCAAATAAAAACTACACAGATGCATTCTGTGAAACTTATTTCTGATCTGTAAATTCAGTTAACAGAGATAAAACATATTTTTGATTGAGCAGTTATGAAACACTCTTTTTGTAGAAAATGCAAGTGGAGATTCGGAGCGCTAAGAGGGTAATAGTGGAAAAAGGAATGTCTTCAAATATAAACTACACAGAATCATTCGGTGAAACTTCTTTCTGATCTGTGCATTCAGCTAACAGAGTTAAACCATACTTTTGATTGAGCAGATCTGAACACTCTTTGTGTAGAAAATGCAACTGGACATTTGGAGCGCTAAGAGCGTAGTAGTGGAAAAAGGAATATATTCAAATATAAACTACACAGAAGCATTCCGTGAAACTTCTTTCTGATCTGAGCATTCAGCTAACAGAGTTAAACCATACTTTTGATTGAGCAGTTTTGAAACACTCTCTCTGTAGAAAATGCAACTGGACATTCGTAGCGCTAAGTGGGTAATAGTGGAAAAAAGAATATGTTCAAATATAAACTACACAGAAGCATTGTATGAAACTTCTTTCTGTTCTGTGCATTCAACTAACAGAGTTGAACCTTACCTTTGATTGAGCCTTTCTGAAACACTCTTTCTGTAGAAACTGCAATTGGACATTCTGAGCGCTAAGAGGCCTCTATTGGGAAAAATAATACCTTCAAATAAAAACTACACAGAAGCATTGTGTGAAAATTATTTCTGATATGTTCATTAAGCTAACAGAGTTAAACCATACTTTTGATTGCGCAGTTCTGAACACTTTTCTGTAGAAAATGCAAGTGGACATTCGGAGCGCTAAGAGTGTAATAGTGGAAAAAGGAATATATTCAAATATAAACTACACAGTAGCATTCTGTGAAAATACTTTCTGTTCTGTGCATTCAACTAACAGAGTTGAACCTTACTTTTGATTGAGCCGTTCTGAAACACTCTTTCTGTAGAAAGTGCAATTGGGCATGCTAAGCGCTAAGAGGCCTACATTGGGAAAAAGAATATCTTCAAATAAAAACTACACAGATGCATTCTGTGAAACTTATTTCTGATCTGTAAATTCAGTTAACAGAGATAAAACATATTTTTGATTGAGCAGTTATGAAACACTCTTTTTGTAGAAAATGCAAGTGGAGATTCAGAGCGCTAAGAGGGTAATAGTGGAAAAAGGAATGTCTTCAAATATAAACTACACAGAATCATTCGGTGAAACTACTTTCTGCTCTGTGCATTCAGCTAACACAGTTAAACCATACTTCTGATTGAGCAGATCTGAACACTCTTTCTGTAGAAAATGCAACTGGACATTTTGAGCGCTAAGAGCGTAGTAGTGGAAAAAGGAATATATTCAAATATAAACTACACAGAAGCATTCTGTGAAAATTATTTCTGATCTGAGCATTCAGCTAACAGAGTTAAACCATACTTTTGATTGAGCAGTTTTGAAACACTCTGTCTGTAGAAAATGCAACTGGACATTCGTAGCGCTAAGTGGGTAATAGTGGAAAAAGGAATATGTTCAAATATAAACTACACAGAAGCATTGTATGAAACTTCTTTCTGTTCTGTGCATTCAACTAACAGAGTTGAACCTTACTTTTGATTGAGCCGTTCTGAAACACTCTTTCTGTAGAAACTGCAATTGGACATTCTGAGCGCTAAAAGGCCTATATTGGGAAAAAGAATGTCTACAAATAAAAACTACACAGAAGAATTGTGTGAAACTTCTTTCTGTTCTGTTTGTTCAACTAAAAGAGTTGAACCTTAGTTTTGATTGAGCCGTTCTGAAACACACTTTCTGTAGAAAATGCAAGTGGAGATTCGGAGCGCTAATAGGGTAATAGTGGAAAAAGGAATGTCTCCAAATATAAACTACACAGAATCATTCTGTGAAACTTCTTTCTGATGTGTGCATTCAGCTAACAGAGTTAAACCATACTTTTGATTGAGCAGATCTGAACACTCTTTCTGTAGAAAATGCAACTGGACATTTGGAGCGCTAAGAGAGTAGTAGTGGAAAAAGGAATATATTCAAATATAAACTACACAGAAGCATTCTGTGAAACTTCTTTCTGATCTGAGCATTCAGCTAACAGAGTTAAAACATACTTTTGATTGAGCAGTTTTGAAACACTCTGTCTGTAGAAAATGCAACTGGACATTCGTAGCGCTAAGTGGGTAATAGTGGAAAAAAGAATATGTTCAAATATAAACTACACAGAAGCATTGTATGAAACTTCTTTCTGTTCTGTGCATTCAACTAACAGAGTTGAACCTTACTTTTGACTGAGCATTTCTGAAACACTCTTTCTGTAGAAACTGCAGTTGGACATTCTGAGCGCTAAGAGGCCTATATTGGGAAAAATAATATCTTCAAATAAAAACTACACAGAAGCATTGTGTGAAACTTATTTCTGATATGTTCATTAAGCTAACAGAGTTAAACCATACTTTTGATTGCGCAGTTCTGAACACTCTTTCTGTAGAAAATGCAAGTGGACATTCGGAGCGCTAAGAGGGTAATAGTGGAAAAAGGAATATATTCAAATATAAACTACACAGTAGCATTCTGTGAAAATTCTTTCTGTTCTGTGCATTCAACTAACAGAGTTGAACCTTACTTTTGATTGAGCCGTTCTGAAACACTCTTTCTGTAGAAACTGCAATTGGACATGCTAAGCGCAAAGAGGCCTACATTGGGAAAAAGAATATCTTCAAATAAAAACTACACAGATGCATTCTGTGGAACTTATTTCTGATCTGTAAATTCAGTTAACAGAGATAAAACATATTTTTGATTGAGCAGTTATGTAACACTCTTTTTGTAGAAAATGCAAGTGGAGATTCGGAGCGCTAAGAGGGTAATAGTGGAAAAAGGAATGTCTTCAAATATAAACTACACAGAATCATTCGGTGAAACTTCTTTCTGATCTGTGCATTCAGCTAACAGAGTTAAACCATAGTTTTGATTGAGCAGATCTGAACACTTTTTCTGTAGAAAATGCAACTGGACATTTGGAGCGCTAAGAGCGTAGTAGTGGAAAAAGGAATATATTCAAATATAAACTACACAGAAGCTTTCTGTGAAACTTCTTTCTGATCTGAGCATTCAGCTAACAGAGTTAAACCATACTTTTGATTGAGCAGTTTTGAAACACTCTGTCTGTAGAAAATGCAACTGGACATTCGTAGCGCTAAGTGGGTAATAGTGGAAAAAAGAATATGTTCAAATATAAACTACACAGAAGCATTGTATGAAACTTCTTTCTGTTCTGTGCATTCAACTAACAGAGTTGAACCTTACTTTTGATTGAGCCGTTCTGAAACACTCTTTCTGTAGAAATTGCAATTGGACATTCTGAGCGCTAAGAGGCCTCTATTGGGAAAAATAATATCTTCAAATAAAAACTACACAGAAGCATTGTGTGAAACTTATTTCTGATATGTTCATTAAGCTAACAGAGTTAAACCATACTTTTGATTGCGCAGTTCTGAACAGTCTTTCTGTAGAAAATGCAAGTGGACATTCGGAGCGCTAAGAGGGTAATAGTGGAAAAAGGAATATATTCAAATATAAACTACACAGTAGCATTCTGTGAAAATTCTTTCTGTTCTGTGCATTCAACTAACAGAGTAGAACCTTACTTTTAATTGAGCCGTTGTGAAACACTCTTTCTGTAGAAACTACAATTGGAAATGCTAAGCGCTAAGAGGCCTACATTGGGAAAAAGAATATCTTCAAATAAAAACTACACAGATGCATTCTGTGAAACTTATTTCTGATCTGTAAATTCAGTTAACAGAGATAAAACATATTTTTGATTGAGCAGTTATGAAACACTCTTTTTGTAGAAAATGCAAGTGGAGATTCGGAGCGCTAAGAGGGTAATAGTGGAAAAAGGAATGTCTTCAAATATAAACTACACAGAATCATTCGGTGAAACTTCTTTCTGATCTGTGCATTCAGCTAACAGAGTTAAACCATACTTTTGATTGAGCAGATCTGAACACTCTTTGTGTAGAAAATGCAACTGGACATTTGGAGCGCTAAGAGCGTAGTAGTGGAAAAAGGAATATATTCAAATATAAACTACACAGAAGCATTCCGTGAAACTTCTTTCTGATCTGAGCATTCAGCTAACAGAGTTAAACCATACTTTTGATTGAGCAGTTTTGAAACACTCTCTCTGTAGAAAATGCAACTGGACATTCGTAGCGCTAAGTGGGTAATAGTGGAAAAAAGAATATGTTCAAATATAAACTACACAGAAGCATTGTATGAAACTTCTTTCTGTTCTGTGCATTCAACTAACAGAGTTGAACCTTACCTTTGATTGAGCCTTTCTGAAACACTCTTTCTGTAGAAACTGCAATTGGACATTCTGAGCGCTAAGAGGCCTCTATTGGGAAAAATAATACCTTCAAATAAAAACTACACAGAAGCATTGTGTGAAAATTATTTCTGATATGTTCATTAAGCTAACAGAGTTAAACCATACTTTTGATTGCGCAGTTCTGAACACTTTTCTGTAGAAAATGCAAGTGGACATTCGGAGCGCTAAGAGTGTAATAGTGGAAAAAGGAATATATTCAAATATAAACTACACAGTAGCATTCTGTGAAAATACTTTCTGTTCTGTGCATTCAACTAACAGAGTTGAACCTTACTTTTGATTGAGCCGTTCTGAAACACTCTTTCTGTAGAAAGTGCAATTGGGCATGCTAAGCGCTAAGAGGCCTACATTGGGAAAAAGAATATCTTCAAATAAAAACTACACAGATGCATTCTGTGAAACTTATTTCTGATCTGTAAATTCAGTTAACAGAGATAAAACATATTTTTGATTGAGCAGTTATGAAACACTCTTTTTGTAGAAAATGCAAGTGGAGATTCAGAGCGCTAAGAGGGTAATAGTGGAAAAAGGAATGTCTTCAAATATAAACTACACAGAATCATTCGGTGAAACTACTTTCTGCTCTGTGCATTCAGCTAACACAGTTAAACCATACTTCTGATTGAGCAGATCTGAACACTCTTTCTGTAGAAAATGCAACTGGACATTTTGAGCGCTAAGAGCGTAGTAGTGGAAAAAGGAATATATTCAAATATAAACTACACAGAAGCATTCTGTGAAAATTATTTCTGATCTGAGCATTCAGCTAACAGAGTTAAACCATACTTTTGATTGAGCAGTTTTGAAACACTCTGTCTGTAGAAAATGCAACTGGACATTCGTAGCGCTAAGTGGGTAATAGTGGAAAAAAGAATATGTTCAAATATAAACTACAGAGAATCATTGTATGAAACTTCTTTCTGTTCTGTGCATTCAACTAACAGAGTTGAACCTTACTTTTGATTGAGCCGTTCTGAAACACTCTTTCTGTAGAAACTGCAATTGGACATTCTGAGCGCTAAGAGGCCTATATTGGGAAAAAGAATGTCTACAAATAAAAACTACACAGAAGAATTGTGTGAAACTTCTTTCTGTTCTGTTTGTTCAACTAAAAGAGTTGAACCTTAGTTTTGATTGAGCCGTTCTGAAACACTCTTTCTGTCGAAAATGCAAGTGGAGATTCGGAGCGCTAAGAGGGTAATAGTGGAAAAAGGAATGTCTCCAAATATAAACTACACAGAATCATTCTGTGAAACTTCTTTCTGATCTGTGCATTCAGCTAACAGAGTTAAACCATACTTTTGATTGCGCAGTTCTGAACACTCTTTCTGTAGAAAATGCAAGTGGACATTCGGAGCGCTAAGAGGGTAATAGTGGAAAAAGGAATATATTCAAATATAAACTACACAGTAGCATTCTGTGAAAATTCTTTCTGTTCTGTGCATTCAACTAACAGAGTTGAACCTTACTTTTGATTGAGCCGTTCTGAAACACTCTTTCTGTAGAAACTGCAATTGGACATGCTAAGCGCTAAGAGGCCTACATGGGGAAAAAGAATATCTTCAAATAGAAACTACACAGATGCATTCTGTGAAACTTATTTCTGATCTGTAAATTCAGTTAACAGAGATAAAACATATTTTTGATTGAGCAGTTATGAAACACTCTTTTTGTAGAAAATGCAAGTGGAGATTCGGAGCGCTAAGAGGGTAATAGTGGAAAAAGGAATGTCTTCAAATGTAAACTACACAGAATCATTCGGTGAAACTTCTTTCTGATCTGTGCATTCAGCTAACAGAGTTAAACCATACTTTTGATTGAGCAGATCTGAACACTCTTTCTGTAGAAAATGCAACTGGACATTCCTAGCGCTAAGTGGGTAATAGTGGAAAAAAGAATATGTTCAAATATAAACTACACAGAAGCATTGTATGAAACTTCTTTCTGTTCTGTGCATTCAACTAACAGAGTTGAACCTTACTTTTGATTGAGCCGTTCTGAAACACTCTTTCTGTAGAAACTGCAATTGGACATTCTGAGCGCTAAGAGGCCTATATTGGGAAAAAGAATGTCTACAAATAAAAACTACACAGAAGAATTGTGTGAAACTCCTTTCTCTTCTGTTTGTTCAACTAAAAGAGTTGAACCTTAGTTTTGATTGAGCCGTTCTGAAACACTCTTTCTGTAGAAAATGCAAGTGGAGATTCGGAGCTCTAAGAGGGTAATAGTGGAAAAAGGAATGTCTCCAAATATAAACTACACAGAATCATTCTGTGAAACTTCTTTCTGATCTGTGCATTCAGCTAACAGAGTTAAACCATACTTTTGATTGAGCAGATCTGAACACTCTTTCTGTAGAAAATGCAACTGGACATTTGGAGCGCTAAAAGAGTAGTAGTGGAAAAAGGAATATATTCAAATATAAACTAAACAGAAGCATTCTGTGAAACTTCTTTCTGATCTGAGCATTCAGCTAACAGAGTTAAACCATCCTTATGATTGAGCAGTTTTGAAACATTCTGTCTGTAGGAAATGCAACTGGACATTCGTAGCGCTAAGTGGGTAATAGTGGAAAAAAGAATATGTTCAAATATAAACTACACAGAAACATTGTATGAAACTTCTTTCTGTTCTGTGCATTCAACTAACAGAGTTGAACCTTACTTTTGATTGAGCCTTTCTGAAACACTCTTTCTGTAGAAACTGCAATTGGACATTCTGAGCGCTAAGAAGCCTATATTGGGAAAAATAATATCTTCAAATAAAAACTACACAGAAGCATTGTGTGAAACTTATTTCTGATATGTTCATTAAGCTAACAGAGTTAAACCATACTTTTGATTGCGCAGTTCTGAACACTCTTTCTGTAGAAAATGCAAGTGGACATTCAGAGCGCTAAGAGGGTAATAGTGGAAAAAGGAATATATTCAAATATAAACTACACAGTAGCATTCTGTGAAAATTCTTTCTGTTCTGTGCATTCAACTAACAGAGTTGAACCTTACTTTTGATTGAGCCGTTCTGAAACACTCTTTCTGTAGAAACTGCAATTGGACATGCTAAGCGCTAAGAGGCCTACATGGGGAAAAAGAATATCTTCAAATAGAAACTACACAGATGCATTCTGTGAAACTTATTTCTGATCTGTAAATTCAGTTAACAGAGATAAAACATATTTTTGATTGAGCAGTTATGAAACACTCTTTTTGTAGAAAATGCAAGTGGAGATTCGGAGCGCTAAGAGGGTAATAGTGGAAAAAGGAATGTCTTCAAATATAAACTACACAGAATCATTCGGTGAAACTTCTTTCTGATCTGTGCATTCAGCTAACAGAGTTAAACCATACTTTTGATTGAGCAGATCTGAACACTCTTTCTGTTGAAAATGCAACTGGACATTTGGAGCGCTAAGAACGTAGTAGTGGAAAAAGGAATATATTCAAATATAAACTACACAGAAGCATTCTGTGAAACTTCTTTCTGATCTGAGCATACAGCTAACAGAGTTAAACCATACTTTTGATTGAGCAGTTTTGAAACACTCTGTCTGTAGAAAATGCAACTGGACATTCGTAGCGCTAAGTGGGTAATAGTGGAAAAGAGAATATATTCAAATATAAACTACACAGAAGCATTGTATGAAACTACTTTCTGTTCTGTGCATTCAACTAACAGAGTTGAACCTTACTTTTGATTGAGCTGTTCTGATTCACTCTTACGGTAGAAACTGCAATTGGACATTCTGAGCGCTAAGAGGCGGATATTGGGAAAAAGAATGTCTACAAATAAAAACTACACAGAAGAATTGTGTGAAACTTCTTTCTGTTCTGTTTGTTCAACTAAAAGAGTTGAACCTTAGTTTTGATTGAGCCGTTCTGAAACACTCTTTCTGTAGAAAATGCAAGTGGAGATTCGGAGCGCTAAGAGGGTAATAGTGGAAAAAGGAATGTCTCCAAATATAAACTACACAGAATCATTCTGTGAAACTTCTTTCTGATCTGTGCATTCAGCTAAAAGAGTTAAACCATACTTTTGATTGAGCAGATCTGAACACTCTTTCTGTAGAAAATGCAACTGGACATTTGGAGCGCTAAGAGAGTAGTAGTTGAAAAAGGAATATATTCATATATAAACTACACAGAAGCATTCTGTGAAAATTCTTTCTGATCTGAGCATTCAGCTAACAGAGTTAAACCATACTTTTGATTTAGCAGTTTTGAAACACTCTGTCTGTAGAAAATGCAACTGGACATTCGTAGCGCTAAGTGGGTAACAGTGGAAAAAAGACTATGTTCAAATATAAACTACACAGAAGCATTGTATGAAACTACTTTCTGTTCTGTGCATTCAACTAACAGAGTTGAACCTTACTTTTGATTGAGCCTTTCTGAAACACTCTTTCTGTAGAAACTGCAATTGGACATTCTGAGCGCTAAGAGGCCTCTATTGGGAAAAATAATATCTTCAAATAAAAACTACACAGAAGCATTGTGTGAAAATTATTTCTGATATGTTCATTAAGCTAACAGAGTTAAACCATACTTTTGATTGCGCAGTTCTGAACACTTTTCTGTAGAAAATGCAAGTGGACATTCGGAGCGCTAAGATGGTAATATTGGAAAAAGGAATATATTCAAATATAAACTACACAGTAGCATTCTGTGAAAATACTTTCTGTTCTGTGCATTCAACTAACAGAATTGAACCTTACTTTTGATTGAGCCGTTCTGAAACACTCTTTCTGTAGAAAGTGCAATTGGACATGCTAAGCGCTAAGAGGCCTACATTGGGAAAAAGAATATCTTCAAATAAAAACTACACAGATGCATTCTGTGAAACTTATTTCTGATCTGTAAATTCAGTTAACAGAGATAAAACATATTTTTTATTGAGCAGTTATGAAACACTCTTTTTGTAGAAAATGCAAGTGGAGATTCGGAGCGCTAAGAGGGTAATAGTGGAAAAAGGAATGTCTTCAAATATAAACTACACAGAATCATTCGGTGAAACTACTTTCTGATCTGTGCATTCAGCTAACAGAGTTAAACCATACTTCTGATTGAGCAGATCTGAACACTCTTTCTGTAGAAAATGCAACTGGACATTTTGAGCGCTAAGAGCGTAGTAGTGGAAAAAGGAATATATTCAAATATAAACTACACAGAAGCATTCTGTGAAAATTATTTCTGATCTGAGCATTCAGCTAACAGAGTTAAACCATACTTTTGATTGAGCAGTTTTGAAACACTCTGTCTGTAGAAAATGCAACTGGACATTCGTAGCGCTAAGTGGGTAATAGTGGAAAAAAGAATATGTTCAAATATAAACTACAGAGAAGCATTGTATGAAACTTCTTTCTGTTCTGTGCATTCAACTAACAGAGTTGAACCTTACTTTTGATTGAGCCGTTCTGAAACATTCTTTCTGTAGAAACTGCAATTGGACACTCTGAGCGCTAAGAGGCCTATATTGGGAAAAAGAATGTCTACAAATAAAAACTACACAGAAGAATTGTGTGAAACTTCTTTCTGTTCTGTTTGTTCAACTAAAAGAGTTGAACCTTAGTTTTGATTGAGCCGTTCTGAAACACTCTTTCTGTCGAAAATGCAAGTGGAGATTCGGAGCGCTAAGAGGGTAATAGTGGAAAAAGGAATGTCTCCAAATATAAACTACACAGAATCATTCTGTGAAACTTCTTTCTGATCTGTGCATTCAGCTAACAGAGTTAAACCATACTTTTGATTGCGCAGTTCTGAACACTCTTTCTGTAGAAAATGCAAGTGGACATTCGGAGCGCTAAGAGGGTAATAGTGGAAAAAGGAATATATTCAAATATAAACTACACAGTAGCATTCTGTGAAAATTCTTTCTGTTCTGTGCATTCAACTAACAGAGTTGAACCTTACTTTTGATTGAGCCGTCCTGAAACACTCTTTCTGTAGAAACTGCAATTGGACATGCTAAGCGCTAAGAGGCCTACATTGGGAAAAAGAATATCTTCAAATAGAAACTACACAGATGCATTCTGTGAAACTTATTTCTGATCTGTAAATTCAGTTAACAGAGATAAAACATATTTTTGATTGAGCAGTTATGAAACACTCTTTTTGTAGAAAATGCAAGTGGAGATTCGGAGCGCTAAGAGGGTAATAGTGGAAAAAGGAATGTCTTCAAATGTAAACTACACAGAATCATTCGGTGAAACTTCTTTCTGATCTGTGCATTCAGCTAACAGAGTTAAACCATACTTTTGATTGAGCAGATCTGAACACTCTTTCTGTAGAAAATGCAACTGGACATTTGGAGCGCTAAGAGCGTAGTAGTGGAAAAAGGAATATATTCAAATATAAACTACACAGAATCATTCTGTGAAAATTCTTTCTGATCTGAGCATTCAGCTAACAGAGTTAAACCATACTTTTGATTGAGCAGTTTTGAAACACTCTGTCTGTAGAAAATGCAACTGGACATTCGTAGCGCTAAGTGGGTAATAGTGGAAAAAAGAATATGTTCAAATATAAACTACACGGAAGCATTGTATGAAACTTCTTTCTGTTCTGTGCATTCAACTAACAGAGTTGAATCTTACCTTTGATTGAGCCTTTCTGAAACACTCTTTCTGTAGAAAGTGCAATTGGACATTCTGAGCGCTAAGAGGCCTCTATTGGGAAAAATAATATCTTCAAATAAAAACTACACAGAAGCATTGTGTGAAACTTATTTCTGATATGTTCATTAAGCTAACAGAGTTAAACCATACTTTTGATTGCGCAGTTCTGAACACTCTTTCTGTAGAAAATGCAAGTGGACATTCGGAGCGCTAAGAGGGTAATAGTGGAAAAAGGAATATACTCAAATATAAACTACACAGTAGCATTCTGTGAAAATTCTTTCTGTTCTGTGCATTCAACTAACAGAGTTGAACCTTACTTTTGATTGAGCCGTTCTGAAACACTGTTTCTGTAGAAACTGCAATTGGACATGCTAAGCGCTAAGAGGCCTACATTGGGAAAAGGAACATCTTCAAATAAAAACAACACAGATGCATTCTGTGAAACTTATTTCTGATCTGTAAATTCAGTTAACAGAGATAAAACATATTTTTGATTGAGCAGTTATGACACACTCTTTTTGTAGAAAATGCAAGAGGAGATTCCGAGCGCTAAGAGGGTAATAGTGGAAAAAGGAATGTCTTCAAATATAAACTACACAGAATCATTCGGTGAAACTTCTTTCTGATCTGTGCATTCAGCTAACAGTGTTAAACCATACTTTTGATTGAGCAGATCTGAACACTCTTTCTGTTGAAAATGCAACTGGACATTTGGAGCGCTAAGAACGTAGTAGTGGATAAAGGAGTATATTCAAATATAAACTACACAGAAGCATTCTGTGAAACTTCTTTCTGATCTGAGCATACAGCTAACAGAGTTAAACCATACTTTTGATTGAGCAGTTTTGAAACACTCTGTCTGCAGAAAATGCAACTGGACATTCGTAGCGCTAAGTGGGTAATAGTGGAAAAGAGAATATATTCAAATATAAACTACACAGAAGCATTGTATGAAACTACTTTCTGTTCTGTGCATTCAACTAACAGAGTTGAACCTTACTTTTGATTGAGCCGTTCTGATTCACTCTTTCGGTAGAAACTGCAATTGGACATTCTGAGCGCTAAGAGGCGTATATTGGGAAAAAGAATGTCTACAAATAAAAACTACACAGAAGAATTGTGTGAAACTTCTTTCTGTTCTGTTTGTTCAACTAAAAGAGTTGAACCTTAGTTTTGATTGAGCCGTTCTGAAACACTCTTTCTGTAGAAAATGCAAGTGGAGATTCGGAGCGCTAAGAGGGTAATAGTGGAAAAAGGAATGTCTCCAAATATAAACTACACAGAATCATTCTGTGAAACTTCTTTCTGATCTGTGCATTCAGCTAACAGAGTTAAACCATACTTTTGATTGAGCAGATCTGAACACTCTTTCTGTAGAAAATGCAACTGGACATTTGGAGCGCTAAGAGAGTAGTAGTTGAAAAAGGAATATATTCAAATATAAACTACACAGAAGCATTCTGTGAAAATTCTTTCTGATCTGAGCATTCAGCTAACAGAGTTAAACCATACTTTTGATTTAGCAGTTTTGAAACACTCTGTCTGTAGAAAATGCAACTGGACATTCGTAGCGCTAAGTGGGTAACAGTGGAAAAAAGACTATGTTCAAATATAAACTACACAGAAGCATTGTATGAAACTACTTTCTGTTCTGTGCATTCAACTAACAGAGTTGAACCTTACTTTTGATTGAGCCTTTCTGAAACACTCTTTCTGTAGAAACTGCAATTGGACATTCTGAGCGCTAAGAGGCCTCTATTGGGAAAAATAATATCTTCAAATAAAAACTACACAGAAGCATTGTGTGAAAATTATTTCTGATATGTTCATTAAGCTAACAGAGTTAAACCATACTTTTGATTGCGCAGTTCTGAACACTTTTCTGTAGAAAATGCAAGTGGACATTCGGAGCGCTAAGAGGGTAATATTGGAAAAAGGAATATATTCAAATATAAACTACACAGTAGCATTCTGTGAAAATACTTTCTGTTCTGTGCATTCAACTAACAGAATTGAACCTTACTTTTGATTGAGCCGTTCTGAAACACTCTTTCTGTAGAAAGTGCAATTGGACATGCTAAGCGCTAAGAGGCCTACATTGGGAAAAAGAATATCTTCAAATAAAAACTACACAGATGCATTCTGTGAAACTTATTTCTGATCTGTAAATTCAGTTAACAGAGATAAAACATATTTTTTATTGAGCAGTTATGAAACACTCTTTTTGTAGAAAATGCAAGTGGAGATTCGGAGCGCTAAGAGGGTAATAGTGGAAAAAGGAATGTCTTCAAATATAAACTACACAGAATCATTCGGTGAAACTACTTTCTGATCTGTGCATTCAGCTAACAGAGTTAAACCATACTTCTGATTGAGCAGATCTGAACACTCTTTCTGTAGAAAATGCAACTGGACATTTTGAGCGCTAAGAGCGTAGTAGTGGAAAAAGGAATATATTCAAATATAAACTACACAGAAGCATTCTGTGAAAATTATTTCTGATCTGAGCATTCAGCTAACAGAGTTAAACCATACTTTTGATTGAGCAGTTTTGAAACACTCTGTCTGTAGAAAATGCAACTGGACATTCGTAGCGCTAAGTGGGTAATAGTGGAAAAAAGAATATGTTCAAATATAAACTACAGAGAAGCATTGTATGAAACTTCTTTCTGTTCTGTGCATTCAACTAACAGAGTTGAACCTTACTTTTGATTGAGCCGTTCTGAAACACTCTTTCTGTAGAAACTGCAATTGGACATTCTGAGCGCTAAGAGGCCTATATTGGGAAAAAGAATGTCTACAAATAAAAACTACACAGAAGAATTGTGTGAAACTTCTTTCTGTTCTGTTTGTTCAACTAAAAGAGTTGAACCTTAGTTTTGATTGAGCCGTTCTGAAACACTCTTTCTGTCGAAAATGCAAGTGGAGATTCGGAGCGCTAAGAGGGTAATAGTGGAAAAAGGAATGTCTCCAAATATAAACTACACAGAATCATTCTGTGAAACTTCTTTCTGATCTGTGCATTCAGCTAACAGAGTTAAACCATACTTTTGATTGCGCAGTTCTGAACACTCTTTCTGTAGAAAATGCAAGTGGACATTCGGAGCGCTAAGAGGGTAATAGTGGAAAAAGGAATATATTCAAATATAAACTACACAGTAGCATTCTGTGAAAATTCTTTCTGTTCTGTGCATTCAACTAACAGAGTTGAACCTTACTTTTGATTGAGCCGTCCTGAAACACTCTTTCTGTAGAAACTGCAATTGGACATGCTAAGCGCTAAGAGGTCTACATTGGGAAAAAGAATATATTCAAATAGAAACTACACAGATGCATTCTGTGAAACTTATTTCTGATCTGTAAATTCAGTTAACAGAGATAAAACATATTTTTGATTGAGCAGTTATGAAACACTCTTTTTGTAGAAAATGCAAGTGGAGATTCGGAGCGCTAAGAGGGTAATAGTGGAAAAAGGAATGTCTTCAAATGTAAACTACACAGAATCATTCGGTGAAACTTCTTTCTGATCTGTGCATTCAGCTAACAGAGTTAAACCATACTTTTGATTGAGCAGATCTGAACACTCTTTCTGTAGAAAATGCAACTGGACATTTGGAGCGCTAAGAGCGTAGTAGTGGAAAAAGGAATATATTCAAATATAAACTACACAGAATCATTCTGTGAAAATTCTTTCTGATCTGAGCATTCAGCTAACAGAGTTAAACCATACTTTTGATTGAGCAGTTTTGAAACACTCTGTCTGTAGAAAATGCAACTGGACATTCGTAGCGCTAAGTGGGTAATAGTGGAAAAAAGAATATGTTCAAATATAAACTACACGGAAGCATTGTATGAAACTTCTTTCTGTTCTGTGCATTCAACTAACAGAGTTGAATCTTACCTTTGATTGAGCCTTTCTGAAACACTCTTTCTGTAGAAACTGCAATTGGACATTCTGAGCGCTAAGAGGCCTCTATTGGGAAAAATAATATCTTCAAATAAAAACTACACAGAAGCATTGTGTGAAACTTATTTCTGATATGTTCATTAAGCTAACAGAGTTAAACCATACTTTTGATTGCGCAGTTCTGAACACTCTTTCTGTAGAAAATGCAAGTGGACATTCGGAGCGCTAAGAGGGTAATAGTGGAAAAAGGAATATACTCAAATATAAACTACAC
The DNA here is from genome assembly GCF_028878055.3 of Symphalangus syndactylus. Taxonomy (NCBI): domain Eukaryota; kingdom Metazoa; phylum Chordata; class Mammalia; order Primates; family Hylobatidae; genus Symphalangus; species Symphalangus syndactylus. The sequence goes on from NC_072433.2 coordinate 3,641,615, forward strand.
AGTAGCATTCTGTGAAAATTCTTTCTGTTCTGTGCATTCAACTAACAGAGTTGAACCTTACTTTTGATTGAGCCGTTCTGAAACACTGTTTCTGTAGAAACTGCAATTGGACATGCTAAGCGCTAAGAGGCCTACATTGGGAAAAGGAACATCTTCAAATAAAAACAACACAGATGCATTCTGTGAAACTTATTTCTGATCTGTAAATTCAGTTAACAGAGATAAAACATATTTTTGATTGAGCAGTTATGACACACTCTTTTTGTAGAAAATGCAAGAGGAGATTCCGAGAGCTAAGAGGGTAATAGTGGAAAAAGGAATGTCTTCAAATATAAACTACACAGAATCATTCGGTGAAACTTCTTTCTGATCTGTGCATTCAGCTAACAGTGTTAAACCATACTTTTGATTGAGCAGATCTGAACACTCTTTCTGTTGAAAATGCAACTGGACATTTGGAGCGCTAAGAACGTAGTAGTGGATAAAGTAGTATATTCAAATATAAACTACACAGAAGCATTCTGTGAAACTTCTTTCTGATCTGAGCATACAGCTAACAGAGTTAAACCATACTTTTGATTGAGCAGTTTTGAAACACTCTGTCTGCAGAAAATGCAACTGGACATTCGTAGCGCTAAGTGGGTAATAGTGGAAAAGAGAATATATTCAAATATAAACTACACAGAAGCATTGTATGAAACTACTTTCTGTTCTGTGCATTCAACTAACAGAGTTGAACCTTACTTTTGATTGAGCCGTTCTGATTCACTCTTTCGGTAGAAACTGCAATTGGACATTCTGAGCGCTAAGAGGCGTATATTGGGAAAAAGAATGTCTACAAATAAAAACTACACAGAAGAATTGTGTGAAACTTCTTTCTGTTCTGTTTGTTCAACTAAAAGAGTTGAACCTTAGTTTTGATTGAGCCGTTCTGAAACACTCTTTCTGTAGAAAATGCAAGTGGAGATTCGGAGCGCTAAGAGGGTAATAGTGGAAAAAGGAATGTCTCCAAATATAAACTACACAGAATCATTCTGTGAAACTTCTTTCTGATCTGTGCATTCAGCTAACAGAGTTAAACCATACTTTTGATTGAGCAGATCTGAACACTCTTTCTGTAGAAAATGCAACTGGACATTTGGAGCGCTAAGAGAGTAGTAGTGGAAAAAGGAATATATTCAAATATAAACTACACAGAAGCATTCTGTGAAAATTCTTTCTGATCTGAGCATTCAGCTAACAGAGTTAAACCATACTTTTGATTGAGCAGTTTTGAAACACTCTGTCTGTAGAAAATGCAACTGGACATTCGTAGCGCTAAGTGGGTAATAGTGGAAAAAAGAATATGTTCACATATAAACTACACAGAAGCATTGTATGAAACTTCTTTCTGTTCTGTGCATTCATCTAACAGAGTTGAACCTTACCTTTGATTGAGCCTTTCTGAAACACTCTTTCTGTAGAAACTGCAATTGGACATTCTGAGCGCTAAGAGGCCTCTATTGGGAAAAATAATATCTTCAAATAAAAACTACACAGAAGCATTGTGTGAAACTTATTTCTGATATGTTCATTAAGCTAACAGAGTTAAACCATACTTTTGATTGCGCAGTTCTGAACACTCTTTCTGTAGAAAATGCAAGTGGACATTCGGAGCGCTAAGAGGGTAATAGTGGAAAAAGGAATATATTCAAATATAAACTACACAGTAGCATTCTGTGAAAATTCTTTCTGTTCTGTGCATTCAACTAACAGAGTTGAACCTTACTTTTGATTGAGCCGTTCTGAAACACTCTTTCTGTAGAAACTGCAATTGGACATGCTAAGCGCTAAGAGGCCTACATTGGGAAAAAGAATATCTTCAAATAAAAACTACACAGATGCATTCTGTGAAACGTATTTCTGATCTGTAAATTCAGTTAACAGAGATAAAACATATTTTTGATTGAGCAGTTATGAAACACTCTTTTTGTAGAAAATGCAAGTGGAGATTCGGAGCGCTAAGAGGGTAATAGTGGAAAAAGGAATGTCTTCAAATATAAACTACACAGAATCATTCGGTGAAACTACTTTCTGATCTCTGCATTCAGCTAACAGAGTTAAACCATACTTTTGATTGAGCAGATCTGAACACTCTTTCTGTTGAAAATACAACTGGACATTTGGAGCGCTAAGAGCGTAGTAGTGGAAAAAGGAATATATTCAAATATAAACTACACAGAAGCATTCTGTGAAGCTTCTTTCTGATCTGAGCATTCAGCTAACAGAGTTAAACCATACTTTTGATTGAGCAGTTTTGAAACACTCTGTCTGTAGAAAATGCAACTGGACATTCGTAGCGCTAAGTGGGTAATAGTGGAAAAGAGAATATGTTCAAATATAAACTACACAGAAGCATTGTATGAAACTTCTTTCTGTTCTGTGCATTCAACTAACAGAGTTGAACCTTACTTTTGATTGAGCCGTTCTGAAACACTCTTTCTGTAGAAACTGCAACTAGACATTCTGAGCGCTAAGAGGCCTATATTGGGAAAAAGAATGTCTACAAATAAAAACTACACAGAAGAATTGTGTGAAACTTATTTCTGTTCTGTTTGTTCAACTAAAAGAGTTGAACCTTAGTTTTGATTGAGCCGTTCTGAAACACTCTTTCTGTAGAAAATGCAAGTGGAGATTCGGAGCGCTAAGAGGGTAATAGTGGAAAAAGGAATGTCTCCAAATATAAACTACACAGAATCATTCTGTGAAACTTCTTTCTGATCTCTGCATTCAGTTAACAGAGATAACCATACTTTTGATTGAGCAGATCTGAACACTCTTTCTGTAGAAAATGCAACTGGACATTTGGAGCGCTAAGAGTGTAGTAGTGGAAAAAGGAATATATTCAAATATAAACTACACAGAAGCATTCTGTGAAAATTGTTTCTGATCTGAGCATTCAGCTAACAGAGTTAAACCATACTTTTGATTGAGCAGTTTTGAAACACTCTGTCTGTAGAAAATGCAACTGGACATTCGTAGCGCTAAGTGGGTAATAGTGGAAAAAAGAATATGTTCAAATATAAACTACACAGAAGCATTGTATGAAACTACTTTCTGTTCTGTGCATTCAACTAACAGAGTTGAACCTTACTTTTGATTGAGCCGTTCTGAAACACTCTTTCTATAGAAACTGCAATTGGACATTCTGAGCGCTAATAGGCCTATATTGGGAAAAAGAATGTCTACAAATAAAAACTACACAGAAGCATTGTGTGAAACTTCTTTCTGTTCTGTTTGTTCAACTAAAAGAGTTGAACCTTAGTTTTGATTGCGCAGTTCTGAACACTCTTTCTGTAGAAAATGCAAGTGGACATTCGGAGCGCTAAGAGGGTAATAGTGGAAAAAGGAATATATTCAAATATAAACTACACAGTAGCATTCTGTGAAAATTCTTCCTGTTCTGTGCATTCAACTAACAGAGTTGAACCTTACTTTTGATTGAGCCGTTCTGAAACACTCTTTCTGTAGAAACTGCAATTGGACATGCTAAGCGCTAAGAGGCCTACATTGGGAAAAAGAATATCTTCAAATAAAAACTACACAGATGCATTCTGTGAAACTTATTTCTGATCTGTAAATTCAGTTAACAGAGATAAAACATATTTTTGATTGAGCAGTTTTGAAACACTCTTTTTGTAGAAAATGCAAGTGGAGATTCGGAGCGCTAAGAGGGTAATAGTGGAAAAAGGAATGTCTCCAAATATAAACTACACAGAATCATTCTGTGAAACTTCTTTCTGATCTGTGCATTCAGCTAACAGAGTTAAACCATACTTTTGATTGAGCAGATCTGAACACTCTTTCTGTAGAAAATGCAACTGGACATTTGGAGCGCTAAGAGAGTAGTAGTGGAAAAAGGAATATATTCAAATATAAACTACACAGAAGCATTCTGTGAAAATTCTTTCTGATCTGAGCATTCAGCTAACAGAGTTAAACCATACTTTTGATTGAGCAGTTTTGAAACACTCTGTCTGTAGAAAATGCAACTGGACATTCGTAGCGCTAAGTGGGTAATAGTGGAAAAAAGAATATGTTCAAATATAAACTACACAGAAGCATTGTATGAAACTTCTTTCTGTTCTGTGCATTCAACTAACAGAGTTGAACCTTACCTTTGATTGAGCCTTTCTGAAACACTCTTTCTGTAGAAACTGCAATTGGACATTCTGAGCGCTAAGAGGCATCTATTGGGAAAAATAATATCTTCAAATAGAAACTACACAGAAGCATTGTGTGAAACTTATTTCTGATATGTTCATTAAGCTAACAGAGTTAAACCATACGTTTGATTGCGCAGTTCTGAACACTCTTTCTGTAGAAAATGCAAGTGGACATTCGGAGCGCTAAGAGGGTAATAGTGGAAAAAGGAATATATTCAAATATAAACTACACAGTAGCATTCTGTGAAAATTCTTTCTGTTCTGTGCATTCAACTAACAGAGTTGAACCTTACTTTTGATTGAGCCGTTCTGAAACACTCTTTCTGTAGAAACTGCAATTGGACATGCTAAGCGCTAAGAGGCCTACATTGGGAAAAAGAATATCTTCAAATAAAAACTACACAGATGCATTCTGTGAAACTTATTTCTGATCTGTAAATTCAGTTAACAGAGATAAAACATATTTTTGATTGAGCAGTTATGAAACACTCTTTCTGTAGAAAATGCAAGTGGACATTCGGAGCGCTAAGTGGGTAATAGTGGAAAAAGTAATGTCTTCAAATATAAACTACACAGAATCATTCGATGAAACTTCTTTCTGATCTCTGCATTCAGCTAACAGAGTTAAACCATACTTTTGATTGAGCAGATCTGAACACTCTTTCTGTTGAAAATACAACTGGACATTTGGAGCGCTAAGAGCGTAGTAGTGGAAAAAGGAATATATTCAAATATAAACTACACAGAAGCATTCTGTGAAGCTTCTTTCTGATCTGAGCATTCAGCTAACAGAGTTAAACCATACTTTTGATTGAGCAGTTTTGAAACACTCTCTCTGTAGAAAATGCAACTTGACATTCGTAGCGCTAAGTGGGTAATAGTGGAAAAGAGAATATGTTCAAATATAAACTACACAGAAGCATTGTATGAAACTTCTTTCTGTTCTGTGCATTCAACTAACAGAGTTGAACCTTACTTTTGATTGAGCCGTTCTGAAACACTCTTTCTGTAGAAACTGCAACTGGACATTCTGAGCGCTAAGAGGCCTATATTGGGAAAAAGAATGTCTACAAATAAAAACTACACAGAAGAATTGTGTGAAACTTCTTTCTGTTCTGTTTGTTCAACTAAAAGAGTTGAACCTTAGTTTTGATTGAGCCGTTCTGAAACACTCTTTCTGTAGAAAATGCAAGTGGAGATTCGGAGCGCTAAGAGGGTAATAGTGGAAAAAGGAATGTCTCCAAATATAAACTACACAGAATCATTCTGTGAAACTTCTTTCTGATCTCTGCATTCAGCTAACAGAGATAACCATACTTTTGATTGAGCAGATGTGAACACTCTTTCTGTAGAAAATGCAACTGGATATTTGGAGCGCTAAGAGAGTAGTAGTGGAAAAAGGAATATATTCAAATATAAACTACACAGAAGCATTCTGTGAAACTTCTTTCTGATCTGAGCATTCAGCTAACAGAGTTAAACCATACTTTTGATTGAGCAGTATTGAAACACTCTGTCTGTAGAAAATGCAACTGGACATTCGTAGCGCTAAGTGGGTAATAGTGGAAAAAAGAATATGTTCAAATATAAACTACACAGAAGCATTGTATGAAACTACTTTCTGTTCTGTGCATTCAACTAACAGAGTTGAACCTTACTTTTGATTGAGCCGTTCTGAAACACTCTTTCTATAGAAACTGCAATTGGACATTCTGAGCGCTAATAGGCCTATATTGGGAAAAAGAATGTCTACAAATAAAAACTACACAGAAGCATTGTGTGAAACTTCTTTCTGTTCTGTTTGTTCAACTAAAAGAGTTGAACCTTAGTTTTGATTGCGCAGTTCTGAACACTCTTTCTGTAGAAAATGCAAGTGGACATTCGGAGCGCTAAGAGGGTAATAGTGGAAAAAGGAATATATTCAAATATAAACTACACAGTAGCATTCTGTGAAAATTCTTCCTGTTCTGTGCATTCAACTAACAGAGTTGAACCTTACTTTTGATTGAGCCGTTCTGAAACACTCTTTCTGTAGAAACTGCAATTGGACATGCTAAGCGCTAAGAGGCCTACATTGGGAAAAAGAATATCTTCAAATAAAAACTACACAGATGCATTCTGTGAAACTTATTTCTGATCTGTAAATTCAGTTAACAGAGATAAAACATATTTTTGATTGAGCAGTTTTGAAACACTCTTTTTGTAGAAAATGCAAGTGGAGATTCGGAGCGCTAAGGGGGTAATAGTGGAAAAAGGAATGTCTCCAAATATAAACTACACAGAATCATTCTGTGAAACTTCTTTCTGATCTGTGCATTCAGCTAACAGAGTTAAACCATACTTTTGATTGAGCAGATCTGAACACTCTTTCTGTAGAAAATGCAACTGGACATTTGGAGCGCTAAGAGAGTAGTAGTGGAAAAAGGAATATATTCAAATATAAACTACACAGAAGCATTCTGTGAAAATTCTTTCTGATCTGAGCATTCAGCTAACAGAGTTAAACCATACTTTTGATTGAGCAGTTTTGAAACACTCTGTCTGTAGAAAATGCAACTGGACATTCGTAGCGCTAAGTGGGTAATAGTGGAAAAAAGAATATGTTCAAATATAAACTACACAGAAGCATTGTATGAAACTTCTTTCTGTTCTGTGCATTCAACTAACAGAGTTGAACCTTACTTTTGATTGAGCCTTTCTGAAACACTCTTTCTGTAGAAACTGCAATTGGACATTCTGAGCGCTAAGAGGCCTCTATTGGGAAAAAAATATCTTCAAATAAAAACTACACAGAAGCATTGTGTGAAACTTATTTCTGATATGTTCATTAAGCTAACAGAGTTAAACCATACTTTTGATTGCGCAGTTCTGAACACTCTTTCTGTAGAAAATGCAAGTGGACATTCGGAGCGCTAAGAGGGTAATAGTGGAAAAAGGAATATATTCAAATATAAACTACACAGTAGCATTCTGTGAAAATTCTTTCTGTTCTGTGCATTCAACTAACAGAGTTGAACCTTACTTTTGATTGAGCCGTTCTGAAACACTCTTTCTGTAGAAACTGCAATTGGACATGCTAAGCGCTAAGAGGCCTACATTGGGAAAAAGAATATCTTCAAATAAAAACTACACAGATGCATTCTGTGAAACGTATTTCTGATCTGTAAATTCAGTTAACAGAGATAAAACATATTTTTGATTGAGCAGTTATGAAACACTCTTTTGGTAGAAAATGCAAGTGGAGATTCGGAGCGCTAAGAGGGTAATAGTGGAAAAAGGAATGTCTTCAAATATAAACTACACAGAATCATTCGGTGAAACTTCTTTCTGATCTCTGCATTCAGCTAACAGAGTTAAACCATACTTTTGATTGAGCAGATCTGAACACTCTTTCTGTTGAAAATACAACTGGACATTTGGAGCGCTAAGAGCGTAGTAGTGGAAAAAGGAATATATTCAAATATAAACTACACAGAAGCATTCTGTGAAGCTTCTTTCTGATCTGAGCATTCAGCTAACAGAGTTAAACCATACTTTTGATTGAGCAGTTTTGAAACACTCTGTCTGTAGAAAATGCAACTGGACATTCGTAGCGCTAAGTGGGTAATAGTGGAAAAGAGAATATGTTCAAATATAAACTACACAGAAGCATTGTATGAAACTTCTTTCTGTTCTGTGCATTCAACTAACAGAGTTGAACCTTACTTTTGATTGAGCCGTTCTGAAACACTCTTTCTGTAGAAACTGCAACTGGACATTCTGAGCGCTAAGAGGCCTATATTGGGAAAAAGAATGTCTACAAATAAAAACTACACAGAAGAATTGTGTGAAACTTCTTTCTGTTCTGTTTGTTCAACTAAAAGAGTTGAACCTTAGTTTTGATTGAGCCGTTCTGAAACACTCTTTCTGTAGAAAATGCAAGTGGAGATTCGGAGCGCTAAGAGGGTAATAGTGGAAAAAGGAATGTCTCCAAATATAAACTACACAGAATCATTCTGTGAAACTTCTTTCTGATCTCTGCATTCAGCTAACAGAGATAACCATACTTTTGATTGAGCAGATCTGAACACTCTTTCTGTAGAAAATGCAACTGGACATTTGGAGCGCTAAGAGAGTAGTAGTGGAAAAAGGAATATATTCAAATATAAACTACACAGAAGCATTCTGTGAAACTTCTTTCTGATCTGAGCATTCAGCTAACAGAGTTAAACCATACTTTTGATTGAGCAGTTTTGAAACACTCTGTCTGTAGAAAATGCAACTGGACATTCGTAGCGCTAAGTGGGTAATAGTGGAAAAAAGAATATGTTCAAATATAAACTACACAGAAGCATTGTATGAAACTACATTCTGTTCTGTGCATTCAACTAACAGAGTTGAACCTTACTTTTGATTGAGCCTTTCTGAAACACTCTTTCTGTAGAAACTGCAATTGGACATTCTGAGCGCTAAGAGGCCTATATTGGGAAAAATAATATCTTCAAATAAAAACTACACAGAAGCATTTTGTGAAACTTATTTCTGATATGTTCATTAAGTTAACAGAGTTACACCATACTTTTGATTGCGCAGTTCTGAACACTCTTTCTGTAGAAAATGCAAGTGGACATTCGGAGCGCTAAGAGGGTAATAGTGGAAAAAGGAATATATTCAAATATAAACTACATAGTAGCATTCTGTGAAAATTCTTTCTGTTCTGTGCATTCAACTAACAGGGTTGAACCTTACTTTTGATTGAGCCGTTCTGAAGCACTCTTTCTGTAGAAACTGCAATTGGACATGCTAAGCGCTAAGAGGCCTACATTGGGAAAAAGAATATCTTCAAATAAAAACTACACAGATGCATTCTGTGAAACTTATTTCTGATCTGTAAATTCAGTTAACAGAGATAAAACATATTTTTGATTGAGCAGTTATGAAACACTCTTTTTGTAGTAAATGCAAGTGGAGATTCGGAGCGCTAAGGGGGTAATAGTGGAAAAAGGAATGTCTTCAAATATAAACTACACAGAATCATTCGGTGAAACTTCTTTCTGATCTGTGCATTCAGCTAACAGAGTTAAACCATACTTTTGATTGAGCAGATCTGAACACTCTTTCTGTTGAAAATGCAACTGGACATTTGGAGCGCTAAGAGAGTAGTAGTGGAAAAAGGAATATATTCAAATATAAACTACACAGAAGCATTCTGTGAAACTTCTTTCTGATCTGAGCATTCAGCTAACAGAGTTAAACCATACTTTTGATTGAGCAGTTTTGAAACACTCTGTCTGTAGAAAATGCAACTGGACATTCGTAGCACTAAGTGGGTATTAGTGGAAAAAAGAATATGTTCAAATATAAACTACACAGAAGCATTGTATGAAACTTCTTTCTGTTCTGTGCATTCAACTAACAGAGTTGAACCTTACTTTTCATTGAGCCTTTCTGAAACACTCTTTCTGTAGAAACTGCAATTGGACATTCTGAGCGCTAAGAGGCCTCTATTGGGAAAAATAATATCTTCAAATAAAAACTACACAGAAGCATTGTGTGAAACTTATTTCTGATATGTTCATTAAGCTAACATAGTTAAACCATACTTTTGATTGCGCAGTTCTGAACACTCTTTCTGTAGAAAATGCAAGTGGACATTCGGAGCGCTAAGAGGGTAATAGTGGAAAAAGGAATATATTCAAATATAAACTACACAGTAGCATTCTGTGAAAATTCTTTCTGTTCTGTGCATTCAACTAACAGAGTTGAACCTTACTTTTGATTGAGCCGTTCTGAAACACTCTTTCTGTAGAAACTGCAATTGGACATGCTAAGCGCAAAGAGGCCTCTATTGGGAAAAATAATATCTTCAAATAAAAACTACACAGAAGCATTGTGTGAAACTTATTTCTGATATGTTCATTAAGCTAACAGAGTTAAACCATACTTTTGATTGCGCAGTTCTGAACACTCTTTCTGTAGAAAATGCAAGTGGACATTCGGAGCGCTAAGAGGGTAATAGTGGAAAAAGCAATATATTCAAATATAAACTACACAGTAGCATTCTGTGAAAATTCTTTCTGTTCTGTGCATTCAACTAACAGAGTTGAACCTTACTTTTGATTGAGCCGTTCTGAAACACTCTTTCTGTAGAAACTGCAATTGGACATGCTAAGCGCTAAGAGGCCTACATTGGAAAAAGAGTATCTTCAAATAAAAACTACACAGATGCACTCTGTGAAACTTATTTCTGATCTGTAAATTCAGTTAACAGAGATAAAACATATTGTTGATTGAGCAGTTATGAAACACTCTTTTTGTAGAAAATGCAAGTGGAGATTCGGAGCGCTAAGAGGGTAATAGTGGAAAAAGGAATGTCTTCAAATATAAACTACACAGAATCATTCGGTGAAACTTCTTTCTGATCCGTGCATTCAGCTAACAGAGTTAAACCATACTTTTGATTGAGCAGATCTGAACACTCTTTCTGTTGAAAATGCAACTGGACATTTGGAGCGCTAAGAGAGTAGTAGTGGAAAAAGGAATATATTCAAATATAAACTACACAGAAGCATTCTGTGAAACTTCTTTCTGATCTGTAAATTCAGCTAACAGAGTTAAACCATACTTTTTATTGAGCAGTTTTGAAACACTCTGTCTGTAGAAAATGCAACTGGACATTCGTAGCGCTAAGTGGGTAATAGTGGAAAAAAAATATGTTCAAATATTAACTACACAGAAGCATTGTATGAAACTCCTTTCTGTTCTGTGCATTCAACTAACAGAGTTGAACCTTACTTTTGATTGAGCCTTTCTGAAACACTCTTTCTGTAGAAACTGCAATTGGACATTCTGAGCGCTAAGAGGCCTATATTGGGAAAAAGAATGTCTACAAATAAAAACTACACAGAAGCATTGTGTGAAACTTCTTTCTGTTCTGTTTGTTCAACTAAAAGAGTTGAACCTTAGTTTTGATTGCGCAGTTCTGAACACTCTTTCTGTAGAAAATGCAAGTGGACATTCGGAGCGCTAAGAGGGTAATAGTGGAAAAAGGAATATATTCAAATATAAACTACACAGTAGCATTCTGTGAAAATTCTTTCTGTTCTGTGCATTCAACTAACAGAGTTGAACCTTACTTTTGATTGAGCCGTTCTGAAACACTCTTTCTGTAGAAACTGCAATTGGACATGCTAAGCGCTAAGAGGCCTACATTGGGAAAAAGAATATCTTCAAATAAAAACTACACAGATGCATTCTGTGGAACTTATTTCTGATCTGTAAATTCAGTTAACAGAGATAAAACATATTTTTGATTGAGCAGTTATGTAACACTCTTTTTGTAGAAAATGCAAGTGGAGATTCGGAGCGCAAAGTTGGTAATAGTTGAAAAAGGAATGTCTTCAAATCTAAACTACACAGAATCATTCGGTGAATCTTCTTTCTGATCTGTGCATTCAGCTAACAGAGTTAAACCATAGTTTTGATTGAGCAGATCTGAACACTCTTTCTGTAGAAAATGCAACTGGACATTTGGAGCGCTAAGAGCGTAGTAGTGGAAAAAGGAATATATTCAAATATAAACTACACAGAAGCATTCTGTGAAACTTCTTTCTGATCTGAGCATTCAGCTAACAGAGTTAAACCATACTTTTGATTGAGCAGTTTAGAAACACTCTGTCTGTAGAAAATGCAACTGGACATTCGTAGCGCCAAGTGGGTAATAGTGGAAAAAAGAATATGTTCAAATATAAACTTCACAGAAGCATTGTATGAAACTTCTTTCTGTTCTGTGCATTCAACTAACAGAGTTGAACCTTACTTTTGATTGAGCCGTTCTGAAACACTCTTTCTGTAGAAACTGCAATTGGACATTCTGAGCGCTAAGAGGCCTATATTGGGAAAAAGAATATCTACAAATAAAAACTACACAGAAGAATTGTGTGAAACTTCTTTCTGTTCTGTTTGTTCAACTAAAAGAGTTGAACCTTAGTTTTGATTGAGCCGTTCTGAAACACTCTTTTTGTAGAAAATGCAAGTGGAGATTCGGAGCGCTAAGAGGGTAATAGTGGAAAAATGAATGTCATCAAATATAAACTACACAGAATCATTCGGTGAAACTTATTTCTGATCTGTGCATTCAGCTAACAGAGTTAAACCATACTTTTGATTGAGCAGATCTGAACACTCTTTCTGTAGAAAATGCAACTGGACATTTGGAGCGCTAAGAGCGTAGTAGTGGAAAAAGGAATATAATCAAATATAAACTACACAGAAGCATTCTGTGAAACTTCTTTCTGATCTGAAAATTCAGCTAACAGATTTAAACCATACTTTTGATTGAGCAGTTTTGAAACACTCTGTCTGTAGAAAATGCAACTGGACATTCGTAGCGCTAAGTGGGTAATAGTGGAAAAAAGAATATGTTCAAATATAAACTACACAGAAGCATTGTATGAAACTTCTTTCTGTTCTGTGCATTCAACTAACAGAGTTGAACCTTACTTTTGATTGAGCCGTTCTGAAACACTCTTTCTGTAGAAACTGCAATTGGACATTCTGAGCGCTAAGAGGCCTATATTGGGAAAAAGAATGTCTACAAATAAAAACTACACAGAAGAATTGTGTGAAACTTCTTTCTGTTCTGTTTGTTCAACTAAAAGAGTTGAACCTTAGTTTTGATTGAGCCGTTCTGAAACACTCTTTCTGTAGAAAATGCAAGTGGAGATTCGGAGCGCTAATAGGGTAATAGTGGAAAAAGGAATGTCTCCAAATATAAACTACACAGAATCATTCTGTGAAACTTCTTTCTGATGTGTGCATTCAGCTAACAGAGTTAAACCATACTTTTGATTGAGCAGATCTGAACACTCTTTCTGTAGAAAATGCAACTGGACATTTGGAGCGCTAAGAGAGTAGTAGTGGAAAAAGGAATATATTCAAATATAAACTACACAGAAGCATTCTGTGAAACTTCTTTCTGATCTGAGCATTCAGCTAACAGAGTTAAAACATACTTTTGATTGAGCAGTTTTGAAACACTCTGTCTGTAGAAAATGCAACTGGACATTCGTAGCGCTAAGTGGGTAATAGTGGAAAAAAGAATATGTTCAAATATAAACTACACAGAAGCATTGTATGAAACTTCTTTCTGTTCTGTGCATTCAACTAACAGAGTTGAACCTTACTTTTGACTGAGCATTTCTGAAACACTCTTTCTGTAGAAACTGCAGTTGGACATTCTGAGCGCTAAGAGGCCTATATTGGGAAAAATAATATCTTCAAATAAAAACTACACAGAAGCATTGTGTGAAACTTATTTCTGATATGTTCATTAAGCTAACAGAGTTAAACCATACTTTTGATTGCGCAGTTCTGAACACTCTTTCTGTAGAAAATGCAAGTGGACATTCGGAGCGCTAAGAGGGTAATAGTGGAAAAAGGAATATATTCAAATATAAACTACACAGTAGCATTCTGTGAAAATTCTTTCTGTTCTGTGCATTCAACTAACAGTGTTGAACCTTACTTTTGATTGAGCCGTTCTGAAACACTCTTTCTGTAGAAACTGCAATTGGACATGCTAAGCGCAAAGAGGCCTACATTGGGAAAAAGAATATCTTCAAATAAAAACTACACAGATGCATTCTGTGGAACTTATTTCTGATCTGTAAATTCAGTTAACAGAGATAAAACATATTTTTGATTGAGCAGTTATGTAACACTCTTTTTGTAGAAAATGCAAGTGGAGATTCGGAGCGCTAAGAGGGTAATAGTGGAAAAAGGAATGTCTTCAAATATAAACTACACAGAATCATTCGGTGAAACTTCTTTCTGATCTGTGCATTCAGCTAACAGAGTTAAACCATACTTTTGATTGAGCAGATCTGAACACTCTTTCTGTAGAAAATGCAACTGGACATTTGGAGCGCTAAGAGCGTAGTAGTGGAAAAAGGAATATATTCAAATATAAACTACACAGAAGCATTCTGTGAAACTTCTTTCTGATCTGAGCATTCAGCTAACAGAGTTAAACCATACTTTTGATTGAGCAGTTTTGAAACACTCTGTCTGTAGAAAATGCAACTGGACATTCGTAGCGCTAAGTGGGTAATAGTGGAAAAAAGAATATGTTCAAATATAAACTACACAGAAGCATTGTATGAAACTTCTTTCTGTTCTGTGCATTCAACTAACAGAGTTGAACCTTACTTTTGATTGAGCCGTTCTGAAACACTCTTTCTGTAGAAACTGCAATTGGACATTCTGAGCGCTAAGAGGCCTATATTGGGAAAAAGAATGTCTACAAATAAAAACTACACAGAAGAATTGTGTGAAACTTCTTTCTGTTCTGTTTGTTCAACTAAAAGAGTTGAACCTTAGTTTTGATTGAGCCGTTCTGAAACACACTTTCTGTAGAAAATGCAAGTGGAGATTCGGAGCGCTAAGAGGGTAATAGTGGAAAAAGGAATGTCTCCAAATAGAAACTACACAGAATCATTCTGTGAAACTTCTTTCTGATCTGTGCATTCAGATAACAGAGTTAAACCATACTTTTGATTGAGCAGATCTGAACACTCTTTCTGTAGAAAATGCAACTGGACATTTGGAGTGCTAAGAGAGTAGTAGTGGAAAAAGGAATATATTCAAATATAAACTACACAGAAGCATTCTGTGAAACTTCTTTCTGATCTGAGCATTCAGCTAACAGAGTTAAACCATACTTTTGATTGAGCAGTTTTGAAACACTCTGTCTGTAGAAAATGCAACTGGACATTCGTAGCCCTAAGTGGGTAATAGTGGAAAAAAGAATATGTTCAAATATAAACTACACAGAAGCATTGTATGAAACTTCTTTCTGTTCTGGGCATTCAACTAACAGAGTTGAACCTTACTTTTGATTGAGCCTTTCTGAAACACTCTTTCAGTAGAAACTGCAATTGGACATTCTGAGCGCTAAGAGTCCTCTATTGGGAAAAATAATATCTTCAAATAAAAACTACACAGAAGCATTGTGTGAAACTTATTTCTGATATGTTCATTAAGCTAACAGAGTTAAACCATACTTTTGATTGCGCAGTTCTGAACACTCTTTCTGTAGAAAATGCAAGTGGACATTCGGAGCGCTAAGAGGGTAATAGTGGAAAAAGGAATATAATCAAATATAAACTACACAGTAGCATTCTGTGAAAATTCTTTCTGTTCTGTGCATTCAACTAACAGAGTTGAACCTTACTTTTGATTGAGCCGTTCTGAAACACTCTTTCTGTAAAAACTGCAATTGGACATGCTAAGCGCTAAGAGGCCTACATTGGGAAAAAGAATATCTTCAAATAAAAACTACACAGATGCATTCTGTGAAACTTATTTCTGATCTGTAAATTCAGTTAACAGAGATAAAACATATTTTTGATTGAGCAGTTATGAAACACTCTTTTTGTAGAAAATGCAAGTGGAGATTCGGAGCGCTAAGAGGGTAATAGTGGAAAAAGGAATGTCTTCAAATATAAACTACACAGAATCATTCAGTGAAACTTCTTTCTGATCTGTGCATTCAGCTAACAGAGTTAAACCATAATTTTGATTGAGCAGATCTGAACACTCTTTCTGTTGAAAATGCAACTGGACATTTGGAGCGCTAAGAGCGTAGTAGTGGAAAAAGGAATATATTCAAATATAAACTACACAGAAGCATTCTGTGAAACTTCTTTCTGATCTGAGCATTCAGCTAACAGAGTTAAACCATACTTTTGATTGAGCAGTTTTGAAACACTCTGTCTGTAGAAAATGCAACTGGACATTCGTAGCGCTAAGTGGGTAATAGTGGAAAAAAGAATATGTTCAAATATAAACTACACAGAAGCATTGTATGAAACTTCTTTCTGTTCTGTGCATTCAACTAACAGAGTTGAACCATACTTTTGATTGAGCCGTTCTGAAACACTCTTTCTGTAGAAACTGCAATTGGACATTCTGAGCGCTAAGAGGCCTATATTGGGAAAAAGAATGTCTACAAATAAAAACTACACAGAAGAATTGTGTGAAACTTCTTTCTGTTCTGTTTGTTCAACTAAAAGAGTTGAACCTTAGTTTTGATTGAGCCGTTCTGAAACACTCTTTCTGTAGAAAATGCAAGTGGAGATTCGGAGCGCTAAGGGGGTAATAGTGGAAAAAGGAATGTCTCCAAATATAAACTACACAGAATCATTCTGTGAAACTTCTTTCTGATCTGTGCATTCAGCTAACAGAGTTAAACCATACTTTTGATTGAGCAGATCTGAACACTCTTTCTGTAGAAAATGCAACTGGACATTTGGAGCGCTAAGAGAGTAGTAGTGGAAAAAGGAATATATTCAAATATAAACTACACAGAAGCATTCTGTGAAACTTCTTTCTGATCTGAGCATTCAGCTAACAGAGTTAAACCATACTTTTGATTGAGCAGTTTTGAAACACTCTGTCTGTAGAAAATGCAACTGGACATTCGTAGCGCTAAGTGGGTAATAGTGGAAAAAAGAATATGTTCAAATATAAACTACACAGAAGCATTGTATGAAACTTCTTTCTGTTCTGTGCATTCAACTAACAGAGTTGAACCTTACTTTTGATTGAGCCTTTCTGAAACACTCTTTCTGTAGAAACTGCAATTGGACATTCTGAGCGCTAAGAGGCCTCTATTGGGAAAAATAATATCTTCAAATAAAAACTACACAGAAGCATTGTGTGAAACTTATTTCTGATATGTTCATTAAGCTAACAGAGTTAAACCATACTTTTGATTGCGCAGTTCTGAACACTCTTTCTGTAGAAAATTCAAGTGGACATTCGGAGCGCTAAGAGGGTAATAGTGGAAAAAGGAATATATTCAAATATAAACTACACAGTAGCATTCTGTGAAAATTCTTTCTGTTCTGTGCATTCAACTAACAGAGTTGAACCTTACTTTTGATTGAGCCGTTCTGAAACACTCTTTCTGTAGAAACTGCAATTGGACATGCTAAGCGCTAAGAGGCCTACATTGGGAAAAAGAATATCTTCAAATAAAAACTACACAGATGCAATCTGTGGAACTTATTTCTGATCTGTAAATTCAGTTAACAGAGATAAAACATATTTTTGATTGAGCAGTTATGTAACACTCTTTTTGTAGAAAATGCAAGTGGAGATTCGGAGCGCTAAGTGGGTAATAGTGGAAAAAGGAATGTCTTCAAATATAAACTACACAGAATCATTCGGTGAAACTTCTTTCTGATCTGTGCATTCAGCTAACAGAGTTAAACCATACTTTTGATTGAGCAGATCTGAACACTCTTTCTGTAGAAAATGCAACTGCACATTTGGAGCGCTAAGAGCGTAGTAGTGGAAAAAGGAATATATTCAAATATAAACTACACAGAAGCATTCTGTGAAACTTCTTTCTGATCTGAGCATTCAGCTAACAGAGTTAAACCATACTTTTGATTGAGCAGTTTTGAAACACTCTGTCTGTAGAAAATGCAACTGGACATTCGTAGCGCTAAGTGGGTAATAGTGGAAAAAAGAATATGTTCAAATATAAACTACACAGAAGCATTGTATGAAACTCCTTTCTGTTCTGTGCATTCAACTAACAGAGTTGAACCTTACTTTTGATTGAGCCGTTCTGAAACACTCTTTCTGTAGAAACTGCAATTGGACATTCTGAGCGCTAAGAGGCCTATATTGGGAAAAAGAATGTCTACAAATAAAAACTACACAGAAGAATTGTGTGAAACTTCTTTCTGTTCTGTTTGTTCAACTAAAAGAGTTGAACCTTAGTTTTGATTGAGCCGTTCTGAAACACTCTTTCTGTACAAAATGCAAGTGGAGATTCGGAGCGCTAAGGGGGTAATAGTGGAAAAAGGAATGTCTCCAAATATAAACTACACAGAATCATTCTGTGAAACATCTTTCTGATCTGTGCATTCAGCTAACAGAGTTAAACCATACTTTTGATTGAGCAGATCTGAACACTCTTTCTGTAGAAAATGCAACTGGACATTTGGAGCGCTAAGAGAGTAGTAGTGGAAAAAGGAATATATTCAAATATAAACTACACAGAAGCATTCTGTGAAACTTCTTTCTGATCTGAGCATTCAGCTAACAGAGTTAAACCATACTTTTGATTGAGCAGTTTTGAAACACTCTGTCTGTAGAAAATGCAACTGGACATTCGTAGCGCTAAGTGGGTATTAGTGGAAAAAAGAATATGTTCAAATATAAACTACACAGAAGCATTGTATGAAACTTCTTTCTGTTCTGTGCATTCAACTAACAGAGTTGAACCTTACTTTTGATTGAGCCTTTCTGAAACACTCTTTCTGTAGAAACTGCAATTGGACATTCTGAGCGCTAAGAGGCCTCTATTGGGAAAAATAATATCTTCAAATAAAAACTACACAGAAGCATTGTGTGAAACTTATTTCTGATATGTTCATTAAGCTAACAGAGTTAAACCATACTTTTGATTGCGCAGTTCTGAACACTCTTTCTGTAGAAAATTCAAGTGGACATTCGGAGCGCTAAGAGGGTAATAGTGGAAAAAGGAATATATTCAAATATAAACTACACAGTAGCATTCTGTGAAAATTCTTTCTGTTCTGTGCATTCAACTAACAGAGTTGAACCTTACTTTTGATTGAGCCGTTCTGAAACACTCTTTCTGTAGAAACTGCAATTGGACATGCTAAGCGCAAAGAGGCCTACATTGGGAAAAAGAATATCTTCAAATAAAAACTACACAGATGCATTCTGTGGAACTTATTTCTGATCTGTAAATTCAGTTAACAGAGATAAAACATATTTTTGATTGAGCAGTTATGTAACACTCTTTTTGTAGAAAATGCAAGTGGAGATTCGGAGCGCTAAGAGGGTAATAGTGGAAAAAGGAATGTCTTCAAATATAAACTACACAGAATCATTCGGTGAAACTTCTTTCTGATCTGTGCATTCAGCTAACAGAGTTAAACCATAGTTTTGATTGAGCAGATCTGAACACTCTTTCTGTAGAAAATGCAACTGGACATTTGGAGCGCTAAGAGTGTAGTAGTGGAAAAAGGAATATATTCAAATATAAACTACACAGAAGCTTTCTGTGAAACTTCTTTCTGATCTGAGCATTCAGCTAACAGAGTTAAACCATACTTTTGATTGAGCAGTTTTGAAACACTCTGTCTGTAGAAAATGCAACTGGACATTCGTAGCGCTAAGTGGGTAATAGTGGAAAAAAGAATATGTTCAAATATAAACTACACAGAAGCATTGTATGAAACTTCTTTCTGTTCTGTGCATTCAACTAACAGAGTTGAACCTTACTTTTGATTGAGCCGTTCTGAAACACTCTTTCTGTAGAAACTGCAATTGGACATTCTGAGCGCTAAGAGGCCTATATTGGGAAAAAGAATGTCTACAAATAAAAACTACACAGAAGAATTGTGTGAAACTTCTTTCTGTTCTGTTTGTTCAACTAAAAGAGTTGAACCATAGTTTTGATTGAGCCGTTCTGAAACACTCTTTCTGTAGAAAATGCAAGTGGAGATTCGGAGCGCTAAGAGGGTAATAGTGGAAAAAGGAATGTCTCCAAATAGAAACTACACAGAATCATTCTGTGAAACTTCTTTCTGATCTGTGCATTCAGATAACAGAGTTAAACCATACTTTTGACTGAGCAGATCTGAACACTCTTTCTGTAGAAAATGCAACTGGACATTTGGAGTGCTAAGAGAGTAGTAGTGGAAAAAGGAATATATTCAAATATAAACTACACAGAAGCATTCTGTGAAACTTCTTTCTGATCTGAGCATTCAGCTAACAGAGTTAAACCATACTTTTGATTGAGCAGTTTTGAAACACTCTGTCTGTAGAAAATGCAACTGGACATTCGTAGCCCTAAGTGGGTAATAGTGGAAAAAAGAATATGTTCAAATATAAACTACACAGAAGCATTGTATGAAACTTCTTTCTGTTCTGGGCATTCAACTAACAGAGTTGAAACTTACTTTTGATTGAGCCTTTCTGAAACACTCTTTCAGTAGAAACTGCAATTGGACATTCTGAGCGCTAAGAGTCCTCTATTGGGAAAAATAATATCTTCAAATAAAAACTACACAGAAGCATTGTGTGAAACTTATTTCTGATATGTTCATTAAGCTAACAGAGTTAAACCATACTTTTGATTGCGCAGTTCTGAACACTCTTTCTGTAGAAAATGCAAGTGGACATTCGGAGCGCTAAGAGGGTAATAGTGGAAAAAGGAATATATTCAAATATAAACTACACAGTAGCATTCTGTGAAAATTCTTTCTGTTCTGTGCATTCAACTAACAGAGTTGAACCTTACTTTTGATTGAGCCGTTCTGAAACACTCTTTCTGTAAAAACTGCAATTGGACATGCTAAGCGCTAAGAGGCCTACATTGGGAAAAAGAATATCTTCAAATAAAAACTACACAGATGCATTCTGTGAAACTTATTTCTGATCTGTAAATTCAGTTAACAGAGATAAAACATATTTTTGATTGAGCAGTTATGAAACACTCTTTTTGTAGAAAATGCAAGTGGAGATTCGGAGCGCTAAGAGGGTAATAGTGGAAAAAGGAATGTCTTCAAATATAAACTACACAGAATCATTCAGTGAAACTTCTTTCTGATCTGTGCATTCAGCTAACAGAGTTAAACCATACTTTTGATTGAGCAGATCTGAACACTCTTTCTGTAGAAAATGCAACTGGACATTTGGAGCGCTAAGAGCGTAGTAGTGGAAAAAGGAATATATTCAAATATAAACTACACAGAAGCATTCTGTGAAACTTCTTTCTGATCTGAGCATTCAGCTAACAGAGTTAAACCATACTTTTGATTGAGCAGTTTTGAAACACTCTGTCTGTAGAAAATGCAAATGGACATTCGTAGCGCTAAGTGGGTAATAGTGGAAAAAAGAATATGTTCAAATATAAACTACACAGAAGCATTGTATGAAACTTCTTTCTGTTCTGTGCATTCAACTAACAGAGTTGAACCTTACTTTTAATTGAGCCGTTCTGAAACACTCTTTCTGTAGAAACTGCAATTGGACATTCTGAGCGCTAAGAGGCCTATATTGGGAAAAAGAATGTCTACAAATAAAAACTACACAGAAGAATTGTGTGAAACTTCTTTCTGTTCTGTTTGTTCAACTAAAAGATTTGAACCTTAATTTTGATTGAGCCGTTCTGAAACACTCTTTCTGTAGAAAATGCAAGTGGAGATTCGGAGCGCTAAGGGGGTAATAGTGGAAAAAGGAATGTCTCCAAATATAAACTACACAGAATCATTCTGTGAAACTTCTTTCTGATCTGTGCATTCAGCTAACAGAGTTAAACCATACTTTTGATTGAGCAGATCTGAACACTCTTTCTGTAGAAAATGCAACTGGACATTTGGAGCGCTAAGAGAGTAGTAGTGGAAAAAGGAATATATTCAAATATAAACTACACAGAAGCATTCTGTGAAACTTCTTTCTGATCTGAGCATTCAGCTAACAGAGTTAAACCATACTTTTGATTGAGCAGTTTTGAAACACTCTGTCTGTAGAAAATGCAACTAGACATTCGTAGCGCTAAGTGGGTAATAGTGGAAAAAAGAATATGTTCAAATATAAACTACACAGAAGCATTGTATGAAACTTCTTTCTGTTCTGTGCATTCAACTAACAGAGTTGAACCTTACTTTTGATTGAGCCTTTCTGAAACACTCTTTCTGTAGAAACTGCAATTGGACATTCTGAGCGCTAAGAGGCCTCTATTGGGAAAAATAATATCTTCAAATAAAAACTACACAGAAGCATTGTGTGAAACTTATTTCTGATATGTTCATTAAGGTAACAGAGTTAAACCATACTTTTGATTGCGCAGTTCTGAACACTCTTTCTGTAGAAAATTCAAGTGGACATTCGGAGCGCTAAGAGGGTAATAGTGGAAAAAGGAATATATTCAAATATAAACTACACAGTAGCATTCTGTGAAAATTCTTTCTGTTCTGTGCATTCAACTAACAGAGTTGAACCTTACTTTTGATTGAGCCGTTCTGAAACACTCTTTCTGTAGAAACTGCAATTGGATATGCTAAGCGCTAAGAGGCCTACATTGGGAAAAAGAATATCTTCAAATAAAAACTACACAGATGCAATCTGTGGAACTTATTTCTGATCTGTAAATTCAGTTAACAGAGATAAAACATATTTTTGATTGAGCAGTTATGTAACACTCTTTTTGTAGAAAATGCAAGTGGAGATTCGGAGCGCTAAGAGGGTAATAGTGGAAAAAGGAATGTCTTCAAATATAAACTACACAGAATCATTCGGTGAAACTTCTTTCTGATCTGTGCATTCAGCTAACAGAGTTAAACCATACTTTTGATTGAGCAGATCTGAACACTCTTTCTGTAGAAAATGCAACTGCACATTTGGAGCGCTAAGAGCGTAGTAGTGGAAAAAGGAATATATTCAAATATAAACTACACAGAAGCATTCTGTGAAACTTCTTTCTGATCTGAGCATTCAGCTAACAGAGTTAAACCATACTTTTGATTGAGCAGTTTTGAAACACTCTGTCTGTAGAAAATGCAACTGGACATTCGTAGCGCTAAGTGGGTAATAGTGGAAAAAAGAATATGTTCAAATATAAACTACACAGAAGCATTGTATGAAACTCCTTTCTGTTCTGTGCATTCAACTAACAGAGTTGAACCTTACTTTTGATTGAGCCGTTCTGAAACACTCTTTCTGTAGAAACTGCAATTGGACATTCTGAGCGCTAAGAGGCCTATATTGGGAAAAAGAATGTCTACAAATAAAAACTACACAGAAGAATTGTGTGAAACTTCTTTCTGTTCTGTTTGTTCAACTAAAAGAGTTGAACCTTAGTTTTGATTGAGCCATTCTGAAACACTCTTTCTGTACAAAATGCAAGTGGAGATTCGGAGCGCTAAGGGGGTAATAGTGGAAAAAGGAATGTCTCCAAATATAAACTACACAGAATCATTCTGTGAAACTTCTTTCTGATCTGTGCATTCAGCTAACACAGTTAAACCATACTTTTGATTGAGCAGATCTGAACACTCTTTCTGTAGAAAATGCAACTGGACATTTGGAGCGCTAAGAGAGTAGTAGTGGAAAAAGGAATATATTCAAATATAAACTACACAGAAGCATTCTGTGAAACTTCTTTCTGATCTGAGCATTCAGCTAACAGAGTTAAACCATACTTTTGATTGAGCAGTTTGGAAACACTCTGTCTGTAGAAAATGCAACTGGACATTCGTAGCGCTAAGTGGGTATTAGTGGAAAAAAGAATATGTTCAAATATAAACTACACAGAAGCATTGTATGAAACTTCTTTCTGTTCTGTGCATTCAACTAACAGAGTTGAACCTTACTTTTGATTGAGCCTTTCTGAAACACTCTTTCTGTAGAAACTGCAATTGGACATTCTGAGCGCTAAGAGGCCTCTATTGGGAAAAATAATATCTTCAAATAAAAACTACACAGAAGCATTGTGTGAAACTTATTTCTGATATGTTCATTAAGCTAACAGAGTTAAACCATACTTTTGATTGCGCAGTTCTGAACACTCTTTCTGTAGAAAATTCAAGTGGACATTCGGAGCGCTAAGAGGGTAATAGTGGAAAAAGGAATATATTCAAATATAAACTACACAGTAGCATTCTGTGAAAATTCTTTCTGTTCTGTGCATTCAACTAACAGAGTTGAACCTTACTTTTGATTGAGCCGTTCTGAAACACTCTTTCTGTAGAAACTGCAATTGGACATGCTAAGCGCTAAGAGGCCTACATTGGGAAAAAGAATATCTTCAAATAAAAACTACACAGATGCAATCTGTGGAACTTATTTCTGATCTGTAAATTCAGTTAACAGAGATAAAACATATTTTTGATTGAGCAGTTATGTAACACTCTTTTTGTAGAAAATGCAAGTGGAGATTCGGAGCGCTAAGAGGGTAATAGTGGAAAAAGGAATGTCTTCAAATATAAACTACACAGAATCATTCGGTGAAACTTCTTTCTGATCTGTGCATTCAGCTAACAGAGTTAAACCATACTTTTGATTGAGCAGATCTGAACACTCTTTCTGTAGAAAATGCAACTGCACATTTGGAGCGCTAAGAGCGTAGTAGTGGAAAAAGGAATATATTCAAATATAAACTACACAGAAGCATTCTGTGAAACTTCTTTCTGATCTGAGCATTCAGCTAACAGAGTTAAACCATACTTTTGATTGAGCAGTTTTGAAACACTCTGTCTGTAGAAAATGCAACTGGACATTCGTAGCCCTAAGTGGGTAATAGTGGAAAAAAGAATATGTTCAAATATAAACTACACAGAAGCATTGTATGAAACTCCTTTCTGTTCTGTGCATTCAACTAACAGAGTTGAACCTTACTTTTGATTGAGCCGTTCTGAAACACTCTTTCTGTAGAAACTGCAATTGGACATTCTGAGCGCTAAGAGGCCTATATTGGGAAAAAGAATGTCTACAAATAAAAACTACACAGAAGAATTGTGTGAAACTTCAATCTGTTCTGTTTGTTCAACTAAAAGAGTTGAACCTTAGTTTTGATTGAGCCGTTCTGAAACACTCTTTCTGTACAAAATGCAAGTGGAGATTCGGAGCGCTAAGGGGGTAATAGTGGAAAAAGGAATGTCTCCAAATATAAACTACACAGAATCATTCTGTGAAACATCTTTCTGATCTGTGCATTCAGCTAACAGAGTTAAACCATACTTTTGATTGAGCAGATCTGAACACTCTTTCTGTAGAAAATGCAACTGGACATTTGGAGCGCTAAGAGAGTAGTAGTGGAAAAAGGAATATATTCAAATATAAACTACACAGAAGCATTCTGTGAAACTTCTTTCTGATCTGAGCATTCAGCTAACAGAGTTAAACCATACTTTTGATTGAGCAGTTTTGAAACACTCTGTCTGTAGAAAATGCAACTGGACATTCGTAGCGCTAAGTGGGTATTAGTGGAAAAAAGAATATGTTCAAATATAAACTACACAGAAGCATTGTATGAAACTACTTTCTGTTCTGTGCATTCAACTAACAGAGTTGAACCTTACTTTTGATTGAGCCTTTCTGAAACACTCTTTCTGTAGAAACTGCAATTGGACATTCTGAGCGCTAAGAGGCCTCTATTGGGAAAAATAATATCTTCAAATAAAAACTACACAGAAGCATTGTGTGAAACTTATTTCTGATATGTTCATTAAGCTAACAGAGTTAAACCATACTTTTGATTGCGCAGTTCTGAACACTCTTTCTGTAGAAAATTCAAGTGGACATTCGGAGCGCTAAGAGGGTAATAGTGGAAAAAGGAATATATTCAAATATAAACTACACAGTAGCATTCTGTGAAAATTCTTTCTGTTCTGTGCATTCAACTAACAGAGTTGAACCTTACTTTTGATTGAGCCGTTCTGAAACACTCTTTCTGTAGAAACTGCAATTGGACATGCTAAGCGCAAAGAGGCCTACATTGGGAAAAAGAATATCTTCAAATAAAAACTACACAGATGCATTCTGTGGAACTTATTTCTGATCTGTAAATTCAGTTAACAGAGATAAAACATATTTTTGATTGAGCAGTTATGTAACACTCTTTTTGTAGAAAATGCAAGTGGAGATTCGGAGCGCTAAGAGGGTAATAGTGGAAAAAGGAATGTCTTCAAATATAAACTACACAGAATCATTCGGTGAAACTTCTTTCTGATCTGTGCATTCAGCTAACAGAGTTAAACCATAGTTTTGATTGAGCAGATCTGAACACTCTTTCTGTAGAAAATGCAACTGGACATTTGGAGCGCTAAGAGCGTAGTAGTGGAAAAAGGAATATATTCAAATATAAACTACACAGAAGCTTTCTGTGAAACTTCTTTCTGATCTGAGCATTCAGCTAACAGAGTTAAACCATACTTTTGATTGAGCAGTTTTGAAACACTCTGTCTGTAGAAAATGCATCTGGACATTCGTAGCGCTAAGTGGGTAATAGTGGAAAAAAGAATATGTTCAAATATAAACTACACAGAAGCATTGTATGAAACTTCTTTCTGTTCTGTGCATTCAACTAACAGAGTTGAACCTTACTTTTGATTGAGCCGTTCTGAAACACTCTTTCTGTAGAAACTGCAATTGGACATTCTGAGCGCTAAGAGGCCTATATTGGGAAAAAGAATGTCTACAAATAAAAACTACACAGAAGAATTGTGTGAAACTACTTTCTGTTCTGTTTGTTCAACTAAAAGAGTTGAACCATAGTTTTGATTGAGCCGTTCTGAAACACTCTTTCTGTAGAAAATGCAAGTGGAGATTCGGAGCGCTAAGAGGGTAATAGTGGAAAAAGGAATGTCTCCAAATAGAAACTAGACAGAATCATTCTGTGAAACTTCTTTCTGATCTGTGCATTCAGATAACAGAGTTAAACCATACTTTTGACTGAGCAGATCTGAACACTCTTTCTGTAGAAAATGCAACTGGACATTTGGAGTGCTAAGAGAGTAGTAGTGGAAAAAGGAATATATTCAAATATAAACTACACAGAAGCATTCTGTGAAACTTCTTTCTGATCTGAGCATTCAGCTAACAGAGTTAAACCATACTTTTGATTGAGCAGTTTTGAAACACTCTGTCTGTAGAAAATGCAACTGGACATTCGTAGCCCTAAGTGGCTAATAGTGGAAAAAATAATATGTTCAAATATAAACTACACAGAAGCATTGTATGAAACTTCTTTCTGTTCTGGGCATTCAACTAACAGAGTTGAAACTTACTTTTGATTGAGCCTTTCTGAAACACTCTTTCAGTAGGAACTGCAATTGGACATTCTGAGCGCTAAGAGTCCTCTATTGGGAAAAATAATATCTTCAAATAAAAACTACACAGAAGCATTGTGTGAAACTTATTTCTGATATGTTCATTAAGCTAACAGAGTTAAACCATACTTTTGATTGCGCAGTTCTGAACACTCTTTCTGTAGAAAATGCAAGTGGACATTCGGAGCGCTAAGAGGGTAATAGTGGAAAAAGGAATATATTCAAATATAAACTACACAGTAGCATTCTGTGAAAATTCTTTCTGTTCTGTGCATTCAACTAACAGAGTTGAACCTTACTTTTGATTGAGCCGTTCTGAAACACTCTTTCTGTAAAAACTGCAATTGGACATGCTAAGCGCTAAGAGGCCTACATTGGGAAAAAGAATATCTTCAAATAAAAACTACACAGATGCATTCTGTGAAACTTATTTCTGATCTGTAAATTCAGTTAACAGAGATAAAACATATTTTTGATTGAGCAGTTATGAAACACTCTTTTTGTAGAAAATGCAAGTGGAGATTCGGAGCGCTAAGAGGGTAATAGTGGAAAAAGGAATGTCTTCAAATATAAACTACACAGAATCATTCAGTGAAACTTCTTTCTGATCTGTGCATTCAGCTAACAGAGTTAAACCATACTTTTGATTGAGCAGATCTGAACACTCTTTCTGTTGAAAATGCAACTGGACATTTGGAGCGCTAAGAGCGTAGTAGTGGAAAAAGGAATATATTCAAATATAAACTACACAGAAGCATTCTGTGAAACTTCTTTCTGATCTGAGCATTCAGCTAACAGAGTTAAACCATACTTTTGATTGAGCAGTTTTGAAACACTCTGTCTGTAGAAAATGCAAATGGACATTCGTAGCGCTAAGTGGGTAATAGTGGAAAAAAGAATATGTTCAAATATAAACTACACAGAAGCATTGTATGAAACTTCTTTCTGTTCTGTGCATTCAACTAACAGAGTTGAACCTTACTTTTGATTGAGCCATTCTGAAACACTCTTTCTGTAGAAACTGCAATTGGACATTCTGAGCGCTAAGAGGCCTATATTGGGAAAAAGAATGTCTACAAATAAAAACTACACAGAAGAATTGTGTGAAACTTCTTTCTGTTCTGTTTGTTCAACTAAAAGATTTGAACCTTAGTTTTGATTGAGCCGTTCTGAAACACTCTTTCTGTAGAAAATGCAAGTGGAGATTCGGAGCGCTAAGGGGGTAATAGTGGAAAAAGGAATGTCTCCAAATATAAACTACACAGAATCATTCTGTGAAACTTCTTTCTGATCTGTGCATTCAGCTAACAGAGTTAAACCATACTTTTGATTGAGCAGATCTGAACACTCTTTCTGTAGAAAATGCAACTGGACATTTGGAGCGCTAAGAGAGTAGTAGTGGAAAAAGGAATATATTCAAATATAAACTACACAGAAGCATTCTGTGAAACTTCTTTCTGATCTGAGCATTCAGCTAACAGAGTTAAACCATACTTTTGATTGAGCAGTTTTGAAACACTCTGTCTGTAGAAAATGCAACTGGACATTCGTAGCGCTAAGTGGGTAATAGTGGAAAAAAGAATATGTTCAAATATAAACTACACAGAAGCATTGTATGAAACTTCTTTCTGTTCTGTGCATTCAACTAACAGAGTTGAACCTTACTTTTGATTGAGCCTTTCTGAAACACTCTTTCTGTAGAAACTGCAATTGGACATTCTGAGCGCTAAGAGGCCTCTATTGGGAAAAATAATATCTTCAAATAAAAACTACACAGAAGCATTGTGTGAAACTTATTTCTGATATGTTCATTAAGGTAACAGAGTTAAACCATACTTTTGATTGCGCAGTTCTGAACACTCTTTCTGTAGAAAATTCAAGTGGACATTCGGAGCGCTAAGAGGGTAATAGTGGAAAAAGGAATATATTCAAATATAAACTACACAGTAGCATTCTGTGAAAATTCTTTCTGTTCTGTGCATTCAACTAACAGAGTTGAACCTTACTTTTGATTGAGCCGTTCTGAAACACTCTTTCTGTAGAAACTGCAATTGGACATGCTAAGCGCTAAGAGGCCTACATTGGGAAAAAGAATATCTTCAAATAAAAACTACACAGATGCAATCTGTGGAACTTATTTCTGATCTGTAAATTCAGTTAACAGAGATAAAACATATTTTTGATTGAGCAGTTATGTAACACTCTTTTTGTAGAAAATGCAAGTGGAGATTCGGAGCGCTAAGAGGGTAATAGTGGAAAAAGGAATGTCTTCAAATATAAACTACACAGAATCATTCGGTGAAACTTCTTTCTGATCTGTGCATTCAGCTAACAGAGTTAAACCATACTTTTGATTGAGCAGATCTGAACACTCTTTCTGTAGAAAATGCAACTGCACATTTGGAGCGCTAAGAGCGTAGTAGTGGAAAAAGGAATATATTCAAATATAAACTACACAGAAGCATTCTGTGAAACTTCTTTCTGATCTGAGCATTCAGCTAACAGAGTTAAACCATACTTTTGATTGAGCAGTTTTGAAACACTCTGTCTGTAGAAAATGCAACTGGACATTCGTAGCGCTAAGTGGGTAATAGTGGAAAAAAGAATATGTTCAAATATAAACTACACAGAAGCATTGTATGAAACTCCTTTCTGTTCTGTGCATTCAACTAACAGAGTTGAACCTTACTTTTGATTGAGCCGTTCTGAAACACTCTTTCTGTAGAAACTGCAATTGGACATTCTGAGCGCTAAGAGGCCTATATTGGGAAAAAGAATGTCTACAAATAAAAACTACACAGAAGAATTGTGTGAAACTTCTTTCTGTTCTGTTTGTTCAACTAAAAGAGTTGAACCTTAGTTTTGATTGAGCCGTTCTGAAACACTCTTTCTGTACAAAATGCAAGTGGAGATTCGGAGCGCTAAGGGGGTAATAGTGGAAAAAGGAATGTCTCCAAATATAAACTACACAGAATCATTCTGTGAAACATCTTTCTGATCTGTGCATTCAGCTAACAGAGTTAAACCATACTTTTGATTGAGCAGATCTGAACACTCTTTCTGTAGAAAATGCAACTGGACATTTGGAGCGCTAAGAGAGTAGTAGTGGAAAAAGGAATATATTCAAATATAAACTACACAGAAGCATTCTGTGAAACTTCTTTCTGATCTGAGCATTCAGCTAACAGAGTTAAACCATACTTTTGATTGAGCAGTTTTGAAACACTCTGTCTGTAGAAAATGCAACTGGACATTCGTAGCGCTAAGTGGGTATTAGTGGAAAAAAGAATATGTTCAAATATAAACTACACAGAAGCATTGTATGAAACTTCTTTCTGTTCTGTGCA
Organism: Symphalangus syndactylus; assembly: GCF_028878055.3. Classification (NCBI taxonomy): domain Eukaryota; kingdom Metazoa; phylum Chordata; class Mammalia; order Primates; family Hylobatidae; genus Symphalangus; species Symphalangus syndactylus. Next base: position 3,672,029 of record NC_072433.2, read on the forward strand.
TTCAACTAACAGAGTTGAACCTTACTTTTGATTGAGCCTTTCTGAAACACTCTTTCTGTAGAAACTGCAATTGGACATTCTGAGCGCTAAGAGGCCTCTATTGGGAAAAATAATATCTTCAAATAAAAACTACACAGAAGCATTGTGTGAAACTTATTTCTGATATGTTCATTAAGCTAACAGAGTTAAACCATACTTTTGATTGCGCAGTTCTGAACACTCTTTCTGTAGAAAATTCAAGTGGACATTCGGAGCGCTAAGAGGGTAATAGTGGAAAAAGGAATATATTCAAATATAAACTACACAGTAGCATTCTGTGAAAATTCTTTCTGTTCTGTGCATTCAACTAACAGAGTTGAACCTTACTTTTGATTGAGCCGTTCTGAAACACTCTTTCTGTAGAAACTGCAATTGGACATGCTAAGCGCAAAGAGGCCTACATTGGGAAAAAGAATATCTTCAAATAAAAACTACACAGATGCATTCTGTGGAACTTATTTCTGATCTGTAAATTCAGTTAACAGAGATAAAACATATTTTTGATTGAGCAGTTATGTAACACTCTTTTTGTAGAAAATGCAAGTGGAGATTCGGAGCGCTAAGAGGGTAATAGTGGATAAAGGAATGTCTTCAAATATAAACTACACAGAATCATTCGGTGAAACTTCTTTCTGATCTGTGCATTCAGCTAACAGAGTTAAACCATAGTTTTGATTGAGCAGATCTGAACACTCTTTCTGTAGAAAATGCAACTGGACATTTGGAGCGCTAAGAGCGTAGTAGTGGAAAAAGGAATATATTCAAATATAAACTACACAGAAGCTTTCGGTGAAACTTCTTTCTGATCTGAGCATTCAGCTAACAGAGTTAAACCATACTTTTGATTGAGCAGTTTTGAAACACTCTGTCTGTAGAAAATGCAACTGGACATTCGTAGCGCTAAGTGGGTAATAGTGGAAAAAAGAATATGTTCAAATATAAACTACACAGAAGCATTGTATGAAACTTCTTTCTGTTCTGTGCATTCAACTAACAGAGTTGAACCTTACTTTTGATTGAGCCGTTCTGAAACACTCTTTCTGTAGAAACTGCAATTGGACATTCTGAGCGCTAAGAGGCCTATATTGGGAAAAAGAATGTCTACAAATAAAAACTACACAGAAGAATTGTGTGAAACTACTTTCTGTTCTGTTTGTTCAACTAAAAGAGTTGAACCATAGTTTTGATTGAGCCGTTCTGAAACACTCTTTCTGTAGAAAATGCAAGTGGAGATTCGGAGCGCTAAGAGGGTAATAGTGGAAAAAGGAATGTCTCCAAATAGAAACTAGACAGAATCATTCTGTGAAACTTCTTTCTGATCTGTGCATTCAGATAACAGAGTTAAACCATACTTTTGACTGAGCAGATCTGAACACTCTTTCTGTAGAAAATGCAACTGGACATTTGGAGTGCTAAGAGAGTAGTAGTGGAAAAAGGAATATATTCAAATATAAACTACACAGAAGCATTCTGTGAAACTTCTTTCTGATCTGAGCATTCAGCTAACAGAGTTAAACCATACTTTTGATTGAGCAGTTTTGAAACACTCTGTCTGTAGAAAATGCAACTGGACATTCGTAGCCCTAAGTGGGTAATAGTGGAAAAAATAATATGTTCAAATATAAACTACACAGAAGCATTGTATGAAACTTCTTTCTGTTCTGGGCATTCAACTAACAGAGTTGAAACGTACGTTTGATTGAGCCTTTCTGAAACACTCTTTCAGTAGAAACTGCAATTGGACATTCTGAGCGCTAAGAGTCCTCTATTGGGAAAAATAATATCTTCAAATAAAAACTACACAGAAGCATTGTGTGAAACTTATTTCTGATATGTTCATTAAGCTAACAGAGTTAAACCATACTTTTGATTGCGCAGTTCTGAACACTCTTTCTGTAGAAAATGCAAGTGGACATTCGGAGCGCTAAGAGGGTAATAGTGGAAAAAGGAATATATTCAAATATAAACTACACAGTAGCATTCTGTGAAAATTCTTTCTGTTCTGTGCATTCAACTAACAGAGTTGAACCTTACTTTTGATTGAGCCGTTCTGAAACACTCTTTCTGTAAAAACTGCAATTGGACATGCTAAGCGCTAAGAGGCCTACATTGGGAAAAAGAATATCTTCAAATAAAAACTACACAGATGCATTCTGTGAAACTTATTTCTGATCTGTAAATTCAGTTAACAGAGATAAAACATATTTTTGATTGAGCAGTTATGAAACACTCTTTTTGTAGAAAATGCAAGTGGAGATTCGGAGCGCTAAGAGGGTAATAGTGGAAAAAGGAATGTCTTCAAATATAAACTACACAGAATCATTCAGTGAAACTTCTTTCTGATCTGTGCATTCAGCTAACAGAGTTAAACCATACTTTTGATTGAGCAGATCTGAACACTCTTTCTGTTGAAAATGCAACTGGACATTTGGAGCGCTAAGAGCGTAGTAGTGGAAAAAGGAATATATTCAAATATAAACTACACAGAAGCATTCTGTGAAACTTCTTTCTGATCTGAGCATTCAGCTAACAGAGTTAAACCATACTTTTGATTGAGCAGTTTTGAAACACTCTGTCTGTAGAAAATGCAAATGGACATTCGTAGCGCTAAGTGGGTAATAGTGGAAAAAAGAATATGTTCAAATATAAACTACACAGAAGCATTGTATGAAACTTCTTTCTGTTCTGTGCATTCAACTAACAGAGTTGAACCTTACTTTTGATTGAGCCGTTCTGAAACACTCTTTCTGTAGAAACTGCAATTGGACATTCTGAGCGCTAAGAGGCCTATATTGGGAAAAAGAATGTCTACAAATAAAAACTACACAGAAGAATTGTGTGAAACTTCTTTCTGTTCTGTTTGTTCAACTAAAAGATTTGAACCTTAGTTTTGATTGAGCCGTTCTGAAACACTCTTTCTGTAGAAAATGCAAGTGGAGATTCGGAGCGCTAAGGGGGTAATAGTGGAAAAAGGAATGTCTCCAAATATAAACTACACAGAATCATTCTGTGAAACTTCTTTCTGATCTGTGCATTCAGCTAACAGAGTTAAACCATACTTTTGATTGAGCAGATCTGAACACTCTTTCTGTAGAAAATGCAACTGGACATTTGGAGCGCTAAGAGAGTAGTAGTGGAAAAAGGAATATATTCAAATATAAACTACACAGAAGCATTCTGTGAAACTTCTTTCTGATCTGAGCATTCAGCTAACAGAGTTAAACCATACTTTTGATTGAGCAGTTTTGAAACACTCTGTCTGTAGAAAATGCAACTGGACATTCGTAGCGCTAAGTGGGTAATAGTGGAAAAAAGAATATGTTCAAATATAAACTACACAGAAGCATTGTATGAAACTCCTTTCTGTTCTGTGCATTCAACTAACAGAGTTGAACCTTACTTTTGATTGAGCCGTTCTGAAACACTCTTTCTGTAGAAACTGCAATTGGACATTCTGAGCGCTAAGAGGCCTATATTGGGAAAAAGAATGTCTACAAATAAAAACTACACAGAAGAATTGTGTGAAACTTCTTTCTGTTCTGTTTGTTCAACTAAAAGAGTTGAACCTTAGTTTTGATTGAGCCGTTCTGAAACACTCTTTCTGTACAAAATGCAAGTGGAGATTCGGAGCGCTAAGGGGGTAATAGTGGAAAAAGGAATGTCTCCAAATATAAACTACACAGAATCATTCTGTGAAACTTCTTTCTGATCTGTGCATTCAGCTAACACAGTTAAACCATACTTTTGATTGAGCAGATCTGAACACTCTTTCTGTAGAAAATGCAACTGGACATTTGGAGCGCTAAGAGAGTAGTAGTGGAAAAAGGAATATATTCAAATATAAACTACACAGAAGCATTCTGTGAAACTTCTTTCTGATCTGAGCATTCAGCTAACAGAGTTAAACCATACTTTTGATTGAGCAGTTTGGAAACACTCTGTCTGTAGAAAATGCAACTGGACATTCGTAGCGCTAAGTGGGTATTAGTGGAAAAAAGAATATGTTCAAATATAAACTACACAGAAGCATTGTATGAAACTTCTTTCTGTTCTGTGCATTCAACTAACAGAGTTGAACCTTACTTTTGATTGAGCCTTTCTGAAACACTCTTTCTGTAGAAACTGCAATTGGACATTCTGAGCGCTAAGAGGCCTCTATTGGGAAAAATAATATCTTCAAATAAAAACTACACAGAAGCATTGTGTGAAACTTATTTCTGATATGTTCATTAAGCTAACAGAGTTAAACCATACTTTTGATTGCGCAGTTCTGAACACTCTTTCTGTAGAAAATTCAAGTGGACATTCGGAGCGCTAAGAGGGTAATAGTGGAAAAAGGAATATATTCAAATATAAACTACACAGTAGCATTCTGTGAAAATTCTTTCTGTTCTGTGCATTCAACTAACAGAGTTGAACCTTACTTTTGATTGAGCCGTTCTGAAACACTCTTTCTGTAGAAACTGCAATTGGACATGCTAAGCGCTAAGAGGCCTACATTGGGAAAAAGAATATCTTCAAATAAAAACTACACAGATGCAATCTGTGGAACTTATTTCTGATCTGTAAATTCAGTTAACAGAGATAAAACATATTTTTGATTGAGCAGTTATGTAACACTCTTTTTGTAGAAAATGCAATTGGAGATTCGGAGCGCTAAGAGTGTAATAGTGGAAAAAGGAATGTCTTCAAATATAAACTGCACAGAATCATTCGGTGAAACTTCTTTCTGATCTGTGCATTCAGCTAACAGAGTTAAACCATACTTTTGATTGAGCAGATCTGAACACTCTTTCTGTAGAAAATGCAACTGCACATTTGGAGCGCTAAGAGCGTAGTAGTGGAAAAAGGAATATATTCAATTATAAACTACACAGAAGCATTCTGTGAAACTTCTTTCTGATCTGAGCATTCAGCTAACAGAGTTAAACCATACTTTTGATTGAGCAGTTTTGAAACACTCTGTCTGTAGAAAATGCAACTGGACATTCGTAGCGCTAAGTGGGTAATAGTGGAAAAAAGAATACGTTCAAATATAAACTACACAGAAGCATTGTATGAAACTCCTTTCTGTTCTGTGCATTCAACTAACAGAGTTGAACCTTACTTTTGATTGAGCCGTTCTGAAACACTCTTTCTGTAGAAACTGCAATTGGACATTCTGAGCGCTAAGAAGCCTATATTGGGAAAAAGAATGTCTACAAATAAAAACTACACAGAAGAATTGTGTGAAACTTGTTTCTGTTCTGTTTGTTCAACTAAAAGAGTTGAACCTTAGTTTTGATTGAGCCGTTCTGAAACACTCTTTCTGTACAAAATGCAAGTGGAGATTCGGAGCGCTTATAGGGTAATAGTGGAAAAAGGAATGTCTCCAAATATATACTACACAGAATCATTCTGTGAAACTTCTTTCTGATCTGTGCATTCAGCTAACAGAGTTAAACCATACTTTTGATTGAGCAGATCTGAACACTCTTTCTGTAAAAATGCAACTGGACATTTGGAGCGCTAAGAGAGTAGTAGTGGAAAAAGGAATATATTCAAATATAAACTACACAGAAGCATTCTGTGAAACTTCTTTCTGATCTGAGCATTCAGCTAACAGAGTTAAACCATACTTTTGATTGAGCAGTTTTGAAACACTCTGTCTGTAGAAAATGCAACTGGACATTCGTAGCGCTAAGTGGGTAATAGGGGAAAAAAGAGTATGTTCAAATATAAACTACACAGAAGCATTGTATGAAACTACTTTCTGTTCTGTGCATTCAACTAACAGAGTTGAACCTTACTTTTGATTGAGCCTTTCTGAAACACTCTTTCTGTAGAAACTGCAATTGGACATTCTGAGCGCTAAGAGGCCTCTATTGGGAAAAATAATATCTTCAAATAAAAACTACACAGAAGCATTGTGTGAAACTTATTTCTGATATGTTCATTAAGCTAACAGAGTTAAACCATACTTTTGATTGCGCAGTTCTGAACACTCTTTCTGTAGAAAATGCAAGTGGACATTCGGAGCGCTAAGAGGGTAATAGTGGAAAAAGGAATATATTCAAATATAAACTACACAGTAGCATTCTGTGAAAATTCTTTCTGTTCTGTGCATTCAACTAACAGAGTTGAACCTTACTTTTGATTGAGCCGTTCTGAAACAGTCTTTCTGTAGAAACTGCAATTGGACATGCTAAGCGCTAAGATTCCTACATTGGGAAAAAGAATATCTTCAAATAAAAACTACACAGATGCATTCTGTGAAACTTATTTCTGATCTGTAAATTCAGTTAACAGAGATAAAACATATTTTTGATTGAGCAGTTATGAAACACTCTTTTTGTAGAAAATGCAAGTGGAGATTCGGAGCGCTAAGAGGGTAATAGTGGAAAAAGGAATGTCTTCAAATATAAACTACACAGAATAATTCGGTGAAACTTCTTTCTGATCTGTGCCTTCAGCTAACAGAGTTAAACCATACTTTTGATTGAGCAGATCTGAACACTCTTTCTGTTGAAAATGCAACTGGACATTTGGAGCGCTAAGTGCGTAGTAGTGGAAAAAGGAATATATTCAAATATAAACTACACAGAATCATTCTGTGAAACTTCTTTCTGATCTGAGCATCCAGCTAACAGAGTTAAACCATACTTTTGATTGAGCAGTTTTGAAACACTCTGTCTGTAGAAAATGCAACTGGACATTCGTAGCGCTAAGTGGGTAATAGTGGAAAAAAGAATATGTTCAAATATAAACTACACAGAAGCATTGTATGAAACCTCTTTCTGTTCTGTGCATTCAACTAACAAAGTTGAACCTTACTTTTGATTGAGCCGTTCTTAAACACTCTTTCTGTAGAAACTGCAATTGGACATTCTGAGCGCTAAGAGGCCTATATTGGGAAAAAGTATGTCTACAAATAAAAACTACGGAGAAGAATTGTGTGAAACTTCTTTCTGTTCTGTTTGTTCAACTAAAAGAGTTGAACCTTAGTTTTGATTGAGCCGTTCTGTAACAGTCTTTCTGTAGAAAACGCAAGTGGAGATTCGGAGCGCTAAGAGGGTAATAGTGGAAAAAGGAATGTCTCCAAATATAAACTACACAGAATCATTCTGTGAAACTTCTTTCTGATCTGTGCATTCAGCTAACAGAGTTAAACCATACTTTTGATTGAGCAGATCTGAACACTCTTTCTGTAGAAAATGCAACTGGACATTTGGAGCGCTAAGAGAGTAGTGGTGGAAAAAGGAATATATTCAAATATAAACTACACAGAAGCATTCTGTGAAACTTCTTTCTGATCTGAGCATTCAGCTAACAGAGTTAAACCATACTTTTGATTGAGCAGTTTTGAAACACTCTGTCTGTAGAAAATGCAACTGGACATTCGTAGCGCTAAGTGGGTAATAGTGGAAAAAAGAATATGTTCAAATATAAACTACACAGAAGCATTGTATGAAACTTCTTTCTGTTCTGTGCATTCAACTAACAGAGTTGAACCTTACTTTTGATTGAGCCGTTCTGAAACACTCTTTCTGTAGAAACTGCAATTGGACATTCTGAGCGCTAAGAGGCCTATATTGGGAAAAAGAATGTCTACAAATAAAAACTACACAGAAGAATTGTGTGAAACTTCTTTCTGTTCTGTTTGTTCAACTAAAAGAGTTGAACCTTAGTTTTGATTGAGCCGTTCTGAAACACTCTTTCTGTAGAAAATGCAAGTGGAGATTCTTAGCGCTAAGAGGGTAATAGTGGAAAAATGAATGTCTCCAAATATAAACTACACAGAATCATTCTGCGAAACTTCTTTCGATCTGTGCATTCAGCTAACAGAGTTAAACGATACTTTTGATTGAGCAGATCTGAACACTCTTTCTGTAGAAAATGCAACTGGACATTTGGAGCGCTAAGAGAGTAGTAGTGGAAAAAGGAATATATTCAAATATAAACTACACAGAAGCATTCTGTGAAACTTCTTTCTGATCTGAGCATTCAGCTAACAGAGTTAAACCATACTTTTGATTGAGCAGTTTTGAAACACTCTGTCTGTAGAAAATGCAACTGGACATTCGTAGCGCTAAGTGGGTAATAGTGGAAAAAAGAATATGTTCAAATATAAACTACACAGAAGCATTTTATGAAACTTCTTTCTGTTCTGTGCATTCAACTAACAGAGTTGAACCTTACTTTTGATTGAGCCGTTCTGAAACACTCTTTCTGTAGAAACTGCAATTGGACATTCTGAGCGCTAAGAGGCCTATATTGGGAAAAAGAATGTCGAAAAATAAAAACTACACAGAAGAATTGTGTGAAACTTCTTTCTGTTCTGTTTGTTCAACTAAAAGAGTTGAACCTTAGTTTTGATTGAGCTGTTCTTAAACACTCTTTCTGTAGAAAATGCAAGTGGAGATTCGGAGCGCTAAGAGGGTAAGAGTGGAAAAAGGAATGTCTCCAAATATAAACTACACAGAATCATTCTGTGAAACTTCTTTCTGATCTGTGCATTCAGCTAACAGAGTTAAACCATACTTTTGATTGAGCAGATCTGAACACTCTTTCTGTAGAAAATGCAACTGGACATTTGGAGCGCTAAGAGAGTAGTAGTGGAAAAAGGAATATATTCAAATATAAACTACACAGAAGCATTCTGTGAAACTTCTTTCTGATCTGAGCATTCAGCTAACAGAGTTAAACCATACTTTTGATTGAGCAGTTTTGAAACACTCTGTCTGTAGAAAATGCAACTGGACATTCGTAGCGCTAAGTGGGTACTAGTGGAAAAAAGATTATGTTCAAATATAAACTACACAGAAGCATTGTATGAAACTTCTTTCTGTTCTGTGCATTCAACTAACAGAGTTGAACCTTACTTTTGACTGAGCATTTCTGAAACACTCTTTCTGTAGAAACTGCAGTTGGACATTCTGAGCGCTAAGAGGCCTATATTGGGAAAAATAATATCTTCAAATAAAAACTACACAGAAGCATTGTGTGAAACTTACTTCTGATATGTTCATTAAGCTAACAGAGTTAAACCATACTTTTGATTGCGCAGTTCTGAACACTCTTTCTGTAGAAAATGCAAGTGGATATTCGGAGCGCTAAGAGGGTAATAGTGGAAAAATGAATATATTCAAATATAAACTACACAGTAGCATTCTGTGAAAATTCTTTCTGTTCTGTGCATTCAACTAACAGAGTTGAACCTTACTTTTGATTGAGCCGTTCTGAAACACTCTTTCTGTAGAAACTGCAATTGGACATGCTAAGCGCTAAGAGGCCTACATTGGGAAAAAGAATATCTTCAAATAAAAACTACACAGATGCATTCTGTGAAACTTATTTCTGATCTGTAAATTCAGTTAACAGAGATAAAACATATTTTTGATTGAGCAGTTATGAAACACTCTTTTTGTAGAAAATGCAAGTGGAGATTCGGAGCGCTAAGAGGGTAATAGTGGAAAAAGGAATGTCTTCAAATATAAACTACACAGAAACATTCGGTGAAACTTCTTTCTGATCTGTGAATTCAGCTAACAGAGTTAAACCATACTTTTGATTGAGCAGATCTGAACACTCTTTCTGTAGAAAATGCAACTGGACATTTGGAGCGCTAAGAGCGTAGTAGTGGAAAAAGGAATATATTCAAATATAAACTACACAGAAGCATTCTGTGAAACTTCTTTCTGATCTGAGCATCCAGCTAACAGAGTTAAACCATACTTTTGATTGAGCAGTTTTGAAACACTCTGTCTGTAGAAAATGCAACTGGACATTCGTAGCGCTAAGTGGGTAATAGTGGAAAAAAGAATATGTTCAAATATAAACTACACAGAAGCATTTTATGAAACTTCTTTCTGTTCTGTGCATTCAACTAACAGAGTTGAACCTTACTTTGATTGAGCCGTTCTGAAACACTCTTTCTGTAGAAACTGCAATTGGACATTCTGAGCGCTAAGAGGCCTATATTGGGAAAAAGAATGTCTACAAATAAAAACTACACAGAAGAATTGTGTGAAACTTCTTTCTGTTCTGTTTGTTCAACTAAAAGAGTTGAACCTTAGTTTTGATTGAGCTGTTCTTAAACACTCTTTCTGTAGAAAATGCAAGTGGAGATTCGGAGCGCTAAGAGGGTAAGAGTGGAAAAAGGAATGTCTCCAAATATAAACTACACAGAATCATTCTGTGAAACTTCTTTCTGATCTGTGCATTCAGCTAACAGAGTTAAACCATACTTTTGATTGAGCAGATCTGAACACTCTTTCTGTAGAAAATGCAACTGGACATTTGGAGCGCTAAGGGAGTAGTAGTGGAAAAAGGAATATATTCAAATATAAACTACACAGAAGCATTCTGTGAAACTTCTTTCTGATCTGAGCATTCAGCTAACAGAGTTAAACCATACTTTTGATTGAGCAGTTTTGAAACACTCTGTCTGTAGAAAATGCAACTGGACATTCGTAGCGCTAAGTGGGTAATAGTGGAAAAAAGAATATGTTCACATATAAACTACACAGAAGCATTGTATGAAACTTCTTTCTGTTCTGTGCATTCAACTAACAGAGTTGAACCTTACTTTTGATTGAGCCTTTCTGAAACACTCTTTCTGTAGAAACTGCAATTGGACATTCTGAGCGCTAAGAGGCCTCTATTGGGAAAAACAATATCTTCAAATAAAAACTACACAGAAGCATTGTGTGAAACTTATTTCTGATATGTTCATTAAGCTAACAGAGTTAAACCATAGTTTTGATTGCGCAGTTCTGAACACCCTTTCTGTAGAAAATGCAAGTGGACATTCGGAGCGCTAAGAGGGTAATAGTGGAAAAAGGAATATATTCAAATATAAATTACGCAGTAGCATTCTGTGAAAATTCTTTCTGTTCTGTGCATTCAACTAACAGAGTTGAACCTTACTTTTGATTGAGCCGTTCTGAAACACTCTTTCTGTAGAAACTGCAATTGGACATGCTAAGCGCTAAGAGGCCTACATTGGGAAAAAGAATATCTTCAAATAAAAACTACACAGATGCATTCTATGAAACTTATTTCTGATCTGTAAATTCAGTTAACAGAGATAAAACATATTTTTGATTGAGCAGTTATGAAACACTCTTTTTGTAGAAAATGCAAGTGGAGATTCGGAGCGCTAAGAGTGTAATAGTGGAAAAAGGAATGTCTTCAAATATAAACTACACAGAATCATTCGATGAAACTTCTTTCTGATCTGTGCATTCAGCTAACAGAGTTAAACCATACTTTTGATTGAGCAGATCTGAACACTCTTTCTGTAGAAAATGCAACTGGACATTTGGAGCGCTAAGAGCGTAGTAGTGGAAAAAGGAATATATTCAAATATAAACTACACAGAAGCTTTCTGTGAAACTTCTTTCTGATCTGAGCATTCAGCTAACAGAGTTAAACCATACTTTTGATTGAGCAGTTTTGAAACACTCTGTCTGTAGAAAATGCAACTGGACATTCGTAGCGCTAAGTGGGTAATAGTGGAAAAAAGAATATGTTCAAATATAAATTACACAGAAGCGTTGTATGAAACTTCTTTCTGTTCTGTGCATTCAACTAACAGAGTTGAACCTTACTTTTGATTGAGCCGTTCTGAAACACTCTTTCTGTAGAAACTGCAATTGTACATTCTGAGCGCTAAGAGGCCTCTATTGGGAAAAAGAATGTCTACAAATAAAAACTACACAGAAGAATTGTGTGAAACTACTTTCTGTTCTGTTTGTTCAACTAAAAGAGTTGAACCTTAGTTTTGATTGAGCCGTTCTGAAACACTCTTTCTGTAGAAAATGCAAGTGGAGATTCGGAGCGCTAAGAGGGTAATAGTGGAAAAAGGAATGTCTCCAAATATAAACTACACAGAATCATTCTGTGAAACTTCTTTCTGATCTGTGCATTCAGCTAACAGAGTTAAACCATATTTTTGATTGAGCAGATCTGAACACTCTTTCTGTAGAAAATGCAACTGGACATTTGGAGCGCTAAGAGAGTAGTAGTGGAAAAAGGAATATATTCAAATATAAACTACACAGAAGCATTCTGTGAAACTTCTTTCTGATCTGAGCATTCAGCTAACAGAGTTAAACCATACTTTTGATTGAGCAGTTTTGAAACACTCTGTCTGTAGAAAATGCAACTGGACATACGTAGCGCTAAGTGGGTAATAGTGGAAAAAAGAATATGTTCAAATATAAACTACACAGAAGCATTGTATGAAACTTCTTTCTGTTCTGTGCATTCAACTAACAGAGTTGAACCTTACTTTTGATTGAGCCTTTCTGAAACACTCTTTCTGTAGAAACTGCAATTGGACATTCTGAGCGCTAAGAAGCCTCTATTGGGAAAAATAATATCTTCAAATAAAAACTACACAGAAGCATTGTGTGAAACTTATTTCTGATATGTTCATTAAGCTAACAAAGTTAAACCATACTTTTGATTGCGCAGTTCTGAACACTCTTTCTGTAGAAAATGCAAGTGGACATTCGGAGCGCTAAGAGGGTAATAGTTGAAAAAGGAATATATTCAAATATAAACTACACAGTAGCATTCTGTGAAAATTCTTTCTGTTCTGTGCATTCAACTAACAGAGTTGAACCTTACTTTTGATTGAGCCGTTCTGAAACACTCTTTCTGTAGAAACTGCAATTGGACATGCTAAGCGCTAAGAGGCCTACATTGGGAAAAAGAATATCTTCAAATAAAAACTACACAGATGCATTCTGTGAAACTTATTTCTGATCTGTAAATTCAGTTAACAGAGATAAAACATATTTTTGATTGAGCAGTTATGAAACACTCTTTTTGTAAAAAATGCAAGTGGAGATTCGGAGCGCTAAGAGGGTAATAGTGGAAAAAGGAATGTCTTCAAATATAAACTACACAGAATCATTCGGTGAAACTTCTTTCTGATCTGTGCATTCAGCTAACAGAGTTAAACCATACTTTTGATTGAGCAGATCTGAACACTCTTTCTGTAGAAAATGCAACTGGACATTTGGAGCGCTAAGAGTGTAGTAGTGGAAAAAGGAATATATTCAAATATAAACTACACAGAAGCATTCTGTGAAACTTCTTCCTGTTCTGTGCATTCAACTAACAGAGTTGAACCTTACTTTTGATTGAGCCGTTCTGAAACAGTCTTTCTGTAGAAACTGCAATTGGACATTCTGAGCGCTAAGAGGCCTATATTGGGAAAAAGAATGTCTACAAATAAAAACTACACAGAAGAATTGTGTGAAACTTCTTTCTGTTCTGTTTGTTCAACTAAAAGAGTTGAACCTTAGTTTTGATTGAGCCGTTCTGAAACACTCTTTCTGTAGAAACTGCAATTGGACATTCTGAGCGCTAAGAGGCCTATATTGGGAAAAAGAATGTCTACAAATAAAAACCACACAGAAGAATTGTGTGAAACTTCTTTCTGTTCTGTTTGTTCAACTAAAAGAGTTGAACCATAGTTTTGATTGAGCCGTTCTTAAACACTCTTTCTGTAGAAAATGCAAGTGGAGATTCGGAGCGCTAAGAGGGTAATAGTGGAAAAAGGAATGTCTCCAAATATAAACTACACAGAATCATTCTGTGAAACTTCTTTCTGATCTGTGCATTCAGCTAACAGAGTTAAACCATACTTTTGATTGAGCAGATCAGAACACTCTTTCTGTAGAAAATGCAACTGGTCATTTGGAGCGCTAAGAGAGTAGTAGTGGAAAAAGGAATATATTCAAATATAAACTACACAGAATCATTCTGTGAAACTTCTTTCTGATCTGAGCATTCAGCTAACAGAGTTAAACCATACTTTTGATTGATCAGTTTTGAAACACTCTGTCTGTAGAAAATGCAACTGGACATTCGTAGCGCTAAGTGGGTAATAGTGGAAAAAAGAGTATGTTCAGATATAAACTACACAGAAGCATTGTATGAAACTACTTTCTGTTCTGTGCATTCAACTAACAGAGTTGAACCTTACTTTTGATTGAGCCTTTCTGAAACACTCTTTCTGTAGAAACTGCAATTGGACATTCTGAGCGCTAAGAGGCCTGTAATGGGAAAAATAATATCTTCAAATAAAAACTACACAGAAGCATTGTGTGAAACTTATTTCTGATATGTTCATTAAGCTAACAGAGTTAAACCATACTTTTGATTTCGCAGTTCTGAACACTATTTCTGTAGAAAATGCAAGTGGACATTCGGAGCGCTAAGAGGGTAATAGTGGAAAAATGAATATATTCAAATATAAACTACACAGTAGCATTCTGTGAAAATTCTTTCTGTTCTGTGCATTCAACTAACAGAGTTGAACCTTACTTTTGATTGAGCCGTTCTGAAACACTCTTTCTGTAGAAACTGCAATTGGACATGCTAAGCGCTAAGAGGCCTACATTGGGAAAAAGAATATCTTCAAATAAAAACTACACAGATGCATTCTGTGAAACTTATTTCTGATCTGTAAATTCAGTTAACAGAGATAAAACATATTTTTGATTGAGCAGTTATGAAACACTCTTTTTGTAGAAAATGCAAGTGGAGATTCGGAGCGCTAAGAGGGTAATAGTGGAAAAAGGAATGTCTTCAAATATAAACTACACAGAATCATTCGGTGAAACTTCTTTCTGATCTGTGCATTCAGCTAACAGAGTTAAACCATACTTTTGATTGAGCAGATCTGAACACTCTTTCTGTTGAAAAGGCAACTGGACATTTGGAGCGCTAAGAGCGTAGTAGTGGAAAAAGGAATATATTCAAATATAAACTACACAGAAGCATTCTGTGAAACTTCTTTCTGATCTGAGCATTCAGCTAACAGAGTTAAACCATACTTTTGATTGAGCAGTTTTGAAACACTCTGTCTGTAGAAAATGCAACTGGACATTCGTAGCGCTAAGTGGGTAATAGTGGAAAAAAGAATATGTTCAAATATAAACTACACAGAAGCATTTTATGAAACTTCTTTCTGTTCTGTGCATTCAACTAACAGAGTTGAACCTTACTTTGATTGAGCCGTTCTGAAACACTCTTTCTGTAGAAACTGCAATTGGACATTCTGAGCGCTAAGAGGCCTATATTGGGAAAAAGAATGTCTACAAATAAAAACTACACAGAAGAATTGTGTGAAACTTCTTTGTGTTCTGTTTGTTCAACTAAAAGAGTTGAACCTTAGTTTTGATTGAGCTGTTCTTAAACACTCTTTCTGTAGAAAATGCAAGTGGAGATTCGGAGCGCTAAGAGGGTAAGAGTGGAAAAAGGAATGTCTCCAAATATAAACTACACAGAATCATTCTGTGAAACTTCTTTCTGATCTGTGCATTCAGCTAACAGAGTTAAACCATACTTTTGATTGAGCAGATCTGAACACTCTTTCTGTAGAAAATGCAACTGGACATTTGGAGCGCTAAGGGAGTAGTAGTGGATAAAGGAATATATTCAAATATAAACTACACAGAAGCATTCTGTGAAACTTCTTTCTGATCTGAGCATTCAGCTAACAGAGTTAAACCATACTTTTGATTGAGCAGTTTTGAAACACTCTGTCTGTAGAAAATGCAACTGGACATTCGTAGCGCTAAGTGGGTAATAGTGGAAAAAAGAATATGTTCACATATAAACTACACAGAAGCATTGTATGAAACTTCTTTCTGTTCTGTGCATTCAACTAACAGAGTTGAACCTTACTTTTGATTGAGCCTTTCTGAAACACTCTTTCTGTAGAAACTGCAATTGGACATTCTGAGCGCTAAGAGGCCTCTATTGGGAAAAATAATATCTTCAAATAAAAACTACACAGAAGCATTGTGTGAAACTTATTTCTGATATGTTCATTAAGCTAACAGAGTTAAACCATACTTTTGATTGCGCAGTTCTGAACACTCTTTCTGTAGAAAATGCAAGTGGACATTCGGAGCGCTAAGAGGGTAATAGTGGAAAAAGGAATATATTCAAATATAAATTACGCAGTAGCATTCTGTGAAAATTCTTTCTGTTCTGTGCATTCAACTAACAGAGTTGAACCTTACTTTTGATTGAGCCGTTCTGAAACACTCTTTCTGTAGAAACTGCAATTGGACATGCTAAGCGCTAAGAGGCCTACATTGGGAAAAAGAATATCTTCAAATAAAAACTACACAGATGCATTCTATGAAACTTATTTCTGAACTGGAAATTCAGTTAACAGAGATAAAACATATTTTTGATTGAGCAGTTATGAAACACTCTTTTTGTAGAAAATGCAAGTGGAGATTCGGAGCGCTAAGAGTGTAATAGTGGAAAAAGGAATGTCTTCAAATATAAACTACACAGAATCATTCGGTGAAACTTCTTTCTGATCTGTGCATTCAGCTAACAGAGTTAAACCATACTTTTGATTGAGCAGATCTGAACACTCTTTCTGTAGAAAATGCAACTGGACATTTGGAGCGCTAAGAGCGTAGTAGTGGAAAAAGGAATATATTCAAATATAAACTACACAGAAGCTTTCTGTGAAACTTCTTTCTGATCTGAGCATTCAGCTAACAGAGTTAAACCATACTTTTGATTGAGCAGTTTTGAAACACTCTGTCTGTAGAAAATGCAACTGGACATTCGTAGCGCTAAGTGGGTAATAGTGGAAAAAAGAATATGTTCAAATATAAACTACACAGAAGCGTTGTATGAAACTTCTTTCTGTTCTGTGCATTCAACTAACAGAGTTGAACCTTACTTTTGATTGAGCCGTTCTGAAACACTCTTTCTGTAGAAACTGCAATTGGACATTCTGAGCGCTAAGAGGCCTATATTGGGAAAAAGAATGTCTACAAATAAAAACTACACAGAAGAATTGTGTGAAACTTCTTTCTGTTCTGTTTGTTCAACTAAAAGAGTTGAACCTTAGTTTTGATTGAGCCGTTCTGAAACACTCTTTCTGTAGAAACTGCAATTGGACATTCTGAGCGCTAAGAGGCCTATATTGGGAAAAAGAATGTCTACAAATAAAAACTACACAGAAGAATTGTGTGAAACTTCTTTCTGATCTGTGCAATCAGCTAACAGAGTTAAACCATACTTTTGATTGAGCAGATCTGAACACTCTTTCTGTAGAAAATGCAACTGGACATTTGGAGCGCTAAGAGAGTAGTAGTGGAAAAAGGAATATATTCAAATATAAACTACACAGAAGCATTCTGTGAAACTTCTTTCTGATCAGAGCATTCAGCTAACAGAGTTAAACCATACTTTTGATTGAGCAGTTTTGAAACACTCTGTCTGTAGAAAATGCAACTGGACATTCGTAGCGCTAAGTGGGTAATAGTGGAAAAAAGAGTGTGTTCAGATATAAACTACACAGAAGCATTGTATGAAACTTCTTTCTGTTCTGTGCATTCAACTAACGGAGTTGAACCTTACTTTTGATTGAGCCTTTCTGAAACACTCTTTCTGTAGAAACTGCAATTGGACATTCTGAGCGCTAAGAGGCCTCTATTGGGAAAAATAATATCTTCAAATAAAAACTACACAGAAGCATTGTGTGAAACTTATTTCTGATATGTTCATTAAGCTAACAGAGTTAAACCATACTTTTGATTGCGCAGTTCTGAACACTCTTTCTGTAGAAAATGCAAGTGGACATTCGGAGCCCTAAGAGGGTAATAGTGGAAAAAGGAATATATTCAAATATAAACTACACAGTAGCATTCTGTGAAAATTCTTTCTGTTCTGTGCATTCAACTAACAGAGTTGAACCTTACTTTTGATTGAGCCATTCTGAAACACTCTTTCTGTAGAAACTGCAATTGGACATGCTAAGCGCTAAGAGGCCTACATTGGGAAAAAGAATATCTTCAAATAAAAACTACACAGATGCATTCTGTGAAACTTATTTCTGATCTGTAAATTCAGTTAACAGAGATAAAACATATTTTTGATTGAGCAGTTATGAAACACTCTTATTGTAGAAAATGCAAGTGGAGATTCGGAGCGCTAAGGGGGTAATAGTGGAAAAAGGAATGTCTTCAAATATAAACTACACAGAATCATTCGGTGAAACTTCTTTCTGTTCTGTGCATTCAGCTAACAGAGATAAACCATACTTTTGATTGAGCAGATCTGAACACTCTTTCTGTAGAAAATGCAACTGGACATTTGGAGCGCTAAGAGCGTAGTAGTGGAAAAAGGAATATATTCAAATATAAACTACACAGAAGCATTCTGTGAAACTTCTTTCTGATCTGAGCATTCAGCTAACAGAGTTAAACCATACTTTTGATTGAGCAGTTTTGAAACACTCTGTCTGTAGAAAATGCAACTTGACATTCGTAGCGCTAAGTGGGTAATAGTGGAAAAAAGAATATATTCAAATATAAACTACACAGAAGCATTGTATGAAACTTCTTTCTGTTCTGTGCATTCAACTAACAGAGTTGAACCTTACTTTTGATTGAGCCGTTCTGAAACACTATTTCTGTAGAAACTGCAATTGGACATTCTGTGCGCTAAGAGGCCTATATTGGGAAAAAGAATGTCTACAAATAAAAACTACACAGAAGAATTTTGTGAAACTTCTTTCTGTTCTGTTTGTTCAACTAAAAGAGTTGAACCTTAGTTTTGATTCAGCCGTTCTGAAACACTCTTTCTGTAGAAAATGCAAGTGGAGATTCGGAGCGCTAAGAGGGTAATAGTGGAAAAAGCAATGTCTCCAAATATAAACTACACAGAATCATTCTGTGAAACTTCTTTCTGATCTGTGCATTCAGCTAACAGAGTTAAACCATACTTTTGATTGAGCAGATCTGAACACTCTTTCTGTAGAAAATGCAACTGGACATTTGGAGCGCTAAGAGAGTAGTAGTGGAAAAAGGAATATATTCAAATATAAACTACACAGAAGCATTCTGTGAAACTTCTTTCTGATCTGAGCATTCAGCTAACAGAGTTAAACCATACTTTTGATTGAGCAGTTTTGAAACACTCTGTCTGTAGAAAATGCAACTGGACATTCGTAGCGCTAAGTGGGTAATAGTGGAAAAAATAGTATGTTCAAATATAAACTACACAGAAGCATTGTATGAAACTTCCTTCTGTTCTGTGCATTCAACTAACAGAGTTGAACCTTACTTTTGATTGAGCCTTTCTGAAACACTCTTTCTGTAGAAACTGCAATTGGACATTCTGAGCGCTAAGAGGCCTCTATTGGGAAAAATAATATCTTCAAATAAAAACTACACAGAAGCATTGTGTGAAACTTATTTCTGATATGTTCATTAAGCTAACAGAGTTAAACCATACTTTTGATTGCGCAGTTCTGAACACTCTTTCTGTAGAAAATGCAAGTGGACATTCGGAGCGCTAAGAGGGTAATAGTGGAAAAAGGAATATATTCAAATATAAACTACACAGTAGCATTCTGTGAAAATTCTTTCTGTTCTGTGCATTCAACTAACAGAGTTGAACCTTACTTTTGATTGAGCCGTTCTGAAACACTCTTTCTGTAGAAACTGCAATTGGACATGCTAAGCGCTAAGAGGCCTACATTGGGAAAAAGAATATCTTCAAATAAAAACTACACAGATGCATTCTGTGAAACTTATTTCTGATCTGTAAATTCAGTTAACAGAGATAAAACATATTTTTAATTGAGCAGTTATGAAACACTCTTTTTGTAGAAAATGAAAGTGGAGATTCGGAGCGCTAAGAGGGTAATAGTGGAAAAAGGAATGTCTTCAAATATGAAGTACACAGAATCATTCGGTGAAACTTCTTTCTGATCTGTGCATTCAGCTAACAGAGTTAAACCATACTTTTGATTGAGCAGATCTGAACACTCTTTCTGTAGAAAATGCAACTGGACATTTGGAGCGCTAAGAGCGTAGTAGTGGAAAAAGGAATATATTCAAATATAAACTACACAGAAGCATTCTGTGAAACTTCTTTCTGATCTGAGCATTCAGCTAACAGAGTTAAACCATACTTTTGATTGAGCAGTTTTGAAACACTCTGTCTGTAGAAAATGCAACTGGACATTCGTAGCGCTAAGTGGGTAATAGTGGAAAAAAGAATATGTTCAAATATAAACTACACAGAAGCATTGTATGAAACTTCTTTCTGTTCTGTGCATTCAACTAACAGAGTTGAACCTTACTTTTGATTGAGCCGTTCTGAAACACTCTTTCGGTAGAAACTGCAATTGGACATTCTGAGCGCTAAGAGGCCTATATTGGGAAAAAGAATATCTACAAAGAAAAACTACACAGAAGAATTGTGTGAAACTTCTTTCTGTTCCGTTTGGTCAACTAAAAGAGTTGAACCTTAGTTTTGATTGAGCCGTTCTGAAACACTCTTTCTGTAGAAAATGCAAGTGGAGATTCGGAGCGCTAAGAGGGTACTAGTGGAAAAAGGAATGTCTCCAAATATAAACTACACAGAATCATTCTGTGAAACATCTTTCTGATCTGTGCATTCAGCTAACAGAGTTAAACCATACTTTTGATTGAGCAGATCAGAACTCTCTTTCTGTAGAAAATGCAACTGGACATTTGGAGCGCTAAGAGAGTAGTAGTGGAAAAAGGAATATATTCAAATATAAACTACACAGAAGCATTCTGTGAAACTTCTTTCTGATCTGAGCATTCAGCTAACAGAGTTAAACCATACTTTTGATTGAGCAGTTTTGAAACACTCTGTCTGTAGAAAATGCAACTGGACATTCGTAGCGCTAAGTGGGTAATAGTGGAAAAAAGAATATGTTCAAATATAAACTACACAGAAGCATTGTATGAAACTTCTTTCTGTTCTGTGCATTCAACTAGCAGAGTTGAACCTTACTTTTGATTGAGCCTTTCTGAAACACTCTTTCTGTAGAAACTGCAATTGGACATTCTGAGCGCTGAGAGGCCTCTATTGGGAAAAATAATATCTTCAAATAAAAACTACACAGAAGCATTGTGTGAAACTTATTTCTGATATGTTCATTAAGCTAACAGAGTTAAACCATACTTTTGATTGCACAGTTCTGAACACTCTTTCTGCAGAAAATGCAAGTGGACATTCGGAGCGCTAAGAGGGTAATAGTGGAAAAAGGAATATATTCAAATATAAACTACACAGTAGCATTCTGTGAAAATACTTTCTGTTCTGTGCATTCAACTAACAGAGTTGAACCTTACTTTTGATTGAGCCGTTCTGAAACACTCTTTCTGTAGAAACTGCAATTGGACATGCTAAGCGCTAAGAGGCCTACATTGGGAAAAAGAATATCTTCAAATAAAAACTACACAGAAGAATTGTGTGAAACTTCTTTCTGTTCTGTTTGTTCAAATAAAAGAGTTGAACCTTAGTTTTGATTCAGCCGTTCTGAAACACTCTTTCTGTAGAAAATGCAAGTGGAAATTCGGAGCGCTAAGAGGGTAATAGTGGAAAAAGCAATGTCTCCAAATATAAACTACACAGAATCATTCTGTGAAACTTCTTTCTGATCTGTGCATTCAGCTAACAGAGTTAAACCATACTTTTGATTGAGCAGATCTGAACACTCTTTCTGTAGAAAATGCAACTGGACATTTGGAGCGCTAAGAGAGTAGTAGTGGAAAAAGGAATATATTCAAATATAAACTACACAGAAGCTTTCTGTGAAACTTCTTTCTGATCTGAGCATTCAGCTAACAGAGTTAAACCATACTTTTGATTGAGCAGTTTTGAAACACTCTGTCTGTAGAAAATGCAACTGGACATTCGTAGCGCTATGTGGGTAATAGTGGAAAAAATAGTATGTTCAAATATAAACTACACAGAAGCATTGTATGAAACTTCCTTCTGTTCTGTGCATTCAACTAACAGAGTTGAACCTTACTTTTGATTGAGCCGTTCTGAAACACTCTTTCTGTAGAAACTGCAATTGGACATTCTGAGCGCTAAGAGGCCTCTATTGGGAAAAATAATATCTTCAAATAAAAACTACACAGAAGCATTGTGTGAAACTTATTTCTGATATGTTCATTAAGCTAACAGAGTTAAACCATACTTTTGATTGCGCAGTTCTGAACACTCTTTCTGTAGAAAATGCAAGTGGACATTCGGAGCGCTAAGAGGGTAATAGTGGAAAAAGGAATATATTCAAATATAAACTACACAGTAGCATTCTGTGAAAATTCTTTCTGTTCTCTGCATTCAACTAACAGAGTTGAACCTTACTTTTGATTGAGCCGTTCTGAAACACTCTTTCTGTAGAAACTGCAATTGGACATGCTAAGCGCTAAGAGGCCTACATTGGGAAAAAGAATATCTTCAAATAAAAACTACACAGATGCATTCTGTGAAACTTATTTCTGATCTGTAAATTCAGTTAACAGAGATAAAACATATTTTTGATTGAGCAGTTATGAAACACTCTTTTTGTAGAAAATGAAAGTGGAGATTCGGAGCGCTAAGAGGGTAATAGTGGAAAAAGGAATGTCTTCAAATATAAACTACACAGAATCATTCGGTGAAACTTCTTTCTGATCTGTGCATTCAGCTAACAGAGTTAAACCATACTTTTGATTGAGCAGATCTGAACACTCTTTCTGTAGAAAATGCAACTGGACATTTGGAGCGCTAAGAGCGTAGTAGTGGAAAAAGGAATATATTCAAATATAAACTACACAGAAGCATTCTGTGAAACTTCTTTCTGATCTGAGCATTCAGCTAACAGAGTTAAACCATACTTTTGATTGAGCAGTTTTGAAACACTCTGTCTGTAGAAAATGCAACTGGACATTCGTAGCGCTAAGTGGGTAATAGTGGAAAAAAGAATATGTTCAAATATAAACTACACAGAAGCATTGTATGAAACTTCTTTCTGTTCTGTGCATTCAACTAACAGAGTTGAACCTTACTTTTGATTGAGCCGTTCTGAAACACTCTTTCTGTAGAAACTGCAATTGGACATTCTGAGCGCTAAGAGGCCTATATTGGGAAAAAGTATATCTACAAATAAAAACTACACAGAAGAATTGTGTGAAACTTCTTTCTGTTCCGTTTGGTCAACTAAAAGAGTTGAACCTTAGTTTTGATTGAGCCGTTCTGAAACACTCTTTCTGTAGAAAATGCAAGTGGAGATTCGGAGCGTTAAGAGGGTACTAGTGGAAAAAGGAATGTCTCCAAATATAAACTACACAGAATCATTCTGTGAAACTTCTTTCTGATCTGTGCATTCAGCTAACAGAGTTAAACCATACTTTTGATTGAGCAGATCAGAACTCTCTTTCTGTAGAAAATGCAACTGGACATTTGGAGCGCTAAGAGAGTAGTAGTGGAAAAAGGAATATATTCAAATATAAACTACACAGAAGCATTCTGTGAAACTTCTTTCTGATCTGAGCATTCAGCTAACAGAGTTAAACCATACTTTTGATTGAGCAGTTTTGAAACACTCTGTCTGTAGAAAATGCAACTGGACATTCGTAGCGCTAAGTGGGTAATAGTGGAAAAAAGAATATGTTCAAATATAAACTACACAGAAGCATTGTATGAAACTTCTTTCTGTTCTGTGGATTCAACTAGCAGAGTTGAACCTTACTTTTGATTGAGCCTTTCTGAAACACTCTTTCTGTAGAAACTGCAATTGGACATTCTGAGCGCTGAGAGGCCTCTATTGGGAAAAATAATATCTTCAAATAAAAACTACACAGAAGCATTGTGTGAAACTTATTTCTGATATGTTCATTAAGCTAACAGAGTTAAACCATACTTTTGATTGCACAGTTCTGAACACTCTTTCTGTAGAAAATGCAAGTGGACATTCGGAGCGCTAAGAGGGTAATAGTGGAAAAAGGAATATATTCAAATATAAACTACACAGTAGCATTCTGTGAAAATACTTTCTGTTCTGTGCATTCAACTAACAGAGTTGAACCTTACTTTGGATTGAGCCGTTCTGAAACACTCTTTCTGTAGAAACTGCAATTGGACATGCTAAGCGCTAAGAGGCCTACATTGGGAAAAAGAATATCTTCAAATAAAAACTACACAGATGCATTCTGTGAAACTTATTTCTGATCTGTAAATTCAGTTAACAGAGATAAAACATATTTTTGATTGAGCAGTTATGAAACACTCTTTTTGTAGAAAATGCAAGTGGAGATTCGGAGCGCTAAGAGGGTAATAGTGGAAAAAGGAATGTCTTCAAATATAAACTACACAGAATCATTCGGTGAAACTTCTTTCTGATCTGTGCATTCAGCTAACAGAGTTAAACCATACTTTTGATTGAGCAGATCTGAACACTCTTTCTGTAGAAAATGCAACTGGACATTTGGAGCGCTAAGAGCGTAGTAGTGGAAAAAGGAATATATTCAAATATAAACTACACAGAAGCATTCTGTGAAACTTCTTTCTGATCTGAGCATTCAGCTAACAGAGTTAAACCATACTTTTGATTGAGCAGTTTTGAAACACTCTGTCTGTAGAAAATGCAACTGGACATTCGTAGCGCTAAGTGGGTAATAGTGGAAAAAAGAATATGTTCAAATGTAAACTACACAGAAGCATTGTATGAAACTTCTTTCTGTTCTGTGCATTCAACTAACAGAGTTGAACCTTACTTTTGATTGAGCCGTTCTGAAACACTCTTTCTGTAGAAACTGCAATTGGACATTCTGAGCGCTAAGAGGCCTATATTGGGAAAAAGAATGTCTACAAATAAAAACTACACAGAAGAATTTTGTGAAACTTCTTTCTGTTCTGTTTGTTCAACTAAAAGATTTGAACCTTAGTTTTGATTGAGCCGTTCTGAAACACTCTTTCTGTAGAAAATGCAAGTGGAGATTCGGAGCGCTAAGAGGGTAATAGTGGAAAAAGTAATGTCTCCAAATATAAACTACACAGAATCATTCTGTGAAACTTCTTTCTGATCTGAGCATTCAGCTAACAGAGTTAAACCATACTTTTGATTGAGCAGTTTTGAAACACTCTGTCTGTAGAAAATGGAACTGGACATTCGTAGCGCTAAGTGGGTAATAGTGGAAAAAAGAATATGTTCAAATATAAACTACACAGAAGCATTGTATGAAACTTCTTTCTGTTCTGTGCATTCAACTAGCAGAGTTGAACCTTACTTTTGATTGAGCTTTTCTGAAACACTCTTTCTGTAGAAACTGCAATTGGACATTCTGAGCGCTGAGAGGCCTCTATTGGGAAAAATAATATCTTCAAATAAAAACTACACAGAAGCATTGTGTGAAACTTATTTCTGATATGTTCATTAAGCTAACAGAGTTAAACCATACTTTGATTGCACAGTTCTGAACACTCTTTCTGTAGAAAATGCAAGTGGACATTCGGAGCGCTAAGAGGGTAATAGTGGAAAAAGGAATATATTCAAATATAAACTACACAGTAGCATTCTGTGAAAATACTTTCTGTTCTGTGCATTCAACTAACAGAGTTGAACCTTACTTTTGATTGAGCCGTTCTGAAACACTCTTTCTGTAGAAACTGCAATTGGACATGCTAAGCGCTAAGAGGCCTACATTGGGAAAAAGAATATCTTCAAATAAAAACTACACAGAAGAATTGTGTGAAACTTCTTTCTGTTCTGTTTGTTCAAATAAAAGAGTTGAACCTTAGTTTTGATTCAGCCGTTCTGAAACACTCTTTCTGTAGAAAATGCAAGTGGAGATTCGGAGCGCTAAGAGGGTAATAGTGGAAAAAGCAATGTCTCCAAATATAAACTACACAGAATCATTCTGTGAAATTTCTTTCTGATCTGTGCATTCAGCTAACAGAGTTAAACCATACTTTTGATTGAGCAGATCTGAACACTCTTTCTGTAGAAAATGCAACTGGACATTTGGAGCGCTAAGAGAGTAGTAGTGGAAAAAGGAATATATTCAAATATAAACTACACAGAAGCATTCTGTGAAACTTCTTTCTGATCTGAGCATTCAGCTAACAGAGTTAAACCATACTTTTGATTGAGCAGTTTTGAAACACTCTGTCTGTAGAAAATGCAACTGGACATTCGTAGCGCTAAGTGGGTAATAGTGGAAAAAATAGTATGTTCAAATATAAACTACACAGAAGCATTGTATGAAACTTCCTTCTGTTCTGTGCATTCAACTAACAGAGTTGAACCTTACTTTTGATTGAGCCGTTCTGAAACACTCTTTCTGTAGAAACTGCAATTGGACATTCTGAGCGCTAAGAGGCCTCTATTGGGAAAAATAATATCTTCAAATAAAAACTACACAGAAGCATTGTGTGAAACTTATTTCTGATATGTTCATTAAGCTAACAGAGTTAAACCATACTTTTGATTGTGCAGTTCTGAACACTCTTTCTGTAGAAAATGCAAGTGGACATTCGGAGCGCTAAGAGGGTAATAGTGGAAAAAGGAATATATTCAAATATAAACTACACAGTAGCATTCTGTGAAAATTCTTTCTGTTCTGTGCATTCAACTAACAGAGTTGAACCTTACTTTTGATTGAGCCGTTCTGAAACACTCTTTCTGTAGAAACTGCAATTGGACATGCTAAGCGCTAAGAGGCCTACATTGGGAAAAAGAATATCTTCAAATAAAAACTACACAGATGCATTCTGTGAAACTTATTTCTGATCTGTAAATTCAGTTAACAGAGATAAAACATATTTTTGATTGAGCAGTTATGAAACACTCTTTTTGTAGAAAATGCAAGTGGAGATTCGGAGCGCTAAGAGGGTAATAGTGGAAAAAGGAATGTCTTCAAATATAAACTACACAGAATCATTCGGTGAAACTTCTTTCTGATCTGTGCATTCAGCTAACAGAGTTAAACCATACTTTTGATTGAGCAGATCTGAACACTCTTTCTGTAGAAAATGCAACTGGACATTTGGAGCGCTAAGAACGTAGTAGTGGAAAAAGGAATATATTCAAATATAAACTACACAGAAGCATTCTGTGAAACTTCTTTCTGATCTGAGCATTCAGCTAACAGAGTTAAACCATACTTTTGATTGAGCAGTTTTGAAACACTCTGTCTGTAGAAAATGCAACTGGACATTGGTAGCGCTAAGTGGGTAATAGTGGAAAAAAGAATATGTTCAAATATAAACTACACAGAAGCATTGTATGAAACTTCTTTCTGTTCTGT
Organism: Symphalangus syndactylus; assembly: GCF_028878055.3. Taxonomy (NCBI): domain Eukaryota; kingdom Metazoa; phylum Chordata; class Mammalia; order Primates; family Hylobatidae; genus Symphalangus; species Symphalangus syndactylus. The sequence goes on from NC_072433.2 coordinate 3,699,163, forward strand.
GCATTCAACTAACAGAGTTGAACCTTACTTTTGATTGAGCCGTTCTGAAACACTCTTTCTGTAGGAACTGCAATTGGACATTCTGAGCGCTAAGAGGCCTATATTGGGAAAAAGAATATCTACAAATAAAAACTACACAGAAGAATTGTGTGAAACATCTTTCTGTTCCGTTTGGTCAACTAAAAGAGTTGAACCTTAGTTTTGATTGAGCCGTTCTGAAACACTCTTTCTGTAGAAAATGCAAGTGGAGATTCGGAGCGCTAAGAGGGTACTAGTGGAAAAAGGAATGTCTCCAAATATAAACTACACAGAATCATTCTGTGAAACTTCTTTCTGATCTGTGCATTCAGCTAACAGAGTTAAACCATACTTTTGATTGAGCAGATCAGAACTCTCTTTCTGTAGAAAATGCAACTGGACATTTGGAGCGCTAAGAGAGTAGTAGTGGAAAAAGGAATATATTCAAATATAAACTACACAGAAGCATTCTGTGAAACTTCTTTCTGATCTGAGCATTCAGCTAACAGAGTTAAACCATACTTTTGATTGAGCAGTTTTGAAACACTCTGTCTGTAGAAAATGCAACTGGACATTCGTAGCGCTAAGTGGGTAATAGTGGAAAAAAGAATATGTTCAAATATAAACTACACAGAAGCATTGTATGAAACTTCTTTCTGTTCTGTGCATTCAACTAGCAGAGTTGAACCTTACTTTTGATTGAGCCTTTCTGAAACACTCTTTCTGTAGAAACTGCAATTGGACATTCTGAGCGCTGAGAGGCCTCTATTGGGAAAAATAATATCTTCAAATAAAAACTACACAGAAGCATTGTGTGAAACTTATTTCTGATATGTTCATTAAGCTAACAGAGTTAAACCATACTTTTGATTGCACAGTTCTGAACACTCTTTCTGTAGAAAATGCAAGTGGACATTCGGAGCGCTAAGAGGGTAATAGTGGAAAAAGGAATATATTCAAATATAAACTACACAGTAGCATTCTGTGAAAATACTTTCTGTTCTGTGCATTCAACTAACAGAGTTGAACCTTACTTTTGATTGAGCCGTTCTGAAACACTCTTTCTGTAGAAACTGCAATTGGACATGCTAAGCGCTAAGAGGCCTACATTGGGAAAAAGAATATCTTCAAATAAAAACTACACAGATGCATTCTGTGAAACTTATTTCTGATCTGTAAATTCAGTTAACAGAGATAAAACATATTTTTGATTGAGCAGTTATGAAACACTCTTTTTGTAGAAAATGCAAGTGGAGATTCGGAGCGCTAAGAGGGTAATAGTGGAAAAAGGAATGTCTTCAAATATAAACTACACAGAATCATTCGGTGAAACTTCTTTCTGATCTGTGCATTCAGCTAACAGAGTTAAACCATACTTTAGATTGAGCAGATCTGAACACTCTTTCTGTAGAAAATGCAACTGGACATTTGGAGCGCTAAGAGCGTAGTAGTGGAAAAAGGAATATATTCAAATATAAACTACACAGAAGCATTCTGTGAAACTTCTTTCTGATCTGAGCATTCAGCTAACAGAGTTAAACCATACTTTTGATTGAGCAGTTTTGAAACACTCTGTCTGTAGAAAATGCAACTGGACATTCGTAGCGCTAAGTGGGTAATAGTGGAAAAAAGAATATGTTCAAATGTAAACTACACAGAAGCATTGTATGAAACTTCTTTCTGTTCTGTGCATTCAACTAACAGAGTTGAACCTTACTTTTGATTGAGCCGTTCTGAAACACTCTTTCTGTAGAAACTGCAATTGGACATTCTGAGCGCTAAGAGGCCTATATTGGGAAAAAGAATGTCTACAAATAAAAACTACACAGAAGAATTTTGTGAAACTTCTTTCTGTTCTGTTTGTTCAACTAAAAGAGTTGAACCTTAGTTTTGATTGAGCCGTTCTGAAACACTCTTTCTGTAGAAAATGCAAGTGGAGATTCGGAGCGCTAAGAGGGTAATAGTGGAAAAAGTAATGTCTCCAAATATAAACTACACAGAATCATTCTGTGAAACTTCTTTCTGATCTGTGCATTCAGCTAACAGATTTAAACCATACTTTTGATTGAGCAGATCAGAACACTCTTTCTGTAGAAAATGCAACTGGACATTTGGAGCGCTAAGAGAGTAGTAGTGGAAAAAGGAATATATTCAAATATAAACTACACAGAAGCATTCTGTGAAACTTCTTTCTGATCTGAGCATTCAGCTAACAGAGTTAAACCATACTTTTGATTGAGCAGTTTTGAAACACTCTGTCTGTAGAAAATGCAACTGGACATTCGTAGCGCTAAGTGGGTAATAGTGGAAAAAAGAATATGTTCAAATATAAACTACACAGAAGCATTGTATGAAACTTCTTTCTGTTCTGTGCATTCAACTAGCAGAGTTGAACCTTACTTTTGATTGAGCCTTTCTGAAACACTCTTTCTGTAGAAACTGCAATTGGAAATTCTGAGCGCTAAGAGGGCTGTATTGGGAAAAATAATATCTTCAAATAAAAACTACACAGAAGCATTGTGTGAAACTTATTTCTGATATGTTCATTAAGCTAACAGAGTTAAACCATACTTTTGATTGCACAGTTCTGAACACTCTTTCTGTAGAAAATGCAAGTGGACATTCGGAGCGCTAAGAGGGTAATAGTGGAAAAAGGAATATATTCAAATATAAACTACACAGTAGCATTCTGTGAAAATTTCTTCTGTTCTGTGCATTCAACTAACAGAGTTGAACCTTACTTTTGATTGAGCCATTCTGAAACACTCTTTCTGTAGAAACTGCAATTGGACATGCTAAGCGCTAAGAGGCCTACATTGGGAAAAAGAATATCTTCAAATAAAAACTACACAGATGCATTCTGTGAAACTTATTTCTGATCTGTAAATTCAGTTAACAGAGATAAAACATATTTTTGATTGAGCATTTATGAAACACTCTTTTTGTAGAAAATGCAAGTGGAGATTCGGAGCGCTAAGAGGGTAATAGTGGAAAAAGGAATGTCTTCAAATATAAACTACACAGAATCATTCGGTGAAACTTCTTTCTGATCTGTGCATTCAGCTAACAGAGTTAAACCATACTTTTGATTGAGCAGATCTGAACACTCTTTCTGTAGAAAATGCAACTGGACATTTGGAGCGCTAAGAGCGTAGTAGTGGAAAAAGGAATATATTCAAATATAAACTACACAGAAGCATTCTGTGAAACTTCTTTCTGATCTGAGCATTCAGCTAACAGAGTTAAACCATACTTTTGATTGAGCAGTTTTGAAACACTCTGTCTGTAGAAAATGCAACTGGACATTCGTAGCGCTAAGTGGGTAATAGTGGAAAAAAGAATATGTTCAAATATAAACTACACAGAAGCATTGTATGAAACTTCTTTCTGTTCTGTGCATTCAACTAACAGAGTTGAACCTTACTTTTGATTGAGCCGTTCTGAAACACTCTTTCGGTAGAAACTGCAATTGGACATTCTGAGCGCTAAGAGGCCTATATTGGGAAAAAGAATATCTACAAATAAAAACTACACAGAAGAATTTTGTGAAACTTCTTTCTGTTCTGTTTGTTCAAATAAAAGAGTTGAACCTTAGTTTTGATTGAGCCGTTCTGAAACACTCTTTCTGTAGAAAATGCAAGTGGAGATTCGGATCGCTAAGAGGGTAATAGTGGAAAAAGGAATGTCTCCAAATATAAACTACACAGAATCATTCTGTGAAACTTCTTTCTGATCTGTGCATTCAGCTAACAGATTTAAACCATACTTTTGATTGAGCAGATCAGAACACTCTTTCTGTAGAAAATGCAACTGGACATTTGGAGCGCTAAGAGAGTAGTAGTGGAAAAAGGAATATATTCAAATATAAACTACACAGAAGCATTCTGTGAAACTTCTTTCTGATCTGAGCATTCAGCTAACAGAGTTAAACAATACTTTTGATTGAGCAGTTTTGAAACACTCTGTCTGTAGGAAATGCAGCTGGACATTCGTAGCGCTAAGTGGGTAATAGTGGAAAAAAGAATATGTTCAAATATAAACTACACAGAAGCATTGTATGAAACTTCTTTCTGTTCTGTGCATTCAACTAGCAGAGTTGAACCTTACTTTTGATTGAGCCTTTCTGAAACACTCTTTCTGTAGAAACTGCAATTGGACATTCTGAGCGCTAAGAGGGCTGTATTGGGAAAAATAATATCTTCAAATAAAAACTACACAGAAGCATTGTATGAAACTTATTTCTGATATGTTCATTAAGCTAACAGAGTTAAACCATACTTTTGATTGCGCAGTTCTGAACACTCTTTCTGTAGAAAATGCAAGTGGACATTCGGAGCGCTAAGAGGGTAATAGTGGAAAAAGGAATATATTCAAATATAAACTACACAGTAGCATTCTGTGAAAATTCTTTCTGTTCTGTGCATTCAACTAACAGAGTTGAACCTTACTTTTGATTGAGCCGTTCTGAAACACTCTTTCTGTAGAAACTGCAATTGGACATTCTGAGCGCTAAGAGGCCTACATTGGGAAAAAGAATATCTTCAAATAAAAACTACACAGAAGCATTGTATGAAACTTATTTCTGATATGTTCATTAAGCTAACAGAGTTAAACCATACTTTTGATTGCGCAGTTCTGAACACTCTTTCTGTAGAAAATGCAAGTGGACATTCGGAGCGCTAAGTGGGTAATAGTGGAAAAAGGAATATATTCAAATATAAACTACACAGAATCATTCGGTGAAACTTCTTTCTGATCTGTGCATTCAGCTAACAGAGTTAAACCATACTTTTGATTGAGCAGATCTGAACACTCTTTCTGTTGAAAATGCAACTGGACATTTGGAGCGCTAAGAGCGTAGTAGTGGAAAAAGGAATATATTCAAATATAAACTACACAGAACCATTCTGTGAAACTTCATTCTGATCTGAGCATTCAGCTAACAGAGTTAAACCATACTTTTGATTGAGCAGTTTTGAAACACTCTGTCTGTAGAAAATGCAACTGGACATTCGTAGCGCTAAGTGGGTAATAGTGGAAAAAAGAATATGTTCAAATATAAACTACACAGAAGCATTGTATGAAACTTCTTTCTGTTCTGTGCATTCAACTAACAGAGTTGAACCTTACTTTTGATTGAGCCGTTCTGAAACACTCTTTCTGTAGAAACTGCAATTGGACATTCTGAGCGCTAAGAGGCCTATATTGGGAAAAAGAATATCTACAAATAAAAACTACACAGAAGAATTGTGTGAAACTTCTTTCTGTTCCGTTTGTTCAACTAAAAGAGTTGAACCTCAGTTTTGATTGAGCCGTTCTGAAACACTCTTTCTGTAGAAAATGCAAGTGGAGATTCGGAGCGCTAAGAGGGTAATAGTGGAAAAAGGAATGTCTCCAAATATAAACTACACAGAATCATTCTGTGAAACTTCTTTCTGATCTGTGCATTCAGCTAACAGAGTTAAACCATACTTTTGATTGAGCAGATCAGAACTCTCTTTCTGTAGAAAATGCAACTGGACATTTGGAGCGCTAAGAGAGTAGTAGTGGAAAAAGGAATATATTCAAATATAAACTACACAGAAGCATTCTGTGAAACTTCTTTCTGATCTGAGAATTCAGCTAACAGAGTTAAACCATACTTTTGATTGATCAGTTTTGAAACACTCTGTCTGTAGAAAATGCAACTGGACATTCGTAGCGCTAAGTGGGTAATAGTGGAAAAAAGAATATGTTCAAATATAAACTACACAGAAGCATTGTATGAAACTTCTTTCTGTTCTGTGCATTCAACTAGCAGAGTTGAATCTTACTTTTGATTGAGCCTTTCTGAAACACTCTTTCTGTAGAAACTGCAATTGGACATTCTGAGCGCTAAGAGGGCTGTATTGGGAAAAATAATATCTTCAAATAAAAACTACACAGAAGCATTGTGTGAAACTTATTTCTGATATGTTCATTAAGCTAACAGAGTTAAACCATACTTTTGATTGCGCAGTTCTGAACACTCTTTCTGTAGAAAATGCAAGTGGACATTCGGAGCGCAAAGAGGGTAATAGTGGAAAAAGGAATATATTCAAATATAAACTACACAGTAGCATTCTGTGAAAATTCTTTCTGTTCTGTGCATTCAACTAACAGAGTTGAACCTTACTTTTGATTGAGCCGTTCTGAAACACTCTTTCTGTAGAAACTGCAATTGGACATGCTAAGCGCTAAGAGGCCTACATTGGGAAAAAAATATCTTCAAATAAAAACTACACAGATGCATTCTGTGAAACTTATTTCTGATCTGTAAATTCAGTTAACAGAGATAAAACATATTTTTGATTGAGCAGTTATGAAACACTCTTTTTGTAGAAAATGCAAGTGGAGATTCGGAGCGCTAAGAGGGTAATAGTGGAAAAAGGAATGTCTTCAAATATAAACTACACAGAATAATTCGGTGAAACTTCTTTCTGATCTGTGCATTCAGCTAACAGAGTTAAACCATACTTTTGATTGAGCAGATCTGAACACTCTTTCTGTAGAAAATGCAACTGGACATTTGGAGCGCTAAGAGCGTAGTAGTGGAAAAAGGAATATATTCAAATATAAACTACACAGAAGCATTCTGTGAAACTTCTTTCTGATCTGAGCATTCAGCTAACAGAGTTAAACCATACTTTTGATTGAGCAGTTTTGAAACACTCTGTCTGTAGAAAATGCAACTGGACATTCGTAGCGCTAAGTGTGTAATAGTGGAAAAAAGAATATGTTCAAATATAAACTACACAGAAGCATTGTAAGAAACTTCTTTCTGTCCTGTGCATTCAACTAACAGAGTTGAACCTTACCTTTGATTGAGCCGTTCTGAAACACTCTTTCTGTAGAAACTGCAATTGGACATTCTGAGCGCTAAGAGGCCTATATTGGGAAAAAGAATGTCTACAAATAAAAACTACACAGAAGAATTGTGTGAAACTTCTTTCTGTTCTGTTTGTTCAACTAAAAGAGTTGAACCTTAGTTTTGATTGAGCCGTTCTGAAACACTCTTTTTGTAGAAAATGCAAGTGGAGATTCGGAGCGCTAAGAGGGTAATAGTGGAAAAAGGAATGTCTTCAAATATAAACTACACAGAAGCATTATGTGAAACTTCTTTCGGATCTGAGCATTCAGCTAACAGAGTTAAACCATACTTTTGATTGAGCAGTTTTGAAACACTCTGTCTGTAGAAAATGCAACTGGACATTCGTAGCGCTAAGTGGGTAATAGTGGAAAAAAGAATATGTTCAAATATAAACTACACAGAAGCATTGTATGAAACTTCTTTCTGTTCTGTGCATTCAACTAACAGAGTTGAACCTTACTTTTGATTGAGCCGTTCTGAAACACTCTTTCTGTAGAAACTGCAATTGGACATTCTGAGCGATAAGAGGCCTATATTGGGAAAATGAATGTCTACAAATAAAAACTACACAGAAGAATTGTGTGAAACTTCTTTCCGTTCTGTTTGTTCAACTAAAAGAGTTGAACCTTAGTTTTGATTGAGCCGTTCTGAAACACTCTTTCTGTAGAAAATGCAAGTGGAGTTTCGGAGCGCTAAGAGGGTAATAGTGGAAAAAGGAATGTCTCCAAATATAAACTACACAGAATCATTCTGTGAAACTTCTTTCTGATCTGTGCATTCAGCTAACAGAGTTAAACCATACTTTTGATTCAACAGATCTGAACACTCTTTCTGTAGAAAATGCAACTGGACATTTGGAGCGCTAAGAGAGTAGTAGTGGAAAAAGTAATATATTCAAATATAAACTACACAGAAGCATTCTGTGAAACTTCTTTCTGATCTGAGCATTCAGCTAACAGAGTTAAACCATACTTTTGATTGAGCAGTTTTGAAACACTCTGTCTGTAGAAAATGCAACTGGACAATCGTAGCGCTAAGTGGGTAATAGTGGAAAAAAGAACATGTTCAAATATAAACTACACAGAAGCATTGTATGAAACTTCTTTCTGTTCTGTGCATTCAACTAACAGAGTTGAACCTTACTTTTGATTGAGCCTTTCTGAAACACTCTTTCTGTAGAAACTGCAATTGGACATTCTGAGCGCTAAGAGGCCTATATTGGGAAAAATAATATCTTCAAATAAAAACTACACAGAAGCATTGTGTGAAACTTATTTCTGATATGTTCATTAAGCTAACATAGTTAAACCATACTTTTGATTGCGCAGTTCTGAACACTCTTTCTGTAGAAAATGCAAGTGGACATTCGGAGCGCTAAGAGGGTAATAGTGGAAAAAGGAATATATTCAAATATAAACTACACAGTAGCATTCTGTGAAAATTCTTTCTGTTCTGTGCATTCAACTAACAGAGTTGAACCTTACTTTTGATTGAGCCTTTCTGAAACACTCTTTCTGTAGAAACTGCAATTGGACATTCTGAGCGCTAAGAGGCCTATATTGGGAAAAATAATATCTTCAAATAAAAACTACACAGAAGCATTGTGTGAAACTTATTTCTGATATGTTCATTAAGCTAACAGAGTTAAACCATACTTTTGATTGCGCAGTTCTGAACACTCTTTCTGTAGAAAATGCAAGTGGACATTCGGAGCGCTAAGAGGGTAATAGTGGAAAAAGGAATATATTCAAATATAAACTACACAGTAGCATTCTGTGAAAATTCTTTCTGTTCTGTGCATTCAACTAACAGAGTTGAACCTTACTTTTGATTGAGCCGTTCTGAAACACTCTTTCTGTAGAAACTGCAATTGGACATGCTAAGCGCTAAGAGGCCTACATTGTGAAAAAGAATATCTCCAAATAAAAACTACACAGATGCATTCTGTGAAACTTATTTCTGATCTGTAAAATCAGTTAACAGAGATAAAACATATTTTTGATTGAGCAGTTATGAAACACTCTTTTTGTAGAAAATGCAAGTGGAGATTCGGAGCGCTAAGTGGGTAATAGTGGAAAAAGGAATGTCTTCAAATATAAACTACACGGAATCATTCGGTGAAACTTCTTTCTGATCTGTGCATTCAGCTAACAGAGTTAAACCATACTTTTGATTGAGCAGATCTGAACACTCTTTCTGTTGAAAATGCAACTGGACATTTGGAGCTCTAAGAGAGTAGTAGTGGAAAATGTAATATATTCAAATATAAACTACACAGAAGCATTCTGTGAAACTTCTTTCTGATCTGAGCATTCAGCTAACAGAGTTAAACCATACTTTTGATTGAGCAGTTTTGAAACACTCTGTCTGTAGAAAATGCAACTGGACATTCGTAGCGCTAAGTGGGTAATAGTGGAAAAAATAGTATGTTCAAATGTAAACTACACAGAAGCATTGTATGAAACTTCTTTCTGTTCTGTGCATTCAACTAACAGAGTTGAACCTTACTTTTGATTGAGCCGTTCTGAAACACTCTTTCTGTAGAAACTGCAATTGGACATTCTGAGCGCTAAGAGGCCTATATTGGGAAAAAGAATGTCTACAAATAAAAACTACACAGAAGAATTGTGTGAAACTTCTTTCTGTTCTGTTTGTTCAACTAAAAGTGTTGAACCTTAGTTTTGATTGAGCCGTTCTGAAACACTCTTTCTGTAGAAAATGCAAGTGGAGATTCGGAGCGCTAAGAGGGTAATAGTGGAAAAAGGAATGTCTGCAAATATAAACTACACAGAATCATTCTGTGAAACTTCTTTCTGATCTGTGCATTCAGCTAACAGAGTTAAACCATACTTTTGATTGAGCAGATCTGAACACTCTTTCTGTAGAAAATGCAACTGGACATTTGGAGCGCTAAGAGAGTAGTAGTGGAAAAAGGAATATATTCAAATATAAACTACACAGAAGCATTCTGTGAAACTTCTTTCTGATCTGAGCATTCAGCTAACAGAGTTAAACCATACTTTTGATTGAGCAGTTTTGAAACACTGTCTGTAGAAAATACAACTGGACATTCGTAGCGCTAAGTGGGTAATAGTGGAAAAAAGAATATATTCAAATATAAACTACACAGAAGCATTGTATGAAACTTCTTTCTGTTCTGTGCATTCAACTAACAGAGTTGAACCTTACTTTTGATTGAGCCTTTCTGAAACACTCTTTCTGTAGAAACTGCAATTGGACATTCTGAGCGCTAGGAGGCCTATAGTGGGAAAAATAATACCTTCAAATAAAAACTACACAGAAGCATTGTGTGAAACTTATTTCTGATATGTTCATTAAGCTAACAGAGGTAAACCATACTTTTGATTGCGCAGTTCTGAACACTCTTTCTGTAGAAAATGCAAGTGGACATTCGGAGCGCTAAGAGGGTAATAGTGGAAAAAGGAATATATTCAAATATAAACTACACAGTAGCATTCTGTGAAAATTCTTTCTGTTCTGTGCATTCAACTAACTGAGTTGAACCTTACTTTTGATTGAGCCGTTCTGAAACACTCTTTCTGTAGAAACTGCAATTGGACATGCTATGCGCTAAGAGGCCTACATTGGGAAAAAGAATATCTCCAAAGAAAAACTACACAGATGCATTCTGTGAAACTTATTTCTGATCTGTAAATTCAGTTAACAGAGATAAAACTTATTTTTGTTTGAGCAGTTATGAAACACTCTTTTTGTAGAAAATGCAAGTGGAGATTCGGAGCGCTAAGAGGGTAATAGTGGAAAAAGGAATGTCTTCAAATATAAACTACACAGAATCATTCGGTGAAACTTCTTTCTGATCTGTGCATTCAGCTAACAGAGTTAAACCATACTTTTGATTGAGCAGATCTGAACACTCTTTCTGTTGAAAATGCAACTGGACATTTGGAGCGCTAAGAGCGTAGTAGTGGAAAAAGGAATATATTCAAATATAAACTACACAGAAGCATTCTGTGAAACTTCTTTCTGATCTGAGAATTCAGCTAACAGAGTTAAACCATACTTTTGATTGAGCAGTTTTGAAACACTCTGTCTGTAGAAAATGCAACTGGACATTCGTAGCGCTAAGTGGGTAATAGTGGAAAAAAGAATATGTTCAAATATAAACTACACAGAAGCATTGTATGAAACTACTTTCTGTTCTGTGCATTCAACTAACAGAGTTGAACCTTACTTTTGATTGAGCCTTTCTGAAACACTCTTTCTGTAGAAACTGCAATTGAACATTCTGATCGCTAAGAGGCCTATATTGGGAAAAAGAATGTCTACAAATAAAAACTACACAGAAGAATTGTGTGAAACTTCTTGCCGTTCTGTTTGTTCAACTAAAAGAGATGAACCTTAGTTTTGATTGAGCCGTTCTGAAACACTCTTTCTGTAGAAAATGCAAAGGGAGTTTCGGAGCGCTAAGAGGGTAATAGTGGAAAAAGGAATGTCTCCAAATATAAACTACACAGAATCATTCTGTGAAACTTCTTTCTGATCTGTGCATTCAGCTAACAGAGTTAAACCATACTTTTGATTCAACAGATCTGAACACTCTTTCTGTAGAAAATGCAACTGGACATTTGGAGCGCTAAGAGAGTAGTAATGGAAAAAGGAATATATTCAAATATAAACTACACAGAAGCATTCTGTGAAACTTCTTTCTGATCTGAGCATTCAGCTAACAGAGTTAAACCATACTTTTGATTGAGCAGTTTTGAAACACTCTGTCTGTAGAAAATGCAACTGGACATTCGTAGCGCTAAGTGGGTAATAGTGGAAAAAAGAATATGTTCAAATATAAACTACACAGAAGCATTCTATGAAACTTCTTTCTGTTCTGTGCATTCAACTAACAGAGTTGAACCTTACTTTTGATTGAGCCTTTCTGAAACACTCTTTCTGTAGAAACTGCAATTGGACATTCTGAGCGCTAAGAGGCCTATATTGGGAAAAATAATATCTTCAAATAAAAACTACACAGAAGCATTGTGTGAAACTTATTTCTGATATGTTCATTAAGCTAACAGAGTTAAACCATACTTTTGATTGCGCAGTTCTGAACACTCTTTCTGTAGAAAATGCAAGTGGACATTCGGAGCGCTAAGAAGGTAATAGTGGAAAAAGGAATATATTCAAATATAAACTACACAGTAGCATTCTGTGAAAATTCTTTCTGTTCTGTGCATTCAACTAACAGAGTTGAACCTTACTTTTGATTGAGCCGTTCTGAAACACTCTTTCTGTAGAAACTGCAATTGGACATGCTAAGCGCTAAGAGGCCTACATTGGGAAAAAGAATATCTTCAAATAGAAACTACACAGATGCATTCTGTGAAACTTATTTCTGATCTGTAAATTCAGTTAACAGAGATAAAACATATTTTTGATTGAGCAGTTATGAAACACTCTTTTTGTAGAAAATGCAAGTGGAGATTCGGAGCGCTAAGAGGGTAATAGTGGAAAAAGGAATGTCTTCAAATATAAACTACACAGAATCATTCGGTGAAACTTCTTTCTGATCTGTGCATTCAGCTAACAGAGTTAAACCATACTTTTGATTGAGCAGATCTGAACACTCTTTCTGTTGAAAATGCAACTGGACATTTGGAGCGCTAAGAGCGTAGTAGTGGAAAAAGGAATATATTCAAATATAAACTACACAGAACCATTCTGTGAAACTTCATTCTGATCTGAGCATTCAGCTAACAGAGTTAAACCATACTTTTGATTGAGCAGTTTTGAAACACTCTGTCTGTAGAAAATGCAACTGGACATTCGTAGCGCTAAGTGGGTAATAGTGGAAAAAAGAATATGTTCAAATATAAACTACACAGAAGCATTGTATGAAACTTCTTTCTGTTCTGTGCATTCAACTAACAGAGTTGAACCTTACTTTTGATTGAGCCGTTCTGAAACACTCTTTCTGTAGAAACTGCAATTGGACATTCTGAGCGCTAAGAGGCCTATATTGGGAAAAAGAATATCTACAAATAAAAACTACACAGAAGAATTGTGTGAAAGTTCTTTCTGTTCCGTTTGTTCAACTAAAGAGTTGAACCTCAGTTTTGATTGAGCCGTTCTGAAACACTCTTTCTGTAGAAAATGCAAGTGGAGATTCGGAGCGCTAAGAGGGTAATAGTGGAAAAAGGAATGTCTCCAAATATAAACTACACAGAATCATTCTGTGAAACTTCTTTCTGATCTGTGCATTCAGCTAACAGAGTTAAACCATACTTTTGATTCAACAGATCTGAACACTCTTTCTGTAGAAAATGCAACTGGACATTTGGAGCGCTAAGAGAGTAGTAATGGAAAAAGGAATATATTCAAATATAAACTACACAGAAGCATTCTGTGAAACTTCTTTCTGATCTGAGCATTCAGCTAACAGAGTTAAACCATACTTTTGATTGAGCAGTTTTGAAACACTCTGTCTGTAGAAAATGCAACTGGACATTCGTAGCGCTAAGTTGGTAATAGTGGAAAAAAGAATATGTTCAAATATAAACTACACAGAAGCATTCTATGAAACTTCTTTCTGTTCTGTGCATTCAACTAACAGAGTTGAACCTTACTTTTGATTGAGCCTTTCTGAAACACTCTTTCTGTAGAAACTGCAATTGGACATTCTGAGCGCTAAGAGGCCTATATTGGGAAAAAAAATATCTTCAAATAAAAACTACACAGAAGCATTGTGTGAAACTTATTTCTGATATGTTCATTAAGCTAACAGAGTTAAACCATACTTTTGATTGCGCAGTTCTGAACACTCTTTCTGTAGAAAATGCAAGTGGACATTCGGAGCGCTAAGAAGGTAATAGTGGAAAAAGGAATATATTCAAATATAAACTACTCAGTAGCATTCTGTGAAAATTCTTTCTGTTCTGTGCATTCAACTAACAGAGTTGAACCTTACTTTTGATTGAGCCGTTCTGAAACACTCTTTCTGTAGAAACTGCAATTGGACATGCTAAGCGCTAAGAGGCCTACATTGGGAAAAAGAATATCTTCAAATAAAAACTACACAGATGCATTCTGTGAAACTTATTTCAGATCTGTAAATTCAGTTAACAGAGATAAACCATATTTTTGATTGAGCAGTTATGAAACACTCTTTTTGTAGAAAATGCAAGTGGAGATTCCGAGCGCTAAGAGGGTAATAGTGGAAAAAGGAATGTCTTCAAATATAAACTACACAGAATCATTCGGTGAAACTTCTTTCTGATCTGTGCATTCAGCTAACAGAGTTAAACCATACTTTTGATTGAGCAGATCTGAACACTCTTTCTGTAGAAAATGCAACTGGACATTTGGAGCGCTAATAGCGTAGTAGTTGAAAAAGGAATATATTCAAATATAAACTACACATAAGCATTTTGTGAAACTTCTTTCTGATCTGAGCATTCAGCTAACAGAGTTAAACCATACTTTTGATTGAGCAGTTTTGAAACACTCTGTCTGTAGAAAATGCAACTGGACATTCGTAGCGCTAAGTGGGTAATAGTGGAAAAAAGAATATGTTCAAATATAAACTACACAGAAGCATTGTATGAAACTTCTTTCTGTTCTGTGCATTCAACTAACAGAGTTGAATCTTATTTTGATTGAGCCTTTCTGAAACACTCTTTCTGTAGAAACTGCAATTGGACATTCTGAGCGCTAAGAGGCCTCTATTGGGAAAAATAATATCTTCAAATAAAAACTACACAGAAGCATTTTGTGAAACTTATTTCTGATATGTTCATTAAGCTAACAGAGTTAAAACATACTTTTGATTGCGCAGTTCTGAACACTCTTTCTGTAGAAAATGCAAGTGGACATTCGGAGCGCTAAGAGGGTAATAGTGGAAAAAGGAATATATTCAAATATAAACTACACAGTAGCATTCTGTGAAAATTCTTTCTGTTCTGTGCATTCAACTAACAGAGTTGAACCTTACTTTTGATTGAGCCGTTCTGAAACACTCTTTCTGTAGAAACTGCAATTGGACATGCTAAGCGCTAAGAGGCCTATATTGGGAAAAAGAATATCTTCAAATAAAAACTACACAGATGCATTCTGTGAAACTTATTTCTGATCTGTAAATTCAGTTAACAGAGATAAAACATATTTTTGATTGAGCAGTTATGAAACACTCTTTTTGTAGAAAATGCAAGTGGAGATTCGGAGCGCTAAGGGGGTAATAATGGAAAAAGGACTGTCTTCAAATATAAACTACACAGAATCATTCGGTGAAACTTCTTTCTGGTCTGTGCATTCAGCTAACAGCGTTAAACCATACTTTTGATTGAGCAGATCTGAACACTCTTTCTGTAGAAAATGCAACTGTACATTTGGAGCGCTAAGAGCGTAGTAGTGGAAAAAGGAATATATTCAAATATAAACTACACAGAAGCATTCTGTGAAACTTCTTTCTGATCTGAGCATTCAGCTAACAGAGTTAAACCACACTTTTGATTGAGCAGTTTTGAAACACTCTGTCTGTAGAAAATGCAACTGGACATTCGTAGCGCTAAGTGGGAAATAGTGGACAAAAGAATATGTTCAAATATAAACTACACAGAAACATTGTATGGAACTTCTTTCTGTTCTGTGCATTCAACTAACAGAGTTGAACCTTACTTTTGATTGAGCCTTTCCGAAACACTCTTTCTGTAGAAACTGCAATTGGACATTCTGAGCGCTAAGAGGCCTCTATTGGGAAAAATAATATCTTCAAATAAAAACTACACAGAAGCATTGTGTGAAACTTATTTCTGATATGTTCATTAAGCTAACAGATTTAAACCATACTTTTGATTGCGCAGTTCTGAACACTCTTTCTGTAGAAAATGCAAGTGGACATTCGGAGCGCTAAGAGGGTAATATTGGAAAAAGGAATATATTCAAATATAAACTACACAGTAGCATTCTGTGAAAATTCTTTCTGTTCTGTGCATTCAACTAACAGAGTTGAACCTTACTTTTGATTGAGCCGTTCTGAAACACTCTTTCTGTAGAAACTGCAATTGGACATGCTAAGCGCTAAGAGGCCTACATTGGGAAAAAGAATATCTTCAAATAAAAACTACACAGATGCATTCTGTGAAACTTATTTCTGATCTGTAAATTCAGTTAACAGAGATAAAACATATTTTTGATTGAGCAGTTATGAAACACTCTTTTTGTAGAAAATGCAAGTGGAGATTCGGAGCGCTAAGAGGGTAATAGTGGAAAAAGGAATGTCTTCAAATATAAACTACACAGAATCATTCGGTGAAACTTCTTTCTGATCTGTGCATTCAGCTAACAGAGTTAAACCATACTTTTGATTGAGCAGATCTGAACACTCTTTCTGTAGAAAATGCAACTGGACATTTGGAGCGCTAAGAGCGTAGTAGTGGAAAAAGGAATATATTCAAATATAAACTACACAGAAGCATTCTGTGAAACTTCTTTCTGATCTGAGCATTCAGCTAACAGAGTTAAACCATACTTTTGATTGAGCAGTTTTGAAACACTCTGTCTGTAGAAAATGCAACTGGACATTCGTAGCGCTAAGTGGGAAATAGTGGACAAAAGAATATGTTCAAATATAAACTACACAGAAGCATTGTGTGGAACTTCTTTCTGTTCTGTGCATTCAACTAACAGAGTTGAACCTTACTTTTGATTGAGCCTTTCCGAAACACTCTTTCTGTAGAAACTGCAATTGGACATTCTGAGCGCTAAGAGGCCTCTATTGGGAAAAATAATATCTTCAAATAAAAACTACACAGAAGCATTGTGTGAAACTTATTTCTGATATGTTCATTAAGCTAACAGATTTAAACCATACTTTTGATTGCGCAGTTCTGAACACTCTTTCTGTAGAAAATGCAAGTGGACATTCGGAGCGCTAAGACGGTAATAGTGGAAAAAGGAATATATTCAAATATAAACTACACAGTAGCATTCTGTGAAAATTCTTTCTGTTCTGTGCATTCAACTAACAGAGTTGAACCTTACTTTTGATTGAGCCGTTCTGAAACACTCTTTCTGTAGAAACTGCAATTGGACATGCTAAGCGCTAAGAGGCCTACATTGGGAAAAAGAATATCTTCAAATAAAAACTACACAGATGCATTCTGTGAAACTTATTTCTGATCTGTAAATTCAGTTAACAGAGATAAAACATATTTTTGATTGAGCAGTTATGAAACACTCTTTTTGTAGAAAATGCAAGTGGAGATTCGGAGCGCTAAGAGGGTAATAGTGGAAAAAGGAATGTCTTCAAATATAAACTACACAGAATCATTCGGTGAAACTTCTTTCTGATCTGTGCATTCAGCTAACAGAGTTAAACCATACTTTTGATTGAGCAGATCTGAACACTCTTTCTGTAGAAAATGCAACTGGACATTTGGAGCGCTAAGAGCTTAGTAGTGGAAAAAGGAATATATTCAAATATAAACTACACAGAAGCATTCTGTGAAACTTCTTTCTGATCTGAGCATTCAGCTAACAGAGTTAAACCATACTTTTGATTGAGCAGTTTTGAAACACTCTGTCTGTAGAAAATGCAACTGGACATTCGTAGCGCTAAGTGGGTAATAGTGGAAAAAAGAATATGTTCAAATATAAACTACACAGAGGATTGTATGAAACTTCTTTCTGTTCTGTGCATTCAACTAACAGAGTTGAACCTTACTTTAGATTGAGCCGTTCTGAAACACTCTTTCTGTAGAAACTGCAATTGGACATTCTGAGCGCTAGGAGGCCTATATTGGGAAAAAGAGTGTCTACAAATAAAAACTACACAGAAGAATTGTGTGAAACTACTTTCTGTTCTGTTTGTTCAAATAAAAGAGTTGAACCTTAGTTTTGATTGAGCCGTTCTGAAACACTCTTTCTGTAGAAAATGCAAGTGGAGATTCGGAGCGCTAAGAGGGTAATAGTGGAAAAAGGAATTTCTCCAAATATAAACTACACAGAATCATTCTGTGAAACTTCTTTCTGATCTGTGCATTCAGCTAACAGAGTTAAACCATACTTTTGATTGAGCAGATCTGAACACTCTTTCTGTAGAAAATGCAACTGGACATTTGGTGCGCTAAGAGAGTAGTAGTGGAAAAAGGAATATATTCAAATATAAACTACACAGAAGCATTCTGTGAAACTTCTTTCTGACCTGAGAATTCAGCTAACAGAGTTAAACCATACTTTTGATTGAGCAGTTTTGAAACACTCTGTCTGTAGAAAATGCAACTGGACATTCGTAGCGCTAAGTGGGTAATAGTGGAAAAAAGAATATGTTCAAATATAAACTACACAGAAGCATTGTATGAAACTTCTTTCTGTTCTGTGCATTCAACTAACAGAGTTGAACCTGACTTTTGATTGAGCCTTTCTGAAACACTCTTTCTGTAGAAACTGCAATTGGACATTCTGAGCGCTAAGAGGCCTATATTGGGAAAAATAATATCTTCAAATAAAAACTACACAGAAGCATTTTGTGAAACTTATTACTGATATATTCATTAAGCTAACAGAGTTAAACCATACTTTTGATTGCGCAGTTCTGAACACTCTTTCTGTAGAAAATGCAAGTGGACATTCGGAGCGCTAAAAGGGTAATAGTGGAAAAAGGAATATATTCAAATATAAACTACACAGTAGCATTCTGTGAAATTTCTTTCTGTTCTGTGCATTCAACTAACAGATTTGAACCTTACTTTTGATTGAGCCGTTCTGAAACACTCTTTCTGTAGAAACTGCAATTGGACATGCTAAGCGCTAAGAAGCCTATAATGGGAAAAAGAATATCTTCATATAAAAACTACACAGATGCATTCTGTGAAACTTATTTCTGATCTGTAAATTCAGTTAACAGAGATAAAACATATTTTTGATTGAGCAGTTATGAAACACCATTTTTGTTGAAAATGCAAGTGGAGATTCGGAGCGCTAAGTGGGTAATAGTGGAAAAAGAATGTCTTCAAATATATACTACACAGAATCATTCGGTGAAACTTCTTTCTGATCTGTGCATTCAGTTAACAGATTTAAACCATACTTTTGATTGAGCAGATCTGAACACTCTTTCTGTAGAAAATGCAACTGGACATTTGGAGCGCTAAGAGCGTAGTAGTGGAAAAAGGAATATATTCAAATATATACTACACAGAAGCATTCTGTGAAACTTCTTTCTGATCTGAGCATTCAGATAACAGAGTTAAACCATACTTTTGATTGAGCAGGTTTGAAACACTCTGTCTGTAGAAAATGCAACTGGACATTCGTAGCACTAAGTGGGTAATAGTGGAAAAAAGAATATGTTCAAATATAAACTACACAGAAGCATTGTATGAAAGTTCTTTCTGTTCTGTGCATTCAACTAACAGAGTTGAACCTTACTTTTGATAGAGCCGTTCTGAAACACTCTTTCTGTAGAAACTGCAATTGGACATTCTGAGCGCTAAGAGGCCTATATTGGGAAAAAGAATGTCTACAAATAAAAACTACACAGAAGAATTGTGTGAAACTACTTTCTGTTCTGTTTGTTCAACTAAAAGAGTTGAACCTTAGATTTGATTGAGCCGTTCTGAAACACTCTTTCTGTAGAAAATGCAAGTGGAGATTCGGAGCGCTAAGAGGGTAATAGTGGAAAAAGGAATGTCTCCAAATATAAACTACACAGAATCATTCTGTGAAACTTCTTTCTGATCTGTGCATTCAGCTAACAGAGTTAAACCATACTTTTGATTGAGCAGATCTGAACACTCTTCCTGTAGAAAATGCAACTGGACATTTGGAGCGCTAAGAGAGTAGTAGTGGAAAAAGGAATATATTCAAATATAAACTACACAGAAGCATTCTGTGAAACTTCTTTCTGATCTGAGCATTCAGCTAACAGAGTTAAACCATACTTTTGATTGAGCTGTTTTGAAACACTGTCTGTAGAAAATGCAACTGGACATTCGTAGCGCTAAGTGGGTAATAGTGGAAAAAAGAATATGTTCAAATATAAACTACACAGAAGCATTGTATGAAACTTCTTTCTGTTCTGTGCATTCAACTAACAGATTTGAACCTGTCTTTTGATTGAGCCTTTCTGAAACACCCTTTCTGTAGAAACTGCAATTGGACATTCTGAGCGCTAAGAGGCCTATATTGGGAAAAATAATATCTTCAAATAAAAACTACACAGAAGCATTGTGTGAAACTTATTTCTGATATGTTCATTAAGCTAACAGAGTTAAACCATACTTTTAATTGCGCAGTTCTGAACACTCTTTCTGTAGAAAATGCAAGTGGACATTCGGAGCGCTAAGAGGGTAATAGTGGAAAAAGGAATATATTCAAATATAAACTACACAGTAGCATTCTGTGAAAATTCTTTCTGTTCTGTGCATTCAACTAACAGAGTTGAACCTTACTTTTGATTGAGCCGTTCTGAAACACTCTTTCTGTAGAAACTGCAATTGGACATGCTAAGCGCTAAGAGGCCTACATTGGGAAAAAGAATATCTTCAAATAAAAACTACACAGATGCATTCTGTGAAACTTATTTCAGATCTGTAAATTCAGTTAACAGAGATAAACCATATTTTTGATTGAGCAGTTATGAAACACTCTTTTTGTAGAAAATGCAAGTGGAGATTCGGAGCGCTAAGAGGGTAATAGTGGAAAAAGGAATGTCTTCAAATATAAACTACACAGAATCATTCGGTGAAACTTCTTTCTGATCTGTGCATTCAGCTAACAGAGTTAAACCATACTTTTGATTGAGCAGATCTGAACACTCTTTCTGTAGAAAATGCAACTGGACATTTGGAGCGCTAATAGCGTAGTAGTGGAAAAAGGAATATATTCAAATATAAACTACACAGAAGCATTCTGTGAAACTTCTTTCTGATCTGAGCATTCAGCTAACAGAGTTAAACCATACTTTTGATTGCGCAGTTCTGAACACTCTGTCTGTAGAAAATGCAACTGGACATTCGTAGCACTAAGTGGGTAATAGTGGAAAAAAGAATATGTTCAAATATAAACTACACAGAAGCATTGTATGAAAGTTCTTTCTGTTCTGTGCATTCAACTAACAGAGTTGAACCTTACTTTTGATAGAGCCGTTCTGAAACACTCTTTCTGTAGAAACTGCAATTGGACATTCTGAGCGCTAAGAGGCCTATATTGGGAAAAAGAATGTCTACAAATAAAAACTACACAGAAGAATTGTGTGAAACTACTTTCTGTTCTGTTTGTTCAACTAAAAGAGTTGAACCTTAGATTTGATTGAGCCGTTCTGAAACACTCTTTCTGTAGAAAATGCAAGTGGAGTTTCGGAGCGCTAAGAGGGTAATAGTGGAAAAAGGAATGTCTCCAAATATAAACTACACAGAATCATTCTGTGAAACTTCTTTCTGATCTGTGCATTCAGCTAACAGAGTTAAACCATACTTTTGATTGAGCAGATCTGAACACTCTTTCTGTAGAAAATGCAACTGGACATTTGGAGCGCTAAGAGCGTAGTAGTGGAAAAAGTAATATATTCAAATATAAACTACACAGAAGCATTCTGTGAAACTTCTTTCTGATCTGAGCATTCAGATAACAGAGTTAAACCATACTTTTGATTGAGCAGTTTTGAAACACTCTGTCTGTAGAAAATGCAACTGGACATTCGTAGCGCTAATTGGGTAATAGTGGAAAAAAGAATATGTTCAAATATAAACTACACAGAAGCATTGTATGAAACTTCTTTCTGTTCTGTGCATTCAACTAACAGAGTTGAACCTGTCTTTTGATTGAGCCTTTCTGAAACACCCTTTCTGTAGAAACTGCAATTGGACATTCTGAGCGCTAAAAGGCCTATATTGGGAAAAATAATATCTTCAAATAAAAACTACACAGAAGCATTGTGTGAAACTTATTTCTGATATGTTAATTAAGCTAACAGAGTTAAACCATACTTTTGATTGCGCAGTTCTGAACACTCTTTCTGTAGAAAATGCAAGTGGACATTCGGAGCGCTAAGAGGGTAATAGTGGAAAAAGGAATATATTCAAATATAAACTACACAGTAGCATTCTGTGAAAATTCTTTCTGTTCTGTGCATTCAACTAACAGAGTTGAACCTTACTTTTGATTGAGCCGTTCTGAAACACTCTTTCTGTAGAAACTGCAATTGGACATGCTAAGCGCTAAGAGGCCTACATTGGGAAAAAGAATATCTTCAAATAAAAACTACACAGATGCATTCTGTGAAACTTATTTCAGATCTGTAAATTCACTTAACAGAGATAAACCATATTTTTGATTGAGCAGTTATGAAACACTCTTTTTGTAGAAAATGCAAGTGGAGATTCCGAGCGCTAAGAGGGTAATAGTGGAAAAAGGAATGTCTTCAAATATAAACTACACAGAATCATTCGGTGAAACTTCTTTCTGATCTGTGCATTCAGCTAACAGAGTTAAACCATACTTTTGATTGAGCAGATCTGAACACTCTTTCTGTAGAAAATGCAACTGGACATTTGGAGCGCTAAGAGCGTAGTAGTGGAAAAAGGAATATATTCAAATATAAACTACACAGAAGCATTTTGTGAAACTTCTTTCTGATCTGAGCATTCAGCTAACAGAGTTAAACCATACTTTTGATTGAGCAGTTTTGAAACACTCTGTCTGTAGAAAATGCAACTGGACATTCGTAGCGCTAAGTGGGTAATAGTGGAAAAAAGAATATGTTCAAATATAAACTACACAGAAGCATTGTATGAAACTTCTTTCTGTTCTGTGCATTCAACTAACAGAGTTGAACCTTATTTTGAATGAGCCTTTCTGAAACACTCTTTCTGTAGAAACTGCAATTGGACATTCTGAGCGCTAAGAGGCCTCTATTGGGAAAAATAATATCTTCAAATAAAAACTACACAGAAGCATTGTGTGAAACTTATTTCTGATATGTTCATTAAGCTAACAGAGTTAAACCATACTTTTGATTGCGCAGTTCTGAACACTCTTTCTGTAGAAAATGCAAGTGGACATTCGGAGCGCTAAGAGGGTAATAGTGGAAAAAGGAATATATTCAAATATAAACTACACAGTAGCATTCTGTGAAAATTCTTTCTGTTCTGTGCATTCAACTAACAGAGTTGAACCTTACTTTTGATTGAGCCGTTCTGAAACACTCTTTCTGTAGAAACTGCAATTGGACATGCTAAGCGCTAAGAGGCCTACATTGGGAAAAAGAATATCTTCAAATAAAAACTACACAGATGCATTCTGTGAAACTTATTTCTGATCTGTAAATTCAGTGAACAGAGATAAAACATATTTTTGATTGAGCAGTTATGAAACACTCTTTTTGTAGAAAATGCAAGTGGAGATTCGGAGCGCTAAGAGGGTAATAGTGGAAAAAGGAATGTCTTCAAATATAAACTACACAGAATCATTCGGTGTAACTTCTTTCTGATCTGTGCATTCTGCTAACAGAGTTAAACCATACTTTTGATTGAGCAGATCTGAACACTCTTTCTGTAGAAAATGCAACTGGACATTTGGAGCGCTAAGAGAGTAGTAGTGGAAAAAGGAATATATTCAAATATAAACTACACAGAAGCATTCTGTGAAACTTCTTTCTGATCTGAGCATTCAGCTAACAGAGTTAAACCATACTTTTGATTGAGCAGTTTTGAAACACTCTGTCTTTAGAAAATGCAACTGGACATTCATAGCGCTAAGTGGGTAATAGTGGAAAATAGAATATGTTCAAATATAAACTACACAGAAGCATTGTATGAAACTTCTTTCTGTTCTGTGCATTCAACTAACAGAGTTGAACCTTACTTTTGATTGAGCCGTTCTGAAACACTCTTTCTGTAGAAACTGCAATTGGACATTCTGAGCGCTAAGAGGCCTATATTGGGAAAAAGAATGTCTACAAATAAAAACTACACAGAAGAATTGTGTGAAAATACTTTCTGTTCTGTTTGTTCAACTAAAAGAGTTGAACCTTAGATTTGATTGAGCCGTTCTGAAACACTCTTTCTGTAGAAAATGCAAGTGGAGATTCGGAGCGCTAAGAGGGTAATAGTGGAAAAAGGAATGTCTCCAAATATAAACTACACAGAATCATTCTGTGAAACTTCTTTCTGATCTGTGCATTCAGCTAACAGATTTAAACCATACTTTTGATTGAGCAGATCTGAACACTCTTTCTGTAGAAAATGCAACTGGACATTTGGAGCGCTAAGAGAGTAGTAGTGGAAAAAGGAATATATTCAAATATAAACTACACAGAAGCATTCTGTGAAACTTCTTTCTGATCTGAGCATTCAGCTAACAGAGTTAAACCATACTTTTGATTGAGCAGTTTTGAAACACTCTGTCTGTAGAAAATGCAACTGGACATTCGTAGCGCTAAGTGGGTAATAGTGGAAAAAAGAATATGTTCAAATATAAACTACACAGAAGCATTGTATGAAACTTCTTTCTGTTCTGTGCATTCAAATAACAGAGTTGAACCTGTCTTTTGATTGAGCCTTTCTGAAACACCCTTTCTGTAGAAACTGCAATTGGACATTCTGAGCGCTAAAAGGCCTATATTGGGAAAAATAATATCTTCAAATAAAAACTACACAGAAGCATTGTGTGAAACTTATTTCTGATATGTTTATTAAGCTAACAGAGTTAAACCATACTTTTGATTGCGCAGTTCTGAACACTCTTTCTGTAGAAAATGCAAGTGGACATTCGGAGCGCTAAGAGGGTAATAGTGGAAAAAGGAATATATTCAAATATAAACTACACAGTAGCATTCTGTGAAAATTCTTTCTGTTCTGTGCATTCAACTAACAGAGTTGAACCTTACTTTTGATTGAGCCGTTCTGAAACACTCTTTCTGTAGAAACTGCAATTGGACATGCTAAGCGCTAAGAGGCCTACATTGGGAAAAAGAATATCTTCAAATAAAAACTACACAGATGCATTCTGTGAAACTTATTTCAGATCTGTAAATTCAGTTAACAGAGATAAACCATATTTTTGATTGAGCAGTTATGAAACACTCTTTTTGTAGAAAATGCAAGTGGAGATTCGGAGCGCTAAGAGGGTAATAGTGGAAAAAGGAATGTCTTCAAATATAAACTACACGGAATCATTCGGTGAAACTTCTTTCTGATCTGTGCATTCAGCTAACAGAGTTAAACCATACTTTTGATTGAGCAGATCTGAACACTCTTTCTGTAGAAAATGCAACTGGACATTTGGAGCGCTAATAGCGTAGTAGTTGAAAAAGGAATATATTCAAATATAAACTACACATAAGCATTTTGTGAAACTTCTTTCTGATCTGAGCATTCAGCTAACAGAGTTAAACCATACTTTTGATTGAGCAGTTTTGAAACACTCTGTCTGTAGAAAATGCAACTGGACATTCGTAGCGCTAAGTGGGTAATAGTGGAAAAAAAATATGTTCAAATATAAACTACACAGAAGCATTGTATGAAACTTCTTTCTGTTCTGTGCATTCAACTAACAGAGTTGAATCTTATTTTGATTGAGCCTTTCTGAAACACTCTTTCTGTAGAAACTGCAATTGGACATTCTGAGCGCTAAGAGGCCTCTATTGGGAAAAATAATATCTTCAAATAAAAACTACACAGAAGCATTTTGTGAAACTTATTTCTGATATGTTCATTAAGCTAACAGAGTTAAAACATACTTTTGATTGCGCAGTTCTGAACACTCTTTCTGTAGAAAATGCAAGTGGACATTCGGAGCGCTAAGAGGGTAATAGTGGAAAAAGGAATATATTCAAATATAAACTACACAGTAGCATTCTGTGAAAATTCTTTCTGTTCTGTGCATTCAACTAACAGAGTTGAACCTTACTTTTGATTGAGCCGTTCTGAAACACTCTTTCTGTAGAAACTGCAATTGGACATGCTAAGCGCTAAGAGGCCTATATTGGGAAAAAGAATATCTTCAAATAAAAACTACACAGATGCATTCTGTGAAACTTATTTCTGATCTGTAAATTCAGTTAACAGAGATAAAACATATTTTTGATTGAGCAGTTATGAAACACTCTTTTTGTAGAAAATGCAAGTGGAGATTCGGAGCGCTAAGTGGGTAATAGTGGAAAAAGGAATGTCTTCAAATATATACTACACAGAATCATTCGGTGAAACTTCTTTCTGATCTGTGCATTCAGCTAACAGAGTTAAACCATACTTTTGATTGAGCAGATCTGAACACTCTTTCTGTAGAAAATGCAACTGGACATTTGCAGCGCTAAGAGCGTAGTAGTGGAAAAAGGAATATATTCAAATATAAACCACACAGAAACATTCTGTGAAACTTCTTTCTGATCTGAGCATTCAGCTAACAGAGTTAAACCATAATTTTGATTGAGCAGTTTTGAAACACTCTGTCTGTAGAAAATGCAACTGGACATTCGTAGCACTAAGTGGGTAATAGTGGAAAAAAGAATATGTTCAAATATAAACTACACAGAAGAATTGTATGAAAGTTCTTTCTGTTCTGTGCATTCAACTAATAGAGTTGAACCTTACTTTTGATAGAGCCGTTCTGAAACACTCTTTCTGTAGAAACTGCAATTGGACATTCTGAGCGCTAAGAGGCCTATATTGGGAAAAAAGAATGTCTACAAATAAAAACTAAACAGAAGAATTGTGTGAAACTTCTTTCTGTTCTGTTTGTTCAACTAAAAGAGTTGAAACTTAGTTTTGATTCAGCCGTTCTGAAACACTCTTTCTGTAGAAAATGCAAGTGGAGATTCGGAGCGCTAAGAGGGTAATAGTGGAAAAAGGAATGTCTCCAAATATAAACTACACAGAATCATTCTGTGAAAATTCTTTCTGATCTGTGCATTCAGCTAACAGAGTTAAACCATACTTTTGATTGAGCAGATCTGAACACTCTTTCTGTAGAAAATGCAACTGGACATTTGGAGCGCTAAGAGAGTAGTAGTGGAAAAAGGAATATATTCAAATATAAACTACACAGAAGCATTCTGTGAAACTTCTTTCTGATCTGAGCATTCAGCTAACAGAGTTAAACCATACTTTTGATTGAGCAGTTTTGAAACACTGTCTGTAGAAAATGCAACTGGACATTCGTAGCGCTAAGTGGGTAATAGTGGAAAAAAGAATATGTTCAAATATAAACTACACAGAAGCATTGTATGAAACTTCTTTCTGTTCTGTGCATTCAACTAACAGAGTTGAACCTGTCTTTTGATTGAGCCTTTCTGAAACACCCTTTCTGTAGAAACTGCAATTGGACATTCTGAGCGCTAAGAGGCCTATATTGGGAAAAATAATATCTTCAAATAAAAACTACACAGAAGCATTGTGTGAAACTTATTTCTGATATGTTAATTAAGCTAACAGAGTTAAACCATACTTTTAATTGCGCAGTTCTGAACACTCTTTCTGTAGAAAATGCAAGTGGACATTCGGAGCGCTAAGAGGGTAATAGTGGAAAAAGGAATATATTCAAATATAAACTACACAGTAGCATTCTGTGAAAATTCTTTCTGTTCTGTGCATTCAACTAACAGAGTTGAACCTTACTTTTGATTGAGCCGTTCTGAAACACTCTTTCTGTAGAAACTGCAATTGGACATGCTAAGCGCTAAGAGGCCTACATTGGGAAAAAGAATATCTTCAAATAAAAACTACACAGATGCATTCTGTGAAACTTATTTCAGATCTGTAAATTCAGTTAACAGAGATAAACCATATTTTTGATTGAGCAGTTATGAAACACTCTTTTTGTAGAAAATGCAAGTGGAGATTCGGAGCGCTAAGAGGGTAATAGTGGAAAAAGTAATGTCTTCAAATATAAACTACACAGAATCATTCGGTGAAACTTCTTTCTGATCTGTGCATTCAGCTAACAGAGTTAAACCATACTTTTGATTGAGCAGATCTGAACACTCTTTCTGTAGAAAATGCAACTGGACATTTGGAGCGCTAATAGCGTAGTAGTGGAAAAAGGAATATATTCAAATATAAACTACACAGAAGCATTCTGTGAAACTTCTTTCTGATCTGAGCATTCAGCTAACAGAGTTAAACCATACTTTTGATTGAGCAGTTTTGAAACACTCTGTCTGTAGAAAATGCAACTGGACATTCGTAGCACTAAGTGGGTAATAGTGGAAAAAAGAATATGTTCAAATATAAACTACACAGAAGAATTGTATGAAAGTTCTTTCTGTTCTGTGCATTCAACTAACAGAGTTGAACCTTACTTTTGATAGAGCCGTTCTGAAACACTCTTTCTGTAGAAACTGCAATTGGACATTCTGAGCGCTAAGAGGCCTATATTGGGAAAAAAAATGTCTACAAATAAAAACTACACAGAAGAATTGTGTGAAACTTCTTTCTGTTCTGTTTGTTCAACTAAAAGAGTTGAACCTTAGATTTGATTGAGCCGTTCTGAAACACTCTTTCTGTAGAAAATGCAAGTGGAGATTCGGAGCGCTAAGAGGGTAATAGTGGAAAAAGGAATGTCTCCAAATATAAACTACACAGAATCATTCTGTGAAACTTCTTTCTGATCTGTGCATTCAGCTAACAGAGTTAAACCATACTTTTGATTGAGCAGATCTGAACACTCTTTCTGTAGAAAATGCAACTGGACATTTGGAGCGCTAAGAGAGTAGTAGTGGAAAAAGGAATATATTCAAATATAAACTACACAGAAGCATTCTGTGAAACTTCTTTCTGATCTGAGCATTCAGCTAACAGAGTTAAACCATACTTTTGATTGAGCAGTTTTGAAACACTCTGTCTGTAGAAAATGCAACTGGACATTCGTAGCGCTAAGTGGGTAATAGTGGAAAAAAGAATATGTTCAAATATAAACTACACAGAAGCATTGTATGAAACTTCTTTCTGTTCTGTGCATTCAACTAACAGAGTTGAACCTGACTTTTGATTGAGCCTTTCTGAAACACTCTTTCTGTAGAAACTGCAATTGGACATTCTGAGCGCTAAGAGGCCTATATTGGGAAAAATAATATCTTCAAATAAAAACTACACAGAAACATTGTGTGAAACTTATTACTGATATGTTCATTAAGCTAACAGAGTTAAACCATACTTTTGATTGCTCAGTTCTGAACACTCTTTCTGTAGAAAATGCAAGTGGACATTCGGAGCGCTAAGAGGGTAATAGTGGAAAAAGGAATATATTCAAATATAAACTACACAGTAGCATTCTGTGAAAATTCTTTCTGTTCTGTGCATTCAACTAACAGAGTTGAACCTTACTTTTGATTGAGCCGTTCTGAAACACTCTTTCTGTATAAACTGCCATTGGACATGCTAAGCGCTAAGAGGCCTATATTGGGAAAAAGAATATCTTCAAATAAAAACTACACAGATGCATTCTGTGAAACTTATTTCTGATCTGTAAATTCAGTTAACAGAGATAAAATATATTTTTGATTGAGCAGTTATGAAACACTCTTTTTGTAGAAAATGAAAGTGGAGATTCGGAGCGCTAAGTGGGTAATAGTGGAAAAAGGAATGTCTTCAAATATGTACTACACAGAATCATTCGGTGGAACTTTTTTCTGATCTGTGCATTCAGCTAACAGAGTTAAACCATACTTTTGATTGAGCAGATCTGAACACTCTTTCTGTAGAAACTGCAATTGGACATGCTAAGCGCTAAGAGGCCTACATTGGGAAAAAGAATATCTTCAAATAAAAACTACACAGATGCATTCTGTGAAACTTATTTCAGATCTGTAAATTCAGTTAACAGAGATAAACCATATTTTTGATTGAGCAGTTATGAAACAGTCTTTTTGTAGAAAATGCAAGTGGAGATTCGGAGCGCTAAGAGGGTAATAGTGGAAAAAGTAATGTCTTCAAATATAAACTACACAGAATCATTCGGTGAAACTTCTTTCTGATCTGTGCATTCAGCTAACAGAGTTAAACCATACTTTTGATTGAGCAGATCTGAACACTCTTTCTGTAGAAAATGCAACTGGACATTTGGAGCGCTAATAGCGTAGTAGTGGAAAAAGGAATATATTCAAATATAAACTACACAGAAGCATTCTGTGAAACTTCTTTCTGATCTGAGCATTCAGCTAACAGAGTTAAACCATACTTTTGATTGAGCAGTTTTGAAACACTCTGTCTGTAGAAAATGCAACTGGACATTCGTAGCACTAAGTGGGTAATAGTGGAAAAAAGAATATGTTCAAATATAAACTACACAGAAGAATTGTATGAAAGTTCTTTCTGTTCTGTGCATTCAACTAACAGAGTTGAACCTTACTTTTGATAGAGCCGTTCTGAAACACTCTTTCTGTAGAAACTGCAATTGGACATTCTGAGCGCTAAGAGGCCTATATTGGGAAAAAAAATGTCTACAAATAAAAACTACACAGAAGAATTGTGTGAAACTTCTTTCTGTTCTGTTTGTTCAACTAAAAGAGTTGAACCTTAGATTTGATTGAGCCGTTCTGAAACACTCTTTCTGTAGAAAATGCAAGTGGAGATTCGGAGCGCTAAGAGGGTAATAGTGGAAAAAGGAATGTCTCCAAATATAAACTACACAGAATCATTCTGTGAAACTTCTTTCTGATCTGTGCATTCAGCTAACAGAGTTAAACCATACTTTTGATTGAGCAGATCTGAACACTCTTTCTGTAGAAAATGCAACTGGACAGTTGGAGCGCTAAGAGAGTAGTAGTGGAAAAAGGAATATATTCAAATATAAACTACACAGAAGCATTCTGTGAAACTTCTTTCTGATCTGAGCATTCAGCTAACAGAGTTAAACCATACTTTTGATTGAGCAGTTTTGAAACACTCTGTCTGTAGAAAATGCAACTGGACATTCGTAGCGCTAAGTGGGTAATAGTGGAAAAAAGAATATGTTCAAATATAAACTACACAGAAGCATTGTATGAAACTTCTTTCTGTTCTGTGCATTCAACTAACAGAGTTGAACCTGACTTTTGATTGAGCCTTTCTGAAACACTCTTTCTGTAGAAACTGCAATTGGACATTCTGAGCGCTAAGAGGCCTATATTGGGAAAAATAATATCTTCAAATAAAAACTACACAGAAACATTGTGTGAAACTTATTACTGATATGTTCATTAAGCTAACAGAGTTAAACCATACTTTTGATTGCTCAGTTCTGAACACTCTTTCTGTAGAAAATGCAAGTGGACATTCGGAGCGCTAAGAGGGTAATAGTGGAAAAAGGAATATATTCAAATATAAACTACACAGTAGCATTCTGTGAAAATTCTTTCTGTTCTGTGCATTCAACTAACAGAGTTGAACCTTACTTTTGATTGAGCCGTTCTGAAACACTCTTTCTGTATAAACTGCCATTGGACATGCTAAGCGCTAAGAGGCCTATATTGGGAAAAAGAATATCTTCAAATAAAAACTACACAGATGCATTCTGTGAAACTTATTTCTGATCTGTAAATTCAGTTAACAGAGATAAAATATATTTTTGATTGAGCAGTTATGAAACACTCTTTTTGTAGAAAATGAAAGTGGAGATTCGGAGCGCTAAGTGGGTAATAGTGGAAAAAGGAATGTCTTCAAATATGTACTACACAGAATCATTCGGTGGAACTTTTTTCTGATCTGTGCATTCAGCTAACAGAGTTAAACCATACTTTTGATTGAGCAGATCTGAACACTCTTTCTGTAGAAAATGCAACTGGACATTTGGAGCGCTAAGAGCGTAGTAGTGGAAAAAGGAATATATTCAAATATAAACTACACAGAAGCATTCTGTGAAACTTCTTTCTGATCTGAGCATTCAGCTAACAGAGTTAAACCATAGTTTTGATTGAGCAGTTTTGAAACACTCTGTCTGTAGAAAATGCAACTGGACATTCGTAGCACTAAGTGGGTAATAGTGGAAAAAAGAATATGTTCAAATATAAACTACACAGAAGCATTGTATGAAACTTCTTTCTGTTCTGTGCATTCAACTAACAGAGTTGAACCTTACTTTTGATTGAGCCGTTCTGAAACACTCTTTCTGTAGAAACTGCAATTGGACATGCTAAGCGCTAAGAGGCCTACATTGGGAAAAAGAAAATCTTCAAATAAAAACTACACAGATGCATTCTGTGAAACTTATTTCTGATCTGTAAATTCAGTTAACAGAGATAAACCATATTTTTGATTGAGCAGTTATGAAACACTCTTTTTGTACAAAATGCAAGTGGAGATTCGGCGCGCTAAGAGGGTAATAGTGGAAAAAGGAATGTCTTCAAATATAAACTACACAGAATCATTCGGTGAAACTTATTTCTGATCTGTGCATTCAGCTAACAGAGTTAAACCATACTTTTGATTGAGCAGATCTGAACACTCTTTCTGTAGAAAATGCAACTGGATATTTGGAGCGCTAATAGCGTAGTAGTGGAAAAAGGAATATATTCAAATATAAACTACACAGAAGCATTCTGTGAAACTTCTTTCTGATCTGAGCATTCAGCTAACAGAGTTAAACCATACTTTTGATTGAGCAGTTTTGAAACTCTCTGTCTGTAGAAAATGCAACTGGACATTCGTAGCGCTAAGTGGGTAATAGTGGAAAAAAGAATATGTTCAAATATAAACTACACAGAAGCATTGTATGAAACTTGTTTCTGTTCTGTGCATTCAACTAACAGAGTTGAACCTTACTTTTGATTGAGCCTTTCTGAAACACTCTTTCTGTAGAAACTGCAATTGGACATTCTGAGCGCTAAGAGGCCTCTATTGGGAAAAAGAGTGTCTACAAATAAAAACTACACAGAAGAATTGTGTGAAACTTCTTTCTGTTCTGTTTGTTGAACTAAAAGAGTTGAACCTTAGTTTTGATTGAGCCGTTCTGAAACACTCTTTCTGTAGAAAATGCAAGTGGAGATTCGGAGCGCTAAGAGGGTAATAGTGGAAAAAGGAATTTCTCCAAATATAAACTACACAGAATCATTCTTTGAAACTTCTTTCTGATCTGTGCATTCAGCTAACAGAGTTAAACCATACTTTTGATTGAGCAGATCTGAACACTCTTTCTGTAGAAAATGCAACTGGACATTTATAGCGCTAAGAGAGTAGTAGTGGAAAAAGGAATATATTCAAATATAAACTACACAGAAGCATTCTGTGAAACTTCTTTCTGATCTGAGCATTCAGCTAACAGAGTTAAACCATACTTTGATTGAGCAGTTTTGAAACACTCTGTCTGTAGAAAATGCAACTGGACATTCGTAGCGCTAAGTGGGTAATAGTGGAAAAAAGAATATGTTCAAATATAAACTACACAGAAGCATTGTATGAAACTTCTTTCTGTTCTGTGCATTCAACTAACAGAGTTGAACCTGTCTTTTGATTGAGCCTTTCTGAAACACACTTTCTGTAGAAACTGCAATTGGACATTCTGAGCGCTAAGAGGCCTATATTATGAAAAATAATATCTTCAAATAAAAAGTACACAGAAGCATTGTGTGAAACTTATTTCTGATATGTTCATTAAGCTAACAGAGTTAAACCATACTTTTGATTGCGCAGTTCTGAACACTCTTTCTGTAGAAAATGCAAGTGGACATTCGGAGCGCTAAGAGGGTAATAGTGGAAAAAGGAATATATTCAAATATAAACTACACAGTAGCATTCTGTGAAAATTCTTTCTGTTCTGTGCATTCAACTAACAGAGTTGAACCTTACTTTGGATTGAGCCGTTCTGAAACACTCTTTCTGTAGAAACTGCAATTGGACATGCTAAGCGCTAAGAGGCCTACATTGGGAAAAAGAATATCTTCAAATAAAAACTACACAGATGCATTCTGTGAAACTTATTTCTGATCTGTAAAATCAGTTAACAGAGATAAACCATATTTTTGATTGAGCAGTTATGAAACACTCTTTTTGTAGAAAATGCAAGTGGAGATTCGGAGCGCTAAGTGGGTAATAGTGGAAAAAGGAATGTCTTCAAATATAAACTACAGAGAATCATTCGGTGAAACATCTTTCTGATCTGTGCATTCAGCTAACAGAGTTAAACCATACTTTTGATTGAGCAGATCTGAACACTCTTTCTGTAGAAAATGCAACTGGACATTTGGAGCGCTAATAGCGTAGTAGTGGAAAAAGGAATATATTCAAATATAAACTACACAGAAGCATTCTGTGAAACTTCTTTCTGATCTGTGCATTCAGCTAACAGAGTTAAACCATACTTTTGATTGAGCAGTTTTGAAACACTCTGTCTGTAGAAAATGCAACTGGACATTCGTAGCGCTAAGTGGGTAATAGTGGAAAAAAGAATATGTTGAAATATAAACTACACAGAAGCATTGTATGAAACTTCTTTCTGTTCTGTGCATTCAACTAACAGAGTTGAACCTTACTTTTGATTGAGTCTTTCTGAAACACTCTTTCTGTACAAACTGCAATTGGACATTCTGAGCGCTAAGAGGCCTCTATTGGGAAAAATAATATCTTCAAATAAAAACTACACAGATTCATTCTGTGATACTTATTTCTGATCTGAGCATTCAGCTAACAGAGTTAAACCATACTTTTGATTGAGCAGTTTGAAGCACTCTGTCTGTAGAAAATGCAACTGGACATTCGTAGCGCTAAGTGGGTAATAGTGGAAAAAAGAATATGTTCAAATATAAACTACACAGAAGCATTGTATGAAACTTCTTTCTGTTCTGTGCATTCAACTAACAGAGTTGAACCTTACTTTTCATTGAGCCTTTCTGAAACACTCTTTCTGTAGAAACTGCAATTGGACATTCTGGGCGCTAAGAGGCTTATATTGGGAAAAATAATATCTTCAAATAAAAACTACACAGAAGCATTGTGTGAAACTTATTTCTGATATGTGCATTCAGCTAACAGAGTTAAACCATACTTTTGATTGCGCAGTTCCGAACACTCTTTCCGTAGAAAATGCAAGTGGACATTCGGAGCGCAAAGAGGGTAATAGTGGAAAAAGGAATATATTCAAATATAAACTACACAGTAGCATTCTGTAAAACTTCTTTCTGTTCTGTGCATTCAACTAACAGAGTTGAACCTTACTTTTGATTGAGCCGTTCTGAAACACTCTTTCTGTAGAAACTGCAATTGGACATTCTAAGCGCTAAGAGGCCTACATTGGGAAAAAGAATATCTTCAAATAAAAACTGCACAGTTGCATTCTGTGAAACTTATTTCTGATCTGTAAATTCAGTTAACAGAGCTAAACCATATTTTTGATTGAGCAGTTATGAAACACTCTTTTTGTAGAAAATGCAAGTGGACATTCGGAGCGCTAAGATTGTAATAGAGGAAAAAGGAATATCTCCAATTAAAAACTGCACAGAAGCATTCTCTGAAACCACTTTCTGTTCTCTGCATTCAACTAACAGAGTTCAGCCTTACTTTTCAAGGAGCAGTTCTGAAACACTCTTTGTGTAGAAACTGCCAGTGGATATTCGCAGCGCTAAGTGGGTAATAGTCCAAAAAGGAGTATCTTCAACTAAATACTACACAGAAGCATTCTGTGAAACTACTTTCTGTTCTGTGCATTCAACTAAGAAAGTTGAACCTTACATTTGATTGAGCCGTTCTGAAACACTCTTTCTGTTGAAACTGCAATTGGACATTCTGAGCGCTAAGAGGCCTATATTGTTATAAATAATATCTTCAAATAAAAACTACACAGAAGCATTGTTTGAAACTTATTTCTGAAATGTGCATTCAGCTAACAGAGTTAAACCATACTTTTGATTGCGCAGTTCAGAACACTCTTTCTGTAGAAAATGCAAGTGGACATTCGGAGCGCTAAGAGGGTAATAGTGGAAAAAGAATATTTTCAAATATAAACTACACAGAAGCATCCTGTGAAACTTCTTTCTGTTCTGTGCATTCAAACACCAGGGTTGAACCTTACTTTTGATTGAGCCGTTCTGAAACACTCTTTCTGTAGAAACTGCAATTGGACATTCTGAGCGCTAAGAGGCCTATATTGGGAAAAAGAATATCTACAAATAAAAACTACACAGAAGTATACTGTGAAAGTTCTTTCTGTTCTTTTCATTCAACTAAAAGAGTTGAACCTTAGTTTTGATTGAGCCGTTCTGAAACACTCTTTCTGTAGAAAATGCAAGTGGAGATTCTGAGCGCTAAGAGGGTAATAGTGGAAAAAGGAATGTCTTCAAATATAAACTACACAGAATCATTCCGTGAAACTTCTTTCTGATCTGTGCATTCAGCTAACAGAGTAAAAGCATACTTTTGATTGAGCAGATCTGAACACTCTTTCTGTAGAAAATGCAACTGGACATTTGGAGCGCTAAGAGTGTTGTAGTTGAAAAAGGAATATATTCAAATATAAACTACACAGAAGCATTCTGTGAAACTTCTTTCTGATCTGAGCTTTCAGCTAACAGAGTTAAACCATACATTTGATTGAGCAGTTTTGAAACACTCTGTCTGTAGAAAATGCAACTGGACATTCGTAGCGCTAAGTGGGTAATAGTGGAAAAAATAATATGTTCAAATATAAACTACACAGAAGCATTGTATGAAACTTCTTTCTGTTCTGTGCATTCAACTAACAGAGTTGAACCTTACATTTGATTGAGCCGTTCTGAAACACTCTTTCTGTAGCAACTGCAATTGGACATTCTGAGCGCTAAGAGGCCTATATTGGGAAAACAATGTCTACAAATAAAAACTACACAGAAGTATTCTGTGAAACTTCTTTCTGTTCTGTTCATTCAACTAAAAGAGTTGTACCTTAGTTTTGATTGAGCCGTTCTGAAACACTCTTTCTGTAGAAAATGCAAGTGGAGATTCGGAGCGCTAAGAGGGTAATAGTGGAAAAAGGAATGTCTTCAAATATAAACTACACAGAATCATTCTGTGAAACTTCTTTCTGATCTGAGCATTCAGCTAACAGAGTTAAACCATACTTTTGATTGAGCAGATCTGAACACTCCTTCTGTAGAAAATGCAACTGGACATTTGGAGCGCTAAGAGGGTAGTAGTGGAAAAAGGAATATATTCAAATATAAACTACACAGAAGCATTCTGTGAAACATCTTTCTGATCTGAGCATTCAGCTAACAGAATTAAACCATACTTTTGATTGAGCAGTTTTGAAACACTCTGTCTGTAGAAAATGCAACTGGACATTCTTAGCGCTAAGTGGGTAATAGTGGAAAAAAAATATGTTCAAATATAAACTACACAGAAGCATTGTATGAA
This sequence comes from Symphalangus syndactylus, assembly GCF_028878055.3. Classification (NCBI taxonomy): domain Eukaryota; kingdom Metazoa; phylum Chordata; class Mammalia; order Primates; family Hylobatidae; genus Symphalangus; species Symphalangus syndactylus. Next base: position 3,736,339 of record NC_072433.2, read on the forward strand.
ACTTCTTTCTGTTCTGTGCATTCAACTAACAGAGTTGAACCTTACTTTTGATTGAGCCTTTCTGAAACACTCTTTCTGTAGAAACTGCAATTGGACATTCTGAGCGCTAAGAGGCCTCTATTGGGAAAAATAATATCTTCAAATAAAAACTACACAGAAGCATTGTGTGAAACTTATTTCTGATATGTGCATTAAGCTAACAGAGTTAAACCATACTTTTGATTGCGCAGTTCCGAACACTCTTTCTGTAGAAAATGCAAGTGGACATTCGGAGCGCTAAGAGGGTAATAGTGGAAAAAGGAATATATTCAAATATAAACTACACAGTAGCATTCTGTGAAACTTCTTTCTGTTCTGTGCATTCAACTAACAGGGTTGAACCTTACTTTTGATTGAGCCGTTCTGAAACACTCTTTCTGTAGAAACTGCAATTGGACATTCTAAGTGCTAAGAGGCCTACATTGGGAAAAAGAATATCTTCAAATAAAAGCTACACAGATGCATTCTGTGAAACTTACTACTGAACTGTAAATTCAGTTAACAGAGCTAAACCATATTTTTGATTGAGCAGTTAGGAAACACTCTTTTTGTAGAAAATGCAAGTGGACATTCGGAGCGCTAAGATTGTAATAGAGGAAAAAGGAATATCTCCAATTAAAAACTACACAGAAGCATTCTCTGAAACCCCTTTCTGTTCTCCGCATTCAACTAACAGATTTGAGATTTACTTTTGAAGGAGCAGTTCTGAAACACTCATTGTGTAGAAACTGCCAGTGGATATTCGGAGCGCTAAGTGGGTAATAGTCCAAAAAGGAGTATCTTCAACTAAATACTACACAGAAGCATTCTGTGAAACTACTTTCTGTTCTGTGCATTCAACTAAGAGAGTTGAACCTTACATTTGATTGAGCCGTTCTGAATCACTCTTTCTGTAGAAACTGCAATTGGACATACTGAGCGCTAAGAGGCCTATATTGGGAAAAATAATATCTTCAAATAAAAACTACACAGAAGCATTGTTTGAAACTTATTTCTGAAATGTGCATTCAGCTAACAGAGTTAAACCATACTTTTGATTGCGCAGTTCAGAACACTCTTTCTGTAGAAAATGCAAGTGGACATTCGGAGCACTAAGAGGGTAATAGTGGAAAAAGGAATATATTCAAATATAAACTACACAGAAGCATTCTGTGAAACTTCTTTCTGTTCTGTGCATTCAACTACCAGTGTTGAACCTTACTTTTGATTGAGCCGTTCTGAAGCACTCTTTCTGTAGAAACTGCAATTGGACATTCTGAGCGCTAAGAGGCCTATATTGGGAAAAAAATATCTACAAATAAAAACTACACAGAAGCATTCTGTGAAGCTTCTTTCTGTTCTGTTCATTCAACTAAAAGAGTTGAACCTTAGTTTTGATTGAGCCGTTCTGAAACACCCTTTCTGTAGAAAATGCAAGTGGAGATTCGGAGCGCTAAGAGGGTAATAGTGGAAAAAGTAATGTCTTCAAATATAAACTACACAGAATCATTCTGTGAAACATCTTTCTCATCTGTGCATTCAGCTAACAGAATTAAACCATACTTTTGATTGAGCAGATCTGAACACTCTTCCTGTAGAAAATGCAACTGGACATTTGGAGCGCTAAGAGAGTAGTAGTGGAAAAAGGAATATATTCAAATATAAACTACACAGAAGCATTCTGTGAAACTTCTTTCTGATCGGAGCATTCAGCTAACAGAGTTAAACCATATTTTTGATTGAGCAGTTTTGAAACACTCTGTCTGTAGAAAATGCACCTGGACATTCGTAGCGCTAAGTGGGTAATAGTGGAAAAAAGAATATGTTCAAATATAAACTACACAGAAGCATTGTATGAAACTTCTTTCTGTTCTGTGCATTCAACTAACAGAGTTGAACCTTACTTTTGATTGAGAAGTTCTGAAACACTCTTTCTGTATCAACTGCAATTGGACATTCTGAGCGCTAAGAGGCCTATATTGGGAAAAATAATATCTTCAAATAAAAACTACACAGAAGCATTGTGTGAAACTTATTTCTGATATGTGCATTCAGCTAACAGAGTTAAACCATACTTTTGATTGCGCAGTTCCGTACACTCTTTCTGTAGCAAATGCAAGTGAACATTCGGAGCGCTAAGAGGGTAATAGTGGAAAAAGGAATATATTCAAATATAAACTACACAGTAGCATTCTGTGAAACTTCTTTCTGTTCTGTGCATTCAACTAACAGAGTTGAACCTTACTTTTGATTGAGCCGTTCTGAAACACTCTTTCTGTAGAAACTGCAATTGGACATTCTAAGCGCTAACAGGCCTACATTGGGAAAATGAATATCTTCAAATAAAAACTACACAGATGAATTCTGTGAAACTTATTTCTGATCTGTAAATTCAGTTAACAGAGCTAAACCATATTTTTGATTGAGCAGTTATGAAACACTCTTTTTGTAGAAAATGCAAGTGGACATTCGGAGCGCTAAGATTGTAATAGAGGAAAAAGGAATATCTCCAATTAAAAACTACACAGAAGCATTCTCTGAAACCCCTTTCTGTTCTCCGCATTCAACTAACAGAGTTGAGCCTTACTTTTGAAGGAGCAGTTCTGAAACCCTCCTTGTGTAGAAACTGCCAGTGGATATTCGGAGCGCTAAGTGGGTAATAGTCCAAAAAGTAGTATCTTCAACTAAATACTACACAGAAGCATTCTGTGAAACTCCTTTCTGTTCTGTGCATTCAACTAAGAGAGCTGAACCTTACATTTGATTGAGCCTTTCTGAAACACTCTTTCTGTATAAACTGCAATTGGACATTCTGAGCGCTAAGAGGCCTATATTGGGAAAAATAATATCTTCAAATAAAAACTACACAGAAGCATTGTGTGAAACTTATTTCTGATATGTGAATTCAGCTAACAGAGTTAAACCATACTTTTGATTGCGCAGTTCGGAACACTCTTTCTGTAGAAAATGCAAGTGGACATTCGGAGCGCTAAGAGGGTAATAGTGGAAAAAGGAATATATTCAAATATAAACTACACAGAAGCATTCTGTGAAACTTCTTTCTGTTCTGTGCATTCAACTACCAGGGTTGAACCTTACTTTTGATTGAGCCGTTCTGACGCAATCTTTCTATAGAAACTGCAATAGGAGATTCTGAGCGCTAAGAGGCCTATATTGGGAAAAAGAATATCTACAAATAATAACTACACAGAAGCATTCTGTGAAACTACATTCTGTTCTGTTCATTCAACTAAAAGAGCTGAACCTTAGTTTTGATTGAGAAGTTCTCAAACACTCTTTCTGTAGAAACTGCAATTGGACATTCTGAGTGCTTAGACGCCTATATTGGGAAAAATAATATCTTCAAATAAAAAATACACAGTTGCATTCTGTGAAACTTATTTCTGATCTGTAAATTCAGTTAACAGAGCTAAACCATATTTTTGATTGAGCAGTTATGAAACACTCTTTTTGTAGAAAATGCGAGTGGACATTCGGAGCGCTAAGAGGGTAATAGTGGAAAAAGGAATATATTCAAATATAAACTACACAGTAGCATTCTGTGAAACTTCTTTCTGTTCTGTGCATTCAACTAACAGAGTTGAACCTTAGTTTTGATTGAGCCGTTCTGAAACACTCTTTCTGTAGAAACTGCAATTGGACATTCTAAGCGCTAAGAGGCCTACATTGGGAAAAAGAACATCTTCAAATAAAAACTACACAGTTGCATTCTGTGAAACATATTTCTGATATGTAAATTCAGTTAACAAAGCTAAACCATATTTTTGATTGAGCAGTTATGAAACACTCTTTTTGTAGAAAATGCAAGTGGACATTCGGAGCGCTAAGATTGTAATAGAGGAAAAAGGAATATCTCCAATTAAAAACTACACAGATGCATTCTCTGAAACCCCTTTCTGTTCTCCGCATTCAACTAACAGATTTGAGCTTTACTTTTGAAGGAGCAGTTCTGAAACACTCTTTGTGTAGAAACTGCCAGTGGATATTCGGAGCGCTAAGTGGGTAATAGTCCAAAAGGAGTATCTTCAACTAAATACTACACAGAAGCATTCTGTGAAACTTCTTTCTGTTCTGTGCATTCAACTAAGAGAGTTGAACCTTACATTTGATTGAGCCGTTCTGAAACACTCTTTCTGTAGAAACTGCAATCGGACATTCTGAGCGCTAAGAGGCCTATATTGGCAAAAATAATATCTTCAAATAAAAACTACACAGAAACATTGTTTGAAACTTATTTCTGATATGTGCATTCAGCTAACAGAGTTAAACCATACTTTTGATTGCGCAGTTCCGAACACTCTTTCTGTAGAAAATGCAAGTGGACATTCGGAGCGCTAAGAGGGTAATAGTGGAAAAAGGAATATATTCAAATATAAACTACACAGTAGCATTCTGTGAAACTTCTTTCTGTTCTGTGCATTCAACGAACAGATGTGAACCTTACTTTTGATTGAGCCGTTCTGAAACACTCTATCAGTAGAAACTGCAATTGGACATTCTGAGCGCTAAGAGGCCTACATTGGGAAAAAAATATCTTCAAATAAAAACTACACAGATGCATTCTGTGAAACTTATTTCTGATCTGTAAATTCAGTTAACAGAGCTAAACCATATTTTTGATTGAGCAGTTACTAAACACGCTTTTTGTAGAAAATGCAAGCGGACATTCGGAGCGCTAAGATTGTAATAGAGGAAAAAGGAATATCTCCAATTAAAAACTACACAGAAGCATTCTCTGAAACCCCTTTCTGTTCTCCGCATTCAGCTAACAGAATTGAGCCTTACTTTTGAAGGAGCAGTTCTGAAACACTCTTTGTGTAGAGACTGCCAGTGGATATTCGGAGCGCTAAGTGGGTAATAGTCCAAAAAGGAGTATCTTCAACTAAATACTACACAGAAGCATTCTGTGAAACTTCTTTCTGTTCTGTGCATTCAACTAAGAGAGTTGAACCTTACATTTGATTGAGCCGTTCTGAAACACTCTTTCTGTAGAAACTGCAATTGGACATTCTGAGCGCTAAGAGCCCTATATTGGGAAAAATAATATCTTCAAATAAAAACTACACAGAAGCATTGTTTGAAAGTTATTTCTGATATGTGCATTAAGCTAACAGAATTAAACCATACTTTTGATTGCGCAGTTCAGAACACTCTTTCTGTAGAAAATGCAAGTGGACATTCGGAGCGCTAAGAGGTTAATAGTGGAAAAAGGAATATATTCAAATATAAACTACACAGAAGCATTCTGTGAAACTTCTTTCTGTTCTGTGCATTTTACTACCAGGGTTGAACCTTACTTTTGATTGAGCCGTTCTGAAGCACTCTTTCTGTAGAAACTGCAATTGGACATTCTGAGCGCTAAGAGGCCTATATTGGGAAAAAGAATATCTACAAATAAAAACTACACAGAAGCATTCTGTGAAAGTTCTTTCTGTTCTGTTCATTCAACTAAAATAGTTGAACCTTAGTTTTGATTGAGCCGTTCTGAAACACACTTTCTGTAGAAAATGCAAGTGGAGATTCGGAGCGCTAAGAGGGTAATAGTGGATAAAGGAATGTCTTCAAATATAAACTACACAGAATCATTCTGTGTAACATCTTTCTGATCTGTGCATTCAGCTAACAGAGTTAAACCATACTTTTGATTGAGCAGATCTGAACACTCTTTCTGTAGAAAATGAAACTGGACATTTGGAGCGCTAAGAGAGTAGTAGTGGAAAAAGGAATATATTCAAATATAAACTACACAGAAGCATTCTGTGAAACTTCTTTCTGATCTGAGCATTCAGCTAACAGAGTTAAACCGTACTTTTGATGGAGCAGTTTTGAAACACTCTGTCTGTAGAAAATGCAACTGGACATTCGTAGCGCTAAGTGGGTAATAGTGGAAAAAAGAATATGTTCAAATATAAACTACACAGAAGCATTGTATGGAACTTCTTTCTGTTCTGTCCATTCAACTAACAGAGTTGAACCTTACTTTTGATTGAGCCGTTCTGAAACACTCTTTCTGTAGAAACTGCAATTGGACATTCTGAGCGCTAAGAGGCCTATATTGGGAAAAATAATATCTTCAAATAAAAACTACACAGAAGCATTGTGTGAAACTTATTTCTGATATGTGCATTCAGCTAACAGTGTTAAACCATACTTTTGATTGCGCAGTTCCGTACACCCTTTCTGTAGAAAATGCAAGTGGACATTCGGAGCGCTAAGAGGGTAATAGTGGAAAAAGGAATATATTCAAATATAAACTACACAGAAGCATTCTGTGAAACTTCTTTCTGTTCTGTGCATTCAACTAACAGAGTTGAACCTTACTTTTGATTGAGCCGTTCTGAAACACTCTTTCTGTAGAAACTGCAATTGGACATTCTAAGCGCTAAGAGGCTTACATTGGGAAAAAGAATATCTTCAAATAAAAACTACACAGATGCATTCTGTGAAATTTATTTCTGATCTGTAAATTCAGTTAACAGAGCTAAACCATATTTTTGATTGAGCAGTTATGAAACACTCTTTTTGTAGGTAATGCAAGTGGACATTCGGAGCGCTAAGATTGTAATAGAGGAAAAAGGAATATCTCCAATTAAAAACTACACAGAAGCATTCTCTGAAACCCCTTTCTGTTCTCCGCATTCAACTAACAGATTTGAGCTTTACTTTTGAAGGAGCAGTTCTGAAACACACTTTGTGTAGAAACTGCCAGTGGATATTCGGAGCGCTAAGTGGGTAATAGTCCAAAAAGTAATATCTTCAACTAAATACTACACAGGAGCATTCTGTGAAACTTCTTTCTGTTCTGTGCATTCAACTAAGAGAGTTGAACCTTACATTTGATTGAGCCGTTCTGAAACACTCTTTCTGTAGACACTGCAATTGGACATTCTGAGCGCTAAGAGGCCTATATTGGCAAAAATAATATCTTCCAATAAAAACTACACAGAAGCATTGTTTGAAACTTATTTCTGCTATGTGCATTCAGCTAACAGAGTTAAACAATCCTTTTGATTGCGCAGATCAGAACACTCTTTCTGTAGAAAATGCAAGTGGACATTCGGAGCGCTAAGAGGGTAATAGTGGAAAAAGGAATATATTCAAATATAAACTACACAGAAGCATTCTGTGAAACTTCTTTCTGTTCTGTGCATTCAACTACCAGGGTTGAACCTTACTTTTGATTGAGCCGTTCTGAAGCACTCTTTCTGTAGAAACTGCAATTGGACATTCTGAGCGCTAAGAGGCCTATATTGGGAAAAAAATATCTACAAATAAAAACTACACAGAAGCATTCTGTGAAACTTCTTTCTGTTCTGTTCATTCAACTAAAAGTGTTGAACCTTAGTTTTGATTGAGCCGTTCTGAAACACTCTTTCTGTAGAAAATGCAAGTGGAGATTCGCAGCGCTAAGACGGTAATAGTGGAAAAAGGAATGTCTTCAAATATAAACTACACAAAATCATTCTGTGAAACATATTTCTGATCTGTGCATTCAGCTAACAGAGTTAAACCATACTTTTGATTGAGCAGTTCTGAACACTCTTTCTGTAGAAAATGCAACTGGACATTTGGAGCCCTAAGAGGGTATTAGTGGAAAAAGGAATATATTCAAATATAAACTACACAGAAGCATTCTGTGAAACTTCTTTCTGATCTGAGCATTCAGCTAACAGAGTTAAACCATACTTTTGATTGAGCAGTTTTGAAACACTCTGTCTGTAGAAAATGCAACTGGACATTCGTAGCGCTAAGTGGGTAATAGTGGAAAAAAGAATATGTTCAAATATAAACTACACAGAAGCATTGTATGAAACTTCTTTCTGTTCTGTGCATTCAACTAACAGAGTTGAACCTTACTTTTGATTGAGCCGTTCTGAAACACTCTTTCTATAGAAACTGCAATTGGACATTCTGAGCGCTAAGACGCCTATATTGGGAAAAATAATATCTTCAAATAAAAACTACACAGAAGCATTGTGTGAAACTTATTTCTGATATGTGCATTCAGCTAACAGAGTTAAACCATACTTTTGATTGCGCAGTTCCGATCACTCTTTCTGTAGAAAATGCAAGTGGACATTCGGAGCGCTAAGAGGGTAATAGTGGAAAAAGGAATATATTCAAATATAAACTACACAGTAGCATTCTGTGAAACTTCTTTCTGTTCTGTGCATTCAGCGAACAGAGTTGAACCTTACTTTTGATTGAGCCGTTCTGAAGCACTCTTTCTGTAGAAACTGCAATTGGACATTCTGAGCGCTAAGAGGCCTACATTGGGAAATAGAATATCTTCAAATAAAAACTACACAGAAGCATTCTGTGAAACTTATTTCTGATCTGTGCATTCAGTTAACAGAGCTAAACCATACTTTTGATTGAGCAGTTATGAAACACTCTTTGTGTAGAAAATGCAAGTGGACCTTCGGAGCGCTAAGATTGTAATAGAGGAAAAAGGAATATCTCCAAATAAAAACTACACAGAAGCATTCTCTGAAACTCCTTTCCGTTCTCTGAATTCAACTAACAGAGTTTAGCCTTACTTTTGAAGGAACAGTTCTGACACACTCTTTGTGTAGAAACTGCAAGTGGATATTCAGAGCGCTAAGTGGGTAATAGTCAAAAAAGGAATATCTTCAACTAAATTCGACACAGAATCATTCTGTGAAACTTCTTTCTGTTCTGTGCATTCAAGTAAAAGAGGTGAACCTTACTTTTCATTGAGCCGTTCTGAAACACTCTTTCTATAGAAACTGCAATTGGACATTCTGAGCGCTAAGAGGCCTATATTGGTAAAAAGAATATCTTCATATAAACACTACACAGAAGCATTCTGTGAAACTTCTTTCTGATCTGTGCATTCAGCTAACGGAGTTAAACCATACTTCTGATTGAGCCAAATAACGAATTCCTTTAAGCATAGATATATATATACACATATATACACATATATATATACATATATACATACGCACACATATATATACATATATATACACACACACACATACATATACATGTATATATACACACATACATACTTATATACACTTTTATACCTGCCAAGAAAGGTAAGTTTGTCACTGCTTAGAGATTGCTGAAAGTAAAATGAAAGAGTTCCATCAAGTGGTCATATCAAGACACAGCAGTTTGTATTTCACCAATAGAAAGAGGAAAACAATTTCTCTGAAATCTAGTTCAGACATAGATTTCTAACCGAGCTATTAAAATTTTATGCCATGCAACATTAAAAAACACAATTAAATGCATTTTAAACATTATTACTAATTCATTTTCCAATTCATTTTTAAACTGCAAAGAAAATAGAAACTATGTGATTTTTATTTTTTATCTTTTTCATAACTAATACTCTCTCCATATAGTTTGCAGTTGAAAATGCGTGGCTATAATCTTAATTTGCATGTTAGTCATTTTTTTTAAATTAGCAGGTAAACCACAGGTAATACTAAACTAAGTATTTGGATTGCACCGAAAATTCAGAAACTAACTACTTGCAAATGACCTATACATCTTAAAATAGTACAAAATAAATACAAAGAAAACTCTACTCAAGGTTGTTTTAAAAAATAAAATAAGTTATAAAACATAAACATGAGTTAACTTGCTTCTTTTAACAATCTATAGTTTTTGCCTTGCCAAATTTCATCTCCTTCATAAAGACAGACAAAACAGGCATCTTTCTTTTTAAAGTATAATTGATTTAAGGGGTCATTTTCTCATTATTTTGGAAAAACCATCATGGCTTATTTTAATGTTATAAATGCTACTTCTAAATATATATTACAGATTAAGATTTGTTTCTTGCTTAATAAAGCAGTAGTTCATTTAAGCAACCATTGTTTAATTAAACTTTCTGAATATTATATATATATTACTAATGAGATGAGGTTAAACAATAGATTTTTATATAAAACCTATGAAATATATATTATCTAGACATAAAATTGGAAGCAATGTATTTAATGATTAAGATCATGGATTTTGGCATCAGAGAGATTTGATTTGAATCTAATCTCTTCCACTTTTTTTCTCTGTAACCTGGAGCAATGACAAGCGTACTTTGTTTCATTGCACTTTTCTTGTAGATGTTGTGTTTTTTACAAATTGAAGGTTTGTGGCCAGCCTGCCTTGAGCAATTCTATCCACACTATTTTTTCCAACAGTATGTGCTCACTTTTGGTTTCTGGGTCACAGTTCAATACTTCTCACAATATTTCAGGTTTTATCATTGTCATTATATTACTTATGGTTATCTGTGATCAATGATCTTTTATGTCACTATTGTAATTGTGGGACACCATACACTCTGCACATATAAGATAGCAAACTTAATTAATATCATGTGTGTTCCCACTTCTTCAGCAGCTAGCTGTTCTTCCATCTCTCTTCTTCTCCTCAAGCCTCACTATTCCCTGAGACACAACAATATTAAAATTAGACCAAGTAATAACCCTGCAATGGCCTGTAAGTGTTCAAGTGAGAAGAAAAGCATCATACATCTCCCACTTTAAGTCAAAAGCTGGAAATGATTAAACTTAATGAAGAAGGCATGTTGAAAGCTGAGAGAGGCTAAAAGCTAGGTCTCTTATAACAAACAGCCAACTTATGAACACAAAGGAAAAGTTCTTGAAGGTAATTGACAGTGCTACTACAGTGAACAAATGAACGATGAAGAATGTAAAACAGGCTTGTTGCTGATATGGAGAACGTTTTATCAGTCTGGATAGAAAATCAAACCAACTACAACAAGGCCCAAATTATCTTCAATTCTCTTCAGGCTGAGAGAAATGAAGAAGAAAAGTTGGAAACTAGAAGAAGTTGGTTGATAATTTTTAAGGAAAGAAGCCATCCCAAAATAAAAGAAAAAGTGCAAGGTGAAGTAGTAGCATGTGCTGATGTAGAAGCTTTAGCACATAATCTGGAAAATCTAGCTAAGATAATAGATGAAGTTTGTTACACTAAACAAGAGATTTTCAGTGTAGATGAAACAGACTTATATTGAAAGAAGATGCTGTCTAGGACGTTCATGGCTAGAAAATAAGTCAATGCCTGGCTTTAAAGCTTCAGTGCACAGGGTGACACTCTTGGTAGGGGCTAATGCAGCTGGTAAATTGAAGTTGAAGCCAATACTGATTAACGATTCTGAAAATAGCAAGAATTATGCTAAATCTACTGTGCCTGTACTCTATAAATGGAGCAAAGTCTGAATGACAGCATATCTGTTAACAGTATGGTATACTGGATATTTTTATCCCGCTCTTGAGACCTACTGCTCAGAAAAAAAAGAGTCCTTTCAAAATATTGCTGTTCATTGACAATGTACCTGACCACCCAAGAGTTCCGATGGAGGTGAACAAGGATATTAGTGTTTCTAAGCTCGTTAACACAACATCCATTCTGTAGCCTCTGAATCAAAGAGTAATTTCAACTTTCAAGTTTTATTACATAAGAACTAAACATGGTAAGGTTATTGCTGCCATAATGACTACTCTGATTAATCTGGGTAAAATAAATTGAAAATCTTCAGGAAAGGATTCACCACTCTAGATGACACTAAGGACATTTGTGATTCCTGGGAGGAGTCCAAAATATCAACAATAACAGGAGTTTAGAAGAAGTTGAGTCCAACTCTCACAGATGACCTTGAGGGGTTTAACTCTTCAGTGGAAGTAAATGCAGATGTGGTGGAATCAGCAAGACAACTAGAATTAGAACTGGAGCCTGAAAATGTGACTGAGTTGCTGCAGTTTCAAGATACAATTTTAATGCATTAGGATTTGTTTCTTAGAGATGAGCAAAGAAAGTCGTTCCTTGAGATAGAATCTACTCCTGGTAATGATGCTGTGAACATTCTTCAAATAACAACAAAGAATTTAGAATATTACAGAAACTTAGTTGATAAAGCAGTGGTAGAATTTGGGTTTGAAAGAAGTTGTACTGTGGGGAAAAAGCTATCAAACAGCATCACGTTACAAAAAAAAAAAAAAATCTTTCATGAAAGGAAAAGTCAACCAATGTGGCAAACTTCATTGCTGCCTTGTTAGAAGAAATTGCCACAGCCACATTAACTTTAAGAAACCACCACCCTGATTGGTCAGCTGCCACCAACACTTGGACCAAACCCTTTACCTGTGAAAAATCACAACTTGATGAAGGAACAGATAATCATTAGCATTTTAGCAATAAAGTATTTTAAAATTAAAGTATGTGCATTGTTTTTTAGACATACTTCTATTGCACACTCAGCTGCTTATATTGTAATGTAAACATGACTTTTTTATGCATTGGAAAACCAACAAACTTGTATGACTCACTTTATTGCAATGTTTGCTTTACTGCAGTGGTCTGGAACTGAATCTGTAATATCTCCAAGGTATGCCTGTATATCTTCATGTATAATAGGGAAGTAATTCTACTGATACAGGTATGGTAGAGCTTAGATAATGTCTCTTATATCAAGCATCTAGATTAGTAGCTGACTATCATCAAAATGAAAACACATGTTTGTGAATTAATATTTCCACTGTTCTATCTTGTTATTGGTAGGTGAGAGTGGTGGTGAACTTTCACCTCAAATTGTTTGATTTAAATAGTTGAAAAAATATAAACAAGTAAGGAGACAAAAGACAAATGTATTGCTTCTATGATGACAATACGATCATATTTCTTCTGAGTGCTCTATGACCTTCCTCCAATCTAAGCAATATTTCCATTTCTACTAGAAGCCAGAGAGATTCACACTGTTACCCTTCTTTCTGTCTTTTGGAAATTTGCAGTGATAATAAGTTGATTTAAAATCCTTACTTAATATCAAGAACAACTCTTCCTGTCAACATGGTAATAAAATGAACACTGAGGATGAAGAGAGAGAGAATGATAAAGTGCATTCAGTAAAACATAAACAAGTAAAGGATGTGGGCGCAAGGTATATAGGAAGTATTAATAGTTGTACTCCTCTCACATATTTTGTCATGTGTGAAATAATTCAAAAGTAAGATGTAAGTAAACCTAAAAGAAAAACTAAAACTCCCTTTAGGAAACCTAAAACTGAATAGATTCACACTTCAACAAACTTTTGACGATATGTCAGCAAGATGGAAAATAACTACAAAAGGAAAGCTGCAGATACAAGAAGAAATGTTGAGTGAAGAACATGGAAAGCATGTAGATAAACCACAGGGTCTGTGTGAAATAACAAAAAAATTAAATTTGGGAATACAGAAAGGATATAATTAAAATATGGGACAATAAGTAAGACTAGCAGGTGATTTGATTTTTATAATTCTAAGGTCCCTATGTTATATAAAGAAGGAATAGAGAAAATGATTAATGTAGACTTTAAGTAAATAAATCTGTTAAAATTTCATGGTAACTATTAAAAGAATAAAGAGGGAAATAGAATTTAAATAAAAACTTCATGTAAAAGATGCAGAAAAAGTGATAAAAAGTAAAAGCGATGAAGCAAAAGAGGAACATACAAAACAAGAAATAGGATGGTAATGAATCCAAATATATCAGCAATCCTAATAAATGTAAATAAATTAACTTTCTAGTTAAAGGTTAAATTCAATAAAAGATAAGATCCAGGATTATACTATCGAAGAA